>NC_068931.1:48360000-49728500 GCF_023091745.1 Budorcas taxicolor
AGGGGAACAAGGCACAGCCTTACCAGGCGGATGCCAGAACAGCCCCCCTCCACCCTGACTGCCTGGGATGTAGTCTTCCTATTGCACAGGGGCACCGGGGCCCATCAATGGAGAGAGAGCCTTACTGCACATAGGTGGGCCTGGCAGCCTCTCCAGAGAAGGACAGGCAGCCTGGGATGAGAGCTGGGGCCTTGTGGTCTATCTACATGAGAAATAAGGGGCTGAGGGGAGGCAGAGAGGCTCAGTAGGAAAGAGAAATATTCTCCTGGCAGGAGAGCACACCAAACCAGCAGGCAGCCTCAGAGATGAGCATTTTCAGATGCGCTCAGGTTCCTGTGGTTTGGCTATTGGATTGAGGAAGGGGGGTGTTCTTCCTGCTGATCCTCAGATGTTCGGAGATGGCCACCTCAGTGCAGTAAGTAAGGGCAAACGTCTACGGGATCCTTGCAGGCCTGACTCCACGGATGCCTCCCCCAGAGCCTTTCCTGGGCTCACCCCAGCCCTCTGTGCCCAGCCTCTCTGCACAGACGGGTGACTGGAGACTTGCGTGCCCGTGGCCGCAGAGGCCAATTGTGGTTGATCCCAAAGCATCTCTTTTGGGAGATGGGTGTGGTGCTTTCCCTCTGGAAGATCGCCCGCCTCCCATCAGGGTGGGTACTCTTCACTTCCTAATCCCGCAGGGAATGCGCAATGGGCTCGGCACACAGCCCATGCTCAACTGGGAGTGGAGTCTTAGTACCTGGGGTTGGCGGCCCGACCTTCCTGGGCTTAGGTCCTGAAGCTCCTGTGGCAGCAGGTGAAGACAGCCTGGGGTCTCACTTGCTCTCCCTCAGCCCTGCCTGTACCTGCAGACCCTCTGCCTACAGAGCTCCCAGGCCTGGTTCCTAGAGCAGGACAAAGCCATTCTCCAGGGCTCCTACCCCAGGCTGGCTGACTCCTGGTTTCCCCAAAGGAGGAACCCAGGCCTGCTTTGGCCATCTCTCCCCGTCCTGGAGAGCGCTGGGTGTGACAGGGCACCAGCTCTGTGAGGTCAGGAACTCAGATCTCTTGTTTCTTTTTGAATTCCCCTCTCCCTCTCAGCCCTCCCTTCCTGGGCTTCTCTTGTGGCTCAGCTAGTAAAGAATCTGCCTGCAATGCAGGAGACCTGGGTTCGATCCCTGGGTTGGGAAGATCCCCTGGAGAAGGGAAAGGCTACTCACTCCAGTATTCTGGCCTGGAAAATTCCATGGACTCACAAAGAGTTGGACATGACTGAGCGATGTTTGTTCATGTTCTCCCTCTCAGCCGTCACTTCCTCGCTAGGCCAGGCCCTCTTCTTTGTCAGAAATACCCTAGAAATCATCCATCTGATAGCTGATCTCAGCAGCTGTTTGGTTGGAAAGGCCTAGGAAAAAACCACTGTCCCCACGGTGGGAGTGCTTACGGGCCCACCAGCCCCAGCACAGGCCGGCCAGAGTGCACTCTCAACTTCACTTTGCACAAGTGCACTCAAGTCTTTGCTGTCACCCTCTGGCTGCCCTGCAGCGTGGCACACAGAAGACGCACAGTAAGCATCTGTGAGTGAGGGGATGTGTGCCTACTGGGACCAGGTTCTGTGCTGGGCACGCTGCCCACGCCATCAGTGGGCACATGTGATTGTCCCATTGAACGGATGGGCAAGTAGAAGCTCAGACAGTTAAGTGGTTTTCCCAAAGCCATTCAGCAAATGTCCAGCCATATTTCAAGGTTAATTCCTCCTGTCTTTAAAGACTGTAGTCTTTTTACTTGCATTTCTGAGGTTCGATCAACACTGACGCTCTATGCTTAGCACTAGGAGGGATTCAAAGCTGATTGAGAAATAGCCCCAGCTCTTAGGCAGTTCGTACTGAAAGGGCCAGACCGTCCCTTTACGACCACCTCCAATAAAAGACAGACATGTCAAATCCTGCCCAAGACGTTGAAACCTCCGTGTGCAGGCTGTGGGCAGAGGGGCAATGTGCGATCTGACCAGAGTGGAGAAAGGCGCCTGGGACGAGGTGACACTGGGTTGGGCCATTAAGGACAGATGGGCCTCGGGCCAGGGACAGAGGCTAAAGAATTCAAGATGGACTTGAGGCAGCCCCCTGGTGGGAAGACGAGACTGAGGTGGGCGTTTCGCTTAAGCACCACGAGGCAGGTCAGAGGGTGGCCAATTTCCACGAGCCTGGCGGAGCAGGAGGAAGGGCTGGCGGGCCTCCGCTCCGGGAGGGTTTAGATCTCTCAGGAGAGCTTGAGCACTGACAGGGCTGGAGGGGAGAGCCCTGATGCTGCAGAATTGGGAGTGGGGCCGGCATCCGTCTGCCCTCCCTCTTCAAATGTGGTCTGGGAGATTCAGCCAACCTCCTGGCCTCAATCAGTGGGAGCCCCGGGGAGAGCAGATAAGCGAGCTCTGAAGGACGAGTTCCAGCCATGGGGCTGCAGACTTATTATTTTTCCCACACACTTGATTGACAGGACACACGGGGCCGAGGGAACAGGCTTCTTTGGGCCTCTGCTGACGGGAAGAGGAGGGGAGTAGTGACAGGCCTGGGGTCCTTCGGCCAGCCCTCCCTGGAGGGCTGGAGGTGGGGAGGGCAGCAGAGCTGCCTGCTGTCCCCCAGCCCTGTCTTCCGTCTCCTAGCTTTTCCTCCCTTCCGGTCAGCATGGTTCAGGGAGGAAACACTTGGCGAGGCTCTTGGGAGAGCCTCTGGCACACAGCTCCTGCGCTTTCCAGGGCTGGGGGAGGGTGGGCCGAGGGCAGAGGGGGAGTGAGCATCCGTGTCTGTCTTGAGGGGATCTGTGGGAATACATTCGCCCACTGTGGGCCATTAATACACTGTGAGACCCTTGCTGGGCCTCACTTTCCATTTCTGTAAAACAGATCCCTTGAAGATGCCTAGAATAATCCCATCTCCCTCTTCCAGAGGTAGGTGAACAGTTAATTTCCTTTCAGGTTTGTTTGTTATAATTTTCTACCTCCACATTGAGATTTGAACAGTCCCATAGTGTCAAGGGCCTTAGACTCGAAACCTGATTAAGAAAATCAGTAGATGCCCTCCAAACACAGGAAACTCATATTTACTGAGCTTCCACTCCATGCCAGGCCCGTGCCAACAGCAAGTGTTTACTTTGATTGTCTTATATAATCTTCACATCAGCTCTGGGATGAGATGATTTTTAGCCCCATTTCCCCCAATTTGGCAGAATTTCTTGAATTTCTTAAAGTCCTACATTGGCTTTCCAACACCAGAATGAAGTCCAGACTTCTCCCACACCACCTTCCCAGCACCATGCCATTTTCTGATTTGGCTAGAACACTTTCCTGGTAGCTCAGCTGATAAAGAATCTGCCAGCAATGCAGGAGATTCCGAGTTCAATTCCTGGGTCAGGAAGATCCCTTGGAGAAAGGCTAGGCAATTCACTCCAGTGTTCTCGGGCTTCCCTGGTGGCTCAAATGGTGAAGAATCCACGAGCAATGTAGGAAATCTGGGTTCGATCCCTGGGTTGCAAAGAACCCCTGGAGGAGGGCATAGCAACCCACTCTAGTATTCTTGCCTGTAGAATCCTCATGGACAGAGGTGCCTGGTGGGCTACAGTCCATGGGGTCACAAAGAGTCAGACATGACAGAGCAACTAAGCACAGCACAGCATAGCTGATGGACAGAAGGCTGAGCACCGAAGAACTGATGCTTTAGAACTGTGGTGCTGGAGGACTCTAGAGAGTCCTTTGGACAGCAAGGAGATCAGATTAGTCAGTCCTAAAGGAAATCAACCCTGAACATTCATTGGAAAGACTGATGCTAAAGCTGAAGCTCTAATACTTTGGCCACCCAATGTGACGAGTCAATTTATTGGAAAAGACCCTGATGCTGGGAAAGATTGAGGACAGGAGGAAAAAGGGGCAACAGAGGGTGAGATGGTTGGATAGCATCATCAACTCAATGGACATGAGTCTGAACAAACTCTGGGAGAAAGTGAAAGACAGGGAAGCCTGGCATGCTGCAGTTCATGGGGTCCCAAAGAGTTGAATGCAACTGAACAACAGCAACAGCTGATAGACAGAGCATGGTTCTCCTACTGGCTCAGCCAAGGCTGACAGTACTTCCCTGGCCCCATGCATTTATTTCTACTTTTACTCAGGCCCAGTTCATGTCTTGCTCCTCCCTTAAAGAAGGGCAAGGACCAGGGGAGGCAGGTGAGATGCTCAGGGAACAAAATTTAAGGAGACCCTCACTTCCAGGTGCCAGCCCTGCACTTGCACAACTCTGAGAATGAGACCTCCTTAAATTTGCCAAATGTGTTTGCCTCATCCTGTTCCCAGCCTTGTCCCAGTGTCTCTGTGTCCAGCCCAAAGGATACTTGTCAGTCCTCTGAAATTCCCATAGCCCTCTTTTGTGTGTCTTGACACTGGAGCATGTCATGGGGGCCAGACGTGATTCCTTGCATGAGTGCAAGGCAGGGATCACTCTTCCTCTGCCCTCATCCTGAAACCAATAAGGTGCAAGGCTTTCAGACCTCCAACCTTCAAGCTACTCCCCCCTCTGCATTCTTCTTCCCTCTGCCCCATCTGCTTAGGAACTCCAATTCATCTTAGAATCTATATAAAAATGATGGTTTATCTTTGTATGTAAATATTATATAGCCATCAAAAATGATATTTCCACATGGATGTAGGAAAATGCTTTCCAACTACGACTGAAAATCCAGGGGCTGTAAGAGGTTGATGAATTTTACTATATAAAAAATTTTAAATTATATGGCAAACGCCATAAGTAAAATCAAAGATAAATGGGGAGAAAATATTTGCTACATATATCATAGATAAGATTTAATATCACTATTAGGTTTTTTAAAAAGCTGTTATGAATTGAGGCACAAAGGACCAAAATCCCAATAGAAAAGTGGGCAATAGAAAAATGGGCAGAAGAACATACTACCTAACAAAAGGAATAGAAATAATATCCCTAAATATGTAAATATTCAACTTCACACATAAAAAGATAAATGCAGATTAAAACTACACTAAGATACCATTTCATACTCATGACATTGGCAAAAGTTTCAAAACTTGACAGTACCTTCTTTAGCAAGGTTATGAGGAAACAGGTAGGAATGCAAATTGGCACAACCCCATGAAAGGGTACCTGGAAATATCTTACAAAACTCCATACACATTTACTCTTCAATTCAGTAATCTCATTCTAATAAATTTACCCTGAAGATACACTTCCAACACACACACACAAGCTTTGCAGCATTATTTATAATCATTTTACGGTCATACATAGGACAGTGGTTGGATAAACTATAGTATGCACACGGAGTACTATGCAGCTATAAAAAGAATGAGGAAGACCTCTATGAATGGTATGTAGTGTTTTCCAGGAGACTGAATACATAAAGCAAAGTGTTTAAAAAGCATATATGACATAGTATTTTTTTGTGTAAAAAAGAAGGGAAAATTTCAAAACACATAAAAAGTGCTTATTTTTATAGAAAGCAATAGAAGTGTAAATATCAAACAATTAAGCTGACTTCCTACCAGGGGGAGATGGGGTAGAAGGAACACAGGAGAAAGTGTTTTCCTAGTATACCTTTTTGTGTAGTTCTGACTTTTAAAGGTATGTTAGTATTCAACCTATTTTTTTTAAATTAAATCAATAAGAATTGGAAGGGAAAATCCTTAAAATTGAAAGAAAACTGAAAAAAATAAATAAAATCTAACAGCAGAGAAGGGTTGGAGTAAGGGAACAAGATTTGTTGACTGTAGCAGTGTAGGTGAAACAATTCTGATGCTATCTTACACTTAACACAGAATTAAGTGAATGAGTGAATGTGTTGATGGTTTGGGGAACCTGAGTTTTCACTATGGAAGAAAAACATATAAATATGGAATGGGGTAAGACAAAAAGCAACCCTGTGGAAGTAGATTGGATTTGGAAGTACTGGTGTGGGCTCATAATGTCTCCCATGTGAATATGTAAATGTATATGCATGTCTATGTGCACATGTGTATACATGTAATATGAAAGTTATGTTTATGTGTTTATGCATATTTATATTTTCTAGTTCTATCCCTTAAAAGGGCCAAGAAGCAAAGACATCAGTAGCCGTGAGCACACTCAGAGCCCAGATCTTGGTCTCTAATACCATTCTCCACTAAAAGGAAGCAAGGCTTTTTAGAGAAATGATTGATTGCAGGGCTAGGACCAGGCAGGTACAAGATGAGCCTGGAACCTCTTGTTATGCCAGAGAGCAAGAAAGTGTTCCATAACAGGACTGGTGACATATCAAAATATTATGGGAGTCAACTTACAGGGGCTCCTCTACTGGTCAACTCTGGGGCAGCAGCTTAATCCCCAAAATAATTGAGCTTCACCAGACAGACAAATAAATACATTTTATTGCTTACAATAGTAAATGTATACTGTTTGTGGCACAAATAAATTCTACTGTTACAGTAGAAAGCCAAGGGCCAACTGGTAAACACGGAAGTAAAAATGAAGCTGGAAAAGCATTGATTGGCAGCAACCGTCGTGTTAACCATGGGATCGGGCATGAGTCATCAATGGATACTACATCCATGAAGAGTAGGGACTTGCATCACTGCAGTCTTCCTATAGACTGCATGCTAGTTTTAAGGGAGAAAAAAACAATGATCCTCATATAGTGGAGAAATTGGCAATACCTTGACTGGCAGTTCAAAATTAACATCACCAGTGGGGACCAGTGAGTGATTCCTGGTGTGATTGCCTGAGAAAAGCCCAAGGTAGTGCAGGCAGGCATCTCCTAAGAATGTATAACCTGAGTCTAACGACAAGGAGACATCAGACAAACCCAAAATGAGGAACATTTTATGGAAAGTAAGGGAGCATTGGTATTCTTTACACATCTCAAAGTCCTAATAGACAAAGAGAGGCTGCAAAAATGTTCCAGGTTAAAGGAGGCCAAAGAGACATAACAAAGCAACATCCAACCCTAGACAGGATCCTCAGTGGACAAGGACGTGCCGTAAAGAGCATCATGAGCTTAACTGATAAAATCAAAACACAACAGGTAGACTAGTAATTAGACAAAAGTATGCATTCACGTTACATGCACTGATCAGCCATACTATGATTATGCTAGAGAATACGCCTATCCTTAGAAAACACATCCTGAAGTATTTAGGGGCAACACCCTCAAGTGGTTCAGACCAAATGTGTGTGTGTGTGAGAGAGAGAGAGAGATACAAGTGATACAGTGAGAGAGCAAAGATTATAAAGGGAACGGGGTAAGATTGTAACAATCGGTGGGTCTAGAATAAAAATATTTTTATTTTTTGCAGTTTCTCTTTAACTTGAAATTATTTCCTACTAGAACAATTTTAATTGGAATTTCCAACACTTGAATGATGTTCCCTCTGCAGGTGCAGACCCTCCTCTGCCAGAAGACCCCGGGCAGGCAGCCAGACCAGGGGGCAGCTCAGAAATCAAGCATCTGGGTTCAGTGTGGCCTTGAGCAAGAGCCTCACATCTCCGTCTGTGCTCCCACCTCACGGGCTGCTGGACAAGTGAAACACTGTGCAGGCCCGGCTTCGCTCTCAGATTAAGCTGGCCGGCCGTAGGAAGGGCAGGATCACCCTGAGCTCTGTGGGGAGCAGAGCTGAGAGCTGCCTGTGGCTCCGACAGCCATGGTGGGGGGAGTGGAGGCTCTCGCAGGGTTGTGACCCCAGACAGGCACTGTCCCAGGCTAGGCTTTGGCGGGCTGAGCCTCTGTGCCCTTTGCTCTGGCCCTGACCCCCACTTTTCTTCAGCTAGCGTCTCCTTCAGGGCCCACTCCTGGCGGCTCTCTTGCCAGAGCTCCTTCCAGTGAGGCATCAGACGGGGCATTCCAGTGTGCATTCAGCATGGCCCCAGCGCCCCTCTCCAGTGGAACCGCAGTGACAACACGTTTGGTGAAAAGAATGGTGGTCCCTGGAGAAGAGGCTGGGAACTTCCCTGGAGGCCCTGAAACAGACTCCAAGACTCTAGACCCTGACAAGGGTGCTGGGCCACCCCGCTGCCCCCAGGATGTCATGAGGGCAGAGGCGCTACGCTGCTCTCCCCAGTTGCCCCTCTGGGCTCACTCTGCCCCTGGCGCTTGGCTCTGCCCATAGGCTGTGCCCCTACAGCCTGCAGCCAATGGAGGTCCCAGAAGAGCCTGCAGGGAGGGAGAGAGGGAGGTTGGGTGTTTAATGCCTTGTCTCTCTGTCTTCAGGGACCCCTCGGGTCACGGCCCGGCGAGGTGGTCCCCTCCACACCACCCTGACTGCCTTTGCTTTCAGCACCCTTGCGCCCCCGGCCCCTTCAATCGCAGTGTCAAAAGCCCCGGGGCACCGCACTGGAGCCTGGGGGTCCCCGACATCCTGCACAGGCCTTCAGACTCAACTCCCTTCAAATCGCTCACTTTGAGTCCGCCTCTGGCTTCCCGCCAGCCCCTGCCTCCAGCAGACACCTGTGGAGGGAGGCCAGGCACCCCCCCTGCCGCCGCCCCACCCGGAGACTGTCGTACATGTCTGCCCTCCAGGCCCGTGCACCCGGCTCAGTGAGGGGACCCACCGCGAAGGCATTCATGCCGCAGAACAAAAAGCAAGGGCTGCCGCCCGAGCCCTCTTCTGAGGCTCAGGGCCTCCTGTTCCAACTCTATTTCATCTTTTCATAAGTTACTGTTAACTGAGGCGCATGACAAGAAGGGAATTAAAAGAGAGAAAAGTTGGTGGAGGAATGCCTTTTCTTTTTGGTTAAATCTTTTGTTATCCATTCTTTCGGAGCCTGATTCAACCAGAGGAACGTGTGGCAGAACCCGTTCTTCAAAATTAGTTCCAAGAGACAGGCGAGCTCTTTATTATTCATTCTATTAAAATCAAAATATTAGCTAATGCCTCTCACGCCATCAGAGTGGGCCTGGCGACTCCTCTGATGCATTGTCCTGCTTGAAAGTGAGGAAGGCCTTTCATGCCAAGGCCTCTGTCAAGTCCCTCTGGTCCCCTGCTCACACCAAAGACAAACCCTGACATGCTGGGTCTGAGACACTTGTGGGCCCAGGACGAAGGTCCAGGGCCAGACGGGCAAGGCTGCCTCTTCCTCGGCCCCATCCAGCACTAGAGGGCCCCCCCCCCCCCCGCCCCCGCCCCTGATCCTCCCCTCTATGCCTCCTTGGAGCCCAGGGTGGCCTCAGCAAAGCAGGAAGGCCCCTCCTGGTTGCAGGGGTGTGGTTTCCCAGATCCAGAACGGGAACTGATTTCTGTACGGGAGGGAGGAAAGTGATGATTCAGGGACCCCGAGGTTCAGAGCTCAGAACCGCTTTGCAAGCTTCCTTGGATTCCCCACTGCAACCTTCATCTCTGGAAGGAGGACCACGATGCCAAGGAATTCCTTTAATCTCTCAGGAACACACAAGTCTGGATTTCAGCACTCCAAGCCCTAGAGTCACTGAGGTTGATATCTCTGGTGGTAGTGGTGGTGGTGGTGTTTTCAATCGGTCCCTGAGGAAGACAATGAGGTTCTTAGCTCAGTGGAGGCTCATTATCCTTGAGAACCATGGGTGGAACCAGAGCCCTCAGCTGATAAGAGTTGGCTCAGCAGGGTCTGTGCCTGTTGACCTGGGTTGCAACATGGATGAGTATAGTCTCCTTGGGGGTCCTCCCAGCTGACTGGGGAGTGAGGGAGGTTACACAGACCCAGTAAGGGGCTGCCAAGGGACAGAGAAAGCAGAGATTCCTGAAGGCTGAGTGAACCAAAGAAGGCTTCCTGGAGGAGCTGGGCTTTGACAGGTGGTTAAGGACTGGAAAGGAGAGAGGAGAGGAAAGTGCAAGAACTGTGAGTGAAAAGCTCATAGGTGGGGGTGGGAGTGAGATGAGGTGGGAAATGATCAGAGATAAGGCTGGAAGGATCTTGACTGCAAGCAAACATATGAATTCTTTCTTTCTTCCTTTTGTTTCCTTGAGCCATCCTAAATTCACTATTAATCTCCCAAGACCTATCTTGTTGATAAATGTTGATTTCCCTTGCACACCTGTTCATATTTCTGATGGAAATGTATTATAAAATCACTCCATTCAGCTGGTGATTACCATGGTAATCAGGAACGCTCACCGGCAGGCCAGCACTCCTCTTGAAAATAAGATTCTGAAGATACAGGCTTTCATTTCACTTACGATGTGCCTGAGGGGAGAGGAAGTGAAGCAGGAGTGGGGTGGGGGATGGTCCTCTCCTCTGGGGAAGTCTTGGCAGACAGCACAGCCCCCAGGGCCTGGGAGGGCGCTGCAGGAAGATGGGTGGAATGGACCAGACTGGGAACAAGTCAATGGGGAAGGTCTCTCACATGCTGGTGCTCTACTGTGCGCTTGCAGCTGGGGACAGCTTGGCTGGATCCCAAGCCAAAAGAGGATGTGAGCTACCGGGTGCCCAAGCTCAGGAACCGTGGCTAGAAGTCCATTGTGTCCCACTTCTGCACAAGAACCACCTCTATGCCTCCTGGGATATCACAAAGATGTCGTCATCAGCACTATTCTTATTATTGCTCCCTATCACAAGATTCTAGTTGTTTAAGGTTTGGTAAAGAAGAAAAGTTATGACCAACCTAGATAGTATATTCAAAAGCAGAGACATTACTTTGCCGACTAAGGTCCGTCTAGTCAAGGATATGGTTTTTCCAGTGGTCATGTATGGATGTGAGAGTTGGACTGTGAAGAAGGCTGAGCGCCGAAGAATTGATGCTTTTGAACTGTGGTGTTGGAGAAGACTCTTGAGAGTCCCCTGGACTGCAAAGAGATCCAACCAGTCCATTCTAAAGGAGATCAGTCCTGGGATTTCTTTGGAAGGAATGATGCTAAAGCTGAAACTCCAGTACTTTGGCCACCTCATGCGAAGAGTTGACTCATTGGAAAAGACTCTGATGCTGGGAGGGATTGGGGGCAGGAGGAGAAGGGGACGACAGAGGATGAGATGGCTGGATGGCATCACGGACTCGATGGATGTGAGTCTGAGTGAACTCTGGGAGTTGGTGATGGACAGGGAGGCCTGGCGTGCTGCGATTCATGGGGTCGCAAAGAGTCGGACACGACTGAGTGACTGAACTGAACTGAACTGGAAAGGCTCACAGGTTTGAACTGTATTATTTAGTCCGATTTTAAGGTTTCAAGAGCTCCAACCAGACTGCTTGGCTTTAAGTCCCTGTTCCATCACTGACTGACTGTGTGGCCCTGGGCAAGTTATTGAACCTCTCTGCTTCTCCTCACCTGTAAAAGGCAGTCTCTAATGTGTAAGAGTGTTGGGAGGGTTAAGTGAGTTAATACATGAAAAATGTTGGAATACACCTGTCACAGAACAAGCCCTCAAAAATGCCTGGGAGACAGCAGAGCTGCACCTCTCGGTGGACGGGGAACAGGGACACCGAGAACAGGTCGCGCCCTGGGCTTCGCACACACATCGCCTTGACACCTATATGTAGCCCTGCTGGAACGGTAGGCAGCCCAGATCCCCGAAGCCCCAGCTGCGTGGTGACAAGTGGTGGTCTGGGCTGGAACACAGACGCCCTGCCTCCTTTTCCACAGCTCTTCCATTTTTCTTCCTAAAGATGTTGGTTTGCTGACCTCTGCTTGTTCACCCCAAACTAAGATCCAGTCACCCCGTTACTCTGACTGCAGTCCTGGGACTCTCAGGTCAGTGAACATAGGGTTCTAGAACAGTCATATCCCCAAAGTTTACATCCTAAATAATCTGCAGCTTTCAGTCACTCCTACCATTGCCCATATGCGTTAGTGAAAGTGAAAGTGTTAGTCGCTCAGTCATGTCTGACTCTTTGTGACCCCCGTGGACTGTAGCCTGCCAAGCCTGCCAGGCTTCTCCATCCATGGGATTTTCCAGGCAAGAATACTCGGGTGGGTTGCCATTTCCTTCTCCTGGGGGTCTTCCCGACCCAGGGATCGGACCTGAGTCTCCTGCATTGCAGGCAGACTCTTTACCATCTGAGCTACCAGGGAAGCTATATGCTTTAGATGTTACCTAATGAAACACCACCACCATAATCATAGTAGCAGTTGCATTTATTGCTTTCCCAGTTCTAGGCACCACAGTACCTTCTCTGTTACTATAATAATACCAGACTTTACACCAGACATCACGTAACCCACATCAGTCCAGGAGCTGTGGCCCCTGCCTCACAGAACACCACCCCCCACCCCCAGCAGTTGCTGACAGGCCATTATTCTGGGTCCTGCTAACTCTGTGTAGTGATAAGGAAACTCCACCAATTTGATGCTTTATCTGGTTGCAGGTTGAGGAAAGATACTATTTCAATCAAGATAATGGTTCTATTTCTTGGACGGAAATGAGTTTTTTTTTTTCATTGCCTTGTGGCGGTGTCACCAAAACCTGTCTTGGGGCTTAAACAGGTCAGCTAGAAGTTGGTGGATTTTCTTGTGACCCAAGAGAGAGTGTAAACACGACAGAGAGCAGGAAAGAGGAAAACATACATGCCAGGTCTATGAGATCACAAAGTAAGTTCCATGTGGACATTTATAGGCATAAAACCTGTGGAACAAAAATTCAGAAGGTAAGTGTGCAGTGTGAGCCCGATAGCTTGCATTTCACACAAGGTAAATGGCCTCTAAGGAAATAAGGATAACGAAGCCACAGAGACCAGACTCAGCTACGAGAGCAACTTAAAAGTCTTCTAAACCTGCCTGTCACGGAGGATAGACTTCCTTCGTGACTTTGCTGACAGATGACCCCGCTGCTCTTTCAACACCTCCTCCAACAGGGAGCTCACCAACAATGGAGCCTACGCCATCACTGACCCACTCCTATGTTGAGGAAACTATGTCCAGATTACATATTAATCGTAAAGTCAATTCATAAAAGGAAACCACAGTGAGAACTCACAAGGTGCTAACACTGCAGTAGACTTTGGAAACAATACACATTTCAGCAAGTCATTAAATGATATGCAAACAACATTAGGTGATAAATGCAGTGATTTGAATGAGTGAATTTCGTGGAAGTTTATATTATTTAAAATATTTGGGAATTTCAAGGGCTGTAACATAGCATCTCAAGCTCTTTATAGGTGATTTGCTTTAATAAGGAAATAGCAATTTTCAATTCTTATATCAATTTTTTATATAGTAACTCTAAGGAGTTTGGAAGTGTTTATAAAGGCTTTACGTCTTTTGAACATTTCACTGAGAACTGACTTGATGAAATGCTCTCTCTCCAAATAAAAGGTATACCTCAGCTCAACTGATTCTGGAACAGACCCAGTTCTGCTGATTCTTAAGGACCAAGTGGGTGGTGTCTTACTATACTGCAATCGGACTGACCAACACTTTGAAATCTAAACTGCACCACTGTTGGTGTGTATAGACTGTCATCGGAAAGTAACCCAAAATCTGGATAATATTGGTTGTCAGCGGAGGAGGAGCCAGGCTGCTTGGGACAGAGGTGTGATGGAGACTTTTCACAGCATACTTTTTGATACTTTTGCATTTAGGGCCATGGAACTGTATTACCTATTAAGAATAAAATTATAGTTTAAAAAAGCACATAGTTATTTCAGTGAAGACAGACTTTGACACCATCGATTTCTATTTTAATATCGATACTCTTAAAACGCAATGAAAATTACTGCCAGGTCAGGTGAAAATTACCTTTGGCTATCTTCACAGCACTGATGCTCACAGCAGGGTAGTATCTGTGACCGATGCCCTGCTCAAACCCATTTTTTCCCGCTGGGCACCCAATCAAAAAGAGACTTGCTCTGATACACCTTTGCTTAGCTCCTCCTTCCTGACCCTGCTTCCCTCCCTCCCATACAAGCTTCCCCTAAAGCTCTCTTTTGCTACATCACATGTGCCTGAATCCTTGTCTCAGGCTCTGCTTGTAGAGAACCCAATATAAGTCAGTCAGATGCTGCCTTTCTGTATCTTTCCAGAGGCTGGCCCCTGGTGGCAGATCACACGTGAGCCTTCCTTTTTGAGGGCAGAACCATAACCAATTTCCTGCCCAGTCAAAATCACCAGTCTGATACCATACATTCCATGAAAGGCAGCACAGTGAAACAGTGACCATTCGGAACAGAGTTCCCACAGCTAGACCTGGTGAGACTGCACAGCTCTCTTCTTCCCCAGGATGAATGAGCAGGAGGTAGGAGCAGACCCAGAAGGCCTGCTCCATAATCAGACATGCAGCGGTGCGCAGTGGAAAGTCAGTATGAACATCGGCTCTACTTGCTGAGCAATCTCGAATGGAATATTGAAGCTCTTCGAGCCTCAATTCCCTCATCTGTAAAATCGCACGGCCTGACAGAGCCTTTGTGAGGCTCAGATGAGGCAGTACCGTCAAGTGTGCTGCAAAGTGGCAACGCCACATAAATACTGGTTGTTCTTGACGTTCAGAACAAGCAAGTATCCTCTGCTTGCTTGGAACAAATAATTAAATTAACCTTTGTTAAATAAATATACCCCAGCTGCTCCTCACCCTGGGTGTGGTACCTGGATCTCCCTGCGTGAGAAGCGACTCCAGGGAAAAACAAGTGGACATGGGGAACATATCCTGGCGACAGTCTACCCGAAGCTTAGGGTGTGACCCCATCATGGTCTCATGAACCTCAGCTGCAGTTGTCTGGAGAAGGTGGAATCTCTCTCTCTCTCACTGAGATACAGGAGTATCCCCCATGTGAATTTCTTGTAATCTACCCAGTATCTGTGTTAATCCTGAATACAACTTCCAACCTGTTAAAAAACCTATATATTCTTTTCCACGTAATGAGTCATAAACTGGCAGAAAACTAATTTTACTTGCATAGATCAGGGATACTTGCTATCCTGATTCTTTGTGGACCATTCATGAAGGCATGTCAAGCCCTATACCATCTGGTCCTGCCCAGTGTCACCAGCATTTCCTCCCCTCCCCATTAGACCCATGTCTATGACATCCTCCAAGTAGGCCATTGGGTGTTCCCATCCTGGGGCCTCATCCTTATTCCTTTCTCCCTGGAACAGCCTCCCTCCTCTATCAGCCCACCTCAGCTCTCCCTTTTCCCAGGATGCCTTCCCTAACCCCTCCCATCACCAGCATTTCTGCCTGTGCCATACGGGCCAGAGCAGGATGCATGCCCTTTCACCAAGTTCTTTCATGGTTTCACGGGCAGATGTCTTCCCGTGACATGACCATTCCTCCAAAACAGAGCCTGAACCTGCAGCCTCTCTTGTATTTCTCAGGGCCACCAGATAGTACCAGGCATCTGGTGAATTAACAGTACTCCCAGACTGAGTAATGGACAGGGTCATATGATTGCTCTCAGTTTAACACACTGCTAAATGGCTTGTATGAGAGTTTCCTGTTCTAAATAAGATCACCCTAGCAGCAAACTTGGAATTGTGCAAACTGTTCGTGGCCCCAGGGCAAAAAATTAAAAAAAAAAAAAAGAACACACATCATCTTCATACCAAAGGAGTCCGGCTTTCCTCACACACCAATCGACCCTATCATGAGCCAGTGGGCACCCTCCACTCAGAGCCTTCACAGCCTTCTGTCCCTGGGTCCAATCCCACCCAGCCAGAGGCACCTTCCAGAAGAACCAAAAGCTCAACTTCATCCAGGTCACGTTCCCTTCCCCAAATGGGGAAACCCACCCACTTCCCAGGAACACTGTCAAACCACAGACCGAAGAAAGCAAAATTCAGACTCACAAGCGACCACGTCTTCTTAAATTTCAGGCCAGCAGTTTCTGTGCAAACCTGCTCATTTCCTGCAAAGAGAAGAAAGGGATGGAGAAGCATATTAGCATCTGCTCTGGGTATCCTTCAGCAGTTTCCTGGCCGACCTCTGGCTTCTGCACCTTCTCTGCGTTCTCACTCCCAGCAGCACTCTCCCCTCCCAGGAACACCGCGTGCTAGCTGGGTGGGCGCCCCTGGCAAGATCCCCCCTCCTCCGGCCGTGGGTTCGGCCCACGTCGCCTCCCTCCCCCTCCCCGGCGCCATGCCAGTCTCAGATTGACCACTGCCTCCAATTCCCTGAAGGCGCTGGGCTTCTTCCCACTCGGAGTGAGGCCTCCTCTTCTGTAGCATGGGGTTGCCTAGCAACCCTGTGCGCCAGCTCGGAAGGCCCTCCTAAATTGGACCTCACAGCACAGGGCATCTCCTTGTACAGCTGCCTGAATCTTAACAATCTGGTTCTGAATAATAACACAATGGTAATTGCATGCATGGGCCCCAAACTACATTTAAATAATGTTCAAGAGCTGACACAAACCAACAAAGGCCAGAAAATGCATTTCGGAGGTTGACTGTAGGGCCAGGCAGGACGTTCGGTGCGGGAGGGAGTTGACACCAAAGACTTGAGTTAATGACAATGCCAACCTGAACTGTGCATTCTCCTGCCTCTCTGCTTGAGCATGTCACTACTTTAATGTATTTTAAGTGAGTCTGGGATCTGTAGAGGCAATTTAATGGCCAGCGGTAGTGACGCCTCAAGACAGGGTGTCTTTTAGTTCTTCGGCAATGTTCGGAGAGATTTTTGGAGGAGGTGGGGAGGACATAGGACCAGAAGGGAGCACTGTGCCTGTGTGATTTCCCGTGGCCTTTACGACCGTGGCTAAATACATTTTAGAAGGTAGGAGAAAGAACTTACCAAGCAAGAGTGCAGAGCATCTGCTCCCTCAGTGAGGGACAAATTCAACATGACTGATGCGTTTCAGGATAAGAAGTGAAGGAAAAGAGGCCTTGACACTGGCTAGCATGCAGACGGAAGCCGCTTAGTATGGCGTGGGGAAAGGCCGCGTGCACGCAGAGTCCAGCCTGCAATCTGTGTCCCTGGCAGAGGGTAATGAAGAGCTCTGCTCAAGGCAGAAGAGTCTTCACGCGTGGGAAACAGCAGGCTGACAATCTGTTCCTCATGGAGTGATAGCAGTGAGGGTCAGCTGATCACCCCTGATGATTTGAAAACCCAAAGCACTTGTTTTTAAAAGCTCAAAATCGTCCTGCAAGGGACTTAAACAGATAGTCGCACACCCATGTTCATAGCAGCATCACTCACAACAGGCAGGAGACGGGAGAAACCCAAGAGTCCATTGGACGAATGGGTGAATAAAATGCAGTCCACATGTATGACGGAATGTTACTCAGACTTAAAAGGAAGGGAATTCTGATATATCCTTCAACATGGATGAACTAGAGGACATTATGGTAAGTGAAAATAAGACAAAAGGACAAATGCTGTATGATTTTACTCATATGGGTATCCGGGCTTCCCTGGTGGCTCAGACGGTAAAGAATCCTCCTGCAATGCAGGAGACCTGGGTTCGACCCCTGAGTTGGGAAGATCCCTTAGAGAAGGGAACAGCTACCCACTCTAGTATCCTTGCCTGGAGAATTCCATGGACAGAGGAGCCTGGCAGGCTACAGTCCATGGGGTCGCAAAGAGTCAGACACGACTGAACCGACTTTCACACTTCACTCACAGGGCAGTCAAATTCATAAAGACAGAAAGTAGAATAGAGAGGTTACCAGGAGTTGGGGAATGGTGAGTTAGTGTTTAATTTGGGGAAGATGAAGATGAAACCATACGTTCTAGAGATGTATGGTAGCAATAGCTGCGCAACAATGTGAACAAACAATGCCACTAACCTATACATTTAAAGATGGTTAATATGGTAAATGTTATCCATGCTGCTGCTGCTGCTGCTAAGTCGTTTCAGTCGTGTCCGACTCTGTGCAACCCCATAGACGGCAGCCCACCAGGCTCCGCTGTCCCTGGGATTCTCCAGGCAAGAACACTGGAGTGGGTTGCCATTTCCTTCTCCAATGCATGAAAGTGAAAAGTGAAAGTGAAGTTGCTCAGTCCTGTCTGACTCTTTGCGACCCCATGGACTGCAGCCCACCAGGCTCCTCCGTCCATGGGATTTTCCAGGCAAGAGTACTGGAGTGGCTTGCCACTGCCTTCTCCGAATGTTATGCATATTTTACCATAATCAAAAAAAAAGATCCTCCTGTGGTAATATAGCTTTTCTCACTCAAGGACAAACTGGGCTGTGTGACTGGGCCAGGGACCCCATGGCTTGCAAACATGGTGTTCATGCAGCGTCATCACGGATGCAGGTGTCTGAGCATAAGAAACAGGATCTCCTCGTGCCCACTTCACGGAGTCCGAACCCCATCCCTGCCAGAGTGGGGACCCCTTCCACCCAGCCGGGCCATCCCCCACACCCGAGACCGGCTTCCTCCCCCAGGCACATGGGCTCCTTCTCACCCATGCTGCCTGCCCAGAAAGCCGTTTCCTGTGGCCTCCACCAAACCAAATCCGACCCTTTCTAGTGGATCTACATTCTGCGAACGTCACAAAGCGACCATCAAGCATTTATTTGGGAACGATTCTATATTCATGTCTGAAAGGTTTGTCTCTCCCCTAAATTCTCTGGAAGGACCTTTGGACCAGGATCGTCACTAACGTTTTTTGTCTGCAACAGGCTCTGAGCGCACTGTGTGCTGTTCCCTTAAATCTCTGGGAGGGAAAACTGGCTGTGCCTCCTTTCACAGGGAATCCGGGCACAGCTCCCTGCCTGGGGTGCAGAGCATACGTGCTGGCTGCAGAACCCTCGAGCTAGATACTCCAGGCAGGCGAGCGGGTCCCTCCAGCCACTTAGAGGTGTAACTCAATGTGTGCGATAAACAATCGAACATTTACAGATTTTATTAATTTGGAAAGGTCATTAGAGCTAACAGCTTCTGTGAGTGAGAGTGAATAAATAGCATGGATAATTTTTTTTTCTGTATCCTGATTTTTTTTTTCTTGGAACGTGCTTTAGGCCTCAAAAAATATTGTACGAGGGAAAAAAAAGGGAGAAAACATCCAGGATTAGGACTTCCCTGGGAGTCCAGTGGTTAAGACTTTGCCTTCCAATGTAGGGTTCAACAGTGGCCAGAAAACCAAACAGAATACAGAAACAATACTGTAACAAATTCAATTCAATAAAGACCTGAAAAAATCCAGGCTTGTGAGACAAGAAGAGTCTGACCGGAGCTCCCGACAAGCCTCATTCCCTCTTTGAGCCTTGGTCTTCTCCTTTGCTAGTTAAGGGAGTGATCACAAAGGTCCCTTCCCACAATTATGGTCTGCGGTGAGAATGTGAAGCTATCAACTTTCCAAGCTAATAGTTACCCATCCCTCACCCCATCCATCCTCCCAAATGTTGGGCACGTCTTCACCTCTGGAGAAATAAAGTTGAAGTTCATGGCCCCTCAGCCAGCAAAAGGTCCTTAATGATTTCAGGTGCCTTCCTGGACCCTGACCTGGGGGCTCTCAAACCCAACAATCTGGCTGCCTTGCTCTCATTAAAGAACACTCCAGACTAATGACTAGTTTCCTCGAATCTCCGGGAAGAGCTGGAAATGGGCCAAAGGACGTCATCACCCAGGCTCCGTCTCCCCAGCCCTTGGCTCCATGACGAGTCAGCGCTGTCTGTCAAGGGCCAGACCTCTGCAGGGAGCGCACGCCTGGCTCTCCCCAAGGAGACACGGAACCAGAGGTCAAGGTGCCGAGGGGTCTGGCTCCAGCCTGCTGTCATGTGTAGAAACGCTTGGCCCTTGACCAGGCTGTGCAGTCTGACCTCCCTCCCTTTCTTCACTCTCATCCCCTCTTCTCTCCTCCCTGAGTGTACAGACACTGAGAAGGTGGGAAGCCCACATATGTCTGCAAATGTGTGGCCACAAACATCTAGGCCCTCTTCTCTGATTGCTCCTGGCTTTCAGTATCAATAGGAAGACTAAGTGTGACTCGGAACTATGAGACTAACAGCCTAACGCTCGTACTAACATTGGAGACCAGGGTTCGATTCCTGGGTCGGGAAGATTCCTTGGAGAAGGGAGTGGCAATTCACTCTAATTCTTTCTTGGGAAATCCCATAGAGAGGAACCTGGTGGGCTACCATCCACAGGGTCGTAAAGAGTTGGACACGACTGAGTGACTAACTCCAATATTAATTATATTAGCTAACACTTGTGTGATGCTTTATAATTTAAAGAAGTGTTTTCCCACATACCTGTCTGGCAGGTGGGATAGAGTTAACCGTTTACTGAGCGTTGGCAGTATTTCAGGGTCTTTGCTACCTATGGGGATGCACACAAGAGAAGGTGTTGTCCTTGCTTGCAAACTCCCTCCACGGCACTGTACAGTCAGGAAGATGGAAACACAGAGAAGCTGAGTGACCTTCTCAGAAGCATCCAGCTCACAAGCATCCTTGCTTAAACCAAGTCCTAGGACTCAGAAACTTTTCAAGGCCTGAGAGTTTAGTATGAAATCTCACCTGCATGATATCAACCAGAAGGGACCAGACAGAGGACTGCATGGTTTGGGGACCGTGTAAGTCTAGGCCCAGAATGAAACAGTGCCTGTGGGTCAGGCCATGTTTGGCCCTGGACACCCGAGAGGAGGAGGCCCCTGCACCCGAGGGTACAGGTCAGAGCCTGATGTAGACATGACCTTGGCCCCTTGTGACCTTTCTGCTCATGGATAAACACCATTGTTCTCGCTAGCACCTTTGCAGAGATGCTGCCTTGAGAGCTGATGCAAATTCATGAAGTCTTTTTCCTTCTTTCTTTTTTAAATCAGCACTAACCTTTCTCTTCTAAGAACTGCCACAGCACTTACAATCAACATGTGACAGAAACTTGGTGTTGTTCTTCTCAGGGTCTCTAATAGCTTTTTGAAAAACATCAAAAGTCCATTCTAGAGCAACCCTATAAACCCCTCACTTTACAACCAGGATACCTGACTCCAGAGAGGGCAAATGGCTCACCCCAGGTCACACCAAGGACAGGACCAGAAGCAGAACATGGGTCCCAGACTCCCAGCCTGGGGCCTGCACACACCCAGTGGGTGGTGGGAGGGTTCCCGTGCGTCCTGTGTACCCTGAGCCCCATAGCAGCCTCAGCAAGCACGCAGGGCTGGGAGGGGGCTGTCTGACGCTGGATGGCGGCAGGCGGACTCCAGCTTCCCCCACCCCACCCTGGGAATGACTTTGAAGTGACTGGCTCTACCTCACAGGGAGGGACAGAGGCTGTGAGAGGTGCCCTCAGGGGACAGGGAGGTCATTAGTCTCTGCTGCAGGGCCTTCCAGCTCCCAGGAGGCCATAATGCTCTGGGGTTTAGAGCCAGACTGACCCTGCCATTGACCAGCTATATGACCTTGGACAAGTGACTTAACCTCTCTCTGCTTTAGATTTTCACCAGCAAAATGGGCAGAATAATGGCACTGACCTCCTATCTCCTGGGGCTGAAGCAGAGATGAAATGAGCAAGTGGGACACGCTTGGCACCAGGTGCGGCATCTATGTTCTCTGGTGAGGACGGTGAGACCAGCTTTCCCCTGGGAGGTCAGCCCCTTTGGGGAACGCAGACTGTGTGCTCACTGCTAAGTGCCAGCTCCTAGCTCGAGCCCAGCACATGGATGAGCACTGACTGTGCTCCCATGGGAAGTGCTACTGGGCTGGTGGCAGCCCAGCACCTGGTGAGAAGACGCCTGGGCAGATAAGCTGTCACTAGCGTGGGTCAGCTGAGGTCTATGGTGACAGAGAGGCAGGGGCTTCTCTTCCCAGGATCCTTCAGAGGCTGTGTTATGTGGGTAAATTAACCACGCTGAGGTCATAAAATGGCACAGAATGTCCATCTTGTTTGTCTAGTCCTTACAGAACCAGACATGCTCTTCCCATAGGATCCAGCAAGCACCCAAGGGCGCTGAAAACTAATGTCCACACAAAAACCTGCACACAGAAGTTTATGGCAGCTTTACTCATAATTGGGCTTCCCTGGTGGCTCAGAGGTTAGAGAGGCTGCCTCCAATGCAAGTAGACCTGGGTTCGATCACTGGGTCGGGAAGATCCCCTGGAGAAGGAAATGGTAACCCACTCCAGTATCCTTGCCTGGAGAATCCCATGGATGGAGAAGCCTGGTAGAGCTACAGTCCACGGGGTCGCAAAGAGTCAAACACGACTGAGCAACTTCATCTTCCTTCACCTTTACTCATAATTACCAAAAGTGGAGGCCATCAAGATGTCCTTCAGTGGGTGAATGGAGAAATAAACTGTGGTACATCCATGCAATGGAATATTACTCAGTGCTAAAAAGAAATGCGTTATCAAGTCATGAAGACATCAAGGAGTCTTACATGTATATTACTAAGTGAAAGAAGCCAATCTGAATGGGCTACATACTATATGATTCCAACTATACAACCTTCTGGAAAAGGCAATGGCAACCCACTCCAGTGTTCTTGCCTGGAGAATCCCAGGGATGGGGGAGCTGGTGGGCTGCCGTCTATGGGGTCGCACAGAGTCGGGCACGACTGAAGTGACTTAGCAGCATACGACCTTCTGGAAAAGGCAAAACTATGGAGATATGAAAAAGATCAGTGGTTGCCAGAGGGAAGACAGTCCAGATGAACAGGTGAATCACAGGGGGCTTTTGGGGAAGCGAAACCATTCTGTGTGACCTTGTAATGGCAGACACATGGTTTTATACATTTGTCAAAACCCGTAAAACTGTACAACATACAGAGTGAACTCTAGTGTAAACTACGGACTTCAGTTAATAATGATATATCAACAGATTGACAGAGGCACACTATCATATATAAAACAGACAAACAACAGGGAATTACTATCTAGCACAGGGAACTATATTCAGTATCTTTTAATAAACTATAATGGAAAAGAACAAAAAATATAGATATACATACATATATACATACACGTATGTGTAACTGAATCACTTTGCTGCATACCTGAAGCAAACACAATATACTTCAATAAAATAACAAATAAAATAATGTATCAGTATTGGTTCACCAATTATCACAAATGTACCACATTAATGCAAGATAATAATAGCAGGGGAAACTTGGAGGGAGGGGAAGAAAGAGGGCATATGGGAACTTTGTACTTTCTGCTCAATTTTTCTATAAACCTAAAACTGTTCTAAAAAAAAAAAAAAAAAAGTCTATTAGTTAAAAAAACAACCAACCCCAAAACACAATACTCCCCATCACTGGGCCCCACTGGGCTACCAGGTGCCACCCTGGGGTCTTGGAGGAAGGTCCAGAGACCAACACGGTCCTTCCAACTAGAAGTACAACCACGCCTGTCCAAAGTGCTAGAGACTGTTTCGGAAAGCCAAGGGGGCAGGCCAGCAAGAGGCCCCCCTGCCCCGCCCAGCTGGTGAGGCAAACAGAAGCACGGACTCCAGCAACCGGGACACTTCTGCCTGCCAGGCAGTGACTAAGACTTAACTCACTCTTCCTGAGCACATGCCCTGTGCCAGGCTCACCATCACTGCCTTCTAGAAGGGAGTCAAACAGAGACCCAGCCCGTGCCCACAGCCAGACTCCACCCAGCCTTTACTGTTCCTCCACCCCCAACAGCCCATATAGTAGGTGCTCGATAAACATTCCTTAAATTCAACAGTGATTACTTGCATGCCTCTTTATTTCCCCATGAAAGGAAAGAATCTGATGGTAAGCCTCCCTTTCCTCCAGCAAACTACTGAGTATTTGCTGAACAGAATAAACAGCAGCACCCCCCACACCTTAGGGGAGACCTTGCGTTTGGTCCGGAGGCCACTTTCCCAATCCTGGGAGTACATTCAAAGGAGCTTCCCCCAGACACACTTGCACATGCGATGTTGCTTGGCATTGAGAGCCCACTCAACAAATGGACATCTCCCTGCTTTTCCCTGGAAAGGCTGGAAAATGTGTGTGTGTGTGTGTGTGTGTGTGTGTGTGTGTGTGTGTGTGTGTGTGTGTTCATTGCCAAGCAGCCTGCAGGGCAGTAGCGTGGCCCTTGGCCCCAGGGCCTGCCATGCAGGCACCTTGGGGAAACCCATGAGCTGAGGTCCAGCCGCAGGGCACCAGACCAGGTTGGTCTGCTCTGATTGAGAGAGAAGGAGAGAGAGGTGGGGGGATGGGGACAGGAAAGTGTGTGTGTGTCCCTGGAGAACAGTGTCTTCCAAGGCAACCAAATCCTCTCAGTCATTGCTTTGGATGGGGTGATGGCTCCCTTGGAAGTCTGAACTTCGGCGACCTTGGCCTAGAACCTTAAAATAGCCTAAGGAGGAGAAAGGGCTGAGCCCAGAGAGCCGAAGCTAAAGCTGGGGCCTGGGGCCTGGGATAGGGGAGGCGACAGAGCCTGTCCAAGGAACAGAGGCCTAATCTCTCTGGTCAGGCTGCCCAGCCCCAGTCTGACTGCTCAGTCACACACACTTTCGTTTTTGTCTGGCCTCAGGGAAGCGTTCCTGGTCTTGGGCAAATCTGAGCCAGGGCTGCCAGCAGATCCTGGCCTGAGGAACAGGGAAAGGTTGTTCAGGCCCCTGCCCCCAGGGCCCCTGCCCACACTGCCAGGGTAAGAAGCAGGAGGGCGCCCAATGAGGGGGTCCTTCCCCATGCTCTCTGGCTGGTGAAGCAGGATGGTGAAAGTTCAGCAGAACCTGAGTAGAGGCAGGGGGATGATAGAGAATATTTGACGCTGTAATATTGAACAACGGTTTAAATCTGGAGAAAAATGTTTTCTTTCTGTAACATAAGGAGGAAAGCGTGACAAAGCCTTCACGACCGCAGGGCTCCTGAAGAAGTCATCTCAGCACAGAATTCCCGCAGGGGCCGAGGGGCGGAAGGGAGTCTCCTGGGTTTAATAAGAAGGTTCACTGTGCCTGACTTTATTGGCTGATGGGGTCTGGGGCCGCGGGGGCTGCCCACTCTGCCTGTCGGCCTGGTTCTGCTGCCTAGTGGGGCTGGGATTTCAAGGCTGGTGTGGGCACGCGTGTGGGGAAGAGAACCGGAGGGCCCTGGGAGCAAGGCTGCCTCGTCAGCCCCCGCGGGGATGGACATCAGGCTGGCAAAGACGGCATTCGGAGCTCCACACAGCGGACCCGGAGGCGGGCCTGCTGCGTCTTCGCTGACCACAGGCTTCCCGTCGGTGACTTTTCCTGCCTGTGTGGGTCTTGCCCTTGTCCTGGGGCCCTGCATCCTATCACTCATGCTCCTCCCTGTATCTAAACCTACTTTCCAGGAAGTTCTATCTCACCTGGTGTCCAGTGTGATAGGAATAACTAATATCAGGCTTTCTCTGGTGGCTCAGACAGTAAAGAATTCGCCTGCAATGCAGGAGGCCCGACTTGGATCCCTGGGTCGGGAAGAACTCCTAGAGAAGGAAATGGCAACCCGCTCCAGTACTCTTGCCTGGAGAATTCCACGGACAGAGGAGCCGGGTGGGCTACAGTCCATGGGGCCGCAAAGAGTCAGACACAACTGAGCAACGAGCACGCTTTCTCTCAGAGAAAAAGATGCTTTCAGCCCCCTTTCAGATGGAAGAAAAAAACTGATCCCCCGGGAAAGGATTGACTTGACTTTTTATTTTCAAACTTCGCTGTTTACTCTGCACCTCAATGATGAGCAGGACAGGCCTGCAGGTGACTCTGTACCTGCAGGTGCGGTGGCCAGTAGGATCCAGGCAGTGCATGGTGTAGCAGCTGTCTGGACAGGGGAGGGGCGACCCCCACAGCAGGAGGGGGGCACCTGGCGAAGGCTGCCTCCGCAGCTGTCCCCTGCGGCCCCTGCTCCCCCGGGACTGCATCACTCCGCTCAGGACCGCATCACTCCCCCCGGCACGGACACACCGTTTTATTATCCACACAAGGGCATTTTGAGAATGAAAGCGGACACTGATCATAGTCAGCGGAGGACAGTAGGCATAAAGCGGCCGTCCCAGGCCAACCACGACATGTCCCTCCAGCCGTGTCAACCAACCTCTGGGGCCTGGGAAAGCTCAGTCAGAACTCTTCCCTGGAAGAGAAGTCCCACCGCCCGACTTAGAAAAAGTTGTCTCCTCAACCACCGAGCTTCCGCTCCCAGGAGGCGTCAGAAGCGATCCCCGACAGAGGCCCCCAGGCGCACCAGGGCCGCCGGAAGCACTACGTGCATCTGTGTGAAGTACCAGAACTGTCCTGGCCACCCGCCCACCTGGAAGGCCCACCCTCCGATTTCCCCGCAGGTCCCCCCAGCTCTCACTCCCTGTAAGAAGTCTGCCCG
The DNA here is from genome assembly GCF_023091745.1 of Budorcas taxicolor. Classification (NCBI taxonomy): domain Eukaryota; kingdom Metazoa; phylum Chordata; class Mammalia; order Artiodactyla; family Bovidae; genus Budorcas; species Budorcas taxicolor. Next base: position 48,386,091 of record NC_068931.1, read on the forward strand.
GACACCCCACACCCCTCGGCATTTTGTGCATCACCGTCTCAGCTCCTCGGGCACGTGGTCATCTTCCCCACCTGCTCAAGCGCTCTGTGGGGAGGTGCCATCACGTGTCATTCATCTCCGGCCCCGCCCATCCTGACTCCTCCCTGCCCCAACCCCAGTGCCTTGCGTACAGGAAGTCTCTGATTTAAAGGTTTTTGAAGGAATCGGCCATGAAATTAAAAGACGCTTACTCCTTGGAAGAAAAGTTATGACCAACCTAGATAGCATGTTGAAAAGCAGAGACATTACTTTGCCAACAAAGGTCTGTCTAGTCAAGGCTATGGTTTTTCCAGTGGTCATGTATGGATGTGAGAGTTGGACTGTGAAGAAAGCTGAGCGCCGAAGAATTGATGCTTTTAACTGTGGTGTTGGAGAATACTCTTGAGAGTCCCTTGGACTGCAAGGAGATCCAACCAGTCCGTCCTAAAGATCAGTCCTGGGTGTTCTTTGGAAGGACTGATGCTGAAGCTGAAACTCCGGGAGATGGTGATGGACAGGGAGGCCTGGGGTGCTGTGATTCATGGGGTCACAAAGAGTCAGGCACGACTGAGTGACTGAACTGAACTGAACTGAAGGAACGGAGTTGAACTGAACTACAACTTTCCCTTGAGAACTGGGGACCCAGGGATGGAACCCAGTCTCCTACAGCCCGTCGGAAGTTCGTGGTTCTCCCACATCAACTTTTCAGGACAAATATTCCTGAATCTCTATGTCCACTGTGGGGGCTTTACTGGTGAAATTTGTGCAGTCCTACAGGGTGGTGATTGTGAAGTGGGAGTGTCTGAAATAAAATCCAGAAAGGGTCTCAAGAAGAACTCCAATTTTATAGTTCAGGAGAGGTGTTGGGTTGAACCTGGGTGAGAACCTCTCCCCGGCACCTAAAATTGCCCTACATCTTGGAAATATGAGAAAGCAGTCAAGACTAAGTGCAGGAGGGCGGTACATGCAGTAAGCTCAGTGGGTAATCAGGGAGGGCTTCCTGGAGGCAACAGACAGTAAGCAGAAGCTTGAAGGAAGGGGAAGATATGAAGAGTCCGGGCAAAGGGCAGTCTAGAAAGAGAGACTCTTAGCAAACAGGCATAAGTGGGAGTGGTCAAGCATAACCAGGGCAGTGAGTGAGCAGGTGTGGCCAGAGAAGGAGGTGTGTGTAGAGAGGCCAGAGTTGAGCCATGAGGGCAGATAAAGAACCCAAACAGCAGCTGCCTCTGAGCTTGAGTCTCACGTATGGAGTCACCCTGCTCCCTGTTCTCTCAGGGTGGGGTGGGGGGGCATCGTTTGGGGAGAGTTCAGTGTAGGCTGGAGCTACTGCTCAGGCTGCTGGGTGACAGCTGGGAGGCAGCAGAGGGGCTGATCCAGGTTGAAGCCATCCTCAGTTGTTTTTTTTTCCCTGCTTCTCCTTGGCTTCTCCTAGGCTTCTCCCAATTCTGCCAGTTTCGGGAAACCTGGCCAACTAAGCATCTGTGGCTCATAAGTGTGATCTCGCCCTGCATACCAGCCTCTGAGTCAGAAGAGTGGGAGTGAGTGTCCAGGAGATGAAGCCCACCACAAATAAGCTATGCAGGAAGCCCTCTTAGCTGAGATGATTAGTCAGTGAGCTGAAACATTTTAGCATCTCACATGTTTGTATATTCACTCAGTGAACTTTGGATATAAAGCCAAGATGTTTCTTTACCTTCACATCTCCTGAGTGTAATTGTTCTGATTGTCTTTCTGGCATAAATCACACTTATTTCTAAGCATGGTTTTCTTAAATGGAATGAGAAGCTAAATACACTGGCAAAATAATCTGAATGCAAAAGTCTCCCTCAATTTCATGACTATTTCCCCAACCTTTCCTGGTTGTTTCATCCACATCTAACTCAACAGCATTTTTTTATTAAACAAAATGAACTGTTGGGTTTTTTTTTTTTCCTTTTTGAGTCTTTCCAAATTTTCAACCAAGTTTTCATTGAAACAATTTCTTTCTTTTTTTTGCAATGGGATTTAATTGGTTTGTATAATACTTAATTAAATTGCATAATTACAATAGCAAGTTCCACTGGCATAAACAGGTTTGGGAAGTAAGCCAGCTGCCTCTAGGAAAGCATTCAGCTCAGCTGGTGGGAGCAGACACGGTGGACATTTTGGACAGCCGCCTTCCTGCCCCAAGTGTTCCTCCAGCTGTGGATATCAGTCAGAGGGATGGAGCGAGCTGATGAGTTTGGCAAGCTGGCTAACCGAGTCGTAGGGAGTGTCTAGTGCTCCGCTTATCAGGACTCAGGTTAAGGCTAGCACTCTGGGGACTAAGGACCTGGTACTGTCCCCCACCCCCATGGCGTCTTAGTCCTCACCTGGTTCTCTTTCTCCCACCTCCACACCTGTGCTGAGTGCCCCCTCCTCCGGATACTTCTCCCCTCTTCCCCTCCCACACTCCAAATCTCCTCTTGCTGCAGCTGTCCAGGAAGGATTTGGCAAACTAAGGCCTTCTGCTTTAGCGACAAGCAATGGCCAAATGTCATGGGAACTTCTTACACAGAGATGAGTTTCTAATGACGCAATTTCCGGCATCTGTGGTAGACTGGCTGAGAAGAGAGGTGAAGTCAGGGAACTGTCTGAGAGTTGTCCTTCAATCACTCCAGGCTGAAATTTTTGATCGTGTCCAACTGAGGCACAGCCGTACACACTCCCCCTAAGAATGGGGCTTTGGACTCACTTCTGCCTTTCATTTTTTCACGTTGCCACATCCACTATCTTCCTGGTGGCTCAGAGGTTAAAGCATCTGCCTCCAATGCGGGAGACCCGGGTTCGATCCCTGGGTCGGGAAGATCCCCTGGAGAAGGTAATGGTAATCCACTCCAGTATTCTTACCTGGAGAATCCCATGGACAGAGAAGCCTAGTAGGTTACAGTCCACGGGGTCGCAAAGAATCGGACATGACTGAGCGACTTCACCTTCACCTTCACCTTCACATCCACTATATGGTGTGGGATGCCCCTTTTAACCTCCCATATCAAGTGATTTTCTCTATGTCCAGCCTTCCCTATTTCATGAGTCACACAGAGCAAAAGTTAACATTTAACTTAAATGCCATCAAACCAACCAACCAATCAAAAGAATTAGGAGGGACATATAGCTCACTAAGAGATATTCTCCAGAGGAACACATTTGTACTGGACACTTGCTACTCTGACCCACCCATCATCCTTTCATCCTTCCTCTTGGCAGAACACCAATTTCCTCCAGATTACCACTTGCACCTCATAGCCAATGTATTTCTGAGGTGGGTTATGGCTTAAGTCAATAAGCTCAGTTCAGCTCCCTGGCTATAGTGACTGGAACAAATTCTATCACATAAGATGCAGGACATGTTCCCTGGGAAGCTCTTGGGGAGAAGCTCCATTATCAGAGATATTGAAGGTACATGTAAGGGCTGGAGCTACTGCAACCATTTTGCTACTATAAAAGAGTTCAGAGGACAGCACTGAGCTACAGAAAAATGGAGATCTCATCAAGCTATTCCTAAAGATCTCTCTGTTTTTGAACTTTATATTTACCTAAGCCAATAAATTCCATTTTTGTTGTTGTTGTTTTACTTTAAAAATTTAACACATATACAAGACTTGAAAAAGTAAAAGTAATAAAACCCAACAATGAAAAACAGCACTCTTGGCTACACACTGATTTCCAGTTCCCAGAGATAATCACTCTCAATTATTTAGCTATTTCTTATTGTCTTTTCTGGAGTAGAAACTGTCGATCCACTGCAGTATCCTTGCCTCGAAAATTCTATGGACAGAGGAGCCTGGAGGACTATAGTCCGTGGGGTCGCAGAGTCAGACACGACTGAGCGCACATCGCCAATCACTGATCTGTGGTCTGTAGTGACATATTTCTAAATGACATGCTGATTAGTCAGCTACAACTTTCAAAACATGCCACAGAACACCATAGACTTTGGTGGTTTAAACAATACAGATGTATTTCCCATAGTCCTGGAGGCTAGGAAATCCAAGTTCTAAGTGCCAACCAGTCTGGTTTCTGGGAGAGCCTGCTTCCTGGCTTGCAGATCTTCTCACTGTGTCTTCACACAGTCAAGAGTGAGTACCCTGGGGTCTCTCCAACAGACTGGTTCCAAATAGGAAAAGGAGTACATCAAGGCTGTATATTGTCACCCTGCTTATTTAACTTATATGCAGAGTACATCATGAGAAACGCTGGACTGGAAGAAACACAAGCTGGAATCAAGATTGCCGGGAGAAATATCAATCACCTCAGATATGCAGATGACACCACCCTTATGGCAGAAAGTGAAGAGGAGCTAAAAAGCCTCTTGATGAAAGTGAAAGAGGAGAGTGAAAAAGTTGGCCTAAAGCTCAACATTCAGAAAACGAAGATCATGGCATCTGGTCCCATCACTTCATGGGAAATAGATGGGGAAACAGTGGAAACAGTGTCAGACTTTATTTTTTGGGGCTCCAGAATCACTGCAGATGGTGACTGTAGCCATGAAATTAAAAGATGCTTACTCCTTGGAAGAAAAGTTATGACCAACCTAGATAGCATATTCAAAAGCAGAGACATTACTTTGCCGACTAAGGTCCGTCTAGTCAAGGATATGGTTTTTCCTGTGGTCATGTATGGATGTGAGAGTTGGACTGTGAAGAAGGCTGAGCACCGAAGAATTGATGCTTTTGAACTGTGGTGTTGGAGAAGACTCTTGAGAGTCCCTTGGACTGCAAGGAGATCCAACCAGTCCATTCTGAAGGAGATCAGCCCTTGGATTTCTTTGGAAGGAATGATGCTAAAGCTGAAACTCCAGTACTTTGGCTACCTCATGTGAAGAGTTGACTCATTGGAAAAGACTCTGATGCTGGGAGGGATTGGAGGCAGAAGGAGAAGGGGACGACAAAGGATGAGATGGCTGGATGGCATCACGGACTCGACGGACGTGAGTCTGAGTGAACTCCAGGAGATGGTGATGAACAGGGAGGCCTGGCGTGCTGTGATTCATGGGGTTGCAAAGAGTCGGACACGACTGAGCGACTGAACTGAACTGAACTGAACTGAATCAGGGCTCCCCCTATGATCTCACTTAACCTTAGTTACTTCCTTACTCCAAATAGAGACACACTGGGTTAGGGATATAATATTCGAATTCTTGAGGGCCACAGTTCAGTTCAGAGCACACACTATATATAACCACTTACAGAACTTCCATTTTTAGATATTATCTATTAGTGCCCCAGAGAGGAAGATGAGTTTTCCTATGCCCCTAACCCCGCCTCCTCTAAACCCACATTTCTGTCCTCTCCATTCTCCCAACAGAGTGATGCCACCATCTTGGTTAAAGCAATTGTCAGTGTTCACACTATGGTGACTGGGTAGCCACTGCTCACAGATAAGCCACGTGATGTTCCTTTCTTCCATAACATTTTCTCTAGTATTAAAAATAGCTTTGTATACACCTAACATTTATTTACAGGCTTCCCAGGTGGCTCAGTGGTAAATAATCTGTCTGCCAATGCAGAAGCTGCAGGAGATGGTGGATTTGATCCCTGGGTCAAGAAGATTCCCTGGAAAAGGAAATGGCAACCCACTCCAGTATTCAGAGAACTCCATGGACCAAGGAACCTGGCAGGCTACAGTCCATGGGGTCTCAAAGAGTCAGACATGATTGAGCATGCAATGCTTATTTGCACACACACGGAACTGTTCAAATCCCTTTCCAAACAGTTCAGTGCAATCTGTCCATTCCTTTTTGGTTTTTTCCAGGCATGATCCCATCCAGAGTTCTCCATGCTCCAAGTCCAGTCTGGACCTGAGCCTTCTGCACAGCTGTCACCTGGGACTTCTTACTCCTTGCTTCCTGAATCCCACACTATATTAGTGTCCATTGCTGCTGTAACACGTTACTGAAAACGAAGTGGCTTCAAACAACACAGATGTGTTGCCTTGCAGTTCTGCAGGTCAGAAGTCTGAAATGGGTCTCGCTGGACTAAATCAAGATGTTGGCAGCCTTCCTTTTGAAGCCTCTGGGGGAGAAGAGCTTCGAGAGGCTGTCTGCGTTTCCAGCTTCCAGAGGAACCCACAGTCCTTGGCTCAGAGCTCCTTCCTCCATCTCCTAGCCAAGTGACCTTGGGAGAGTCCTCCCCGGACATCATGACTCTCATCTGCTCCTCCACCTCCTTCCCTCGCTTCTAAGGACCCTTGTGATTACATTGGACCCAGAGGGATAACCCGGGATCATTGCCCCATCTCAGGGTCAGCTGTTAGCAATCTTCATTCCTTCTGCAAACTTAACTCCCCTTTGGCTGTGGAATCGCACCTTTTCACAGGTTCTGGGCATTAGGATGCCGTCATCTTTGGGGACCCATCACGTTGTCTGCTGTACCCGCCATTCTCATTTTGATGTACTCGCCTGCTTCATTGGTACGGGTGTGTAGAAGGTGCACCCGCTGAGACCATGCCTGCTTGAACCAACTTTATTCGCTCTCACTCTTGATAGTCTGTTTGGCTTTGAACAGAAAGGTGGAAACCACCTGCCCTTGGAAGACTGGAGGCATCGTCCCCATGTCCTCCAGTTTCCAGAGACACTGTTGGAAAGCTGAGTTCTGTCCTGTTTGTATGCAATCTACTTTCTTCCTCTCTGAAGGCTGTATGAAGCCTCACTTTGTCCTTAACCCTCTGGAGCTCCACCAGGACAGGTCATCTGGTGGGTCTCTGCATCCACTGTGACCCTCCATGTAGCCTGGAAGCCTGTGTCCTTCAGTCCTACGGACTTTTTCACACAGCTTTTCCAATAATCTCCATCCCCTCGAGTGTCTGTGCTCTCTATTTCTGGAACCCTTACTGCTGATCCTCGTGGACCGAGTTTCTAAATCTCCTGATTATTTTTTTCCTACTTCCTACATTGTTGTCTTCTTTTCCTACTTTCTAAGAAAGTCCCTCAACTCACCTTTCAAACCTTCCACTGATTTTTAAATTTCTGCTGTTATATGTTTAACTTCTTAGAGTCCTTCCTTATTCTTTGAATGTTCCTTTTTTATAACCCCCATTCTCATTTTATGGATGTATTATCTCCTCTTATCTCTCTGAGGACATTAAGTATAGTTTTATTGAAGTTGTCTTCCGCTCCTAGACTTGGCTTTCATCCCTTCAGCTCCTTCCCCCCGCCCCCCCAGTTGTTTGTTTTTTTCCCCTCTCTCTTGATCTCACATGTTACAGAGTTTTCTTTTCACAAATGCCAGGTAATCCTTGACCAGCATTAATAGTTAAGAGCAAGACACTAAAGAGTCAGTGATTTCTCTATGGGTGATTGGGTAGAAATCTGTTTATTTCTTTGGGGGAATATACACATACATAAACACACGAACAGGCAGATACATACATACAAACATATATTTGTATGTGTAGGTATGTATATGCAGACAAACATACATATACACACACATATACACACATGCTCGCGTATATACACACTCAAGTACACATATGTATCTACACAAACACACACACACATACGTAAACACACATACATACGCACATATACATACCTATTCACATGTACCGTATGTGTAGAATTTTTTCCTTTTGGGCCAATCAGTTTACTTGCAAAGGACCCTTCCAATCACTCTGCTTGGGGGACAGACACTGGGATACCAGTATTCTTGGGGCAGAGAGTAGAGAGGAGCTGGAAGTCTCACCACTTGCGATGTAATCTTTAAATAAATGCTCTCATTTTGAGTCTAGTGTGCAAACTTGCTCTCAGCTGCACACAGTGTCTCAGGGTCCAGAATTTCACTGAATCATATTTTTTTTGAAAAGAAACTTCTAGTCTTTGGCCAAAGCAGAGAGCGGAAGTTTACAGGAGTGGCTCTGGGTGTAAGGATTCTTCATGCGAATTTTCAACGCCGTTCCTCATCTTACCTTCAGAAGTATGTGATTCCCATTTCTGCTCTGCTTGAGGGTTGGCAGGGGGTGGGATGACTGCTTCTCGAGCTTTCTTCTCACTACCCACCCTTGGGTTTCATCTCTCTGCTCAGTGAGCAGCCATCCACCCATAGACTCCCGCCTCCACACCTTTGCTGGCATCTCCCACCTGCTCTCTGCTCCTCCCCTGCACTCCCTGTCCTTGGGGCATCAGGCTCTGTCATTTTCTTTAGTGCCATGGGTGGAGGGGTGATTAGAAAGGGGGCTGAGATAAATAGATGTGGCCAAGGCATCGTGTTTAACCAGAGGTCTCCCTTGGGGCTGCTCGAGGTGGCATTTCCACTCCCGAGAACCAGACGGCATCCTGCCTCACACACTGCAGCCTGCGCTCCCCTCCTGAGCCCTAGGCACACACGGCTGCCCTGCCCACCCCCACCAGGGCAGCCGGTTCCCAGTGCACTGCCCAATTCAGGGTCCACAGACCCCTGTCACACTTCCTCTGATTGCAGCGCCGAGAGCTTCTAGTGAGTTCTACCCACTCTTGTTAACAGTCCTCGGCTCCCACTCCCATTTAAGTTGCTTCCTCACCTGCTCAACTTGAGTACAGAACCTGGATGAATACAGCAAGCAACACCTCCGCATTGTAGACAGTGATGTCCCCAGACACTCTGCAGAGCGGCTTGGTCATGAAGAAGCAGCCAAGAACCCATCACAGGCACAGGCTACCCCAAATCATTCACATCTTCCACCTGGCCTCTTTTGCAAACCTCCTTGAGTCCGCAGGTCAGAAAATCCCACCCAGACACATTCTAGGATCCACTCTTAGTATGCAGTCCTGGCAGATGGCCCAAAGTGGCCGATCCCAAGCAAGACAAGGATGACCAATCTAACCCCTGCCACAGAGACAGATTCTTTATCAACATTAGGCTCACGGATACTCCACCACACCAACTACAAGCAGGCAGGCATAAAACATCTAATACCACAGGTACCAGGTGTAAATCTAGAGCAGAGGACACTGGCTAGCGCATTATTACAGTTTTCTTGTCAATATGATTAAAATTCACTGAGTCATCAGGATCAAGTCTTCCAGAAGTCCTGTGCCCCCCACGAAGTGTGGCCCAGAGCTGCTATCAGCCATCTGCCCTCCTCCAGGCTCAGACTTTATGCAACAGCAATCTAATAAAGGCGCTGGGTCCACGCAGCCTCGTGGGTGGGCAAGAAGTAGGTGGACTCTGTCTCTTGGGCAGCCTTGAAAAGCCACAGATGTGGTCTCATTCCCTGGGGGAGAGGCCAGTGCTGAATGGCTTTTCTTAGCCCATGCAGGGCAGGGCCACTGCCCTGGGCACTGCCCTCTGGGCCCCACACAGATGGAGACACGCCCACAGCAAAGTAGGCCATGGCACCTGGGCAGGTGAGCTCTGCTTTCCATACAAGATTGGGTCTAAGCAGCCGAACGCCTCAAATCTCATTTAAGCCCACGAAAGGCATTGTTATTTAAGCCATTTCTGTAAAGTGAATCATTCCCTCTCCTCAATCCCCTCTCCTCCCACAAAGCGCATCATTTATCTGTTCTTCAGAGATTCAGAGTCTGAAACCCAGGCATGCTGTAAAGAAGACTCAGCTACTTTAAAATGATTGTTTGAAAATAACAACAACAATGCCGGAAACTCCCACCCTCCCCTGACAGCTATGCCTGAGTGCCTGGAAGCAGTTATAAGCCTCGGCTGAAAACCCAGGAGGCTGGCAGCCCACTGAAGGGATGCTTCTGTAGATCCCAGTCAACCTGATCAGATCTCATCTTCGGTCCATTCCCATGACGACACCACCCTGGCTCGACCTGGTCCACCCTCTGGCAAGGCCTGGACGGAGCCCCAGTGATTCATGACTTGGATTTTCCAAGTGTCTCTACCTCCTTCCCTGTTGCGGAGCCCTGCTTCTCCATCTGCACTCACAGGTGTCCTGCCTTTCCCCAAGCCTCTTCCCTGCGTCTTTTCCAGAGCCACCTCCATTGTCTTGGCCTCAGGCACCTCTTTCTTTAAAAATCCATGATGAAATATTCCAGACATACAAAGAGGCATAAAAAATAACATCACAAACACCTGTGTCCCCACCACCCAGCCGCATAAATAAAAGGCAGCTCTCTCTAATCCTGGGCCCACATCCCTCTCGGACACCACACCTCCTGACACCACGCCTCCCAGCAGCCTTTGTTCCATTCTTCCTCGGGAAAAGCCCAGGTTGCGGCATACTTCCCAGGTGTCACCTGGACTCTCTGCGTTGATTCTCCCTCTGCCCTTCTTGGTGGGCACCCCCAGCCCCCAGCCTCCCATCTCCCTTTGTGATTTGACTGCTTCCTTATTCCAGAGGACTTCCCTGGTGGCTCAGATGGTAAAGAGTCTGCCTGCAATGCAGGAGACCCGGGATCAATTCCTGGTTTAGGAAGATCCCCAGGAGAAGGGAATGGCAGCCCACTCCAGTATTCTTTGCCTGGAGAATGCCATGGACAGAGGACCCTGGCGGGCTACAGTCCATGGGGTTGCAAACAGTGACTGACACACTTTCTTATCCTAGAGGGGACCAGCTCGCCAAGGTCCCAGTCTCCCTGGAAGTTACACAGGTGGGTCAGTGGACCTAAGACTTTCAGTGGGTGATACCACGGGCAGGACTACGTCCTTCCTTCCCACACCAGTGCGCTTGTAGACATGCGTGACCTCTTTGTCCATCAGGTGCTGGGCTGGGAAGGAGGCTGGACAGGGGAACACTCTGCCTTCCGTGCCTTGCACTTCCTGGGGGGCAACAGACGTATGCACAGAGGCAGCCCCCAAATCAACTGGGCAGTCTGGGGTCTGGGGGATCCACCTGTGCAGCAAGCATGGGGGCTGCTGAGGCCTGGGGAGGCTGAGAAGAACTGAGGCTGAGCTCCTGGGGTGGCTGAGATGGTGACAGAGAGGCGCAGGCTGGGACCTTCCAGATGAGAGCTGGTAAGTCAGTAGGGAGAGTGGGCAGAGAAGGGACCCAACCTGGCAGCGGAGAACGGAGATGAGGTGGGCAAACGGAGCCCAGCTGGGTGGGGTGCAGGGTGGCACTGGGCTGAGGAGGTGGGTTTTGATACTGGGAAAGTGGGGGTGCCCGCTTTTGTCAGGCCCACCGGGTTCTCAGATCTCGCTCGGGGGAGGGGTGCCCTTTGTCACGGCCTCCCCAGCCTGATCACTGACTGTGCTGTTGACTTTGGCACGGCCCAGGCAGGGGTGGGGGTGACTGCGAACGCCCTCTCACCTGCAGCCCGCCCAGGAAACAAAGGCGCCTACAGAGCCAGGAGGCTCCACAGTGCCTGGCACCCAGCACACGGGGCAGGGGGCGGAGTTCAGGCACGAGGGGCGTTCCGTGCCACCTCCTGCCTGCGCCCCTGGCCTTGTTCTCCCCTGGGCCCCAGGGCCGCCCACCCCAGTGCCGATCCAGGCCCTTTGTGGAGCAGGTGTGTTAGGGCATGGGTGTCTGGCTTTGGTGCCATCTGTCAGCCTCCACTCCTTTTCCTGTCTAAGGCCCTCCGTGCCACTTCCCTCCGGTCCCACCTTTCCAGCAAAGTCCATATGCCCAAGTGGCTGAAAACAACCCAAAGCGTGTCCTCGAGGGTGGCTGTAATTCAGCAGAGCCAAAGTCCTAGGTCAAGGTTCAGGCAAGGAGCAGGGGAGGCGTCCACACTGAAAGCCCCCTGCCGAGGACCGCAGGCCTCCCCGAGCTCCTCTGGGAGGGCTGTGCTACACCCACCCTACCTGGGGAAACCCGGAAGCTGTTGAGAAGAAGGCTAACAGTATGAGTCCATTTTAAGGACGCTCTGAGATATGGATGAGCAGACTCTGTCATCTCTTGATTCTAGAAACACGCTCTGATGGTGCCAGCAGCAGGGGCAGCAGCTCTATGGAGCTGCCTTCAGTTGCTTTTCTTTTTTTAATTAATTTTTATTGACATATAGTTGATTTACAATGTTGCGTTAGTTTTGATGTACAGCAAAGTGATTCAGATATATAATTTTTTTTTTCTCTTTTCTTTTTTGAGGTGGGGTATGCTCTAGTGGTAAAGAGTGGCACTAGTGGTAAAGAATCTGCCTGTGATACAGGGGACATGATGAGACATGGGCTTGATCCCTGGGCTGGGAAGATCCCCCGGAGAAGGACATGGCAACCCACACCAGTATTCTTGCCTGGGAAATCCCATGGACAGAGGAGCCTGGTGGCTACAGTCCGTGAGGTTGCAAGAGTCAGACACAGCTTAGCGACTAAACCACCACCACCTGAACCAGGCAGCCCAGCCTGTCAACCACAGTGTTAGGCTTTCCTTGCATGTCTGTAGTGGGAGACCCTCAATGATGGGCCTCACCCATTCTCTTCAAGATGCCCACCACCTTTTGCATCGTTTCTATCCCTGATTTATATATACCCAAGTGACTACTCCATGAAGTACTGTCTGGTGGAGAGAGAATACCCAGAATAGGGTCCCCCCAAAATAGACACACTGCAGGGGGGTAGGCCCCTCCTCTCCACCTCCCCAATCGTCCCATACCCAGTCTCATACTCAAGACCCTGTAAAGTTTCCCTGTAAACCTTCCCAACCCCGACCCACACTGCTCTTTCCAGCTAAATGCACACTGCTCTCATTAGCTCTGTGCTTGCTGGACCATTGATTGGGAGTGTTCCCTTCTGGACTGTTTCTAAGGTAAAGCCTCAGAGTGGGAAGCCACTGTAGAGAATGACTAATTCCCCTTAAAACTTTGATGGGAGGCAAGGCCCACACAGAGCAGGAAGGCATGAGTTAGAAGGCTTAGAGCTTGCTGGTAATGAGCAAGAACTTGACCCCAGGTCTCCCCCTCCAGTTTAAGGACCCCTCCTCCTTTTCAGGCAGTGTGGGCATTGCTGCCTTATCCACAGCACAATTCTGGAAGATAAGGCCCAGGCAAACTGAGGACCAAGGAAAGGGTTGCACAGATTAGGACCCTGTGAATGCTTGGTGAATGGTTGTGCTGGGTGTTCCAAGGCCCAGATGACCTCCATGCACCCACTCTTTCAGGGTCAGTGCACCCTTTTGCCAACAGAGCCCAGCCCAGGCCAGAGCCTCCTACAGAAAGCCAGGCATGATCTCTGGAGGGAAAGAGAGGCTGTGTAAATTCCATCTCCTTTGGTCCTTCCATTTCCGCTTGGCCTCTGCATGACCTCTCCTAGCTAAGCAAAGAGGTAATGGTGGCAAGGGATGGTAAACAAGAAAAAGCTGCTCAGCTTGGGGGTGGGGTGGGGAGCGAGCTTGAGTGGGTTTATACCTGCCTAGGGACCAATGACCAGTGGTCCCCAGGGCCCAGAGAACATCCCTCTTTCTCTTCCTGCTGCAGGAAGATTTTTCAGGACACTCAGTGAGCATTTACTGAGGGGCAGCATTCTGCAGAAGGCATTGGGGGATGTCCTTTCCCAGTTAGTTTATAGTTTGGTTAAGACAAGACCTGAATTAGTAAATGAATTTTTAGCAAGGTTGCCAAATACGAAGTCCATAATCAAAAATCAATTGTATTTTCTATAGACTAGTGATAAACAAATGCAAGATTAAAAAAGGAAATTAAATACCACTTACAATAGCATTCAAAAAATTAAATACCTAAGAAATAAATCCAACGACATATGGGCATAGCATCTATACTGAGAGGTATAAAACAATGTGAGAAAAATCAAAGTAAAAATGAAAGCGTCAGCTGACTCTTTGTGACCACATGGACTGTAGCCCGCCAGGCTCCTCTGTCCATGGGGATTCTCCAGGCAAGAGTACTGGAGTGGGTTGCCATTCCTTTCTCCTGGGGATCTTCCCAACCCAGGGATCGAACCTGTGTCTGCTGAATTGCAGGTAGATTCTTTACCATCTGAGCCACCAGGGAAGCCCAAGAGAAATCAAAGATTAAACAAACGGAGGTGAAAGGATCAATAGTTTTGAGATGTCTATTTCCTCCAGTTTGATCTACAGATTCAATGCAAGTCCAACAAAAATCCCAGCAGATTGGCCCACATGTGTCTGTGTATATGTGTGTGAAAACTGACAAGTGATTTTAAAATTATATGGAAATTCTAAGAATCTAGAATAGCCAAGGCAATATTGAAGAACAAAGTTGGAGAAGTTCCACTGTGCGATATCAAGACTACAATATAAAGTTCCGGTACTTAGACAGGGTGGTAAGGTACAAGGACAGAGAGTAGGCCAATGAATAGAGCCCAGAAAGAGACTCATTCATACAGGACCACTTATGACAAAATCTCCATTGAAATTCAGTGAAAAAAGAATGATTGGCACTAAGTCAACTGTATATCCAAACAAAAGTTAATTTGAGATGGATCACAGATCTAAATGTGGAGGGTAACACAATAAAGCTGCTAAATGAAAACAAGGGAGGTATATCTTCAAGACCTTGGGTTGACAAAGAGGGTATGTAGACAGGATAGGAAAACTACTAGCAAAAAACAAAAAGACTGATAAATTAGATTTTATTAAAATGAAGAACATAGTTAAAAAATCATTCTGAGAGTAAAATGGCAAACCACAGAGAAAAGCTACATGGCAGAGAACTGATGTGTAGAATATAGCACTGCAAATGAGGGAAAGACAGACATGCCAGTTAAGAAAATGGGAAAATATTTGAATTGGCACTTCGCAAGAAAGAATACCAAAGTAGCCACTAAACAAATAAAACCATTCAAATGCAAAAATAACAGCACAGTGACATACCACTACATCAACCAGAATGGCTAAAATAAAACACCAAAGTGTTGGTGAGGATATGGCGCAACTTAACTGTTAAATTTCTGATAGAAATGCAAAGCTATAAACTAGTATTTCAAATAAGTGTTTGGCAATACCTACGAAAGCTAAATAGATATATACTAGAAAAGAGTTCAGCAATTGAACTCTTGGGTATATACCCAACAGAAACAATACTTATGTACACTGAAGATATCAGTACGAAGGTTCATAGAAGCATTTTTTCCAAAATATTCTTAAACCAGAAGTGACCCAAATGTCCATCAGCAGTAGAACGGGTAGGTAAATTGTGGTATAGTCACACCATGAATACCACACAGCAAAAATGGGAATGAACCTCTGGCATGTTCTTAAAAATGGATGACTCTATTGGCTATAATGCCAAGTGAAATATAAAAGGAGCATGTACTGTAGGATTCCATTTATATGAGTTCAAAACAGCAAACTATTGCATGATGATAGAAACCATGGTGGTGTTTATTCTTGAGAGGGTCCCAACTGAAAAGAGCAAGAGGGAGCCTTCTGGAGGGCTGGAATGTCCTCTAACATGACCATGCTTTGATTAGGAGAGTGTTGACCCAGGTAAAAGTTATTCAAGCTTTACATTTCAGATTTGAGCACTTTACCAAAAAGGTGGAGGGGGCAGGGGCAGGGCTGCAGTGGGAAGACAGGAAGAGAGTAAAGCAGGACCAGTCAGGGCATAAGTGAAGGCTAAAGCTGGCCTTGGGTGGCTGTCCCTGTGCCCAGGGGCCTAGCTGATGGAGCAGAATTCCAGTAATGAGGTTAATGCATCGTAAGTCAGCCCCAAAGGTAAGAAGGCACCTGCACCAGCACCTAGTCCTCTCTGAAAAGACAAGTAAACAAGAGTGACCTTGGGAAAGGGGTCATCAAGTGCAATTGCCACTGCGGGGACCGTCCTCTCATGTGGCCTCTGGGGACCACAGAGGCCGGTATCTCAGGCCTTGATTTGTTTCAAAGGCTGGCTGCTCTGGAGGAAATTAATAAATGAGTTTTCTTCTTCTTCTTCTTCTTTTAAAAAAAAAAAAATCTGCAAACACACTTCTCTCCTACTTATTTCCTGGGAGAGGAAGAGGGGGAAAACAGTTGGCTCGGAGCCCGCAGCCTTACCCAGATAAGAGAGATGTGGCTTTACTTCTGTATAATTCCTGCAGGCTCTTTAACTGTTTCCACCTACCCAATGTGGAATCTGTTGCCTGCCCCAGGAGGGCTCTTGCCTGGCCTGATCTGGAAGCTCTGGGTACCCAGCCTCATCCACCCGCTTCCCACCGTCCCAGACTCTCTGTTGGCAGAAGGATAGCTCAAGGGGCCACTTCCTTATCTGCTCCTCCTTTCCCCACGTAGTTTGTGATTTATTGATATTTGTTTGCTTTGAGCCATCCAGCAATCTGGTTTTATCCCTCCACCGCACGCCCGGCACTCATATTAGCATGGCTCTGGAAGTCTGTTATTTGGATTTGCTCTCCATCTGTCCCGCGCTCCGTGTTGCTGTTCTCCATGCTATACTGTTTAAAAATAAAGTCGAAAAAGTAACAACTAAATAGATGACAGCCTGGAGAAAACAGCAGCTGTTGCCCATAAGGCAAAATAGAAAATATTCTCCTGGATGTGTTTATACAGAGATGGATATTGCAGAGGGAGACAGGCAAGGAAGAGGTCTCAGCCAGCGCAAGATCGTTTAAGCCTCTGATGCTGAGAAGGGGATGGATGAACCACGCTGGCACCTGTCACTCAGTCCTTGGCTTCAAAATGCACTGCACAGAGTCTAAAGAGGCTGAACAGGCATTTGGTTGATGGCTGGAAGCCTCTATGAGGTGAGTGTCTGCATTCTGACTCCAGGTACGAGCCGGATCTAAATCAAATCATCAAGCCCAGGCACTGGGACTGATACAACAATGAATTTCCTATGAATTCTGCCCCTGACAAACTTAAATCTTTGTTGAGTTAGCATGACACAAATTTACCAAAAGTTCACAAGAAAATTCATTTAAAACTTCTGTCATATGACATGTTTCAATACTTTGGCCACCTGATCTGAGGAGCCAACTCATTGGAAAAGACCCCGATAGTGGGAAAGATTGAGGGCTGGAGGAAAAGGAGGTGGCAGAGTATGAGATGGTTGGTTGACATCATCGACTTAGTGGACGTGAGCTTGAGCAAATTCCGGGAGATAGTGAAGGACAGGGAAGACGCGTGCTGCAGTTGCAAAGAGCCGGACATGACTGAGCAAATGAACAACAATGACATCAAAATCACAAGTGACAAAAAAAAAATAAATCAGACTTATTCAAATTTGAAACTTTTTCCCTTCAATGAATATCATCAAGAAAGTAAAAAGACAGCCCACAGAATGTAAAAAAAAAAAAAAAAAATTGCAAAGCACATACCTATAAAGGACTTCTGTGTATAATGTATAAAGACATCTTAGAATTCAAAAATAAAAAGACAACACAATTTTTAAAATATGGCCAAAGGGTCTGAATTAACATTTCTCCAAAGAAGATATACCAATGGCCAATAAGCATCTTTGTTCACCATCAAGGAAACGGAAATCAAAAACACAAAGAGACACTACTTCACACCTGTTAGGATAACTAGAATCAAGGAGTCAGCTAAGAACGAGTACTGGCGAGGATGTGGAGAAATTGGAAGCCTCATACACTGCTGATAGGAGTATAAAATTGTGCAGCCACTTTGGAAAACATTCTGGCAGTTCTTCAAAAGCTTAAATACAGAGTTACCATATGATCCAGCAATTCCACTTTTAGGTATATACCCAAAAGAAATGAAAATATATGTCTACACATAAGCTTATACAAGAATATTCATATCAACATCACTCAAAATACTAAAATATGGAAACAAATGCCCATCTGTTGACTGGATAAATAAAATGTGGTATATCCAAATAGTGGAATGTTTTCCAGCCTAGAAAAGAATGAAGTTCTGATATATGCTACAATGTGGATGAACCTTAGAAACATTATGCAAAGTGAAAGAAGCCAGTCACAAAAGACCAATGTGACATGATTACATTTACATGAAATATCCAGAAGAGGCAAGTCCATAGTGACAGAAAGTAGATTAAGTGGCTGCCAGGGGTTGGAGGAGGAGAGAATAAGGAGTGACTGCTAATGGGTATAGGGTATCTCTTTGGGGTGATGAAAATGTTCAGGAGTTAGACAGTGGTGATGGTTGCAAACTGTGTGAATATATTAAAAACTCTTGAATTATATATTTTAAATGGGTGAATTGCATAATAAATGAATTATATCTCAGTTAAGTTGTTTTTAAAAATCCATAAAGTTTATACTGAGAGGCAAAAGAATAGCCAACTCAATATGGAAGGAAAAGAATAAAGTTCAAGGACTGACACTATCTGACTTCACGATGCATTATAAAGTTATAAGAATCAAGACAACGTGGTATCAATGAAATAATAAACAACTAGATCAATGGAACAGAATAGAGAACCTGGAAATAGACCCACATAAATACAGTCAACTGATATATGACAAAGGAGCAAAGACAATACTGGTGGCTCAGACGGTAAAGAATCTGTCTGCAGTGCGGGGAGACCCAGGTTCAGTCCCTGAGTCAGGAAGATCCCCTGGAGAAGGGATGTCTACTCACTGCAGTATTCTTGCCTGGAGAATTCCATGGACAGAGGCTACAGTCCATGGGGATCGCAAAGGCTTGGACATGACCGAGACACAAAGACAACACAAGGAAAAAGTATTTTCAATGGAGTTGGAGCAATTGCATATCCACAAGCAAAAAAAAAAAAAGAATCTAGACACAGATCTCACACCCTTCACAAAAATTAACTCAGAGTGGATCATCAACCTAAATGTGAAATGCAAAACTGTAAGACTCCTAGACGATAGTATAGGAAAAAGCTTAGATGACTTTGAGCATGGTGATAACGTTTTAAATAAGAACACCAAAGATACAATCCATGACAGAAATAATTGATAAGCTGGACTTTGTTAAAATTAAAAATTTCTTCTCTGTGAAAGACATTGTCAAAAGAATATGAGAGAAAATACTTACAAAAGTCACATAGGGTGAAGGACTATTACAAAAATACACAACCCTTGAAACTCAACAGTAAGAAAATGAATAAACTGATTAAAACTAGACAACAGACCTGAATAGGCAGCTCATCAGAGAAGGCAAGTAAGCATACGAGCCTCAGCGACTGATCAACAATGACAAAGCATGTGAAAGCATGTTCAACGTCCTGTGTCGCTGGAGAACTGCACATTAAAACAAAAAGGAGATATCACAAGATTCAAAACACTGACAACACCAAATGCTGGGGAGGATATGGGAAGTCAGGAGCTCTCACCGCTAGTGGGAATGCAAAGCAGTGCAGTCACTTTGGGAGACAGATTGGCAGTTTCTTACAAAATTAAACAAACTATTCAGCTTCCCTGGTGGTTCAGTGGTTAGGAATCTGCCTGCCAGTGTTGAGGACATGGGTGCGATCCCTGGTCCAGGAAGATCCCACATGACAAGGGACAACTAAGTCCATTGATTACAACTACCAAGGCCTCACGCCTCAGCTACTGAAGTCCATGTGCCTGGAGTCTGTGCTCTGCAACAAGAGACGCCGCTGCAATAAGAAGCCGGTGCACAGCAACCAGACAGTAGCCCCCACTCACTGCAACTAGAGAAAGGCTGTGCGCAGCATCCAAGGCCCAGGCAGCCAAAAATAAATACAAGAAAAAAAATTTTTTTAAAGGAAGTGAAATGGCATCCTAGAGAATAGGAGGCAATATTTTCAAAACCAAAACCTAACAAACTCTTATCAAACAATCCAGCAATCATGCTCCTTGGAATCTACTGAAATGAATTGAAAACTTATATTGATACAAAATTCTGCACACAGATGTTTATTGAAGTTTTATTCATAATTACCCAAACTTGAAAGCAACCAAGAGGTCCTTCAGTAGGTAAACGGATGAATAAACTTTGGTGCATTCAGACAATGGAAAACTATTCAACACTAAAAAGAAATGAACTACCAAGTCATGAAGATACATGAAGGTACTTTAAATGTAAACTACAAGTAAAAGAAGCCAGTCTAGAAAGGCTACATGCTGTATGATCCGAACTATACTACATTCTGAAAAAGGCAAAACTTTGGAGACTAATCTATAGTCGCCAACGGAGGGATGGCTGAGCAGGAAGAACACAGAGGTTCTTGGGGTGGTGAAATTGTTCTGTAAGATACAATGGTGGATACATGTCATTATACGTTGCCATAACCCATAGGATGTATAATACCAAGAGTGAACCCAAATGTTGATTGTGGACTTTGAGTGATTATGTTGTGCTTATCAAATGTACCACATGAACCACTCAAGTGGGGGATGTTGATAGTTCATGTGTGGAGACAGGGTATATATGAGAAGTCTCTGGACTTTCTGCTCAGTTATGCTGTGAACTTAAAACTGCTCTTAAAAATCAAGTTTATTAATTACAAAAAAAAAAAAAAATCCAAGCCAAGAGAAAAGAAGGGCCAAGTTAGTTTATGATTCATTGCTGAATGGCTCATATGGTGGGTACCACTGGACCAGACCCGAGTGGCTTTGTGATCTGGTTGTGAGCCTAAATCCTAGTATCCCTTCACCTTCCCCATCTCCAGGACCTTGTTTTCAACCACACGGTGCCTTACTTTGGTTTCCCTTTTCCCAAACCACCAGTGTCAGGAAGTCAACCCAGCCAGGAGAACGTGCTGTGGAAGAACTCTCAGAGAGGGCCCTAATCACAACTGGAGCAGCGTATCCTGCGCTTGTGTTGAGTGGACACACTCTCACCCTGGGAGTCACCGTCTTCACTGGCCTCTCCCACACGCACTAGAAGACACAATGGCCCTGATCGCAAAGCCTGCTGAGGGCACTCCCATGAGAACACTCTACAGCCACCAGCACCTCATTACTCTTCCTTTAAAACATGAATTTATTTACCTGGTTGCACTGAGTCTTAGCTGTAGCATGTGGGATCAAGTTCCCTGACCGAGGATCAAACCCAGACAGCCTGCATTGGGAGCACGGAGTCTTAGCCACCGGCCCATCAGGGAAGTCCCAGCACTTCACTACTCTTGACATAAGTGAAGCAAACACCTTAACTCCATCAGATCTGAAAAGAAAACTACTAAATTTTACACAATAGTAAAGAGAACAGGGCAGAGAAAGTATGTGCTTGACTCAAATTTATTAACCTCTCCTTTGGGCACTGGTTCCGACTATTCTGAGCTAAAAGCAAAGCATCCCATGTGCTTAAAGAACTTGCCCCAGAACTTGGGCCAGGATGAGAACTGGTGCTTAAACAATAAGGACGCTGGCTAATGGACCATGTCGTGGGTAGGAACAGACTGAGCTTCCAAGGGTGGGTGGCTCCACGGAGCTGTCAAGATGCAGAGCTGGAATGAAAAATGGCCTCCGCAATGCACAGCTGTGACGATGTGTGGGGCAAAGGCAGGATAAGCTGAGTCAGAGCTACCTGGACATGCACCAGCCTGTCCCTCCATGAGAGCGGGCATCGTGTGCGGGCAGGGAATGGGTGGCAGTGCCCGAGGGGCTGTGTGCTGCCTGCTGCAGGACGCCCACCTGGAAGGGCTGGCGGCTTCTTCTTCTCTAAGTCATTTTTTTTAAAATTGTAGTTAACATATAGATAACATAAAATATAGATAACATGGAATTTACCATTGTAACCATTTCAAGCATACAGTTTGGTAGCATCATGCCCATCCACACTGTTGTGCAACCATTACCACCTTCCACCTCCAGAACTTTTCCATCTTCCCAAACAAAATTCTACATCATTAAACACCAACTCCCCAGTCCCTCCTACCCCCGCCTCTGACCACCACCATTCTACTTCCTGTCCCTATGAATCTGATATATCGGGCGGGCTGGCATATGTCCAGGTAGCTGTAGTTACCCCAGATAACTCTATTAGTGGAGTCATACAGTATTTGTACTTCTGTGATTGGCATGTTTCACTTAGCATGATGTGTTCAAGGTTCATCTGAGTCGTAGCATGTGTCAGAATTTCCTTCCTTTTTACGGGTGAATAACATTTCATTGTATGCACAGTCTACACAGACCACATTTGGCTCACTCATTCATCCATCGACAAACATTTGAGTCGCTTCCACTTTTTGCCTACAGTGAATAATGCTGCTGTGAGCATGAACGCACAAGTATCTATTCAAGTCTCTGCTTCCTTTTGGATGTTCATTTGGAGACAGAATTGCTAGATCACATGGTCTCCACTTTAATGTTAGTTACCTTATCATACTTACGTGCTTTGAAAGCTCAGAAGGTCACCAATTTTTTGTTTTGCTTTTGAAGTGAGCACAGCATAAAATATAAGTTGATTAATAAGTAAATCTCCCCTGAGATCTAGGTTAAAAAAACAAACAAACAAAAAACAGCCCACCATCATTATTCCATCTTGATATTAACAGATCATGAGGGGACATCCAAGCCACCTCTCTACTCAGTGCAAGATTCCACCACAGGGTCCCCCTACGCACGGTCATCTATCCTGAGTGGGAGCACTCCCAGTGACCGGGCCCTGACTACCTTAGCAGGCAACTGATTTTATCTTCAAGTTCTTTCTGGTGCTGAACAGAAATGTGTTTTCTCCAGTCAGTCACTAAAAAGGAAGAGTTCTTCTGTGGATTTTCTTGGCACAGGAGAAGCCTGGGGAGGGTAGAAAATGCTGTCTTGGTCTCCAAGACTCACGGTCTTACAGTGGAGAGAGTGTTAGCTGATGTAAGTGAAGTTACATAACCAACTGAATCGTTTAGGGCTAGGAGGCAAAAATAGCAACAGCTACACTGCCAATAGGAACTGAGGGAGGGAGAAATATCGGTGGCTGGTCATTGGCACTCACTCCCTCAGGGACAGAGGTGTGAGTTAGAAACCCCTAAACCTGGGTCTCTAGGCCAGACTCCTCTCTCAAGCCTTGGGCTCATGTTCCAGAGTGAGTGAGGATGAAGACAGGGGTCCTTGTAAAATATCCTCTCCTTCAGTCAGTCCCACGCCTGTCTGTCCTGAGTCTGCCAAGCCCAGGCACTGGTTGCCTGTGGAATCCAACCCTCCTCTCCATCCCCTGGCTCCCTCTGCCAGGAGACCCTCCCCATCCCTTATAGGTGGAAGCATGTTCCTGCAAATTCACAAAATTCATGTTGAACCCCTTACCCCTCGTATCTGTGAATGTGACCGCATTTGGAAATAAGAGTTGTTGCAGATGTAATTCTTTACGGTGAGGGCATACTGGAGTAGGGTGGGCCCCAATCCAGTGAAAAAGGGGGACATTTGGAGACAGACGTGCATGCAGGGACATGTGAAGACAAAAGCAGACTTCGGGGTGATGCTTCTAGAAGCTAAGGAACACCAAAGACTGACAGCAAAATGCCTGGAGCCAGGGGAAGCAGGGGGCAGAGTTTCCCTGATGGCTTCGGGAGGAGCCGACCCTGCCCGACTTCCGGTCTCCAGAACTGTGAGAGAAGAGCTAGTGTTGTTTGAGGGCCCCGGGCTGCGGGGCTTTGTCCGGGCAGCCAGCGCAAACCCACACACCATTCCTCCCCAGACTCCTCTTGTTGTTCAGTCGCCCAGTCTTCTCTGACTCTTTGCAACCCCATGGACTGCAGCACCCCAGGCTTCCCTGTCCTTGACCAACTCCCGGGCTTGCTCACACTCATGTTCTTTGAGTCAGTGATGGATCCACCCGTCTCCTCTGTTGTCCCCTTCTCCTCCTGCCTTCAGTCATTCCCAGCATCAGGGTCTTTTCCAATGAGTCAGCTCTTTGCATTACATGGGCAAAGGATTGGAGCTTCTTAGGTAGACTCTAAACTCTGTCTTCAAACTCTCCTGTCCTCCCTTCTGCCGCCCTTAAGCCTCCGCACAATCATCAGAAACATCCCCGAGACACAGAGCTGATACTGCCCCTCCTAGAATGAAAGCCGCTCCAGGGCAGAGGACTGAGCCCGAGGGGCTGAGACAGCTGCAACACAGCAACACAGGCAACACAGGCAACACAGGCTTGTCAAGGAGCAAATGGGTGAAAGGCGAGTGAGAGCTGGGGGTCACCAGGCCTAGGTGTCTCTCGCACAGGACAACCAGGAGACACAGTGCAGTCTGGCTTCACCAAGGCATCGGCTAGCAGTATTGTTGTTACTATTGTTTAAAAGCACACTTGCTCTTTATTCCCTTAAAGCATTTTGCTAAGTCTCCTCACCCTGGATCTGCTCCCCTCTGTCTGAGAACTGCCCTTTCCACTCAGGCCTCTGTTCCCCACCTGAGAGCCCTCTGCCCTGGGCCCATCACCCATGCACCCTATACTCTTGCCCTTGGTCCTCTAGCCATCAGGAACCCGGCCTGTACTCTGAAGGCCGCTGTCTGGATGCTGAGAGTGGAGGCCTCTGCTCCAAGCAGCAGAGGCTCTCCTGGCCACCCCTCCCGGGCCTCCAACATGTCCCAGGCAGGGCCCTTCCCATCCTTGGGGTCCACTATAGCTTGCCAGCTCACCCCATCCTCCTCTGGCAATAACAGCACCCCTGCCCCAAGGCCCTTTCTGTCCACTACTGCACTGGACCCTCCAGCCTGGGCCCTGACTAGAGGGCTGGGTTAAGATACCTGGGGTCTCCAGCTTATCGCCGCTGCAGCGAGTTCCCAGTGAACCGTCTGTGGTAGAACTGCCCTGAGCCCCACTCCCTCCTGCTGCACTGCACACACTGCTGGCTCCTGCCCTCCGCAGACGAGGCCATGATCTCAGCCTTCTGGTGGAATCTGGCCTCGGTCAGCGGAGGAAACAACAGCGATGAGAACCACGCAAGCATCTAGCGAGAGACTGACCTGCACTCGGGTCCCCGGGCCCCAAACACAGCAATTCCCAGACTCCTCACCACCTCCCTGAAAGGCGGACACTACTCTTATCTCTGTGCTCCAGGTGAGGACCTGGGGGTCACACAGCCTGAATGTGGTGGGATGCGGATCCCGGCCCAGGCAGTGACAGTGAGCTCTGTGTGCCCCTCCACATTAAGGATCGCATGGCCCACGTGGACCTGCTCAGAGGCTGCGTTTTAACACGTGGCGATGCCTTCATCTGCAGAAGGAGCACCTGAAATGGTGAAAAGGTGGGCCCAGTGGGAGGATGAGGGGAGAAAGACCTCTGAGCAGGGGTCCAGCCCACTGCACCCCCTGCTTCCTCAGCCACAGTGGGAGAGATGATGGAGCAGCTCCTTGATCAGGTCCTTGTTTGGGTTAACTGGGGTCAGTAGGGTGGGCGGGATGAGTGAGGGAGATGGAAGGAGATGGAGCCTACTAAAGTGAGGCAGAGGGGGTAAAGAGGAAGCCCTCCAAATGCCCATCAGTCCCTGGAAGATGGCCTGGCAGCTGGGGGTGCTGGACAACACCTGTCCCATGAGATTCTGAGGCCCACAGACGTGGTGCAGAGCCTTTAGGCCCTCCCACTGGGCCCACGGTCTGCTGCTGAAGGGCCTGGTGGACCCAACAACACCTGCTCTTGGGCCAGAAGGCTGAGACTCTGCTTCTCCCAGTTCATATATGGGAGAGCCACTCGAGAAGCTGCCGAACCAGCGCCTGCACTCAGCCACCAGCCCAGATCCCTCTGAAATCAGCACAGTTAGGTTCACTCACAGACTGGTTTGGTCTAGAGCAAGCACTGTTTGGATCTTATCCAAATCAGACACAGGCCAGGGCAGAAAGGAGCTCAATTAATACACATTGGCCAAGAGCTAGTGAGCCAAGGCTGCGATCCCAGCACCCACATGTGGGGTGCGAGTCTTGAATTTGCTCAGCGATGCTGGGCTCCAGCTCAGACAGTGGCAATGCCTTCTTTCCTCCCTACACATGGGGGCAGAGCAAGGAGAACTCTAAGCAACAAGTATTTATTGAGCACCTGAGTGCTGGACACCACGCTGAATGAGGGGGACATAGCTCACAACCCAAACTGCCAGGGGGCAACCCACAGAGCTCAGATTTTCACCTGCATGCCGTCCTTACATCCCAGATACCCAGGATCCCAACTTTCAGATTCTTACCTACAATCCAGCCTTAAATCCAGGTTCAGAGGGCCTCTGCCCCACTGTGTGGGAAAATAGACCCACCAAGAGCCAGCAATAGTGATTTGAGAAGTTAAAAGTGTCATGTACTTTTCTAAGTGCTAACTTTTCTAAGTTCGTTTAATCCTAAAGGAAATCAGTCCTGAATATTCATTGGAAGGACTAATGTTGAAGCTGAAACTCCAATACTTTGGCCACCTGATGTGAAGAGCTGACTCATTGGAAAAGACCCTGATGCTGGGAAAGATTGAAGGTGGAAGAAGAAGGGGACAACAGAGGATGAGATGGTTGGATGGCATCACTGACTCAATGGACATGAGTGAGTAAACTCCTGGAGTTGGTGATGGACAGGGAGGCCTGGCGTGTTTTGCAGTCCATGGGGTTGCAAACAGTCAGACACAACTGACCAAATGAACTGACTGAACTGAATCCTTGGAATAACCCAGTGAAACAAATATTACCACTGATTCCATTTTCCAGTGGAGAACATGGAGGGACAGAAGGCTACAGTAACTCCCCTTGCACGTCAGTAACTGGCAAGAGGACCACTTACTGGCTGTGTGCCTCTTACCTCCCCCACCACCTCTCACTTTCCCCATGATCCCACCCCTCCCTCATGTCCCTACTGTGTGTTTCCTTTATTCTTCCCTCTGCCCTGCCACGAGCAAGCATGCAGTGAGCCCAGGATGCAGTCAAGGCTGCATCCTTGACTTGAGAAATAGGCCGGGCTCTAGGGTCTGCTCCCTGCCCTCCCTGCCAACTCCCCACCTGGATGACCCTTTGAGATGTGTGAGATGCTTGCCCAGCAGGGGACTGCAGTCAAAGAGAGGACGATGAAAGACTGTGCTGAGAGCAAGACCATCTTTGCACACGATTTAGGACCATCTTTGTACAGATTGCATGTCTGTTTCTTCTTACCCATCCTGGGATGGAACTAAGGCAGGTGGTCATGATATCATCCCCATCTCTCAGGTGAGAAAATCCAGGGTTGGGGAAGCAGGGGCTTTACCCAAAGCGGTCCTGGATGCCCCTCCATCCTCACCTCTTATCCCAGCCAGGGCAATTCTCCAAACCCCAGGTTTCCGAGGGAAGGTGAGGGCCTTCCCATGCAGACACAGGGCACAAGGGACTATTCCTGTCCCAATATGTATAAATGTGACTGACATGGAACCATTACTAGACTTTACAAGCAGCCCCCTTTACTTGAGAAGGGCATGAGAAAGAGTTTCCTTCAGCTTTCTCATCCCTCCATGGGAACTAGCAAGCAACCAGCTCTGCAAACCCCACACCCTGGGCTCAGCACCATAAAGAACTCCAGCGGAAGCAGCTAGAAATCTGAAAAGGGGAGGGGAGGAGGCAAACGTAGAGCTCGAACATCTTGGTCCAGAGGGCCTTGCCCCTGAGACTGCCAGCCTTGGGCTGCATTCTGAGATAGCCAACCCCAAGTCCAGGCTCTGTGCCAGCGCATTAAAAAAGAAAAAAAAAAAAAGTTCTGAAGACTAAATTGACAGGAAGATCCCAGCCCAGTAACTGAATGTGATTACAGCTGGGCTCCTGGACTAAAGAACTTCTCTGTTTCCCAAGGGAAGAGCCGGAGGATGGTTTTACACTGGGGCTGTGGAAGGGTTGCAGGGTCAGAGCAGCCTGGAGACCAAGCAGTGTCTCAAGGGTCAGCTGTGAGACCCAGCAGTGACGGTTTTGGCCCAGCAGAGACCCCAACAGAGGCAGCAGGACCAGAATAGGAAGTAAGGCACTTCCCCACCACATCCCTTCTAATCACCATCATTAACCTATTCTAGAAACCCAAGGGCTTCAACCCCAGACTCCCTGGCTTCTCCCACGCCACCAGTCAGCAAACTAGCAGGCAGCACATGTTTAAGAGATATCCAATCAACCAGCTTTTGCAGGAGAGAGGGCAGGGGAAGAGGGCCCTGGTTCTAGAATAGTTCTTCCACTTGAACACACTGCAGTGAGTTATTTCACCGACAAACCCTTGTCACACACATGCACACATGTGGAAATGGCATCCCGGCCTAGTTCTTCACTGAGCTACCCAGAGAAGCGACCAGAAGTCCCAGGGCTTGGTCCCCATTCTGCTACCATGACATTGTCACTTAAACTGCTTTAGTCTCAACTTTTGCATCTATAAAATGGGAGAACGCTTACTCTCTTCTTCAGTCCCTGCAAACAGGGGGTTTTCAGGGAGAGGATCTGATTTAGAGACTGCTGTTTTCTGACCTAAAAATCATTCTCCCCTTAGGAGTTAGAAACCTGGGTGACTTACCTACCTGAAAAAATTACATTGCCAAGTCAACCTTACAGATGGAGGTGGCTAATAGGATATATGTAGCAGTTTTCTGGGGGGTTCACATAGTGTTAGTTGCCCAGTTGTGTCCAACTCTTTGAGACCCCATGGACTCTAGCCCGCCAGCCTCCTCTGTCCATGGAATTCTCTGGGCGAAAATACTGGAGTGGGTAGCCATTTCCTTCTCCAGTGGAGCCTTTTCAACCCAAGGATTGAACCCAGGTCTCCCATATTGCAGG
The DNA here is from genome assembly GCF_023091745.1 of Budorcas taxicolor. Taxonomy (NCBI): domain Eukaryota; kingdom Metazoa; phylum Chordata; class Mammalia; order Artiodactyla; family Bovidae; genus Budorcas; species Budorcas taxicolor. Next base: position 48,414,496 of record NC_068931.1, read on the forward strand.
CTGATTCTTTACCATCTGAACCACCAGGGAAGCCCAGGGGTCACATAAAAGTTCGTAAAGAGTCACACTAGGTGGAGCTGCAGCAGCCATCTTGGTGTGGTAAGGATGGTGGAATGGTGTGATAAAAGTCCCATAGAACTGTGACTATTTCATGCTGGCCCCAAACTCTCTATTTTTCCGCTTTCTTTACTGGAAAAAAATATTTTTTTTTGAAATTGCTTAAGTCAGCACTCCCCAACCTGTTTGGCACCAGAGACCAGTTCCATGGAAGACAGTTTTTCCACAGACCAGGTGTAGGGGGCATGATTTGGGGATGATTCAAGCACATTAAATTTATTGTGCACTTTATTTCTATGATTATTACATCAGCTCCATCTCAGCTCATTGGGCATTAGATCCTGGAGGTTGGGGACCCCGATTTAAGCCACTGTTGTTTATGATCTCTATTGCTAGCTTCGTTTTCTAAGTGATAGAGGGCCCGGATGCATTTACATTAATAACCTATTCATCCCGCATCCTACCATCTACTCCACAAAAGTCCATGAGAGTCACAAACCTAGAATCGATGGAGAAACCTCAAAACACTAGATCTGATGAAATAAAATTGAGGAGAACCAAATGATGGGAGAAAGGAGCTGCCCTCAGCACAAGAAGAGTGTAGACAGAGGCAGCAAGTAGATGCTGGGGCCACGGGGAGGGCCTCGCAGAGAGGGAAGAAAGCAAAGGAGGACAGCGGACGCCCTGCCGGCCTCCGCCCTGGAGCAAACGGCCACACAGTGTCAGGTTCCCAGGGCACCTCTGGACTTCACCGGAGGCAGCCATGCTAAGAACAGTTTTCCAGAACATTTGAGTTATGAGGGGCTCTGTCAAGTAAGCCAATTTTTAAATCACAGTAAGCCTTAGTACCAGTAAGAGCTGGTATCAAGGTCAGCACCGCTGACTGGCTGAGGGCAAGTCAACTAACCTTGTCAGGTCTTTCTCCTTATTTATAAACTGGGGATAATCACAGACACTATTTAGAGCTGTTGTGGATTACAGATAATGTTTATAAACCACACACTTTGCACAACGCTTGCCACATAGTAAATGCTCAGTAAACAGCTCAACAAACTAATGGGCTTCCCAGGTGGCTCTACTGGTAAAGAACCCACCTGCCAATGCGGGAGATGGAAGAGATGCAGGTTCGATCCCTGGGCTGGGAGGATCCCTGCAGGAGGGTGCAGCAAGCCACTCAGTGTCCCTGCCTGGAAAATCCCATGGACAGGAGAGCCTGGTGGGCTACAGTCCATACGGTCACAAAGAGTCAGACATGACTGAAGCGACTTAGCACACAGACTAATACATACTCTACAGAGTAAAGGGCAATTACAATGAAATCATTAAAGGATCCCATATGCTTTATTAAATCAGGCAACTACTTTCATTTTATATGTATGAGAAACATTTTCAGCAGAATATAGGTTGGGCTTGTGATTAGGGTTAACACTCCCAAATGGCTACCCTCTTCGCCCAACTTTGTTTCCACTTGCTCCCAATCCTTAAACGAACAGACCAATTGACATGTTCTGTTAAGGGGAAGTACATCTCAGTCAAAGGCTTTTAAATAGCAGGGCAGGAAGGGGTGGACTATGGAAGCACCTCAAGCCAACCCCTTCCTTAACACTGAGGGCCAAGAATTTTAAATTGTATGTGCGTGACCCCTTCCCCACCTTCACTGGAAGTACCTGTGGGCAAAGCATGTATGTCATATACCCTCCCATCGTCCAGGTGCCATATGGGGCTTCGTCCAGAGTAGTGGCCAGTCTATGTTCCCTGAGAGAGTGACTGTCCTCATCCAAACTGTTGGCACTCCACTCTGCACCCAAAGCACAGAGACAGCACCCCCCTTCTCTGTCTCCAGATCTGAGGAGAGCCACCCTCAGAAGAGCCCAGGCACAGGTGATTAGGCCAGGAGGGTGGACAGGCATTTGGGAATTAAAAGGCCACAGTGTTCTGTGTACAATTGGAGAGGAGAGAGATGCTAGCTCCACCATTTGGGGCAGGTGCCTTTACATTTCTGAGAGTTTGTGGGTGAACCAGCTCAACCCATCCCCCTTTTGACCAGTTCTCCAGTCACTAACTATGGTCTGAAAGAATTAGCCAAGAATTAGGTTTCAGGCAATAATAATAATAATAAACAATGTAAGTATTGACACTTTTAGGATAACTTGAAGTATCTGTGGCAAGGGGGAATCTAGGAACAAGCAGGCCGATGCAATCGGAAGATAATTCATAAATCTCCAGTTCTCCAGGGCTTTCCTGGTGGCTCAGATGATAAAGCGCCTGCCTGCAAAGCAGGAGTCCCAGGTTTGATCCCTGGGTTGGGAAGGTTCCCTGGAGAAGGAAATGGCAACCCACTCCAGTACTCTTGCCTGGAAAATTCCATGGACGGAGGAGCCTGGTAGGCTACAGTCCTTGGGTTTGCAAAGTGTAGGACACGGCTGACTGAGCAACTTCAATTTTCTTTCACTAGTCACTAAGGAGGAAAGGCACATATCATGGTCTTACTTGTAACAGCCTCTTCCAAACACCATGAATTAACTTCAGATTGCATCGGTCTGCTTGCTCCTAGCTTCCCCCTTGCCACAGGTACTTCAAGTTATCCTAACAGTATCAATACTTACACTGTTTATTATTTTTATCATTATTGCCTGAAACCTAATTCTTAGCTAATTCTTTCAGACCATAGTTAAACAGGCACTCCATTTTATTAAATTCTGCGTGGCTATCAGATTTTCATTAGACTAGTCTTTGCTTTCTAGTAACTAAAGGGAGAAATAGGAAAATCAGGAAAAGAAAAAAGTATAAAAAACAGAGGTAACTTTATGGGTGGTCCAGTGGCAAAGACTCCATGTTCCCAAAGCAGGGGCCTGGGTTCAACCCCTAGTCAGGGAACTAGATCCCACATGCCACAACTAAGAGTTCACGTGCCACCGCTAAAGATTCCACATGCTGAAAGTAAGACCCAGTGCAGCCAAATACATTAAATAAAAAAATAAATATATTTTTAGAAGGCCATAAAGAAAAATGCTACCTGGAAGGTATTATAAAACTTGCAGACATGGCGAGTGAAAGGGTACCCCTTCCCTCTCCTCTCCCTCACTCTCAAAATGAGAGAGCAGGAGCTGAGATGAAACCCTGTGGCGGGCGGGACATTGATGGGCACAGCTTCTTCTTCCATAGGTGAAGTCCAGTTTGAACGGTTGGCTTGAGGAGGGAGGGTGAACCTGGCGAGGCGCTGTGCTGTGGCAGTGGGAGGAGAGGAACCCACACCAAGGAGACAGGTGAGAGGGCCGAGAAGGGAACCAGAAGATGCTTCCAGCCTCTCCATGAGTGAAGAGCTTGCCAGGAAGCAAGGGTGGCTGGTGGGCAGTGTTCTCGAAGTGTGTGGCTCCTCAGCCCAGGGAGAAGGACCAGCCAGGAAAGCAGGGCCTCGGGCAATAAGTAGCAGCAACGAGCGTATTAGCCAAGGGGTTGACTGTGCTCCACCTGCATGGGCCTTGGTTTCTTCATCTGTACCATGGAGGAGGGGGCTAGAAGATTTCCAAGGCCACTTGCTGGTTCTGACCACCGGTGAGTTCCTTCTGAGCCTGAGAGGAAATCCCCCCCAGGCCTGCTTCCTGAGCAGAGGGCTCTGTGTGCCCTCTGCCTGGCATGGGTGACCCCGGGCCCTTGTGTGTCCTCTGCCTGGCACAGGCAACCCCAGGCCCTTGTGTGCCCTCTGCCTGGCACGGGCGACCCCAGGCCCTTGCCCGGCTGAGGATGTGGGGCTGCTGGCCTTCTGGTAATGGGGGAGGGGGTGTGCGGGGCTGGGAAGGGGGAGGCAGGGCCTCTTCTGTCCTTCGCTCACCTCTGCCTCCTCCTCCTGGGTCAGCCCCCTCCTCACCGCCCCACCCCACCCTCTGGCTTGACAGTGGTTGCCAAGGGGGGAGGCTGAGGCAGGAAGGGCAGGAACAGCCCTGGTGAGTAGTGGTGCCGCCCACTGCCCACCCACAACCTGCCTCAGAGGCCAGGAGTCAGGAGACTCTGAGCAGGAGTAAAACCAAAGACAGAGGTTCCAGCTCAGAGGGCACTGGACACACACACACAGACCCACAGGTGCACACATGCACTCACACAGCTATGCCTCCACTAGTATGTGCTCATACGCCCACGTACTCACATCTATACACACACACACACACATCCACACACACTCACATCCACACACTCTCACACATACTCACATCCACACACTCACTTCCACACACTCACACACACACACATCCATACACTCACACACATACATCCAAACACACACATACATACACACACACACTCACACACATACATCCACACACACACATACACACTCATGCACACACACACATCTATACACACTCACACACATACAAACACACACACTCACACACACACTCCAGGCTTAACAACAAGGATACTTCTTCCCCCTTCCTTTACATCCTCCCCCTCCCAGAAAGAATCCATCTGGCTCTGCAGGGGCGGCCACAGACCTTCAGACCATCTGGAAACAGCAGCCCAGAAGAGCCGGCCAGACTGGAGGTAAAGACAGCCAGGGTCAGGGGAAGGGACGGGGGAGAAAAAGGCAGCTGCCAGATTATAGTCAAAATGCTCTGTTCATCCCCTTCCAATCTGCCACCCCTCAAATGCCCCCCAAGCCCCCTTGCCTGCCTGGGCAGCTTGCCCCAGCTCCAACTTCCTTCCTGCTCGCCCACCCCTCCTGCCCCGGTGACACCAGCGCCCACTCTGGTGACATCCAGAAACAGCCACACACAGTCTAATTTTAGCTCCAATCTTCCCTGGCCATGCTTGTGTGGTTTCTAATTATTTTATCCCCAAGATTTACTTTGATGGATAGTTATACATTTTCCAATTTACTGTACAGTGTCGTGTAAAGTGCCCTTTAAAAAAAAAAAAGTGTGGATTAGTCTGTGCTGTTAATTTCCCCAGTTCTAAGGAGAAATCTGCAGATAATCACCCGCCCTCGAAGCTCTGATTCAATCCCCATTTCCTTTAATACTAATAGAATGGACAGTTCATTTATAAGAAGTTCCCTAAAAGAGGGTATTGAAAAACATTATATTTCTTTTAAAGTTGTTAAAGGGCATAAATCCATTACTCAGATAGAGATCGCTTAATAATTTAATGCCTTTGGCTTGGCATTGTTCCCGGAATATTTTCACTTTATCTGTCTTTATTTTCAGGTTGGAACAAATTGAGGAATAATCAGCTCTGTTGGCGGGAAGTGTCCAAGAGTCCGTAGCAGGGAGTGGGGGAAAACAGGAGTGGGGGAGGGGCGTGGGGGGAGGGCGTTCAGCTCCCCCACCTCCCCCCACCAGACGAGACTGTCCGTCTCCTGCACAGGCCTTCAGTCTGGGGAGCTGCCCCGCCCCGCTGCTCCCCTAGGGCCAGCCCCTCTGCGCCAGCCTTCCCTTTGGGCCTCCACGTGGTGGGGCATGTGTCCTGCACCTAGCCTGCCCAGCCCAGCAGCCTGGGAGGCTCTCACCCCAACAGCCTCCCTCCACCCAGCCAGGCAAGCAGATGGGAGGGTCCACAGACAGAGTCTTCCTGCAAAGGGGATTAGTTTGCATTTTCTAAATAAAATCATTTACATGATGTATTAACCCAACCCCGTAATTAAAATCATTAAGGTTTCTTTGTGCAGATTAGCAATAAAGAGAAACTCAGGGCAGGAATCAACATTCCTTCTCACAGGCTCATCAAACAACTCCCCCCAGAAGAAGGCTTGGAAGCCTCCTCCCCCGCCTCCTCTGCACGGAGCCCTGCCGGTCCCCTAGTCAAGGACCCTCGGCTGACTCATGGTACAAGTGCTCCGGGAATGTCTGCCCCGACCCCGCCAGAAGCCGCAGGAAGCGGGAACCAAAACGTCGGGAAAGCAACCCTGGACTGGATAGAAAGCTAGCTGAGCTTAAACCGTGGCTCTCTGACTCTCTGGTTAAATCTCTGTGTATTCCTTCTCCCCTCTGGTCCTCAGTTTCCCGCTTAAAATATAAACCAAATTGACTAAAGTGATGCTTCAGGACTCTTCCTAGTTTCCCAGCACCATGGCAGGTGTGCTGTCTCTGTGGGTGGGACACAGTTTGGCCATGGCTGGTACTCATAACATGTTTGCTGAAGGGAATTGAAGTGAACCCGCCAGACTAGGGAGGGGATGGGCGTGGGGGGAGATGGGGACATAACCACATCCAGTGCAGGGACGTGAGCTGCCCATGGGTCCCTGCCAGAGGCCAGCGTGAGAACAGCACCATGGAGCCATCACCCCCGGCCACACTAGGGTGTGCCACCTCCACAGGCCCTGCCCACAGAGTGACCTTATCTGGACTCAGGGCAAAGAGGGAGTTAAGGAAGGCTGCCAGAGGTCGCAGAGCTGGGGGACCTGACATGCAGGAGCCCCACCTGGAGGAGGCTCATTACACATAGCGAGGAATGCCAACAGTCATATAAAAGAATCCTAAGAGCTGCTGGAAGAGGGGAAGGGGCGAATGTCACAGTGTTGCAGGAAAAAGTGGGGCATGAGAGGATGGTTACATCCCAGGTCTCAGGTGAGTCCCTGGGACAGGCCACCAAGCATGGGTTCTTGGTTTCACACAGGAAAAGAATCCAAGAGTGAGCCACAGTAAAGACGATGAAGATTTATTTAGAGATAGAGATATACATTCCATAGACATACATTCCCTAAGGACATTCCAAAGGTCTGTGTAGTCAAAGCTATGGTTTTCCCAGTAGTCGTGTATGGATATGAGAGTTGGACCATAAAGAAGGCTGTGCACTGAAGAATTGATGCTTTTAAACTGTGGCGTTGGAGAAGACTCTTGAGAGTCCCTTGGACTGCAAGGAGATCCAACCAGTCAATCCTAAAGGAAATCAATCCTGAATATTCATTGGAAGGACTGATGCTGAAGCTGAAACTCCAGTACTTTGGCCACCTGATGCAAAGAACTGACTCATTGGAAAAGACCCTGACACTGGGGAAGGTTGAGGGCAGGAGGAGAAAGGAGAAACAGAGGATGAGATGGCTGGATGGCATCACTGACTCAATGGACATGAGTTTGAGCAAACTCTGGGAGATGGTGAAGGACAGGGAAGCCTGGCGTGCTGCAGTCCATGGGGTCGCAAAGAGTCAGATGTGACTGAGTGACTGAACAACAACATTCCATAGATGGAATGTGATCTGTCTCAGAAACTGAGAATAGCCCTGCAAGGAACACACTCCACAGAGGGAGTATAAAGCATCTCCAAAGGGAAGAGGCCCCCAAATATTGGGTGATTAGTTATTACGGGCTAGGTAATTTCATAGGCTAATGAGTGGGATTATTCCAATTATCTTGAAGAAGGGGTGGGGATTTCCAGGAACTGGGCCACCACCCACTTTCTGACCTTCTATGGTTAGCCTTAGAACTGTCATGGCACTGTTCAGTGTGTCATTTAGCCTGCTGATCTGTAATAAGTTGGTTTAAAGTCTAGTTGAAGTTGACTCATCTGCCATCTAAGACCTGGCTGGTTCTAAACAGTTTATGGTGTGTACTCAACAGCTATGCCATTTTTTTTAAAGGTTGTTCCTCTTCCTATCCCAGTAGCAGTCAAGCCATGCCCCTACAGGTGGGGGAATTGGACCCAGGGAAAATATACTGCTGCTGTGGTTACAATGCCTGCAGTGCAGGCAATCTGGGTTCGATCCCTGGGTCAGGAAGATCCCCTGGAGGAGGGTATAGCAACCCACTCCAGTATTCTTGCCTAGAGAATCCCATGGCCAGAGGAGCCTGGCGGGCTACAGTCCACAGACTTGGACGCGACTGAAGCGACTAAACTGCAGCAGCAGTGGTTCCGGTCCCTGATGCAATGCCCACGATGGCATGAGCACAAGAGCCTCATATTCACGCCAACCCAACGCTTCTGGTGCCAACAGGAGCCAGCTCTCTTCTCTTTCCAGGGTGATGTTTTGGAAGGAGAACGCTTTAGAATGAGATAGCCATGAGTTCAAATCTCAGCTCCACGGTTCACTAGCTGTGTGACTCTGAACAAGTTACAGAGAATCTCTCGACTGGTCTTCCTACATGAAGAATGAGCAAAATGGGAAACCTAACTCAGAATGGTCAGGAGACTTAAGCGAGGTAAAAAGTGTGAAAATATCTACCATGGTCCATGGGACAGTAGCCTCCATAAAGATCACACAGTGTGGCAGGTTAAAATGGATACAAATTCTTTGACATTTCTTTTGCCAAGAGGGGGTCTAATCCCCTTGAATATGAACTGGCCTTATGACTTAACTCTGCCAATGCAATGTGGTCAAATGACATTCTGTGGCCACCAAGGATGGATCATAAGAAGCTTTGAGGCTTCCATGTGGGTCTCTTGGGGCAGTCTCCTGAGCCCAGAGCCAGTACCTAGGAAGCACAGCTACACCGAGATGCCCCACCAAGGTGGTCACATGAAGGCATGGAGCCCCACCTTCCAGCCCACCCTGATATTGAATAGTGTGCCCCTAATTCATGTTTAGCTGAAACCTGTGAATGTGACTTTATTTGGAAATTGAGTCATTACAGATTTAATTAAGTTAAGCTGAGGTCATACTGGATCAGGGTGAGCCTTAAACCCAGTATGACTGGCATCCTTATAAGAAGAGGGTACCCAGGTGAGAGGCCCATGTGAACATGGGGGCAGAGACTCAAGTGATGCATCTATAGCCAAGAAATGCCAAGGACTGCTGGCAACCACTGGAAGTCAGAAGCAAACAAGGAGCCCTCCCAGGATTTCCCTGGTGGTCTAGTGGTTAAGACTCCATGTTCCCAATGCAGGAGGCAGAGTTTCAGTCCCTGGTTGGAGAACTAAGATCCCACATGCCACACGGTGTGGCCTCAAAGAGTAAATAATTTTAAAAATTAAAAAAGAAGGATCCTTCCTTAGGGCTTTCAGAGGGAGCATATACATACTGATACTTTGATTTCAAACTTCTAGATGCCATACATATAATGAAACCATCTTGGACACCATATAGCCCAGCCCATCTTGCAGCCAAGTACCACAGTATGACCTCAATTGATGTCACATTGAGCAGAGAAATCAATCAGCTGAGTTCCAGCCAAATTCCTGACCCACAAAATCATGAGATAAAATAAAATGGACAGTTGTTTTAAGTTAAGTTTTGGGGGTAATTAATTTGGTGGGAGGTTGGAAATTAATTTTGCAGCCATAACTAGACACACACTAAGTCAGTGGCTGAACTGAAACTAAAATTCAGGGCTCCTGTCTCCTACTTAATTCAGTGGGACTTTCCATTCTACCATCTTTCTCCCAGGGAGAGTGAGAGTACAACCTGCTCCGCTGTGTCCAACTCTTTGCGACCCCATGGACTATACAGTCCATGGAATTCTCCAGGCCAGAAGACTGGAGTGGGTAGCCTTTCCCTTCTCCAGGGGATCTTCCCAACCGAAGGATTGAACACAGGTTTCCCACATTTCAGGTGGATTCTTTACCAGCTGAGCCACAAGGGAAGCCCAAGAATACTGGAGTGGGTAGCCTAGGCTTCTCCAGTGGATCTTCCCGACCCAGGAATTGAACTGGGGTCTCGTGCATTGCAGGCAGATACTTTACCAACTGAGCTATCAAGGAAGTCCATGCTTTCTCCCAATCACGAACCAATTACAATTTTTATCAGTTTCACATGCGTGTATCTCTCAAGTCTTATCCCAGTACCCCAGTAAAGATGTAAAATAAATCAAGAACAGGTAAATGCTGTTATTATTTGTACACGTCCACCACTCCCCACCCTAGCTGACTGGTTGGGTGTAGGGGGTATAAACAATGGCACAATAATTAACACAACCAAGGCATGTGGGCAAAGAGGTGAGACAGGAGGTAGGGGCAGTGGGGAATGCTAAACGGGAAAGAGAAACAAACTGTAAAGGACTTTGAGTGCCAGGATGGAAGCTCTAATACAGAGAAGCTCTAATAAAGACAAGACCCCCTTCCTTCCCTTCCTCGATCCCCATGGATATTCTGATGGGAAGATAACTGCACTGGAAACAGCCAGTGCTATTTCACCACCTATATTAGCAGTCTTGTCCTAGGTGGCTGGATGCCACCTGCTTTCCCCAGTACTTTCTAATAGTTAAGGATACTTGTGAAATGCTTATCTGTACTCAGAAGCCCAGGCACAACCAAATGGATAGCTTTGAAAATCATGGTCTAGGTGTCGTCTTCAAAACAGTCTTCATGGTTTCTGGGAGAGGCTGATGTTCACCTGTGCTTCTTCCATAAAGGGAAATATTAATTATCTCAACAACTTCAGGGAGAAGGAAGGATGCTTGTGGGCTCAGAAGAAACAGAAGTCCATTTATTGGACTTGCCACCTTGGAGCTCCCATGTGGGGTTAGCTTTTCCTTTGAGGATCATTGCATCAGCTTCATCCACCTTGGTCATCGTCTCCATTCTACTGCTGCTAAGAGCAAGCTGTGCCAGTGAGGGTCCCTTCCATGTGTCAGTTTACAGGGTCATTGATCACAATACATGAGTCTCAGTGGAATTGCTTCCAGAGGTTTAGAGTGTCCTACCTCTCTCTCCCAATTCAAATGTTACCCAGATCTCAAGATCCAGTAAAAATCTCTTCTTTCTGGAGTTTCCTGCAACTCCACTAAGCCACCGCAAACTGGTCTTTCCTCAAGCTTACAGCAGCTTACTGTATATGGCAGCTAATCGTTTTGTAAAAACTGCATTTTCTTAAAACTTTCTCTTACAACTACCTGAATATATTTTAAATTTATGAATCTAATAAAAAGGAAGACACACTAAAGTTAGAAAAAATTTAAAAATAAACGTATACATGATGAAAATTAGGCCTCTGTCCAATCCTAACCCATCTTCTTCCTCAGAAAAAAAGAGTCTGTGAAGTTTTTTTGTTAAGTCTTCCAGAAATACTTTATGCCTGCTAATACATATCAGTTTAGTTCAGTCACTCAGTCATGTCCAACTCTTTACAACCCCATGGACTGTAGCACACCAGACTTCCCTGTCCATCACCAACTCCCAGAGCTTGCTCAAACTCTTGTCCATCGAGTCAGTGATGTCATCCAACCATCTCATCCTCTGTCGTCCTCTTCTCCTCCTGCCTTCAATCTTTCCCAGCATCAGCATCTTTTCAAATGAGTTAGCTCTTCACATCAGGTGGATAGAGACGTATACATATGTTTCAGTTCAGTTCAGTCGCTCAGTCATGTCTGACTCTTTGTGACCCCATGAATCTCAGCACACCAGGCCTCCCTGTCCATCACCAACTCCCGGAGTTCACTCAGACTCATGTCCATCGAGTCCGTGATGCCATCCAGCCATCTCATCCTCTGTCGTCCCCTTCTCCTCCTGCCCCCAATCCCTCCCAGCATCAGAGTCCTCTCCAATGAGTCAACTGTTTGCATGAGGTGGCCAAAGTACTCCAGTTTCAGCTTTAGCATCATTCCTTCCAAAGAAATCCCAGGGCTGATCTCCTTCAGAATGGACTGGTTGGATCTCCTTGCAGTCCAAGGGACTCTCAAGAGTCTTCTCCAACACCACAGTTCAAAAGCATCAATTCTTCGGTGCTCAGCCTTCTTCACAGTCCAACTTTCACATCCATACATGACCACTGGAAAAACCATAGCCTTGACTAGACGGACCTTTGTTGGCAAAGTGTCTCTGCTTTTGAATATGCTATCTAGGTTGGTCATAACTTTTCTTCCAAGGAGTAAGCATCTTTTAATTTCATGGCTGCAATCACCATCTGCAGTGATTCTGGAGCCCAAAAGAATAAAGTCTGACATTGTTTCCACTGTTTCCCCATCATTTCCCATGAAGTGATGGGACCAGATGCCATCATCTTTGTTTTATGAATGTTGAGCTTTAACCCAACTTTTTCACTCTCCTCTTTCACTTTCATCAAGAGGCTTCTTAGTTCCTCTTCACTTTCTGCCATAAGGGTGGTGTCATCTGCATATCTGAGGTGATTGATTTACCTGCTAAAATAATAATTAGTAGTACATCATACACTTTTTCCACATCTTGCTTTTTCATGATGGACTGAGCCTTGTTTTGTGACTTCATACAAGTTTGGCTTAGTGAATTACTCATGTGTGCTTGAGAAACAGATGCATTCTCAAGTGTTGAGCACAGGGTTCTGTATATGGCCACTACATCAAGCATGTTGATTAACTTGTAAGCATGTTGATTAATTTTTTCAAATCTTCCATTAGGTTATTAACTGTTTGGTCCATTTTAGCAACTATTGAGAGAAGTGTGCTTAAATCTTCCACTTATAAGGGTGAACTTATTCATTTTTCCTTATACTTCTGTCTTTTTTAATGCAATTTTAAAAGTGTGTTTTTTTTTTTTACTTTCCCTTTCTGATATTTGATTGTTAGTATAAAGAAATGCAACAGATTTCTGTATGTTAACCTTGTATCCTGCCACCTTGAGGAATTCATCCTCAGTTCTAATAGTTTCTATGTGGAATATTTAGGCTTTTCTCTATATAGTATCATGTCATCTGCATATAGTGACAATTTTACCTCTTCTCTTCCAATTTGGATACCTTTTATTTCTTTTTCTTATCTGATTGCTCTGACTAGGCCCTCCAATACTATGTTGAATAGACGTGGTGAGAGTGGGATCCTTGTTCTTGTTCCAGATTTCAGTGGGAAAGCTTTCAGCTTTTTATCATTGCGTATTATGTTGGCTGTGGTTTTGTCATAAAAAGCTTTTATTATGCTGAGATAAGTTCCCTCTGTACCCATTTTGATAAGAGCTTTTATATAATGAATGGATAGTGAATTTTATCAAATGCTTTTTCTGCATCTATTGAGGTGATCATATGGTTTTTGTTCTTTCTTTTGTTGATATGGTGTATCACATTGATTGATTGGCGTATGTTGAACCATCCCTGTGACCCTGGGATGAATCCAACTTGATTGCAGCATATGATCTTTTTCACAAGTTTTTGGATTTGGTTTGCTAATATTTTGTTGAGAAATTTTGCATCTATATTCATATAATGATTCCATTTTTATTTGGTTCAAAACCAGGCAAATTTAAATGATTCAGATGAAAACATAGTTGGCAAAAGAAAACCAAGAAAATTATTACCACAAAATAAGGCTAGTAGTTACCTCTCAGGAGTTCCTAGGGTTTCTTGACATGGATGGTGGTTTCTTGGGTGTTTGCATTGTAATTATGTGTTAAACTGCATGTACAAATTTTAAGAATTTTTTTTTAATTTTAAGAATATTTAATGTGATTAATTATGTTTAAGAGTAAAAAAATTTAAAGATAATTTAAGAGTAAAAAATTTTAAAGATAATAAAAGAATGGAAGAAAAGAGGAAGGAAGTACCTCAAGCACCTTTTCTCATGAAGCTGTTAAAGGATGCATTCCATCAAAACAAGGAAGCATACCAAGAAGGAAGAAGATATTAGATTCAGGAAATAGGAGTTCAAATAGGAGAGGGTAAGGAATTGGTGCTTTTGAGCTGTGGTGTTGGAGAAGACTCTTGAGAATCCCTTGGACCGCAAGGAGATCCAACCAGTCCATTCTGAAGGAGATCGGCCCTGGGATTTCTTTGGAAGGAATGATGCTAAAGCTGAAACTCCAGTACTTTGGCCACCTCATGCGAAGAGTTGACTCATTGGAAAAGACTCTGATGCTGGGAGGGATTGGGGGCAGGAGGAGAAGGGGATGACAGAGGATGAGATGGCTGGATGGCACCACTGACTCAATGGATGTGAATCTGGGTGAACTCCGGGAGTTGGTGATGGTCAGGAAGGCCTGGTGTGCTGCGATTCATGGGGTCACAAAGAATCGGACACGACTGAGCAACTGAACTGAACTGAAGGGACTCCTTAAAAAGATGGTGCATGAGGATCCCAGAATTATAGCTGTGTATCAGAGAGCAACCAGAAAAGAATGGAACGGGTCCAATGTTTGCCAAGAAATTTCTATAAGGAGATGAAATTGACAGTGAAAGTCACTCAGTCGTGTCTGACTCTTTGTGACCCCATGGACTATACAGTCCATGGAATTCTCCAGGCCATAATACTGGAGTAGGTAGCCTTTCCCTTCTCCAGGGGATCTTCCCAACCCAGGGATTAAACCCAGGTATCCCGATTGCAGGTGGATTCTTTACCAACTGAGCCACAAGGGAAATTGATAGATTACTATTTTATTTGTTTATTTTGAAGGACTGGAAAGGTATTCAACTAAGGGAACATTCTGGGCTGAATTAATGATAAGTACACAGAAAACTAAGCAAACAAACACATAAACAAAACCAAAGACAATTATTAACTCCAGAGAAAATGAAAAAGTTGTGCCAAAAGGGAATCATATAATATATTACATAGCTCAGGTGCAACCAGCATACACCACCACAATAATATAAACAGTGTATATTGATCTAACCACAGTTATGAACTAAGGATGAAGGTAGGGGAAATATGTGTTCCACTGTTGATTTAGGGTAGAGAGAGCTACATCATCATCTTCTATAATGAAAGTCAATAAATAATAATGTTTAAAATTAAAAAATGAAAAAGTAGCGATATAAGCATATTACTTATTATTGTGTTTTAAGTCATGCCCAACTCTTTGCAACCCCATGAACTGTAGCACACCGGGCTCCTTTGTCCTAACCTTTTCATGGATCACAACCTTGTCATGGGGAAGGGGCTGGCATAACTCAGTGAAGCTAGGAGCCATTCTGTGCAGGGCCACTCAAGACCTATGGGTCATAGTGAAGAGTTCTGACAAAATGTGGTCCACTGAAGATGGAAATGGCAAGCCCCACGGACAGTATGAAAATGCATAAAGACATGATGCCAGAAGATGAGCTCCAGGTCAGAAGGCATCCAGTATGCTACTGGGGAAGAGCAGAGGGCGGTTACTAATAGCTCCAGTAAGAATGAAGTGCCTGGGCCAAAGCAGGAACTTCTTTCTTGACACTCAGCTGTGGATGTGTCTGGTGGTGAAAGTAAAGTCCAATATTGTAAAGAACAGTACTGCATAGGAACTTGCAATGTCAGGCCCATCGCTGCTGCTAAGTCACTTCAGTCGTGTCCGACTCTGTGTGACCCCAGAGACAGCAGCCCACCAGGCTCCCCCGTCCCTGAGATTCTCCAGGCAAGAACACTGGAGTGGGTTGCCATTTCCTTCTCCAATGCATGAAAGTAAAAAGTGAAAGTGAAGTCACTCAGTTGTGTCCAACTCTTAGCAACCCCATGGACTGCAGCCTACCAGGCTCCTCTGTCCATGGGATTTTCCAGGCAAGAGTACTAGAGTGGGGTGCCATTGCCCAAGGTAAATTGGAGATGGTCAAGTAGGAAATGTCAAGACATTTGGCAAGACAGAGGGCAAGACATCTTAGGAATCAGTGAACTAAAATAGACAGGAATGGGAGAATTTAATTCAGATGACTACTATTTCACTATTGTGGGCAAGAATCCCTTAGGAGAAATGGAGTAGCCATCATAGTCAACAAAAGAGTCCAAAATGCAGTACTTGGGTGCAGTCTCAAAAATGACAGACTGATCTCAGCTCATTTCCAAGGCAGACCATTCAGCATCCCAGTAACCTAAGCCTATGCCTCAACCACTGAGGCCTAAGAAGCTGAAATTGAATGGTTCTATGAAGACCTACAAGACCTTCTAGAACTAACACCAAAGGAAAAAAAAATTTAAAAAGCATATTACTTAGAGACGGGTAAATTAAAATTTAAAAAGAAATACAGCAGAAAAAGGAAAGAAGGGGTTGTCTCTGGGAAATGAGGTAGCATGGGGAGAGGACGGTTATGTTTTGTAAGAAGTCATTGAACTAGTTGATTCTTTTAAACTCTGAATATACAGTTTGATAAAAATTAAAATGAAGGATGGAACACCATGTCTCACTTGAGGATGTACATTAAAAGCATCATTATCAGGTACCTCCACCCCCCAGACTCTGTCTGTCCATCTCTGCCTCAGGACTCCCCCCAACCATGGTCAGGGGCAGGACTGAGTCAGAGATGCAGGGTGCCAGGCTAAGTTGATTCTGAGCACAGATAGGACAGTCTTAAAAGAACAGCTGCTGCTGCTGCTAAGTCGCGTCAGTCGTGACTGACTCTGTGCGACCCCATAGACGGCAGCCCACCAGGCTTCCCTGTCCCTGGGATTCTCCAGGCAAGAACGCTGGAGTGGGTTGCCATTTCCTTCTCCAATGCATGAAAGTGAAAAGGGAAAGTGAAGTCGCTCAACCGTGTCTGACTCTTAGTGACCCCATGGACTGCAGCCTACCAGGCTCCTCTGATAATGGGATTTTCCAGGCAAGAGTACTGGAGTGGGGTGCCATTGCCTTCTCTGAAAAGAACAGCAATATACTCAATATACCAAAATTACACCGTGAGGAGTAGGGTTATCCTAAGGCTGCAGGCCAAAACTGCTTCACACGTGGGGCTCTATCAATATGTTACATCATATCAAGATGTTAAATAGGAAACACATCCTGTAATTTTCATACATAGCTAAAAGATATTTTATAGAATTCAATCATCATTTCTGATAAAACTTTCAGAATGAGAATAACAGACAGCATCTATATTTAAACTAAATTATAATCAACTTCTCCAAATTTCAAACATATAAAGATGTCTACTATATCAGGTTATCAAAATCATTAATAAAAATATAATTATTTAACATTGTCTTGAAAATTCTTGTCAAAAAAAGAGATAAAGACAGCATAAGGGAAATAACTACTGAAAAGAAAGAGACAACAATATTGCTTATATATGATGTGACTATATACCTAGAAAATTAAATCACTCAAAATGATTCAAATACAAAAATCCCTAGTGATCCTGTTAAGTTGTAAGTCAGGTTATATCTCTACCATGCTCTCTCAACTTGAGTGGCTTCCCATCTCGTTCAGATTTAATCTAGTGTCCTTATAAGAGCCCCATATCATCTGGCGATAACCTCGTTTTTCCCCATTCTCTCCCATATTTCTCCACTCCGATCACAGGGCTTCCCTGTTTCCTCAATAAGCTGTGTGTGTCCCCCATCTCAGGGCCTTTGCACTTGCTGTTCCCTCTGTCACTTATTCAGGTTTCTGCTCAAATGATACCATCCATAGTGGTCAAATGTCACTGTGAGTGGCCTTTCCTGAGCACTGAATCTTTCCCTTACCATTCTTCACTTATTTTTTAAGATTTATTGCTACCTGACATACCAGTTATGTATTTGCCTACTGTCTCTCTCCTCACCAGAATATAATGGCCAATAAGATGGGAATTTCATATCCTTGGAGCCTAAAAAAATATCTGGCCCATGAAAGGCACTAGATAATTCTGTGCTGAATAAATGATTAAATGAAATACATATAAAATACTCAAAAGATCCAAAGAGGAATTATTTTCCCTTCTTTGGAAAAACAAAAAGTACTCACAGATGAAGAGATTGACAATTCCCACACATTCAAGCTTCTCTATAATGAAAACTGAATTTAAAATAAGACAACAAACTGGTGGTAAATTTTGAATTGACAAGGCAGAAATAATTAATACTGATAGTCTACAAAAAGCCAATTTAAATTTATAAGAAAACACCAAAACCATAACAGATAAATGAACACATAATCCACAGATATTCAATACAACATTAATAAATGCATGGAGAAATATTCATCTTCATTAGTAAACAAAGAATGTAAATTAAAGCAAACTGGAATAACATTTTATCAGTCAAATTAGCCCAAAAAAATGCTTTTGCTAACACTATTGTAGCTGAGATGAAACTAGTAGGTGCATTCCAGAGTGATGACACTGTTTGAAATAGTATTTTTGGAAAGCAATTCAGCAACATAGAGAAAGAGCCATATAGATGTCCGTGTCCTCTACCAGTAATTCCTCTATTAGGAATTATTCCTATGGAAATTCAACAGCTGCAAAAAGCTATTTGCAAGAAGATGCTCACTGCAGTGCTATCTATAAAAGCCCCAAACTGAAAATATAAATGGCCAACATTAAGGGGAATGGTTTAATAAATTACGGTACCTCAGCACAATGGAATATTATGTGACCATTAAAATGATAATTATGCAGAAACATGAAAAATGTTTATGATCCACTGGTCACTGAAAACAACCAGAATACAAAATAGTAGGTATGTGCCATGGACAAAATGCCCAGCGTGTATGTACATTTAGAAGATAATATGCAAAAATAATACAGTAGTTGGATTGAGGTTAGTGGAATTTTATAGTGAGTTATAAGTAATACTATTTTTTTAATGATCTCTTTAAATTTCCACTCAGAAGCTTCTGTAATTTCTAACAAGTTAGATTCTGAAAGGCTCTTCCTGTGCCTGGGACAAACCTGCAGGAACTAGCGATTTATATTTGTGGGAGGGACTGGGGGCAGGAGGAGAAGGGGACGACAGAGGATGAGATGGCTGGATGGCATCACTGACTTGATGGACATGGGTTTGGGTGGACTCCGGGAGTTGGTGATGGACAGGGAGGCCTGGTGTGCCGCGACGCATGGGGTCGTAAAGAGTCAGACACACTGAGCGACTGAACTGAACTGAAAACTTTATTATCTTTACTTGTATTTATACTACAATAGTAGGATCCCTATCATTAAAAACTTTCAACACTCCCTCTCTATATGGTGGCTTAGCGGTAAAGAATCTGCTTGCCATTGCAGGCAACACAAGAGATGTGAGTTCCATCCCTGGGTCAGGAAGATCCCCTGGAGTAGGAAATGACAACCCACTCTAGTACTCTTGCCTGGAAAATTCCATGGACAGAGCAGCCTGGCGGGTTACTGTCCATGGGGTCATTGCACACAACTGAGCTTGCACTTTTACCTTTCTGAAGTGGCATTTAATGGCAAAGATGCAGAAATACGTCAAACAAAAAAGAACACTCAGGCTAGAGCGAAAATGACCCTCATCACCCCTCATGTCACCTACAGGTGACTAGATGAGCTAAATTAAAGCGTTTTTGCCTTGGCCAGCAGTTTTGCTTATAAGAGCTTCTAGGTGGAGGGAGGTCTCCACTCTGCCCAAATCACAACATATGGTCTGAAAACACAGCTGGGACTCGAGTCAGCCACCTTCTAACCACAAGGCACAAATCCAAGTGGATGTCCTGGTTATCAGGCATGGGCAGCAAGCAGACCCATGAGCTCAGACCCTCTGCACCTCTGACGACGAGCACGGCTTGATGGCACAGAATAGGGTGGAGGTCAGGACTGCTTAGAATGCTTTTCTCCTCATCAACCCACCTGGAGAACAGATTCCCCAAACTTCTTTATGACACCTTCTTGACTTTTTTAAAAAAAATCACATCCTAATTGTGAGAACTTGAGCAAGCTACTTAAACTCTGTGCCTCACTTTCCTTCTCTGTAATTTGGGAATAACAAGAATTAAATGAGTTAATATCTGCCAAGCAAAGGGAATAGTGCCTGGCATATAATAACCACTCACACAAGGTTAGTGATCATTGTGGTGTTGAAATTCACCCAACCCTCACCTCCTTCACTCTACTCTGTACACATTCCTGATAAAGAAACAAAGTCTCAAACCTGCTATGGGACAGAACCTTTTTGCCTGATGTAATTCCCAGCCTCCTTCTGGGAAGAAATTAGCTTTGATAAAATGCTTAAGCAATTTTCTGATAAACTTTAATGAGATTAAGACCTCTTCTGGGAAGCCAGTTACCCACCCACTCAGCTGACTGTCAGTCAGAACTTAATGATCTGGAAACAATCCTTTTTTTCTTGTATCCAGTCTAAGGGTGATAACCTAATCATTTCGTTTTCCTATAAAATTTTTCTGTGGGACAATCTAGAATTGGCCTGCTTAAGCCTCTTTCCATGTGACCTGCTTGAACTAAAACTGTGATACATGTTCAAAACTAAAATGTCTGGGAAAAAAGTAACAAACCTATTAAATAAAATAGTTTATATCATTTATTTGTATTCTTTTCTAATTTCCCAACTATAGTTAAGAAGCTGGGAGGCAGGGACAACCATGCTTGCTTTTACCTATATTTTTATCCAGAACTTAATGTTGTAAGTGATATGTAAAATATAGCCAATAAATGTTTGTTGAGATAACAAATTAATGCAAGAACAAAAAAACTTTTAAAAATAAGTGAAAAGAACAATTATTATTCAGAAGAATGCGGGCCACTCTATAAACCACAGATTCAATTGTAGATCTGAAATTTCTTTTAACCTGTGGAACTTGGGCAAAATTTCTTCACTTTCCTGAGCTACTATTTCTTCATCAGACTATGTGCTAACAATGTACCGCAGAGGAGTCATGAATTGGAACAATTTGTGCAGAAAGTATAATAGAATGCTAAAAACATTCAGACTGCCCTCTCTTGCCACTGACTCGCTACATAACGCTCAGAAAGCCACTTTTTCTCTCCAGTCCTCAGTTTCCTTATCCCTAAAGTGAGAATAAAAAATACCTCACATGACAAGGGTACAGCCACGATAAAATAAGAAAGATGCAAAAATGTTTTCAAAAGTAACCAAAGCCCAGGGAAGACTTCTACTTCCAGCCAATAGGGAGAAGCAGGGACCAGACTGGCCTGCCTTCCTGAAATAATCAAAATACATAAAACAATAGCTTTAAGACATTGGGCATCAAGCAATGAAGGGCAGTGACACCTGAGAGATGAGGAAAAAGTGACATGAATCATCCAATTGCCCCAATTACAACCTTGAGAGAGTATCCAGGCCACAGGGCAAGAAGGCGGACGGAGGCAGAGCTTGGTGTTCTCCCTGCGCTGAGCAGACAGAGCTGGAATCCAAGGAGACCAAGGCAGTTAAAGTTCATAGGCTTGAGTATTGAAAGTAGAGTCGCACATAGAGAGGAAAAAAAACCCCAGAGATCTGCAGAGAGTTCCCATCAAGTAGTCATGAGTGCTGATCAGTACACGTATATGAGGAAAACATTCAAAGCCAGGGGAAGAACCACACAAAAGAATTAGAGGTAACAGTGTTTGACACTCACTGGAGCAAGAATCCCTGGAGAAGGAAATGGCAATACACTCCAGTACTATTGCCTGGAAAATCCCATGGACAACAAGCCTGGTAGGCTATAGTCCATGGGGTTGCAAAGAGTCGGACACGACTGAGCAACTTCACTTTCAATAGTGTTATTCCAATTGGCCAGATTGGAATCATGGCACTTGGTCCCAACACTTCATGGCAAATAAATGAGGAAACAATGGAAACACCGACAGACTTTATTTTCTTGGGCTCCAAAATCACTGCAGATGGTGACTGCAGCTATGAAATAAAAAGAAGCTTGCTCCTTGGAAGAAAAGCTATGACAAGCCTGGACAGTGTATTAAAAAGCAGAGACATTACTTTGCCAGCAAAGGTCCATCTAGTCAAAGCTATGGTTTTTCCAGTAGTCATATATGGAAGTGAGAGCTGGACCATAAAGAAGGCTGAGCACCAAAGAAATGATGCTTTTGAACTGTGGTGTCGAAGAAGACTCTTGAGAGTCCCTTAGACTGCAAAGAGATCAAACCAGTCAATCCTAAAGGAAACCAACCCTGAATATTCATTGGAAGGACTGATGCTGAAGCTGAAGCTCCAATACTTTGGCCACCTGGATGCAAAGAGCCGACTCATTGGAAAAGACCCTGATGCTGGGCAAGATTGAAGGCAGGAGGAGAGGGGGACGACAGAGGATGAGATGATTGGATGGCATCACAGACTCAACGGACAAACTTTGGGAGATGGTGAAGGACAGGGAAGCCTGGCATGCTGCAGTCCACGGGGTCGCAGAGTCAGACCCGACTTGGTGACTGAAGAGCAACAGCAACGTGGTTCACAGGGCACTGGTTAGAGTGCTCAGAAAGGTCACTGAATTTATAACTGTATCCTTTAAAAACAATTGAGTATTTATACAAAAAGTAGCAATGTTACAGAAAACTATATGAACTGCTGGCCCAACCCAACAATATGTTATAAAATCTATTTAAAAATAAAGTGTATGACATTAGCATAAAGGCCAGGAGAAGTGGAAATGTACTGTTGTAAGGTTTGTATACTATCTACGAAGAGGTATAATAATATTTGAAGGTAGGGTATGATGTTAAAGATTTTTTAAACTTGAGAGGAACCATTAAAGTAACAAAGCAAAGAGTTAAAGGTAAGAAGCTAACAACGGAGATAAAAAGGAACCATAAAAAGTAATCCAAAGAAAAGCAGGAAAAATGAAATGAAAAGATGGGAAGAGTGAAAGCCAAAGTTGCTCAGTTGTGTCCGACTCTTTGTGACCCATGGACTATACAGTCCATGGAATTCTCCAGGCAAGAATACTGGAGTGGGTAGCCTTTCCCTTCTCCTGGTTGGGAAGAGTAGAAAACAAATATAATGATGGATTTAAACCTAATTGTCAATAATCACATTAAACATATTTGGTCTAAACACTATAGGCAGAGATTAATAGAGGGGCTAAAAAAACACTATGCTGCTGCTGCTGCCCAGAGATTATTTAAGGGGCCAAAAAAGATTAAACAATATGCCGCCTAAACAAATCCACTTTAAAAATCAATAAACAGAAGTAAAAAGATGAAAGAAGATATACCATGCTAATCCTAATTAAAAGAAAGCTGGAGTAGCTATAGTAATATTAAACAAAGTACATTTTAAAACCAACTATTACGCTCCAAATAGGAAAAGGAGTACGTCAAGGCTGTATATTGTCACCCTGCTTATTTAACTTCTATGCAGAGTACATCATGAGAAATGCTGGGCTGGAAGAAGCACAAGCTGGAATCAAGACTGCCGGGAGAAATATCAATAACCTCAGATATGCAGATGACACCACCCTTATGGCAGAAAGTGAAGAGGAACTAAAAAGCCTCTTGATGAAAGTGAAAGAGGAGAGTGAAAAAATTGGCTTAAAGCTCAAAATTCAGAAAACAAAGATCATGGCATCTGGTCCCATCACTTCATGGGAAATAGATGGGGAAACAGTGGAAACAGTGTGAGACTTTATTTTGGGGGGGCTCCAAAATCACTGCAGATGGTGACTGCAGCCACGAAATTAAAAGGCACTTACTCCTTGGAAGAAAAGTTATAACCAACCTAGATAGCATATTCAAAAACAGAGACATTACTTTTCCAACAAAGGTCCGTCTAGTCAAGGCTATGGTTTTCCCAGTGGTCATGTATGGATGTGAGAGTTGGGCTGTGAAGAAAGCTGAGTGCCAAAGAATTGATGCTTTTGAACTGTGGTATTGGAGAAAACTCTTGAGAATCCCTTGAACTGCAAGGAGATCCAACCAGTCCATTCTGAAGGAGATCAGCCCTGGGATTTCTTTGGAAGGAATGATGCTAAAGCTGAAACTCCAGTACTTTGGCCACTTCGTGCGAAGAGTTGATTCATTGGAAAAGACTCTGATGCTGGGAGGGATTGGGGGCAGGAGGAGAAGGGGATGACAGAGAATGAGATGGCTGGATGGCATCACCGACTCGATGGACATGAGTCTGAGTGAACTCTGGGAGTTGGTGATGGACAGGGAGGCCTGGCGTGCTGCGATTCATGGGGTCGCAAAGAGTCGGACACGACTGAGCAACTGAACTGAACTGAACTGATTACTAAACAAAGTTATATCATCATGATAAAAAAAACTCAGTTTATTGCGGGACACAGCAATCCTGGATGGCTGCACACTTCATAATAGAGCCTCAACAGTGGTTCTCAACCAGGGGTAATTGTGTCCCACCAAGAGACATCGGTCAGTGTCAAGAGGGCAAAGAAGCTCTGCACCTCTCTACACATTCCTTCCCTAAGCATCTCTTCTCATCTGACTGGTCCTGAGTTGTATCTTTTATAATAAACCAGTAGTAATAAGTGAAAAAATAATAATCATAGAGCCTCAAAAAACTTGAAGCTGCTCTACACCTGAAACTAACACAACATTGTAAATCAACTATACCTCAAGTAAAAAAAGAAAAGAAAATGAAGCAGAATCTAAAGAAGGAGCTATCCTTAATAGCCAATGTATCTATTCAATTCAGTTCTGTCGCTCAGTCGTGTCCGACTCTTGGCGACCCCATGGACTGCAGCCACGCCAGGCCTCCCTGTCCATCACCAACTCCCGGAGTTCACCCAAACTCATGTCCATTGAGTCGGTGATGTCATCCAAGCATTTTATCCTCTGTTGTCCCCTTCTCTTCCTGCCTTCAATCTTTCCCAGCATCAGGGTCTTTTCAAATGAGTCAGCTCTTCACATCAGGTGGCCAAAGGATTGGAGTTTCAGCTTCAACATCATTCCTTCCAAAGAACACCCAGGGCTGATCTCCTTTAGAATGGACTAGTTGGATCTCCTAGCAGTCCAAGGGACTCTCAAGAGTCTTCTCCAACACCACAGTTCAAAAGTATCAATTCTTTGGTGCTCAGCTTTCTTTATAGTCCAACTCTCACATCCATACCTGACTACTGGAAAAACTGTAGCCTTGACTAAATGGATCTTTGTTGGCAAAATAATGTCTCTAATTTTTAATATGCTGTCTGGGTTGGTCATAACTTTCCTCCCAAGGAGTAAGTGTCTTTTAATTTCATGGCTGCAGTCACCATCTGCAGTGATTTTGGAGCCCAAATCTATTAAGGTAATTAAATTTAAAGTTAAAAACCTCTCCATAAAGAAAGTTCTAGCCCCAGATGGCTTCACTGGTGAGTTTTACACAACATTTAAAGAAGAAATTACATCAATTCTACACAAACTCTGCCAGAAAACTGAAGAGAAGGGAATACTTCCCAACTTGTATGAGGCAGCATTATCCTTATACTACTGAAACCAGATAGACACTAAAAGAAAAATACAGACCAATGTCCCACATCAACAAGATACAAAGACTGTTAACAAAATTTCAGCAAATGGAATTAAACAGCATATGAAAAAGATAATGCATCCTGACCAAGCGGTATTTCTCTCAGATTATGCCTGTGCCTGTGCTTAGTCATGCTCAATTATTTGCAACTTTATGGACTGTAGCCCACCAGGCTCCTCTGTCCATGGGATTCTCCAGGCAAGAATACTGGAGTGGGTTGTCATGCCCTCCTCCAGGAGATATTCCTTATCCAGGGATTGAACCTGCCTCTCTTATGTCTGCATTTGGCAGGCGGCTTCTTTACCACTAGCACCACCTGGGAAGGCTTTCTCTCAGATGACAAGGTCGATTTAACATTCAAAAATCAGTGTAAGTCATCCTATTAACAGACTAAAAAAGAAAAACCACTTGATCATCTGAATAGACTCAGAGCCTTAGACAAACCCCTACCACTTGTCCTTGATGAAAAAAAATTAACACTATCAGTAAACTTGGACTGAACCTACTAAGGGCATCTACAAAACAAATGAACCTATAGCTAACATTCTACTTAGTGGTGACTAACTGAATATTGTCCCCCTAAGATCAGAACCAATCAAGGGTGTCCACTCTCACCTCTTCTATTCAAGATTTCTGAAGGTTATAGCCAGTGCAAAAAGAAATTAAAAACACCTCAATTGAAATGGAAGAATGAAAACTACTTTTATTCATAGACAACATCACTATCTATGTAGAAAATCCAATAGGATCTACAAAACAGCTACTTGAACTAATTAAAAAGCTAAACAAGTTTATAAAATGCAAGGCTGACATATAAATATCTACTGTATTTCTATATACTAATATAATTGTATCTCTACATTCTCCCTCTATATCAATTGTATTTCAAATAATTGGAAGTGAAATTAAACACTAATACTACTGACACAAGATATGAAAACATGACACTTCAGAATAAATACAACAGATGTGTAAAATCCATACACTGAGAACTATAAAACATTGCTTACAGAAATTAAAAATGTAAATAAATGAAGAAACATACCATAGGCAGGAAGACTATTAACATGTCAATTCTCACAAAATTGATATACAGATTCAATGCAGTCCTACACGGTGATTAACACAGCAGGTGATTAACATGCAAATTCTAAAGTTTATGTGAAAATGCAAGAGACCTAGAATAGCCAAAATAAAAAGTTAGAGAGCTGACACTATCTGATTTCAAGACGAGAAAGATACAATAATTAAGACAGCTTCCCACTGGCACAAAGATAGAGAAATTGATCATTGGAACATAGTAGAGTCTAAAAATAGACCGATACATATATGAACAACCGATTTTCGACAAAAGTACAAAGGTAATTCAGTAGGGAAAGGACAGTCTTGTTGCTGTTTCTTTTTTACTCATATGTAAAAAAGAAGCACTTTGATAGACACCTTACACCATGTACAAAATTTAACTTGAAAATTAACTCAGAATGTTTCACGCTCCTAAATGTAAGACTACAAAATTTCAGACAAAACCAGAGGAGAAAATCTTCGTACCCTTTAGTTAGGCTAAGATGCCTTAGACATGACAGCAAAGGCACTACCTAGAACAGAAACAATTGAAACCTTGGACTTTACCAAAATTTAAAATTTCTGATATTTGTAAGACATTGTTAGGAGAATGAAAAGACAAGCTGCAGACTAGGAGAAATGTTTTCAACTTGTTTTTCTAATGAAGATCTTGTTACCTGGGATAAAAAAGCTCCCAAAACTCAGTAATAAAGACAAAAACTAGCTCCTCCAGAATAGGAAAAATTTTAAACAGACACTGCCTCAGAGAAAATATACGAATGTC
This sequence comes from Budorcas taxicolor, assembly GCF_023091745.1. NCBI lineage: Eukaryota > Metazoa > Chordata > Mammalia > Artiodactyla > Bovidae > Budorcas > Budorcas taxicolor. The sequence continues at coordinate 48,441,280 of NC_068931.1, forward strand.
AAATAAGCACATGGAAAGATGACCACCATCATCACTAAAAGAGGAAATACAAATTAAAACCACAATAAGATGTCACACTACAATCATTAAAATGACTAAAATTTAAAAAAGAAAAAAAAGAAAGAAACTGAGAATGCCAAGTGTTTTGGAGGATGTGGGATGACTAGAACACTCAGACACTCCTGGAGGGAGTGGAAAATGGTTTAACCGCTTTGGAAAACAGCTTGGCCAGTTTCTTTAAAAGTTAAAGATATACTTACCTCTGTAATCCAGTCATTGCATTCTTTCCCTCCATGAGAAAGTAAAGCATATGCCTACACAAATACTCACACATGAATGTTCATAGAACTGTATTTATAATAGCCAAGAACCGGAAACAACCCAAATGTGCATCAGATAAATAAACAACTGTAATATATCCATATAGTGTGATACTCGTGAGCAATAAAAAGGAATAAACTATAGATACATGTCACAACATGGATTAATCTCAAAATAATTGCATTGGGTGAAAGAAACCAGAAAAAAAGAGTACATACTCTCTGATTCTATTTATATAAAATTCTAGAAAATGCAAATACTGTGTAGTGAGAAAAAGCAAATCTATCACAGAGCATGCCCTGTTCCCTGGGGACAGGAAAGGGTGGGAGGGTATGATTACAAAGGGGCCTCAGAAAACTTTCGGGGTGAAGGACAAGTTCATTATTTTCATTGCAGTGGTGATGTCACAGGTGTATACATAAGCCAAAACATATAAAACTGTACACTTAACATGTGCAGTTTATTTTGTTTCCATTATAGCTCAATAAAGCTACTAAGGGACTTCCCTCATGGTCCAGAGGCTAAGACTCCGTGCTCCCAATGCAGGGATCCTAGGTTCAATCCCTGACTGGGAAACGAGATCCCATATGCCACAACCAAGAGTTTGTATACTGCAACGAAAAAGATCTTGCATGCAGCCACCAAAGATCCCACGTGCCACAGCTAAGACTCAGCACAGCCAAATTAATTAATCTTAAAAAAAAAAACTGATATGAACAATGCACCCTGCAACAAGGAATGGCAATCATCAGCTATCACTGGGTATCCAGCAGAAGAGGGTCAAGCCAGACCCTGACAGCCACCATGCAGGAGCCAGTCTGAGCTTCCTTCTGATCTGGGAGATGCTCCACACCTCCCACTTGCTATTTCTGTGACTCATCTCTGAGTGGAAGAAGGTCAGGAAAGTTTTTTACCTAGGAAAACCAAAGCGAGAAACATCAGTGAAGGCCACATTAATGCCAGACCCTTATCTGGAAGGCAGTTTTGACTCACTCACCCCATTCCCTGATTGCCCACTTCCTCCCAGCAGATAGCAGAGAAGTCTGTTCTAGATCCGGAGGTCTGACCTCTCAGACCACCCTGGGAATCTTGCCTTCTTCCCAGCTGAAAACTGCTCTCCCGAAAAACAAAATCATGATAAAGAGCAGCAGTGTGGCCTCACACGGGCTTTAATGGGCAAATTCGTATGAGCAAGGGCAAAATGAAGGACAGCAAGTAAAACACTGAATTAAAAGCCACTTAAATTAAGAATTCAATAGCATCCACTTAACTAATAAATAGTATTCCTCTCTGCCATTGATCGACTCAGGATCGTAATGAAGAGTTCCAGGGGCAACAGCAGAATGTCTTAATTCACGGTATAAACGTCACCAACTCTTGGGTTCCTAAGATTGAATGTGTCGGAGAAGAGCGGAATGGAGAGCCCACAGGAATTAATTCTTGGAACATCCCTGCAGGGTCAGCATTATTATATCCTGCTTCTAGGTGGATTTAATATCTCAAGTGCTGGGTAGGGCACTGTTTGCCCAGGGGAGGCTCCATAATCATTATTAAGTGATGATGGGGTAGAGAGACTGGAGTTGGAACTCACACTAGATCAGCTGGCTTATTTATTTCCAAGTTAAGAGACTGAACCAATGTAGTGTTGTTATTATCATGGTGATGATTATTGCCATGGTGTATAATAATGGCCCAGCTTCCCTGGTGGCTCAGTGATAAAGAATCCTGTCAATGCAGGAGACACATGTTCAGTTCCTGGGTGGGAAAGATTCCCTGGAGAAGGAAATAGCAACCCACTCCAGTATCGTTGCCTGGGAAATCCATGGGCAGAGGATCCAGTCCATAGGGTCACAAAGATTAGGACACAACTTAGCAACTCAATTATGACAACAATAATAATGGCCCAGAGTGGCCAGAACTACGTAGGAAAGAGCACCAAGTCACAGGCTTTAGAGATCTGTTTTCTCATAGGACAGTGTCTTGCAAAATAAGAGTTCTTCTGAAGGATGTCTCCCATCCCCACCCTAGAGTCCCACCCAATATTCCTGCAATGCAGGAGACTTGGGTTTGATCCCTGGCTTGGGAAGATACCCTGGAGAAGGGAATGGCAACCCACTCCAGTATTCTTGCCTGAGAATCCCATGGACAGAAGAGCCTGGCAGGCTACAGTCCATGAGGTCGCAAAGGGTTGGACATGACTGAGTAACTAACACTTTCAGAGTCCCACCCAAGAGGTCTGCCAGGAGTCCTCTCCTTAGATCCATCCCCAGCATCACAGAGCAGTGTCATGTCATGGACACAAAGCTCTCACGTGGACCCCAAGCTCTCATTGCCACTTCTCCTTGGAAAGTGATGCCAGGTGGCTTCAGCTTGGGCTCCCCAAGCACTCCCTTAGCAGGATGTGCAGGTCAGGAAAAGGCACGTGGGGCATAAATCCGCTCTGCCTCTGCCGAATCATCCTTGAGGTCTGTTTCCTTGGGAGTGGGTGGTCTGGACAGGATGCCCTGGACCAATGCCATCTTGGGTTCTGTGAGTAGGGTGGGAGGGGGGAAGCAAGAGGGACAGAAGGGAAATGCCGAGGGAACAAACACCATTTTCTCTGTCCTTGGGTACCGTCTGGGGTTCTGGGCACGGGGCTGGGATTCCTATCCCGGGAAAGTCACATGAGCATACGGTAGAGCGCGAGCACAGAAAGGACCCTGAGGCAGCCTTCCTCCCATCTGACAGTGACTCTTAGTCTACAGTCAAGGGAGTCGAAGCTCAGGAGGACACAGCGACCAGCTCCAGGCCGCAGAGCTAGAGGAGGGCAGAGCTGGGTGTGGCCCTGGTGCCCTCCCATGGTGCAGACTGTCAATCACGCTTCCAGTCCCTCAGAAGAGTGAAGACGCAGCGTGAGAGGCCCTGAGAGGCGGCCCGTAATCAAGGGATAGGTGGATTTTGTACATATGTTAAGTCTCTACCCTCCAGGCAGGCCCTGAGGGCACTCTGAGGAGAAGACTGAGGGGCCTGCCCTTACTCGCTCACTGAGGAGGTGATGCTCACCCACACGGAACCCTCCGACAGAAACGTCAGCCAGGGCCTGGGTCGTGTAGACCATGTGAAAATGTGAGAAAACGGCATCATGAGAGTTTTAGGGTGAGCCCTACAGATCCACATCATACACGGGGACCCCAAATTACCAGCACACACAAAAACACTCCCCAGCCTTCCTTTCCCCTTGGACATACCCAACAGGGAGGGACCCGTAAACGTATAACCATGAAGCCAGTACCAGCACGCATGGCAGGACTCAGGTCCCTCTCACTGGACATGGCTAGCTTTTATTTCCCGGGATATGGGACTGGACTGGGTGGTTCCGAGGCTCCGTCAAGTCCAAGACCACAGAGTACATTCTGGACCACTCACAAAGCCTGACAACACCCAGCAGCCAGTATCTGCTGATGTAGAAACTACAAGCCCAGAGCCTTTGCCGGTCCCCCTGGAGAGCTGATCACCTTAACGGCGCCTTCCCAATTCTCCTACAACACATGGACCACAAAGCCTTCAGCGCCCCACTCATGGAACACTTCCCTGTGGCCAGCCTCATTCCTCTTCCCCAGCCTAGAGTTCCCAGTTCCCAGCTTCCCAGTTCCCATGGGAAGCCTGTCCTCGGGCCTGACTTGATTCCTTACCGACCCATTAACACCTGTGCTTGGAGAAGCTTTCCTCCGCCTAGCAAGTCCATTTTGTGGCCTCTCCAGCTGGCCAAATCCTACCTGTTCTTCAAGGCTACTCTCCGTGGCCGGAGGGCAGCAGTTCACATGGCCCTCCCTGCCCCCTGGGTCCCCAGCATGGGTTCCAGCAGCATCACGCACACAGTTCCACCACAGGCAGCTGGTGGGGGCAGGTCACCCCGTGCATCCTCCCATCATCGCCGGCACCCTGAGGGCAGCCTCATACTGCGTTCTCCGCTGCATCCGCCCAGTGAACAGAGCCAAGGATGAGGGGACTCAAACAGACTCCGAGGAAACCTAGTCGCCCCTGCATTTTTTCAGAGGAAGGAATACAGGACCATCAGAAGTGGATTTAATGGATGCATGCAGCTGAGTTCGATGACACTCTTAAAATGCCCTCCCCGCCCTCACTGGGCGCCCCTCTGCCTTCTGCAGCAGAGCCCCGGGAGGTGAGCAGCATGGCAGTTCGACAGCGCTATCCATGCTCTGGATGCTGGGGAACTGAGTCTGTTCAGTCCCCGAGGCTCCGGGGTGACAATAAAAACTCCACCAAACAGAGCAAAGGACATAAACAGATAATACACTGGCGGAAATACAAATAATAAACATATAGAATAAATTAGCAATCAAAGCTATGCAAATTAAACCACTTAAGCCCCGTCAAATGCCAAGTAAGGTAATAGTGTATCACTTTATTCCTATAAATTAGCACACACAAAAAAAGGAATTAATAAATCAAGTGCTGGTAGGACCGTGGAAAAATGGGAACATTCATAAATGGCTAGCAGCATCAAGATATGATACAATATTTGAGGGGGAACTATTTAGGCAAACATATTCAAACCCCTATAGATATCTGTGCCTGTAGCTTTCGAATCCCACTGCTGGGTTTCGGCCTCAAGAACTGAAGAGAAACTGCAGCTCTGCCATTGCTGAATCAGCACTCCTGTAGGTTGATGACTGCTAATACCTCCGGTGTGTGGGTGATATCTCTACAGTCAATTAATGGGCCAATCTTTGTAAGATATAACATTAGCCAGCCTGGCTAACATCAATTACCGTCAAAGGCTGAGCTGTAATCGTAGGGCGAATAAGGCTGAGCTGCTCATTGTTGAAAATGGCCAAGAACCAAATCACCTTTCAGAACAAAACTAGGATAAATCAGAGAGAAACAAAGGAAGGAGCCCTCGCCGCATGTCACTTCATACAGCTGGCTCTGTGTCACTGCACAGCCTCACGGAGCCAGCGAGGCTCGCCCGGGTCCCCCAGCCCAGCGAGGCCCAGGACCTTCCGAGTGGCTGGGTTCCAGCTGTCAGACACAAGCCTGGCTTCACAGAGGTGGAGCAACAGCTTTTCCATGTGCTGGAAAGCCTCTTCGCAAAGCTTGGCTGCAAGGGTTGGGATTAGGGAAGCTGGCTGGGGAGGGCTACCACCAAGTCACCATGGCAACAGTCTCCCTGGCATCGCCCTCCCCTAACCCGGCCAGCCCCCACCAACTGGTCTGCTCACAACGGGGACTGTGACTAACTGCTTCGTGTGGCAGGCGCTTCCCGCAGGCTTATGCCTGTGAGCGAGCAGAAAGGGCGATGACTTTGACTTCGTAAAGCATTTATTCACCAGTTATCTCAATTCAATTCACCTTGACAACCACGAAGGGGGTATGAGGGACAGCAGGGTGCAGGTAAGTAGGTGACAGAAAGAAAGGATAAACCTCTTGGAAAGCTCAGAGAGGGTGCACGCCTCCTCTCTGGGGAGGGGACTGTGGGCGGAGACATCTGCCTTCTAGACACGGTTGTGTGACCTGGGCATCTCACTTGACCTCTCTGGTGGAGCGGGGAACGGGAAGACTGGACTAGGGCCGGAGACTGTACACTTTCAGATTAAATTGATGAACACATGGTCTCTGTCCCCTTCTCTCTAATGTGCCAGGGCTCAAACTTGAACCAACACTGGAATAACCCGCAGTGCCTATTAAAGCAAAAACACAGACTCCTGGACCCCACCCCAGAATTTCTGATTCACTGGGACTGGGATGGAACCTAAGAATCTGCATTTCCAAGAAGCTCCCATTTGGTGCTGATGCTGCTAGTCTGGTACCATATTCTGAGACTCACAGCTACTTGCTCATCCTTCCTGGGGTCTCCCCAACCTGTGACAAAGCATCCGGGATCCCGAGATGGAGCAAGGACAGGGCAAGGCCATAGGCTGGAACCTAGAGAAGGCGGTGCAGCGAGGGGAAGGATGCCAGTGCAAATGTGGACGTCTGCAGGAAGCCTGACAAGTTCTGAGGCTACAGAATTTCTCTGCAGGGTGCTGGTAATCCCCATTCACAGAGGGGAGGTCTAATTGACTACAGGGTCCCAGAAGCACTAAGTGGAATCCTAGTGTGAGCCCCACCTCCTGCATCCTCCCAAGGCTGCCTAGAGGCACTCTGGGAGGAGGAAGGGACGTCCTCTCTGCCCAGCTCTTCAGCACATCCAAAACCATGCTGAGTTGAGTGTGGCTGCCCCGGGCTCCTGAGGATGGGAGCCCCCATTTTCATTCTCAACTCATCCTTGTCTTTTGCTCATCTGATCTGCTGTGCTCTGCTGTGCTCAGAATCTCAATCCCAACTGGCTAAAACCTGCCCAGTTTATTCTTGCCCAGTTTCATTGCCAAAATCAATTGAGGGATGGTCCCTGCCCTGAGAATTGAGGAGGTTTGGGCCCAGTTCAAGCCCTGACGTTGACACACTAAAGCTTATAGCTTCTTTGAGCCTGAGTCTACCTGTTAAAAGGACATATTGATCACTACCTGACTTGAGCAAGTAAGAAAATGAATGTGTAGGTAAATCAAAAATATAAACATACAACACAATGCAAGTTATTCGATAAGGCCAGTGTATAGTGACAAAGAGCCTTCTTGCCAGACTTCAGTCAGGCTCCTCTGAGCACTCTTCTTGACCAGGCCTCAACCTTGGCCCTGCTCTTGATAACCCTGCATGAGCCAATGGCAAGAATCCTATGAAGTCAGTTTAGCAAAAATCCCCCTACCCTTGAGGTCCTCTCTCAGTCACTTTCCATCCACTCACCTTCACCTTACTCCTTGGCGAGGCACTCCCACTTGTCCTTGTTGAATTTGCAGCTGAGCTCCATTCTATAGGAAAGTCTCTTTTCCCTACTATAATAGCCTCTGAATAAAATCTGTCTTAACCACTTGAACTAACATCTGGCTCTGGTTCCAGTTCTCTCTGACATTAGTCAATATATTCCTGGAAATTGAAGACTAGAACACTTGAATTTAAGTCTTGGTCCATCTCTGATTATCACTGATCAAGTTACTGATCCTCTTGAGGCCACTGTTTGCTTGTCTCTAGAACACTGAGTATGGTGGGACACGCCCCATAGGAGAATGAAATGACACCCTGCGGATAAGACGCTTTGCTGGGTACTGCCCAATGGTGAGGTTGCAGTAAATGAATAGTGTTTGCCAAGATCTCACTTAAAGCTGGTGATGGAAAGACGTGGCATTACTTTTGCAGTGGTCCTGTCAGAGATGTACCTCTTGAATCTAAGCGTGCCGACATTAGACAAAGTCTCCATGTGGGGCATTTCAAGAATAACCGGCCCATATTCACCCAAAGGATCCAAACCATGGAGTAAGGGGGTGATCGAGAAACAGTCCCACACCACTCAGCTCAGTTCAGTCGCTCAGTCGTGTCCGACTCTTTGCGACCCCATGAATCGCAGCACGCCAGGCCTCCCTGTCCACCATCATCTCCCGGAGTTCACTCAGACTCATGTCCATCGAGTCCGTGATGCCATCCAGCCATCTCATCCTCGGTCGTCCCCTTCTTCTCCTGCCCCTAATCCCTCCCAGCGTCAGAGTCTTTTCCAATGAGTCAACTCTTCACACGAGGTGGCCAACGTACTGGAGCTTCAGCTTTAGCATCATTCCTTCCAAAGAAATCCCAGGGCTGATCTCCTTCAGAATGGACTGGTTGGATCTCTTTGCAGTCCAAGGGACTCTCAAGAGTCTTCTCCAACACCACAGTTCAAAAGCATCAATTCTTCGGCGCTCAGCCTTCTTCACAGTCCAACTCTCTCATCCATACATGACCACAGGAAAAACCATAGCCTTGACTAGCCGGAACTTAGTCGGCAAAGTAATGTTTCTGCTTTTGAATATACTATCTAGGTTGGTCACAACTTTTCTTTCAAGGAGTAGGCGTCTTTTAATTTCATGGCTGCAGTCACCATCTGCAGTGATTTTGGAGCCCAAAAAATAAAGTCTAACACTGTTTCCACTGTTTCCCCATCTATTTCCCATGAAGAGATGAGACCGGATGCCATGATCTTTGTTTTCTGAATCTTGAGCTTTAAGCCAACTTTTTCACTCTCCTCTTTCACTTTCATCAAGAGGCTTTTGAGTTCCTCTTCACTTTCTGCCATAAGGGTGGTGTCATCTGCATATCTGAGGTGATTGATATTTCTCCTGGCAATCTTGATTCCAGCTTGTGTTTCTTCCAGTCCATTGTTTCTCATGATGTACTCTGCATAGAAGTTAAATAAGCAGGGTGACAATATACAGCCTTGATGTACTCCCTTTCCTATTTGGAACCAGTCTGTTGTTCCATGTCCAGTTCTAACTGTTGCTTCCTGACCTGCATACAGATTTCTCAAGAGGCAGGTCAGGTGGTCTGGTATTCCCATCTCTTTCAGAATTGTCCACAGTTTATTGTGATCCACACAGTCAAAGGCTTTGGCATAGTCAAGAAAGCAGAAATAGATGTTTTTCTGGAACTCTCTTGCTTTTTCCATGATCCAGTGGATGTTGGCAATTTGATCTCTGGTTCCTCTGCCTTTTCTAAAACCAGCTTGAATATCAGGAAGTTCACGGTTCATGTATTGCTGAAGCCTGGCTTGGAGAATTTTGAGCATTACTTTACTAGCATGTGAGATGAGTGCAATTGTGCGGTAGTTTGAGCATTCTTTGGCATGCCTTTCTTTGGAATTGGAATGAAAACTGACCTTTTCCAGTCCTGTGGCCGCTGCTGAGTTTTCCAAATTTGCTGGCATATTGAGTGCAGCACGTTCACAGCATCATCTTTCAGGATTTGAAACAGCTCTACTGGAATTCCATCACCTCCACTAGCTTTGTTCGTAGTGATGCTTTCTAAGGCCCACTTGACTTCACATTCCAAGATGTCTGGCTCTAGATTAGTGATCACACCATCATGATTATCTGGGTCGTGAAGATCTTTTTTGTACAGTTCTTCCATGTATTCTTGCCACCTCTTCTTAATATCTTCTGCTTCTGTTAGGTCCAGACCATTTCTGTCCTTTATCGAGCCCATCTTTGCATGAAATGTTCCCTTGGTGTCTCTAATTTTCCTGAAGAGATCTCTAGTCTCTCCCATTCTGTTGTTTTCCTCTATTTCTTTGCACTGATCGCTGAAGAAGGCTTTCTTATCTCTTCTTGCTATTCTTTGGAACTCTGCATTCAGATGCTTATATCTTTCCTTTTCTCCTTTGCTTTTCGCCTCTCTTCTTTTCACAGCTATTTGTAAGTCCTCCCCAGACAACCATTTTGCTTTTTTGCATTTCTTTTCCATGGGGATGGTCTTGATCCCTGTCTCCTGTACAATGTCACGAACCTCATTCTATAGTTCATCAGGCACTCTATCTATCAGATCTAGGCCCTTAAATCTATTTCTCACTTCCACTGTATAATCATAAGGCATTTGATTTAGGTCATACCTGAATGGTCTAGCCGTTTTCCCTACTTTCTTCAATTTGAGTCTGAATTTGGTAATAAGGAGTTCGTGATCTGAGACACAGTCAGCTCCTGGTCTTGTTTTTGTTGACTGTATAGAGCTTCTCCCCACACTGCTAGAGAAGCCAAATATGATTACAAACTGCATCTTTTCCTAAGAAGTCATTATGGAGACAATGAGCAAAGCGTGATGGGGGTCTGAAGGTAATAGCCACATATCAGAATTAATTTCCTGATTTTGTGGCTAGCTTGTGGTTCTGTAGGAGAAGGTCCTTGTTTGCAGGAAATATACACCAATATATTCTGGGGTGGGTGCCTCAGGTGGCAGCTTACTCATGGTCTGGCATGGAGGAAGTTTTGTTAGGTATTTGTAACTCTTTATACTTTGAGATTCCTTCAAAGTAAAGAAATGATTCAAAAATAATTTTTTTTAAAAAATGAAACAATGCTCAGAGGGGTTTAAGTGGTCTGGCAGGACTAGGACTCACTAACACCCAGGCCTTCTGATCCCAAGGCCTGTGTTCTTCCCAAGATTAAGTCATGGCAGTGCGGAAGGCATTCAGGAGGCACTTAATAAGTAAGTACGATTCAAAGGGCTTAGGTTCTAGTCCCCATTCTGCTTTTAACCACAGGCAAGTCCCTTCCCCTCTCTGCACACTGGTCTCTTCCTTCGTAGAATGAGCAGGTGTCAGGTGCCCAGGGTTTCTACCAAGGGTACTGCCACACTCTAGATGTTTGGAAATATGGGCGCAATGTACCCACAGTCCTACACAGCCAAGTCTTGCCCTACATCCTAGCATTGTAGAGAAACTACTTTGTTTGTTTGTTTTTTTTTTCATAATTTTAGCAGGAGTTATTCACCATTTTGAAAGAAATCTCATCCCAGTGGCAGTGCGCCTCTGGGTAACTGAGCTGCTCACCCCTGCATCGGGCCTCTCTATGGCTCTACACACGGGGCGAACTTCTGACCGCTTCACCCTGTCTCCTCGTCTAGTCCTGCCTGAGCATCGACGGTGAAATACACACAATTTTATGAGAAGTTACTTTCCTTTCATTTCTCTCTTATGTTACAGTTAGGTTTATAGAATAGATTTTTAAAAACTCCTTTGTGTAGGCATATGTATTTAAATGCATCATGAATTTCATTCAGACTCCAAGACATTTGGTATAAAAAAGGGCATTGGATTAACTATGCTTGCTATCTGCTGTTTTGTCTCCTGAGCTCCACCTCACTCTTGTAAAGGACTGCACAGTAGTCTACTGTTTAACCATTCATTTTCTGAGAGACACTTGGATTATTGGAGGTTACTTTCCATTTCTCAACGCTTCAAATAAGGCTACAGTGAATATCCTGGTATCTGCTTCTATGGTACATGATTAATTTCTAAAGAGGTCAAATTTGATCAAGGCACAAGACCACTTCCTTCTGGCAAAACCCATCAGATACCCCCTCAGCACCATGGATGCCACAGGATGGAAACACTTCTCCTTTTCTTGTCCCTGCCTCTTCCCTGTCAACAACTGAGTGATCCTTGACAATATTTCATCCCATGTTAGATAAACCACACACTCACTGCTTGACAACAGGCCCCCTCAGCAGATCTATTCAACTAAAACTGATCAGCAGGAATAAATCGTGGCTTGGCACAACACCCTCAGCTGGAGTTTACACAATTCGAAACGCATTTGGTTCTGACAGCAAAGTCTTTTTGCAACTAGGTCTTTTTTTATCAGTATGGTAACCAAGCCCAGAGGAACGAAGGAAGACCAAATTCTCCTTCACACTCCCACTCATGCTGGCTTCTCTCCAAAAGCTCCTCTGAGCCCATCACGGTGTGGTTTGCTGGTGGGAAGGTCTTTTAGATTCCTAGCTTCTAAATGTCTCTATCTCACATACGTAAATGCAAGCACTCTCCATAGGCCTCCATTCAAAACATATCAGCCATTTCAGCAACTGCCTACAGCATTTGTAAGAGACGATGTCCACAGGTGGACAAGGGCATGTTTGAGGTGAAGTATTTGGAGAATAACAAGCCACATACTTGTTTTAGGCACTGAATTTCAAAGTCCAATAGGATACTTTTCACAACTACAAGGATTGCTCCAAGTTTACCTTATTCACTTAGCAATTTATTCACAATATGGGTATAGAAGACTAAAAGAAAAAAATCTGCACCTTGACACATTATAAATGGCAAGACAGATTTTAGTTGAGCTACTGTACTGGAGGGGAGAGACTTCAGTATGGAGCTGAACTCAACTCTGAACTGAGCTAAGAGATCTGGGGATTCATAGCCAAGAAGTAGAGTGAAGGGATCAGTGGATGGAAATTACTAAGAGAAACTTGATTCGATATCAAGCATAGGGGAACTCTCTACCTTTGATATTAAAAGTGGGAGATGAGGAACCTGATCATGTATTAAGGATAATCAAATATCAAGTGGGTGGAGGAACATCCCTCGTGGTCTTCCCTAGTTGAGAGTCTGCCTGCCAACTCAGGGAACACGGGTTCGATCTCTGGTTCGGGAAGATTCCATTTGCCTTGGGGCAACCAAGCCCGTGTGTCACAACTACTGAGGCTATATGACACAACTACCGCAGCCCACGTGTCCTAGAGCGCACGCTCTGCCAGAAGAGAAGCCACACAGTGAGAAGCCCGTGCCCACAGCTAGAGAGCAGCCCCGGGTCACTGCAGCAGAGAAAGCTCGCACACAGCACCAAAGACCCAGTGCAGCCAGACGTAAATAAGCAACTTAAAATTTAAAAAGAAGAATGGGTGCATATACTGGCTTAAAAGGATGCTGCATATACTTGCTAAAATTGGTCTGGGCAGGCCAAAGTCAAGGCCTAGGTGAGAAGAGGGCTTGGAGGAAACTGACTAAGTTAAGTCAAGGAAGGAGAGCTTATCAAGACAGATATAGCTATAGATGATATAGGTATAGGTGTAGATATAGATGGGCTTTCCAGGTAGTGCTAGTGGTAAAGAACCTGCATGGCAATGCAGGAGATACAAGAGATGTGGGTCCGATCATTGAGTCTGGAAGATCCCCTGGAGGAGGGCATGGCAGCCCACTCCAGTATTCTTGCCTGGAGAATCTTAGGCTTATGAACAAACTGGACCTTTGAACATACTCTCAGAAGGAAATTTGTTTGTTTGGAGCGGACTTACTGTATAGATATAGACGTAGGTGTGAGTATAAAAAGAGAGACGAATATAAAACTACACATGAATATTGATATATAAAATTATACATATAAATATAATCAGGCACCATGCTTGAAGCTGAGAATGAAGAGGTAGATAAGGAAAAGTCCCTGTTTAGAAAGAGCTCAGCATGGACCTTCCCCATCTTGTGCACTGAGATAGTGAGAACAGACCAAAAGCACCATGATCAAAGTATGGAATGCACAATAAGGATGTTCAGCTCTCAGATCACAGAGACAGCTGAAATCATGGGCACACATGAGCCAGGACCACATCCAAAGACATTCAGGAGACTCCTGGGAGCTGAGGGAAGGAAGCCCACAGCTCTAAGGCAGAAGTCACTTCAAAGGGTAGACGGTTCTGGCAATATTTTATTCCTAGGGGATTTCCTTCTGAGCCTCTGTCCTGGAGGCCTCTGGTTTGCGCTGAAGATTCATTAGGTTGGTCCAAAGCTGATGCGGAAAGAGCAACTAACTATTGTCCTCAAATCTTATAATGGTCTCCAAAGTCAGCTTCAGGGGTTCAGAGCGTCCCCTCCCCCCCATTAGTTGGGCAGCTCGGGGGAGATTCTTAAAGAGAATGCTGTGATTTTGGAGCATTTGTGATGGCCAGAGGATTACCTTGGTTCTCATGGGCAAGGGGCCAAATTGGACAAAATTCCTAGGTTTTATCCTATATATGAACACATTACAAAGAAGCCTACCTAGAAGCTTTAAAAATTACCTGTAAAGAAAAACTTTTTATACAAGCAGAGAACAATGAAAAGTATTTACAAAGAGTATATAATGACCTAAGGTTATGCCCGTAATATAGTATAAGTAAAAACAACCAAACCAAACCAGGATATACAACATTATCTACAGTATTACCTCTTATGTATAGAAAAGACATTGGAAACTGTCTGCAATGATTCCACTCAAGAGGGTGTTGTAAGTTCATGCTTTGTGTAAAGTCACCCTGATAATACTCCCCAAAATATTTTATAGCAAAAATTAAGAGCCATATTCAAAAGCAGGATTTAGAAGCGAAACAGGAAGGCACGTAGTGAGAAGGGCCAATGTTGTGGCCTGTTTGACATGGGGTCTGGCAGCAAGGAAATTCATAGAGGCAGAAATTCAGCCTCTATGGTATAAACTCCTTATACAAGTCAAGGGGCAAAAGTCATTGCTCAAAGCCAGGGGCAGGTGTTCATCTCATGCTCACAGAGGCAGCTCTTCAGAGATGGTTCTGATCACTCTCAGGTTCTGCATTTCATACGAAGCTAAGCACTTTAGGAAATTCTAAGACTCGAACACAGCCTTACTCCAGGGTCTGAGGCAGACTCAGTGAATGATCTGCAATAGATGTCAGTATAGGGTCTAAGACTGAACTGAAGGCTCTATAACAGTAGGGGCGAAGACAAAGTTACTAAACAGAGAAGCATGAACATTGGAAAAGGAAGAAAAATAGCTTGTCAATGAAAACAAAGAGAGAAAAGAAATGCTGAGAGAGACAATTGACAAAATCCACAATTGAGAGATAAACTGACTCAAGATGAAATAAAAATAATAGAAAGAGCTGAAAGAAAATCTAAACAGCATGCTTTAGTAACCTCAAATAGAGAATAACAATCATGAAAAGAATTACCAAAAATAGCAGATAAAAATAAACTAAAACTAGCTCTATATGGAAAAGATTCAATAATTGCTGATAATTAAAACTAGGGGCATAGAAATAAAGTATAATGAATTATGAAATCTATATTGGACATAATTACAATGAAAATTAGTAAATTAGAAGAGACCATTAGGGAATTCATACATATATATATAAAACTTTTTATTTTATATTGGAATATAGCTGATAAACAATGTTGTGATAGTTGCAGGTAAACAGTGAAGGGACTCAACCATACATATACACGTATCCATTCTCCCCCAAACTCTCCTCCCGTCCAGGCTGCCATGTAACATTGAAGAGAGTTCCATGTGCTATTCAGCAGGTCCTGTTGGTAATCCATTGTAAATACAGCTGTGTGTACATGTCCATCCCAAACTCCCTAACCATCCCTCCCCCTCATCCCTCCCCCCAGCAACCACAGGTTCACTCTCTAAGTCTGTGAGTCTGTTTCTGTTTTGTTAGTAAGTTTATTTGTAATATTACTTTTTAGAAGAGACCATTAGGGAATTTACCCAGAAGGAAATATGGAAAGTGATTAAATTTTTTTAAAATATAAAGACAAATCAGTCTAATATATAGGCATTCTGATGAGGCAAACAGAATGAACAGTTGAAAAGCAATATTCACAAAGATGATGGCTAAGAGTTTCCTAAAATCTGAAGCAACTAGAGTTTCCAGATGAAAAAAGCAGTTTTTAATATCACAGTTGTCAGATTAAAAAACACTTTTAATAAGTTATTTAAAAGTTATGAGCAGGGTACGTACATATAAATTCTTATTTAGATGTGAAGTGGCAAAAGTGAGGCATAAAATAGAGAGAAAAACCTTAAAAGCTATCATATAGTTAACTTGTGAAGGAAACATAACTATGAAGGAAGGCAGACCTACTCAGGTCTGCTTTCTAATAACAGATGTTGAATAATCTAATAATAGATGTCAGGAGTCAATAAGTGATACTGTCAATAAAATGAGAAAAAGAGAAATTTTATTCTAACATTCTATACCCAGCTAAATAAAAATTCAACAGAAAGAAAGCAGAAGAAAAAGAAAGAAGTAGAATTTTTTTTCATATATACAAAGACTAAGAGAGTTAGTTAATCACCCACAGACCCTCACTGAAAAACCACTTGACATATTTCAGCAGAAGGAAAGTGAGCAGAGTGCAAAACAGATAAAATGGTAGCCACAGCAATTGGAAAAAGGCGGTTTGCTTTATTTATTATTTGTTGTTTTAAATTACTGATTTTGTGTGTGGTTGAAAGAAGAGGGCGCTAAATTTCTAGACAACAGTAGCAAAGTGCAGAAAGGAGAGAACCTTCCAAGTGTAGTTAAACTCAATTAAGGGCCTTTCCTTGTTCAAGAGAAATAGAAAGAGACTGAATAATTTTAGGTTTTGTTAGAAAATACTATATACTTAAGGTTGCATGATGCAAAGGTAAAGGGTTATCTCTTAAAAATAAAAAACCTCAAATCCACTCAATCTATAGCTTTGGAACTAGTAGTGGAAGAAAACTAAATAGCAACAATGTGATGAGTCTAACAAGAGAAAAGAAAGAGAAAAAGAGAAAAGCAAATTAAAATATGTCTATTAAAACACACATACATACGTATGGAAAAAAAGGTAATAAAAAATAAGTCCATATCAGTAAATGAAATATAAAACTGGATTAATATCACCTATCAAAAGAAATTCTCATATTGGGTAGAAAGAGAAAAAAAGGCCTGCCAAGTATTGTCATGTGTGCTGTGCTGAGTTGCTTCAGTCATGTCCAGCTCTTTGCGACCCAATGGACTGTAGCCCGCCAGGCTCCTCTCTCCATGGGATTCTCCAGACAAGAATACTGGAGTGGGTTGCCATGCCCTCTTCCAGCGGATCTTTCTGGACCCAAGGATCAAATTCATATTTCTTAAGTCTCTTACATTGGCAGGTGGATTCTTTACCACTATAGCCATCTGAGAAATCCAATAAGGACCACTTGAAACAAAGCAAGACAAAGAAATTGACAATAAAGTGAGAAAAAAAAGACATTCTAGTCAAATAATAATTGATATGACACTGTTAATTTAGACAAACAGGTGATAGAGAAGGAATAAATATAACTGAGTTAAAGGGTCACTTCAAAAAGTTAGAAAAGGAAGTACAAATTAAACACAAAGAAACAGTGGAAATAATAAATATAAGAATGCATAGTAATGAAATAGGAAACAAATTACTAAAACCTAAAGCTAGTTCCTCAGAGGACAAATCTTTGGCAAGAATGAACAAAAGGAAATGACACACACAAAAAATCATAATACGATTTTTTTTTGGTTTGTAATAATATTTATTGAGGATTTTCTATATCATAATACGATTTAAATGAGGATTTCTTGTTTAAAACAGCAGATATTTCATAAATCAAAAGAGAAAAGATTAAGTTAGAGAAACAAATTATTTTCAAAAAATGATAAATAATCATAACTGATTCAAGAAGAGGGAAACCTGTAAACATGCTGCTGCTGCTGCTGCTAAGTCACTTCAGTCCTGTCCGACTCTGTGCGACCCCATAGACGGCAGCCCACCAGGCTCCTCCGTCCCTGGGATTCTCCAGGCAAGAACACTGGAGTGGGTTGCCATGTCCTTCTCCAATGCATGAAAATGAAGAGTGAAAGTGAAGTTGCTCAGTCGTGTCCGACTCTTAGCAACCCCATGGACTGCAGCCTACCAGGCTCCTCTACCCATGGGATTTTCCAGGCAAGAGTACTGGAGTGGGTCGCCATTGCCTTCTCCACCTGTAAACATACATGACCACAAAAGAACTGAACTGAATCAGAAAACTGTAACTCTCCCCTCAAAGTCACGGGTCAGAGAAGGCATCGTAGGCAAGTTTTGCCAAATCTTCATGAAATAGCTAATCTCCATCCAAAGCAAATGGCTTCAAAGAATGAAATAAGAGAGATAAACTATTAAAATTATTTTATAATGCTGGTATAACCTTAATAAACTGCAGGGTAGAACATTAAAAGAAAATTACAGGTCTGTATCACTTATGAAAATAGATACAAAAATCCTAATTAACATATTCTCAAATCTAATTTAGCAGTGTATAAAAATTACATCAGGGTCAACTACAGATTCTTATAAATATGTTCACTATCTATTTATTAATATAATATGCCACATTATCAGATTAAGAGGAAAAAAAGTAAGATCAGCTTAGTAAATGCTCAAACAAAATCTTCTGATAAAATTCTATATCTATTCATGGTAACTAAGCAAAAAGGAAGAGAAAAGAACTTCTTTAATCTGATGAAAGCATTTCTTTAAAAATTAAGGGAAAAAAAAAACTAATGGTAAACATCATATGTAATAGTGAAAATTTACATGTATTACAGTCAGGATCCTAACAAAGCTGCCACTATCATTTATATTATTCATCCCTAAATCTGAAGTCCTATCCAGTAAAATAAGACAAGAAAAGCAAAGCATACTAATGAGGGGTTGGGGGGGGAAGAGACAAAACTCTCATTCTTTAAGAAGCGATCATTGTTCCTGAGGCACCAAAAGTCAAAATTTAGCATGATGATAGGAAAGGCATGAAAGAAGATCTGATCAGTTGGAGAAATACATGCCAGGCTCAGTGATGAGAAGAGTCAGCAATGTGGTGCTAATTCTTCACAAACCAATCTGGAAACCAAAGCAGTTTCAGACAAAATGCCATGAAGGTTACCACTTCACACCAAATAGAATGTAAAATGGTGCAGTCACTTTGGGAAGCAGTCTGGCAGCTTCTCAAAAGGTTAAACATAGAATTACCATATGACCCAGTAATTTCACTACTAGGTATATAGCCAAGAGAAATGAAAACATATGTTGACACAAAAACTTGCACACAAATGTTCATAGTAGCATTATTCATAACAAGTCAAAAGTGAAAACAAGGTAAGTGTCTACCAACTGATGAACGGATAAACAAAATATGGTGGGTATATCCATACGATGAGCTGTTATCTGGCCATAAAAAGGAAATGAAGCATGACTCCTGCTACAACATGGATGAACCTTAAAAACATTATGCGAAGTGAAATAAGCGAGACACAAAAGGAAATGCTGTGTGATTCTATTTATATGAAGCGTGGAGAACAGGCAAACCCACAGAGACAAAAGGAGATTTCCTGACGGAGACAAAGTGGTTTCCTGGGAGCAAGTGGTGGGGGATGGGAAGTGATTGCTAATAGGTATGGGGTTTCTTTTGGGGTGATAAAAATGTTCTGGCATTAGATAGTAGAGATGATTTTGCAACTTTGTGAATATATTGAAAAACCACTCAGTTGCACACTTTTAAAAGAGTGAAATTTAATTGTTCATAAATTGTATTTCAATTTTTCAAAATTACCATCAAAGTTTTTTGTGCTATATGACAGAGGTCACAGAACTCATACAGAAATATAGAGGGCCAAGAATTGCTAGGAGAATTTTGAAATTAAAAAAAATATTGGAAAGACTTGCTCTATTATTATCTCAAGACTTGTTAGAAAACAAAGTAATAGACTTACACGTTACTTCTTTAAACTTTTTCTTTTACACTGGGGTATAGCCAGGTAACAATGCTGAGTTTCAGGTGGACAGCAAGTGGATTCAGCCATTCTCCCCCAAACTCTCCTCCATCCAAGCTGCCACATAACACTGAGCAGAGTTTCCTATTCTATACAGTAGGACCTTGTTGGCTATCTGTTTCAAATATAGCAGTCTATACATGTTGATCCCAAACTCCATGACTATCCTTTCCTCCCACCCTTTCCCCTGATAACCATAAGTTTGTCCTCTAATAGACTTATATATTATTATTACAGGAATGGACAATTAAGCCAAAAAGAAATAGCAATCCAAGAAAGAAACTCATAGATAGAGGCAAATTGGTTTATCCTGTGGTCATGTATGGATGTGAGAGTTGGACTGTGAAGAAGGCAGAGTGCCGAAGAATTGATACTTTTGAACTGTTGTGTTGGAGAAGACTCTTAAGAGTCCCTTGGAATGCAAGGAGATCCAACCAGTCCATTCTGAAGATCAGCCCTGGGATTTCTTTGGAAGGAATGATGCTAAAGCTGAAACTCCAGTACTTTGGCCACCACATGCGAAGAGTTAACTCATTGGAGACTCATGCTGGAAGGGATTGCGGGCAGGAGGAGAAGGGGACAACAGAGGATGAGATGGCTGGATGGCATCACTGACTCAATGGATGTGAGTCTGAGTGAACTCCGGGAGTTGGTGATGAACAGGGAGGCCTGGTGTGCTGCAATTCATGGGGTCGCAAAGAGTCGAACACGACTGAGCAAATGAACTGAACTGAACTGGCATATGGCAAACTTGGCAATAGGAATCAGTAGGGAGAGGATAAAGACCCTTCAAACAGTTTACTCGTAAGTGGAAAAAAGTGAGATTGCTACCAGTGAAGTCTGAAACAACAATGAAATTCCATTTCACATTCAGATTAGTTAAAAGTATACAATAGCTGTTATATTTTAGGAAAAAGGGAAAAGAATTGAAAGGTGAAAATGGGGTGTCAATGGTTATCTACAACATATTATTTCTAAAAAGGGAAAGGATTCAAATCAAATGTGGCAGAAATATTAAGATTCATTAATTATGGTTCATGGTATATAGCTAACAGTTATATAATTTCTCTGTACATTTCTACATGCTTGAAATAATGTCTAATTTTTAAAACCTCCATAAAAATATTACTGATAGGAAATATGCCAAAATATTGAATGGTTTTCTCAGAGCTGTGGAAACACAGGTAATTTTCTTCTTTCTATTTTCATGTATTTTCCATTTTTAGAATGATAAGCAGGTGTTCCTGTTAAGACAGGAGAACATGGAAACGATGAAAAAAGGAAACAACCCACTTTGTCACTGCTGTCCCCAGATGAAACACACATTGTATCCTGCATAAAATGATCACTTCTGTAAATTCCGTGGCCTGTTGTCCTTTTCATAACACCTCCACCCATCTGTCTCATGATCGGTGTGTGAAGCAGATGGGCAAAGCATCACAGTAAAGTGTTCTTAGTTACACGGGGTATTAGTACACGCGGGTGAGGACCGGATCAAGAACCAGTGTTTTAGGACTCAATCTGACACTTTCCTACTACACCAAACTACTAACAATCCCAGATGGCCCCTGGATAAAAAGGTATACAGTTACTCCCCAGCTTCCAAACAGTTATTCTCCAAGGTGTATTTGCTAAATTGGGTATTTTGAACTCAGATCTTATTTTATCACAGAAACAGCATTATGATAGCAAGTTAGGTTCAAAGGTTCATGGACAACACCATCTCCACCTGACCTCTTTTGTAAGAGTTGCAACCAGTTGGTGGTTTCACCAACTCCAGCTGTGTGATTTACCTGGCATTCCAAACTCCGCAGAGCACTGAAGAAATGATGCTTTTGAACTGTGGTGTTGGAGAAGACTCTTGAGAGTCCCTTGGACTGCAAGGAGATCCAACCAGTCCATCCTAAAGGAAATCAGTCCTGAATGTTCATTGGAAGGACTGATGCTGAAGCTGAAACTCCAATACTTTGGCCATCTGATGCGTAGAACTGACTCACTGGAAAAGACCCTGATGCTGGGAAAGATTCAAGGAGGGAGGAGAAGGGGATGACAGAGGATGAGATGGTTGGGTTGCATCACGGACTAAATGGCCTTGAGTTTGAGCAAGATCCAGGAGATGGTGAAGGACAGGGAAGCCTGGCATGCTGCAGTCCATGGGGTGGCAAACAGTCAGATAAGACTGAGCGACTGAACAACGACAGCAAAGATGCTGATACTTCACCCAGGCCTTCCCAGTCTTTTTATAAGTATCATCATGGTTCACACAGTAGCTCAAGCCAAAACCTCTGGGGTGTTATCCCTGAGTTGCCCCTCTTCCTCCCCAGCCCCTGTCTACCCACCTTCACCACTGTTGACACCCAACCCATCACTGAAGTCTGCTGAGTGTGCCTGTAAAGTAAATCTCAATTCCTTTTGCTTCTTTCCCTTCTATCACTGATGTGGCCCAGGCCATCATCTCCTCTCCCCACAAGTCTAAGTCACAGTCACTGGACCCTTGGCAAGAAGGCAAAGAGTGGGAGCCAGCAAGTAAGGACCCTGACTCTCGTCTTTGGGTGTTTAAGTCCATAGGTATCTGCTCTTGTCCTGGCCGAGAAACTATTTACAAAAGTGTCCTCACCATCCCCCACCTCACTACCGCCCACCACACCACGCACCCTTGGCTCTCATTACACGGTGTCTATTCACTAACCTTTCCTTTCACAGACTTGCTCTGGGGCCCTTGTCATCTCCAACTTGAAACCCAAGTTATCCTTCCTAATTATAAGAAGTACTTATTGCTGGAAAAGAGTCACAAGTTAGCAAAACAGTAATTTAATTAAAAGAAAAGTCTGATCTCTAGCAACGGAAAATTAACCAATTAATTTATTGATAGCAAACCAGCCCTAGCTGAACTGGTAGAGTGTTTTCATAAACAAATCTTGCAAAAACATAGATGAATGCTAATGACCAACACTGTGATATTCTGCCTACATGGACGCTTTGCTAGAAGGCAGCAGACCCCTTTCTCTGTGTGGTTTTCCCACTGTATGACCAGGGTTATTAGTATCACTAAGTGTAGCATCAGGGCATACCTTTATTTGGGAAATGCTGAGTATCTCAGAGCTTCAGAGGTCATTATGTTGAGTTCCTGCAGGCGGGACACAGCCTCGCTCGGTCTCTAAGCTTGATGCCCAGAACAATGCCTGAGCCAGAGTTTGTTAAAATGAATCAACTCCAAATCACTGACTTAAAGCTCAGGAGTTGAAGGCCAGAGGGGTCAAGGGACTTGCCCAAGATTACAGGGTTCCTTTCTAATGGAGCCGGGGTCACCATACTCGGGTCTCCTGACCCTCAAGCCACACTATATTATATATCCAAAGAGGAGGTGGGGGGAGTATATTTAATACATTTTCTTTCCCCTACATTTGATGTGCTTTCCTAGCTCTAAATGACCTGAAAGAATGCTTGGCACCATCTTCCGAGAAGCAGGTAAACTGCAGAGTGGCAGCACCCCTCGTGAGCCTTGGATTTCTGCCCTCAATTCTTAAGGATACCATGTTTAAAATGAATAAAAACAGAAGTCTTTCAAATTCCAGCCATCTGTAAGCATCATTATGCTGAGAACATTAAGCAACAGGGACAAACAGATCTGTTTCCTCTCCACGAAAGCCAGTTCAATTTTGAAAATTTGCTTCTGGAAACATCTCAGGTATGAGATCCTGGAACTGGACTCAGGATACAGAGAAGGAGGTGTGAAGGACAGATGGGACTTGAGAAGCTGGACAAGGACAGGGCGGGTGATAAAAAAAACAGCAGCAACCACGGCCAGGTACAGGATCACCAGAACAACAACAAAACCTCGGATTTTTATAACCTGAGGTGACTTCCAGAACTCTCATGCTGGAAAAACTCTTCCTGTGTCTCATGAAAAACAGCCCTTCCCTTCTTATTCCTATTATCTCTTTTTTTTCCCCTCCATTTTGTAAATGACCCTAACAGGGCTCAGGTATATTCCCAAGCTTAAGGTTTTCTGCCCCAAATCAAAGTGCAAAATAAACAGCAATTCTACTTACATCTTGAGAATTAGAAGTTTACAGCTCTTCTGAGAAAGGCTAGAACTCCTAATAAGCTGTTTAACAAATATGTGAGGTGCAAGTTTTATGGCTTCGAAACTAAGAACAACAGCGGCTGAGGCGAGGACACGCCTGAACGTGGTAAAGGGGTGCTTGGGCTCCACCCTGCTGCCGGGTAAATCTGGAGGTTGCTTCCACAATTTATAATCACAAAAATAGCATACAAGCCTTTTTTTTCTTTTTTAAATCAACCTCCTTTCTGCCAGGTGACAGCTTCTTCTCCTTCGGGATACTGGGAGTCAGGCAAAGCGGGAGTTGGGCAGGGAAAAGAATACGGGCTCACGTGCGCCGATGGCTACAGGAAGCCATCTTTAGGTGTCTCCCCATGATGGGTAATTTCCAAAGACGGCCACGACAATCTCCTGTCGAGAGGTGGGCGATATTTCCCTACCCCTTAATCTGGACTGGCCACGTACTGCATTTTGGCACACAGATAAAATGTGGTGGAAGTGACCTTCTGGGCTTGAAGTGGCCTGCAGCTTCCACTTCCCCAGAGGTGTGTCCCCGTCATTGTGTAGAGTAGACAGGCTGTTCTGCAACAGAGAGAGACCCTGGAGAATGGAGACCATGGGAAGAGAAACAGGCCACGTGGAGAAGACACAAAGCTGCAGCCAAGAGCCAGCACCAGGACACCGGACCAGGGAGGGGTGCCATCCTGGATCCTCAGCTCCAACTGAGTGGCCCAAACAGAAGAAAGAAGAGCTCCTGACACAGAGGCCTGCCCAAAGTCCAGACCCACAGGGCTGTGTGCAATGCTTGCTCTAAGCCACTGTATCTAGGGTTGCTTTGCCATGTAGCAGTAGGTACCAATCAACTGTTCTCTCTGTCAACTAGTTCTTCACAGGCGGTCCCTGAGGAACTGTAATGGGTTGTGGTTTTGAATTTGTTTATGCTTTTGGTTTTTTAAAAAATACGTCGACTGGAGACTCTTGCTGTGGACAGCAGCAGTGATTTGAGACTGACAGAGCCCTTAGACCTGCCTGGAAAGGGGACTGGTGGCCCACACATCGTCACGTGTGCTTCACATGTGCTCAGAGGGAAGAAGTCCACGGTGGGACCCATCCCGGGGCCAGAGGGCAGCCCTTCAGAGCCAGTGCCCCCACCCACCCCCTCTCCTCACAACACAGACTGCTTTCTGAGCGAGCGGCTCCCACTCCACCGTTAAAAAAGAATGCCCTAGAAGGAAATCCAGAACATCCAGTCCTCACAGGTCTTGGTTCCTCTCCAGTCTGAAGTGACGGCTGGCAGATCGGCCTGCCTCTATGCTTCAGGTTCCCTGCCTCCCCGAAGTCATTTCATGGTCAACATGGCAAAAAAAGGAAAGAAAAAAGAGGCCACGCTGATTCCACACAAAGCTTGTGACAGGGCCAGAATCCCTCACATCTGGCGGCAGGCGGATCCAGCAAGACGTGGCAGCGTTTATCGCCAGTGAATCACATCCAAGCTCCACTGGAGAAAAAAGCACCTAAACAAAGTGAAGACAAAGGACCACCTGGAGCCTGGCATGTTCTGTCTTCTGATAACAGCACTGCCTGGATTTTGTAGGGGGGTGGCAGGAAGACAAGGGGTGACTCCCCCCAATAGCCAGCACTTGGAAGCTGCTAGAATGAAGGCAACCTCAGTCCTGAGCCTCAGGTAGCCTCCCTACTATAGCTTCATGGGTGAGGGGCAGCACAAAGCACAGACATCGCGAGTGCTGGGCTGCTGACCCAGGCCCAGTTCACGGAAATAGGAAGGAAGGGAGAAATAAACTCTTGGAAGGGTTCTGCACTGATTTTACCTTGATACCCTCACCTTGCACAGAGTTCAAGAGCCCTGAAGAAAGACAACAAGAAATTCTTAAGGCAGTGGCTAGGAGAAAGTCTGGGACTGAGAGACAAGCAGATGTGAGTCATTGGAAAGGGCCTGGAAGAGAGGGGAATGCACCTGAGGAACGCACCTATGACCCAGGGGAACATTGCTCAATCCACAAAAGTTTATTGAGCATCTATTATGTGCCAGGTACTGTACTAGGTGCTGAGAATAGAAGGGTAATCAGGGCACACATGGTCCTTGCCCCAAGAAGCTCCCATCCTGCAGGAGGACAGAGTCAGATTACTTACTAGAGGGTGTTTGGGCAAATCAGACAAGGAGGTTTAGGCAGAAAAGGAGGTTTAGGCATAGCGGAAGCCAGAGAAGGTGGCAGCCCACTTCAGTGTGGCCTTGGGAGGTTCCCAGGCTCCTGCGGCTTCACTCAGAGGTGAGGACACTCTTTGCTCCCCTCCCTGAAGTCCCACAGTTCCTCTCACAGTGCCATTGCATAGGGCATTAACTGGATTCGGGCTATCTTCCTACATGTTTCCAAAACGTTGCTTCTGTGAAGGCACTCACCTGCCCAAAAGCCTTCTCTGACAACCCACTGCCTATTGAATAAACTCCCCAACATTTTGGTTTGGCCTCTGACACCTTACATAGTCTGTTCCAATCCATCCGAATATACCTAGAACAGACAGTCCCCAAAAGGAACACCCCCATCTGTTAGCATTCACCTGCACAGCTGTGCAATGAGTCCCACCCCCAACTCTGACCACATTTACAAACATCTCCAGTCCTATATATGAGCTCTCAACCCAAGAGTCTATTTATTTAGAGTTATGCATACTTGGGCCAGCAGTGCCAACAAGGCATGATAGGAGAAATCTAGGAAAAGACCCCAGGCCCAAATCACACTCAGCACCCAGATGGTCTGAAATTCTCTACTAGCTATTCTTTGCTAATTTAAGCTTTATCCTTACTTGGCAGTTTTTAAAATTAAAAGTACTTAGTGTTGTGACCCAGGTGGCGCTAGTGTAAACAATCCGCCTGCCAACGCAGGAGACTTAACAGGTATGGGTTCCATCCCTGGGTTGGGAAGATCCCCTGGAGGAGGGCACGGCAATCCACTCCAGTATTCCTGCCTGGAGAATCCCAGGGACAGAAGAGCCTGGCGGACTACAATCTATAGGGTCGCAAAGAGTCGGACATGACTGAAGTGACTTAGCACACATACACAGTGTTGTGACCCAGTAATTCTAGTCCTAGGAATATAGTTAACAGAAATGCTTATGATCATTCACCAGAAGACATGTTTAAGACTCATCATGGAAGTGCTGACTGTAATAGTCTCAACCTAGAAGCTATCCAAATGCCCATCTACAGTAAGATGGATTCATGATGATACATTCACATAATAAAATACAATACAGAAACAAGAAAGAACAAAATGCAACTACACATAGGAATACGGATGAATTCCCAAACACAATGTTGAGTAAAATAAGACAGAGTCAAAAGAGTAATATTACACAATTCCACTTACATAAATACAAAAGTGAAAGAAAGTGAAGTCGCTTAGTCATGCCCAACTCTTTGTGACCCCATGGACACCAGGCTCCTCCATCCATAGGATTTTCTAGGCCAGAGTACTGGAGTGGGTTGCCATTTCCTTCTCCAGGGAACTTCCTGACCCAGGGATCAAACCCAGGTCTCCCACATTGTAGACAGACGCTTTACCGTCTGCACCACCAGGGAAGTCACATAAATACAAAGTTCAAGACTAAGTGGTACTGTTAAAAGGAGAGTGGTTCCCCTCGGTAGCATGAAAATGACTGGAAGGTAGCTTCTGGATCCTGATAACATGCTACATCATGGTCTAGATGCTGGTTTGAGCCATAAACTATGGTGTATGCATATTTTTCTATGTATGTAAAACTTCAATGAAAACTTTACTTTAAAAGGAGGAAAAAGGAAAAATAATACTGATGAGGGTGCACAGAAATGGATACTTTCTTACACTGGAGAATGTGAATTAATTTCAGGAAGGGAATCTGGAAATATTCATCAAAAACCTTTAAAAACTTCATTTCTTTTGACTTAGTAATTTCAATTCTAGGAATTTATCTTCAGGAAATAATGAAAATAAGCAGTAGTACCTGTCACAGAATTATTTATAATAGGAAAAATTTAGGAAAAGCCTAAATGTGGAGCATGTATATATTTATTGTGCAGCCACTAAAATGTTTTATAAAATATTTAATGAAAGGATTATAGGAGACTTTAATTTCTTCTTTCTCCCTTTTCCCCCAAATTCCCAAAAATTGACATTTATTACATGAATTATTTGGAAATAAATAAATGCAAATACCTGCGTAGAAATTAATAATTTAATTCTGCATTCATTCAACAAGCAGGTACTGCAATCTTCCATTGCCAGGCACGGGTAGAGTACTGAATAGGTTTAGGGCCTGCTCTCAAGAACCTTAGTTTGGTGCAATTTGAAGTTGAATGTGAATCAACCACAGCTCATGCTGTGGTTGGGGAGAGCAGCCTATCTGAAGTCAGGATGCACGAATTCAGCCTCAGCTCCACGATTTGCTTTTTAAAAAAATTTTCAGTGTCTTGGTAGGTGAGCTTCTCTCTCTATTTATCTGTTCCTTATTGTGTAAAATGAGTATAATAGCTCTCCTGGCTATCTCACCCTGAGACAGTCAGCTGCGAAGGAGGCCACTGAGCATGCCCTGAAGATGCAGGCTTTAAATAAGATCAGGTAATCCTTCATGTCACGAACAAAAGGGGCACACACACGCTGCCCAGTTCTATTAAGAAATACCACGCCCTCCAGCCTTCAGCCTGCCTGTAGGTTAGCCTGCCTCCTCTGGGCCTTGCTCATGGCGCCCACATCCATGGCAGGTGGAGGGATGTGCTTTTTATCCCTGAATCTCTGTTGCACTGTGCAATGGCAGAGAATGTGGTCTGTGTGATGCTGACTTCTTCAGTGGCCTTGTCATGCTCAGTTTCTATAAATGTGTGACTGAAAAGAAAGCACAGTTTCCACTTGTAAGATGCAGGGTTTTATATACAGATCCACTGGGTGAGGCCTGTTATTTGCCCTGTTTGAACCTTTCATAACCTTACACGTTTATATCTTCCATTTCTACAAGATGTGCTAAAAGTCTCCTACAATAATTATGAATTTGCCTTTTTCTCCTTCCCACTCTTTCCATCTGTGCTTCCCTTTCGGGGGGGGCTATGTTGTCTGGCACATAAGAGTTCATGCTTGTCGCAGTGCACTGTCCCTTTTATCATTACACAATGATCTTCTTTATCTATGCTATTCTCCTTTTTACCTTGCTAACAATTGCAATACCAGCTTTATTTTGTTATCTGTACTGTTTATTCTCTTCCAACTCTCGGCTCTTAATTTTTGTGTGTCATTAAATTGTATATGTGTCTTATAACTTGCAGATACCTGGATTTTGTCCTTTTTTTTAAAAAAAGAAAATTCTTTTTTCAATGCAAGAGTTTCTCTTGAATGAAAGAATTTTATTGAGCTTGGGATTCCACTTTCACATGGGTGAATTTTTTGTTTGTGTTTTCCCTCCTGGCACTTGGAAGATGTACATGTCTTTAAGGATTCCCTTAACTGATAAACTCATAGCTCTCATTTTACAGAAGAGACCGCCCTTCGCGACCCCTGGTTTGAAGCCCAGGCTCAAAAATACTGTTTTGTTGGGTTGTGGTGTTGTTACCCTGACCATCTAGGTGCAGGACATTAAGATCCAGTGCATGTTGATGTGAGGGGCGGGGTGGGGGGATGTGGGGGCGCGGGGAGGACTGTGCATTACTTCTTTGTCAGCTGGCTCCACCACGGCTGTTGTCCAGTCACTAGGCCGTGGGGGACTCTTTGCAATGGCGTGGACTGCAGCACGCAGCCCTGGTGGCTCAGACAGTAAAGAATCCACCAAGGTACCCAGATATAAAACAATGGAATAAAAATAATAGAAATCATCCTCAAAGTGCTGAAATGACTAGACCGCAGAATTGTGCATCCAGAAAAGGTATCTTTTAAGAATGGAGGTGAAATGAAGACATTATAAAAAAAAAACTGAAAATGAGAGCGATCACCACCAACAAATAGGGCAATGAAGGTATTTCTAAATAAAACTTTCAACTCTCAGGAAAATGTAATAATAATTCTAAATTCATATTTAATAAAACATCCTCAAAATATGTGTAGAAAACAATGTTAAATGTACAGAAAGAAATGAGCCAAACACAGCATTAAAGTGGGAAATTCTAAAACTCTTCTCACAGTACTTGACAGATCAAACAGATACAATAAGCAAGAATAGAGAGGTTCTGAACTTTTAACTTTGATTAATTAATAAGTTTTTTAAATTCAAAGTCTTCAAATTAGAGAACACCTTGGGCTTACATAGAACAATTTTAGAAACTGATGAGAAATAAAGCAATTTCAAATGATTCTAAAGAACAGTCCATGTTCTTCGACCTTCATGTCATTAAATTAGAAATCAGTTATAAAAGTAAACTAAAAAACAAATATTAAAAATTATACTAAAAATACAAAATTATAATAAAAATTTTAAACACGTGGAACTGAATGGTAATAAAAATACTTTCTATCAGATTCATGAGATGCAGATAAAGCAGTATGCAGAGAGAAGTATGGGGCTTTCCAGGTGGTGCTAAGAGGTAAAGAATCCAGCAGCCAGTGCAGAACACGGAAGAGATGCGGGCTCAGTCCCTGGGTGGGGAAGATCCCCTGGAGGAGGGCATGGCAGCCCACTCCAGCGTTCTTGTCTGGAGAATCCCATGGACAGAGGAGCCTGGTGGACTATGGTCCGTAGGGTTCTAAAGAGTCAGACACAACTGGAGCAACTCAGCTCTCAGCACTAGAGAGAAGTACAGAGTCTTAAATTCTTACATTACAAAAAGTTAATTAATAAAGGAATAAATTATAAAAATCAATCAAATACAACCAAAGAATATATAGAGAGGAATAGAAAAATAGGAAATCAACAAAACAGAAAACACAGATAGAAAAGAGAAAATTAACAAAGCAAATAGATGTCACTTTAAAAGACTAACCTTTGTGAAACTGAATAGAAAAGTGAGAAGAGAAGAATAAAATCAATTAACATCAAGAGAGAAAGTATGGAGCTGCTAACTTCAGATACTTGAAGGATTTTGAAAGATCAAAAGAAAATAATGCAGAACTTTAAGTCAATAGATTTAAAAATTTAAGTAAAATAGACAAATTCCTAGAAGACTATAACTACAAACATGAATTTTAGAACAAATAGAAAATCTGACATGTCTTATAATCAGTAAATATTGAATAAGTAACTTTAAATCTTCCCACAAAGAAAACAAGAGGCCTAGATGGTTTTACAGGCAGGTCCTATCTGACATGAAATGACTAAACCATTTCACCATCTATATAATCTTAAGTGTAAGAAAAAAGCCTATTTTTAACCCATTTTGTGAGGCTAATGAAAACTTGAGGCTGGGAAAATCTGAAAAAGGAAAATTACAGGCCAATCTCATTCATGAATGAAGATGCAAAAAAGGATAAAAAATAATAATAAAGTCAAATATAGAAATATATTTTTAAAATAAATATCTTTACATATATATATATCAAGTTAAATTTTTGCAAGAAATTGGGAAAAGTAGCTTAACATGAGAGAAACTGCTAGTGTAATTTGCCAGAGTAATGTATTAAAAGAGACTAATCATATAATCATCTCAGAAGAGGGGGGATATCATGTGATAAAATGCTAACAGTTATTTCTGAATAAACTCTTAGCAAGCCAAGAACTGAATGAGCTTCCCTAACCTGATAAAGGCCATCTAATACTGCAACCACGATTCTTAATGGTGACATCCTGGGAGCATTCCCTTTAATATCAGGAACAACACAAGGCTATCTATCACCTCTTCCTCTGCTCAACTCTGTGCTGGACATCCCTAGCTAAATACATTACAGCAAGAAAAATAAATAAAGAGTGTACAAACTGGAAAGTAAGAAACAAAACTACCACTATTTGAATGACATAATCCTCTGCAGAGATCGAAAAGAACTGACAGCAATGTGTTAGAATTAAAAAGACAGGGAGGTTGCTAGTTAAAAGATCAATATATACATCAACTGTTTTACTATGTACTTGAAAAAAGAAATGTTTAAAAGATACATATCACTGGGTATTATAGTCAAAGCTATGGTCTTTCCAGTAGTCATGTACAGATGTGAGAGCTGGACCATAAAGAAGGCAGAGCGCTGAAGAATTGACGCTTTCAAACTGTGGTGCTGGAGAAGACTCTTGAGACTCCCTTGGATTGTAAGGAGATCCAACCAGTCAGTCCTAAAGGAAATCAATGCTGAAAGGACTGATGTTGAAGCTCCAATACTTTGGCCACCTTATGCGAAAAGCCGACTCATTGGAAAAGACCCTCCTGCTGGGAAAGATTGAAGGCAGAAGGAGAAGAGGGCCACAGAGGATGAGATGGTTGGATGACATCACTGATTCAATGGACATGAACTTGGGCAAACTCAGGGAGATGGTGAAGGACAGGAAAGCCTGGTGTGCCACAGTCTACAGGGCTGCAAAGAGTTAGAAACAACTTTGGCCACTGTACAACAACAACAAAAAAGTGGAAACTGTCAATTGAACTTCACTGGCCAATCAAGGCACTGTGATGTCAATTCCCATCGATTGCATCAGTTCAGTGCAGTTCAGTTCAGTCGCTCAGTCATGTCCGACTCTTTGCGATACCATGGACTACAGCACGGCAGGCCTCCCTGTCCATCACCAACTCCCGGAGTCTACTCAAATTCATGTCCATTGAGTCGGTGATGCCATCCAATGAGCTCATCCTCTGTCACCCCCGTCTCCTCCCACCTTCAATCTTCCCCAGAATCAGGGTCTTTTCAAATGAGTCAGTTCTTCACATCAGGTGGCCAAGTATTAGAGTTTCAGCTTCAGCATCAGTCCTTCCAATGAATATTCAGGACTGATTTCCTTTAGGATGGACTGGTTGGATCTCCTTGCAGTCCAAGGGACTCTCAAGAGTCTTCTCCAACACCACAGTTCAAAAGCATCAATTCTTCAGCACTCAGCTTTCTTTATGGTCCAACTCTCACATCCATACATGACTACTGGAAAAACCATAGCTTTGTCTAGACACCTTTGTTGGCAAAGTAATATCTCTGCTTTTTAATATGCTGTCTAGGTTGGTCATAATTTTTCTTCCAAGGAGCAAGTGTCTTTTCATTTCATGGCTGCAATCACCATCTGCAGTGATTTTGGAGCCCCAAAAATAGTGTCTCACTGTTTCCACTGTTTCCCCATCTATTTGCCATGAAGTGATGGGACCGGATGCCAGGATCTTAGTTTTCTGAATGTTGAGCTCTAAGCCAACTTTTTCACTCTCCTCTTTCACTTTCATCAAGAGGCTCTTTAGTTCTTCTTTGCTTTCTGCCATAAGGGTGGTGTCATCTGCATGTCTGAGGTTGATATTTCTCCCAGAAATCTTGATTCCAGCTTGTGCTTCTTCCAGTCCAGCGTTTCTCATGATGTACTCTGCATAGAAGTTAAATAAGCAGGGTGACAATATGCGGCCTTGACGTACTCCTTTCCCAATTTGGAACCAGTCTGTTGCTCCATGTCCAATTCTAACTGTTGCTTCCTGACCTGCATATTGGTTTCTCAAGAGGTAGATCAGGTGGTCTGGTATTCCCATCTCTTTGAGAATTTTCTACAGTTTATTGTGATCCACACAGACGGTGATTGGAGCCATGAAATTAAAAGACGCTTACTCCTTGGAAGGAAAGTTATGACCAACCCTAGATAGCATATTCAAAAGCAGAGACATTACTTTGCCAACAAAGATTCGTCTAGTCAAGGCTATGGTTCTTCCAGTGGTCAAGTATGGATGTGACAGTTGGACTGTGAAGAAAGCTGAGCACCAAAGAATTAATGCTTTCGAACTGCGGTGTTGGAGTTTTGAACTGTGGTCTTCTCCATTGGAGAAGACTCTTGAGAGTCCCTTGGACTGCAAGGAGATCCAAACAGTCCATCCTAAAGGAGATCAGTCCTGGGTGTTCTTTGGAAGGACTGATGCTGAAGCTGAAACTCCAATACTTTGGCCACCTCATGCGAAGAGTTGACTCATTGGAAAAGACCCTGATGCTGGGAGGGATTGGGGGCAGGAGGAGAAGGGGACAACAGAGGATGAGATGGATGGATGGCAACACCGACTCAATGGACATGAGTTTGGGTAGACTCTGGGAGTTGGTGATGGACAGGGAGGCCTGGCGTGCTGCGATTCATGGGGTCTCAAAGAGTCAGACACGACTGAGTGACTGAACTGAACTGATGTCTATACAGCAGTATGGAGAGGTGATTCATGTGCTTTGGTCACCTAATCTCGCTAAGGCTCAGTTTCCACACTTGTGAAAATAGGGTTGTAATAGTTATGCTAGTACCTCCTTCTGGGGCTGTTGTGTGCTTTCAAAGAGATCATTCGTTTAGAGAGTTTAACATGTAGTGGATGTGCAATGAATGATAACTATCAATATTTTCACAAGGTGGAGGACAGAGACCCAAACCACCCACAGGACTGTGAATGGCTTCTGGCTGGGACTGTGTGCCCCAAGGTTCAAAGGCCAGTGCCAGGATCCTTGGGAAATCTGTCCAACCTTGCTCCCTTTGGGCTGCCCAAGCCCCTGAGAGTAACGAGCCTCTGTGTGGAGGAGAAGGTGGGCAATGACTCCCCTGGGTAGACGGGGATTGCAGCGTCCAGGCCAGGTGGTGGCATGCTCGTGGGGAGTGTGTCCTGTTCTCTGATTCACCTGCTGCAGGGCAGACCCTAATTACCCTGGATGGCTGAGTACACCTGCTCCCCTGAGGTGTTTGTGAAGGTCATTAGGAATATACAGGGGGACACGGGGGACAGTCTGTACTTCCTTCCCTAGGCAGGCGGCAGGTCTATCGTTAAAAGAAAATGAACGTGTCCCGAGCTGAACTGTAGGTCAGCATCTCCCAGGCCTGCGAGCTCTTCCCATTGAGGGAAAGCAATGCCCCATCCTCTCTTTGCAGGGAGTGCTTGCAATAAGATAGCCCTTCCCCATGCTCCAGGGGGCTGAAGCCAGGAAGGCAAAGGCAAAAACCTGCAGGGGCGCCACTGGGCTCTCATGCCCCTCCCCTGCCACCTTCCTCTCTGGGACTGCCCTCCACCGCCTCCGTGTAGGCATCTGGAAAGTGTGGCTGAAAAGATCAAAATCCCTGGCCCAAGCCAACATATCAGGTGTTTATCACTTTCTAAAAATTGTGAAAAGAACATTCTCCAGACCCTCTAAAACAAGCGGCTCCTCAAGTAATATTTATCTGTTTGGAGGGTCAAAAACCTTGGCTATCTGATATCATCTCCCGAGCCTGAACTCTGTAGTAGTCACTACAGAACTTCCTGCTTCCTCAGATCAATGGTCCAGCCAGCATTAGTAAGAGCACATAACCACCAAGTTTAGGAACTTTGCTTCAAGAGTATCTTGGTCCTCAAACAGGGCATTTTTAGCAGCCTTAGGCCAGAAATTAGCCAAACTTGTATAGAAATGGCCATCTCCTACACCAGCTGCTGTCAACTGCACTTTTGGGTGGCCCCACAAATTCAGGGAGGGAGGTAACAGGGGGAGCTGGGGAGTCAACTTCCAGAAATGGAAAAGCAAAGATCGTTAAATCTCCCTCTGTCTAGTTGGACTGGATTTAGTGAACAACAACATCTATTCCCATGAAGAGGCTTCTTCTCCCAGGGGATTAAAATCCAACAGACACTCAGAAGTTACCGCAAGAGCCCCAAAGAAAACGCCCAAGGAGAAAGCTGGACGCAACACATTCTCCTGAGACCCATGGCCTCCTCACTCACTGGGATGGTGGCTTCTGGACCTGGTGTTGCAGAAACCATGTTAATGTCTAGATGGCACTCCGGATGCGGAAAGGGCTCTACAATCGCTTATATTCATAGACCTAGGACTAATCAAAATATGGCCCCATTCCATCACCACAGCCATTCTGATCACTGCAGTCAAAGGTATTTTCCACCGCTCTTGACGAATGAGTGGTCTCCCTGTGTGGGTGAGGAGTGGGCTGGAAAGGGATACAGCAGCAAGGGGGCATTGGTCAAGGCTGCTGGAGTCTGGGGGCAGGGCTAACTCAGACCTGAGGATGCTAGACCTCTGCTATGGAAAACTCTAGAAAGGGGATTCAGCCTCTGAAAACTGGCTACCACCTGCTATGTACACACTCACAATATCTCCATCATTGTACATCCATCACCAAGCACGTCCATAA
Source organism: Budorcas taxicolor (assembly GCF_023091745.1). Classification (NCBI taxonomy): domain Eukaryota; kingdom Metazoa; phylum Chordata; class Mammalia; order Artiodactyla; family Bovidae; genus Budorcas; species Budorcas taxicolor. Next base: position 48,476,807 of record NC_068931.1, read on the forward strand.
TCCTTCTGGGAAGCAGGCACATCATTCCATTCTAAGGACTGGAGAGTTTAAGTCACTTACCCAAGGTCATACCTCTAGTGAGGACAGGATGATGTTTGGGACTAGGTCTGTCTGACTCCAAAGCTTTTCACCATGAGCTTTTCACCATGAGTATCTCCAAGCTGCTCATACCCCACAAATCAGGTAGAAGAGAAACAGCCTATATTCAGGCACCACTTCCCAGAGGGGCCCAGTTTTATACCACAATCAGCTACAGAGGACTCTGATTTATCCTCCCAAACTTCCCTCCTCCTATGCCAATCTTGGGGAGACCAGAAGAGGAGGGGGAAGCAAAGAGAAAAGATACCATCCGTGCAGATACCAAATCTGGGCGGGGACCTAAGCGGAGGCAGGGGTGGACAAAGAGGCTGCAACTGAACACGGAATGAGAGATGGAGGTTAGGATTTTTAAATGGGGTGGACTTTCAATATTTGAAAACCAAGCTCTTTTACCTGGGTGTGACCAGAAATCGGAGGGGACCTACCCAAGATTTGATACAGGGACTGGAGAAAAGAGCTCAAGAAGCTGTATGAAAAACAGTAAAGTGGGAAGAAAGAAAGCTCTCTGATGACTTCAACCGCTGTGCCTAGCTCACGGCATGAAGCACTGGAATCCACTGCTACTACCAAGCCCGCTGCTAATTACTGATCCTTCCCCCAGAGGCTGGCCCATCACCCAGCTGTAACTGACTTTCCTTGTGTCTAACCTCACTAGATGGCCAGCTCCCTGCAGGCAGGAAGTGTATCTGGCTCAGTACTGCAGCTTCCGTGTTAGCACAATACCTGTTATTGTTCACCCACTAAGTCGTGTTCACTCTTTGTGACCCCATGGACTGCAGCATTCCAGGCGTCCCTGTCCTTCACTGTCTCTGGGAGTTTCGCAAACTCATGTCCATTGAGTCGGTGATGCCATCCAACCAACTCTGTCGCCCCCTTCTCCTCCTGCCCTCAGTCTTTCCCAGCATCAGGGTCTTTTCCAAATACCTAATGTGTTCCAAATGTGTGTGTGTGCTAAGTCGCTTCAGTCGCGTTCGACTCTTTGTGACCCCGTGGACTATAGCCTACCAGGCTCCTCTGTCCATGGGGTTCTCCTGGCAAGAATACTGGAGTGGGTTGCCATGCCCTCCTCCAGGAGGTCTTCCTGACCCAGGGATCGAACCTACATCTCTTATGTCTCCTACGTTGGCAGGTGGGTTCTTTACTACTAGCACCACCTGGGAAGCCTCAAATGCCTGTAGACCCTCAATAAAGATTTGGTAAATGAACAAAAGAAGTTCTAAGCCATAAATCATCCTTTGGTATTTATTAGGAGTCACGTCACCTCCTATCTCATCTCCTTCTCTTTTTGACGCTCCTTTTCAATCTGGTGGAGATATTAATAAACTTCAGAATGGCCCCAAATAAAGAGGAGGGTAATCAGGAGAAAAAAATAATCAGAAGATTAAAGAGACCAAGTATGAATCATTAAAGGGGAAGAGTATAGAATTTGAAGAAAATTTGTAGCAAAAGACCCTGTCACTTACCCCCTAAGAGAGGGAGGCACAACAGTGTAGCAGTATCAGTCATTCGTCCAGAACGCTACTACCCTTTATCCACATTTTTAGCTCCCCTGAGAACAACGACACAAAACAAGCTAAAGAGTCGGGCCCACGGCAGCTGTGCTTTCTGGGCAAGGAGCTACGGCCACGGCAGGAGTCATTAGCAGGGACAAAGCATCCACCTCCCTGGAGAAGGGTGGGCGTTGCTCCAGTGTTGCAGCATGTACCAGCCCCTGGCACCCAGGAGAACACCTTAGCAGAGGCATGGGCAGGGGCTAAGCAATGCACACGCACGTGCGGTCTGCACATCCCAGCCTGGAATTCTGAATTAATCACCTGCAGGACTCACGATGGGCAGATGGGAGGGAGTGGCAGGAAGGAGCCAAACCAGCAGCCTAGGCAGCTGCTAAATTTAGCCTGGTCCCCAAAGCAGGACTTAATTAAATTAATCCCGCACACTTCCCTCCACCCCCCAGGCCCTGTTCCCAGGTGGGTTTCTGCTGCTCCTAGGTTGGTTCACATTATAACATGGGCCTCCACACGCAGATCCCCTTGACAGGAGCCCCAGGCCAGCTCCTCTGGTGTGGGTGCTGGGAAGGCAGCACAATTCCCAGTCGTCCCTGCTCCTCTGAGGAGCTGGGTGCAGCCCGGAGCAAGGCCACTTGCAGCAAGGTTGTGCCAGGCAGGTGGCTCTCCACCTGCTAAGACGGATTCAGCTCCCTGCCACCCTCCACCGAGGAGGCCCTCCCATCAGGGCAAGTGTTCTGCTGACCTGCCTGGGTTCTGGCTTCCGCAAGGCTGGCCCTTCCCTGGTCACTGTCTGTCCCCAAGAAGAGCCTTCAACCCCCACCTCTGGTGCCCACAAGGCAGTTATTTCAGCTGATCTCAGAGCAGCTCCGTGAGTGTGGCAGGAAGGGTTATCTTTGCTCCACAGGTCCGCTGAGTGAGCTACTGGTTTCCAGATTTTCAACTCAGACCCCTCCCTTCAGAGTCTGTAATGCCCCCTGCACTCAACCCCCTGGCATTACCCATCACGGTTTTCACTGATACCACTTAAGCCAGCTTTGACTAGGAATGCAGACCGGAGACCTGGTCTCCACCCACCGCAAGCTTGCTGCAGGACAGCAGTGGGAGACGGCGTGTTCCAGGCGTCCGCTCCTCACGGTGAAACCGGCAGATGAAAGGGTGTCCTAGGGTTGAATGTAAAGGTCAGCCACACTCAGGCAACTCTCTAAACCTGACCTGGCCCTGCCCTGCTCCTCGACCCGGGAGAAGCCCGGGTCTCAGACTCCGCTGGGCTTCAGGATGACCTGCAGGCTTGGCAAACACAGCGCACCGGGCCCCAACCATATTCCTTCAGATCCAGGGTGGGTCCTGAGAATTTGCATCCCAATAAGCCCTCAGGAGACCCTGACGAGACAGGTCCAGGGGCCACACTTTTAAAGCAGTTGTCCTGCCTGATGGCTATCACCATTCCCCCCACCCCACCATGGGGAACAATTTTCAGTGTCCTGTTTGACTAAAGGTAGGACCAAACTCCTGTTTCCCAGGCTCCCTCCAGTCCACTGCACCTTCCGGGACGCTTCCTCCGTGTAAGTGAGGGGGTAGGCGCGGGGATTCAGTGATGGCCACGAGTGGAAGTTTCTCCCTCCCCGGCTCGCCTTCTGGGACCCAAGCCTGGAAAGATTCAGGCTACAGTGTTTTTAGCTCCAGGGAGTCAGCTGCTCTCAGTGAATTCAGTTCAACAAATCTTCCTGGAGTTCCTTCCGGGCACTTGGCCCAGTTTGGGGCTGGAATGGTTCAAGAGGTCTAAAGCAGTCTCAAATCTACAAGGAAGTTAAATTCTAGGTGGCAGGCTTGAGACCACTCCCAAAGAAATGCCCCGCCCCATCTGACCACTCCTCTGAGCCTGAACTCTGCCAGCAGGAGAAAGTCAAAGGCTGAAGGGGTGGGTGGGGCGAGGCGTGTGGGAAAGGGGTCCACTTCTGAATATCTGAAAATCCCAGGGAGGGGTGCTGCACTGGGCCAGTTGGGGTCACGGCCCGGGGATCAGGTGTCAGTCACATCTGCTGGGCTGCATCCATCCCTTCCCTCCGCTGGCACCTGGCAGGCAGTGCCCAGAAAGGAAGCCGTGTCCAGGTCAGTAGGTTCCCTCCAACCAAGGACCCTGCTGGGGCTGGGACTCCTTCCCAAGAGAACCTGTCGCCTGGGCCTTACCAACCCCCTCCCTCCCTCCCCTACTCCATTCTACCTCCGTGCTAGACCACCAGCCCAGCAGAAGCCTGTTGGATTTCTGGGCGGCCCAGGGTTGCAGGACAGGAGCGGGAAGAGGGCTTCCCACGTGCCCTGTGCAGCCTGGCAGACAGTCTCTTGCTCCAGGCTGCCTTCCTGTGCCCGCAAGAAGCTGCATCCCAGGGGCTCCTCACCCGGGAGCCTCTAAGGGTCTCAGGTAAACCTCCCTGCTGAGTGCACAGGCTGAGTTACAGCATCTCATGAATCACTTTCCTCTTTCTTTTTTTTCCTTTAAAATTTCTTCTATTTTTTCCCTCTCCTCTGCATATGAGTCTTTTCTTAACTTGGGGATATAATCATATTATTTTTTTAAATTAGGTATTACAGGGCATAATACAACATCCAGGGGCTTCCCAGCTGGCTCAGTGGTTAAGAATCTGCCTGCCAAGCAGGAGACTCGGGTTCGATCCCTGGGTTGGAAAGATTCTCCTGGAGAAGGGAATGGCAACCCACTCCGGTATTCTTGCCTGGAGAATCCCATGGACGGAGAAGCCTGGAATGGACTAAGCAACTGAGCATGCACAACATCCAGAAAGCATGAAAGGACACAGTGAAAAAAAAAGCTTCTCTCTTGTAATGTGTGCAGAAGGGACCTCTGTTGCCCACGTCCTCTGAGGGACACCCTGTGGTCGGCCAGCATAGTCCCAAGGGAAATCTTTTCTTCACAGATGGTGGCTTACTACACAAACTACTCTGTACCTTGCTGTTTTCTTCTACATTTCTATTTAACCATAAAAATATTCCAAATAAACTGACAAGTAGTGTGTCATAAAACAAACATCCTTGAACCCACCACTAGCATCATCACAGGGCTTCCCAGGTGGCTCAGTGGTAAAGAACCTGCCTACTAATGCAGAAAACTCGGGTTTGATCTCTGAGTCAGGAAGATCCCCCGGAGAAGGGAATGGCTACCCACCCCAGTGTTCTTGTCTGGGAAATCCCGTGAACAGAAGAGCCTGGCAGGGTACAGTCCATGGGAATGCGAAGGAATTGGACATGCCTTAGCAACTAAATAACAGCATCACCACAACTTATTATCATGCTGTGTTTGCCTTTGGGTTTTGTTTTTAGAAATAAGATGTTGCACCTGTGGTTGGAGCCGTGCAGCCACAACCCTGGTCCTATTCCCCACATCTCCATCCCCTGCACCGACCCCCACCCAGAGAGAAGCTCTACCAGGCACTTGCTGTCTACACTCTCCTACTTCCCTGCTTGTCCCTCTGCCTGGGCTCCCCCTCCCACTTAAGGAAATCCCTTCTGGGCTAGGGATGTGCTCGGTGGTTTGAGAGCCAGCCCGCAGTCCGTCTGGACACGGCAGGCATTCACAGTCACTTCCCTGTTACTCTAACAAATGAGGGGCTGTTAGAGCAGCACTTGGCATTGCTGTGAGACCAGGCAATTGTGGATGTTTTAAACCTCGCGGACTCCCAAATAGCATTGTCCCCTTTAGTCAGAAGCCATTGCAAGTGGCATATATCACAGCCGAAAATCAATGCCTGCTAATGTCCCTGCAGGAAGGCAGAAACATTAACTTCATGAATCCTCCTTCTGTTTACACACTCATTATGAGGATAAAATGTTACTTGGGTTGGGTCAGGCTTTTCGCTGCTTCAGAGGTGGTCCTGAATGAAAATATGTACCTTAATTTTGATATGGCTGATGTCGCACATTATATACCTCTGGTAAGCCACGAAATGCAAACTCCATCTCTTTTCTTTATCATCACTAAGCATTCCACTATCAAGGGAAGAGCTGGGGGATGAGGCTGCCTGTCTGTCTTGCTATAACCTGGAGCTGGGGGACAGACCTGCCATTGTTCGTCCCTCTGAGGGCACTGGCCTTTCTTCCCTGGGGGAGACGACCGGGGCTCGGAGGTCCACCCAGCATCCTACACCTGGTTGTTTAAGGCCCTCCTATCCTCACAGCCACCTCCAGACTGGGAACCCCACCTGCACGGAGTTTCCACAGTCTGCACTTGGCTGATGGCCCAGACCAGCGCTGGACCATCACCATGCAGAGCCGGGGCACTCTGAAGACCATCCTAGCCCCACATTCATCATTTGCAAACAAGGCAGCTGAGACCAGAGATGGGGCATCATGGCCCAAGGTGCCCAACAGGCTGGTTCCATCACAGCCCTCAGGGGGGCCTGCGTCCCTGAGCAGGGCCAGGCCATAGCGAGTGTGGGCCAGGGTGGGAGTGAGGAACTCCCAGTCGCTGGTCCTGTCTGGACCCCTTTCCCCTGCTTGCGCCCAGGTCCCCAGGTCCTGCCTGAGCTCTGGAGATCTGTCCTCCAGCACTTGAGCTCTTATCAGAAGCTGCCCTCAGGAAAGAAGAGCAGAACAAAAGCAGTCATTCTGTCCACACCTGCATTTCTGCTCTGCAGCTCGGGCCAAGTAGTTAGAACTGCCGTGTGGTTTCTGAGGACACAGAGGCCTTCCCGGCTCCCCTGCTCCAGGTCCCCCTCTACCCTCCTCTAAAGGCATAGACAGGGGCACTCAGTCCCCCAGAGGCCCTGCCCCAGGGATGGGCAGCCAGGGCAAGGAGCAGAAAATGGGGCACTGGGAGGGCGACCACTGGCAATGGGAATGAGGGCAGAGGGAACTCAGAAGAGGGAGAGGTTCTCCCAGGCCTTTGCAGTGCGACCTCCGTTAAGCACTTAGTGCCCAGTGCTCCTGGGGACAGAAATGCGTCTCTGCTGTCATGGAGCAAAGGATTTGTGCTTTCCTCACTCATCACATTCTCACCGCTCCCTGGAGTGTCCATTCCCTGTCACCAGCACTGATGAGAATGATTATGATTTATATAATCTGTAGATCCTTCAGAAAGCACCTTAGCATCCATTACCCTATTTGATCCCCACGAGGTAGACACTTGCAAAAACATGAGGAAAATGAAGAAAGTGACAAAAGAGGTGAAGACATAAAGCGGATCCTGAAGTTGGATCTCCTTACCACCAGGCTTCATTCCCCCCCACCACCACCAACCAGACCAGCCAGGGGGTTGTCACTGCTGGGCTCAACAAACGAGAGAGACAGGAAGAGAGATGGATGGGATGGGAGATCGGGGTGGACAAGGATGTGGATCCCACAGAAAGGTCCCAGGAGGTCCAGCTGTGGGTAAGGAGGAGTCAGCTGGGCAAGAAGGAGGATGACAGAGTCTAGAAGGAGGATGGGAAACACCAGACAGAACGCAGCATATGAAAGACCCTGGGGGAGGGGAAGAGAGCTCAGCTCCACTAAATAGAGCATAGATATTGTATCTATAGATATAAAACATCAATATTAACTGACAATGGATACAAATTTTTTATGCCACAACTACACCCACACCCAGAATGGATTTATGGCTGCTTTTATTGGGTTGGCCAAAAAGTTCTTTCAGGTTTCCCATATGCTGTTACGGAAAACCCCGAATGAACTTTTTGGCCAATCCAATTTTAAAAAGTACCGTGTATATTACAGGCAAAGTGAAAGTCGCTCAGTCGTGTCTGACTCTTTGGGACCCCATGGACTTTACAGTCCATGGAATTCTCCAGGCCAGAATACTGGAGTGGGTAGCCTTTCCCTTCTCTAGGGGATCTTCTCAACCCAGGGATTGAACCCAGGTCTCCCACATTGCAGACAGATTCTTTACCAGCTGAGCCACAAGGGAAGCCCATATTATAGGCAAAGGGAATCCTCAAAGACCACTTATGCGGTGAAAGCTGTGCTCCTCAAACGTTAAACAGCATAGGAGTCTCCTGGAGCCTTGCTATTATGCACCTCCTGGTTGGGAGTCTAGAGTGGGGCCTGAGACTCTGCATGTCTAACAGGCCCCTGCTCTGCTGGGTCCACAACCACACTTCCAGCAGCAGACCCGGCAGCAGGCACTAGAACGGGGGCTCTCGCTCTGCTAGACTTTAGGGTCACCTGAGGAGCTTTGCATACATAGAGGTGAGCCCTACCCAGTCCAGGGGACTCGGACTCTCTTGGGGTGGGGCCTGAGCCTCGGATGTTTTAAAAGCTGCCGCGGTGATACTAACTGGGCAGACCAGCTGCAAATCCCCGGCTAGATATTTCACAAGTTTCAGGTTTACATCTGTCCTCTTCGCCTGGCAGATGCGTTGTGAACTACCATCTACTTCATGAAATGGGATTTCATCGGCAGGGAGTGTACGGGCTCCAGCAGAGGAGGCCAGATGCTTCTGCCCTGAGGAGAAACCATATGCTGTCAGAGCTGGACATCTAACTCAATCTCATTTTCCAGCTGACGCTACTGAAGTCCTGAGCCCACAGAGCTGGTGAGCCAAAGGGCCAGGACGAGAACACTGGTCTCCCAGCCCCAGGGCAGGGCTCTTTCTATGCTCCAGGCAGATATTAAGCAGGAAGGCTTCCTGAAAGACACCACGGATTGAACCCATGGAGCCAATGGTAAAGAACCTTCCTGCCAATGCAGAAACATAAGAGGCCCAGGGTTCCATCCCTGGGTGGTAAAGATCTCCTGGAGGAGGAAATGGCAACTGACTCCAGGATTGTTGCCTGGAGAATCCCATGGACAGAGGAGCCTGGCAGGCTATGGTCCTTGGTGTCGCAAAGAGTTGGACACAGCTGAAGCAACTTAGCACACAGGCGCCCTGAGAGATGCAGGGCTGGAGGGGGTGGGGGAGGATCAGGAACAATTCCAAGGGATGGAAAGGAAATAGAGGGGTGGAAATGTTGGGGGGCAGGGGCAGAGGTAGAGGAAGTCACCCCAGTTCCTTTCAAGCCATAAGATTTAAGCATTGCCTGCTCTGTCCACCCTCTAGCCCAGGAAGGCTGTTGTGAATTAGCAGATGGGCAGAAGGAGCCAAGAGCAGCACAGCAAGGTGGGGAGAGGGGCACCGCTGGGCCAGGGACAGGTCAGGAGCCCATGAGACAGCTGTGTGTTACAAACAGTGATGTTCCTGAGCTCAGGACACACTTCAGACAGGGCGCAGGCTGGGCACAGTCTATCTTTTAGGACGTTTTCAGAAAATTAAAAGAAAAAAAAAAAAATCACGTTCTTGACCATCCACAGCAAATGCTCTCCGAGGACCCGATTATGTTACTTACTTGTCCTGAGCAAGGAATGCTATTATCAGTCTGTTGTTGGGCACCCAGACACCCAGGACAGTTGAGGAAGGGGGAGGGACAGGAGAGATTGAGCCAGAAAAGGACTCTAACGACAGGATAGCCGGTCACAGCCACAGGGAGCGATGTCTATGCAGAAGGCAGGTCTGAGTGCCAAGCTGTGATGAGCGGCTGGGGAGGTGCGCGGGGAGGTGGGGGGCAGGAGGTGGGTACAGAATGTGCCTGGATCTCACAAAGAACCCCCTGACAGTGACCTGTCTGAGAGCAGGACGGTCTGCCCTCCAGCCCGGGGAGCCCTGGTCCTGGGAACATCTGAGCAGAGACTGGACGGCTGGCTCTCCTGGAGACTGTGGGAAAAGAGACTGACCGGGATGATGCTGGGTGAGAAGCCTTGGCTGTTTTCTACCAGATCTCAGCTTACACTGGCTTTGCGTGGTGAGGCTCTGTTTTGATTTCTCTGTCTTTGCTGGCTTAGAACTGGGGTGGAGGGAGGCAGTGATGGAAAGTGCTCGCCATGGCTCCCAGCTGAGAGGAAGGCACCAGCGACCCTTCTGGAGACCAGCCAGCACCCTGACAGACAGGCCTTAAGGGAATAAAGACCTGATGCTTCAGAAAACATCTAAAAAGCAGCTTTCATCCCATCTCACAAAGATGGGCTCCCCCTGCCATCTCTTGACCTGCCCCCCTTGATTCCTCGTTATCCCCATACAGATCTATAACAGAATTCCTCCCCCTCCTCTGCCAACTGAGGATGCTCTGTCCTGTCGTCCCCATGCAGGAGGTCCAGTCCCTCTTGGCACATGCACCGGTCATTGAGGAGTAGACACCAGTGGAGACAAAGCTGAGAGGATTTGGGGAGGGCCATGGGCTCCCCTGGCGGCTCAGAAGGTAAAGAATCTGCCTGCAATGCAGGAGACCCAGGTTTGATCGCTGGGTCAGGAAGATCTCCTGGAGAAGGGCATGGCTATCCACTCCAGTATTCTTGCCTGGAGAATCCCATGGACAGAGGAGCCTGGCGAGGTACAGTCCAGGGGGTCGCGTCAGACACGACTAAGGGACTAACACCATCACTGTCACCAGGAATGTGAAACTAAAGGGCAGTCGCCTCTTGTTCCCTGACATTCCCTCAGCCACTTCCCCCAACTCAGTCCCAGCCTCCAACCAGGACCGCGCCCTCTCCCTCCTTTCCCATTTCTGCTTGTATTTATAGAGGACTTCTCTATTTTTTCTCTTTCTGCTCATGGCCTCAAGGCCTCATCTCTCACCCAAATGACCTATCAAGGTAGTTCTTAAGTGAAAGCAGTTTCTGCCCTAGGAGAGCACTAATGCCAGCAGGTAAAATAATAATTTTTCTCTTTGCTGCATGTTCAATAACAGAGAGCTGGTGAGGTCCAGCCAGATCGATGTCTGCCTTACCGCTGGTAAACTAGCAGTGGCTAGGCCGGATGGGGATGCTTGAATTTGAACTTGAACCTCTCGACATCCCTCCACAAAGGCCCTTTCCAAAAACCCACTGCAAAACTGACTTCCAGTTTGCTGAGAGCGACACCAAGTCCCAGTAAAGCTCTGGCCCCGGCCAGTGTCTGAGAACCACTGTTGCTCGCTGTTCTGTCTGCAGATTCAACCTGTGAATGTACCCTGCACTCTGGGTGCGTCAGGATCTACTTCCCTGGGTAACCCCAGAGCCCAAAAGCCAAGCACAGTGTCTTGCTTTTAATGCTTAGTGTCCCCTTCATGTTCACTGGCACCGGGAATGATGCAAGCAATGGGAGAATGAAAGCAGTGTCGTGCTAGCCGGACAGCATACATAACCCCTCACAAAAGCTTCCAGCCCTCACCTTCACCTTCCTATCACCAGGAGGCCCTCAGCCTGCACCTGGGCAACAGGACCAATCTGCAACCACCGTGGCAACCTGTCTTTGAATTTCGTGACTTCCAGGTACCCAGTGATACTGTTTGCGTCTAGCTCATGACCTGATCTCTCCTTAGGCTGGAGGACGGGGAGAAGATAAGCTAGCCCTAACAGCCTACTCTCAGGTTTCGAAAACAAAAGGTAATGTCCACAGACTCCCAGCCTGCCTTGGACAAGGTCTCAGGTGTTCTGATGATCCTTTTAATCCCAAGGATCTACAAGGCAGGATCGGTGGAAAGTACAGATTGAATAGCTAATGCCACATTGTGTGACAGCAGTGTGCATACTCAGTCAGTCAGGACGTCCGACTCTTTGCAACCCTATGGACTGTAGCCTGCCAGGCTCCTCTGTCCATGGGATTCTCCAGGCAAGAATACTGGAGTGGGTTGCCATTTCCTACTCCAAGAGATTTTCCCAACCCAGGGGTCGAACTCACATCTCCCACACTGGCAGGTAGATTTTTTTTTAATATAAATGTATTTATTTTCATTGGAGGTTAATTACTTTACAATATTGTATTGGTTTTGCCATACATCAACATGAATCTGCCACAGGTATACACGTGTTCCCCATCCTGAACCCCCCTCCCACCTCCCTCCCCATACCATCCCTCTGGGTCATCCCAGTGCACCAGCCCCAAGCATCCAGTATCATGCATCGAACCTGGACTGGCGATTCGTTTCATATATGATATTATACATGTTTCAATGCTATTCTCCAAAATCATCCCACCCTCGCCCTCTCCCACAGAGTCCAAAAGACTGTTTTATACATCTGTGTCTCTTTTGCTGTCTTGCATACAGGGTTATTGTTACCATCTTTCTAAATTCCATATATATGCGTTAGTATACTGTATTGGTGTTTTTCTTTCTGGCTTACTTCACTCTATATAATCAGCTCCAGTTTCATCCACCTCATTAGAACTGATTCAAATGTATTCTTTTTAACGGCTGAGTAATACTCCATTGTGTATATGTACCACAGCTTTCTTATCCATTCATCTGCTGATGGACATCTAGGTTGCTTCCATGTCCTGTCTATTATAAACAGTGCTGCGATGAACATTGGGGTACACGTGTCTCTTTCAATTCTGGTTTCCTTGGTGTGTATGCCCAGCAGTGGGACTGCTGGGTCATAAGGCAGTTCTCTTTCCAGTTTTTTAAGGTATCTCCACACTGTTCTCCATAGTGGCTGTACTAGTTTGCATTCCAACCAACAGTGTAAGAGGGTTCCCTTTTCTCCACATCCTCTCGAGCATTTATTGCTTGTAGACTTTTGGATAGCAGCCATTCTGACTGGAGTGAAATGGTACCTCACTGTGGTTTTGATTTGCATTTCTCTGATAATGAGTGATGTTGAGCATCTTTTCATGTGTTTGTTAGCCATCTGTATGCCTTCTTTGGAGAAATGTCTATTTAGTTCTTTGGCCCATTTTTTGATTGGGTCTTTTGTTTTTCTGGAATTGAGCTGCAGGAGTTCCTTGTATATTTTTGAGATTAGTTGTTTGTCAGTTGCTTCATTTGCTATTATTTTCTCCCATTCCGAAGGCTGTCTTTTCACCTTGCTTGTAGTTTCCTTTGTTGTGCAGAAGCTTTTAAGTTTAATTAGGTCCCATTTGTTTATTTTTGCTTTCATTTCCAATATTCTGGGAGGTGGGTCATAGAGGATCCTGCTGTGATTGATGTCAGAGAGTGTTTTGGCAGGTAGATTCCTTACCACTGAGCCACTTCAGAAGCCCTGTGACAGCAGTTCAGTTCGGTTCAGTCACTCAGTCATGTCCGACTCTTTGCGACTCCATGAATCGCAGCATGCCAGGCCTCCCTGGCTATCACCAACTCCCAGAGTTCACTCAAACTCATATCCATCAAGTTGGTGATACCATCCAGCCATCTCATCCTCTGTCATCCCATTTTCCTCCTGCCCCCAATCCCTCCCAGCATTAGAGTCTTTTCCAATGAGTCAACTCTTCACATGAGGTGGCCAAAGTACTGGAGTTTCAGCTTTAACATCATTCCTTCCAAAGAAATCCCAGGGCTGATCTCCTTCAGAATGGACTGGTTGGATCTCCTTGAAGTCCATGGGACTCCCAAGAGTCTTCTCCAGCACCACAGTTCAAAAGCATCAATTCTTCGGCACTCAGCTTTCTTCACAGTCCAACTCTCACATCCATACATGACCACAGGAAAAACCATAGCCTTGACTAGACGGACCTTTGTTGGCAAAGTAATCTCTCTGCTTTTTAATATGCTGTCTAGGTTGGTCATAACTTTCCGTCCAAGGAGGAAGCATCTTTTAAATTCATGGCTGCAATCACCATCTGCAGTGATTTTGGAGCCCCCAAAAATAAAGTCTGACACTGTTTCCACTGTTTCCCCATCTATTTCCCATGAAGTGATGGGACCAGATGCCATGATCTTCGTTTTCTGAATGTTGAGCTTTAAGCCAACTTTTTCACTCTCCTCTTTCACGTTCATCAAGAGGCTTTTGAGTTCCTCTTCACTTTCTGCCATAAGGGTGGTGTCATCTGCATATCTGAGGTGATTGATATTTCTCCCAGCAATCTTGATTCCAGTTTGTGCTTCTTCCAGCCCAGCGTTTCTCATGATGTACTCTGCATAGAAGTTAAATAAGCAGGGTGACAATATACAGCCTTGATGTATTCCTTTCCCAATTTGGAACCAGTCTGTTGTTCCATGTCCAGTTCTAACTGTTGCTTCCTGACCTGCATATAGGTTTCTCAAGAGGCAGGTCAGGTGGTCTGGTATTCCCATCTCTTTCAGAATTGTCCACAGTTTATTGTGATCCACACAGTCAAAGGCTTTGGCATAGTCAAGAAAGCAGAAATAGATGTTTTTCTGGAACTCTCTTGCTTTTTCCATGATCCAGTGGATGTTGGCAATTTGATCTCTGGTTCCTCTGCCTTTTCTAAAACCAGCTTGAACATCAGGAAGTTCACGGTTCATGTATTGCTGAAGCCTGGCTTGGAGAATTTTGAGCATTACTTTACTAGCATGTGAGATGAGTGCAATTGTGCGGTAGTTTGAGCATTCTTTGGCATTGCCTTTCTTTGGGACTGGAATGAAAACTGACCTTTTCCAGTCTTGTGGCCACTGCTGAGTTTTCCAAATTTGCTGGCATATTGAGTGCAGCACTTTGACACCATCATTTTTCAGGATTTGAAAAAGCTCTACTGGAATTCCATCACCTCCACTAGCTTTGTTCATAGTGATGCTTTCTAAGGCCCACTTGACTTCACATTCCAGGATGTCTGGCTCTAGGTGAGTGATCACACCATCGTGATTATCTTGGTCGTGAAGATCTTTTTTGTACAGTTCTTCCGTGTATTCTTGCCACCTCTTCTTAATATCTTCTGCTTCTGTTAGATCCATACCATTTCTGTCCTTTATCGAGCCCATCTTTGCATGAAATGTTCCCTTGGTATCTCCAATTTTCTTGAAGAGATCTCTAGTCTTTCCCATTCTGTTGTTTTCCTCTATTTCTTTACATTGATCGCTGAAGAAGGCTTTCTTATCTCTTCTTGCTATTCTTTGGAACTCTGCATTCAGATGCTTATATCTTTCCTTTTCTCCTTTGCTTTTCACCTCTCTTCTTTTCACAGCTATTTGTAAGCCAGGAGGAGCTACCTCACGTCCAAGGTCAGGGGTGGTGGCCGAGAGGAGCAACCCCACATCCAAAAAGTGGTGGCTGCGCGGGCACAGGAGGGCTGAGAGGAACTACTCCACATTCAAGGAGGGGCAGCGGTGAGGAGATACCCCTCATCCAAGGTGAGGAGATACCCCTCATCCAAGTTAAGGAGCAGTGGCTGCACTTTGCTGGAGGAGCCGTGAAGAGATACCCCACGTCCAGGGTAAGAGAAACCCAAGTAAGATGGTAAGTGTTGCAAGAGGGCATCAGAGGGCAGACACACTGAAACCATACTCACAGAAAACTAGCCAATCTGATTACATGGACCACAGCCTGGTCTAACTCAATGAAACTAAGCCATGCCCTGGAGGCAACCCAAGACAGGAAGGTCATGGTGGAGAGGTCTGACAGAATGTGGTCCACTGGAGAAGGGAATGGCAAACCACTTCAGTATTCTTGCCTTGAGAACCCCATGAACAGTATGAAAAGGCAAAATGATAGGATACTGAAAGAGGAACTCCCCAGGTCATTAGGTGCCCAATATGCTACTGGAGATCAGTGGAGAAATAACTCCAGAAAGAATGAAGAGATGGAGCCAAAGCAAAAATAATACCCAGTTGTGGATGTAACTGGTGATAGAAGCAAGATCAGATGCTGTAAAGAGCAATACTGCATAGGAACCTGGAATGTTAGGTCCATCAATCAAGGCAAATTGGAAGTGGTCAAACAGGAGATGGCAAGAGTGAACGTCAATATTCTAGGAATCAGCGAACTAAAATGGACTGGAATGGGTGAATTTAACTCATATGACCATTATATCTACTATTGTGGGCAGGAATCCCTTAGAAGAAATGGAGAAGCCATCATGGTCAACAAAAGAGTCCGAAATGCAGTACTTGGATGCAATCTCAAAAACGACAGAATGATCTCTGTTCATTTCCAAGGCAAACCATTCAATATCACAGTAATCCAAGTCTATGCCCCAACCAGTAATGCTGAAGAAGCTGAACAGTTCTATGAAGATCTACAAGATGTTTTAGAACTAACACCCAAAAAAGATGTCCTTTTCATTATAGGGGACTGGAATGCAAAAGTAGGAAGTCAAGAAACACCTGGAGTAACAGGCAAATTTGGCCTTGGAATGTGGAATGAAGCAGGGCAAAGGCTAATAGAGTTTTGCCAAGAGAACACACTGGTCATAGCAAACACCCTCTTCCAACAACACAAGAGAAGACTCTACACATGGACATCACCAGATGGTCAAGACCGAAATCAGATTGATTATATTCTTTGCAGCCAAAGATGGAGAAGCTCTATACAGTCAACAGAAACAAGACCGGGAGCTGACTGTGGCTGAGATCATGAACTCTTTATTGCCAAATTCAGACTTAAATTGAAGAAAGTAGGGAAAACCACTAGACCATTCAGGTATGACCTAATCCCTTTTGATTATACAGTGGAAGTGAGGAACAGATTTAAGGGACTAGATCTGATAGATAGAGTGCCTGATGAACTATGGACAGAGGTTCGTGACATTGTACAGGAGACAGGGATCAAGACCATCCCCATGGAAAAGAAATGCAAAAAGCAAAAAGGCTGTCTGCGGAGGCCTTACAAATAGCTGTGACAGCAGGGCCCTCCCCAAATACCTGGCTGACCCAAGAGAAATTCCTGAAATTCTGCAAGTTCATTCCTCCTGCATAAGAAGTTAAAATACAAAATACAGCACAGGGCTGATGATTTGAGTTTATACTGGCCATGAGACTAGAGATTGGGGTGAAAGATCTCAGCAAGGCTCCTAGAAGGTTGGAGACCAGACCCCAGAGAGACTGGGAGGAGGGGGTGACCGGGCCTCGATCCCAGGCTCTCTCCACATCCACTTTGCTTTGTGACCTGGGTTAATTCACCTCTGGGCCTCTATCTTCCCACTGCAAAGTAGAACAAAAATAAACTTATCTTGCTCCTTGCAAAGTAAAGAATAGCTTTACAGATTGCTGGTTAGGGAAATGGTTCTGTGACAAGAATAACAAGACCTTAGTCCGGGCCAGGTTTTGTTTTCACACAGAGTAACTTGTGTAATCCTTCCACGATTCCAGAGATGGGAGCTGTGACTGCTCCCATTTTGCAGATGAAGATCTTGGGCCAACTAGCTTTGGGTTCCCCAGCCAGGGTGGGGGTTGGAGTGCTGAGTGGCAGAGCCAGGAAGGAACCCAGGCCATTGGTCCCTGGAGCCCACACCTTGACTACCAGACTCTGCAGCCTCTGTGTGCAGGGCCTGCGGGCACAGAGGATATGCCAGGCTGCCTCTCCTACTGTTCTCCAGCGCACGAGGGGTTAGGTTGCCTTGCTCACAAAACAGGGGCAGCCTGGGGTCCTTATTCTACTGAGAACTGAGGAGCTATCTAGACCCATGTTAAGGCTGCACCTCAGAAGGAGTTCTCCACTCCAGTATGGGGTAGGGACCTGTTGTTAAAAAAAGATAGTCTTGCTAGATTTGATTTCTGACACCGGGACTTCATTTGAATCCTGTTTGAGAAAAGGCTGGTTTTCCTTCTGGCACTCTGCAAGGCCTGACAGCGTGGGGAGGGAGGAAAAGCTCAGAGCCTTTGTTACCTTTAATTAGGTGTGCACTCATTGATTGATTGATTGATTTTTCTTCCCCGAGTTGCAAGAGAGGACAGCGGCCTGCTCCCCAGGTGCTTGGATCCTGCCGCTGGAATGATAACAAGCGCTAAGCAGGGCCCACGCACCATCCCAGGGCTGCAAGGCCTCCACCGGCTCCCTGTCAAACCTCAAATTGATTCTGAAATTGCTTTGAGGATGTAAAGTGGTGAACAATTTGAAACCCGTGTAATTATCTGAATGGCTGTTGCTGGGTGACCTGGCCATCACTGCCTGAGACCAGCTGAAGAGGCTGGAGCTTACGGTTCCAAAACGAAATTGTAAAAGACCTACTGGGGAATCTTGGATTCAAGCAGGACAGACCGGCCCCGAATGCTCCTGGCTCAGAGGATGGGAGTGGGGTGGCTCTGTGGGCAAATTAAAAAGGTTACCCTCGGAAATACCCTCAGACAGTGGCTTTACAGACAGACTGCTCAATCAACTGAGGGTCTGCAGGGCACCAGCCATGTGCCTGGCACCATAAGAGACACGACAAGCAGAGGAAGAGGAGGTGCCCCCCTCCTGGTGATGCAAGTGAGGAGAACACTGACATGTGGAAAATGTTAAACCTTATCGTGTGTTTCGTTGGAAGCCAGGAGGAGCTAATACTCAAATGAGTGGTGACACACGAAGTGAGTTACAAGAGGGACTGCAGGCCAGGCCACGTCCCCCGTCACAAGTGCTCACAGCCTCCTAAGATAGAGAAACTGAGGCCCAGAGGTCACTGGTCCAGGCTCCCAGCATGGTGGCAACAGGTGTGAATGGCCAATCCACAGGAAGCAATGAGAAAGCCATGATGCTGTTCAGTCCCCATGCCAGCCATGTTTTTGAAAAAGAAACTCTCAGGATCACATTCCAGAAAGAAGGAAACTAGAACCTGAGCTCCGGGGTGTCAGCGTGGTTGCAGCGCCAAGGTTTTCACCACTTAAAATTTCTGTGAACAAACAGTAGTTCCAACAGAAAGCCAAGTTTGAGCACTGGCCCTGTGGGGACGACATCTCAAAAACATGTTTTCACAAGAAATTTATGTAAAGACAGCATCCTCTGTTGCACAGACAGCTCCTTTTGTGGGCATGCCGTTGGGTGATTCCTGTGAGATGCCCCCTCTTCAGCCTGTCCTGGTCACTCTGGCCTCCCAGGGTCTCCCACTGACCCCTTCCATGGGTGGCCATTAACCCCCACTCTTTAGGCTCCTGGTCATGTCAGGGGGAGTTTGCTGAGGACCAGCAACCTCCAGGAATCAGGGACCTTATCCCATTTTGCTCTCTTCCTCTCTTTTATCCTTATCATTGTAAAATATACACAATGTGAAATTTCCCACTCAAGTATTCAAGTGTCATTAAGTGCAGGCACACCATTGGGCAGCCTTCACCACCATACACTGCCAGCATTTTTTGTCTCACCAGTTAGCACAGTGCCTAGGAAATAATAGATGCTCAGATTGGGGGCAGGAGGAGAAGGGGATGACAGAGGATGAGATGGCTGGATGGCATCACTGACTCGATGGACGTGAGTCTGAGTGAACTCTGGGAGTTGGTGATAGACAGGGAGGCCTGGTGTGCTGCGATTCATGGGGTCTCAAAGAGTCGGACACGACTGAGCGGCTGAACTGAAAATACTTGTTGAATGAATGGGTGCATTGAGGGGCCTGACATGGAATCCCACAGAGCTGCAAGCATTCAGCTGTGCTGATCTCATCACCCCAGGTCCCCACTCCACTCCCCAGTCAGTGACTTCCAGCTCTGCCTCAACAACTGTCCCCGGGGCCCAGGAAGGTGCAGGAACCTCCACCCTAGAATGATGCCAACTTTCACAATTTCCTACTTTGTGTTCACTTGAAAAAAAAGAAAAGAAAAGAAATAGAAAAGCAGGCTCCTTACAGCCCAACATTAAAAGCCAACAAGAATTAGCCCCAGAGAAAAACTGGGTGGAGCACCTTGGGCTGATTCGCACGGTGGGCCGGAATCCTCCAAGGTGCACAGTATCAAAACGTAAGCCAGCGGGTTCCACGGAGCAGGCCCGGCAAGAGCTGATCTGCCAACTATCTGCCACCTTCTTACCACCTTCCCTCCACCCTCCTGCTCCACCCTCCTAAGGAATCTCAGGCCTGGCACAAGAAACAAACGAGGGGCTTTACTGTCCCTGTAATTGCTCCAAACCCCATTAATTACATGGTAAGCCTCCAACAATAGACCCACTGCCTGCCTTAACACAAGCTCCACTCGGGGCGGATTCGGGGCCTCCAGGGCCTCAGTTTCCACCCTATAAAATGAGAGGTTGATGAATGCTAAGCTCCTTTCAGGCTCCTCACTCTATGACTCTGAGCCTGGAGAGCCTGTGGCCTCCTTGGACGCCCAAAGGCACAAGACAACTAATAACTTCTCACACTGTCACCATAAAATGTCAAACACTATCTACAAAGACAGCAGGCCAGAATCACAAAACTTTCTCTCCTGGCTGAAAAGGACCGGCCCCAGGCTAGGGGGCTGGTGAGGGGCAACGATGAAACAGGCTGCCAAGTCCCAGACTCAGGCCGGATCCCATTGAGCTGCAACTACTTATTAAGGTGGCACTTATTGCCAGTAGAGCCTTCCAAGCAACTTACAAGGCCATCTAAAGTCGTACCCGCCTTTAGATTCTGCCACCTTCCTCTGTAAGAACAGGTATCCCTTACTTTACACAAACAGCTGTCCTGGACTCCGTGCGGAGACTACACTTTTTGGTAAAATTTTTTATGTAGCAGAATCTCCTACAGTTAATCTTAAAAAAAAAAAAATTAGCCTGATCACCCTCCACCAATCTACCCCTTTTCCACATTGAAGCTTTTGGATGCTGGTTTTGCTTGAAGCAAGAGGTACCTGTGAGGCACCAACCAATGTATCGTTGCCATCCGTGAAAGGCCATGCACACACGCACACACGTAGTTACAATGTGCAAACAAAGGCACTCTGGTTGAGCCGGTTCTGACCAGTGCAGCCCCCACCCCGCTCCCTGCCCCCGGGTCCACCCATCCCCAAGAGAGGGCAGGGGGTCTGGAGTGGGGCCAGCTGCTTAGCTCCACCCTCTCCATTGTTTTTCTACAGGGGTTCAACTGGCATTGAGGGCAGGACAAGTCTCTGCGGTGCCTGTGCCCAGCCCTCAGCCACTATATGCCAGTTTTGTCCCCCACCCCACCAGTCACCATAACAACCAACACCCTGTCCTTCCCCCAGCCTCCTACCACCCCCAACACGTTGGCAAACACTTCTGGAGCTGGTCCACAGCATGCCCAGCCTGCCCAGAGCCTCAGTTTCTGGATGGGCACTCCAGTTCTCCTGCCAGCGAAGGACTGCCCTAGAGTGCCTGGCCCCTCTTGGCCAGAGTTCCCAAATTGCTATCTGTGGCTAAAGACTTCCTGGTTTGTTTGTTTTTTTAACTCTTAAAATATCAGAGACCAATAATTTGGGGAAGTAAAATAAAAATTAATTAATAGAAAAAAACCATGTGCTTAGATGTCATAGCAATACCACATTTCAAGAAAAGTTTCTAAATATTTATTCTTAATTTCTAGACAGACTGGTAACAACCTGTTACCCAGGGACCACATTTCAATTCACCCTAGGCCAGTGGTGTTTAGGTCTGTGGTCTGGGAACTTAATAGAAATGCCAGTTTTCCAGCCCATCCCAGACCTTGTGAATCTATAACCCTGGGGTGGGGCCCAGCAATGTGTAAACAAGTCTCCACATCATTCTGCTGCATACTCAAGTCTGCCAGCCAATGCTTTAAGCAGCCCCTCCCCTCACAGTCAGTCAACTAGGCTGGGACCCCAGGAACCCTATAGAAAATAAGGTCTACCTGAGGATTCTAGAACTTTCCAGGTCAGGACTCTGGCCATGTTCCCTACAACATGTGCCATTGAATTAGAAGAGCCCTCTGAGGCTCAGCCACAGGCTATGAAGATGAGGGAGGGGGAAAGAGGATGAAAATTAAGATCATTGGAGCCCCACACTGCCAGGAAAATACTTGTTAATTAGGGCCAGACTCCTGGAGATCAGCAAGGGAGGCTTGCCGGAGACCACTAGTCTCCATTAGCATTTTCCCAAGGGGGACATCCAGGTTATAAAATAGGAGGGCTGTGTGTGATTTGCATATAATTTGCATGTGCCTACTTGGACCGCACTCTCTTCTCCAGCAATTTTCAACAGAATTACGATCTTTTCTTAGAAAACCACTGCTGCCCTCAGGGTTGTCACTTATCGTTTTTCCTGATTTCTCCTCCTCCTCACTCTCCCTCTCTGACAAATCCACAACCCTAAGCAAAAATCTAAGGAAGGCAGAGAAGCACAGAAGTGGGGACAGTGGCTGCTTCTCAGAGAAAATGGTAGCCAGGATTGTTCCTGGCAGAGCATCACCTTCTAAATTGAACAGACTTAGGAGTTTCACAAACTTGGGAAATAAAGATTTTAAGGGGAGAGTACCAAATTTTCACGTAGGCAACATTTACTGTCTCCACAGCTATGAAAGATAGTGCATCGGGAAATTCCTGGTGGTCCAGTACTTAGGATTCTGTGTTCTTCCTGCTGAGGGCCCAAGTTCAATCCCTGGTCAGGGAACTAAGACTTCATAAGCCATGTGGCATGGCTAAATGAATACAAGAATAGTGCATCTTATTACCAAAGATACTGGAAGGATATAAATCTCAGAATAAGGGAAAACCCTTTGAAGAGAGATCAATTTAATCTTAGAGTGAAAAATTCACTACATTATACTGGTTTTTCTCATTTCTTCCTAAACTAGGATCTGCATCCTGGCTTCACCAAGTGCCAGCTGGGCAACCTCGGACTTCCGTCTTCCAGCTCAGAGCTGGGACAGTGAGACCTGTCTTGCAAGGATCTGCAATGAGCTGCAAAGCAAAGCAACCTTTTCACACAGCAGGTGCTTAAAATGCCATTGCTACTTTCCACCACCCATTGCCTTTCTTTAATCACAGCTGTTGTCATTATTACTAGGAGGTTGTTTTCAGTTCAGTTCAGTTCAGTCCCTCAGTCGTGTCTGACTCTTTGCGACCCCATGGACTGCAGCACGCCAGCCTTCCCTGTCCATCACCAACTCCCGGAGCTTGCCTAAACTCATGTTCATCAAGTCAGTGATGCCATCCAACCATCTCATCCTCTGTTGTCCCTTTCTCCTCCCATTTCTTGCCACTCCCTCCAAACAAAAGAAAATCATTCCTGCCACTTTCTGTTTTCCAGACTGTTCATGAAGGTCTGGATTTTAAAACCAGAATTATAAGAAATAGATTTCAGTTGAAAAAAGAGCTACATCTAAGACTCTTTCTTTCTTCTAAGCGAGGGGCAGACTTTTTCTTTTTCTTTTCTTTTTTCCTTCAAAGGATGGCAAGCAGCCTTATTTCAGAAGGCCTAGGAAAGGTGCTGTCTGCCCAAGCCTACAAGCTTGGGCAGGCAAATTACTTTCCCGAGTTTTCTTTCAAAACAGGTTTTTGAGCCTCGAAGCCCGTGAGTTTCTCTTCCTCTGCTTCCCACCCAGCCTGGGTCTCCGGAGAGACCAAGGTATGGGCACGTCACACTCGGCAACTCGGCTTGGGAGCAGCAACTCCTTCCGTGGGGTGGCCTGGTGAGCCTACCCGTCTCTACAGTGCTGCTGTTTCTAGGAGACACAGCAGCAGGCCTCACATGCCCGGCTCCAAGTGCCAACACAAAGTAACTGCCTGCCCCCCATATGATAAATTAGTGCACATCTTTTCAGCCAATTCGGGCCCTCAGTTATGTCATAAGCAGCCTTTAATAATGGTTCCCAGATTCATTCCATCAACAGCAGGAAAGGAAAAATGTCTGGCACCTGCAGGTCAAGCCCAGAGCTCTCTCTGACCACCTCCCTGACCTCCTGCCCCTGGTTTCCAAAGAAAAGCCCAGGACTAGGCATGTCATCAGTGTGTTCCCACAGCAGCCACGCCCTCCCCATGGTGGGAGCCGGTGAGGACACGTGAACTGCCTAGCTCACCACTGAACCGCCCTCCCCATGTCCATCACACAGCAGGCGCATGGCAAATGACTGAAATAAATGAATCAAAAAAGAGTAAATGGAATTTCACCCTTGTCTGCCTAAAATGGAGCCAGGGACTATGACAGCAGTTCCCAGTGGTGGGCAGTTTTGCCTCCATGGGACATCTGGCAATCGCTGAAGACATTTTTGGTTGTCACCAACTCAGGAGTTGGGATGGTGTTACTGGCATCTAGAAGAGAGAGGTCAGGGATATTGCTAAATATCCTTCAATGCTCAGGACAATCCCTGCACAACAGATGAGAAAATTGAGGTTCAAAGAGGTCAAGTAAGTTGCCCAAGAACACACAGCTATTTAGTGACTGGGATGGGACTCGAACTAACCTGTGACTGACACCGAATCTGTGGTCTTAGCTGGTACCTCGCAGGGAAAGCCAGGGAGCAGAAGGGAGCCAAAAGGCATGCAAGGCTTATGTACGGAAAAATTATTCATTAATATTTGCCTTTATTCTGATTTTTCTTCATTGATAAGACAAGTAGAAACAGAAGCCACCTTGGACCAAATATTTCTTCCCAAAAAGCTTGCTTTGACTCCTGAAATTCCCCAGTGAGTTAGTCTTCCAGGTCAAGGCAAGAATCTCTGTACTTCTGCCTCAGTTCTCCTATCTTCTTAGGGCATCAGAAACCTCCCATCTGCTTGTCTAGCTTCTGCCTGTCGCTCAAGGATGGCATCAGGACTTCCTCCCCTACAGAGCCAGGTCTGACCTCCTGACCTGACCCTTGTCAGGGGCATCGAAGGAGCTCTCAGGTAGCATCCAACCCACATGCCCAGGCTTTAGCCGCATCCTGGAGCCCTAGTCCCTCCTGGGTCTTGCAACCAGCTGGCCCACTTCCCTGCCTGACCCTCAGGCTCACCCCAGATCTCAGACAGGACCTCCCTGAGGCCATCCAGGCAGCGGATGTCCAGACCACCCTTCCCAGCACTGGCCCTTCCCCAGAACGCTTGTCCTCCTGGGCTTGCCTGGTCACCTGACACCACAGTTAATCATGTTACCCACCGGGTCACCACTCAGTTCTGCTCCTCCAGCAGGCAGCCAAGTGATGACTCTGTTTATCATGGTTTTACACACTTGTGGCTCTTTATTTATAAAGTCAATGTTTACCAGCCTATTTTCTGGACTCAGACTGCCTGGGTTCAAACCCCAGCTCTGCTGCTTTCTAGCCATGGAACTTTGGGCAGGCTACTTAAATGCTCTGTGCCTCGTACGAACAGCAAAGGGAATAACGGCACCCACCTCACAGCAATGTTGGGAGAATTAAGAGCTTA
The DNA here is from genome assembly GCF_023091745.1 of Budorcas taxicolor. NCBI lineage: Eukaryota > Metazoa > Chordata > Mammalia > Artiodactyla > Bovidae > Budorcas > Budorcas taxicolor. The sequence goes on from NC_068931.1 coordinate 48,501,310, forward strand.
CCTGAGCGCCTGGCACATAATTAATGCTCCATAACGGTCAGCTTCGGTCATGTCACTCTCCCTGTCCCTAGGAGTTCATCTGCCACAGGCTGCCAGGACAGTATCCCAGACATCATTGCTCAGCTGTGTGTTAGACACAAAGCCAGTGCTGGGTGAGACGCTGGGGGGCGGTGAACAGAGAAGCTCTCCCATGATGCCGTGGGGCAGGGGTGCCTCAGTAAGTGTCCACTGACTCCACGTGAGCCTTCCTGACCACAGATGCTTGAATTTCTTCCCTCAGTTCCTACTGTCAGCTCATCTGACATTCTCATGGATATTTATGAACCCCAGAAGCTCTTGCATGTATGGTTCATCTGATCTTCCTTGTGTTATAGTTAATACTCTCCTATCCCTTTATAGGTGTGGACCTGAGGCTCAGAGAGGTTAAATGATTTGCCCAAAGTCACACAGTACTCAATCTGTGAATCCAAAGACAGGGTTTCTCTTTCCCAGACCAGCTGTGGCACCATTCACAGGAACAGGACCCCCTAAACCTGTGGGATGAATTTGTCTTATACCTAGGAAAACTCAGAGAGAATCTGCCAAGAATGAGCCCAGGGAAGTGGCTCTCAAGCCTGCCTGGGAATTCGACTCTCCTGGGGAGAGGATGTGGAAAAAATGGCCACCCTTCTGCAACATTGGTGTGACTGTAAAATGGTGCAACCACTATGAAAAAGAGGATGGTGATTCCTCAAATTCATTAATTTACAAACATTTAAAATGGAACTACCATACAATTGAGCAATATCATTTCTGAGTTACGTACCCAAAAGAATTGAAAGCAGGATCTCAAAGAGAAAGTTGCACATCCGTGTTCCTAGCAGCATTATTCACAATAATGAAGAGCCTGAAGCAACCCAAATGTCCACCAATGGATGAGTGGATAAGTAAAATGTGATCCATACACACAGTGGAATGTTATTCAGCTCTAAAAGGGAAGGAAATCCTCTATCACATGCTACAACACGCATGAATCTTGAGGACATTATGCTAATTGAAATAAAGCAGTCACAAGAAGACAAAGACTGTATTACTATAGATGAGGCCTCTAAAAGCAGTCAAATTCATAAAAACAGAAAGTGGCACCAAGGGCTGGAGGGAAGGAGGAATGGGGTGGTGTTTAATAGGCACGCTTGTCAGATTTGCAAGATGAAAGAGTTCTAGAAGCTGTTTCACAATAAAGTGAACATACTTAACACTATGAACTGTACACTTTCAAACGGTTAAGATGGTAAAATTTGTTACACTTTTTACCACACACGCACAAGTTAAAGTCCCTTGCTTGGGTCCTGCCCCAGATAAATTAACTCCAAATTGAGGACTAAACTCCAAGCAGCAATGGTGTCAAACCCCCATCTCCCACCCCACCTCCCCTCACTTCCCCATGAGCCTGTGGCTAGCCTGCAATCACTGCTGTGTCTCCTTGTTACTCAAAGTATGGTCCTTGGGCCAATGACACTGGACTGGAAGTCTGTTAGAACTGCAGAGCCTCAGCCCTCCTCCAGACTTACTGAATGGTACATGCGTGCTAAGTCGCTTCCGTTGTGTCTGACTCTTTGCGACCCCATGGACTGTAGCCCACCAGGCTCCTCTGTCCATGGGATTCTCCAGGCAAGAATGTTGGAGTGGGTTGCCATGCCCTCCTCCAGGGGATCTTCCCGACTCAGGGATCTTCCTGTGTCTCTTATGTCTCCTGCATTGGCAGGCGGGTTCTTTACCACTAGTGGCACCGGAAGCCCACATCTTATTAAGAATCCTATCTCCAGGGCCTCGGTAAGTAGAGCTGGTCCCACAGAGCCTGGAAGGCAGAGAACACATGTATCACCCGTCTTGGGCCCAGCCCCCTTGTTAGGAGATGTCTTTGTGGGTGAAGTTGCCAGATTGAGCAAACAAAAATTCAAGATTAAATCTGAATTTGAATTTCACTTCAATTTTAATTTTAGATAAATGATAAACAAGTTTTAGTACAGGCATGTCCTGTGCAATATTTTTTTCCATTGTGTACCTGAAACTCAGATTTAGTTGGGCATCATGTATTTTATCTGGCAACCTTTTTCATGGAGCCCAGTGCTGGGGGGAGAGGAGAGACAAGCGGGTGGGAGGGTCACTGCAAATAATGGCCGAGTTTGCTGAGAGCTGCTGGAACTAGTTCAGGGGATGATGGGTGGTGGCAGGTAGGGGCAGCACAGGGTCCCCAACCAGAAAAGTGTCTCCAGCTGAGCTTCCTTGGAGACTAGAGGAAGAAGAGCCCACAGTTGCCCCCTTTTCTCTAGGCCAGCCCACCCTTCCAGAGACCCTGATGGCTGGAAGAAGGGTTCACCCTGCAGGCCACGCAAAGCGCTGGCTCTCCTTTTTAATGAGCCATTCTGCTGGGACTTCACGCGTAGGCAGGCGGGCAGGCACTATTTGCAGCCAACGGAAGCGTCCTGACAGGGCTGTTGGTAGTATGGTTCCCTCAGCTTCCCCTCCTCGCCTGGAGTCTACACAGCCGCTTGGGATGACCGAAGTCCTCTCTGGAGGGCATGGTGACCAGGAGCAGTGAACCTTCTCTTGTCCTCTTTTGGGTCTGTCAACACCACCATATCATCTGCCTGGGGAATGTCTCCAAGAGCACCAATTAGAGCTGGGATAAAATGTGTGTGGTTGCAGAAGCCAGCAGAGCGGAGACACTCGGAACCCAGAGACTTCTGCATCAGCAGGTACTGGGGAGCTGAAGAAAACACCCAGCACTTGTCCACAGCTGGAAATTTGCTGGGGGGAAATCTGGAGCAGCAACACTGAATGAGGCTCACAGGACTCAGGGACTTCTGAAAATTAAACACCTGTCAGGATGCAGGGAAACAGCCAAAGGTTCTCTATAATCTGGTGAGGACCAGGAACTCAGATTTACCATGGAATGGAGGTTATCCCCACCAGGGCCCATGGTGTCCAAGGTCATGACATTTTCTTCTCCTCCCCAAGCCCCATCCCTGCCCTGCTTGGTGCAAAGATTCCCATCTTTGTTCAAGAGCCCACTCTTTGCCTTTTACTAAGCCTTGGACCCCTAAGAAGCCACTTCCTGCTTTAAGCAAAGTGGGAAGTAAGGAGGTAGACTGGAACCAGCCCCGAATCCCACACTCCCAGTGGAATGGCAGCCCCTAATGGGCGTGATGGGTCAGCCTCTCGGGGTGGGTGCTGCAGAGTTTGACCCCCACTCTGCTCCATCCAACTGTCCAGAGAGTCCAGGCTGGGTGAACTTGTGTCCAGCTCTGACCCTTAGGGGGGCTCAGTTAGCTTCATGACCCCCTCCTCCAGAGTGTAACACAAAATGGAAAGAAGTCGATGAACAAACCCTTGGAGACAGGTCTTGTGGATGGAGGGGTAGCTTTGAGTACAACCTAAATGCCTAAAGCCCCCAGTCCAGCCCCCCTCAGGGAGGATCAGCCACCCCTGCTGACCCCACCCCTCCTGCCCCTGGAAGTTCACATCCCTGACTGTCCAGCCCTAAAGACCTAACAATGGGCTCCCCATCCTTCCCACCCACACCTTGGCCGCCACAGTACTGGCACTGGGACTCCAGAAACACTCCTGTACTCAGTTCCCCTCCTCACAGATGAAGTAGAATCAGAATTGTCCAAAGAATGAGCGTTGACTAAAGTCAGGCATGGATGTCTGCCTAGGCAGGAAGCCACAGGTTATACCTGCCAGGAGGTGGGTGTGGTACGGTGAAAAGTCGAGACCTGGTACTCCTGTGTGACCTTGAGCAAGCTGCCAGGCCTCTCTGGGCTTCAGTAAAATGAGGATATGTGTATCCATCACACATAGTTGCTGTGAGAATTGTATAAAGCAATAAATGTGAACACATATTGCACAAAGATAGCACAGTGGTAAAGAATCTGCCTACCAACGTAGGAGATGCAAGAGACTCAGATTTGATCCCTGGGTCAGAAAGACCCCCTGGAGCAGGAAATGGCAATCCACTCCAGTATTCTTGCCTGCAAAAGTCCATGGGCGAGGGAGCCTGCTGGGCTAAGTCCATGGGGTCACAAAGAGTCAGACACGACTGAGCTCACACACATACGCAGCACACAGAAGACACTCCACAAACGTTGCCCTGTCCAAAACCTTTGGCTAAAGCCCTGTCCCTAGCTGGACATAATGACCAAGGTTCATGCCTTTAGGGAGCAGCAACATCATCATTTCTGAACACAGGAACTGACACAAGACGGTGTCTACTGTTTTGACCGAGGCCTCTAGGCCAGCTCCACCCAGACTTCAGATTCCAGAAACACATCTCCCCAAAAGTCCTGTGTCCCCCGGGGACTCCAGATGAAGATGCCCCTGAAGATCCAGCTCTGAAGATGCCAAGTCCAGAGCCCACGTGCAAAGCACTGGTGCTGTTAGCTGACGGTATAGTCTCCTGCTAGGTGACAGCCATGTGCCAAGCTTAATACACATCCTCACAGCAGCCCTGAGGTCAGCACTCTCTGTTACCATCACCATCGTACAGACGAAGTGAGTCCACATCCCAGCCCCTATAGCTACTGAACAGAAACCTGCGCTCACAGTGCTAGCAGTGTCTGACCCGGGGGTTCTCGATCCTGGATGAAGAGGAAATCATCTGGGGAGGCTTTAAAACAGACTGATCCCTTCTGATTCCACGGGTCTGGGTGGGTGAGGGCCTCCATGTTTGAGAAGTTCCAGGGCGATGCCAGTGTGCAGCCTGGGTGCTGAGAGGGCATGCTGAGCTCAGTCGGTCCCTCCCCTCTCTCGCCACCCATCCCAGGTGGTCTCACCAGGGTGCGCAGCACTAGCACTAGGCCCCACCCCCTTCCCCAGGGCCACACACCTGCACTCAACTTCTAGGCTTCTGGGCCTGCAGGTGCTTAGAGGAAACTGAGGCTGGGTGGTGACCTTATTACCAGGGGAAGCCCAGCTATCTGTCTCCTGCTCTCTGCCGCCCCCTGTGGACACCAGCGAGTAGAACATGTCACAGCATTTACTTTTCTTCCTTCCTGCCTCCCTTCAGGCTGGTCTGGAACCACCTGCTTCAAACATCCTCACTGTGTGAGGCTTTCATCTTCCTCCACTTCCCTGGTTCCTGGAGAGGCCCCTCTGCCTTCCCCAGGCTGATCCATGAAGTGAGGCCCAGGCAGCCCCTTCCAGACCAGCTACAGGCCAGCACAAAGGCTGCCATGGTGGACAGGCCATTCTTCACCTGGAAGGGTAAAATCTATGGGCCCATCCTCCCTGTGGTCAAACCTGGCTCACTTGAGCCCAACACTGGGCAGAAGCCAACACATCGTTCATTTATTTGTCTGACCTTGACCCTGCTGTGTGTACCCCAGGGCAGGAGCAGTTGTTCTGGGGACGGCCTCTATTGTTTGCTCAATCCTATGCCTAGCCCTCCAGTTTCCCCATCTCTTCCATTTGCTCCTAATGTGAAAAGATTTTACCCCTGAGTAGGTGCTCCTAGTGCCAAGAAGAGGAGTGGATGGCTGGAGACCCCTGACAGGGGCAGCCAGCCCTTGCCCATTAAGGTCACTGCATGCCAAGCTTTGCCGAGGGAGGCACCTGCAGTCCCTCAGGGTCTTGGTGTGGAAAGAGATAAACTCTGCTCTGAGCGGGCAACTTCCCCCCACGGACCAAGGGCACAGCCCTGGCCTGCTCCCCTCTCCTGGGATCCAAGCCCAAGGGCTCAGCCTGTTAATAGGTTCCGAGCCCCCCAGGTCCTGTAAGCACAAGGCTCAGGGGTTTCCTTTAATACAGAAGAGATGGATTGAAAGAGACAGGAACAGACAGACAAATCTTGGTAAGCATCAGAAGTCTGTTTCTCCTCTTAAAAACTGCCTATCAATTAACAAGCATTTGTGAGCAATTCCAGAACGCGTGCACGGGTGTGTGTGTCGAATGTTGATTTGTAACTGAGTCATTAAATGGGGTTCCTAAAGGGCTGGTGGTGGTGATAAGTGTGAGCTCACCCCCTTGTTTACTCAGAGATGACCTGGTGCAGGGGCAGGAGTGTAGCGGCAGTAGAGGCACATGATACCAGTTCAAATCCTGCCTCCAGCCCTTAAGCCACCTGAGTGTGACCGCAGGCCAGTCGCTCACTTCTTGTGTCAGTTTCCATCTGCTTAGTGGGGTTAATAAAACACTTAGCAGAGTGCCTTGTGCACACTCCAGAAATGTTAGCTGGAACTATGTGTGTGTTAGTCACTCAGTCGTACTCAACTCTTTGTGACCCCATGGACTGTAGCCCACCAGGCTCCTCTATCCATGGGACTTCCTAGGCAAGAATACTAGAGTGGGTTGCCATTCCCTTCTCCAGGGGATCTTCCTGACCCAGGGATAGAACCCGGGTCTCCTGCATTGCAGGCAGATTATTTACCATCTGAACCACCAGGAAAGTCCCATGGGGAGACATAAAGTCAAATATTCATTCCATCAATACTTTCTGTTGTCAAAAGGAATAAACCACAGCACATGCAAAAATGCAAGTGGATCTTAACAATATAGTAAATGAGAAGGACTTCGAAGAGTATATACAACATAATAAGTTTTGAATAGGCTAAAAGTAACTTCAGTAAAATATATTTATTAGGAATACACATAGATTAGATGCAATGGAATTAGTAAAAAGAAAAGCAAAATGATGAAGATTGAGGAAGGTGATGACCTCGGGTGGGAAGGCCTGAGGCAGGATCTTATGTCTGAATGTAGATTTGCCAAATCCTCACTTTGCTTTGAGTGATGAGTTCTTATTACATAAACTTATTATGTAATAATACCTGTAGGGAGCGGGGCAGGGAATAAGCTGCTTATTACATAAACTAAAAAAAAAAAAAAAAAAACCTAAATAACTACATCATTAAATAAAATCAGACCATGCCTGGACTAATAGAGGGAATGTTATCAGCCAAAGATTGTGATTAAACCAGTTTTAAGCATCAGTGGTACACAAGGAAGAAAACAAATATACTGGGCTTCCATGGCTGGCTAAATACTATTCCAGGTCTGGGTTTGCACCAGCAAGTGTAATAATAATAATAAAATCTCCACCCTATCAGAGCTCACATTCTAGTGTAGGGAAATAGACATTAAACAAAATATATAGTGTCAGCATAGAAGAGGTATAGAGAGAAATGAAGATCCAGGAGACAGGAAGCAGGGGGTCCAGGAAGGCTTCACAGAGGAAGTGACATTCAAGCAAAGGCCTGAAGAAGGGGGAGGAAGGGGGCCTGCAGATCTCTGGGGGCTGAGCTCCAGGCCAGGGAACATTTCAGGCAAAGGCCTTGAGGCAAGAGGGCCCAGGATGGGGAGGAGGCCAGTGGCTGGAGGGGTCAGGAGAGGAAATGGGAGCCCTGCAGCTCACTCCAAAGACTTGGACCTTGAGTGACGTGGGGAGACACTGGAAGGTTCTGAGAAAAGGAGAAGCCCATTGACACATTTTAAAGGATCCCTCTGGCTAGACTCCTGGGGACAGAGGCTAGGACTCTAATCAGGAAGCAACTGTGATCATGCAGGTCAGAGATGGGATGCTGGGGCCTGAGAGGCCACAGGGGAGCAGGTGAGAAGTGACCAAATCGTGATACAGTGATGACCCAGCCGCTGCTCTTCTGGGCCCTCCAAGGCCGACAGCAAAGACCAGACACACATCCAGACATCCACGATGCAACGTCTACGATCAGCTCCACAGCTGGTCACGCAGCATCCGGCTGCCCTGCAGAGGCCCTGCTCCTCGGACCCTGGCTCTGGGCAGCTGCCTCCTCTGGGTCATCACACTCTTTCCCAAACCCTCTTGCAGCTGAAAATGTTGGTCATCTGTGTGGCTAGACAGGTGTCACTGGTTCTCCATCCAGAGTCTGTTGGTCCCACGATTTTCCACCCCATGACAAGGCCTTCCCTTGCACCCTAACCAGGATTTCCATGGGCCCTCATTACAAGTCTCAATGTGGCCAGTGTCAGAGCCCAGGGAAGCTTTGAATCCATGGCTCCCACTGAAATCACCTGAGTCCCACCCCTAGAGACTGCTGTCATCCGTCCAAGGGGTAGCCAGAGCTTCCTGGTGATTCAAATGTGCAGCCAGGGTTGCAAGTCACTGCTCCAGAGGACTGGTCTGGTTCCCTGCCCCGATCCCTACAGGTGCTTCATGCCCATGAGCCTCTTTCCTGCACCCTGCTCTCCTAGGCAAATCCCCAGCTGGTGCATCCTCCACTGAGGTGAGGCCCCTCTGCAGCCTGATCAGCCTCGAGACTGAGCAGACAGTGCTCCCCTAACTCTCAGGGTAGGCTGGGGTCCAGGCTGCCCCACACGCCTGAAGCATGGAGCACATACCCAGGACCACCCGCTTCCAGGGGCCCTGGGGCTGCTTCTAAGGCCAGAAAAGCCCTGCAGCTCAGATTCATTTAATCAAGGCTGTGCTGGACTGGCTCCCCTCCTCTGCTCCTCCCCATCCTTCCTCCTTTAGGACTAGGACTTGGAATGCATTTTTATTAGACTTTTCCTAGGTGAAAATAGTGCTGGGCTGGGGGTGGGGAAACTGGATGGAGTGTGATTTACACTTACCCTGAGTCCTCACACCTCCCAAGGGCAGCCGGAATCAGCAGCCTGCTCACAGAGCTGCTGGCAGATGGGGAGCCCCGCAAAGTCTGGGCTCAGATCTGCCCCAGCGGGAACCACATCTCTGCACAAGGGCCCGAAACCTCACAAAAGCCAAAGGCTCTTTGGAAAACAAACAGGGGAAAGCTGGGTGTCAGTGTCTGTAGGGTTCAGGCAAAGACACCACTCAGAGAAACAGCCCGAACCCCTTACACATCAGATCAGACTGTCCCTATTATGTTTTCTCTTTGCTCCAAGCAGCACATCTCTCTCTCTTTTTTTTTTTTTTTTTTAAGTCAATTGCATTTCTTGCTTTCCTTCTTTATTTTGCTACAACAGATCTTAGCTGTGGGACACGAGGTCTTCGTTGCATCACGCGGAATCTTCCCTTGCGGCACAGGGACTCTCCAGCTGTGCCACTCCAGCTCCCTAGTGTGCGTGCTCAGTAGTTGCAGGCCACGGGCTTAGTCGCTCCTCAGATTGTGGGATCTTATTTTCCCGACCAGGGATCGAACCCACGACCCCCGCCTTCCCTCAGTCATTTCACTCCTTCTATGTCTGTGCTCTGTGGTGTTAATCCTCTAGGGAGGAGGCAGATTTTAAAAGCCTGTTGGGCATTTATTTACAACCTTGATAAGGGTTAAGGAGGGGCTGACCCAGCCCAGAGGGTCAGCAAAGGGACAGCCTAACTGCTCTCTGATCGGTGTGCAAGGGGTAAAACCATGAAGGTGAGGGACACTAGTGCCCAGAAAGCAGGTGTGTGCCTCGTGAAGCAGAAAAGAGCATGGCTTGTCCTAGAAACCAAGAGAAGAGGCAAGGTGGGGCGGGGCGGGGGGGGGGCGGGGGGGGGGGCGGAACGCGGGGCGGGAAGAGAGATGGCAGATGAGTGGGTGGGACCTGTGGGCCCTGCTAAGAATCTGGAATTGATGTTTTCAAACTGTGGTGCTGGAGAAGACTCTTGAGAGTCCCTTGGACTGCAAGGAGCTCCAACCAGTCCATCCTAAAGGAAATCGACCCTGAATATTCATTGGAAGGACTGACGCTGAGACTGAAGCTCCAATTCTTTGGCCACCTGATGCAAAGAGCCAAATCACTGGAAAAGACTCTGATGCTGGGAAAGACTGCAGGCAGGAGGAGAAGGGGGCAACAGAGGATGAGATGGTTGGATGGCATCACCGATTCAAGGAACATGAGTTTGAGCAAGGTCTGGGAGATAATGAAGGGAAGCCTGGCATGCCGCCCTCCACAGAGTTGCAACGAGTTGGACATGACTTAGAGACTGAACATCAGCAACTACCTCTATCCTAGAAGCAGCGAGAGGCCCTTCGAGGGTCTAAATAGGGCACCCTCAAGTCAGATGAGCATATGCACTATACCCTGTGTACAGATCAGGGTGGGGACGGGGGTGGCGAGAGAAAATGCAGAAGGACCAGTTGGGTTTCTGGGCGAGTCCGGGAGGGTGATGGGGAATGGAGGGATTGGCAGACTCCAGAACTGACCATGGAGGTCACAGGGGCACAGGGAGGGCTGAAGCAGGGGGTTTAGAGGACTGTGATGCTCTGTACAGGAGGAGGGAACCCAGGGTGTGGGGCCCAGGTCAGGAGTTCCGTGTGGGCACCCTGCGTTTGTGGAGTACTAAACACAACAACATTGGACTGAGTGACTGACTTAGCCACCAACGGATTCACTGAAAAATGATGCCCAGAACCTCTTTCCTGGGACAAGTTTCAGTGTGAGGCACTCACTGACCTAGGACTCACCCTGGACGGGAATAGACCGCAGAAAAGACACTGCAGGTGCCAAGCCCTGGGAGGAAGAGTCCATATAATGAAAATGTCAGTTATTATTACTATAACCTTATCAGATCAGACAAGATCTCAGTCAAAGGTGGGGCCACAGCAGCTTGTAATACGATAGACATGGGCTCTCAGGTGGCAGTTGGCTGTTGCACTGATTCTTACTCAGAATCTAGATCACGGCACTAATGTGAAGCACGTGTGAAATATCGCTTTCTCATGCACTAGCAGTGAAAGGGCTTCACAAACCTGTAGCCCAATGAATGTACTTCTGAGTAATGGCAATCTGCAGGTGGGCATCATTTGATTATCATGTACAAGCCATCGTCATCTAAGCTTCGATGTCACCTTAAAGAAACTGCTCTAGCCACTGAGGGCAGTGAGGAATCACCAGCACAAGGCCCCTCGTGGAGAAAGTGACACTTGACTGCTATCCAGGACCTGAGGATTTTAAAACTGTACTTAATGCCATTAGGCTGCTCCTAGAACCACAACCTGTGAGGAAAGGAATGGACCTCGGGCCCTGTGCAGTGAGTGCGGGAGGGGACTTGTACAGAATCACTCGGTCCACCAGTGGCTGATCCAGGACCGGAATCCACACCATCTAACTAGTCAGGATGCCTCTTCCACTGCACTTAGGACCTCAAGAAACCTTTCTAAAGATTCCCAGTCTCTCAGGCCCTAGGTTGAGTCTTCATTGAAACCACCAGAGGAAATGAGAGCAAAGATTATTTCTAACAGTCCAAGTTGGCAGGCAAAGAACACTGCATCTTGGCGGATGTTTTGGAGACTAGGGGATGCTAGGGGACTGGAGGACAGTTGCTTGGAAGACAGGGAAATGGCACAAGACTCAGGGAACAAAGTCTTATTGGCTTATCTGTTTATAAACAATGCATACTTTACCTACTTCTAGAAAAGATTTGGGGTGGTTTGCAATTTAAAACACACATGCAATAAAATAGCTCAGATTGACATCAGATTGCAGACTTGTCTTTAATAGCAAATAGAAAACTGGAAACGATTCAAGTGCCCCTCTATAGGGGGCTGGTTCAAAAAAAACAACTGTTCATGTATCCTGTGGAGTACTACACAGCTATTTTAAGAAATGAAGCATTTGCTCTGTGTACTAATATGGAGAAATTTCAGCTACATTTAAGGAAATTTTTAAAAAGCAAGGTGCAGAATATATAGCAGGCTATCTTTTGTATGGTAAAGTGGTAAGCTAAGAATCTACTCAAATTTCTCCATTTTAGCATAAGGAAAACACAAAAAATAAACCTATAAGTTATACAGATGGCCTATAGAGGGCGACAGGGGGCGCATGCAATCTTAGCGCATACCTGTGGGTGTCAGTTTGATTTCTGAACTGTAGAAAGTGCTTCACCTATTCAAAAATTCTAATTCAATTAGATTTAGAAATGAAGCCCTCCAGGCCTCCCTCGCTGTGTCCCCAGCATGGCGCTGGTTCCCCCGACTCGGGGCACAGGGAGGATGCCTGTGCCCTGGCCCTGCTCAGCCACAGTATTTGTTGGAGAAGAATTCTGCAGAGGTGAGAAGACAGCACCCTCAGTTAAGGATGGTGGCTTATGCTGTGTAAGCGAGCTCGTCCCCTCCCAGGCTCCTCTCTGACCCCTCCCAGAGTAGGAGGGGGCAGCCAGCCATCACATCCATTAAAACGTACTGCCAACCACCCAGACGTCCACTGAGGAGGTGAAATTAATTCTAGCCTATTAATAAATTATATCCATATTACAGAAGACCATAGTATAAAAAACTAGAGTGATGTGTATAAGCAGTTTTTAAAAGATTATATTAAGTAAAAACACAAGCTGAAGAACATAATATATAGCTTGACCCCATCTTTCTGTAATATGGATCTGTTTTTCCAAATCCATGGCAACAATATAAATACAGACAGTGATATGGGTGTGAAACTTTTCTGAATTGTTGATAGTGGTGATCTCTGGGGTGGGGTGGGGTGTCTCACAATTTCCCTCGCTCACTCAAACATGGGTATATTGTTTTGTTTTCTTATACAAAGCAATTATTGTTTTTGTAATCCAAACAGTAAGGAGATCAAATTAGTCAATCCTAAAGGAAATCAACCCTGAATATTCATTGGAAGGACTGAAGCTGAAGCTCCAAAACTTTGGCCACCTAATGCAAAGAGCCAGCTCATTGGAAAAGACCCTGATGTTGGGAAAGATTGAGGGCAAGAGGAGAAGCGGGCAGCAGAAGATGAGATGGTTAGATAGCATCACGAACTCAATGAACATGAATTTGAGCAAACTCCAGGAAACACTGAAGAACAGAGAAGCCTGGCATGCTGTAGGCCATGGAGTCATGAACAGTCAAACACAACTTGGCAACTGAACAACAACAATCCAAACCTAGACCTCTCTCATTCATTGCATTCATCGCTGGTCTAGTGGATCCAGTCGGAGATTCAGTGGAAGAACTCCCCTCCCAGCCCTGCACCATCCCACAGACGGGAAACTGAGGCCAAGAGAGGTCAAGGGACTTCCTCGGCATCACACAGTGAGTTAACAGCAAAGCTCCGCTGAGAGCTCCTATCTCCTTACTCAGCCCTACACTCTTTACACTATGCCTTGCAGCCTGAAAATAAAATTAGTGTGTATTTGTGGAGGGTTCTTTATGTGACTGGTAAGGGGAAACAGAGGTAATATTGGCAAAAAAAAAAAAAAAAAATACTTGGCACTCCAGGACTCATTACCTGGCTGCCAGGTCAATAACACCTCCATCGATTCATGAAAGATTCCAGGCAAGTATTCATTTAAAGAAGAACCATTAACTGTAAATCAACGCCCAGAGTGAGTGCTAAGTTACAAAGTGAGTTAGAAGAAGTGGGTAAATGGAAGGCTGGTCTCAGCCCCAACAGCCACCTGGCTGTTACCCACCAGAGCAAGGAGAAGATATTCCCTCTGACCCAGAAAAGCAGCAGAAGGTCAGGATCAGGGGAGGCTTCTTCAAGGAGTATCTCTCTAACACAAAAATAACTGCCACTGCCTCCCCAAAGCAGCTGCAATGGCAAGATGCCTAGTAATCAATTAACAAGTGTTATTAAATCTATGGTGCACTGGGCTAGGAAGGCCCAGGCATAGAGATGGTGGCCTCTTCCGTGGTCGTCACTGCTTCACAACTTAGAAAGGCTTTAACTCAATCATTCCTTTGGAGCCTCTTGATGTCGTGTGGCTGGCAGTTTTTAATCTTTGCTTTGTGTCTGAAGAAGCAATTCCATGACTTGCTCAGGGTCCCACAGGGCACTTCCAAAGCCAAGCTGGATGCCAGGTCTGCCAGACTTGGTCCCACACGCTTCTCCTACAGCCTGCTCTGTTGGGGGCAGCAGTGTCCAGAAAACTGGACGAACAGCCTCTGACAAAGTGGAACAGCAAAAAGGCACAGGACAGACCAGTCTGGAGTCGCGTGCTACGTCTCTCTTCCCGCCCACCGCAGACTACCTGTGGTCACACTTTGCCACTCTGAGATTTTTGTCCTTTGAGGGCAGTTTGCACATGTGGGTTTGCATATGTGAATACACATGGACACATTTTTCTAAATGTTTGACTCTATATTTCTTGCAGTGTTTTTACATTCATCACCCATTTAGCTATCTTCAGAGTTAAATGACGTCATCAATACAGGCAATCTAACTATTTCCAGTTAATAGATGAGGAAACAGGCCCAGGGCAGCTTGTCCCGTGTCTTATTACTTCTCAGTGTAAAAGAGGGGGAGGCCAAGCGCTCTTTCTGTGTCATTTCATTTCATCCTCCCAACTGTCCTGGGAAGGAGGGAGGTGTGACTGCTCCATCTTACCCTTGAGGACACGGAGGCTCAGGGAGGCTAGGTCCCCTGCCCCAAGTGGCAGAGCCAGAACCCAGCACTGCAGGCCCGCAGCTGAGGTGTACAGTTGCAGGGAAGATCCACAGTGGGGCCAATTTCATGCCAGGCACTGAGTAGGTCCTTCCCCAAATACCAATACTAACAATAGCTTCCTGAGCCTTCACATGTGCCGGGATTGGGCTGAGCTCTGTCCACGCAGGACTCTGGGGGACAAGGCAGGGGGCCAGGTTGTCTCTGAATCCTTGAGTGGCACAGAGCTGGGCCCCCTCGTGCTGAAGCACCCAGCATAGCTCCATCCCTTTCTAGGACCTTTTCATTCATTTCTGCTGTGCAAGTGAAAGGACAGTGTGGGCTCTTAGCTAACAAGTGCCTTTGATGGCTATTCATCCCAAGTAACGCCACATCCACTGGGAGGAGTCAGAGCCAACCACCCCGCCCCGCCCCCCCCTCGCCAGCTCTCTGCACCCAAGAAACTGGGCCGGCTCCCAGGGTGCCTCAAATCCCTTCAGCTTTACTGGAGCAATTGCTGCCCACCTTTTGCATGATTCCACTCAGGCCGTCTTCTCTCTGTGCCCTAAGGAATGCTTTGCTGATAATAATAAACATTTCCACAAGAAGGCTCGGGTATCTCTGAATCATAATTTATTGCTTTGTTTCCATGGTTGATTTTTTTTTTTTTTTAACTGAAAAGACAGGGCAGGAGTGACTGAGCATGGATGGGATGAGTAATCCCGGCTGCTCTAAGCTCTGCTGGGAAGACAGAAAAAAGGGGTGGAGATGGAGAGGAGAAGAGAACGGGAGTGGGTGGAAGGCCGGACAGGGGGAACATGATCCCAGGTCCAGACAGGGAAGACTTGGGCCCCCAAGTCAGATAAGACTGCTCAGCTGAAGCCTGTAGACATGTGGAGGCAGAAGACAGGAAAGTATTCCAACAGAATGATCCACAAACATCAAAGGGATGGCCTGTCCGGACATTCCCAGGCTTCAGACTCAAGTGCCACCTCCTCCAGGTAGCCTTCAAAGATTACTTCAGCCAAGAGTGATGCCCCCCGTCCTCTGAACCTGAACCTTTCATCTCTCCCTATGGCTAGATGGCTTTGCCCTCTCACTTGTGTATTTGCACTGCCACTCCCCTCCCCCAGCTTCATCGTGAGCTCCCAAAGGGCAGAGAACTTGTTTTTACCTCTTCTTTACCTTTGAAGCACATGACACCCAGGATAGTCTTTACTTTTAGGTGATATGAGACCACACCTGTACACAGAGCCATGAGCCTCCAAGCGACCATTTGTGGATCAAGTTTCAGAAAATGGCACCAAATAATACTCCTACATTTTAACCTTTGGTGTTGGGCTTTATACTGCATGAAGCCTTTTCACATTCTTGGAACATAAGTGGCAGGTGATATGACACTCATTTTGTTAGATAAGAAAACTGAGGCGCAGAAAGTTTGAGTGATTGACCAGTTAGTAAATAGAAACAGCTCTCGAACCCAGATTTCTGACCTTCCTGATTTTCGTTAGAGGAGCTGAAAGTCTCTATCTGCTCTGAAGCACATGACATATTATTTAAGCGCACACAGCATTGCTGTAGCCTTCCCCCACTCAAGACACACAGTATGTATTAACATACATTCACAGCACTATCAGAGCTTCCTCGGTGGCTCAGATGGTGAAGCATCTGCCTGCAATGCAGAGACCTGGGCTCAGTCCCTGGGTCAGGAGGAGTCCCTGGAGAAGGGAAGGCCTACACACTCCATTGGCACCTGGCAGGCTACAGTCCATGGGGTCACAGAGAGAGACTAACACTATCACAGCATAATCAAGGCTCTGAAGAAACCTGCTTGGCTTTGTTCAATGCTACCTTCTCCAAATTTACCTTACCTGGAACCCTTTTGCACAGGATACCTACAAAATCCCAAACTGGAGAAATGTTCTATTGAACCACTGTTATTTTTCTACAGGGTAAATCATGTTCTAAGAGAAGCTATACATTATAGAAGAAGAAAGGCTTCAGTTAGATGAATAAAGCTCTAATGGTGAAATTTCAGGTTCAGCCAGTCAATAAGGACATTAATTATTATTTTACTTTTTATTATTGAACACTTCAAATACACACAAAATAAAAAAGCACAATAAATCCCCACGTACCCATCACCAATCACCAAACCAGCTTCAACAATATTCAACAATCTGCTTTTGCTTCCTTCTTTTAAATCTAAAATGTTTTAGAGACAATCCCAGACACCATCTGTAAATACTTCAGTATGTAACATTGTCACAATATCACATACCCTAAAATAATTAACAGTAATTCCTGGATCTCTAACACCCAGCCTGTCTCTAATCTCCTATTTGAGAGACTAGAATAACCTCCTATTGAGAGAATATTGATTATCTCAGAGAGAATCAAGGTGGACCTGGGTCAGGATTCAAACTCAACCCACACAGGGTGCTCGGCCAGTATGTCTATTAAACGACTTTAAATCTGTAACAATTCCCTCACGTCTCCCTTTTATTTTCCCTTGACCTCTTCTTGGAGAAGTTAGGGCATCTGTCCTAAGGCGCCCTCTCAGTCTGGATCTGTTGGCCGCCTCCCTGTGCTGGGCTTTCCCATATCCCTCCAGGTCCTGCATAAACTGGTCGTGCGAGTCATAGACAGGAGCAGTTTTATGGTGGGAGAATGTGCTGGGTGGTGCAGTGACCTTTCCATTATATAGCAGCTGGTTGCCTACTTTTAGTAAAGCTAACATTGATCCATGGGTTTGGATGCTGGAGAACACATCTTTTTTGAGCAAGCAGGTCCTCCTAGCAGCTCCAAAGTCATATCATATTCTATAATTTGGTTCTAGGTAATCTCTAACCCAAGATTTCATGGAGGATTATCTCTACCATCAAACTCCAAAACTCTTATTAGCTTATCCTCTCCTAGGCTATTTCTGGGTGAGCTTTGACCTTTTTTTAAAAGAAAAGACACTTTTAAATGACCAGACAAGCTGGAGACCCTGTGTTCCCTTCAGGCCAGGCCCTAGCGGCAACTGCATGGACTTAGCTGGAGTCCCAGGGTCTCCATGGCCCATGGATTCCTCCGCCCATCAGTCTCAAGGAGAATAAGAACACACAGTTGAACTTGATAAATATGTATCCAAAAATTTTAAAAACCAAATTACACAAATCAAGCTTATTCTGAGAGGTTCGTTTTGCCAGGGGTCTCTAGTGCTCCAATCAGCATAATTAAATAGCAAGATCTCTCTAGAATTGATTGTGGTTTTCAAGTTTTTTTATCATCCAAGGACCATTTCAGTGAGAAGATTTTAAGCTAATAAGAACCCCCAAATTAGAAACTAATTAAGGAGATGGGAAATACAAATGTATTTGTTTTTAGTCAGGCACCATTTTTATCAGGGAAATCATGAAAAATTAAAATTTTTAAAGTACTCATATGAAGGTTGTCAGTCAAGGACAACGTGGCTTTCTGCCTCTCCCTGCTGCAACATTTTAAGGTGATATATCTGAAGCTGTTCCCAATAGGCCCCCAGGAAGCAATAAAGAGACCAATTTTGAAGAGAATTACACACTGCTAGCCTCGGTGAGGAAAAAGGGGGTTGCCAAAATATTCTCAAATCTTTGGTGATTAAGAGTCACAGTGCCTCTTCCTTTTTGAATGTATGCATGCCTGGCAACAACATTAAATCATTGCAGTGCACTTTCTCATGCCCATTTGACAGATGAGAACATTAAGGCCTGGAGAAGTTGAGAGGGGTGCAGAGGGTCATGAACAAACTTAGAAAGAATCTAGACTATTTATCTATCTAAATGTGCTTGATTTTATGACACCCCCTCCTTGCTGTCCCCTACATGTGACACAGATTATCTTTTAAAATAGATACTAAGTCACCGTGACACTGCTTTGAAGACTCCTTCAGGATTTGTGACAGCCTGGAGAGCTCAGGCCCTAGCAGAGAAGCAGGAACTAGAAATCAGCTGCCCCTGGGGGAGGAAGCACCAGTCTAATGAGGCCGCAGCAGGGGACCCACAGATGACTGCGGTGACCATCCAAGGACCACTGACACAACCACAGACTATCAGATGTTGACCCAACCTTGAAAATGCTGCTTCAGTCCCCGGGGCTGGAAAATTCCTATCCATCTGTAGACTTTGCCCTGATTCCAGCACGGCTGATACCCGGTTACTCTTTGCATCACCGACCAGCACCTCCTAGTTCTGTTCCCTCCATACCAGCCCTGAGGACAGGGGACCTGCTGGTAAACACCCTCTTCAAACTCAACCCAGGTAGGTGAAGAGGACCCTATGGAACTTCCTTGGTTTCAGGTCTCTCTCCCCTCAGGCCCAGGAAGGACAGACAGTGAACTTTCCTAATAACTCAGGAGAGATACCAAACTTGGGGGGATGAGTTAAAGACCCCACATACTAGGCTGAAGGCAAATAAAGACATCAGGCACACCTGCCACTGACCCGCAGGAGACAATGGGTTGGTTCAAAAGGGTGCACTGAGTTGGGCCTGTGGGCAGGAGGACAGTGCATGATGCTGACCCAGCCTGCCTTGTGATGCTGGGCGGGAGGGTACGATTAGAACCCACCCAGCTCTCAAACAAGAAAACACCCCAAGGAGGGAATTAAGAGTCTCAATAACATTTTATAACTTTACGAAGGACTTTCACATATACAATCTCATTTGTGTCTCAGAAAAACCCCAAAGGCAGGAATTATTTAAGCGACTCTTCAGATGAGGCTGGGTTTAGGGGAATTTGATTTTGTGGAGTGCTAACCCTGTGCCAGTGACCTGTGTCAGGATGCTACGCTAATTCATATACAGAGCAATGACTGTTTTCAGCTGCCACTGGAAACCAGTGCCTGGAGTAGATATCATTCACAGAGTAATAAAGAAAAATACCTTCTCCAAGCCCAGAAAGAGCAGCCGTATCTATGACACTGGCTCTCTGGCCCTAAAGGAGAATAGCCTGTGTTTTTACGGCTGTGGAAAGAAACGAGGCAGGTAGGGTAGGGACAGATCTTTGTTTCAAAGATGGAGACTGGGAGACGGGAGAGACAGGAAGAAGGACAAGCAGATTTTGGAGCAGGGTGCCTGGGTCAGCTTCCAAGACACCTGGGATGGCTTAGGTAATGGGTCCTGGGGTGGCCAGCAACCCTCAGCCCACTGAAACACAGCACCACAGTGGTGTCTGCTAAAGCTAAAGCTAAAAGTCTGGGGACCCCAAAATTCCCTATGACAGAGCTGACATAGGGCTGCAAGCTGCCTGCAGGGCCTGCCTCCTCCAGGTGACTGACCACACAGCTCTGGACAAGGAGGGCCACAGGCAGCCACTATGCCACCCTGGGTGAAGATCCAGGCTCATCGTCCCTGCCCCTTTGTCCTGCCCTATAAAGACACATGGTCCTCATACAACAAAAGATTGGGGACAGAACTACAGAAAATCCTACCAGGAAACTTTCACCAAACTTAGGCCATAGGCAGAACACCACTTGATTTTCATTTGATTTCAGTTCAGTTCAGTCGCTCAGTCGTGTCTGACTCTTTGCGACCCCATGGACTGCAGCATGTCAGGCCTCCATGTCCATCACCAACTCCCGGAGTTTACTCAAACTCACGTCCATTGAGTCGGTGATGCCATCCAACCATCTCATCCTCTGTCGTCCTCTTCTCCCACCTTCAATCTTTCCCAGCATCAGGGTCTTTTCCAATGAGTCAGTTCTTTGCATCAGGTGGCCAAAGGATTGGAGTTTCAGCTTCAGCATCAGTCCTCACAATAAAAAGCTTATTTCTTGGCATGGAATGTCGCCAAGTAATCATCATTTTCTTTAGTCCTCACAGTTACCCAGTAAAACAGACCTTCTTAGTGCCACTCCCAAAGCAGGTTCTGAAGCTCAGAGAGCTTTGGGATCTGCCGGAGGTCAGCCCCGGACCTGGAAGTGGTGGTGTCCCAAGGTTAGCTAGGTGCTAGCTGGTGCCCCTGAACAAGATGCTCTGAATTCTAGACACGGGTTGACCAATACAGCAACCACAGGCCACAGGTGCTATTGAACACTTGCAATGTGGCTGGTCCAAACCCAAGATAATTGAAGTACCAAATGCACTCTGGACCTCAGAGACTATGTTCAGAAAGAAGAATAAGAACTATCTTGTTACGAATCATTATATTCACTCCATGTTGGAGTGATAATACTTTGAACACATTGAGTTCAAGGAAGCGTCATTACCATTCTTTTCACTTGCTTCAAATTTAAAACCGTGTGTGCGGCTCATGCAAGGTCTCTGTGGGCAGTCCCTCTCCAGGTCCCAAGTCTTGCCCCGGTCTCTGTACCCACCTCACCCTGCCCCGCTCCCGAGGACAGAGCTGGAAGCCGAGGAGGCAAGACTCTCCAAGTATTCTGAGAACGTCCTCTCTTCTCGACGTTTCTGTAAATTCCTGGGCGCACCCCTCCCACCCTGTACCCTACTCAGTGCCCAGAAAGCATCTCCGGGCCCAGCCACTGCCAAAGCACTCACACACAGTCACCATTTCCGAGTGTTTGGATCCACCTTAAACCACATTTTCCATGGCCAGAGGAATGCTGAGAACCAGGTTTCCAAAGCCCAGGCCTCAAGTGTGTTAAGTCGCTTGGTCATGTCCGGCTTCAAACCAGTTCGCAGTTGGAAGCCCTGGGAATTCGGATGCGTTTCTCCCAGGCTTCTTTACTCCCTCCTGCCTGCAGACCGTGAGCTCCTCCAAGAGCAGAACAATGGAAGCAAACTAAATGATTGATCACTTATTATGGTGCCAGCTGCAGTGCTAAATGCTTTACATGTCTCGTTTTATTTAATTCTCCCAACCAGCCTATGAGTGAGGAAGTCTTGTTCTCATTTTGAAGACAGGGGCCTGAGGCTCCCAGAATCTGGGATCTGTCTCTACTCCCATGCTTTTCCCTCTGCCCTTTATTCCCTCCCCTGGGAGCAGACACACCTCATGCATCTTTGTTTGTCTGGCACAACCCACTCCAGTATTCTTGCCTGGAGAATCCCAGGGATGGGAGAGCCGGGTAGGCTGCCGTCTATGGGGTCGCACAGAGTCGGACACGACTGAAGCGACTTAGCAGCAGCAGCAGCAGCATGGTGCCGAGTGCAAAACAGGTACTTGGTAAATATTGGGAAACTAGGTTAAGAACCTTCTGATAGATTCAATCTGCTGTTCTTTCTTGACTTAATCAGAATGTATTTTGCCTCTAACCTTAAGGCTGCACACATGAGAAGTCCTCACCCACCCACCTGAAGATCCCCTGGAGGAGGGCATAGCTACCCACTCAGGCATTCTTGCCTGGAGAATCCCATGGACAGAGGAGCCTGGCGGGCTGCATATAGTCCATAGGGTCACAAACGGGTGGATACAACCGAAGCGACTTAACACATACACACACACACCTGCAGGGCTGGGCTTTTTCTGCCTCCTTCTGCCCCCATTACTTCCCATCACAAGGCCCCACAGATTCAGCCCTGCCCGGGCCCCTAGCCAAGCTGAAAATGCACAAACCACCTCTTCCACTGAGAGAGAGGGGTCCGAGGATAGCCCAGGGCCTGTATACTAGGGTCTAGGGTGCCTGGGGACACAGCTAGCGCCAGGAAATTATGAAGATGCCAGCTCCCTAGCAAAGTCCTCCCCCCCAGGCCTAGCCAGACCCCTGACTAAAGCTCGATTCCCCTTCCATTTGTTCATATAGACAAAAGTCAAATCCCGGGCTTGCCTGGTGCCTGAAGCCGATCCATTTCCTAGAATTGGGTTGTTTTCTGGATTCTTTCTTCATCTTATTCTTTCTGCCTGATTTAGAACAAGGCCACCCAGAAGTCCTAATACTCTGCCCCTCCCCACCCTTTGGCTAGGCCTCATGGACCCTGACACTGGCCTGCACAGGAATGGAATTTGCCCCACCCCCTTGGGCCTCCTGCCCCAGGCCACTGGCTTTCTCCCCCTGCCCTGGTCAGTTTCCCAAGGCCCCAAGCTATTTTTGCTCCCACCCTAGCCTGTTGTTTACCCCATGGTGGAAATGGCCAGAGTAGTACCCAGTATGATACAGTGGCCAAATGGCCAGTGGGAACAGGTTCTCCACCAGGTGGCCAATGGGAACAGGCCCTTCATCAGATCAGAACTCATCTTTGGGGTCTCCATCCCACTGGATCCTGGTCCTTTCACCTCAGGGCTTTGCCCTCTAGGCTCTGAGGACCTTCTTATTGTTTTCTGCCATGGCTGATCTCCAATTACCTGCTAGACCTAGAGTGTCTGCCAGCCCCTTCCTGAGCTCTCCAGACCCCTACTCATGACCTCCCCTAGCCAGCCTTGATCATCTGCTACTTGCCCTGGCATCTTTGGAGGGCTAGAGGAAGCCACAAAGTCCCTACTTCCTTTTTAACAAGAAATACCAACTCATCACCTCTCCTGTCATTCAAGAAATCTGATCCAACCAGGAACACTTCTCAGCCAATAGGGCCTCCAGATCTGTTCCTCAGGTATCACTGGTATAGGAAAGAGCCCCTGCCTATCTTGCTGCCTCTGTTTCCCCACCAGCATTCATGCCCTGCTTCCTAAGGGAGCTATGGGAAATAATGACTCCTTGATTTGTTATTCTGAGGTCTTAAAACAGGAGGTGATACATCCATAACGGCATCAGGCCTTCCTACAAGGTATAGTATGAACCTGCCTGATGCTAAATCTTCTGGTGCTAACTCCAGCAAGCGCTTGGGGCAGAAACTAATAACTATAAAGCATCCATCTATCATCTTATCAGGACTTACTCTGCTCTGTTTGTATAGTTATCTTCCCAAGAGTTGACATTGTATGTCTACTCCAGGCTGATATATTCTCCTACCTGCTACATCATTCAGAAAGGATTGATGAACCTCAGGTTCATTACCTGTCATTACACCGTGTACATGTCACTGGGGGCCGAAGTATCAATTCCTCTTGAGTCTCCCCAGTGACGCAGTCCCGCCTTGGAGGCTCCAGGTCCAACGGGCTGCAGATGGTGCTCACGCTGCAGGCTCTGGAGGGCTCCACGCCATCCCTTACCTTCTCCTGGCTGGGCCTGCTCCTTGGGGGTGGTGTGGCCTTCCAAGTACCCAGCTGCTTCAGAGTGGGGACCTGTAGGAAGAACAGAGGCCCGATGACCTACCAGGGCCAGAGACACAGGTCCAAGTCTTAGCTGTTCTAGAACTTTCCAGCCATCCTTTCTTCCTCTCTCTCTCTTTTATTATTAGGTCTTATATCTCCAGGTGACTGTGTAGACTACCTCAGCTAGGGTCTTCATTGCCAATGTTCTACCCACCAACCCTACCCTCAGCCCTCTGCATGCATGCCTCCCCCTAAACACACACATGTTTGTTCTTAATCTTCTTACCTCTACATAGCTTATTTCACCTGCCTGAAAGACCAACTCTCAGTCACTCATTCTACCCACCATTCAGAGTTCAGCTCATCCCCACCAACAGACCCCACAGCCCCAGAAAGAAGCACCTGGGTGTCTTCCCTGCACCAATGAAACCCACAAGGAACAAGGCCATGTCTACTGGGGATAGTCTTAAACTCTTGTGGCCCAGGTCTCTGGTGGCTTCCAGTGTGCTGTGGGTTTGGGGCTCCAGGAAGGCCACCCACCTGCAGCCTCCTTTCACAGCCCTTCACTCAGAGTGAGAGACAAGGGTACTCTGCAAACCTCGCTGCAGAGGGACACAGATACTGCCCCACTGAGTGATCACATTTTGTAGCCAAGACCACAGCTCACCTCTGGGATAGGGGGTGGGGGGTAGGTGGTCAGGGCCTCCAGCTAGAAGCAGCCGTGCCCTGGCGTGCAGACCTTCTGGGCTCTGGAGACTGGGGCCACACTGGCTGTAACCCTGCACCTCTGACCAGGCATAGCCTCCAGCTCCTGGGGTCACTGCCCAGACAGCTGTGACTCTGAGCCCCAACCTTGGGCTCCTCTGGGCCTCGGTGGACCCACTGCGGAGAAGGGGCTGCGGCAGGAGGAGAACATCCGCCAGGGCCACCAGTGCTGCAGGTAAGAGGAAGCACCATGGACAGGGATGAGGGTACGAAGGCAGGGCCCTGGAGTCCCTGGGATGCTCTCAGCCTAACGACAACAACGTCTTACACACGTATCATAATTTATACCCTGCCAGCTGCTTTTGCATCCATGACATCCATTTGGTTTCACAGTAGTGATGTGAAGGGATCCTTTCTAAAGGTTACTTTGGAGATAAGGAAACAAAAGCACAGAAAGGTTGAGCATCTCACTAAAGATCACACAGGAAGATAGCAAGAGTCAAGGCTAGAATTTCTGACTCCCAGTTATCATTCTTTTCAGCAAGCTCCTAAGACCTGAGTTAATTTCCTACCGTGTCAGGGGGCGGGGGTCAGTAGGGGTGGGGAGGGGGAGGGGAACAAAGGCGTGGGGGGATGGAGAGAAGTAGGGTTGGAGTAGGGTCGGGCCATGGTCTCTCCCCTGCGAGGAGGATCTAAGTGAAGACAGCACAGAGTGATAAATAGGGAAGGAAGGAATGTGGGGGCTCCAAGCTGACAGGAGCAGCTCAGGCGAAGAGGAAGCTGCTGTGATAAATAGCCACAGCTGGGGGTGGAGGAGGGGCAGAGCGCCAACCTTGAGACTCCAGGGGACCCGACTCTACAGCTCTGCCCCCAGGCATTTCTGCGCAAGGCAGCACCGGGGGGTAAGATGCCCCTTTGAAAGAACTAAGCAGTTATTGGTATTACCTTCAAAAAGCATATATACACGTCAATGCTCTTTTGTTTATGTGAGATACTCCTAAATAATGAAAATGGAAAGAAAAAAAGCACTACCCGAAGTTCCACCCCCTATGAGGAAAGATCTCAGATGCTCCTGGATGATGGGATTCTCAGCTTGATGCCAAAGCTACTCTGTTTCTCCTGGAGAAGTCACACCTAGGGAATTGTTATTTGGCAACACAAGGCAGTTTGAGCTTCTTCTAGAACAAGCAGCACAGGTCAAAGGCCAGGAAACCCAGGATAGGTGGTAAATCCATGGAATTAAACAGAAAAAAATGGCCCAAACACAAATGTTAGCCACGCGCCCACGGCAGACCCACATGCCCACCTTCCTGAGCAGTGAACCAGAACTCAAGACATCAGGCTACAGGAAGAACAGAAAGTCATCTCCTGGGGGTACCGCCCTGTGTCTCCCGCAGCCCGGGGCAGGGGCGGGGTCCTTGCTTTACCTCGTAAGAAGTGAGCCCTACTATGCAGGCACGCCAGATGCCCTGGGGGAGCAGGGAGAAGCCCACCCTTTCGAAGCTGGTCACCAGCTCGCCCAGTGGGCTACAGGGTCACCTGGCAGCTGGAGCTCCAGAAGCCAACAGCCAGAGCACATCAGGTTTTGCTGGGGGTGGGAGGGTGGGGAGCCCTCTCGAGCCCTCCTGCAAGGTGGGGCTGAAACACATTCACAGCAGATGGTGCTGTCGCCCTTGCTCCGGGATTCTCACTCCTAATTATCTGTGCTGTCAGCAAAACAATTAACCCTCAAAGAAAAATTGCGCCATCCCCTCCCAACCATATGAAAAGGCAATTTTTCCCAAGGACGAGGGACACTCAGGGCAGCAGCAGAGGGAAAGTAGGGCAGCCTTGCGCTCGATTCCGGATCTCACTCACCCTGGGCGATTTCGCCATCCTCTGACCTCCGAGGTCTGCTGCATGGCAGCCCCGCACTTCCTTTCCCATAAAAAGAGGGGAGTGAGTCCAATCCCTAGGGACCCCTTCAGTCCCACAGCGCTGCCGTGCTACAGGCAGGCATGGTTCTCCCCCTTCGAATTCTAAGTCCTCTGGAGCAGAGATGGAGCTTCCGTTTGTTCCTCCATTCATCTGCTCACTTGCTTATCCACTGATTCATTCATTCAGTTATTGTGGAGACATAAAGAAAATGTCTATTCATGACCACTGCTTGGAGCTCTCTTCCCCTGAGATGTGGGAAGAGGAAGGAAGGATGGAGCAGGTTGAGGTGGGGGATGCTAGGGGCTTCCACACTTGGCACTAACTAGGCATCAGAGACGCAGGGTTTGATCCCTGGGTTGGGAAGATCCCCTGGAGGAGGGCATGGCGACCCACTCCAGTGTTCTTGCCTGGACAATCCCATGGACAGAGGAGCCTGAAGGGCTACAGTCCATAGGTTCACAAAGAGTTGGACACAACTGAAGTGAATGAGCACACACATGTGTAAGAGGGAAATCCTGCTGGTGCACCTGTGTTCTCTCTGCAGGTTCAGCTGCAGGAAGGCAGACTCCTCTCCAGAGAGCTGAATGCGGTAAGCAAGCCACCATGGTCCGCAGGGCGGGCCCGCAGAGGGGTGGAGAGGTGCTGTGTAAGGAGGTCTCAAAGCCCCCATCAGACGCTGGGTGGGGGGCTGCAGGTAGCACTTCACCCATGTTCATTGAGTACCTGAGGCCTCAGTGAATGAACCAGAATGCCCCTTCTTAAAGGAACTGTTTAAAAGAAAGGAGAGCTTTGACAAGGCTGAGACATACTGATCGTTACCCAAGGGGCACTATTTAAGACTGGGCTCGGTTGGCCTGTTTCATACATTATCATGCACTACCATGGGAAAGAAAGCAAGGTGAGCAAGAAATTGTAGAATGTTCACGGTCACCCGGGGCCACGTTTTTGCAGGCACCATCTGGAGAGGTTGAAGGGCTGGTGGTTCACAGACAAGGAACCCACAGGTGGCCCCACGCACAGCCTCACTTTGGTCCCTATCCCCACAGCCTCCCAGGATTGCCCCTCAACAGACTGGGGAACTCACAAGGC
The DNA here is from genome assembly GCF_023091745.1 of Budorcas taxicolor. NCBI lineage: Eukaryota > Metazoa > Chordata > Mammalia > Artiodactyla > Bovidae > Budorcas > Budorcas taxicolor. The sequence goes on from NC_068931.1 coordinate 48,528,410, forward strand.
AGAAAGGAAGGCCCAGATGTCTGGCCTACTCTGCCCCCAACCCCCATGGGGCTGCAGATCCCCTATTCAGGCAATGCTTTGGGCCCCATGGAAAAGGAGTGTGGAAAACAGATAGGGTCTGGGGGTCGGTGGGGGGGTGGGGTGGGGTAGGGAGCTGAGACTCCTCCTCCACCACCATTTTGCCCAGTTCAAGCCTTGTGACATCTTTCTGCCATCTCCTTGTCGCCCATCCGGCTACCAGCTCTCGCCTTCACCCAGTGCCCAGGAGCACAGGCTCGGATGCCAGCTACTCGGCATAAAAGGAGTGTGTTTATATTCAGAGCAGGCCATTGCCCACTCAGAATCTGCCCACCCGAAGGCAGCACATGTGACTGTACCCCCTGCCCAGAGCCCAAGCGGGACAGATGCCAACCTCTGGCTGGAGACATTTCTAAATATGAGCTGGCACAAAGAGTCAGGTTCCCAGGCCTCCACTGCTCTGGGAGACCCAGCCAGGACTGTCAAGGCTGCCGGGAAGGAGAGGGGCTGGGGGCAGGCAGGAGCAGGAGGTGGCCAGCTGAGACAGCCATCAGTCCCAGAAACATCACCTGAGCCTCTCCCTGGCCTTCCAGCCTCGTTAGGGGGAGAGACAGGATTGCCCTGCACCCAGAAAGCCTAATCAGTTGCCCAAAACCCTTGGCGGCAGGCACAGGAAAGCCACTGCTTGCTCAAATGCACATGGATTAAAAATACACAAATAGAATATTTTTTTTCTTTCCCTCTCCTCAACCCCCTGAAGCCTAGGATGGTTGTTAAAAATAGCCTTGCTGTGGCATGGATCTTACAAAACCCAGGGGCTGGCAGGAAAATTAAGAAGCCATTGGAGGCAGCACTAAGTGGTTACCCCTGGGGAGTGGGCTGAGGAGGACTAGAAGGGGGTGCCTTTAAGTGTTTGCAGACATGCTGCTTGGATTTTTAACAAGCAGATATTATTTTTATTAGTTAGTTAGCTTTGGGTTTTTTTTTTTTTTTAATGGAGGTTCATCTATTGCATCTTCCTGCCTAAGCTGAAGGCTGAACTTACACTGACCTAGCAACATGACAACTCAGTGCTGGCCACCTCATTGGTGAACAGACCCCTCAGCACACAGGGCACCAGAGGCAAATTCAACCCAGAGTCACAAATGGAGCATGAGTGAGAGTCTCAGATCTATAACTTGATGGCTGTCTGACCTCAGATAAGCCACTTGAACTCTCTGGGCTACAGTTTCATTAACTGTAACATGAGGCAGTTGGATTAAATGCTCAACCAGGTACCTTCTAGCTGTAAGCATTTCACAAGTTTAAGGATTGGAAAAACATCTAAAACTTGTCCTGTGTTTGTTCCCATCATGAACAGGCAAGGGGAATGTGCCCCTGGCCTGGGGTGCAGTTTTAAAATCGAGGGACAAAAGAAATCCAAATTGGAAAAGAATAAAACTGTCACTGTTTGCAGATGACATGATACTATACACAGAAAATTCTAAAGATGCTACCAGAAAACTATTAGAGCTTATCAATGAATTTGGTGAAATTGCAGGATACAAAATTAAAACACAGTAATCTCTTGTATTCCTATACACTAATAATGAAAGATCAGAAAAAGAAATTAAGGAAACAATCCTATTTACCATCACATCACAAGAATAAAATAACTAGGAATAAACCTACGTAAGGAGGCAAGATAACTGTACTCAGAAAACTCTAAGAAACTGATAAAAGAAATAAAAAATGACACCAAGAGATGGAGAGATATACCATATTCTCAAATTGGAAGAATCAATATTGTCAAGATGATTATACTACCCAAAGCAATCTTCAGAGTCAATGCAACTCCTATTAAATTACCAATGGCATTTTTCACAGAATTAGAACCAAAAACAAGTTACAATTTGTATGGAAACACAAAAGACCCCAAACAGTCAAAGCAATCTTGAGAAAGAAAAACAGAGCTGGAGAAATCAGGCTCTCTGACTTTAGACTATGCCACAAAGCTACAGTAATCAAAACAGTATGGTGCTAGCAGAAAAACAGAAATATAGGTCACTGGAACAGGACAGAAAGCCCAGAGATAAACCCTATGGTCACCTAATCCCTGACAAAAGAGCCAAGAATATACAATGGAGAAAAGATAGCCTCTTCAATAAGCAGTGCTGGACAGTGACATATAAAAGACTAAAATTAGAATCCTCCCTAACCCAATAAACAAAAATGAACCCAAAATGGATTAAAGACCTCAATGTAAGGCTGGATATTATAAAACTCTTAGAGGAAAACATAGGCAGAACATTCTCTGACATAAATCAAAGCAAGATGTTTTTCTAATCCACCTCCTAAAATAATGAAAGTAAAAACAAAAATAAACAAAAGGGACCTAACTAAACTTAAGAGCTTTTGCACAGCGAAGGAAACCAGAAACAAAACAAAAAAAGACAACCCACAGACTGGGAGAAAATATTCGCAAATGAAGCAAACTATAAGGAATTAATCTCCAAAATATACAAACAGCTCATGCAGCTCAATTAAAAAAAATAATAATCAAAAAAATAGGCAGAAGAACTAAATAGACATTTCTCCAAAGAAGACATACAGATGGCCAAAAAGCACATGAAAAGATGCTTAACATCATGAATTATTAGAGAAATGCAAATCAAACCTACAGTGAGGTATCACCTCACACTGGTCAGAATGGCCATCATCAAAAACTCTACCAACAAAAACTCCACCAACTGGAGAGGATGTGGAGAAAAAGGAACCTTGCTACACTGTTGGTGGGAATGTAAATTGGTTACAGCCACAACAATATGAAAGGTCCTTAAAAATCTAAAAATAGAGCTATCATATGGTCCAGCAATTTCATTCCTGGATATAATATCTGGAGAAAACCATAATTTGAAAAGATACATGTACCCCAGTGTTCACTGCAGCCCTATTTACAATAACCAACAACACAGAACATGGAAGCAACCTAAATGCCCACCAACAGAAGAATGGAAAAATAAGATGTGGTGCATATACATAATGAAATGTTACTCAGCCATAAAAAAGAATAAAATAATGCCACTTGCAGCAACATGGATGGACCCAGAGATTGTAACACTGAGCGAAGTAAGTCAGACAGAGAAGGAGAAATATCATGACATCACTTAAATGTAGAAACTTTTAAAAATGGTACAAATGAACTTATTTACAGAACAGAAATAGAGTCACAGATGCAGAAAACAAACTTAGGTTACCAGCGGTGGGGGATAAATTGGGAGATTGGAGATTGGGAGATAGATGTATACAATCTGCTGCTGCTGCTGCTAAGTGGCTTCAGTCGTGTCCGACTCTGTGCGATCCCATAGATGGCAGCCCACCAGGCTCCCCCGTCCCTGGGATTCTCCAGGCAAGAACACTGGAGTGGGTTGCCATTTCCTTCTCCAATGCATGAAACTGGAAAGAGAAAGCGAAGTCACTCAGTCATGTCTGACTCTTCACAACCCCATGGACTGTGGCCTACCAGGCTCCTCTGTCCATGGGATTTTCCAGGCAAGAGTACTGGAGTGGGTTGCCATTGCCTCACCCTACTACATACAAAATAGATAACCGATAAGGACCTACTGTATAGCGCAGAGAACTCTATCCAATCCTCTGTAATGACATATATGGGAAAACAATCTTAAAAAGAGTGGATATATGTATCTGTGATTCAGTTTGCTGTACAGAAGAAACTGACATAATATTGTAAATCATCTATACTCCAATAAAATTTTTTTTAAGCTAAGCTTTTATCAAATCTAAAAAAATAAGACCAAGAGAGAAGGGGAAGGAAAGAAGCTGTTCCGAGTGAAGAAACCAGCGTCATACCTTGTGGATGAAGTATGCAAGTTGGAAAGAGTCTCAGAGTGGGGCCCAAAATGTCCTAGGCTCAAATCCTGACTTCAGCTATTAGTAACTATGTGAACTCAGGAATTGTTCATCAGTGGTACAAACAGACCTCCTCATCTGTAACATGGGATATGAATATCCACCTCCAAAGGCTATTGTAATGGGACTTCCCTGGTCGTCCAGTGGTTTAGAATCCACCTGCCAATGTAGGGGACATGGGTTCCATTCCTGGTCTAGGAAGATTCCACATGCTGTAGGTCAACGAAGCTCATGCTCCACAACTGCTGAAACCTGCACTCTAGAGCCAGGCTCTACAGCAAGAGAGGCCACTGCAATGAGAAGCCCACTCACAGCAACTAGAGAGCGGCCCTGCTTGCTGCAACTCGAGAAAGCCCACGCATAGCAATGAAAGCCCAGTGCAGCCACAAATAAACACGTGTCTAAAAAACAAAGGCCGTCGCGACTGTTATAGGTAAGGAAGTGAAGAAACACCCAGCTCATTGTGGGAGCTTAACATGCTTTCATTCTTTTCTTCCTCCTGTGGTTTACCCTCCACAGCACTGCAGGGCGATTAAGAGTGTGGGCTCTGGAATGAGGTTGGTCTTCCAGCTCCACCACCTATTCACTGCTGACCGTGGGCAAGCAGCTTCATTTTTCTGTGCCTCAGCTTCTTCACCTACTAAGTGGGAATGAACCAGGGCTGGTTACTGTGTTCCTGCCCCTCCTGGCCAACTGAGCCCTCAATTTTCAATGTTGCATCTTCCATAGATTTTCACAGGCCTCCTTCCTTCCCGCTGTCTCTCTAAGATTCCTGGTGCACAGCTGGCCACCACCTGTCCGCCTGGCCCTTCCATACTCATTCCCTGTCCCCTCTCCATTTGGCCAGCTCTCAGCAGGCTGTACATCTGGCCAGGATTCTTTCCTGGAACAGGGGAATGTGTTTCAGCTCAGTGCTTCTCAAGCTTCAGTGTGCTTAGGAATCACCTGGGGATCTTGTCAGAATAGAGATGCAGCTTCAGATTTGGTGGGTCCCAGTTTAGGTCTGAGATTCTGTATTTCTAACAAGCTCCCAGGGGATGTCCATGCCACTGGTCTGGGACCACCCTTTGATTAGCAAGGCTGTAGAATGGAAGAAATCCTAGTGTGTTTGTATATGTGTGTGTGTGTGTGTGTGTGGATGTGTGTGTAGGGGGGATGGAGACAGGGACAAGGCAGGCCAGTTATCCAAATCAGAGAAGGAGTAGAATTTTAACAGAGATGGCATGAGGGAGACCAAGAAGATGAAAAGGAGGAGAGTGTTTTACAAAATGATGTGACATTACCCAATCAATAAAAATGATGTTTATTGAGATAACGCAAAGCACAAAAGAGGCCTATGACGTATTAACCGAGAAAGCAGACTGCCCGTTATTCTCACACACACACACACACACACTACATCTTTAACTCTGCCAAAGGCACAGTTTAAAACCCTGATGGTAGGATGACAGTGAAGGCTGCGTTTCGGTATTATAACCACATGTATTTTCATTTCTTCGTCATTTTCTAGATGTTCTTGGCGAAGTTTTATCATTTTTGTAATTTAAAACTTACCTTCTATACACTCCCAAATGCCCACTCCCCCAAATCGTCAGTTATCCTGTTACTGAGGTTTGATGTATTTTGAGCACAAACTGCCATCACTGAAAGGGTAAGAAAATGGTGCATTAAATCTCAGTCAAACCCAAAAATAAAGCAACCCAGATTCTGTTCTTCCTCTAAGCCAAGGGTCTAGCTCTTTGGAAGGCTGGTGTTGCCACCTCTCACTATAGCAACAGGGAGACCCTGGTAACCCTGAGCTTACAGTAGTTAAGAGTAAAAATTGAAAGTCTGTGGAGAGATGTGCAGTAAGATGTTTCCCCGGGTTTGCATTGGACAGGCTGGGTTCTGAGCCCTCTCAGCCTCTCTTACAAAAAAATAGAAAGCAAAAACCAGACTCTAGGAGCACTTTCCCACAAGATCACAAGGTGTGCTTGGCATTTTCTTCTTTGTTTCCCACTTCAGGGCTGTAAGCTGCCTTTCAAACCAGTTTCTGACATGCCTGGAGGAAGGCTGTTCTAGAGTAGGAGTCACTGTCCAGCCCAGGGATGCCTGCAGCCCACTGATGTTTGGGGCATGTTCACACCATTCCCAGCACCCTACCCCCAGGCTGTCTGTGTACCTCTATCCGTCTCGCCTGGCTCACCAGCACCCCCACCCATCCACCCAGACCCTGACCCACTCTATGCAGTACCTCCTCAGTTTGCCCTTGGGCAGGTGTTTCAGGCCCCCCAGCCTCCCATCCAGACCTTAGCTCTAACCTCTGGGAGGCTGGAAGGGGTCCCAGCCTTGGTCTGGCTGCTCCTGCCAGAGGTACAGTGTCTGAACCCAGGCCTGCTCTCCAGAACCCTGAATCTACTTTGCACTCTAGTGAACCAAGTTCAAGGCCCAGTTCTGCCACCATCTGGCTATGGAATCTTGGGTAGACCCCTTCACATCTCTGAACCTATAAACATTTAAAACTGAATTTATAGGAGGCCTCCCTAGTGGGTCTTGGGGAAGAATCCACCTGCCAGTGCAGGAGAGACAGGCTTGATCCCTGGTCCGGGAAGATCCCACAGGCCACAGAGCAGCTAAGCCCAGGCACCAAAGCTACTGAGCCCAGTGCTGCAGCTACTGAAGCCTGCATACCCCAAGGCCTGTGCTCCACAATAAGCAAAGCCACTGCAATGAGAAGCCTGTGCCCCACAACTAGAGAGTGGCCCCCGCTTGCCACAATTAAAGAAAACCCCGTGCAGCAGCAAAGGCCCAGCACAGTCAAAACTAAACAAAGTTAAATTTTGAAAATGGGTTTATAGAATCTCAGGGTCTCTTTTGGTCCTAATACGGCATCAAACCAGCAGGAATAACTGTTTACAGTTTTCCTAGCAATACAGACCAGACATTTCACATACAAGGATGTCTAGACAACGGAACATTGCCCCTTCAAGCAACAAAATGCGTTTCATTTTAGCCCTACTGCACCAAGTTGCTTTAAAAAAAAAAACGATTATACGTTTCTCTTCATTTTGTGGCAAGGAAGAAAACCTAACATTTGTCTGTGTACACCTCTCCCCAGCTTTGTTCCACAAAGCACTCACAGTGGCCGAGGTGCTGAAAATAACATAACCATAACCTTGTCTTCAAGGCCCTCTGGCATCTCTATGAGATGCTCTCCTACGTCAGGATTTGTCCCTACTGCTCCAGTTTTCTCTCTTCCTCTACCTGCCCCTCCCCACAGTAAGGTTCCCAGAAGTCACGCTACCTGTTAGGAATGGTGGCTGCCGTGAGAAGCTTCCTCACTTCTAACGTGCAGCCCCCTGGGCTGGGCGACAGTGGAGCTCTGAGAAAGGGGTCAGGTGGAGTGGTGGTCTCAGAATAAGGAGCCATGGCTTCAGCCATTTCACTGATTAGAGGCACTTGTCCCTCACTCTGCGATCCGTGTCCTGGAGAGCAGAGGTGAGAGCAGGCAGAGCTCCAGATAACTGAAGTGTTAATACCTGTGGCTTGACTCCACACCTAAACCAGCACTTATTGCTACTTCGTTGGCTGGTTTTCCCAGAGGGGGCATTTAGAGATCACCAGAGTTGCTATCATTTCCACCAGGGCTAGACTAGAAGGCAAGTCAGGTTTAGAATTTAATCCCAACTGTATACATCCCTGGGGTCACTCCTTTCTCCAAACTGATCCTCAAATTTCAATATGCCCTTGTCTGGCTTCTTCCCATAAGAGATGCTATAATTTCCCCAGATGAGGCTTTCTTTTCAGAGGAAGCCATCAATGGGCCCTAGATCAGATGCCGGCTCATCCCTAAACCAGAAACATCTGGTACAGCCATCCCTGGCCACGCCCCTCCATCCCTGGCCACGCCTCCTCTTCCTTCCCCACCCCCACCCCTCTACAAGGCAGCCACAAAACCTGGAGGCCCTCTGCCTTTGTCCCTCCGTCCCAGGTCAGAGCAGATATGCACCAACAAGCTCTTACTGTCCCCTGTGCACACCCAGCTTCCCACCTGAGCCCGTCAACTCCACATTTATTACCCACCTGTCACGCCCCCTGAACATGTGCACTTCCTGCTCCGTGCACGACTGGGCGCCCACATCACTCATTCTAGGGAGGACACCAGCGGAGAGCCTGGAGGTTGTGGTTGGAAAAGGGAGTTTCAGAGTTTTCAAGCCTGGAGGTGGGCAGTTCTGAAAGGGTGCCTTTATAGAAAAGCCAGGCTGTAGGAGGGGGAAGCTTCTAGAAAAATATAAATACTCAATCCACTCTGAGACCAAGATGGGAGATGGTTTACAAAACGCTGAAGTTGGTAAGAAAAGGGCAGGAAATGGGGGCAGAGGAGGCCTGGAGGTGGATGTGGGAGGCTGCTAGGAATGAAGGTGAGGTGATGCAGAACCCAGGCAGAGATGGAGGAGCTGAGGAGGCTGAGAGGGAGTGCTAGCACCATGGCAGGTATCCAGCGCTGCCTGCCAAACAGACCGGGCCCGAGATGGCACCTGCAGGGTGTCCGAGAAGGGGCCTCTGCAGACCCACAGCCCTGCTGGGTCTGACCCAGGGAGCAGCGTGGCAGTAAGGAAATGAGCCGACAGTCAAACAGCATGAACCTTAACCACCACCAAGAGCCAGGCCTCCCCCAGGGACTAGTCAAGTCAGTCCTCACAGCGACCCCACCCTGGCACCCGTTTCTGCTTTGGCATCTGGTCTTCCCAAAGGGGAGGACCATATACTATCGGAGCTGACGTTACCACCAGAGCCAGTTCAGAAGGCAAGCTCAGGTTTAAAACTGAACCCCAACTCTGTACATCTCTGTCATTCCATGTCTGCGTCCAGCTCCCTCTTCCACGAATGACCAAACTGAGGCTTAGAAACAGCCAGCAACCAAAGAGTCTGAATTCAGACCCTCTCAGCTGCCTGGCTCCCGGACGTGCCCCCTCCGCTGCCAGATGCGCCTGCCGACCCTCTCGGTTCCTTACCAACCCAAGGATGGTGGCTCCGGTGGGCTTTGCTCTAGGGGACCCTGCCGTCTCCCCACATGAAACACTGCACCTCATGTGTTCCCAGCGTGAACACACTGCTCTAGGTCTCCTGCAGAGCCTGAGATGTGCGGCAAGATCACTCCCTCAGGGAGGGCTGGTTTCCAAGAGTGACAGCGTGTACACGTATCACCTGGCCGTGTGTGTGGCCACCTCTGCTCAGACACACAGAGACGTAGGTCGGGAGAGGGAGCCTTGAAAGGCAAAGACAGATCCTAGGACGCTGGATGCTGGGGGTGCGGAGGAGAGGGAGCAGAGGGGAGCAGGGAGAGGGCAGCTGGGTCTGGAGGGGTCTTTTGATGCAGCCTTGAGTGTGGCAGCTGGCAGGATTTGAGAAGCACCTGTTAGCAGCTTGGTGACTTCAAATGGAGAAGCTGAACAGCATTCTAGCAATACATGATAGGGGAGGGAGGATTAGAGGAGGAAGTCAGTGTTCCCTTTATTTCCTGTATAAAATGGGCGTGGACAAAGGAACCAGAAGAAAACAATGATACATTTTCTCTTAATGCTGCGACGGTGCTAAGTCACTTCAGCCGTGTTTGACTCTTTATGACCCCATGGACTATAGCCCACCAGGTTCCTCTGTCCATGGGATTCTCCAGGCAAGAATACTGGAGTGGGTAGCCATGCCCTCCTCCAGGGAATCTATTTGACCCAGGGATCAAACTCACATCTGCATCTCCTGCATTGCAGATGGATTCTTTACCGCTGAGCCACTGGAGTTGGCTCAAAGACCAAGGCTCCATCCTTTTTTGTTTCCTGCATCCTTCCTAATGCCTGCCTGGCCCCGCCCGCTGCACTGCATAGCTGCTTCATCCAACAGGTTTTAGTGTGTCCCTGGAGTGTATTTGGTCTTGTCAAGATGATGAGTGGGCAACAAATTAACGCTATAACAGATGCATGAGGGCATGCATGGTCTCGTGAGGGAAGGCGGAATACCCACCTTCCAAAGCAGAAACCCAGAGTCATCCGGTCCTCAAGTGATGCTGAATAAACGGTGCCCACGGTGAGTGCTTTAGGAGGAAAGTTCAGAGCACAGACAAGTCTCAAGGTGGTGGGTTCTCCCAACCTGGAGGTATTCAAGGCAGGATGACTGGCAGGAAGCAGGGGAAGGAGGGAAAGTCCAGTCCATTGGGCCCAAGATAACAAGGCACCTAGAAATACCCTGCCCGGCAGCCACAGGAGGGGCACACGGTGCACTCGTCCTGGAGGCCAGTTTTAGGGAGCAGAGGATATGGCAAAATTTTCCATGAAGCTCCCCCAGGGCAGCGACCAGGCCTTTTTCATTTCATGGTCCCTGCATGGAGCATAGTGCCTGCCATGCTAGGCACTCCCACAGTCCTCCAAGAGTGAAGGGCTCCGCGGCATTTAGTCTGCACCGTCCGATGCAGCAATGAAAGCTATGCTTCTTTTGTGCATGTCCACTCTAACTAGACTGTGGGCTTCTATCCAAAACTGCTTTACTTATTGGTTTGAGTACATATTAGCTTTCCATGAACACTGTAACAAATGATTACAAACTCTGCAACTTAACACAAGTTTATTATCTTACAGTTTGAAGGCCAGAAACCTGACATGGGTCTCATCGGGCTAAAACCAATGTGTTAGCTGGGCTATGTTCCTTCCTGGAGGCTTAAGGGAAGATCCATTCCCTTGCCTTTGGAAGCTTTGTGAAGCTGCCTGCATTCCTCGGCTTGTGAGTCCCTCCCTCCGTCTTCAAAGCCAGCAGTGTGGCACCTTTCTGACTGTTCTTCCGTTGTCACGTCTCCCCCTCTGACCGCAGCCAGGCATGGTCCCTCGCTGTTGGGGGACTCCTGTGTTTTGACTGGGCCCACCTGGATAATTCAGGCTCCTCTCTCCATCTCAAGGCCATAGCCTTAACCACATCTGCAAAGACCCTTAAGCCATGTACAGGTTCTGAGGATTGGAGAGTGGACATCTTTGGGGGCCATTATTCCACCCGCCACAAACAGAAATACCTTCACGTTGTTCACAATTGAAATGACACAAAGGGCTATAAAATGCAGTGTTCTCCCATCCCGGTCATTCACGACCTACTTCTTCCCGTTAACGTTTCCCCCATAGATTTGAAGCAGCTGACATGTACACATACATGGCCCACCTCCTGCCATATACTGGCATGAGATGTAAACTTGATTTGCCAGAGAAGCCATGGGTCACATATCCTTCTTGTTGACCATGGGGCTCACTTCAGGTTTGGACTCAGGAAGCCCTTGGGGATCACTGCTGCTCACAAGCTCTCAGACTCTTGTTGGTGATGGGGGCAGAGACTGGCGAGGAGGATAAAACCAGCAGCCAGCAGAGGAGGGACACAAGCTGCTTGGATGTAAAGGAGTGGCTTTGTGCATCTCCCACCTAACAAACTGCTCCTCCCCCGTGGACATCCCACCAGGTTGGGCGCCAAAGGGCTTCCCCAGTGCAGAGAGCATCTTACTTCTGCTTAAGGAGGGACTCTCAACAGGACTGTGATCTAGAGGACATGACATGTGGTTTGGGGTTTCCGGACTCCCAGCTGCATCCTGAGAGACACTATGTTCCTGCCCTTCATCCATTCCTGGCAGAGATGTTGCTTTAAATCAAATGGCACAATATGTGTGAAGTCAGTTTTGATCTAAAGATAAGCTAAATGGCAACTTTGATGAAAGTGATTAAGATTTCACAGCAGCAATCGCTGGGCTTGGGAACCATTCCCCTTCCCCCTGCCAGCCCAGCTTGGCTCCATCTCTGCAGCAGGGTAAGCTCAGGCTGGGGCACAGGACCCAGGATGCTACCTACTGGCGGATTTCTGTCTGGCAGAGCAGGAAGGAGGCTGGAGGGGAGAGAACAGAGCGCTCAGCCCCTACAGGTGAGCCTGAGGGGCCCTGGCAGGCCTGAGGTCGGGGGGCTAGGGCCCCACCCTCTGCCCAGCCCCCTCCCTCACGTCTATTTGTCCTCTACTTGGCCTGCCAGGTCCAGCTCAAGGGTCCCCTCTGCTAGGAAGCCCTAGGCTGGGATCTGGTAGCATGTCAGGAGATAAAAACATGCCTCAGAGAGTGTCACGTGAGGAGCTGAACTTCAGAGAAGACCAGAAGTGACCAGAGTTAAAGACAGCAGCGATGTGTAAACAAGTGAGCAAAGTGATGTCGAGATAGTAGGTAAGTTAAAAAGCTGTGACCTCTGTGTCTTGGGGACCAGGGTCCAGGCTTTCCTCACCCTCGGCTCTCAGGGGTTCCTTGGACAAACCATCAGCCAGACTTGCGTGTGCTGTGTGCTAAGTCGCTTCAATCATGTCTAACTCTTTGTGATCCTATGGATGCAGCCTGCCAGGCTCCTCTGACCATGACATTCTCCAGGCAGGAATACTGGAGTGGGTTGTCATGCCCTCCTCCAAGGGATCTCCCCAACTCAGGGATCAAACTCATATCTCTTATGTCTCCTACATTGGCAGGCAGATTCTTTAACACTAGCGCCACCTGGGAAGCCCTCCAACAGCCTTCAGTTCAGTTCAGTTCAGTCGCTCAGTCGTGTCCGACTCTTTGCGACCCCATGAATCGCAGCACGCCGGGCCTCCCTGTCCATCACAAACAGCCTTAGACATCTGTATATGAGAGTTCTGTCATCAGCCCTGCCCACCTCACACAGCTGTTGTACATTAAGTAAAAGAAGAGATGAGAAAGCTCTCTGGAAGCCTAAAAGCAATACAGAAATAGAAACTGATATAACAATAATCCTGTACCTTTGCTGTGTCCTGCTGTCTGCACAGAGCTTCCTATCCTGTACCTCCTGATCCTCAAAGCAACCCTGAGATTCAGGAAAGGACAGTCATACCTAATGTACAGATGTGAAAACTGAGGTGCAGAGAGCTCAAGCCCACGATCACAAAGACCACAAGGGGCATAGCTGACAGTGGCGTCCAGGTCTTCTAACTCCAAGCAGTGTTCTGTTCACCACAGAGGCACCCAGCATTGCCTAAAAGCACAGCCTCTGCTGTTCAGAAACCCTCCTTCTCCTTTAATACTGCCTCTTCTCCTAGCTTTGCTGACTGATAAATGCACTTCTCCATGCTCTTTGTAACCAGCAGTGTTGGGGAGGTAGGCAGGCTACAGACTGGGCTCAGCTTCTGACCCACTGCAGGGCTACAGAAGAGTCCCTGTCCCCCAGTTTCCACCAAATCTGTGTAACTTTGATGCTAAAACCACTTAACGACCTAATCTAGCTGCTTCCAGGAAATGCACTCAGGCCCTTCTCGAAGGACCAGGCCTTTGTAACAACACCAGGAGCAGGACAGAGCCAGGTGCACAGAAAGGGCACCCAACAAGTTCCTAGGGGCTCCACGGGCATCTTCTCAGTCCTCTCATGATAACTTCAGGCCGGCATCGGGATCGACAAGGAGCAGAATGGCCGCGTGACCCGCCCACTGCCGTCACACAGCCTGGAAGTGCTCGGTCGCAAAGGGCCCCGTCTGCATTTTCCATCGCAGCATGGGTAGGAGAGAGATGGAGACAGACGCACAGAGCTGGGCCTCCTGTGTTTCCTGACCCCACAGAAAGGGCTTTATCTGCGCTTCAAGCCACTTTCCAGGCCTCCCAAATTTTCCTTCCTTCAGTGAATTAGGTGGGAGAAAAGACAGTCAGTTGGTAGCAGAAATTAGACTTCAGTTGTCAGATACAGGCATTCTATAAAAGCAGTGACTAGGGATGGGACTGCCTGGGAATACACCTGTGTAATTCACACCTGTGAGCAAAACTCCAACTTTCTACAAACAGGTGTGTTCGGCTGACATAATCAATCTCAACATGAACACAATTAATGACTTTGCTCATGACAGGTTCTTGCTGGAGCTTTATATGCACTATATATACTGTTCCCACTTACAGACCATCTTATATGGAAAAACCTGACTTTGGAATAGGAAAATAAGGAGGCAATTAATCCTCTGGCAAAAGGACTCACCTGAGATTTCCTCCACTTCTCGTCATCCCCAAATACAACTAGTAGAGTTTCTCTTCCCACCCAGAGCATAGGTATCCAATGGACTTGGAAACATGACTTGAGAAACAAGTCATTTCCTCCTTTCCTGACTGCGAATCTAGCACCAGTTTTATCCCTTCTTGCCAGTTAAGCAGGAGAGGAGAAGGCTAGTGTGTCAGGGTTGGGCCTGAAATGTACTAGTACATTCCCCTCAATGTTCCAATAAAGGAGAGAAGATAGGGGGACTAAAGAAGCTGGATAGAGCTATTCAGAGCTCAGGCTTCCCAGGTGGCTCGGTGGATAAAGAAACCACCTGCAAAGCAGAAGACACAGGTTCCATCCCTGGGTCGGGAAGATCCCCTGGGAGGAGGGTATGACAACCCACTCCAGTACTCTTGCCTGGAGAATCTGGTGGACAGAGGAGCCAGGCAGGCTATGGACCATGGGACTGCGAAGAGTTGGACATGACTGAAGCAACTGAGCGTGAGCACACGCACTGTGAGCCTGCCAAGCACACTGATGCCTCCCTGTGCCATCAGCATCCAGGCCTCCTGCCTCACACCACCCAGAGAACATTCTCATTGACATTCTCTAGGGGAAGCCTCAGCGTACTTTCCCTAAAGCCACTGTGTCTCCTGCTTCCTCTGTGATCACACCTGGACTTTAGACTGTATCTCTGCCTCCACACCCGTCAAAGTTAACCTGTCCTCTGTCCCTTGCCACTGATTCTTGGAGAAAAGGACTGCCGTGTCAACCTCTTCTAAGGGGACCTAGAATGTGGTGGTGATGGTGGTTTAGTTGCTAAGTCGTGGCTGACTCTCAAGACCCCATGGACTGCAGCGTGCCAGGCTCCTCTGTCCATGGGATTCTCCAGGCAAGAATACTGGAGTGTGTTGCCATTTCCTTCTCCAGAGGATCTTCCCGTCCCAGGAATCTAACACGGGTGTCCTGCATTGCAGGAAGATTCTTTACCGACTGAGCTAACAAGAGCCTCTTGGAGAGAGTGATGTTTTGAACAAAAGGATATAATCTCTAATAGTGAAATTTCAAGGACAGTGAGGAAGAAACGGGGTGCAGGATAAATAGGGGGAGGGAATGACAGAGAAAGCACTGAGATTCAGCCTTGAAATCATGTCACACGGACTGGCCATGAGCAACTACTACTAAAAAATCTGTTTTTCAAAAGTTAAGACTCAATTTCCAGATGTCTGCTTTGGGGAGCCAAACTACTGTTGATCTGTGTCCAGTTCATCATGGAATAAAGTCTGAACTCCTCACCCGAGCCTTTCAGACCTTCCACGGCCGGCTCCCCCTTCCTGCCCCTAGTAGGAATCCACTCGGCCTTTGGTTTCTCTGCTGGCCTCAGACCTACTCTGGGCTTCCCAGGTTGTGCCTCTACACACTGGCCCAGCTCCAGGGACCCTCTCATTTGTCAGAGCAACCACAAGGCACAACTCCAGGGGGACACCACTGCCTTCCCAGCTCACACGTGTGCAACACAGCACAGTCCTCCAGTCTGCCCGCCTTCACCAAGTCTCTCCTGAGGACGCCTCTCTCTCATGGCACACTCCCTCTCCCCAACCTTCTTGGTGCCCCCATCACCTTGGGATCACTTCAGTGCTTTGACACTGACTGTCTCATATTCCCTTGATCTGGATGGGTGGGACTGGGTCCCCAACTAGAGCATAACTTCCCCGGGGGAGGGGGGAGCGACTGGGTCCTGAGTCTGTAGAAACCACCCTCACTCCCAGGCTAGTGGGTTGAGAATTTGGCATTGGTTTTCAAAGTGTGATCCTGGGAGCAGCAACCAGCACCTGGCAACACAAATTTAGGAATGTAAATTCTCGCCCAACCCCCCTCCCCCTCCCCAGCCAATGTCGGACACTCTGGAGGTGGGCCCAGCACACTTTTTAGCAAGCCCGCCAGGCAATTCAGGATGCACAGGAAGTCTGAGAACCACCCAGGAACGGGGTCCTCTGTGCACCCTGCTGGGTTTGCTGAATTGATTAGCAGCGTTTTCCAATTCGGAGAGGTTCAGGCCCACTCGGGGCTACCCGTTTCACTGGTCCCTCATGGGGACCCAACTCCCACGTTTGGTCTAAAGAATCAGAACCAGCTGGCTCAGAGAGCCTCCCCAGCAGCCCGACACACTGTCACGTCCAGGCCAAACACAAGCAGCACCGGCAGACAGGCTGCCTCCAGCTCTCCTCCAAAGGGCACCCTGGTCAACAAACCCTCCCTAGTACAGCTAACTAGGTGGGCATAGTATTCATCAACCGACTCGAGTTGAGCAGCGTCCTCATCTCCCCACCGAGTGACCCTTCCCAGCTGCGGTAAGTACTTTTCCAACCCGGAGCTTGGCAGCTCCAAGACACCGCCCCCCCCCCCCACCAAGTCCCTCACACCTTTCACAGCCTGCCCCCGCTAAACCCCCAACATTCCAGCTCCCAGGCAGAACTGGGGTGGAGAGGAGAGGTCAGACAGGAAATAAAGAGCCAGGTTCCCAGCCCCACTCCAGACGCACAGACTCCAAATCTGTAGCAGGGGGACCCAGTGCTGAACCGGCTTTCCTGGAAAATCTTATCATCAGACAATCTAACCACAAATCCGCCCTCCTTCCTGGACAGATGGGGAAACTCAGGCCCCAGGACAGTGACTTGGGGCCTCCCAGACCATCCCAGACCATGGAGCACTCTCGCCATCTCCTCGGCCCGCTCTCATGGCCTGGATCTCCACCCAGAGTTCCTAACACACACTTCTGAACCCTCCACTGGCTCTGCCTTGCCTCTCCAGTTAAACTGCAAGGGTCTAGGGGCGGTGCCAGGCCGCAGTCTTGAGTTCCCCCACCCCTGTTCCCACCCCTTAGTACTGTGCTCAGAGCTGGGCACAGGAAGCATCAATAACTGGTCCAGGAACGCTGACCTGCCCAGGCAGCCCGCACTCAGCAGCAGTGTATGCACTGAGATGAATCCACCGGATCACCAGATTGTCATCTTGAAACACCCTAAAAGATCTGTCCCAGGAGAGCTAGAAAACGTACACACTCTGTGGGGAAGCAAACAGCCACTTGAAGAGCTGCCCAGAGGGGAGGCCAGAGCAACGCTGGTGGGGGATACAGAGGATGAGGGTGCAGGGTGGGAGGGGCAGGCTTCCCCTCCTTGTGGATTCTGCTCAGAGAAGCACAGCTGGGAAACGGGACACAGCGCTCACACTTTCTCACCTCTGCCTCTCCAGAGCCCTGACGCTGTCACACCGGAAAGGTGACAATGAAACCGAGACAAAGAAGAGCTCCGAGGAGAAAACACGCCCGCCCAGTCACTGGCTCACAGGGAATCCTCACAGATGCCTCCTCCCCGCCCAGAGCGCGGGACACAGGACAGGCACCCCCACCCCCGCCCCATGGCATGGAGGTGACTGTCTGCTGAGATCTGAGCTGCCGGGGCTCCGGGGCAGGCCTGACTGGCACTCAAACGTTGCCTGAGCCAACCCTGCCCTGGTCCTCCCCGCCTTCCTGCCTCGGTCAGAGAGGCCGGCAGTACAGACAACCCCCAACAGCTCCATGGCCTGAGACAGCAGAAGTATGTTTTATGCTCCCGGGACATGGGTGTCTATATTTCACCCTTTCCATTTTCATATTTGCCCAAATCCCATGACACACAGTTTACATTGTTGTCACAGAGCACAACTATTCTAGGCATAGAACCAATTGCTCGGCCAGTCTGGCTAAACCAGGTCATGCTGTGGTAACAACAACCATCCACTGCAGACCAGGCTTGTCGCCGTCACGCGGGGTTCTAGGCTGCGGCAGGAGCCATGCTCTCGAGTGTGGCCGACCGTCCTGTCGTGCAGGGCCTTGAGCTGGTCATCAAACGCTCCAACCGGGAGGTGAAATCCAGCACACGCGGTCCACACTCTACTGGCCAGAACTCACGACCCCAGCCCACAACAAGGAGGACAGGACAGACAATCCAGGGCAGAGACAGAGAGCTGATGACCACCCACCCGCAAATACACACACACACAGCCCCCCAGGGCAGGTGCCTGACATTCTTACACCCTAGCTTCATGCCTTTCCCTCCCCTGTGAGAAGCCAAGCTTTCTCCTGGTCTTTGTCATTTTCACTCCAGGATAAAGGAAAGCTTTCTAAGCCAGTTTAGAAAGAGGAATCTATGAAGATGATTGAAATATGATTTTCAAAGAAAATGACAGGGAACAGACATTATTACAATATATAATATCACAATCTCACAGTATATAACACTTCACTCTATAACATAACACACTTTTAGCTATAACAGGCAGTTGAAATTAAAGGTTTTCTAGTGATGGCAACATGATGGGACACCAGATAGGACTGCGAGAGTGAGTCAGGCAGAATGTACAAAGGAAAATTTCGAGAATGAGTTTAACAACAGTTCAAGGATACAAAAGGAGGCCAGAGAAGGCCTGCCCTGCAAGTACGGCCCCTTGAAACCCATCAAAAGCTGATGGCGTCAGTTCTGCAAGGATGCTTTGTGACTCTAACCAGCCGTCCCTTTCTTTTTCCCCCACAAGAGAGAAGGGTGGGAGAGACCTTGGAAAGGAAGCCATGGGTGGTACAAAACAGGAACAACAACAACAAAAATCTGTATTGAGGTGAGGGTGGGGAGGGGCAGAGGAAGAGCCGGCCGCCCTTCTGGAGGCGCCTCATCATCGGGGGATGCAAATGCAGAAAGATAATCCAGAGAAGCACCCGGGACACTGGAGCTGCTCCCTAGCTCGGAGCTGCTCCCTGGCTCAGGGCTCTGGCTGCTTCCCCAGGTCCAGTCATACCACCCCAGGATGCAGGTACCTGGAACTGTTCAGAATCGGGCCTTCCTGGAGGAAGCTCCCCGCTGTCTGCAGAGATCAGACGTGGTGGAGGGTGGACAAGTCAAGACGACCCTCGAAAACTGTGAATCAATAAATCGATCCCAGGTGAGGATAACTACTTTGCCAAGCATCGGAATACAGGAACAATACCCAAGTCATTCTTTGGGTATTCCAAAGTCACTATGGCTTGTCAAGATGCTTCTAGTTGTTCTTTGCATGTCAGTCAACTCGACTGTAATACAAACGTTTATTGAGTGTTAGCTCTGCACCAGACTCTGCAAATCTAAGAGAAAGAGCTCGAAAGAGAGAGCGCCAGGCATGAAGCCTTCTCTCAGGAGCTCCCAGGTCTGAGGTGCACATGCTGTGTGCTTAATGCCGAGTGAGGAGAGGCTGAGAGCAGCAAGGCTGAGCAGCGGGGGCTCAGAGCCTGAGGTGAGGCTGAGCCCGCAGGGGGAGGGAGCAGAGGATTAGGGGAGGCTCCTTGCGGGATCTGACAGTTAAGCTGGGATTTATAGGACGAACATTTCTCCAGCATGAGGTTTGGGGTAGTGGTAGGCCAGGAAGGTTTTACAGGGATATCTTACGAAATATGGAAAATCCCAGAGCTGTGACACACCAGGACAGATCTGAGGAATGAATGCAATTGTGAAAGGAAGAATTGGAAGAGATGTAGGCAAGGGCCACAGCACAAGGGGCTTTCCAGGTGGTGCTAGTGGTAAAGAAGCGAAGTCGCTCAGTCGTGTCTGCTGTTTGCAACCCCATGAACTGTAGCCTATGAGGTTCCTCCATCCATGGAATTTTCCAGGCAAGAGTACTGGAGTGGGTTGCCGTTTCCTTCTCCAGGGGATCTTCCCGACCCAGGGGTTGAACCTGGGTCTCCAGCATTGCAAGCAGACGATTTTACCATTTGAGCACCAGGGAAACTCCCCAGTGGTAAAGAACCCACCTGCCAATGCAGGAGACACAAGAGACTCGGGGAAGATCCCCTGGAGAAGGGCATGGCAACTCACTCCAGTATTCTTGCCTGGAGAATCCCATGGACAGAGGAGCCTGACGGGCTACAGTCCACTGGGTTGCAGAGTCAGACATGACTGAAGCGACTTAGCACAGCACAAAGGGCTTTGCATTGAACTGACTCTAGAGCACAGAGGCAGCCAGGACGGGAGGTCAGAACACCTTAAGAGGCTGGACCAATAGCCCAGGTGAGAGACAGTCCAGGTGAGAGGAGGGCTGAACCAAGGCAGTGGTGGCGGGCACTGAGGGGAGGCTACAGGTATGAGAAATATTTCAGAAGCGGAATCCCTAAAATTAGGTTATCTTGATGCAAAGTTGAGGGTGAGGGTGAAGGTGAAGGGAGGATGTGAGGGAGCCAGAGGAAGGAGAATGTGTCATAAAGGGCAACCCACTGCAGTACTGGGACACATAAAGGGTCCCAAAGGGTCCACACCGCATCTGCGGCAGAGACCTCAGGTAGACAAGGATGGAGCAGCTGGCAGCCATAGGAAATGTGTGGCCTCTGAGAGGAAAAGGGAGGTCTCGCCATGACTTACATGTCCTAGAAACCTCGTATGGCAAAGGGGAAGGGAAGAGGGGCCCCGAGGGTCCCAACTGTGTTTTCTTTTTACCGCAGGATGGAAGAATAGTTTTCTGCCCGAAGGGGAAGAAGGGCGATGGGAATTTGAAGACAGGAGCTGGAAAGGGGAAGGTAAATGGTGCCAGGAGTGGATGAAGTCTGGAATGCACAGGTGGGGTAAACCTGTGTGGGAGCCCACGAATTCGGAACATCTGGTCTCCCCGTGTCAGGCAGCCCTCCTAAGGAACGATGTCCAGAGACTCACAGGCGACAGAATACAGAACACAATGGTGTTCATGCCATATTTTCATTTCTATAGAAGTCTTAGTTTCTCAAAAAGTTTGCATGAATGATCTCACTCATCCCACGCAATGACTCTGTGAGATAGGCGTGAATAGTCCCATGAGACACAAGAGGACGCTTCCTCGGACTCATAGAGTAAGAGAGTGATGGGGCTGGCGTTGGTAACCTGGCTTCCTGGCTCCGGTCTGCTGCTTACCCTGGGGTCCCAGCAACTTCAGAGTCCCAGCTCTCGATCCCACAGGGGACTCATGCTAACTCACCCGCACAGTCTTTCGCTAAATATACAATTTCAATGTACTCATTTAATTTTATCTAACCTTGCAAAAATACATCCAGAATCAGGCTTAAAACATATCAAGTTGTTGTCATTGGTTAGTCACTAAGTCATGTCTGACTCCTTGCAACCCATGGACTGTAGCCCGCCAGGCTCCTCTGTCCATGGGATTACCCAGGCAGGAATACTGGAGTGGGCTGCCATTTCCTCCTCCAAAACATATCATAGCATCTACTAAACATGATTTTCAAAAAACTTTGCTAGGAACGTTGAGATTCTGATGAACCCTCTCTCCCCTCTTGTGTCTTCATTCACGCCCTATGCTGCGTCATGTGGAGAGCAGGTCTCAAAGCAGGGGCATGTTGGGATTTGGGGGAAGCCCTTAAGAAATATTAAGCTTAGGATGCATCTGGGATCACGGGATCAGAACCTCTTTGGGGTTGGGGGGTGGGAGGGGGTGGCAATCAGAAGCATCCAAGGGATTCGGCTGCCCAGGGAGGACTCAGAACCCTGATGTGGAGGAAAAGACAGCCCCAGAAGGTTTATGCGAGGTGCCCAAGACAGAAAGGGAAAAGCTGAAGCTAGACAGATTCAAAGAGTCTGGTCAAACACACAGGCCCATCAGACAATATATCAGGAGGAAAGACACAGAGAGAAACTGTCTCCAGCCATGTAATTCCAGTTCTACCTGCCGTAAAGCTTTTGCCCCTGATGGGCATGCTCCCATTTGCCTTTTCGAATGCTGTCCCACAAGAAAGGCAGGTTTGGGTATTTCCTCCCCTTTTACAGATGAGATAACTGAGGCTTGAAGCTGTGAAATGCCTGCCCAGGGTTGTCATCTTTATGAAATAAAAACAACCCAAGTGGAGGACCAGATCCCACTTCCCAAGAGGAACCTCTGAGACAGAGAGCTGACACTGGTCCCTCCCCATTGCTGAGGTCTTCCCACATAGGGGCCCTTCTCATATTCCTAAGGGGGACCCTTGCCAGTGAGCTCACCTCTCCCCGGAGTCACAGGGTATTCCTTGATGGGCACCCAACTCTCTCTAACAATCCTGCAACACACACTGTTTCATGCCCTCAAGTGGAAGTCTTGTCACCTGCATCACCGAGTTCCCTTACATCTCTAACATAAGAAGCTTGGGTAAGTTCTCAAGTAACTCCAGCTACCACCCCAAATGGCTCTAAGAAAGGTACAAACAACCCCCTGCCTCCTGCTCCAGACCAGAGCCCTGTCTCGTCTCTCGTGAGACATAGAGCTCTGACAGCCCCCAAGTATTCACAATGACATCACCTCACACAGCATCTGGAAGGATGCTGCGCTCACCCCAATGGCCTGCTGTCTGGCTGGGAAGCTGTAATGTGCACACAGGAAACAGGAAAACCAAGAGTTCAACTGGGTGAAACTGACCTTGGGTGTGTTCCAGCTCTTGGGCAAGTCATCCAATCTCTCTTTACCTCAGTCTACCCTGGAGGCTCAGGGGTAAAGAATCCACCTGCAGTGCAAGAGTTTCAATCCTTGGGTCAGGAGGATTCCCTGGAGAAGGAAATGGCAACCCAGGCCAGTATTCTTGCCCAGAAAATCCCAAGGACAGAGGAGCCTGGCGGGCTACAGTCCATGGGGTTGCAAAGAGTCGGACACGACTGAGCGACTAAACAACAATAACTCATCAAAATAATGGAGACGCTAAAACTAATACTACCTTAGAGGGCAGTGTGGGGTCAAATGAATTAATCCGTAACAGTGCCCAGAAGGTGCACTAAATTAAAGATATCTGGGCTCCAAAATGCTGCTTGTTATTGCTCTTTGTTTTTCGTGTTTACTTGATGTTCACAGGAGACTATGCAGCCTAGAGTAGTCAGGAGACAATTTCCACCTGAGGCTGGGCTTTTAAACATCGATACAGTTGACAAAGGAGAGCACCATGCAAGAGGAGGACAGAAAATGAGATGCTCAGAGTTGGAATGGGGCGTTCACTGGCTGTCAGGGAGCCATGACGTGTGAGACCTAGGCCTGACCCCCCTAGAATTCCTGCCACTGCTGCAAGACAGACCACATTATTAAAGAAAATACCCCACAGGAACCGAAACCAAACAACTGCAGGCAACAGGAGTTCAGGAAACCTTTGGCTCTATCTCCAAGGCAATTGAAAAGAGCTCAAAACAGATTAAAATATGAGATGAATTTTGAAGCCCAGGAATGAGAGAAAATGAATCCTGTGACTGAGGAGCCAATGTGATTATTTCATTATTTGGTTAGAAAGTTAAAATGTGCAGGAAATGTCAGATGCTTTCTCAAGATGGAGGGAGGTTAGGGAGAGTGTGGCGTGGGGCGGGGGCGGTGTGGGGGGGGGTGCTGGAGATATTCTTTTTAATACTAAAAAATAGCTTTACCTCGACTTAGCTGAAATCAGGATAATCCCCTTGGGAAGGCAACTGGCCCTTCTGCCAGTCTGTGTAAAGGTCTTTTTAAGACACACATCCTGCTTTTTAAAAGAACTCTCCCATCCAATAAAATGAATCAAATCCTACAAGTCCCCAGGTGAAGAGTACCTCACCCCACCCTTCAAGGCACTGATGATGGCTTAGCCCCCAACCAAAGCTGGTAGAAAGCTCAGTCACCAGCAGCTTCTCCCTGCAGTCTCTCTCTGGCTTTCCTGCCCAGATTGACCCCTCTCTTCCCCGGACAATCCCCACCCTTAGGTCTGTTTACTGTCTAGGCCAGCCTATGTCCCTATGCCCCCATCTCCATGTCCATCATTCAGTCAGTTATTCACTAAAAGTTTCTTAGGTACCAACTTGCAGGCTGTGCTGGATGCTGAGGACACAATGGCATGGGAGGCCCAGTCCCTTCCTGCAGAGAGTCACCCATCTATTAAAGAAGACAGCTGGGCAGTGGGCAGCAGAGAGGGCTGGGGAAGCCAGAGAGCAGGACCGGTTAATCCTGCCGGCAGGGCAGGGGTCAGGCAAACCCTCAAAGGAGGCACCATCTGGGCCTGACCTTTGAGTTGGCTTTGATTATGCAGAGAAGAGTAGAGGCAGTTCCAGTTGGGGGAACAGAAGAAAGCAAAGGCCCATGGCCAGGAACTGTGACCCTAACCCAAGGGAGAGTGAAGAGGCAAGTTTGGCTTGTGTGAACAGGCTGCGTGAGAGGCGAGAGGGAAAGCTAAGGGAGTAAACTGAGGCCTGATGGATGGGGCCTTTTGTATTTTAATATTTTAACATAAGGACTTCCCTGGTGGCTCAGATGGTAAGCATCTCCCTACAATGTGGGAGACCGGGTTCAATCCCTGGGTCAGGAAGATCTCCTGGAGAAGGAAATGGCAACCCACTCTCATATTCTTGCCTGGAAAATTCCATGGATGGAGGAGCCTGGCGGGTTACAGTCCATGGGGTCTCAAAGAGTAGGACACGACTGAGCGACTTCACTTTTCTTTCAACACATTAAATGGTTTGAATTCAAAAGGTACAAACGGATATACAGTGAAAAGTCACTTTCCCATCCCTGCCCCCAGCTATCCTATTCCCCATCTCAAAGGCAACCAATATTAGCAGTTTCTTATGTACCCTTACAGAGATATTTTATGCATATACAAGAAAATAGATACCTCTTTTGCCCTTCATGCACAAATAGTAGCATCATATATATATAAAATACCTTCCTACTTTTTCCATTTAATTTTATATATTGTAAACCAGTAGTTCTCAAAATGGAGTGTGTATCACAATTACCCACTGGCTTGCTAAAACACAGACTGTGGAGCCTCACTTCAGGGTCTCGCATTCAGTTGGTCCAGGGTGGGACCTGAGGTCATACATCCCCATCAAGCTCCCAGGTGACACTGCTGGTCGAGGAACCATATTCTGAGAGTCACTGGTATAGACCACGCTAGCTGAATTTATAAAGAGCTTCCTCCTTCATCTGGTGGCTGTGTAGTATTCCACTGATTGGATGTACAGTGATGTATTCACCCAGCCCCTCCCATCTGGATTGTTCCCAATCTTTTGTTATTTCCAACAGCTCTACAGTGATTACACTTGTGCACTCATTCCTGCATTCATGTGGGGGTAGAGATCTGGGATACAGTCTGGGTCAAAGGCTTTGCATACTGGCCATTTTGACAGATAACTGCCAGAAACTTGGAGAGAAACTTAAATGCTAATATAAGAAAATCTGAATTTTAACTAATACAGACATTTAAGCAGAAGACTAGTAAGGTCAGGTATATGCTTTAGGAAAACTAAACTGGCTCCACAGTGAAATGTGGATTAGAGGAGAAAACTAACCATGTGGAGGACAGATTCCAAGGGCATCCCACGAGACCTGCCTGCAGATGATCATACCTTTGAGTGTGGGTGGGACCCACGACTGACCTCCAACCAGTGCAATCTGGCAAAGACGATGGGGTGTCACTTTGATGATCACAGTACATTATTTTGCTCCATTTTGACAGTAGCTGGACACTAGAGACACTCTTTCTCCCTTTCTAGCCTTGGGAAGCAAGCGTCCATGAATCCCACAGCTACAACAACCACATGAAAAAGGAAACGGATTCTTCCCCAGCTGAGTCTCCTGATTAGAACCCAGTCCTAGGGGACACCTTGATTGCAGTTTCATGAGAGCCTTTAAGGCCAAGACTTAGCTCAGATGTGCCAGGACTTATGGTTCACAGAAATAATAAGCCCATGAGATAATAAATGTGTGTTGTTTCATGCAACTAACTTTGCACTGACTTGTCTGGTAGCAAAAGATAACTAAAACAAACATTTAGGCAGGTTCTCAAAAAGTAGGCTATCATGGTGAAGGCCTGAAGTGAACAGATGCCAAGGGCAGAAGAGGGGGATAGGGATGAGGGGTGGATGTGGCAGATATTTAAGAAGGTAGCAGGGCAAGTGATTCACAAGAGGAGCAGACAGAGGTGAACTCCTACCATCATGGGGCAAGATGGTTGGAAAATGTCCCTGAAACAGGCTCAGCCCGTTTTCATGAGGTCAAATCACAGAGCAGTCCAAGGTGGGGAGAATCAGACGTGCTTGTTCCTTAACCCTCTTCAGAAGAGTTTCTCTCCTTGCAGAGAGCTCCAAGAGAACCTCAGCGCAGCCACCCCAGACCACCAGCCATCATCGGTAATTTGCTAACAAAGCAGATAAGCACCTACACAGAGAAGACCCGCAGAAAATCAAGGTGGCATTTCAAACCCCTGGGGACTTTTCAAATAATTGTGTTGAGACAATCCAGGAATGATTTGGGGGAAAAAATGGATCCCATATATCAAGGACATAAACAAAAGATGAAGCTATGAAAAGAGTTAGAAGGAAAGTATGGAAGAGTATCTCTAATAGTCTTGAACTAGGAAGAACTTTAAACACATGACCCAAATCCAAATGCCACTTTTTAAAATGCTCAAAATAAAATGCTATACCTGAGTTCAAATTTTTTTAAATACCTAATACCACAAAATACAATAAAATCAAAAGAAAATGGAAAAAATAAGAACAAAATACTGGCAACATCGCTGACAGGCATAGGGCTAATTTTCTTGCTACTTGAATAACGTGCATGTGCAAACATGTGCAAGTCTCTAAGAAGCAACCCAGTAGAGAAATGTACAATAAAGAAGAAATTAAATTGTCTGCCCACAAAGCAGGGAACACGAATGCATTTGACACATCTGAAATGATGCACATCCTCACACATGGCAGGAAATACAAATTAAAACTACAATGCAATCCAGTTTTTCATATATTAGGTTGGCAAATACGCTTAAATATACACAGTGCTGAAGAACCAGAGTGTATAGAACTGCTCTCATTCATGGTTAATGGAGTTTAAACTGGTGTCACTAGCAAGCATAGAAAGAGAAATACACAGACTCTCTTGAAAAGGACACACAAGCACTGGTAACAGTGACAGTCTGCAGGAGAAGACCCATGTGGCCACTCCAAGACACAGGAAGTGAAAGGGGAATCTTCACGCATCCATGTTGTACTGTTTAAAACTTTCCCAAATACATAATACCACATTCTCAATCATTCTAAAAAGTAATAAACCGAAGGAAGTAGAGAGGATTTCCATTTCTGGGAAGACAGAATAAACACACTTTACCCTATACATCCCCCTAAGTACAACTAAAAGCCCTGATTTTATACATAAAACAAACGCAACATGAAACTGAAAGGTAAAGAAGAGCAATTGGCTGGGGACTTTGGAACCCAGGGACCTCAGGAAGACAAGAAGCTAGGCTTGCTGGATGGTGGGTTTTCTTTTGGCCTCACGTAGCCCAGATTTGGAGCTGAAGATGCTGGCAACTTGGAAATATTAATGGGCATAGACAAAAAAAAATTCCCACAAAAGCGTGCTCTTCCTAGCCAAAAGGCTAGGAAAGGGGCAGCTTAGAAAGACAAACTGGTACATAGTAATTGCTTTAATCTAGCCAAACACTGCAGAAAAAATTGTGGTCCCACCCCCATCCATCCTTCTGGACTCCCACTCCCACCCAGCAGTAATGACACACCCAAACCCCTCCTTCCTGGAGTAGTGTCAGAGGAGGTTTACTGGAAAGCCAAGACTGTTTACTACTTCTCAACATAAAAGACCACTCGCAACCCCTGTGGTGTCAGTGGAGGTCACAAGCGGACCAGTAACTAGGCATTCCAACCCCTCCAATCCAGAAAGGAATTTGTTGAGGTCAAGTGGACTTCAACTTCCACCTGGCAGTAATAAGGCAGCGCTCCCAAACTCCCCTCTGGAGCATGTTTTTTAAAAAAATAGCCAAAGTGAAAGGCTTAAATAGGATCTAAGGTCTCAAAATATATTACCCAAAATGTCCATGTTTCAATTTTTAAAATCACTTATCATAAAGAATCAGGGAAATCTTAAACTGAATAAAATATATTCAGTAAATGCCAACTCCAAAATGACAGACATGTCAGAATTATCTGGCAAAGATATTAAAGCAGCCATTATAAAAAATGTTCCAGAGACTTCCCTGGAAGTCAGTGGTTAAGACTCCAAGCTTCCAATGCAGGGGCCACAGGTTTGATCCCTGGTTAGGGAACTAAGATCACACCCTGGTCAGGGAACTAAGATCCCACATGCCACGTGGCATGGCAAAAAAAGTTTCAACAAGCAACTATGAACATGTTTGAAACTAATGCAAAAACCTAACAAGGAAATATAAGCTATAAAGAAGAACCAAAGAAAACTTTAGAACTGAAAAGTACATTAACTGAAATGCCAAATTCAATTAATGGATTCAATAGCAGAATGGAGAGAACAGAGTTCATTGCAGTTAATGAACTGCAATATAGAGCAATAAAAATTACCCAAACTGAAAAAACAGAAAACAGACTGAAAAAGCAAACAAGCAAAGCCTCAGGCATTTATAGTAAAACAATAAAAAGTCTAACATTCTTATAAGTTATAAGAAGTCCAAAAGGAGAAAAAGGGTGGGCTGAAAAAGTGCCCAATAATAAAAACCCCTCAAATTTGGAGAAAGACACAGATTCAAGAAGATGAAAGAATTTTTAAATGAAATAAACTGAGATAAATCCACATCAAGACACATCACAGTCCAACTTCTGAAAACAAAGACACAGAAAAAAATCTTGAAAACAGCACTAGAGAAATTACACCTACCAATATGGGGAAACAATTAGAATGATAGCAGATTTCTCGCCAGAAACCATGGAGACCCAAATAAGCAGAACAACGTTTTTCAAGTGTGAAAAGAACTGTCAACCCAGAATTCTATATGTAACGAAAATATCCTTTAGGGATGAAGGGGAAATAAATTTATTCTGAGATGAAAGAAAACTAAGATAATTTGTTGCCAACAGACCTATCCCCTAAAAGAGTGGCTAAAGGAAGTTATTTAGAAAAAAAAAAAAAGGAAAAAGAAATGATTGAAGAAATCTTTGAATATTGTGAAAGAACATACTTAAGCAAAAGTGTAGGTAAATACAAAACTGATTTATTTCTCCTCTTTAATTTCTAAGTGATATTTAATGGTTGAAGCAAAAATTATAACACTAATGTAGTTTTAAATATATGTAGAGGAAATATTTCAGACTATCACTTTATAATCAGGAGAAGGTTAAAAAGACATAAAGGAAGGTAAAGTTTCTATATTTTGCTCAAATTGGTAAAATGATGACACCAGAATGATGTGTTATCATGTACACATAACGTACATATCACTAAAAAGGCTATGCAAACAATATAAACTGAAAAATACTATAGGTAAGTCAAAGTGGAATATTTAAAAATGCTTAGGTAACACATGAAAAAGCAGGGAAAAGGAAAATAAAACTGAAAGCAAGAACAAACAAAAAATATAAAACTGCATAAAACATCAATAATTACATTAAATGTGAATAGTCTGAATACATTAAATTACATTAAATTTTGAATAATAGTGATTCAAAACATGAATCACTATTCTGTCAATAAGAAATTCACTTTGAGTAAAATGATATAGGCAGGTTGAAAATAAAAGGATGCAAATGCATATATCATATGGACATTAATCAAAAGAAAGGAAAATGGTTATATAAATAGGAGACAAATTAGACTTCAGGGGGAACATTACCAGAGCCAAAGAGGAGTATTTTTTAACTTTATTTTTATTATTGACACTATTACAGATAGAATGATCACAATCATATTAACAAAATATGGAACACTTCACAAATTTGTGTGTCGTTCTTGTTCAGGGCCATGCTTATCTTCTCTGTATTGTTCCAATTTTAGCATATGTGTGGCTGAAGTGAGTACAGAGAGGAATATAACATAATGATAAAAGGTTAATCCACCAAGAAGACAGAGCAATCCTAAATTCACATGCATCAAACAACAGAGATACAAAATATGTAAAGCAAAACCTGATAGAGCTGAAAAGAATAAAAACATAAATCCACACTTCCATTTTCAGATTTCAACATTCCTCTCTCAGAAATTAATAAAACTAGGCAATCAGCAAGGATATAGAAAAACTCCAAAACACCATCAGCCAACAAAATCTAATCAACATTTCCAGAATACTCCACCCAGTAATAGCAGAATGTACATTTTTCTAAAGTGCTCAAAGAACATATGCCAAGATAGACTATATCCTAGGCCATAAAACAAATCTAAATAAGTTCAAAAGAACTGAATTTTCATACAGAATTCATTTTCTATTTCATATAGAGTGTGTTCTCTGACCTCAAAGGAATCAAACTAGAAATCATAACAGCAAGATAACAGGAAAACCTCTAAACACTTGGAAACAAATCAGTGTACTTCTAAATGATCTGTGAGTCAAAGAGGAATCCAGATGTCCTTGAAATGGGTGAATTGTCAAGCTAATTGTGGTTCATCCATACCATGGATCACTACTCAGTAATAAAAAGGAACAGACTACTGGTAAATGTACCAACCTGGATGAATCTCCAGGGAATTACACTGAGTGAAAAAAGTCTGTCTCAGAAAGTTGCACTTATACTATATTATTACATTTACATAACATTCTTGAAGTGATAAAATTATGGAAATGAAGAACAGATTATTAGTTTTCAGAGGTTAAGTAAAGAATCAGAGCAGAGAAGGGAAGTGGGCATGGCTATGAAAGGGGAACAGGAGAGACCTATGTGGTGATGAAAATATTCTGCTTCTTAATTGTATCAATATCCTAATTGTGATTCTGTATTATATTTTATAAGATATTGCCAATGGAGAAAACTAGGTTGAGGATACAAGGGATTCCTCTGTACTATTTTTTATAACTGCATGTGAATCTCTAATTATCTTAAAATAAAAAGCTTAATTACAAAAGAGTAGAGAATCCCTCCCAGAAGATGTGTTATCAAGGCAAGAATGCCAATATATATACATTCTCCTTTTCTCACTCTCTCTCCCCCTCTCTCTCAGACAAACACACACAGACACCCCACCTATCAAGTGCCTTCAGCTATCACCATCTACATTTGCAATGACTTTCTGCCTCTCTTTGGACCAGCCTCATCCAGTCCTTTGTGAGTTCAGAGAAAACACCTCTGAGGCCTTTCCTTTGGCTCCTGAAGCTCTTCCCCAGCTTGGCCTAGGAGCAAGCACTGAATTTATAAAAGGAACTGAGAACCCACTAAGGAGATAAAGGCTGGCAGGTAGCCAAGCTGTATTTTAGGAAGGCCATGCCCCTGAAATTAAACATAAAAGAGGATATATGTATGGTACATGGTTCTGTGCACACCACAGGCTTTTCTGGGGAGATGGTCTGTGGCTCTCACCCACTTCTCAAAGACATTCATTTCCCAAAGAGGCAAGAGAAGGCAGAGGCCTACACTTGAGACCCACACCACCATTTTCTGCAGCCTCAGGAACAACCAGTTAGCTCTGCCAGCCCAGACCACCTTCTGGAATCTCCCAAGAAGCTTCCTGGTATTCCTTCTCGGCCCTTAGGATGTTTAGCCTCCATCCTGAAGAGCTGGAAATGTCAGAGCTTGAAAATCTTTCATTTAAAATTTCCATGCCCACCCACCAGAAGAAGAAACTGAAGCCCAGAAATACAGGATGACTTTGCAAGATCATCCAGAAAGTTAGCTGCCTAGTTCAAGCCAGAACTCAGGTCTCTTCCTTGCTACCAGCTTTGGGACATCTGTTCCTTAGGTTGGCACGAGAGCCTGACATCAGACAGGGCAACAGGAGAGCAAAGGCAGGGCAGAAGGCCTGCTGTCACCATGGTACCATCAGTGACAGAAGGCAGTGGGGACCACCCAGGCATTGGGTTAAAATGAGCACAGATCTGCAGACGTTAATGAGCAAATGCTTCCTCTGAAAATACCTAACAGTCCTTCCAAAGAGGTAGTGAGCATTATACCTTAGAGGTACAAACAGGTGGCAATGGAGCTCAGGAACACTAGAGAAATGCCATCACCTTGGAAAACAGGCCATTCAAGGCCACTCTTCCCCAGGGATGTTTCCATCCAGTCCCTTCTTTCTCCAAGCCCCTTCACTCCCACCCGCGGCTCCATTCACCACGTGCCCACTCACCCAACAAATAATAAGTAAGGAGTTCCAGAGAGTTGTGATTGAGGGGTTAGGAGGCAGGAGGCCCTGAACTCTGAAGATGCAAATAACATCTCCAGCCCAGTCAGGCCCAATGCGAGCCCTGTAGCCCTATGTGTGCCTAACACTTGCATCCATCAACAGGCCGATTGCTGACCTCGCATCACCCCCGAGCCATCTGCCTCCCTCGTGGCTGTCTCCACTCATCTTTCTTCCCAGCTGAAGGCTCAGCTGGCTGCAGTCTGCAGAGAATTGGGAGCAGGGAGAGCCTTGTCACCAGACAATTGGAAGAGCCTCCTGCCCAGTCTCCAAGCTTGCGGCCCTTTAATCTGTAGCCACAGTGAACATTCCAAATCACACCTCAGACCATAGCACTCTCCTGGCATGCCTGTGCCTCCCAGCATTTCCCAGACTCCTTTGCAGTTAGGCTGGAGCCATGTGCCTGGTTCTAGCCAAATTGAACAGGGTAAGAGTGGAACTCCACATGGCATTTCCAGGCTGGGGGTGCTAGGAGTCAGCATGCTTTCTCTACCCTTCTCTTTTCTCCCACTGTGACTCTGAAAGTCTCAGCACATCACTGGAGTAGAATCACACCTTTGAGGTTGAGCTATTAACATGTTAGGGGTTGCTTATTGGACAGTTAGCATTGATGGACTAATAAACTTTCCAGTGGGGAGCCATTGCCCTCAGGATATAAGTCTAAACCCTTTAGTGTAGCCATGCTCAATGCCTTCTATGGCCTGGCCCAGACCCCATATCTGGACTGTCTCTTGGCCCTCCCCTAAACACACTCTTACAGTAATTGTGATTCAACCATATTTGCAGGTTCTGGAAGAGCTATGCCTCTTCTCCCCCAAGATGTCCCCTCTATCTGGAACTCCCTTATCTCTCTCCACTCCCACCCCTCCATCTGCTTAGCAAACTCCTACTCACTCTTCAACTCCCAGCTCAAGCAGCCCCCAACTCCAGCTTTCCATGGAAGAGCTGGGGGCAGCTTCTTCCTCACCGGAGGCACCTCCTCTCCAGCTCCCAGAGAGTCCCTTGCTCGCCCTGTATCTCAGCTTTTGTGTTTGACTTTGGGTGCTGCCCACTGGGCT
Source organism: Budorcas taxicolor (assembly GCF_023091745.1). Lineage (NCBI taxonomy): Eukaryota > Metazoa > Chordata > Mammalia > Artiodactyla > Bovidae > Budorcas > Budorcas taxicolor. The sequence goes on from NC_068931.1 coordinate 48,561,504, forward strand.
ATGAACCCACAAGGACAAGGGGAGTGTTCTCCCCATCTTTGTTCTCCTAGAGCCTTCCTCAACATCCATTCCTTCAGAAGATGGCTAATGAGCACACAGAGCCTACGTGCAACTTCCTGGGGAAGATCGCCTCTGCTTGAGAGAGAGATTCAAATAAGTTGTAGGAGCTCTTCACAAAAAGAAGAGGCTTGGAGTGAGGAATAAAATGACCCATAATTACCCTGGGCTCTAGAAAGAGCTCTAACAGGCCAGGTCTGGCTGGCTCTGTCCCGCATTGCCTCAATCTCCCTAGCCAAGGCAGTCCCCTCTCTGTCATCTCGGGTCTCTTGCAGCACCAGGTTACGTGGTTCTGAGCATGGTGAAGCCATTTCGGCCACCCTACCTGCTCTTCCTTAGTCCCTCTCTTTCCCAGAAGCCTCCACTCAGAGCACCCCGTCCATTTCCCCTGACCCCTTACCCATTTAACTAGAACCAGCAAGGTATGAAGTATTACACTTCCTCGGGCATTCTACTTTAATATGAGACCACGGGACACTCGGAGCAGTGCTCACTGAGGAATTTCAGGCACAAGATAGTCAGTGGGACAGATATCCAGCCAGTGGTGAGGAATGCTCTGGAGACATGCCTTCCCTGCCCGTCCACTAATCCACCCATCACAACGCCCAGGCGAGAGTTGAGTGCTGGCCTGAAAGAGAGTTAATGTCGGTGGAATATCCTGAGGGCGGGACCCAAGCTCCTCACTCCTCATTCCGCAGTCTCTTTTATCTGGTATTTCTGGGCAAGACAATGAGCAGACAGACTGGAAAGTTACAGACAGGCCAGCTTTGCCGATCCCTGCCAAAAATGCAGCGAAGGAAGCTGGAGGAAGACTCGAGCCTCTTTAATTTCCTCTTCTGTTTGGCTTCGCCTGTGCTGCCCCTCCCACACCACTCGGAGTCTTCTCTGCCCTAGGCTCTAACTCAGGAGGAGCCTGGCTTTCCATTCCAGATGTGGGAAACCCCTCCCTCACCCCAGACCCTTTGACTGGCGTGCTGGTCACACTGGTAAGGCTCTGGCCTCCCTTGAACAGCAACGGCACTTAAAAGCAGGAGCTCAACTAGGAAGTCAAATTCCCAGGCCGAGCTGGAAACATGGTGGGCAAGAAAGGATGGGGGTAGGGGGATGGTCTCTCATTCTGTTGCTCCAGACTAGAGTCAGGACCCAGCCAGAAACAAAGCTGGGACGGGACTAAGTAGGAAGCACTCTCAAGACAGGAGCGTCCTCAGAATGCCAACTGGACCACTTAGAGTGCCCCACCCCTATCCAGCAGGATCTCCACCATCTACATGTGAGCACATGTACCCACACAACAAGTGTAACTGCAGAAGAAGACAAACAAACAAAAAGATCAGGATTGAAATCCTGTCTCTATCCTCTACTGACTTCTTCCTCTACAAACTGGGGACAGTTTTCAGGACTGCAATGAGCATAACACTCCTGCTTTGCGACTTGGACAGAGAGAGCCCTCCATAAATGTTCATTCCTCCCCAGATCCTGGCAACCAGTTGTCACTTGAAAATGACAGCTCTGCCATCAACTAGCTTAGTGACCCCAGGCAAGTCCCTCACCATCTGGGGCTTTCTTAAACTTTCCTAATCTTGAAGAGCAGGGTTTCTCCAACTGAAGTGTGCATCAGAATCACCTGGAGGGCAGGTAAACACAGGTGACTGAGGCCCAACCCCAGAGTTTCTGATTCTGCACTTCTGGGCTGGGACCAAACGCTTTGCATTTCTAACAAGTTCCCCAGTGATGTTAATGTTGCTGGTCTGGGAAGCACACTTTGAGAAGCTCTGAAGCTGAAGCAGCCTAAAATCTCTAGTTCTAGCAGTTTAAAGAGTACATTAAACTAATCCACATTAGGTGACGGCTACTGGTTCAATGTGTTCTTAAGGCTCCTTGTACTTTAAATAGGATAATGTCTTGACTCAAAGAAATCATCTTTTATTACCCTACTTCTAAGCTGGGTATCAAAAGAGTTCTTGAGTCTATGACTAGGACAATGATGTGGAGGGAATCATTGTGGAGAGGCTTCCAGGCCTTCTAGTCTCACTAGGCAGGTGTGACCGAAAAGGCATTTCATTTGCAAAACTCTGGTGTCCCAAGTGACTCAGCTGCACTTGGCTAATTACCATTTAGGGGCATGATGTCTGAGGCCGAGGAAAGGCCCCTGGTTGCCTCAGATCAGCCCAAGGCCAGGCACCATTGCTAGAAGCAGGGCTGTCAGTCAGCTGTGACATTCTGGGTGGCCCCCACCAACCTCTGTCACAGTCGGGGAGAGCAGCCCCTGCCTGGGGAGGCCGGCAGAGCCCAGGGCCTGCAGCCCCAGAGGCTGCCACTCTGTACCCCTGCCATGTGGGGTGTAGGACCCCTCTCAGCTTCACTCCCTGCCTTTGTGTCACTCTAAGACCTGTCCAGCAAGGGGGCCGGGCTCTGTAAATGTTGCTGTCATTCTGCTGATGCTCTGGGCCAGCCTCAGGGAAGAGAACTGCCCTGCGTGTCAATTACAGCATAATGATACCTCCTCTGTGACTGTGCACCAGTCCCCCACCCAGCACGGCCCTGCCTTTGGTGCACAGGAACACTGAAAAGGGAAGAGATCATTACGCAGCGACACCTCCCAGCCCCACTGTGTTCTCAATATTTCCATTCGCAAACTCAGGCACGTGGACAAAGTCTTCAGGAAAAAGGTCAGGGCTGAGAAAAAGAAAGAATGAATCCAAGGCCTGCAAGAGGGCTGAGATGAAGCCCTCAGACACCCAGCCTAGGCTCCCACTCCAGCCCTGCATGCAGGTCACAGGGGATGGGGCGGGGGTGCCTCCAGCCAAGCCCACCCCCAGAGCATCACCCCACCAATCACCTGGTTTTGCTTTTGCTCATGCACCAAACATTTGGTAAGTCTATTGCTGTCTGAGTAGTGGATCGGTGATGGAGCTCTAAAGACAAACAAGAGGTGCCCCCTCCCACTCCCTCCAAAGCTCCTGGCCCAAGAGGGCGAAGCAGACATACACATTATCGTCAGAAAACGCAGTGAGACCAGTGAATGCAAGTCTATGCGAGCTCAGGAGAAGAGACAGCCAAGTTTTCTTGGGGCTGGGGGTGGAAGGAAGAACACAATAAAGCAGGGCACAGAGGGTGACATCTGAACTCACCCGGGGGGATGACTAGGAGAAACCACGTCTGCACAGGGATAATATTAAAATCTGTAACAAATGCTAAGGCCTAAGCCTGGCCAAACGAGAGCAGATGCTGGGCTTGAACGTCAGCCTTACCATGTTAAATATGGCGAGTTAGACATATGCATCTATTACTTCTGTTTCCTCCCCAAACCCTACTGGAATGATCTTTTTTTTTTTTTTTAAGTTAGTATAAACAGACAAAGATGGGAAGAATCAAAGAGGAGAGAAAAGTAACAGAATTGGGTTTGCTGTATAAGATGTTAAACATCTTTTGTAAAATGTTTATTAAACATATTTTGTAAAATATAAGATGTTAAACATATTTATATTAGAATACAGTTAATTAGGCTTTCCAGGTGGCTCACATGGTAAAGAATCTGCCTGTAATGTGGGAGACCTGGGCTTGATCCCTGGGTTGGGAAGATCCCCTGGAGGAGAGCATGGCAACCCACTCCAGTATTCTTGCCTGGAGAATCCCACAGACAGAAGAGCCTGAAGGGCTACAGTCCTTGGGGTCACAAACAGTCAGATGGATATGACTGAACAACTAATACACACATAGCTGATTAGCAATGTTGTGATAGTTTCAGGTGTGCAGCAACGTGATTCGGTTACACATAAATATACCGCTACTGCTGCTGCTAAGTCACTTCAGTCGTGTCCGACTCTGTGCAACCCCATAGATGGCAGCCCACCAGGCTCCCCCGTCCCTGGGATTCTCCAGGCAAGAACACTGGAGTGGGTTGCCATTTCCTTCTCCAATGCGTGAAAGTGAAGTCGCTCAGGCATGTACAACTCCTAGCGATCCGATGGACTGCAGCCCACCAGGCTCCTCCGTCCATGGAATTTTCTAGGCAAGAGTACTGGAGTGGGCTGCCATTGCCTTCTCCGGGTTACACATATACTTGTATCTGTTCTTTTCAAGTTCTTTTCCCTTTAGGTTGCTACATAATATTGAATAGAGTTCCATGTGCTATACAGCAGGTTCTTGGTGATTATCCATTGTAAACATATCAGTGTGTACATATCAATCCAAACTTCTTAACTATCCCATCCCCCTACACTTTGTCCATGGTAACCATAAGTTCACTCTCTAATTCTGTAAGTCTGTTTCTGTAACAGAATTCTGGAAGCTGGAGATCAGATGAACAAGTGACGAATGGCCTGAGAATCCCTAGAAGCTGAGTTCTAAGTCAGCTGTTGGGAAAGCTGAGTACCAACCCAATCTAAACAGCAAAAACTCATTAACAGTTCAGAAACTGGTGGTACCAATCCTCTTGAAAGCAGGAGAAGACTTCCCTAGCAGTTCAGTAGTTAAGACTCCGCACTTCCACTGCTGGGGGCATGGCTTCGGTCCCTAGCTGGGGGGGAAGAAAAGGGAGGAGGGAAGGAGTGAGGGACAAAAGAAGGAAGGCTGGCTGGCAACCTGTTTGGGGAATAGTTAGAGTCCCAGGTTCTTTCCCTGACTAGCAGTGGCCCTTTGCCCAGCCCAGCAGAAAATGGAGGTCTATTCTTTGAAATAAACAGCTTTCTGGCCTGGAAGACACCAGGCAGAATTGAAGACATATACCTGCTTTGCTGAAAACAGAGGAATTAAAGAACGTTCACATGCATTCTGGTTACTGATGCCCCTTCTCCCCTGGGAACTCAGCACCAACCCTCAAGATTCTACTCTCTAGGCGAGAGGCAAGATGAGACTTCAGAGGACCCCAACTTGACTACAAAAAAAAAAGACGTCTTGATTTAAGAAAGACTTCATCTCATACAACTCAATATAAAAAAAATAAAAATAAACACTATGATTAAGAAATGGGAAGAGGATCTGAAGAGACATTTCTCCAAGGAAGACACACAGATGGCCAAAAGACACATGAAAAGATGCTCAACATCACTAATCATCAGGGACATGCAGATGAAAACCACACTGAGCTATCACCTCACACCTGTCAGAATGGCTATCATCAAAACAACAATAAAAAACAAGAGCTGCCAAGGTTGTGGAGAAAAGAGAACCCTTGTGTACTGTTGATGGGAATAGCAACTGCTACAGCCACTATGCAAAACAGTATGGAGGTTCATCAAAAAATTAAACATAGAACTACAATATGATCCAGCAATTCCACTTCTGAAAACATTAACTCAAAAAGGTACATGTACCCCGAAGTTCACTGCAGCATTATCCACAATAGCCAAGATATAGGGGAACCTGAGAGTTCATCTACAGATGAGTGGGTAAAGAAGCTATGATATATATACATGATCATTGATATATGACCCATATATCGATGCAATGGAATATTACCCGTAGAACAAAATGGGATGTTCCCGTTTGTGACAACATGAATGGTCCTAGAGGGTCTCATGCTAAGTGAAATAAGTTAGACAGAGAAAGACAAATACCATATGATCTTACTTATATGTGGAACTTAAAAGAGAAACAGACTCATAGATACAGAGAACAAAGTGGTGGTCACCAGAAGGCAGGGTGATGAGGGTTGGGTGAAACAGGTGAAGATGATTAAGGTGTACAAACTTCCGGTTATAAAATAAACGAGTCACGGGAATGTAGTGTACTGAATAGGGAATATAGTCAATAATATTGCAGTAAGTTTGCATGGTGACAATGGTTACTAGACTTAGCATGGTAATTGATCCATAATGTATACAAATGTTGAATCACTCTGTTGGATATCTGAAATTAATATAATATTGTATGTCAACAATACTTCAGCTTAAAAAATAAAAATAAATACTGCATAACACTTAAGACTCCACAAGAGAAAGGCCCAGCCAGATTTTTCTCCAGTGAAACCCATGGTCATCAAATCTCACCTGCATTGCAATCCTTAAATGTGTGCAGATAAGCAAGAATAGCCAGATAACTGAATAAAGTGTCAAAATTCTATCATGAACTTCTTCAAAGAGGTAATACTGGAATCATACAATAGGATGCTATAAAAACATTCAGAGAATAACAACATAAAAGGAATCCTTATGAATTAAAAATATAACAGGTTAAATCCCAATAGAGGGTTGGAAGGTAAAGCTGAGAAAACGTCCTATAAAGTAAAAAGACAAAGAGATAGAAAGAAGAAAACAGAACTAGAAATCCAGTTCAGAAGGTCCACTCTCCAAATGAGAGTCTTAGAAAAGAGGGAGCTGAATGGGGGCCTAAAAAAACAATAAATTTAATCTACAAAAGTTGGAAAATGAAGAGAAGGTACAGAGTTTGCAGACTGCAAAGGCCAGCCACGTGGGTTCTTAGATAAAAATATGAGCACACTGACAGAAACAGATTCACTGTAAGGCAAAGTACATCATTACAACATCTTAGAATGCTGGGTCCAAAAAGAAAAACCAAGAACAAAACACATTCCTGCATCAGAAGACTCAATATTAAAATGCCAGTCCTTCCCAACTTTATCTATAGACTCAACATAATCTCAATCAAAATCCCAGAAAGCTATCTTGTAGACCTTGACAAACTGATTCTAAAGTTTATACAGAAAAGCAAAAGATCTTGCATACAACACAATATAGAAGAACAAAGCTGAAAGACTCACGTTACCTAATTACCAAATTGACTATAAGGCTACAGTAATCAAAACAAGATGTGAACAGTGAAAGAAGAGACACATAGATCAATAAAACAGAATAGACAGCCCAGGAAAAGACCCACACAAGTGTAGATAACTGATCTTTGACCAAAAAGCAAAGGCAACTTAATTGAAAATGGATAGTCTTGTCAACAAATGATGCTGTAACAACTGGATTGCAACTACACACACACACACACACACACACACACACAATCCAGTTAGAAATAGACTTTATACCTCACGTGAAAAGTCAAAATTGATAACAGACTTAAATTTAAAATGTGAAACTATAAAACTTCTTGTTGAAAAACACAATAGAAAATCTCCATGAACTTGGGTTTGCTGGTGAGTTTCAAAATATGACATCAATAGCAAAAGTTTTGAAAAGCACAGATATTTGAAAGGAAAACAATTGCTAAGTTGAACTTTCTTCCATTTAAAAAATTTGTGATCCATGAAAGAAAACCCTCAGATTGCTTGTCTTTCTCCCAATGTCTCTTCAGACAAGGGAGAAAATATCTGCAAAACATATATCTGAGAAAGCACTTACAATATCAAATAATAACTTGTAATACCAATACTTCTTATATATATATATATAATTTTTAAAATATTTTGGATGTGCTGGGTCTTCATTTCCGCGAAGGCTTCCTCTAGCTGCAGTGAGCAGGGGCTACTCTCTCTAGTGGTGCACGGCTTCTCATTGCAGTGGCTTCTCTTGTTGCAGAGCACACGCTCTAGGTGCACGGGCTTCAGGAGTTGCAACATGTGGACTCAGTAGCTGTGGTCCTAGGCTTTAGAGCACAGGTTCAATAGTTGTGGCTCATGGGCTTAGTTGCTCCTTGTCATGTGGGATCTTCCTGGATCAGGGATTGAACCCAGGTCTCCAGCATTGGCAAGCAGATTCTTTACCTCTGAGCCAACATGGAAACCCAATACCAATACTTCTATACCAAAATATACCAAACAACAACAACTCTTAAAACTGAATAATGAGAAGACAAATAAGCCAGTTTTAAAATGGGCAAACAGATACCTCACCAAAGAAGATATACGAATGGCAAATAAGTGTATGAAAAGATCCTCAGCAGCATTTGTGATGAGTGAGTTGCAAATCGAAACAACGATGAAATATCACTACATACCTTAGAATGGTTAAAACCCCAAAACTGACCATACCAACTGTTGTCAATAAGGTGGAGCAATAAGAATTCAGTGGTTGGTGCAGAAAATACAAGATGATACAGTCACTAGGGAAGACATTTTGGCAACTATTTTATAAAGTGAAACATGATGTTACCATACAATCAAATTATAATCCTCTTAGGTGTACACCCAACTCATCTGAAAACTTTTGCCCACGTAAAAACCTGTATGTGAATGTTTATGGCAGCTTTATTCAAACTGCCAAAAACTGGGGACTTCACTGGTGGTCCAGTGGCTAAGACTCTGTGCTCCCAATGTAGGAGGCCTGGGTTTGATCCCTGGTCGGGGAAGTAGACCCCATTTTAGATGACACAACTCAGAGTTCAAACACCTCAATGAAGATTTCGCAGGCTTGCAGCTAAGACCCCACAAAACCAAATAAATAAATAATTTTTTTAAATTTTTAATTGCCAAAACTTGGAAGCAACCAAGATGTCTTTCAATAACTGAATGGATAAACAATCTGTAGCACATTCATACAATGAGGTATTACTCAGCAACAATAAGAACTGAGCTACCAAGCCTCAAGGAGATACGGATGAATCTTAAACGTGTATTGCTAAATGAAAGAACCAATCTGAAAAAGCTACATACTGCATGATTTCAATTATATGACATTCTGGAAAGGCAAAACTATAGGACAGTAAACAGACCAGTGATTACCAAGGGGTCGGGGAGACAGAGTAAAACACGTGACACGCAGGAGATGTTTATGATGGTGAAACTATTCTGTACAATACTGTAATGGTGAAAACAAGACACCAAACGTGTCAACATCCACAGAACTTTACAGCACAAAGACGAAATTTTCTTATATGAGAAAAAGGGGATATCCTAGGACAGAATTCAGAATATGACACTAGAATCTAAAAGCACTACATATAGAAACGAGTTCACTGAAGGGGGTGGGAAACAAAGTGCTGACCTAAGTCACTTTGAATATAAGCAAAGTACACAAAACTAAAGGAAAATCAATAATAAATCATACTGATAGTACGTAGCCTTGATTTAACGTCATGACATTGACACTTCACTTCTGTGATCTTCTTCTGTGTATAAGAACTGGACTCTGTACACATGCTCTGTACATAAGAACTGTAACTGATAAAGTTATTTCCCACAAGAATATGGGTTGACAACTCTGAAATCATTACACGTATAAAGGAACTAATTATTAAATAAATGAACGGCATATGGTGGGAGCCAGGTTTCTCACTATTTGAAAGGATAGTTAAAATAAGCAAAGGCTAGAAGGATCCATGTGGTAATGGATTAGTATTGGAGACATCACTATGAACTCATGTTTACCTAATACAGAAACATTTACAGATACATATATATATACTCAGTTTATTATATCTATATAGATATAGATACATGAAATATATATATATATATATATAGGCTTCCCAGGTGGCGCAGTGGTAAAGAATCTGGCTGTCAATGCAGGAGACGTAGGAGACACGGGTTTGATTCCCTGGTCAGGAAGATTCCCCTGTAGTGGGAAACGGCAATCCACTCCAGTATGTTTGCCCAGAAAATTCCATGGACAGTGCAGCCTGGCAGGCTACAGTCTGTGGGGTCCCAAAGAGTTGGACATGACTGATCAGCTGAGCATGTGAGAACCTTGCTCTATCATCTGAGAAGGCCTAGAAGAAATGGCACCCCCAAAGCAGTGATCACACTGCCCAGATCTTGGTTTCCAATACATTCTTCAATAAAGGGAGCCAGGTCTCCTCAGAGAAGTGGTTGGTTCTAGGACTGAGGCAGAAAATACACAAAATGAGCCTAGGGCACCTTACAGTGCCAGAGAATTAATAAACTGCCAAGACACACATAGTAATGGGGGAATGCCAGGCGAATACAAGAGCCACTAGAAAGAGTTCCCAACGGCAAAAACTGGAACAATTTAAGCAACAAAATAAAGTAGTACTGGGTCATAACCCAAAGTATAAAATAAATTCACAGTAATATAAATAAATAATTGATTGAGTAAGCCAAAAATAAACAAATCTCCTGTGTGGGAAATTTTTAAATAATTTATTAATGTAACTCCCTCTTTCTTAAGAACGGACTATGCATAGTGACTTTCGTTCAAAGAGAAAATTGTGGAAAGGAAGAAAAAGAAAAAGGTTTTAAAATGGAGAAATTTGACAAACACTATCTCAAGTCAGATGATCAAAGTTCAAATCAATAGTAAGTTATATTGATAGTATGTAGCCTTGGTTTAATGTGATGAAAGTGACACTTTAGTTCTGTGATCTTCCCCAAAACACATTACTCCACTCTAATCATGAGAAAAAGTTCAGATATATCCCAATTAAGGGACATTCAGCAAAACTATATGACGAGTGCTCCCGAAAACTCTCCAAGGTCAGCAAAAATGTCTTAGAAACTGTCAGATATGGCAACTTAGTAGATATGACAATTCAATGTAATGTGTTGTCACATATGGGATCCTAGAAGAGGAAGTGACTTTAGAAGAAAACTAAGGAAATATGATGATGAATGGTATTTAGTAAATGGCAGTGTATCCAAATCAGTTACTTTATGTGGACAAACGCACCATACGACTAGAAAATGTTCAAAACAAAGGCAACTAAGTGCGGAGTACACGGGAACTCGCTGTACTATCTGCACAGTAATTCTGTAAATCTAAAACTGTTATAAAATTACTTTTAAAACCCCTAAACTTTTTTTTAATTTAAATTTATTTATTTTAATTGGGGGCTAATTAACTTCAAAAATCTTAAAGTTTAAATTTTTAAACTTCAAAAAAAATTTTAAACCCTTACAACCTTCCAGAAAGAAAAAAAACAGGGCATGTAAAAGATCAGGTATCAGACTTCTCAATAATAATAGTGAAACCTAAAAGAAAATTGGAAAAAAGCTTCAAAATTCTGAAGGAAAATGATTTTCTAACTAGAATTCTATACCCAGCCGAACTGTAATCAAGTGCATGATAGAATAAATATACTTGCAGTCATACAGTTTCAAATAATTGGTATCCCATATACCTCTCTTTAGGGAGTTACCAGAGGATGAATCTACTAATATAGGGGTGTAAGCCAAGAAACAGTAAGCCATGGGATATGGGAAACAGAATTCAACACAAGAGAAAGTCAGAGGAGATCTCAAGGTGATCCTAAGACGATAACTATGCACCAGGCACAGAGATCAATCAGTCCATTTTGAAATCCTTCAGAGATACAAACAGGGATTTTTGAATGGAAAAAAATAAAAATCTGAACAGTCTGAGAAGAGATTTAAACAACAGATGGGGTTTGAGAATTTAATTAGTAGTAAAAATATGAAATCATAAACAAATGAAAAATAATCCACCGATCAACTTTAGGGAAACAAAGAATGATTCAAGAAAGGAACGGCATCACAGAAATGCTAAATGCATCACCTGGAAAGAGCACATACATAATCATAACAATGTAAACAGTCAATATTCATGATATGAATATCCTAGGAAGATAAGGCAGCGGTGTGTCAGTCAGATTTCACTAGGGTTAGTGCAGTGACAAGACAAGTCTCAAAGGTTTACAAGCATTCTCACTCATGTAACACTGCAGCACAGCTGCGGGTCAGCTATGACTATACCACACGTCTCCTTCATTATAGGATCTAGGCTAAAGAATTAGTCCCCTAATGAGACGTGTCCATTTTCTTGGCAGAGGGGAAAAAGTAATTCACCCACACCATGCAATGGCTCCTAAACTTCTGATCAGAAGTGGAATACATCACTTCCACTCACATTCCATTGATCAAGCTAATCATAGGACCAAGCTCAATGTCAATTTTATTATTCACCCATAGGTAAGCTAGTCACATGACAATGTGAACAGACATATGATTCAATTGGGAACAGTAAATGACAAATATACTTATACACCTGGAGGGCAAGTGCAGCAAAAGAGCTAAATTTTCGCCTTCTAGTAGCAGGAAGCCGATAGAGAATGCCTAAAACCGAAAGAAACAAAAGTGGCCATTTATGCATGTTGTTTAGAAATACAGACGTAAGTGTAATAATTTAAAAGAACTGAAAGTAGTTGCCTCTAGAGAGGAGGAAATGGAGGTAAGGGAACAGGGGACTGTTATTTTTTATAACAAATTTGTAAAACCATTTGGCAAAAATAACTGAAAGATGACAAATAACAAGGAGGCCAAGCAGCTCTTAATGCTAATCTAACTGTGCCGTGGTTACTTCTCACTCTGTTTTTGATGATAAGAGAGTACATAAATCTCTTCCCTTTAAACAAAGGAAGTGAAATCACTGACAGCTACTATTGTATCAACGCCCCTTCAAAACCCACCACCTGGTATCATGCATCCTCTGTGATGACACTCCTTCCTACCTAAGTGAAACCTACATATCCTTTACTTTCTTTCAACTAACTCTGCGTTATCCATGCCACAAAAGAAGGATAATAACACCCAAACCAATAACAGAATATAACTCAGAAATCACATGACTGACTTAAAAACACATCCTTGTTATTGCTGTGCAGGTGACTTGCCATACTAAGTATTCAGGTCAGTTCAGTTCTACAAATAACACTTAAATTAAAATTTGCCCAAAATGATAAAATACACAGCTGACCAAGTGTTAACATTCTTTTTCCCCATTCTTTACTCTTGAGATATATTCTGCATCTTGAAAGGTGTGAAAGTAGAGATGTGAAAATACTTTAATCATTGTTTAGCAGTAATTCAAATTTGACCCAATATTTTCTCCTTAAGTTAGCTATGCCAGATGTGAACTTTGTGTAGGTATTACATCCCAATGGACTTCTGTAACATAATCAAAAGTGGATATAATTGCATTAGTCTCAAAAGACCATGAGTCATTCATCTATCAGCCCTCACACTCAGCAGGCTCAGATCAATATAGAATTTCCTTTCATTAATAACTCCTTTTAGACCTCCAAAACAAAACTTTAGTAAAATGCTATTTCAACTAGAATCTTCTAAAAACTGATGAGGTTTAAAGGATAGTAGAATACTTTTTATTGCATTTCTTTTTATACTCTGCTGTTTGAATTGTCTAAAAAATTTTTTTAATATTTTTCCAAAGCACCAGAAAAGGGGGGAGGGTTAGAAAGGCATATAAAAGAGTTTAGCATGTGGTAGGGACAGCAAACAGCAGACTGTCACCAGAGTTGTAGTATTTGGATGAGGCTGGAAGGAAGTTCTGGGAGCCAGGCTTGCAACGGTCTCACGCTCTGATGAAGGGACTGGACTTGAAGCTCAGGTATCAGGAAGATAATCCAGAGGGCTGAATAATCTTAGGGGTCAGAACTAGTGGGAAAGAAAGATCTATCCGAGGCCTCAGTCCTTTTTGCGTTACCTCATTTTAAATCACAAGGGCCTGCACCAGAACTAAAAATGGAAGTGGAGCTGATGGGATAAAGACAGAAGGCAAAAAGATGGTGGACTCAGTAAGATTTGGGAAATACTGCAAAGAGGGAGGTAAAGGGGAGAAGGGTAGAAGTAGCAAACAAGGGTTGATAAGTGGGTTTAGCTTCCTGCCATGACCACCCACCCCAGGACAAGTCCTCCACCGCCTGATAGGATAGAACGCTCCTTCCCCGTTGTCTCAGTGATGACCTGTGTTTGGCCAGCTCAGCCTTGGGACAGATCACCTGCCCTGAAACCAGCCAGACGGTCCCTGGAGCTCCGGCACACAGGGAACTGGGGGACTGAAAACACTCTGGGTGAGTCTTTAACCAAGTGGGAAAAGGAGCATGGCCCCTGCTCCCTGTCACCGCATTCCCAGAAGAGAAGCTGCTGGAAACCGGAGGGTGTGTCCAGGAAGCTGGGAGCCGAATTGGGGAAGATGTGGCAGAAGGCATCACAGAGGCTGCACCTGACACATCCCAGCGTCAGATGCAGCCTCATTGCAGCCACCCAATCAAATGCATGCACGTCCTTGGATGAGTGGGGTGGCCACCATGACCGCACAGCTGAGGTGAGTCGTGGCAGACCTCATCTATGTTTTGGAGACGTTTTATTTCATATTTACTATTTTTTGGATTGCAGATCTCTTTTCAACTTGCAAACAATATTTCTTTTCAGGTCTCAAACCTTTTTAATAGGTCTTTGAGACATCTGTAGACCCTGGTACACCCAGAGCGCCCTGTGAGGCAATTAGGAAGCAACTGACAACCTCTTGAGGCTGATGGGGTTGGGGGGGGTCACTGGATTAGAACATCATGATGAAGGGCTATGGTCAGGGTTTCAGCTCCTATCCTAGCCGACTGGTTTTGCACAGCCCGGCAATAGCAGATCCCATCCTGAGGTACAGCCAGAGGGGGTGAAAGGCCCCATTACAATTCCAAATGCATGTGCTATTTATTGCAAAGGTAGGCCTACACAAAGGTAGGCCTGCCCAGAAAGCACTCACCATTGAGAGTGGAAGGTAGGAGGGCAGAGATGGACGTACCGAAGCAGACAAAAAGTCCCTTTAACCTCTTCCAGCTAGCTGTTCAGAAATACACAGGAAACCCTTGATATTTGCAGAGTCGTGATTTGTGGTTTCAAACATGCACAGTATTGCTTGCTCCTCGCTCCTCGCCAGCCCACACAGTAATGCTGCAGGCAGCCAGTGCGGCAGACACACAGCCCGTGTGTCTCTACAAAGCTCCATCAGAGTGGCCTTTCAGCTGCCCTGATGCTTGAGGAGGTTCTCCCTCCCCCCACCCCCAAGTTCCCACAAGCATGCTCTTTTTAACCCGTTATGGTTGAGTCACAGAACTATAGGATGCTTGAACTAGAAGACAAGGTTCTTAACCCCCACTCTTATCTGACTCTCTGCCCATTATTCCTGCTATCCCAGCCCCTGCCTAATGCAATCAGGAAGAGGTGTCTCCTAAGCAGAGGCCGCACCCTCTGGCTAACACATGGCAGGTTGAACTCTGATGGAGAGGACGTCTCCATCTACCCCAAGAACAGTCACAGCTGGTGTGCTTGATCAAGAAACCCTGCCCTCGCCCACCACCAATAGCAAGCATCTTCTAGGCTAGATATGAGAAGGTGGAGAGAGAGATGGAGAGAAGGGAGAAGGGTAAAGGCTAAGTCACAAGGGAAGAAAATGGACCTCTAACATCCAGGCAAACTTGGATTCAAGGTTTATTTCTCTCATCCATCCAGCAAATCTTTACCCTGGCAGGTGCGGTGCTGCAAACAGAGGGGCAGAGATGCCTGGCAAAGAGGGGAAGGCAATCTAAGTTGAAGAGGCTCAGTGTACCCAGAGTCACCATGTTTTCCAAACCACAAATCAGAGCTCTTCTGGAAAACCCAGCTCACAGAAGAGCAAAAAACACACGAAAGAACCTTGAGTGTAGGATGGTGAGATACAGCCTGTGTACAGATGTGCTCGGAGAATGCAACTGGTAACCTGAATAAATCCAGGGCCCCACATTACCCAGTCTCTGCGAGGACTCTAGTCAAAGATGCAAAATCCAGCAACCTACAGTAACTGAATGGAGATTACAATCTTGTCCTACTTCAGCTCAAAGAATAATACTGAACACTAAGTGATAACCCACAGAGTCATCTTTCAAAGTGTTCTTTCTCTCCTCCCCAAATCTCCCAGAACTCTCTAGAGCCTTTCCTTGTCAAATCTTCCAAAGCCTTCTGGGTCCCCAGCACATGGCTTCTCTATTCTCTTTTTCCTGCTTTAGCCCACTGTGCAGTGGGAGCTATTAGTTCCCATGGGATGAACCAGGAAGACTTTTTAGAGTGGGTGGCACATATGGTAAATTTTTAAAGATGAGCTGGATTTTAATAGAGAAGAAGTGAAGAACATTCCAGGTTGAGGGGCTATAATGAGCAAAACCAGGAGGGAGCATGACATTCCCTGTTATGTCAGGGACAGCAAGAGTAGCTGGGGTCAGTGTGTGCAAAGGCAGAGAGAAAATGAGACTGGAGAGCCTAGTCAAGGGTGGATTTGGAAATCAGAAATCTGGATTTACTGGACGTCTTCTGGTAGAAAGATAAGGTGTACCAAAAAGCATTCTGGGAAGAACCATTGTTTGAATTAGAGAGGTGACCAATGTGAAATGTATTAAATCCACCCACCAAGCCAGCCCTCATTTTCTTTTTATTTTATATTGGAGGATAGCCAATTAACAATGTTGTCAAGTTTCAGGTGAATAGCAAGTGGCTCCGACATACATATACATGTATCCATTCTCCCCCAAACCCCACTCCCTTTTGGGCTGCCACACAACATTGAGCAGTTCTCTGTGCTATACAGTAGGTCCTTGCTGGTTATCCATTTTAACTATAGCAGTGTGCACATGTCCGTCCCAAACTCCCTAACTATCTCTTCTTCCCATCCTTCCCCCGTGGTAACCATAAGTTCCTTCTCTACGTCTGTGAGTATTTTACTGTTTTCCAAGTAAGCTCATTTTTAGCATTTCTTTTTAGCCTCCAAATATAAGTGATGTCATACAATATTTCTCCTTCTCTGTCTGACTTACTTCACTCAGTACGACAATCTCTAGGTCTAGCCATGGTTAAAAAAAAAAAAAAAAAATCAGCCCCCATTTTAATGGATGCCCAAAATGAATGGGTTTTCATTTCTAATAGGCAGTTGTAGCAGAAATTATGGAAAACTTGGTCACCTGAAATCCACAGATAACTCAGGGGTCTCCCTGTCGTATCACTGACGGCCAGCTGCCTCCTCTAGGAAATCTCTTTCCTGAACTTCAGAAAGTTGCAAAACAAACCAGCTTACAGAGTAACAATACCATGAGTACCGATTGACAAAGAGAGAAAGAAAGCATGGTTTTCACCTAAAATACTGGTCTAATTAGTTATGCATGCTTATTTGTTTTTATTTTTAATTGGAAGATAATTGTTTCACAAGTGTGCTGACTTCTGCCATACAACAATCTGCATCGGCCATAAGTATACATATGTGCCCCCCCTCTTAAACCTCCTCCTCACCCCCTACCCTGTCCCATCCCTCTAAGTCGTCACAGAGTACCAATTTGAACTCCCTGTCTTATACAGCAACTTCC
The DNA here is from genome assembly GCF_023091745.1 of Budorcas taxicolor. Taxonomy (NCBI): domain Eukaryota; kingdom Metazoa; phylum Chordata; class Mammalia; order Artiodactyla; family Bovidae; genus Budorcas; species Budorcas taxicolor. The sequence continues at coordinate 48,578,559 of NC_068931.1, forward strand.
CATTAGCTATCTATTTTTCATATGATAATGTATATCTTTCAATGCTACTCTCTCAATTTGTCCCACCCTGTCCTTCCCCTGCTGTATCCAAAGTCTGTGCCTGTGTCTCAAATTCTGCCCTGCAAATAGGTTCATCAGTACCATTTTTCTTGATTCCATATACATGCATTAATATACAATATTTCTTCTTCTGTACAACAGGCTTTTGCACTGTTGGTGAGAATATAAATTGATACAGCCACTATGGAGAACAGTAAGGAGATTCCCTAAAAAAAAAAATTAGGAATAAAACTAGCATATGACCCAGCAATCCCACTACTGGGCATATACCCTGAGAAAACCATAATTGAAAAAGACACATGTACCCCGGCGTTCACTGCAGCACTATTTACAATAGGTAGGACATGGGAACAGCTGAGATGACAATCAACAAATGAATGGATAAAGAAGTTGTGGTACATGTATACAAGGAAATACTGCTCAGCCACAAAAAGGATCACCTTTGAGTCAGTCCTAATGAGGTGCATGCTTGTTTTATAAGACTGCTTCTTCCTTCTAGTCAAAATCCCAGCCATGCTTCAAAACCTCAACCACAAAGCTGCCCTTATTGGCCATCCTCCCTGCTGTCCTTGTGAATACCTGCAATACCAAAGAGTTTGCCAACAATTTGTGATGCTGTCCTATATTTTTTCATCTTGTTTCAAGAGATGTTCATGTCTTCTCCTTCCTGAGGAAAGATGTCCGTAAGATCAAGTCTTGCATATTATATCATCAACACCTAGCAGTGCGTCAGGACACAGAAAGAACAAATAAACTGTTGCTGAGTCACTGATTTTTTTTAAGTGTCTGTAAAATATAACAGTGCTTGTATTACTTTCTTCTATAATGGGAAATCCTTGAGAGAAGCTGGCTTTAGCAAACTGATTTTTAAATATCTTATTTCATTTAGACTGACAGACACTAATATCATAGAAGTTGGAGCTGGAAGACAGAAACACCTGGGCACCTTAGCACATTTCACATGAAAGCAGTTAGTATAACTGGTCTAGAACCAGTAGGTACAAAGAGATTGTTAGACAAGCACATCAGTACTTACAAAAGATGTTCTCCAAGAGATCAAATGCCATCCCCTCTCATCTTGTTTACAGGATTCATCTGGCCTCCTCCTGCCAATAGTCTTTATTTGGACCAAGTTACACTGCAGCCCAACGCTGTCTGAGTCACCACACTTTCTAAATAATTGCAGTCTGATTAATGTGGAGACTTTAGGCTGGAAGTAACAGGTTAACTGTGCACGTGGCAAAACCACATTTTGTCATTTACAAATTCACAGAGAGATGTTCAGCACCCCGTGTATACATGTTTATGTGTGTTTGTATGGTGGGCCTGCCTGTTGACCTTGTGCGCTCCTGGGGGCCCACTGCACCTCTACAGATTAGGTCTTAAAAGAGCAGGGTAGAGTCAGTGGGACTCAGAGACAGATGGAAAGGTACGGATTCAAATCTTGATCAGGTAGCTTCCCAGTGTATGATCCTGAGCCAGGCCTATCACTTCCCTGATGCTTGGTTTTCTTGCATCCGAAGGGTTTTTGTAAAGATTGAAAATATGTGTGAGCACTTAGCACAGAGAAAATATTAATAAATGGTGGTGATGTCAGGACTGCCTCCCTACCAGGTATTCCCCCTGAGTGGCCTCACAGCCTCAGTCATCCAGACCACCCAGATCCAAACCCCAGCCTGAAGAGGCCAGCTAGAGCTGCATTCACAAGCAGGGAGACTCTCCTGATAAAAAAAACAAAGAACTGGATCAAAACAGGAAAGGAGAGAGCTGGGGAAAGCAAGCAGCCATGCTCCTTCATGCCTACTCACCCTGCAGAGGCCAGCACAGGGCCTGACACTCTCAAAGCTCTTGACACATATTTCTGAATGAGCCACTAAATGGGTGAATGGGAGCTCTCTGAATTCTCTACACACAGGTTTCTCTAGAATCCCTTTTCCACATCAGGAGAGACCTATGCTTAGTGAGCTGGAGTCAGAAGATTTCCAGCAGGAAAGTGTTGCTGGTGTATTTAAAGGCCCCATCAGTGATTTCAGATGAAACTATGGATGATCACAGGAAGGGTGGGCTGTCCTGGGAACTCTTATTAAAGGAAAATCCACCAGGTTGATCAAAGACACTGTCGCCTTTTGGTGTTTTCATTAAATCAACCATTTTTTAATCACAAAAGCAATATATGTTCATACTAGAAAAATCAGAAAACACAAGCTAAAGCAAAAAATGGTAATCTTTTTAAAGATTTATTTTATATGGACTATTTTTTAAAGTCTTTATTGAATTTGTTACAATACTGCTTCTGTTTTGTGTTTTGGTTTTGGTGTGGGTTTTTTGTTTTTGTTTTTTTTTTTTTGGCCACAAGGCATGTGGGATCTTACTTAGCTCCTCAACCAGAGATCAAACCAGTACCCTGCCTTGGAAGATAAAGTCTTAACCACTAGACCACCAGGAAAGTCCCCCCAAAATGTTAATCTTAATAATATTTTAGCATTCATTATTCTAGACTTTTTCTATACATAGATACATTTGTTCTTGTCAAAAAATAGCATCATTTTTTTGCTAAGCAATTTATCTTTTTCATCTTTTCCAAAGCACTAGATATTCTCCATAAAATTTATTTTCCATTGATCTAGAAGAGAGCTTCTTTTAATATAAATTTATTTATTTTAATTGGAGGCTAATTACTTTACAATATTGTATTGGTTTTGCCATACATTGACATGAATCCGCCACGGGTATACATGTGTTCCCCATCCTGAAGCACCCACGCACCTCTCTCCCTGTACCATCCCTCTGGGTCATCCCAATGCACCAGTTTTTTAATGCATACACACGTCAAAAAAGTAAGACATGGTCAAAAAAAGTCAAAGAGTAACAAAGAGTAATAAATGAAATGAAAAGTAAAAGCCCCTCCCACTATCACATCCCATCACAGTCCAAGAGTGACAATTTTTAATAACTGTTGGTGATTGCTTAAAAACTATAATCACAAGAGGTATACTTATGGCTGATTCGTGTTATTGTATGGCAGAGACCAACACAACATTGTGAAACTCAAAAATCAAAATCAAAATAAATTATAATCACCGCATATCACTTACCTGCTTAAAACCTTCCAACAACCTCACAGTCCCAGCAAGTTCCAAGCCCACCCCCAGACCCGCCTGTTCTGAGCCTCCACTTCTCCAGGGACAGACCTAGACCTACAGTCCACCATCTCCAAGGTCCAGAGCCCCTGGCAGGCCATGGCTCTGCATTCATACTTTGCTCTCCAAGCCCGGAAAACGGAAGCAGGAGCAGCAAGTAAGAGGGGCAAACTAACTGAGAGCTGGCAGCCTTTGGCTCCTTCTCCTTTGCTCAGAGGCCCTTACAGTTGACAAAAGGACCCCTTCTCCGGTCCTCACACTCACCTTCATGGGATACAAGGTCAGTGTGTGAGGGCAAATGGCCTGGTCAAGAAAGTCAGCAAGCTGGGCCACAGCAGACAGGGGCTCCAGACTTCCTTCTGCAAATAACTTGTAATGTGACTTAAAATCTCCCAGCTTCCATTTCCTCATCAATAAAATGAACCGAGTGGACTAGACCATTCAACTCTCTTCCATTGTTAGTGCTCAGAGCCTGAGAAGCTAGCCCATGGCCATCTGGGTGGCGACCACCACGGAAAGGCAAACCGCACCAGGGAAGGAGGGCCCCCGTGTGGCGAGGCCCTGCGCTAGACTCTGCCTGCGTGGTGTCTCTCAGCCTCCTCTACTCTCGAGAACTCCGTGAAGTAAGTAATTTTCCACCCTGATTTGACTCCACAAGAAAAAAGAGGCTCAGAAATCTTAAGTAACAGGTTCAGCTTCCCATGACTGCTAAGTGGCAGGGCCAGGGGTTAAAGCTAGTCAACCTGTTTCTCAGGTTCTCTTTTATGAAGTTCATTGGATTTGGGGGCTGTTTTTGAAGCACATGTAATAAAATTTTATTAGAAATGCATGGAAATATTTTAAGCTTAACGTGTTATAAGGCAAAGTATAATGTCCAATTTATTGGATTTTTGATATGCAATTCAGTCTACTCTATATTCTACAGGATAATAAAATTCTTCATTAAATTAACTGGACATGACTTAACCAATTATGACATTGACAAAACAATGCAGAACCAGTACTCTGACCCTCAGCTGTTATCCATTGATCATGCCTTAACACACCCCTCACTCTTCCTACAGCTATGGTTCTCATACTGGAGAGTGCATTAAAACCTCCAGGAAAGCTGGTTAAACTCCAGAACACTGGGCTCACGCATAGAAATTCTCATTCAGTTGGTCTTAGTGGGATGGGGACTGAAAATCTGCATTTCTCACCAGCTTCCAGGAGATCTGGGGACCCCCGTTAGAGAATCCCTGCTCTCGGACACCCCTGTCCTCTTGGCTCACCTAGTTCCTACAGGCTCAAGCATTCCACTGTCCAGCTGGAAATGCCACTATTTAGCTGTCACGATTTTGCTCCTCTCTTCGAGTTTGCTGTCTACCTACTTCTCCCCCTCTGGCTTCAGCACAAGGGAAAGCTTGGCTTTCTGCCCCATTAGCTGGCTTTCGGCTCCACACCAGCTGGCAAAGGCTGAAAGGGAAAGCCTCTAAGTAAGCACCCTAGCAGGGCGAATTCCCTTGAATCACAGGGAAGGACTGTTCGCCTTTCAAAGCATAAGATCTCCCCTTTCCACTACACATTGGGTATCTAATAGCTACTTGCATCTTCATACAATTGGTTTCTTCACTCGCTTTTTTTTTTTTTTTTTTGCACAGCTCTGAATTCTTTGAGATGAAATGCTCTTTTTTTTGCCCCCCAAACATCATTTTCTGAGAACTTTCTTTTAAAACACATACACGCCCCAACAAAACGCAACCAGGATACACAACAGAGGTTTCCACACAGAAGTCCAAGTACAAGCTATGGCTATTTCTCTGTTTGGCCTAATCTCTTTGTTTGGACTTGTCGGATATAATCAAAGGATTGTTGCTTCTGGAATAAAGGTCCGAGGGAGCAGGTTCTTCGCTTGACCTCTGCTCCTTTCAGGATTCCTAGATAACGAGAGGTGATGAGAAAGGACAGCAGGGCACCCTAACCGAGATGCTTTAAAGCAGAAAAAGACAACCCTGGAGCAGCACTTGGGAGGCAGGACATGAGACGCTTACAAGGAGATAAGTGAACCTGGGATGACCCCACTGCCACCTGCCCTCCTGCCCACTTGCCCTGTCCATGTTAGGCCATTCTGACAAGGCAGTGCAATGAAAAGGCAGTGCCACTGGTTCTGGACAGTTGCAAGCCCAGGATCTGGCCCCAGGTCTACTGCTGCCCAGCGAGTGTCGCTGGACCACATCCTTCGGCCCGAGGGACAGTATCTGGTTGTGTGTATATAGGGGCACTGGCCTGGATGACCTCCGAAATACGCTGCAGCAGTCTGTGAGTGAGAACAGGAAACGGTGTTAGCCAAATGTGCTGATGATTATGCTTTTATGTGACGATACCTCGGCACTTGTGAACTGTTAGTGACCAGGGAGGGACAGTTGTTGTCCGAGCATGGAGAAGCCCCGCCTGCCAGGGTGGGACCAAGAGGAATCAGGAGGGGCGCTGCCCAGAGTGCGCCCCCGTGAGCCTGCTCTGCCCTCCACACTTCCTGTCCACATGGCTCCTTCTGCAGAGAAAATGAGGGGAGAGGACAGAAGTGTACGGGCTGCAGAGGATAAAAGATTCCTTCCCTTTTCCTCCTCCTTCCACAATCTCTGCTCCACTAACAACCCCGACATCACATATGAACAAATACATATACATATGCATATGTATACATACATACATGCATATGATATATGTATATACATACATCATATATATGTATGTATATACATATATAACATTCCCTGACATACATATATATGTGTGTGTATGTGTGTGTGTGTGTAGAAATATATATGTGTGTTGTTAAAAATTAATCATTGCGTGGTAAACCTAAAACAAAGTAAATTCTATGGCATATAAATTATACCTCAGTAAAGCTGTTAAACTGTTTTTAAAAGAGAATTTTTATAAAGTTAAGTTTTCATTTAATTCTTCTGCAATTAAACTCTGAATCAAAACTAAAGGAAGTTTACATCAGGACAGCTTTAAGATGAACACACACATAAGCACACACACACACACACACACACACACACACACAGGAATAAAGCAGACATTTCTAACTAACAATAAGCCACAGAGGGCAGAACCCAAGAGGCAGCAAGGTGATCATAAGCACCCTGAGGTCAACAACCTCAGCACCTGAGTTACAGACGGTCATTTCAGCACCTGGAAAATGATGCCCCTTGCCCAAGGAATCTGCCAGCAATGCAGGAGACCTGGGTTCAATCCCTGGGTCAGGAAGATCCCCTAGAGAAGGCAATGGCAACCCACTCCAGTATCCTTGCCTGGAGAATCCCATGGACAGAGGAGCCTGGTGGGCTACAGTCCATGGAGTCACAAAGAGTTGGACCCAATTAAGTGACTAAACACTTTCTTTCTGCTTCAAGGAAGCTGGAAGTGGAAGTGGAAGTGGAAGTGAAGTCGCCCAGTCGTGTCCGACTCTTTGCGACCCCATGGACTGTAGCCCACCAGGCTCCTCCGTCCGTGGGATTCTCCAGGCAAGAGTCCTGGAGTGGGTTGCCATTTCCTTCTCCAGGAGATCTTCCCAACCCAGGGATAAGGAAGCCAGAACCCTTCTAAATATTCTAAAGAGCATACAGTGCCCAGTCTTCAGGGCTGCACTTACTTTCTGACTGAACACCAAAACGGCAAAACAGACCAGATGATGAATAAAGCCACTGGACTTCTTTCCCAGCCCTGGCCAGTTCCATGGCCCAGATCAGTCCCATGACGGTGAACTTCCGCAGCATCTCTGCTGCAGCCATGGCACTGGAAGACCCCTAAGGCTCAGCTATTTAACCCCCCCACCCCCACGCTGAAATGGGCATAATAGACTTTAACTTAGGACTTCCCTGGTGGCTCAGTGGAAAAGAATCAGCCTACAATACAGGAGACTCAGGTTCAATCCCTGGGTTGGCAAGATCCCCTGGAGAAGGAAATGACAACCCACTCCAGTATTCCTGCCTAGGAAATCCCATGGACAGAAAGGAGCCTGGCATGCTACAGTCTATGGGATCACAAAAGAGTCAGACATGACTTAGTGCCTGAACAACAACAGATCTCAACTTGGGGTCCTTTTTTTTCCTGAACTTCAAAAAGAAAATCTCCACTTGACTGTTTTTAAAATTCAGGTGCCTTCTACTTGTAAGATCTTAAAAACATGTAGATTTCTTTTCTTCCTTCTGCTCTATTTTGTTTGGTCAAATCAAGGCTGCTACTGGCAGATTCTCTAATGACTGATTAGAGGTTGGGTGTGGGTGGCTGGATTTTCCGGTGGTATTAGCTTGAAAGGGCAATTTGTGAAGAGCTCTCTGCCGTGTCAGGAGCGCAGCTAAGCCAGATACACGGCAGATGACTGAAGGTACAGGGTGGGGTGAGGGGTGAGCAGCGAGGGATCCAAACCAGGGGAAGATTAGATGCGGTGGCTTCATTTATTTTGACAAATCTTTTCTTTTTAATCATCTATAATAAGACCACAGTACATTGTGCCAAGTGTACGATATATTTTGGAAAGGTAATGAAGTCTAGGAAATAGGCAGCATAACTCAGCTTCCATCTATTAATTCCTTGCTGAGAAGTAAAGCCAGAGGTGTGTGTGTGTGTGTGTGAGGAGAGAGAGGGAGAGAAAATTATAGGGCTGGTACATTAGCAGGGGCAAAAACTAGCCCAGTTCCACTACTACATCGAGATTTAGAACATCAGAGTACAGTGACTACATTTTTCTGTAGAGATCTTTACAGCTATTTGAAATTATGAACCCATAATATGCAAATGCACGGGGCTAAGAAATACACATTCTTGGCAGAGACTGAAGATGTTATAATGTGTGCTGTAAACGGCAACGCGTATGTGTATAAAATCAGTGCGCACATACTAACTGGTCGATTATCCCCTCTAAAACCACACATAAATTCTCCTGACAGGAATTGGAATTTCACATACATCCCAAGAATGAACAGACTCTTAATGTGCTGTGTGTGTATATGAAGGATGGAATATAAAAAAAAAATTAAAACAACAACAACAATGGAATGGGTCACCAGGCTGCAAGAGCTTTCTGACTCTCGAGCGTGACCATAAAGGGACTGGGGGCTATGGTTTCCTTTTGAATATGATAATTATGATATTAGTAGTAATCGATACTGTTTATTGAGTTCTGGGCTCTGTGAGTGCCAGTGTGCTGGGCGCTTTCCATTTAAGAAGGGAAAGAGAAAGGTGAGGGGAGAAGTGGGGAGAAGGGATGTGAGGAGAGGGAGGTGCGTGTGTATGCTGTCTTGAAAAGCTTTACCACTGCGGCAAGTGCTACTTTCCCCAGGGATGTCACAATTTACAATGGTGAAAATGTTAGCTTGTCCACAAGCTGGGCAGGAAGAGGTACCAGGTCGCTCTGGTATCCCAAGGCAGAGTCCTGGTACAGAATATGTGTCCTTTTGTGGTGTGACTACCTCAGACCTGGACTTAAGACCTAGGTAATAGCCGCGCCCGAGTAAAGAACAGAAAACTCGGGAAGTGCACTCCAGAATCTGAGAAGAGGTAACAAACTCCCAAAATAGAATGGTGCTGAGTCAGGGCTATACAGACGCAGCGTCTTGAAAATTGTGAGGAAGGAACAGCAAAGCCTCTGGTTACACAATGGCTTCTAATGACTTCTGCAAATAAGTGATGCTCAGCGAGGTGGCCCGGTCTGGTGCATCAGAATCTGTCATGAGGAGTTTCTGGCAAAGCAATGGAAATAAAACGTAGCATGATTTAGTTTTCCATAATGTAAGCGGAAATAGCAATTTATCAAATAATTCACTTTTATAACCTTTCTCGCCAGCCCCAGGCCCTTGGAAAAGCATCTTAGGAAAACACGCCAGGGCTCCAGGCAGACAAAGGCAATCACACGCTCATCGGTGTCCCCATGGCTGGCAAGGAGAAGGACTGGGATCTCGCCCTCTGCTTTCTCGTCAGTACCACCCGGCTTGTGAGCACAGATTCCAAGTTCTCAGAAAAGAGCTGAAATCTGACTTACGAAATGATCTGCAAAACAGGCACAAGCACACCCCACATCAGAGCTAAGCCAGAAACAGGAAATGTTTTCCTCCCCTCGGGGTGCTTCCCACGTTCTGTAACAGTCAGGGCAAGAAGCCTAAGAAGATGGCCATAACGTCTTCAGGTGAGATTCAAACCTACTAAGACTTCATCCGTTCCCAGTGCTAACGGCAGTCAGAAAAACAACAGGTGGGCCTTTGTGTTCGAGTTGTTTCTATTTATAAGTTAGTACCAGGACAGAGATTATACCAGTACCTGAGATTACAAAGATGGATAGAAGTCTACGGGAGGATTTTACAAAAACTTGGGCCTTGGAATGGGGCCCTTGAAGCTTTCCAGCACATCACACAGCCTAACCATTACCCAGGATTTACCAGCCCTCACATCCTTTCCTCTGCTCCTGTCCGGTCACCACGCCAACCCCACATACTACTAGGCCCACAGCCCAAACAGAGGGTACAATGAAAGAGGAGTTCTCATCCTTCACAGTGAGTCACAAAGTCCTTAGCAAGTCCTGTGACTCTCACAGAAGCTGAAACACAGGACCGTGAATCTACCCGATGAGAAACACAGACAAATGCTCGCCTCGGGGATGTCTTAAAACCTGGGCCCAGTGGCTTCATACTCCTTCATGCTGGTAGTTGGATTTTTACAACAGGGACATGCACGTGCGTGCGTGCTAAGTTGCTTTGGTGGTGTCCAACTCTCTGTGACCCTATGGACTGTAGCCTGCCAGGCTCCTCCATCCGTGGGATTCTCCAGGCAGAAATACAGGAGTGGGTTGCCATGCCCTCCTCCAGGGGATCTTCCCGACCCAGGGATGGAACCCGCCTCTCTTACATCCCCTGCACTGGCAGGCGGGTTCTTTACCACTAGAGCCACCTGCCATAACTGGCTCCAAACACAATTTCCCAAAATATCATAAGAAACAGATACTGGTCAATGGATAAAAATCATCCCAGTTTGGTTCTGGACTGAAATACATGGTTTCAATACGTGATATCAAGTGGATTGTTGTTGTTGCTGTTATTTAGTCGCTAAGTCATGTCTGACTCTTCTGTGACCTTGTGGACTCTATGTACCCTGCCAGGCTCCTCTGTCCGGGATTTCCCAGGCAAGGATACTGGAATGGGTTGTCATTTCCTTCTTCAGGGGATCTTCCCAACCCAGGGATCGAACCCACATCTCCCGCATTGGTAGGCAGATTCTTTACCACCGAGCCACCAGGGAATCCCATCAAATGGATTATCTCTTCCTAAATTCTTAAGGCTTAATGGGAAAACTGATATTACTGCATCCCCTGAAGCATACCAGAGTTGACTTAAACCATTAAAAAAAAACAGAGTGAACTGGATAGAGGGGTAAACAGCCAGGAAATTAAGATTTACTGCAATTACTCCTCCAAGCCTCACCCCCTTAACCAACTGTATTTCCTCTTGCTTCCTACATGGGCTTTTCTGCGAAGAGGCAACTTCTTGGCAGAACATGACATAAAGCACATGGGTCCCACGACCATTCCTGCGCACTGGCTGTTTCTCCCTGAATAATCTCTGGGAATCTCAGTGTCAATTTAGGTGCAGTGGGCAGAAGATAGGCTCTGAACTCTGAGCTCTGTTAAATGGGAATAATAATGCCAAATGTCCGTTGCTATGGGACTGAATGGGGATACCAAACGGGCACTGTCTCCCGTGGAGCAGTCCCTAAACTGACGTTAGTGTCCATCCTCCGACCACACTCCCTTTCTGAGGCTCATCTCACGTCTCACATGCTGTCGACTCTAGGCCGACAACCTCTCTTTTCCGTAAAGTCTTACAGTTCTCACAAGACAGACTGCATCACTCAGCTCTTCAGCATTGAGCCTGTGTACATCTTATACACATCATCATTTTCCCAGCCAGGTTTTCAGATCCTTGAGGGAGACCGTGTCCTGGGCTTCTGACGTTCTGCAGAGCTTGTGCTGTGCTTAGTCGCTCAGTTGTGTCCGACTCTTTGAGACCTCATGGACTGTAGCCCGACAGGCTCCTCTGTCCATGGGGATTCTCCAGGCAAGAATACTAGAGTGGGATGCGACGCCCTCCTCCAGGAGATCTTCCCAACCCAGGAATCGAACCCAGTTCTGTCGCATTGCAGATGAATTCTTAACTGTCTAAGCCAACAAGGAAGCCCTGAAGACACAGTGGGGGCTCCAAGGCACCTTGTTTTCTCTGTGGGATCCCAGTTTCTCTCCCTCACCCCACCCGCACATCTATACAATTAGAAATTCTTTGTGATGGGCAGTTTCTAGGGCCAGTCTGGAACTCTTCAGCAACTTTAGTTGGTTGCCTTCAAGCCTGCTGATAAAGCTTTACCTTCAGGCCACTTCCAGTAAGTATTCTGAGCTCCCAAGAGAACAGGCTGAAAGGACTGGGGCCAGTGTTCCTGAAAGGAGATGCCTTCAATCCAGGAGGGGAGCACAAAGCTGCAAACACACAGGGACAGCCCATAGAGGTTCCAGTTCAAGTGGGTTGAGGGTGCCTCCTTCAACACAGTGGAGCTGATTTCCCCCCATTAGCCCCAATCCTTTCTGTCTGCAGGCTGCTCTGCCATCTCTGCCCATTTGCTGAGAAGGGCTTGGCCTCAGGGAGAGCCTTGCTCTCCAGACTGCAGACCTCTCTGTTTTCCTGCGATAAACAGGAGTTTCAAAGCTCCTCAAGGTCAGAAGAAGCACAGTGAGGACACAGTCTACCTGGCTGACCCAGGGTCCCAGACCCTGCCTTATGGAGGACCTTGCAGATGGATGGTGACCTAGAGAGGCAGGTGAGTGGGACCAAGGATATGGTGCCACAAGCTCGGGCTTCCCTGGTGGCTCAGATGGTAAAGAATATGCCTGCAATGTGGGAGACCTGGGTTCGATCCCTGGGTTGGGAAGATCCCCTGGAGAAGGGAATAGCTACCCACTCCAGTATTCTAGCCTGGAGATTCCATGGACAGAGGAGCCTGCCCCAGAGTGCAGCTGTAACTGTTCTTTCCCTCCATCAAAGTCACCCTCACTCCAACCCCAGGCCCAGAACAGGAGTGCCAGCCTGTAAGCCTTCTCCTTTTGTGTCCCCCCTACCCACTGCCTGGCCCAGTGCCCACGACACAGCACATAGTAGGAACTCAAGAAACATTAGTTAAATAATGTCGACCATAGAATTTGTTTTCCAGGAAGCTTGATGCAAAAAAAAAAAAAAAAAAAAGTTTATTCTGCTCTTCATCTTTAAACAATTAAGCGATTTTGTTCTTTGAAGCACCTTGTGAACAATAAATCAGCAAGCCTAGAGTGCTATCAATTTGCCTTTATTCAGAAAACTCAAGGTTTGCTTTCATTAAAAAAAAAATCATTGGGTAAAACCCAAGATTATTAAATAAGCAAAAGACTGGAAACAACAAAAATATCCATCTATAAGGGCCTGGTTAAATAAACCAAGGTATAGCCATTTAATGTAATTTATGCAGTCAAAATAAACAAGCGAAAAAGAACAAAAAAGTTCTTAAATAGTCAAAATTTGCTATTCAGTAAATGTAAAGTGAAATAAGAATGTATATGGTATGCTTCCATTTAGATAAAAGATCTTTAAATACACACACACATGCAGGTACACACACATACACATATTTTCCAGTACGTGCAGTCAACATTTCTAAACCGAAGAGATCAGTAGAAGTGGTTGCCTAGGGATAAGGGGACCAAGAGATGGGGTGAGAGAAAGACGGTTCACTTTGAATACCCTTTTGTACCTTTTGAATTTTAAACCATGTAAGTATTGACCTACTCGAAAAAATTAAATTAGAAATTCAAAGCAAACAATAGGTGGAAAAGTAATAAAAAATCTACCTTAGGAAAACATAAAAGAGAAATCCCCATTTAAAAAAGGGTTCAAGGCAGCCCGGCTGAGTCATCTGTTAACTGTGGAGAAAACAAAAACCGAGGCGGCACCCTTGTGTGGCCAGAAGGACACGTGGTGGCCGCTGGCACTGGTCTGCGCTGCTCTCCACTTTCCTGGGGGACCTCAGAAAGGGGCAGGCCCTCTGACCCCCTCAGCTTCCTCCTTGGAGAATGGGTTTGCTCGGACCAGCTCACAGGGGCACATAGGCCTGCTCCCGTGTGGGAACAGGGAGTCCCCAGGTAGACCCAGCTAGTTACTCACTGACAATCTAATTTAAAAAGACGAGACACTCCTTAAAAAGGAGAGAGAGTTTCCTTCCCCTCGCCGAAGCCTGTGGCAGGCAGATAAAAACCTCAAATCCCTCCTCACCAGAATGTGATGAAACCAGTGCCTCTGACTCCAAGAGCTTAAAATACATTTGTGGACACACCCTTCCCTCCAAACACACCTGCTGCTTTTTTCCTCTCTCTTCCCACATCCTCTCTGGACAGGCCACGTGCCCATTTATGACAGAGCTGAAATATTTCCTTTTTTGTTCTAATATTTCCTGCAGGGCCCTTCCCCTCTTTTATGGCTGCCATTCACAGCCATCTGGGACGAACAGGAACAACGTGCAGCTTTAGGATTTAAAGACAATGACGACATGTCACTTTTTAAAAATAACCCAGTTAACAGAGGTTCCCCTCCCTCCCCAAAACATACTTTTTAAATAAATGCAACTTGACGGCAGTGACTAGATATCGTCCACTTTGGCAGAGGCTTAGAGAGATGTGTGGGTCTCTCTCAGCTGTCCAGACAGAACTTTCTAACGAGATGCTTTTAAACATGGGGCCCAGCAGTATATTCTCTGTTGCCCAAACTTTCCCTCCAATCCCCACCTCCACCCACTTCAAACTTACAAAAGTGACTAAATTTGCTTTCCATGCCTTTTCTGCAGGAATGAAGGAAACCAGAGCCAGAATGGCTCTGAGATAATACAACTGCACTTTTGAGGATGAGAAAATTGAGGTCCATGGTGGAACAGGTCCCAGAAATACACAGTTCGCCCTCCAAGGGCCGGGATATAAAGTCTCATAACCCTTTACTTCTTCCTTAATTTGCTTGCTTTTCACATGTTTCCTCCCAGAAGACAGCTTGTGACACGTGGCCTCCTCTGGCCATGCAGAGCCCCCTCAGGTAGCCCCAGCTCCCCCAGACTGGCCCTCCAACCTGTTCCCCAGGCTCCCCACCCTGTCTCCAGGGGACTACAGACCCCTTGAAATGTGTCTAGTGTCAGATGTTGAAATGGTAATATTTTGGATATATTGGGTTAAACAAAAGACCTTGCAAAAATTCATTTACCCACACTGACACCGAGACTCTGAATCCTCACAATGATTGCAAGGAGTTTTTCTCCCCTTCTGTAGGAGGTAGAAGAGAGAGATCCTGTCACCCTAAAGTGACATTAATTCTACCTGAGCACTGGCTTCCCAACAGTCATCTGTCTTGGAGGATTTTTATGCCTTAAAGTGTAGTGGTAGCTTGGGGAGGAGGTGGAGGAGAAGAAAATAAAGTCTTGAATCCTCTTCAATACAAATCCTTGGTCTCCTCCCAAGTCAGTAACTGTGGCTTCCACGTGGGAGGGAATTGTGCCAAGTGCTATGAGTGCGTCGTCGCATCCCGTTTTCTCAGCAGCCCTATGGAGTGGGTTATCTCTGTTTTCTAGATGAGGAAACTAAGCTTAGAGAGGTTAAGTAACATGCCGAAGGACACCAGGGGAAAGTGGCCAAGCCATAGGATTCAGGTTTGATCAGCTCCTCACCACCCCTGAGTCTTGGCTTCCTCACGCGCAGGATGGGGACAATACCTGCCTGAAGGCAAGGCTGGAAGCCCCATGGTCCTCAGGGACCCTTCCTCCCCTGGGAGTAGGTTCTGGGCTCCTGATGAAGCGCTAGTTGGAAGAATCTCTGCTTCCAGTCACTCTCTGGATTGGCAACACCCCACATCCTAGGCGAACAACCTGTTCCACACTCTTGACCTTGGGGCTCTCTTGACCTTGAGTTTCCTCCTGCCTGGGTGCCCTCCAGTTCCTGTCTCACAGAATTAAGTGTCTCTCAGCTCCTATATCAAGACTCCATCTAAACTTCACCTCTTCCAAAAATCCATCAAAACTATTAAGTCAGAAAGCCGCCCTTTCTTACTCTACTTTCCAGAAGGTGATGCTCTTCCTCAGGGTCCTGAACTTCCGCCCCAGCAAAACTCACTCTCAGAAGAAGCCTTGACATCGACAGACTTAACCAGGGTCTCTCAGGAAGTATCCTGCACTTAACTCATTCAGCAAAATGTATCTTGAGCATCCTTTGCCCACCTGGCGTTCTTTGGACCCTGAGCATAGCAGTGACAGCAACAAAGTCCCTGGGCTTCTGAAAGTTTCCCCCAAACAGTGATGCCCTAAGCATGCTATTCCAACCATCCTGGTTCATATTTCTCAAGGTGCTGCTGCTGTGGTTTGTAGGTCAAGGAACGATTAGCTAGTGGCCATTGGGTATGGTTTGTAATGGTAAATAAAGTATGATACATTACTTGAAGGAATGCAGCACAACCATAAAAATATGTTTCTAAAGAACACTGTGGCATTGGTAAATGTAATAGAACCCTCAGTAAGGGATAGCTTGCAACACTGTATACAAGTGGCCCTTAACAAGGTGACCGAGGGAGGTACTTAGTGAGAAATACCTTTCTAGCCAGGCTAGCCAGCGGTAAAGAATCTGCCCGCAATGCAAGAGACACAGATTCAGTCCCTGGGTTTGGCCTGGGTTGGGAAGATCCCCTGAAGAAGTAAACGGAGACTCACTTCAGTGTTCTTGCCTGGGGAATCCCATGGGCAGAGGAGCCTGGTGGGCTGCAGTCCATGGGGTTGCAAAGAGCCAGACACGACTGAGCGACTAGACCACCACCACACCTTTCTAACCATATCCAGTGTTAGGGGTGGGGCAGGAGGGCGCTGATTTCCTGATTCAAACTGTGGATGGTAAAGCCTACTGAAACATTCTCGGCCAGTAAGGAGAGCTGGAAAACCCATTTTCTTCTAAGTATCAGTGATTCAGTGGGAGTGTGAATCACTCCCAAACTTCCAAGAAAAAGAAATCTTTCTGTTTATTTTTTAAAAACTATGTGGATTTTCAAAGCTGTAGAAAACAACACTCAATCCTAATTATATTTATATGTGAGTAGGTCTCCATGTGTGCTGGTGAATACAGAAAAAAGACTGGAAGGAAATATTCCAAAATCAGGGTGCTGTAGCAGTTTTCTGTTTTAATTTTATACCTTTCCATATTTCCCAAATTTTCTATCATGACCCTATTGCTTTTATAATCAGAAAATAAGCAGCAAACTGAAGGCTAATAGTTTTTTAATTTCCTCATGTATCTGTTTTTACAGGCACCATTTCAGTGGGGTTTGGAGATCAGCAGGGTGTGAAACTCAAATGAAATTCCCCATTCCTGCAGGGCTGTGCATATCCCCTTGGCCCTGAAGAAAAGCTCTCCCCACATCCATGCTGGCAGCCAGCTGTCCACAGCTGTTCTGAGAAGGCTGCAGATGAATGGAGCTGGTGGAAAAACACAACATTCCTGACTCTCCAAGGATGGCATTATACTTGGAACTCTTGCTCACCAAAGAAGTAAATAAATAGAAGAGAGAGAGGGGTGACAGTCAGCAACTGAGAGGAACTTCAGTGCTGGAGGTGGGTCAGTTGCCCGAGTTCATACCAGTAGAAAGAAGACCCCCCTGCCTAAGCCAACCATCCTCATCAAATCAGGGTTAAGGCAGCTTGACCATAGGCCTCCTGGACTGTACCTCTTGAATGCCACCTTCCCTTCCTGCCACACATCAGCGTGAACAAGGTTTATATCTGCCTCTAAGCTAAAGGGATTCCCAGCGCAGGGCCCCTGGCTGATTCTTCTTCGTATATCTTCTAGCACTAACGCGCATATCACGATTCACCAACTATTTCACCACCTATTCACCAACTATTTCCTCAGCCACTGCCAGGCACTGTTCTGCCGTTGAGAATACATGAAGAGCAAAACAGACAAGCTCCTCGTCTTCATGGAGCTTATATTCTAGTGACGGAGGCAGACAGTAGACCAAAGGAGAACCATGATTTTGCCCCAGACAGATTGGGGCACTATGAAGAATCCATTACTGGGCTCTTTCAGTTGAGATCTAACGACAGGTAAAGCCAGCTATCGGCAGATCTGCAGGAAGGGCCTCGCAAACAAGGAGAACAGCCAAGAGAAACGCATGAGTTCCATGTGCTGAAAGAGCCAAAAGGAGCTAGGTGGCTGGAGTACAGGGCGGGTGGGGGGTTGGTCAGAGAGGAAGGCAGGGGCCGGACCCCAGAGAACCCACAGGAGGGGAGCACACGAGTGGCCCCCTGCCCCACTATAGGAGACTCCCTCTGCGGCTCCATGAGGGTCTGTGAGGCTGAGTTGAGCCGTGAGAGCCCATGGAGAAGGACTGCATGGCCGTCAGTTGAATTGATTACTGGGTTCCCATCATCCGAGAGGGCCAATCAGCTTGACTCAAGGCTCTCAAAATGTCTATGGAGCCCCCTCTCTTCTCACCCACACCTGGTCCTCCTGACACCCGCTTCACAGCACCAAGGAGCACAGCGGATGGCAGCAAAGGAGCAAGCCGTCCACCATGCCCAGCCCTCGGCGTGCGTTCAGCAAACACTTCCGTTCCCAGCCCTTGCAGTGGGCGCTGAGGGTGTGAAGATGAACAACACAAGCCCAGCTCCCAAACGCTGCCCCAAGCTTGCAGGGCACCACCGTTGGCTGGAGCAGCCCAGCACCCACCTCTCCAGGTGGGCCTCCTGGTAAAACCTGCTGTGAGCGCCTGACTTGGTTCTGAAGGGTGGATTCATTCACTCCAAGGGGTTGAACAGAGAGACGAGTTCAGTGTCCTGCCTGCTTCCTCTGCTCACCCCGCAGCCCGTTCCTCCCTCCACTGACCCAGGGAGACGATACGCCCAGTCTCAGGAATGAAGTTGTAATTGGTGGGGTGGTAGGTATCATGTCTTTGAAGACACAGGTGTTTGGTGTTGGCTTGAAGAGTGGGAGGGGATGGGGACCGCTGGGGACCGGTCTGGAGAAGGGGTCGGGGAGGAGGGAAAACACTCAGACCTCCTCAGTCAGCACTGCACAGAAGTGCCATAGTGCATGGTCAGAGAGGGCCGTGTCTAATTTGTTGCTTTCAGAATCTTCTCGGCATAAAACTCACTGTTGCCCTTATATGCAGAAGCCAGTTACCCCCCCCCCACCCCCCCCCCCCCGACCTGAGCGGGTTCTTAAGCTCCGCCCTGCGAGGTTTCTGGAATGTGCCTCATTTTGTGCAAACAGGGGGTCAATGCCTGAGAAAAAGCGGCCACACCATAGCTCTAGGAAATGCTTGTATCCCAGGTCCCCCAGAACAGCTGAAGCTGCCAGAAGCCCTGCAGGGCCCCTCCACACAGGTCAGGGGTCACTCCAACACCCGCCAGGCAGTGAGCGGCAGGTTTTCTCCCAGTGGGCACAGCCATCCAGGGGAGAAGTCAGTGCCGAGCCTGGTTCCAGACCCTTGAGTCTTTTCCTCCCAGGAGGGGAGGAGGGTTATAAATAGCCTGGACTCCTTCAGCCGTCCACAGCACAGATCCCACACCCCCGCCCCAGCCTCGGCCAGCTGGTCCCTCCTCGCCCAAGTTCCCACAGCCTGCTGAAAAAGGGAGGGAATCAGCTCACCCACAGTGGGGGTGGGGAACCAAGCCCTTCAGGGCCCCTCGGGAGCAAGTGGCCACCTATGAATTAGCACCGTAACCCTGCCACACCTCTACACCCCTTTGGAAGTGCAGGCTGGGGAGAGGTGAGCGGCTCCCTATATGATCAGGGAGCCTCTTTCACCCCGGTCTTTCACCACCAGGGGATTCCCTGGTGGCTCAGTTGGTAAAGAGTCTGTCCGCAGTGTGGGAGATCCGGGTTCAATCCCTGGGTCGGGAAGATTCCCTGGAGAAGGGGAAGGCTAGCCACCCCAGTATTCCTGCCTGGAGAACCCCATGGACAGAGGAGCCTGGCGGGCTATAGTCCATGGGGTCACAAAGAGTCGGACCTGGCTGAGTGACTAACACTTTCACTTTTCACTTTTTAGTTTCACCCAGGTCAGCCCAGAAACCCCAAGCTGCACCTCAGTGTATGTTAATACAGTGAGTGGAGTTACAGGAATAACATTCTCCCCTCTCTGCCTCAGTGTCCCCACTGTAAGATGAATAAAAGGTGAACTCTGAACAATGAGGCGCCTATGAGGTTAGCATGCAGTAAAAGTGAAAAGGCACTGTTAAAACACTGTGTGATCATGAAGATACCACATCCTGACTTCCTCTACAGGAACCCCAAGCACAATTCTGGGGACACTGATTCGTTTCTGTCTATGAGAGAAGAATTATGCTCAGTGACATTGCATTAGCCTTGAATTCTTGATATTTCATGCCCTTGAAAGCATAAAACTTACAAAATATTCTCTCTTACAAGTAATTTCTGACTAATACAGATTGACACACACCACATCCAGAATTATTTTGATTTAATATGGTTCTGCTGGGCTGTACATGACATTTTAGTCTGAAGAATAAGCATGGCCCTAGAATATTTAGGTCTGGGGAGAAAAAAGTCCTCTTAACTGTTTACCGCTCAAATCCTTCCCACCCATACACACTGGTAAGAAACAAGTGGCTAAAATTTAAGTGGCCAACTCACAGTTCTTTTTAATTAAGACACTTTGTTTTCTCAA
Source organism: Budorcas taxicolor (assembly GCF_023091745.1). Taxonomy (NCBI): domain Eukaryota; kingdom Metazoa; phylum Chordata; class Mammalia; order Artiodactyla; family Bovidae; genus Budorcas; species Budorcas taxicolor. Next base: position 48,598,519 of record NC_068931.1, read on the forward strand.
TAAAATACAGGGTAAAAAACATTTACTGAAAACCCACTCATTGATGTCTAATAGCTGTGTCAAATACTCATAACAACATTTATTCCAGCACCCCCAGATAATTGCTCATCTTTCTCATTTAGTATCCACAACAGCACAGCATTTGTGTCCAAGTGTAATTGATCCAGAATTGGGCTCCCTTTCAAAAATATCTGTAAAACCTAATTACCAGGAAAACAGAGTTCTGGCATCCTACAGAAAGTGGGTGCTTCGCAGTGAGACAAGCTGCAAACTCATCTTGGCTAATCAAGCCACATTATGTTACAAAAGGAGTTTAAGTAATCTGGGGTGAGGAGGGAGCAGGGAAAGTTGGGATAGTGTCAGACTGGAAATCTGCAGTGACAGTTCTGATTTTTTTTAAGCCAAGGACAGGGGGCAGGAAATTAGCTGGCAAACATGGATGTAGAAAGTACCAGATAATGAGCCCATGATGGGCCTGGGGTGTGGGGGTGGCATTTCTGATCTCAGGCTCTACAAGGCCTTGCTGAAGGAACTCTCTCCACCCTGCTCTGGGAGGTTGATGTCATTTCTAGCCTCCTCCGGCCTCTAACCACTGTGGCAGGTCACTCTCCTTCCCTGAGCCTGAGTCTGCTCATCTGCAAAAATGAGCGCTCTTAATATTTCTAGGGCCTCTTTCAGCTCCAAAATTCTGTGACTTCCTTTACAGCAAAGGGTGTGCTTTCTGCTCAGGTACTTGGTGGGGCTGGGGGGAACAGGGAGTGGGAACGGAACCAGCCAGAATGAAGGACTGAGTGTTTCCAACTCTCATGCAGTTCTGTACGGACTTGCAACACCAGGGTATCAGACTCTTTGGGGATAATGATTTCTTTCAGGCCAGGAACGGACCTACCCGGGTGGTGCTAACCTCGCTGCCCTGGATTCATCAACCTGGCCCATGAGGAACAGGGCCAAACCACTGGACTTCTTGAGGAGCCTCTCTCCCAGAGCCGACCAAGGCACAGCTTCCTCTTCTGAGGGTCTTCCCTTCCCACCGTCATTCTTCTTTCTGTCCCAGAGGCCCCAGAAACCCCAGTCCAGCGAGGCTCCTTGGGCAGGCAGTACACGCCACCAATTCCTGCTTCCTTTCGGTCCTGGACCCTCCACACCTCGGCTTGGGTACCAGCCACCGCGGCTGGATTCAAAGGAAACGAGAGTTGTTGCCGCTCCGCTTTTCTTGGGTTCCTCCTGGCCCTCTTCCTAACGAAATCAGAGAAGCAGCCCTAATAACAAAGCAACTCAGCGGCCGGAAGACTGTTAGCTTTCAAAGGAGCAGGAGATGAGCCAGACCAGGAGCGAAGGTGTGCCGGTTCCTTTGCGCATCTCTAGGAAGAGACTTTGGGTTGACCTCTGCGGGCAACAGATACTGGGCCGGCGCTCGCTTAACTTTTCCCAGACGCAGAGGAACCGTTGCGTGCGCCCATTTCGCGCGACTTCCCAACTGGACAGCAGCATGGGTTTCAGGGTTCTGCAAAGACACCACCTCGAGCAGGCATCTCTAGGAAATCCTGGAGGCGCATCGCGAGATGCGGGGTCCCAGGTTTCCCAGTTCCTTCCTAATCTTCAAGTTAAGAGCTCAGTGAGAGCGCCAGAGTCTCAGGAAACCGCCGCTCTCCAAAACGTCCCCGCGCCTTCCCGGCAGAAGTGCGGTAAAACTTTTGGCAGAAACCACCTGTGGCTGTCGACAAGCCCGGCCCGCCCGGGTCCGAAGGCGCCGCCGAGCCCGGGACAGCATGCGCCCGCAGAAGTTCCCTTCCATCCCCGCGCGCCACTTCGCTCCGGGCCGCGGTGCCAGCCAGGAGGCGCGGCGCCCGCTCGCTGGCTCGCTCTCCGCTGGCTCTCCCCTCCTCCCTCCCCCACCTCCTCCCGCCTCCTCCCGTTGCATGGCTGCCGCACGGAGCCCCTGAATAGCCACCGCAGCCCCCCGCCTCCTGCCCGCCGCGCCGGGGACGCCTCTGCCCCCGCCGGCGCCCCAGGGCGCGCAGACCGCCGGCCTCCTAGCAACAGCTCGGGAAATCACTCCCCGGCGCCAGCGATGTACAGCCACCCCTCTGGGAGCCCCGCGACCCCCCGACCCGCCTCGGCACAAGCGAGGTGCGGGGAAGATCGCGACCCTCGCAGGCGATGCCCCAGCTCGGCACGCGAAGCCACTCACCTCTGTGCGCCGCCCGACCCGCGCGCCTCCCGCACTTGGCGCCGGGCCGCGGTCCTCGCGTCCTCCTTCGCCGCCGCTGCGGTCCGTCTGTCCCTGCGCGCCGAAGCAGCGCGGGCCGCGCGGCTGTCAGAGTCTCGTGGCCGGGCTGCGCCCGCGGTGTGGAGCCGAGCGGCTGTGGCGGGCGCGCGGCAGCTCCTCCCTCCCCGCGCCGCGCCTCCGCCCTCCTGGCGCCCCGCCTCCCGCGCCTCCGCGGCTGTCAGCCCCGCGCCCCGCGCCCCGCGCCCGCGCTGCCCGCGCCACCGGCTCGGGGTGCGCACTGGGCTAAAGGGCCCGGATGTCTGCGGTCGCCCCTCGCCGGCTCCCGCCCCCTCCCCTGCGCCCCCTCCCCGCCCTGCCACACATGCACTTGCTGCGTCCCAACCTCCTCCTCGGCTCCAATTAATTTCTATTTTGACAGTAACTGTGGCGGCGGGCGGGGCGCCCAGGACCCGCAGGGGCGGCGGGCGGCAGTCAGGACGCGGCGCGGGGGGCGGAGGGGGGGGCCGGGCAGAGCCACCCTCAGCTTGGGGCTCCTCGTCTTTTCTCTTTCTTTCCTTTTTTTCTCTTTGCCTCCTCCAGGATTTAAAGGGACAGCCCCGGCCGAGGCGAGGGGCCAGGCGTCCGCCGTTTCTTCGGTCTCCAGACGCCCTCTGCGGCCCGGCCGGACCCTCCCGCACCCGGAGCACAGGCTCCAGGCCGCCGGGTATTTTTAGGTCCACACCCGGCCCGGGACAGCGGGGCGGCGGAGCTTGGCTCGATGGCCCCGGCGCACTGCTATTTTTACAGAGTCCGATTGTGGGGGTGGGGAGGAAATGAAACAACTCAGCAGCTGCTTTTCCAACCGAAAGTCTTAGGGAGCAAGGCGTGGGGGGCTTGAAGTTTCCCTAATGCTCTCCGAATTCCAGAGAGCTCAGAAAGACACCTCTCCGACAACGAGAAACCACAGGCGCGCAGCTCTCCAGAGCTCCCAAATCCCTGCGGGCCTCCCCGCCCTAGAAGGCGCTCGGGCGCGGGGAGCACCCCATCACCACCCCTCGCCAGCCAGTGTACCCCGCACGCGGTACCGCGTTGGCCTGGGACCGGCCTCCGGCCGCTGGTCCCTCCCCTGGACTGCCTAGGGGGCGGGCCTTCCGAAGCATCCAATCAGCCGGCTTCGCAGCCAAGAGGCGGGCCCTGGGAGGGCTTCGCTCCACCCCCGTCCCTCCAAGCCCCGCCTCCGCGGATAGGGTACCAGCCGGAGAGTCTGGGTGCGGAGCGCAGCGCGGCGGCGAGCGGTGATGGACAGCGCGAAGGGCCCATCCGAGGGCAGAGGAGGGGGCCTTGGTCCCGGAGCGACGGCGTGGCGACTCGAGCAGACCTTCTGGCCACTCGCAGGCCGGGGTACACGGACACTGCCTTTTTACCATCCCTCCTTCTGCACTCCCGGCTGACATAGAAACCCTTGCCCGCTTTGGCAGGCGAGACGTCTGCAACTGTACCCTCGGAGGTCAACCTATCCTCTCCGGACCTCCTCCTTCAGGGGCGGCGAAGTTATCGGTCCTCAAAGTCTTTGAGGAGCTGCGCTTTCCTGAGCCGTGCTTGGCGCCCAGGAGAGACAAGAAAGCATATCCCGCCCTCCTGTTCTCATCCTATCCGTAGAGGAATGAGCGGACCATCGAACTCCTGCTGTCTGCGGAGCGTCTGAGTATTGAAGATACTCGATGGCATCCTTCACAGAATTCATGAAAATAAGCGTATGAACCTTTTGCTTGGCGCTTCATACCAGTGCTGCTCACGAGGAATTGTCCTCGTTTCATTCATTCGTGTGATAAATGCACATCGCATGGTACCACTTTGGTGTAATGAGAACAAGGGGAAAGGCTCTGGAATGGGATGTGACAGCGGAAAGCTAGGCACAAACATGAAAGCAAGAGCTGATATGTAGGGCTGTGTACAGCCTACACTGACCAGAGGCCTGGCTTTTCCTAATAAGAAAATGTCATTCATTTGACAGTTTGAACAACCAGCTTATCCAAACTGTTCAAAGGCAGTTTGAAGAAATCTAAAGAAGTCTGTCGTGGAAAATAAGAATTTTAGACGCAGGATGTCAGGCTTCCAAGTAGCTAAAGCAAAATAACATCCTCGCTTTAAGCAGTCCTGGGAGCCCTTGCCCTCCCAAATTAGGTTGTCTGTCTCCCTGCTAAATTAGGTTGTCTGCCTCACTTCCTTTCATTAAAGGGTCTTCAGCCATTTGGAAGACTACTGACCCAGCTGATACGGTCAAGCTTAAGCCAGAAGCATGGGGGTGCGTTTAGGGTGTCCCTGGGAGATGTGAGCCCTGTGAGACACCTACAGATGATAGGAATCCAGTCCCGGGGGTGAGGGCAGCCATGGCAGTGAAAGGGGTGTTTTGTTTAAGAACAAGAGGGATGTGGGTACTAAATTAGAAATGCCTCTAAATCAGAAAGGTTCTCTTCCCTTTTCTGGGTACAGCTGGCTCAGAGCAGATGTTCAGATGGGGATCACTGAATGGCTTTTCGTGTCATGAGCTATGGAAGAAGGGTCCGTGTTCTGGACAGTGAGCTATAGGGCTTCTGAACCTAATCACCACAGGCAAACGTTTTATAAATTTAAGAGCAATCAGGATGGAACTGGTCCGCATTAGTGATATTACAGAATATTTTTAAAGAGAGCAGCTATTACACTGTGTTCACAATTTTTATTCAGTTGTCTTTTTTCTGACAAGACTTCAAGCTCCTTACCCACCTTGGTATCCTCTGTACACTTCGCACCTGGTAGGTGCTCATTAAAAGATGAATGAACACAAAGTCATTTCAGAATGGTGGAGTAAGCAGGGTAACATGCACAGACGGAAATCAAGTATACTTTGTGAGACTCATTTGCGATTTACTTGTCTGTACAGAAGTGCAACTGTCAATTTTGCCATACATAATAGGATTTACTGGCTCATGCCAGACTCTTCTCTTTATCAGCCATGTAACCTAGAAAAGCAACTTATTCAATTCCTCAGTGAATCCATTTCCAAATATGTAGAACAGAGATACGAGTAGAAACTCTTCTTCACCTTAGGGACGTTAGAATGACCAGGTAAGAAAAGGTGTGGGCAAGTGTTACCTCATCAATGACATTCCTTAAGGGGCTACTGTGAATCAAGCACTGAGGAATGCAGAGTAAACTGTCAATATTATTATTGGAATAAATTTTTTCAGAAATTATCTGAGAATTGGGTTCATATATTTATCTGTGCTGTGTGTTCAAATCCTAAAAGATGATGCTATGAAAGTGGTGCACTCAATATGCCAGCAAATTTGGAAAACTCAGCAGTGCCCACGGGACTGAAAAAAGTCAGTTTTTATTCCAATCCCTATGAAAGGCAATCCCAAATAATGCTCAAACTACCACACAATTACACTCATCTCATACGCTAGTTAAGTAATGCTCAAAATTCTCCAAGCCAGGCTTCAACAGTACATGAACCGTGAACTTCCAGGTGTTCAAGCTGGTTTTAGAAAAGGCAGAGGAACCAGAGATCAAATTGCCAACATCCGCTGGATCATCAAAAAAGCAAGAGAGTTCCAGAAAAACATCTATTTCTGCTCTATTGACTATGCCAAAGCCTTTGACTGTGTGGATCACAATAAACTGTGGACAATTCTGAAATAGATGAGAATACCAGACCTGCCTCTTGAGAAATCTGTATGCAGGTCTGGAAGCAACAGTTAGATCTGGACATGGAACAACAGACAGGTTCCAAATAGGAAAAGGAGTACGTCAAGGCTGTATATTGTCACCCTGCTTATTTAACTTATATGCAGAGTACATCATGAGAAACGCTGGGCTAGAAGAAACACAAGCTGGAATCAAGATTGCTGGGAGAAATATCAATAACCTCAGATATGCAGATGACACCACCCTTATGGCAGAAAATGAAGAAGAACTAAAGAGCCTCTTGATGAAAGTGAAAGAGGAGAGTGAAGAAGTTGGCTTAAAACTCAACATTCAGAAAACAAAGACCACGGCATCTGGTCCCGTCACGTCATGGGAAATAGATGGGGAAACAGTGGAAACAGTGTCAGACTTTATTTTTGGGGGCTCCAAAATCACTGCAGATGGTGATTGCAGCCATGAAATTAAAAGATGCTTACTCCTTGGAAGAAAAGTGATCCCCAACCTAGACAGCATATTAAAAAAGCAGAGACATTACTTTGCCAACAAAGGTCTATCTAGTCAAGGCTATGGTTTTTCCAGTGGTCATGTATGGATGTGAGAGTTGGACTATAAAGAAAGCTGAGCACCAAAGAACTGATGCTTTTGAACTGTGGTGTTGGAGAAGACTCTTGAGAGCCCCTTGGACTGCAAGAAGATCCAACCAGTCCATCCTAAAGGAGATCAGTCCTGAGTACTCATTGGAAGGACTGATGCTGAAGCTGAAACTCCAATACTTTGGCCACCTGATGCGAAGAGCTGACTCATTGGAAAAGACCCTGATGCTGGGAAAGATTGAAGGCAGGAGGAGAAGGGGACGACAGAGGATGAGACGGTTGGATGCCATCACCAACTCAATGGACATGGGTTTGGGTAAACTCCGGGAGTTGGCAATGGACAAGGAGGCCTGGCATGTTGCAGTCCATGGGGTTGCAAAGAGTTGGGCACGACAGAGTGACTGAACTGAACTGAACTGATTTATCTGTGTCCCAAGGGTGGTTAAGAGGCTGATTCAACAGAAAAGAAAAGGGAGGAATTAACATTTACAGAGCTCCTTGTATTGTTATGTGTTCCTCAGGACAACTCTGTGTGATGCATTTTTTTATGACCATTTATAGATGAGCAGCTTTGCCAGTGGCTCAGCGGTAAAGAATCTGTCTGTAATGCAGGAGACACAGGAATGGGTTGGATCCCTGGGTTGGGAAGATCCCCTGGAGAAGGAAATGACAACCCACTCCAGAATTCTTGCTGGAAAATCCCATGGACAGAGCAGCCTGGTGGGTCACAAAGAATCAGACACAACTGAGCACACACACCCATCATAGATGAAAAGTCTGAAATCAACAGCAATGGTAATGAGCAAGGTTCCACAGCTGGGAAGTAGCAAAGGTAACTCTGGAACCCAGGTTTCTAAGTTCAGGAATCCAATCGGCAACTTATTCTGTGGTGGTGCCTATAGACAAGAAAGAGGAAAGAGCCTGTAAGGAAACTGGGCTAAAGAGAATTGCAAGAAAAAAAATTGGTAAAGAATCTGCCTGCAGTGCGGGAGACCTGGGTTCGATTCCTGGGTCAGGAAGATCCCCTGGAGAAGGAAATGGAAACCCACTCCAGTATTCTTGCCTGGAGACTCCCATGGACAGAGAAGCCTGGCAGGCTAGTCCATTGGGTCACAAGTGTTGGACACAACTTAGAGACTAAACCACCACCGATAGTTTATTTTACCACAAGATAGGTGGGACAAGATGCAATCTTGTTTGAGAGGAACTTCCTGGAGAGGGTGGCATTTGATTCAGACCCTTTAGATTCACATACACTCTTTCTCTTTTTAATTTTTTATTTTGAGATCATTTCAGATTTTCAGAAAAGTAACAAAAATAATGAAAAGAATTACCATTGGAGAAGATGTGGAGAAAAGGGAACCCTCTTGCCCTGTTGGTGGGAATGTAAGCTGACACAGCCACTATGGAGAACAGTATGGAGATTCCTTTATAAACTAGAAATAAAATTACTATATGACCCAGCAATCCCATTACTGGGCATATATCCTGAGGAAACATAATTGAAAAAGACACATGTACCCCAATGTTCACTGCAGCACTACTTACCATATTTAGGGCATGGAAGCAATCTAGATATTGCATGGAAGTAACCTAGGTTGTTGATATTTCTCCTGGTAATCTTGATTCCAGCTTGTGCTTCATCCAACCTGGCATTTCACATGGTGTACTCTCTATAAGTTAAATAAGCAGGGTGACAATACACAGCCTTGTCATAATCCATTACCAATTCTGAACCAGTCCATTGTTCCATGTCCAGTTCTAACTGTTGCCTCTTGACCTGCATATCAGTTTCTCAGGAGGCAGATAAGGTGGTCTGGTATTCCCATCTCTTTAAGAATTTTCCATGGTTTGCTGTCATCCACACAGTCAAAGGCTTTAAGCGTTGTCAATGAAGCAGAAGCAGATGTTTTTCTGGAATTCCCTTGCTTTTTCTCTGATCCAACAAATGTTGGCAATTTGACTTCTGGTTCTTCTGCCTTTTTAAAATCCAGCTTGTACATCTGAGAGTTCCTGATTCAGGTACTACTGAAGCCTAGCTTGAAGGATTTTGAGCAGTACCTTTCTGGCATCTGAAATGTGCGGTAATTTGAACTTTCTTTGGCTTTGCCATTCTTTGCGATTGGAATGAAAGCTGACCTTTTCCAGTCCATGGCCTGTCTACATAAACAATTTTATTTTAAAAATGCATTACAAAATTCACGGCCCACATGAAGTAGAGTGATTTAATGATGGAAATTTATTATAATGGATAAAGAAGAGGTATTTATTTATTGTTTCATTGGTGCATATAAAGGTTCTTCAGAATGTCCAACTACCACCTCTTCCTGTTCACATCCCAAAACCACTTTTTCATTTTCTTTCCTGTCAACTATTGCCAAATGCACTGTTTTAAGTTAATTTCCTATCTCCCACTTTGAAAAAATTTATCAACACATAATTACTCAGGACACTGGGCTCCTCAGAACTATTTGTATTGAAGGCCATAGCTCTTCTTGCCTCTGCAGTTCCGCTACACCACTGACTCATGACGTTGCATCATTCACCCTGAGGTCTGTGAATACTGGATTCCAACTACTCTCCAAAGTTATTTCTGTGCTTTGTTGATGAGGACCTCTTACCCAGCCTATGCTGGAAAATGTGAGCCATCATTCATTTCCAGATCATGCTAAGTTTACCATTTGGGATTACATAGTATAAACATTGGAGAAGGAAATGGCAACCCACTCCAGTATTCTTGCCTAGTGAATCCTATGGACAGAGGACCCTGGTGGGCTGCCGTCTATGGGGTCGCACAGAGTCGGATACGACTGAAGCAACTTAACAGCAGCAGCAGTATAAGCATAAAACAACACATCTTCTGCCCATTGTTTTCTCTTAAAGTTTTTAGGTTATAATCACTGCATTCCTAAAATGTGACCTCTTTCAATATTGGCCAGATCCCCATACACTGGGTTGAATAGTGTCCCCTTATAATTCAGACCACCTGGAACCTGTGAAAAAGAAAGATAGTGCTAAGTCATGTCTGACTCTTATGATCCCATGAACTGTAGCCCACCAGGCTCCTCTGTCCATGGGATTCTCCAGGCAAGAATACTGGAGTGGGTTGCCATTTCCTTCTCCAGGGGATCTTCCTGACCCAGGAATTGAACCCAGGCCTCCTGCATTGCAGGCAGATGCTCTACTGACTGAGCTACACAGGAAGCCCCAATTCAGTGTTGTCAGAAGTGGGATTCTGTGACTGTGACCTTATTTAGAAATAAGGCTTTTGCAGGTCTAATCAAGTTAAGGTAAGGTCACAATGGGATTAGGGTGGGCCCTAAATCTCGTAAAGTGAAGTGAAGTTGCTCAGTCATGTCCGACTCTTTGCAATCCCATGGACTGTAGCCTACCAGGCTCCTCCATCCATGGAATTTTCCAGGCAAGAGTACTGGAGTGGGTTTCCATTTCCTTCTCCAGGGGATCTTCCCAGCCCAGGGACTGTACCTGCATCTCTCTCATCTCCAGGGCCTTCTGAAGTTCAAGGATGGAACAGGATCTCATTCGTGTGGGCCTGCAAGGACTCCCTCCTTGACCGAACTTTAGTCAGCCTCCTCTGAGCCTCTTCTCAATGAAGCCTTGACCTTGGTCCTCTGAGTCCAGTTTTAGCCAAGAATCCTGCTAAACCTTGATATCTGATCATCCTTGCTATCTAATCAAGTTCTTCATCTCTCATCCTTGATATCTAAGTCCTTGGTCTGCCTTTAACAAGAAGCCCAGTAGGCCAGTTTAGCAAGAATGCCCTTACTCTTAATATGTAATCAAGTTACTATTAGTCATTTCCCACCCACTGACCCCATGTCTACATCCCCAGCTCTCTGCTGTACTTGAAGTCAAGCTCAGTTCTGTACTGAATTCTCTGTTCCCCACTACAGTAGCTCAATTAAATGTCTTACCTTTCTTTAGTAAGTATTAGGTGAAAAAAAAAAAAAGTTTTTTCTGATCGAAGGCTGGGACTGATTTTATTCAGGTGCATGTCAGCGTTCTGTGTGTGTTTGTAACGTGTTTCACACAAGTGAGTTCATATTACACATATTATTTATAAATTGCTTTTTTTGTTTGGCAATATTTATTGCCTCTATTGAAATCAGCAAATATTCATTTAGTCAATACTTTTATGATTAAAAATTCTCTTTTAAATTTTCAGCTTTTACTATTACAAGCAACCCTACAGGGAACATCCTCAGAGCTTCATCTTTGTGCATATCCTTACTTATCACTTTCTAAAATGGAGGTATAGTTGATTAGCAATATTATATTAGTTTTGGACTTCTCAGGTAATCCATTGGTTAACAGTCTGCCTGCCAATGCAGGGGACGTTGGTTCGATCCCTGGTCCAGGAAGATTCCACATGCCACGAGGCGACTAAGCCTGTGCTCCACAACTGCTGAGCCTGCGCTCTAGAGCCCTCTAACTGCAGCTGCTGAAGCCCGTGCACGCTAGAGCTCTTGCTGCCAACAAGACATGCTGCCTCGGTGAGAAGCCGACACATTGTAACTAGGGAGTAGGCCCCACTCAGTACATCTGGAGAAAGCCCACACACAGCAACAAAGGCCCAGCACAGCCAAAAAGTTCCATTAATTAATTTTTTTAAAAATACAAGAAATTTTTAAAAATATATTAAGTTTTAAGTGTACAACTTAGTGGTTTTGTGGATGACACTCCATTTATAGCTACAACATATTGGCTATATTTCTATGTTGAATAACATATTCTTGTAGCTTATTTTTTTTTTTTTTTTGTAAGTAGTAGTTTGTACCTATTAAACCCCTAACCCCTACCTTACCCTTCCTCCCCTCTCTCTCTCCACTGGTAACCACTAGTTTATATCTGTAAGTCTCTTTCTTATTTGTTATATTTACTAGTTTTATCTCATATTTTAGATTCCAGACATAAGTAATAACCTACAGTATTTGTCTTTCTATGACTGACTTATTTCACTAAGCATAATATCCTCCAGGTCCAGTCATGTTGTTGCAAACGGCAAAATCTCATTCTTTTTTATGGTTGAGTAGTTCTCCTGTGTGTGTGTGTGTGTGTGTGTGTGTGTGTGTGTGTGTAAACCACATGTTCTTTATTCATTCATCTGTTGGTACTTAGGTTATTTCCATATCTTGGCTATTGTAAATCAGACTGCTATAAATTTTGAGATGCATTCATCTTTTCAAGTTAGTTTTTTCACTGTCTTGCATATATATATACACCCAGGAGTGGAATTGATGGCTCATACTGGCTGCACCAATTTACATTCCCTAAAATAGCATCTAAGGGCTCCCTTTCACCACATCCTTGCCAACAACATCTGCGGTCTTTTTGAGGATGACCATTCTCACAGGTATGAGGCGAGAGCTCATTGTGGTTTTAACTTGCATGTATCTGATGACTAGCAAAGTTCAGCATATTTTCATGTGCCTGTGGGTCATCTATATGTTTTCTTTGGAAAAATATCTGTTCAGTCCCTCTGCCCATTTTTAAGTCAGGCTCTGTGTTTTTGAGATTGAGTTGTGTGAGCTGTTTGTATATTTGGGGTATTAACCCCTTAGTGGTCATACCATTTGCAAATTTTTCTTCCACTCAGTAGGTTGTCTTTTCATATTGTCAATAGTTTCCTCAACTGTGCAAAGGTTTTAAGTTTAACTTGGTCCCATTTGTTTATTTTCACTTTTATTTCCTTTGCTTCAGGAGATAGATCCAAATAAATATTGCTACAATTTCTATCAAATAGTGTTCTACTTATGTTTTCTTCTAGGAGTTTTATAGTATCCAGTTTTATATTTAGGTCTTTAATCCATTTTGAAATTTTGTGTATATGGTATTAGATAATGTTATAATTCATACTTTTACATGTAGCTGTCCACTTTTCCTGAACCCTGGGTCAGGAAGAGCCCCTGGAGGAGGATCTTCTCAGGTGGCACAGTGGTAAAGAATCTGTCTGCCAATTCAGGAGACCTAAGAGAAGTGGGTTTGATCCCTGGGTCAGAAAGATTCCCTGGTGTAGGAAATGGCAACCCACTCCAGTATTCTTGCCTAGAAAATTTCATGGACAGAGGGGCCTGGTGGGCTACAGTCCATGGGGTCACAAAGAGTCAGATGTGACTGGGCATACAACGCAACACAACATTTGTAGATAGTGTCAATTTTAATATTTCCTTTCCAGCGTGGATTCCTTTATTTCTTTTTCTTATGTGATTCCTGTGGCTAGAACTCCCAATACTATGTTAAATAAAAGTGGTGAGAGCGGGCATCCTTGTCTTGATCTTTGAGGAAATACTTTTGGCTTTTCACTACTGACTGTGATGTCAACTGGGCTTACCATACTTTCTTATACAGTCTTTATTATATTGAGGTATGTTCCCTCTATGCCCACTTTCCGGAGAAGTTTTATAGTAAATAAATGTTGAATTTTGTCAAAGGCTTTCTCTACCTCTGTTGAAATAATCATATGACTTCATTCTTCAGTTTGTTAATTTGATGTATCACATTTTTGATTTGTAGATATTGAACCATTCTTGCATCCCTAAGTTAAATCCTTTTGAACATGACGTATGCTCTTTTTTATGTATTACTGGATTTGGTTTCCTGATATATTTTTTGAGAATTTTTTAAAATCTATGCTCATCACTGATATTGGCCTGTAGTTTTCTTTTTTTGTGTGATATCTTTGTTGGTTTTGGTACTAGGGTGATGCTGGACTCACAGAATGAGTCTGAAAGTATTCCTTCCTCTGCAATTTTTTGAAATACTTTGAGAAAGATAGGTGTTAAATATTCTCTAAATATTTAGTAGAATTCACCTGAGAAGTCATCTGGTCCTGGACTTTAGTTCCTTGGGAATTTTTTAAATTGCTGGTTCAATTTTTTTTTTAACTGATAATTGATCTGTTCATATTTGGTTTTTTCCTGATTCAGTCTTGGATGATTGCACACGTCTAGGAATTTGTCCATTTCTACTAGGTTGTCCATTTTATTGGCATATTCTTGTTTGTAGTAATTTCATATGATTTTCTGTGTTTGTATGATTTCAGTTGTAACTTCTCTCTCTTTTTTTTTTTTTTCATTTCTGAGTTCAGTTCAGTCACTCAGTCATGTCCAGCTCTTTGTGACCCCATGCCAGGAGGCTTCCCTGTCCATCATCAACTCCCAGAGCTTGTTCAAACTCATGTCCATCAAGTTGGTGATGCCATCCAATCATTTATCCTCTGTCGTTCCCTTCTCCTCCTGCCTTCGATCTTTCCCAGCATCAGGGTCATTTCCAATGGTCAGTTCTTCACACCAGGTGGCCAAAGTATTGGAGTGTCATCTTCAGCCTCAGTCCTTCCAATGAATATTCAGGATTGATTTCCTTTAGGATGGACTGGTTGGATCTCCTTGCAGTCCAAGAGACTCTCGAAGAGTCTTCTCCAACACCACAGTTCAAAAGAATCAATTCTTCGGCACTCAGCTTTCTTTATAGTCCAACTCTCACATCCATACATGACTACTGGAAAAACCATAGCTTGGACTAGATGGACCTTTGTTGGCAAAGTAATGTCTCTGCTTTTTAATATGCTGTCTAGGTTGATCAAAGCTTTTCTTCTAAGGACCAAGCGTCTTTTCATTTCATGGCTGCAATCACCATCTGTAGTAATTTTGGAGCCCCAAAATATAAAGTCTCTCACCATTTCCACTGTTTCCCCATCTATTTTCCATGAAGTGATGGGACCAGATGCCATGATCTTACTTTTCTGAATGTTGAGTTTTAAGCCAACTTTTTCACTCTCCTCTTAAGAGGCTCTTTAGTTCTTCACTTTCTGCCATAAGGGCGGTGTCATCTGCGTATCTGAGGTTATTGATATTGCTCCTGGCAATCTTGATTCCAGCTTATGCTTCATCCAGCCTGGCATTTTGCATGATGTACTCTGCATAGAAGTTAAACAAGCAGGCGGATAATATACAGCCTTGGTGTACTCCTTTCCCGATGTGGAACCAGTCTAGTGTTCTATGTCCTGTTTACCTGTTGCTTCTTGACCTACATACAGGTTTCTCAGGAAGAAGGAAAGGTGGTCTGGTATTCCCATATCTTTAAGAATCTTCCACAGTTTGTTGTGATTTGGGCCCTTCCTCTTTTTCTTCATGAGTCTGGCTAAAGATTTATCACTCTTCTTTATCTTTTCTAAGAACCAGCTCTTAGTTTCATTGATAGTTTTCTTTCTTTTCCCTTTTTTAGTCTCTAATCCATTTATTTCTGCTCTGATTTTTGTGATTTATGTCCTTCTATTAACTTTGGATATTGTTTGTTCTGCTTTTTCTACTTTCTTTAGCTATAAAGTTAGGTTGTTTATTCAGGTTTCTCTTATTCCCTGAGGTAAGCTTATATCACTATAAACTTCCCTCTTACACTGCTTTTGCTATGTCACATAGATTCACACTATTGAGTTTTTGTTTTCATTTGTCTCCAGCTATTTTCTTATTTCCTCTTTGACTTCTTTGGTGATCCATCCATTGTTTAGTAACATTGTTTAGCCTCCGTGTGTTTGCATTTTTTGCAGTTTTTTTTTTTATTATAGTTGATTTCTATAAGTGTTGTGGTTGGAAAAGATGCATAATATGATTTCAGTTTTCATAAATTTATTGAGGCTTGTTTTGTGGCCTAGCATATCCTTAAGAATGTCCCATATGTACTTGATAAAAATGTATATTCTGCTGCTTTTGGTTGGAATGTTCTATATGTATCTAGAATGTTCTTTATGTATCTGTTAATCCATCTGATATAATGTGTCATTTAAGGCCACTTTTTCCTTATTGCTTTTCTATTTGAGTGACCTGTCCATTGATTTCAGTGGAATGTTAAAGTCCTTTACTATTATTGTGTTACAGTTGATTTCTCCTACATCCATTAATATTTGCCTTATATACTAAGTAGACCTATGTTGGGTCCATATATATTTAGAATTATTATATCTTCTTAAATTGATCCCTTGATCATTACATAGTGTCCTTCTTTGTCTCTTTTATAGTCTTTATTTAAATTCTATTTCAGCTGATTTAAGTATTGCTACTCCAACTTCTGGAGAAGGCAATGGCACCCCACTCCAGTACTCTTGCCTGGAAAATCTCATGGATGGAGGAGCCTGGTAGGCTGCAGTCCATGGGGTCGCTAAGAGTCAGACACGACCGAGCGACTTCACTTTCACTTTTCACTTTCATGCATTGGAGAAGGAAATGGCAACCCACTCCAGTATTCTTGCCTAGAGAATCCCAGGGACAGGGGAGCCTGGTGGGCTGCCATCTATGGGGTCGCACAGAATTGGACACGACTGAAGCGACTTAGCAGCAGCAGCAGCACTCCAACTTTTTAAAATTTACATTTACATGGAATACTTTTTCCTATTCCCTCATTTTCAGTCTGTTTGTGTCTCTAAATCTGAAGTGACCTTCTTTTAGGTAGTATATGTACATGTCTTGTTTTCATTCAGCCACCATATGTCTTTAGACTGGGGTATTGAGTCAATTTACATTTAAAGTAACTTTTGAGACATATATGCTTATTGACAAATTATTTTGGGATTGCTTTTCTAGTTCTTTTCTGTTCCTTTCTCCTTCTTTACTTTCTTCCCTTTTGATTTGATGACTATTTTTGTGTTCGGTTTGAATTCCTTTTTCTTTTCTGTGTGTGTATTATAGATTTTTGGCTCTGATTACCATGAGGTTTATACATAGCAATCTATATATGTGTGTGTGTGTGTGCGATTGTTTTAAGTCACTAATCACTTAGTTTTAAATGCATTTAAACTCTTATCTCCTCGTGATCTCTGTTTTTGACACCATATTTTGCATTTTTTGTTTTGTGTATTCCTCAGCTGCTCATTGTAGATACAGATGATTTTACTCTCTTCTTGTAACGTTCCTATTAGCTTTGTACATGGTTGATTTACTACCTTCACTCTATATTTGCCTTTACCTATAAGATTTTTCTCTTCACAGTTTTCATGTTTCTAGTTGTGGCTTTTTATTTTTCACTTAGAGAAGTTTCTTTAACATTCCTTGTAAAGCTAACTTGGTAGTGTTAAACTTTTTAGTTTTTGCTTATCTGTAAAACTTTTGATCTCTCCAGTAAATCTGAATAAGAGCTTTGCCTGGTAAAGTATCCTTGGTTGTAGAATTTTCCCCTTAATCACCTTAAATATATCATGCCACTCCCTTCTGGCCTGCTGAGTTTCTGCTGAAAAATCAACTGATAACCTTGTATGTGACTTGTTGCCTTTCCCTGGCTGCTTTTAACATTCTCTCTTTATCTTTAATTTTTGCCAGTTTAATGCATTGATGTGGTCCCCTTTGGATTGCTCTTAATTATTTCTTGAGAATAAATGTGGGAAATGAAATTACTGAGTCAAAATATACACACATTTGTGAGATTAGATGCATGTATGTGCTCAGTCACTCAGTTGTATCTGACTCTCTGTGGCCCCATGGATTGTAGCCCATGAGGCTTCTCTAACCATGGAATCTTCCAGGGAAGAATACTGGAGTGGGGTGCCATTTCCTACTCCCAGGGGTCTTCCTGATCCAGGAATCTCCTGCATTGGCGGGCAGATTCTTTATCACTAGCACCACCTGGGAAGCCCTAAAGATTAGATAGCTATTGTCAAATTGCCTGCCAAAATAACATACGAGTGTGCATTCCTGCAGTACCTGAGTGTCTAAGAGTTCACTATATAGAGAGTAAATAAATGGGAAAATATCAGCTTAATTAATAATTTCAAAATGTGGATTAAAACAGGAAGCTTGGCAAAGATCAATTATTTTTCTTTTAATGTATCAGTCCAGATGTCTTTGCCAAACTCCTTGTTTTAATTTAAATTTTTAAATTATTAATGGGGCTGATGTTTTTCCATAAGATTTTTGGCCATAAACATTTTTCCTTTGTTAATTGCTTATTTGTGCACTTGGCCCATTTCCTAATGAGTTGTTCATTTCCCCCTCTATTTTTGTAACAGCTCTTCACATAGTGAGGATATTTGTCCCTTGACTGTCTCATATATTACAAATATTTTTACCACTTTGCCATTAGCTTTTTTAAAAAAAATATGAAACACTTCATGAAGTCGTGTGTCATCCTTGCACAGGGGCCATGCTTATCTTCTCTGTATTGTTCCAATTTTAGTATATGTGCTGCTAAAGTGAGCACAGCTTTTAAATTTTGTTTGTATTGATGTCTTTAATATTCTTGATTACAAAGGAATATATCATCTCTGTACATCTCTAATGATCACAATTATACCAGGTTAAAAAAATTCAATCTATCATCACATCCACAAAACAGAAGAATTTTACTTTTCTCCCCAGAAATAACCACATTTAATAATTTGTTAATGACTTTCCAAACCCTTTCTATGCATTTCTGTTATGGTTTGTTTTGATGTGTAGAGGTTTGTTTGGTTGGTTCTTAGTTCCTTATCTTTGACTGTGCTGCGTCTTCACTGCTGCGTGGGCCTTTCACTAGTTGTGGCAAGCAGGGGCTACTGCGTAGTTTCAGCGAGCTGGCTTCTTATTGTGACAGCTTCCCTTGTTGCCAGAGCACAGGCTCTAGGGCCCACAGGCTTCAGCGGGATCAAACCCGAGTCTCCCGCATTGGCAGGCAGATTCTTCACCACTGAGCCACCAGGGAAGCCTGGTGCTGATGTATAGAAGTTTTCAACTCTGATTAGTTATTCACTTCCTGAAACTTGATTAAGACGTTATCTACTCTATGACTTTGTCATATTAGAAACACCTTTCTGATTACAAAGTATGCACAAATATTCACCCATATTTTCTCCCAATGTGTTTACGGTTTCACATATGTATCTTTGATGAATCTGTAACATACTTTGCTTTTTTCCCAATACATGGACATGATGAGTACTTTAAAAAAGAAAAAAAAAGCACATCCAGGAATAAAGGGAAATGTACAAAGTTAAGAATTCACAAAGTTGCTCAAGAAAGAGGAGTATGGTATAGCTGTAGTACAGAAGACTGGTATGGGAGAAATAGAAGATACCACTGGAAGAGTAGGTAATTTAAGATCAAGGAAGAATTTGAGACTGAAGGCAAGGAGGCCAGGAGGAAGTCTGAAAGACCGGGGGACAGGAAGTATCTAACCTGAGCCATCCTTAGAGCAATGTGAGCAGGTGTGCCGAGGCAGGGAGATGTGAGATGGCTAGCGCAGAGGGTCAGGTGCCCATAACTAAGGTGTAAACTAGATCGGAGGCAGTGGGGACAGAGAGGAGGTGATGATTGTTAGATACCCGAAAGAGTCCACAGGACTTGATAGGTGGCTGAATGTAAAGAAGGGAGTCCGCTGTGTGGTCGTGAGGACAAAGATTGCTCATCGTTTGGATGGAGTTGTTCTGCTCTGCACAGCTCTTCTCTGTTTTCTCAAGTAGGTTGAAGAGGTTTTCCCTTCTTCATTTTACAGATGGGAAAATCAAGGATGGGCAGGACAGGACTTGCCCCCAGAGAGTCAGGCCCCTTGTGGCCCGATCTGGGTGGAAATGCAGGCAGCCGGGCTCTGGAGCGCTGTTATTTCTCACTGAATATGGGCTAACTCACTTCACCCGTGTGCACAGGTGGGGGCGGTGGGGTGGATGATGAGGGTGCAAGCGCCTGTGTGTCCATGTGCTCCATGGGCATGTGGTAGAGGAGTGTAACACACGCACCAGCTGGGTTTCTCTCCCAGGAGCTGGTGACAGGCACCAGTGCTCCCTGGATGGCTTCTTCTTCCCAAATAAACATTCATATGACACAATGTCTGAAAGCTCAGAAGATTTCCTGTCTCCATTGGGCCAAATCCCTGCCTGCTGCAAGCCTGGAGCCATTAGAACTATCTCCGGCCCTCTACATCCCTCCACCCTAAGTCTCCAGCTCCAGGACTCATGAAACGCCATGAGCTCACTATGCCTGGCCTGCTTGGCACCAACTACATGAAGAGGCTGGACATTCTTCTGCCAAAGAAAACCCAGTGGCCGGGCCAGCAACCTGGACTTTCTCCAACAGGCTGGTTCAGCCACACTACACATCAAGGTTCCATCCCCTCCCAAGCATCTGCTACTCCCATCAGGGCCCCAATCTAAGGAAGCTGAATAGGCCCCACCTTTACCTAAAAGGGAGTCATGTTTCCCAGGGGCTATTACCTTCTCTCCCAGTTGCACAGTAAGCCAGCAACAGTGCACAGAGTGAAAGGAGGCCTGGCGGTCTTTTACCAACAGTAACCTATTCATTCTTTGAGGCCCAGTTGATTTCTCATTCACTCAGTGACTTCTCACCCAAATTTCACCCAAAAGCACTAATTAATTGCTCCTCCGGGCCTAGACAGCATATTAAAAAGCAGAGACATCACTTTGTCAACAAAGGTCTGTCTAGTCAAGGCTATGATTTTTCCAGTGGTCATGTATTGATGTGAGAGTTGGACTATGAAGAAAGCTGAGCACCAAAGAATTGATGCGTTTGAACTGTGGTGTTGGAGAAGACTCTTGAGAGTCCCTTGGACTGTGAGGAGATCCAACTAGTCCATCCTAAAGGAGATCAGTGCTGGGTGTTCATTGGAAGGATTGATGCTGAAGCTGAAACTCCAATACTTTGGCCATCTCATGCGAAGAGCTGACTCATTTGAAAAGACCCTGATGCTGGGAAGGATTGAGGGCAGGAGGAGAAGGGGACGACAGAGGATGGGATGGTTGGATGGCATCACCGACTCAATGGACATGGGTTTAGGTGGACTCCGGGAATTGGTGATGGACAGGGAGGCCTGGCGTGCTACGGTTCATGGGGTCACAAAGAATCAGGCACGACTGAGCAACTGAACTGAACTGAACTGAACCAGGCTCCCATAGCAAGTGTGTGTGGTTTTACTATAGCCTTCGTTGCCTTGGAAGCAAATAGGTTCCATCTTTTGTGCCAATTCTGATTCATGGGTAATGATTACCTGATGGCTGTGTCAAGAAGGATGCTGAGGCCATATGCAAACCAACAGGAAACTTACCATACCTCTTTAGGAAAGGCAGGTGCAGTGGGTGGCAGCCAGGTACCATGCAACTATGTCTGCCAACCAAGACTGCCACACTGCATTGCCCTCCATCCCCACAATGGTCTCCAATCACCATCTGAGCAGTTTGGGGACAGGACTACATTTGCTCATCTTTGTATCTCCAGTGCCTAGCACCATGCCTGGCTCTTCGCAGGTGGTCAAGAAATATTTTGCTGAGTGAATAGTTGGTTTGAAGTTTCCATAATCTTCCCATAGAGTGAAGAAGAAGATGAACCCACTCTGGCTGTAGACAAGCAGGAATTAGGTAACCTTGACCCTCCCTCTGGCTCACGGGTAGGCCACCCCTTCTCTGGACATTTGAGTGTCACCAGTAATCTTACAGGAATCTTATTGTCATCATGCCCAATAAGGCCTTGTCCCCAGTCTTCACATTAATAACTTCAAGTTACTTTAATGCACAGTGTACCGAGCAGGTTAGCTCCCATAGGCATTTAGTAATTCCTGATCAAATGAATTAATGTATCTTCTACTGTCTACCTGCTACTTCTTCTGTTTGCAGGAAAGTGCACCACCCACTGTTCATTTTAACATCTGGTAGCAAATGAATCACCAGGTTACATAGTTGCGCTTTGTTGCCTCTTATCAAGCAGTGACTGTCTTAATTGAGTTTATGAATAGTAACTGAATCATAGAATTTTAAATTGGAATGCACCAAACATTTTCAAGCTTATTCTAAAGCTGAAGAAACTTAGATGCTAATTATTGACAGAGTTGCTATCCCCTCTCATCACTTCACTTTTCATTCATTCACTCAATAACTTTTTCAGAGTGAACATTTAACAAGAAACATGTATTATAAGTAGTTTTTGCAAGAACACAGAGCAAACTGTACTTCCTAATGTTTTGATATCTCATTTGTATTTCTGTGATCTTTCAGACAAAACCAACTTTATGTACTTTTTGTGTATAAATGTTTGTAACTCCTTTATTTGTAATAGAAAAAAAAACTAGAAAAAAATGTCCATCAACAGGTGAAAGAATAAGCAAATGTCTGTATATCCATGCAATGAAATACTACTCTGCAACCAAAAGGAACATATGACTGAAACATGCGGCTAAACAGATGAATCTCACAAACCTTCTGCTGAGTGAAAGAGGCGGGAAGCAAAAGGATGCATGCTACATCATTCCCTTTATATGCAATTTTAGAAAAAACAGACTATAGTGAAAGGAAGCAGGCCAGTGATTACCTAGAGTTAGGGGTACTAGATAGCAAGAATTAATATAATTCTATAGTAACTAACAGCATGCTCTAGGTAAAACTACAGATAAACAGATGAGTAAAATAGACAAGAAAGAGTTCTACACACCCATTAACTCGCTTTAGGGCAGAGGCACTGCTACTATTACTGCTCAATGGTGGAAAGATAACGCTAGGCCAAGCGGATTTCCATATGCAAAAACTAACCTTGACCTCTAGCTCACATCATATACAAACTACCTCACAACACACACAAACATTAATTCTAGAGAAAAATATAAGAGTTTTTTTATTATATTCAAGGAGACAAATTTTTCTTAATAAAGCACAAAAAACACTAACCAAAAAAGGATGCATTGATAAATTTTACTTCACTGAGCCAAGAATATCTTTTCATCAAAAGATAAGATAAAATAGAGTGAAAGGATTGGCCAAACTGGGAGAAGATATGTATATATTCTGACTAATATCCAGAACATATAAAAAGCTCCATTATCAGTATGAAAAAGTTAAACAAGCCAATTTTTAAAAAAATAATGAACATGCAGAATAGACATACAGAAAGGTGCTCTCGATATCATTATGAATCAGAGCTATACATCTACACTTTGCCCCTTCCAATAGAAATGACTAAAATTTAAAGTACTGATAATACTGTTAGTGAGAATGTGAAGCAACTTCAACTCACACACTGACGGCAGAACTGTAGATCTGATGCTACCACTTTGGAATATACTTTGGCTCTGACAATGCACATCCCTGTAAAATTCTGTCAAGGAGTACACTTGAAATTTGCGCATTTTCCCATCTGTAAACTACATCTCTAACCATAAAAATGAAAGAAGATGAGACAATAGGAGAAATTCAAACACAAAATGTATATCTGGCTATATGAAGGAATTAGTACTAATTCTGTAGGCGTGAGAATAGCATTGTAGTCATGTAGACAAAACTAACTTTAAACGTTGGTAAAATTAGCAGGACCACCCACTAGGCTCACTCCAAATTCCTCCACTAACCGTACACAGCCATTTAGTAAGAAATTTACCAACAATCTAATACGTGTCTTAACCAAGTATCACCAGTTGTGCAAAAGAGGTAGAAAACACAGCCCATGCCCTCCAGGTACTTTTCTCTGCAACTATCTACAGCTTTAAAAGTCTCTGTAGGTTGTCAAGGGGCTTCCCAGGTGGCTCAGTGGTAAAGAACCTGCCTGCCAGTGCAGGAGATATAAGAGACCCAGGTTCGATCCCTGGGTCAGGAAGATCCCTTGGAGGAGGGCACGGCAACCCACTCGAGTACTCCTGCCTGGAGCGCCCTGTGGACGGGCTACAGTCCATCAGGTCACAAAGAACTGGACACAACTAAAGCGACCATGCACACATACACATATGTGTGTGTGTGTATAACGAGAAATATAGCTTACATACACATTTGTGCTTCCCTGGTGGCTCAGATGGTAAAGCGTCTGCCTACAATGTAGGAGACCCGAGTTGGATCCCTGGGTTGGGAAGATCCTCTGGAGAAGGAAATGGCAACCCACTCCAGTACTCTTGCCTGGAAAATCCCATGGACGGAGGAGCCTGGTAGGCTACAATCTATGGGGTCGCAAAGAGTCGGACATGACTGAGCGACTTCACCTCACCTTCACCTCACATATTTGTAAACAAAAAACACTCAATATAACCCCATTCCTTCTTCAGCACTCCTGGGCTCAGGAACAAAGCCCTGACAGACTCAGGGTTTACTGAGTTTTGTGGGGTGTGACCACACTGAATGGCCTTAGGAAGCATAGATTCTGAGTCCTCCCATATAATTTTGGAAGTACTTCTGTGTCCATTTTTACTGCAAACTGTTGGCTATCATTTCATTTTGCTTGTCTTCCTGCTTTGCACTGTTTTTATCTGGAGCTCTTCGAGAAAGCCACTCTGGGTAAACCCTTGGCCACTGTTTCCCTCCAGCCTTTCTCTGCCTCTTTTCCTTTAGAATAGGTCATTTACTGGATCCTCCTGAAGACCAGCATCATGGGCATTGGATGTGTGCAGCTGTTCATAACAGATCTGACTTGGTTCAATGTTCTGCTGTAGCAGTCCTGACACTCTTGGTAACTTTGTCTTTGAACTTGTGTGTTATAAGTTAACATCCAATGGGGTGATGGAGACTGGGCATGAGAGGGGAGATATGGTATGTGTCCTCTGCTCCTTGCTCCCATTTACGTGTGGTGTTAATTGGACCCACTGTGCAGCTCCATGACACGCTCAGCTTGCCCTCTCTCTTTGTGTCTGGCTGAACTCCCAGGTATCGCAGGCCCACAGGAATTCTGTGCTCACATGCCATGTCTGCACAGCTATCATAGCCCTGAGAGGCCACTCTTTCCATTCGAGCCAGAACTTGCTTCAAATACAGAAAGACAACAATGGCAATTCTAAGAAACACAAATGACCAAAGAACCAGTCATATCCATTTTTTTTTCACATTGCATCTCTGTATTAGTCAACCAATTCTGCTGAAAACGATGACATATAAAGAAAAGAAAAAGAGGCAACCCCAATTCCTTTCCCTTTAAGTCCTTCCTTAAAGGACTTAAAGGACTGACGAGTTCAATCGTGTCCAACTCTTTTGCAACCCCATGGACTGTAGTTCACCAAGCTCCTCTGCCCATGGGGATTCTCCAGGCAAGAATACTGGCATGGGTTGCCATGTCCTTCTCCAGGGGTCTTCCCAACCTAGGGATAGAACCCAGGTCTGCATTGCAGGCAGATTCTTTACTGTCTGAGCCACCAGGGAAGACAAAGAATACTGGAGTACATAGCCTATCCCTTCTCCAGGGGATCTTTCCAACCCAGGAATTGAACCGGGGTCTTCTGCACTGCAGGCAGATTTTTTACAAGGTGAACTACCAGGGAAGCCCCCAAAGGCTTTTATATTTATGTTTAAAACTGGCTTTGTGTATTCACAATAGCCAAAAGGTGGAGATAACCCATGTGTCTAACCCATGTTCACCCATGGATGAGTGAGGAACCCAGAGATGTTAAACTCATAGAGATAGAGGGTAGAGCGGTGTTGCCAGGATCTGGGAGGAGAGCAGAGTGAGGAGGTAATGTTCAGGGGTACAGAGTCTCAGCTTTGCAAGATGAAAGATGTTCACAGTGGATGGTGGTGTTGGCTGTACAACACTGTGAATGTCCTGAAGGCCACTGAACTGTGCACTTAAATGGTTAAAATGGTGTTACGTTATGTATATTTGACCCCAATTAAAAGATGACAAGTGAGCGAATGAGTAAAAACTGGCACAATACAAAGATGAATAGCAAAAGTCATACTAATCACTTAAATGTTTAATTTCTCTTATGATGACACGAACTAGCAAATTCAAAAATAAAAAGAATTGAGAGAGAGCACAGAAGAAAGGGAAAAGCTTTGCATTTTAGTCCCTTTAACTACATTTGCATTTTGCACTGGGCCGTGCAGAGTAGGACCTGGTCCTGTCCTCAGCCTCCTATCGTCAGCTCAGCCCCCATGCCCTGGTTCCTTCCTCTGCACCTATATTGCCCACTTGAGAGAAACAGTCTCTCTTTTTCCCTCTTTTTCTCAAAATTATTTCTTTATTTGGCTGCGCTGGGTCTTAGTTGCAGCATGTAGGATCTAGTTCCCTGACCAAAGATGGAACCTGGGCCCCCTGCGTCGGGAGCTCAGAGTCTTAGCCACCACGCCACCAGGGACGTTCCTCCTTTTCCCTCTTGTTTCTCTTCCATTCTCATTCTCCCTCCCTCCTGCCCTTCCTTTTTTAACCGAGGGCAAGAGAGTTGCTACCCCATCTCTCCACTTATTTTCCTTGACCTATTCACCTCCTTCCTCGCCCCCCTCATCCCTCACTGAGCCTGGCCCAGCATCCTTGGTCTCTGTGGATAACCCACTCCCTCCACTTGCAACAACCCCCTTCTCCTCTTGCATCCTGAAGCCGAAGCCTTTTGTCCTGGAGCCCCCCAGACCACTTCCTCTGTCCTCCTGCCTCCTCCCAGCTTCAGTCACCCCTGTGAGATCCCATCCACTTGGAGCCGACCCTTGTTCTTCTCTGGATTCCCCTAGATTCAAACAGGGTCATCCAGAAACACTTTTCTTTAAAAAGAGCAGAGGAGCAACCCAAACGTCCATCAACAGACGAATGGATAAACACGATGTGGTCTGTACATACAATGGAATTATTATCCGGCTGTTAAGCGGAAGGAAATTCTGACCCACACTGCAGCAAGGATGAACCCTGAAGGCCTTATGCAAAGTGAGGTATGTCAGACGCAAAAGGACCAGTGCTATATAATTCCACTGATATAAGGTTCCTAGAGCAGGCAAGTCCATCCCAACAGAAAGTGGAATTGTGGTTGCCAGGGACTATGGGGGCGGGAGAAATGAAGAATTATTTTTTGGTTCCAGACATGGATGTGGCAAGTACATACAACATGGTGAAGATACTTAATACCACTGAATTGTATACTTTAAAATGATTAAAACAGTAAAATTTATGTTAGATATATTTTAACCACAATTCTAAAAGAAAGGACAGGTAAGAATGCCAATCTGTGGCCCTGTCTCTTTACCATTTCCCTTCTCCACCTAGAGGTATGTGTGTCCTGGGGAAAAGGAAAGATGATTTATGCCCTCAGTTCAAGACTGGACAGGAAAAAAGACAGAGCAAATGAAGGCGAGGATGTGGTGTCATTTATCAAGCTTATGGTGCCAGTTGAAGGGTTGTTTTCAGAGAATCACTTGAGGGCTCTCTGATGATGGCAGAATAGAGCTGGAGATTCAGGGAGGGGAAATGACTCACCGGGTCCTCCCAGGTCGTGGGTGGCAAGGGCAGCGCTGCAGTCGGGGCAGCCCGGCTCCCAGCCCAGGGCTCTCTCCTCTCCACTGAAGCCTCCATGTGGTTGCAGCCACGTGAAGACAGCGTCTGAGTCAGCAACTACGACGAAACGAAGTAGGGACTCTAAGGAAAGTATTCATAGAGGAGCTGTGGGCTCAGCTTCCCAGAACTGGACAGCTACGGGATGAACAGCTACGAAGCGTAGAAGGCAAGGGGCCCGGAACAGGAATCGGGGTGGACGTCACAGTGCGCCAGAGGACACAGTGGCATCCTGGGCCGTGTTTCTGTTGGGGGCACCACTGTCGTTTGGCTCAGGACTGTTCCTGGCATAGTGGGACTTCTAGCATCTCCGATCCCTGCCCTCTAAATTCCAAAAGCGCCCCCTGGTCACTGTGATTACACTATGCACCTGATACATTTTCAAATGCCATCGGCAGGGTGGGTACCACTCCTAGCTAACTTCAGTGGGTCTATGTTTTAGGCCATGTATGCAGGGCAGGGAGGCTGCATGGGCAAGTGACCAGAACAGTCACCTGGGGCCTCCACTCAAAAGGGCCCCGTGGGAGGGATTTAATGCTCCAAGTGTACCATCTTGAAATTTTGATCCTTCTCCCCTTAAATCTGTGGGACTTGGGGCTTCTGTTCTTGTGCAATCTCCTGCTGCCTTCCCAGGATGAGTTCTTCGCCACCCACCCCATGGCCCTGGCATCTCAGACTCCGCTCAGTTTCACCCTCTACACCCTCATCACTTGACCCCATCACATTGGTGGGGGAAGAAGAGGGGTCACGTTCTATATTGTCCTCCACTCCCCAGCAGAGACCAAGTCAAGCTCAAAGTTGAGTGCAGGCCCCTTGGCCTCTCCATACAGGACAAGGCAGTGACCATCACTGCCCTGGGCTGGCAATGCCATGGCACATTTTGGGGTGGCTCAGCAAAGGGGCCTCGCTCACCCTCAATACAGATACCCAGCTTCTCTTTGGCTGTTCTCTTTTTAGAGTTTGCCCGTCTACCTGTGGTTTGGGCAGGTAGAGGCCCATAGGAAGGCAGACTGATTCCCCACTCCCAGCTGGGACCCTGCATTTTACACTGAACCCACAAGTTATAGAACCAGCTCTGCACAGACAATAGTGTCAGCAGTGGACACAGAGGGGATGATTTCAGAAAATGGTTTGATGTAGACTCCATGGGTTCTCTCGGGGCTCAGTGGTAAAGAATCTGCCTGCAAATGCAGGAGACATGAGTGCTATCCCTGGGTCAGAAAGATCCCCTGGAGAAGGAAATGGCAACCCACTTCAGTATTCTTGCCTGGAGAACCCCATGGACTGAGGAGCCTGGCAGGTCATGGGATTGCAAAACAGTCAGCCACGACTCAGCAACTAAATAACAACAACAACCATAGGTTTTAGTGACTGATTACATGTGGAGGGGAAGGGAGGATTTTAAGACACTCTGCCCCATTTTTAGCCCAGAAATAGAGAAAGATCAGTTTGTTTGTAGGAGGTATAAAAAAGAGGGGAGAAATAACACATCTATTCTGAAACATATTTATTTTGAGATTATTGTAGAGACATCCAGAAAGCATTTGGAAGTCAAAAGAAACAGATTTGTGAGTTGTATGTGTGTGAATGGTATTTGAAGTTATAGGAACAAGAGAGAAGGGCCAAGACAAGATGTGGTGGCTGGAGGAGGGGCAAAGATGCTGCAGGGACAGAAAGTGAGATTCAGATAGAAACGCAGGCACTGAATTCGGTCACAAGAAAGTCACTTAGAACCTTAGACTGCACTGTCCAATACAATTGCCACTAGCCGTAAGTAGCAATTAAAATTAAGTTATGGTTTAACTTAAGTAAAATGTAAAATCCAGTTCCACAAGCCACAGTGCAGGTCCTCAGTAGCCACATGTGCCCAGGGCTTACCATACTGGACCACTCAGAATAGAACATCCTCGCAGAATGCCCTGTTGGAAGGCACAGCCTTATAGCAGGTTCTGGGGCGCGCAGGAGCAGAGGCAAGCTCATAGTGGGCAAAACGTGGGGAGAGGTGAGGGTGAGGGTGGTCAGTTTGGAATGGAGGTTCCTGATCGCCAAGCCCAGAGGCACTGGCTTGCCCAGATGCAGCTGTGAGGTGCACTGAGAACTGAAACCTTCAAATGAGATGCTTCTATGGGAAACCTGGTAGAGAAAATTGTACTCTCCGGACTTCTTCAGGCAGAACACGGAATTTGGTAAGCATTTCCCTTGGGGTAGAAATTGAGGAGGTGGGTTGGCTCACAGGTGACGTACCTGCCCTGCTGAAGGGGACAGAATATCTTGGGGTGCAGGCGAGGGAGCCGTGCAGAGAGAAGCAAAGTGCGGAGCAGGGGTAACAGGGGGAGATGGGCACAGCTGGGCAATGTGCTGGGACAGTCCTCCCTTTAACCCTCCACAGCTTCAGGAAATGTCCATGAAAACCACGAAATCCCGTGTCAGTGGGGTTCTTGTGGGAAGCAGAGAAAGTACAACATTGACCACTTAGATATCACTGGAAGACCACAGAGTCAGGTTCTAGCCAAGTTCATTCAGATCCCCAAGGGGCACTTGTAAAATAGTTTATTCTAAAAGAGTTTAAGATGCAGCTTATTTAGGATGCAGGTTTAACTTTTTCTTGATTTTTAACATGCATCTAAAGAGCAAGCCTTATGTTTTAAAAAATAATAATCAGATGCCTATAAATGTATGAATATCTAAAGCAACAAAATAAAATATTTATTAAACCTGGCTCAGATCTGTCCATCCTCATGCACATCGGAGATAAGAGCCCTCCAAAGGTGTGAGGAATCCAGAGCCACTTACAGACCTGGAGAGCTTATTGAGGGGGTTTTGAAAGTTATACCTGGGCATTGCCACCTCTTTGAGATGGAAACTTCATGTAAATGGCACTTTCCTTCTGTCTGTGACTGCAGCCACCCTCCCCTCCCTGCGTCCCTAGGGCCCTGTACATGTACCTACTCGGTCCCCTGCAGAGCATCTGAGCCAAGATGGTCTGGCGGGTGTGATGAGCGTGGAGGGCTTCAGAGACATCTCAACCTGGCTGAGGCCTGCAGGCTGGTCCAAGTAGTGCCAGGACTGGACACTCCAGACACCCTGGGCTCACCAATTCCACCCTTCCTGGCTGGCAGGGATGTCTCACCTGCCTCAGGCTTGCTTGGCTCTAAATCAACATCCAACGCTACCACCCCTGGCCGCCAGCCTCGCCAGCACTCGAGTTTTCCGGAGCTTACGCGCAGGCGCAGTGCGGGGCACCCAGAGGGCTCTCAATTACACACGCTTGTCGAATGACCGCTACGAGGTGCTGCGGCTCTTGGGAAGATTTCTTGCCATCACAAACTTCACAGATCAGTTTTCCCCCTCTCACCTGCTTATCCTTCGGGTTCTCAGTCCTTTGTCAACCTGAATAAATGTGAGTCTTGCCTCCTCAAGTCACTTGCTGCCTGGAGAGTTCATTTTCGAAACAACTTAGCAACATTTGTGTTACAGATTCTCACAGCGGAAGCAGTCGGTGGGGCTGCCCTCACTCTCCAGATACTCAGAATCCCACATCCTGCGCATGAAGTGCCCTGCGAGCACCTTGGGTTTTCACCCGAGGGCTTCTTCTTGGCCCGAGTGCCAAGGAGGTCCGGCCCAGCGGGTCCCACCCAGGAGGAGCCCTGGAGGATGGAGCTGGGGGATAAGAACTCTGGCTTCTTCCTGCTTCTGGGGGGCCCCGGGGAAGCTGATTTGTCTGCTACGTTTCCTCGGTGACACTGAACCCCTTTCAGTCTCCCGAAATCCACCTTTCTCTTGTCCTTTTTTAATTTATTCTTTATTGAAGGATAATTGCTTACAGAACTTCGCTGGTTTCTGTCACACCTCAACATGAATCAGCCACAGGTCTCGTCTTCTTGCTCCGTCCCACTGCCCCACTCTCCCAGCAGGGCTTCCTGGGACCATCTCCCGATCAGAATCTTGTCTGGGCATCTGCGTCCAGCAAAACCCAAAGACAAACTTCTTTTAGATACTGCTTTTCTGAAATTGTTCGTTGTGGATTTTTTTTTTAATCGCTTTTATGTTGTGAATTATAATACATGTAAATGCACAGATATTGCACATATAGGTCGATAAATTATCACAAAGTGAATACCATCCAGATGGAGAAATAAAACATTGCCAGTGCCCCAGAGGCCCCCTCTTGCTGACTCCCCTCCCCACTCATCCTCCTTCCCTAGCCAGTCTCCTGGCTTCTAACACCATAGATGACTTCACCAGCTTTTGAAGTTTATGTCAATGCACTAATTCAATATATATTCTTCCAAGTTCAGCTTCAATATATATTCAACGTAGAACTTCAGTACATTCAATATATTTTCTGCCATTCGACATCATGGGTGTGAGGCTCATCTGTCTGCTTCATGGGGCAGTCATTCATTTGTGCTATGTCACCCTCCGCTGTATGGTTAGACCACAATGTACTTATCCGACATCTTGATAGTCATGCAGGGCTATTACCAATTTTTTTTTAATTGCTGCCATGAGTATTCTTGAAGATGCACACAGGAGCACAGTTCTGTTGACTGTGCACCAGAAGAGACTTGTGGATTAGGGGGCACTTGTGATAGTAAGTGGAGGAAAAGACTTTCTAAGCAGAAAAGCCTCTCTGGATGCTCATAGTGTGATACCACACAGGCAGCTGGGTTCTTACTGTTCCCATGTTATGACAGGGCTACATAAGGGAACCTGTATTCATTTCCTGGGGCTGCTGTTGCAAATTACCACAAGCAGAAATTTACCTTTCCACAGTCTGGGACCAGAAGTCAGGAATCGAGGTGTCAGCAGTGCCGGTTCCACCTGGAGGCCCTGACTGGGTACCCTTCCGTCCTCTCCCCTAGCTTCTCGTGGCCTGTGACAGCCTCTGGCTGGCAGAGGCATCTCTCCAGTCTCTTACTCTGTCCTCACACTGCCTGCTCCCTCGTGGGTTTCCTCCCTTTTTCTTCTCTCATAAGGACGCTTGTCATTGAATCTAGAGCCCACACTAATCTCAGATGATCTCAATTACCTTAATTACACCTAAGAAGACCCTTTCCCATATAGAGTCATATTCACAGTTTCGGAGTGGACTCATCTTTTGGGAGAACCATTCAGCATAATATAGGACCCAAGAAGTTGGAAACTCCCTAAGAATTAAACTTTGAAATCAGTACACAGTGAAGGAGCTAACTTTTCCAAGGAATCTCCTAGGGTAGTGGGCAGGACATCTTCCAAATCAAATCAGGACAAGCAGAGTCTGGAAGAAATTCATCAAAGTCCTCTACAGTGATCGCTTCATTAGAATCTATATCATTTTTCCATTTTGTAAAAAGGCACCATAAAAATAAGTGCTTCTAGCCAGGGTCATGCTTAGGTTGTTATGGTCTAATGACTTGGATGGATGGTTGCAACTCCATGCATTCCAGCCAATCCTCCCAAACAGAAGTGGAAGGTAGTGGAAGGGAGGACATCTGGGCATCAAGGGAGAGTCAGGACACTAAATGAGAGGAGAAACCCCAAAGGCAGCAGCTTTTTCACCTTGCACTTATTCTGAGGACTCATTGGGAGCACAAGTCTCCCAGCTGAAGAAAAACACAAACCACAAATAGGAAAGAGAATTTCACTTTACAAAGAATTTTTTTTTAAAGGAAATCCTGCCTAAATCATTCTGTGCAAGCTCCCTTTAGAAATAGAGGGGGCCCCCACCAGGCTCCTCTTGCCTATGGGTTTTCCCAGGCAAGAATACTATAGTGGGTTGCCATGTCCTCCTCCAAGGGATCTTCCCGACCCAGGGATCAAACCTGCATCTCGGGTCTCCTGAATTGGCAACAGGTTCTTGACCACTCGTGCCATCTGGGAAGCTCTTGCTCCACCCCAAGCTCTGGCAAACGCCTCTCTGTTCTCTATCCCTATAGATTTGCCTTTTCCAGAAGGTCACATATGTAGATCATAGAGGATGTAACCTCTGGAGACCGGCTTCTCTCAGGATGTCTGAGATTCACACGTGTTGCTTTCACGGCCACGTGGCATTCCCTTGTATGGATGTGCTACGGTTTGCTTTACATTCACTGACTGAAGGATATTTGGGTTGTTTACAGTTTGGGGTGATTTTGAATAAAACTGCTACAAATTTTAAAAAGAAATAGAGGGCTCCTTCATACATTAAAAATAGCATTTTTTCCCCCAATACGGGATTTGTCCAGTTTTTCAGGACCATCTTTACTGCCAAAATCCAGGTTTTCTGGTACCGATGAAAATGCTCTGATGGCTCGCTCCTTGCCTGCCCTAGTCTCATGAGTAGTTAAAATCAAGTCTAATGAATAGGTTGCGCTCATGCTTGTCCTCATCTAAAGAAGAGCAGAGGCTTTCCTACATGAAACAAGCCACATCCTGTCTGATGGCTCCTGGATCCACTCTTCCTCCCATGTTCCATCTTTTGAACAGAATTAACTAATTCAAGAATAGTAGAAGGTTTTTTTGGGGAGGATTTTCCTTAAATTTAGAATTTATCCAGGAAGAAATCCTATTCTTCTTGCACGAGTATGTTGGTTATTTGTTCAGTTCTGAAATTTGCTTGAAGCTAAAGAACTGTACAAAAAAGATCTTCATGACCCAGACAATCACGATGGTGTGATCACTCACCTAGAGCCAGACATCCTGGAATGTGAAGGGAAGTGGGCCTTAGGAAGCATCACTACGAACAAAGCTAGTGGAGGTGATGGCATTCCAGTTGAGCTATTTCAAATCCTGAAAGATGATGCTGTGAAAGTGCTGCACTCAATATGCCAGCAAATTTGGAAAACTCAGCAGTGGCCACAGGAGTGGAAAAGGTCAGTTTTCATTCCAATTCCAAAGGAAGGCAATGCCCAAAATGCTCAAACTACCGCACAATTGCACTCATCTCACATGCTAGTAGAGTAATGCTCAAAATTCTCAAAGCCAGGCTTCAGCAATACATGAACTGTGAACTTCCAGATGTTCAAGCTGGTTTTAGAAAAGGCAGAGGAACCAGAGATCAAATTGCCAACATCCGCTGGATCATCAAAAAAGCAAGAGAGTTCCAGAAAAACATCTATTTCTGCTTTCTTGACTATGCCAAAGCCTTTGACTGTGTGGATCACAATAAACTGTGGAAAATTCTGAAAGAGATGGAAATACCAGACCACCTGACCTGCCTCTTGAGAAATCTGTATGCAGGTCAGGAAGCAACAGTTAGAACTGGACATGGAACAACAGACTGGTTCCAAATAGGAAAGGGAGTACGTCAAAGCTGTATATTGTCACCCTGCTTATTTAACTTCTATGCAGAGTACATCATGAGAAACGCTGGGCTGGAAGAAGCACAAGCTGAAATCAAGATTGCCGGGAGAAATATCAATTACCTCAGATATGCAGATGACACCACCCTTATGGCAGAAAGTGAAGAGGAACTAAAAAGCCTCTTGGTGAAAGTGAAAGTGGAGAGTGAAAAGGTTGGCTTAAAGCTCAAGATTCAGAAAACGAAGATGATGGCATCCGGTCCCATCACTTCATGGGAAATAGATGGGGAAACAGTGGAAACAGTGTCAGACTTTATATTTTGGGGCTCCAAAATCACTGCAGATGGTGATTGCAGCCATGAAATTAAAAGATGCTTCCTCCTTGGAAGGAAAGTTATGACCAACCTAGATAGTATATTGAAAAGCAGAGACATTACTTTGCCGAATAATGTCCATCTAGTCAAGGCTATGGTTTTT
This sequence comes from Budorcas taxicolor, assembly GCF_023091745.1. Classification (NCBI taxonomy): domain Eukaryota; kingdom Metazoa; phylum Chordata; class Mammalia; order Artiodactyla; family Bovidae; genus Budorcas; species Budorcas taxicolor. The sequence goes on from NC_068931.1 coordinate 48,632,954, forward strand.
CCAGGTGTTATGTATGGATGAGAGAGTTGGACTGTGAAGAAGGTTGAGTACCGAAGAATTGATGCGTTTGAACTGTGGTGTTGGAGAAGACTCTTGAGAGTCCCTTGGACTGCAAGGAGATCCAACCAGTCCATTCTGAAGGAGATCAACCCTGGGATTTCTTTGGAGGGAATGATGCTAAAGCTGAAACTCCAGTACTTTGGCCACCCCTGATGTGAAGAGTTGACTCATTGGAAAAGACTCTGCTGCTGGGAAGGATTGACGGCAGGAAGAGAAGGGGACGACCGAGGATGAGGTGGCTGGATGGCATCACTGACTCAATGGACGTGAGTCTGAGTGAACTCCGGGAGTTGGTGATGGACAGGGAGGCCTGGTGTGCTGCGATTCATGGGGTCACAAAGAGTCGGACACGACTGAGTGACTGAACTGAACTGAAAGCACAAGTTCTCCAGGCAGACCGATTCACCAGCAATAATGCAGTAACCAGGAATAACAGCAGGTGGAATGCTGGTGCTGTGAGTCCACTGGCCCCTGGAAGCTTCCATTCACACCCAGTGGTGTTACAACGACCCAGAATCATTTATACCAGCAGCAGGCCTGTCCCACTTGCTTTCCCTCTCTCTTCCCCATGCTCACCTCTGCATTGGCCCCCAAGGTGTGTCCCTGCCAGCCCCCTGCCCCACTGAGTGAAGCTGGTACAGAGCATGCCTACCTCAGATACACTACGCTGTCTCCTGGCTGTGATGTGGTGGGAGGGACAGAGGAGATCAGGCGAAGCCAACTAACTAGGGGTCCTTGAGCAAGTCCCTTCACCTCTCCACATTCGAGTGCTCCATCTCTTGGGAATCACTCCTTGGAGCTGCAGGGATGAGCCCTGCAGGCAGACCACCTGACTTTCAAATTCTGACTCCCTGACTTACAAGCTCTGTGACCTTGGGCAAAAGGCTCAACATCTCTGAACTGTAATCTGGGCATAATACAATGCCTACTTCCTAGGTTGAAGATGAACTGAATTAATCAGGTGAGCTGTGCAGAGCAGTGCCTGCCATAGAGTAGGAGCTCAGTAAACGTTGGCTGTTACATCACGTGTGAGACTCACATGAAATGCTGGGTGTGGTAGAACTTTGAGTGGTACAGAGTCAGAGGGATGAGAAGCAAGCACGTGGCTATTTTCCTAGTGCTCACAACCCCTATATTTATGGTCTCTCATTTCTTAGCCTTTTCAATTCCTTTCTTTCAGAAATACCCAAAGCTGCATATGAGATGAGGGAAGTACATGCTGTTTTCTAAAGGACTGGCGTGCTGGGTCACGGACTGCCTCTTGGGCTGGGATCTGAACACCTCATTTCTGACTCATAGTTACAGCCCTTTTTGAACTAGAAGATCCAAAAGTTCTTTCCTGAATCTCTGGCTCACCAGCAACATAATCTTGAATATATGGCTTGGTTTCCTCAGGGGATCTATAAAAACTCCCCTGTCTCCTTCGGGGAACATTATGAGGTTCAAAAGGGAAGTGCTTTGCAAAATGGAAAGTGCCCCCCCTCAATTACACGAACATAGCTGATTCCTGGAGGAGAGGAAAGGTCAGGGAAACTTTGAGGATGTGGTCATCCTTCTATCTAACCCCTGCTTCCAGTGTCGCCTGCAAGGACCTGCCTGGGACCTTCATTGAGCTGGGACCTCAGTGCTCAATAAAAGGCTTGTTAGGATGATTTGAGTTGGGGAGGGAGAGGGAGGTATCAACAACCCTTGTGGGTTTCCAGCCCTGAGGGCCTGACATCTCTAAGCAGTGTGTGGGCCACTAGGAGCCTGCCAAACACGTCTCCCGTGAAATCACAGGGCCACCAGGAAGGCGGTGTGGGGTGGGGTCAGCAGGAATGTACTAATTTTGTCAATTGCACGATGCCATCATGCACACACCCATGGGCAGCAGTGAGGAAGCAGAGGAGGGGATGGGAAAGTCGACAGCTTCATGTGAGTGAACTTGCCGGTCCTGCCAGATGGCTCACAGCCCTGGGGCTGGCCCTGAGCAAAATGCAGGAGGAAAGTTTGTTTTCACTGTTGTCACTCCCTCCATTTCCTCATCTTCTCCATTCCCGCCCCCTCCCACCCGCAAACACACACACACACACACACACACACACAGACACACACATCCCACCCCGACACCTGTCCCATGATGTGTCCCACTCTCCATCTGGAAGCCCACCTGCCTGCCCCACAGGGAAGCTGTGACCTGAGCCTTATCTTGCTCCCTGACCTATGGCTCTCCATCTCCCACCAACCTCCCTCTGCTCCACAATCCATCTGTCCCACACTTGCTGATCTAACTTCATCCTCTCTCACATTAACACTAGTTTGAACTCCACTTTGTATTATCATGTTCTGAGCCCAGATGTGCCTCCCAATGAGAAGGCAGTTTCCATGAAGTTGGAGACCTCATCTGATCCTCTTTGCAGTTCACTCAGAGCCCTGCAGTGTTGGGACCACACAAGGTGCTTCATGAACATTCAGGAATGTGCTGGGCTTTTTACCAGTTCCCTGAACCTCTTGTATGGGCAGCCACGGACTCTAAGTATCCATGAGAGTTGAGTGGGGTCAGGAGGACTTTAAAACCCTGAGGATGGAGGGAATGAGGTCCTTAAAGGAACTACTAGCTAGACCCTTCTTCCCTCAGGCAGTGGACTGTAGTGTTCCATGAAAATAAAAAAAAGCCTGCTTCAGCTTGGGTGAAAAATGTATCAGAACTGTTTTATTTTACAGTACTTCCATTAGTCACGAATGATCTCCAACTTAAAAAGGAAAAGGAAAGGCAGAAGAGACGACAAGCCCAGATAATTTCACATATATTTTTTCAAAACTTGGAAGATAATTCTTTTGAATACACTCAGAGCACAGAAAAAAGTAAACCAACTAACCCATCGTATGAGATTAATATGATTCTCATTGCAAAAGCAAACTAAAGTATACAGGTCATGAAAAGTAAAAAATCAGATTCACATTATAAACTTGGATGAATACAGCAGTCCTAAATTAACTAATTAACAAACTGAAGAGAGCCATGTACAAAGAAAACTATGTCATAATCAAGTAGGATTTAATATAGGAATATAAGGATGGTTTAAAAGCTCAGAAAATCATTTTTATTGAAGTATAATAGTTTTTGCTGTACAATTAAGTACAATTAAGTGAATCAGCTTTAGGTATACACATATTCCCTCCTTCTTGGTCCTCCCACCCATCTAGGTCATCACAGAGCACCGAACTGAGCTTCTGGTGCTTTGTAGCTAGCTATAAAGCACTGAAAATCTTTTAATGTATTACACTGTATTAACTAATTATAGGAGAAAATTGATATGCTCATGTCAATGCTGAAAAACCATTAAGTAAACATTAAATATACTTCAACAGTCATTCATGATAAAGAAGTATTGGCAAACCAGAAATGATAGAGAACTTTATTAACAGGACAAATAGACTCTATCAAATTATTAGGATAAGAAAGTGCAGGAAACTTTCATGTAAGAACAACATAAAATTAATGCATTTCTATAAATCAGTAATAGATAATTAGAAAATGTAGTGAAGAAAAACAGCTCATTCATTAGAGCAATACAGTTTAGGAGGAACGTAAGACTAAATTTGATAGAAGAAAAATGACCAAGATCTTCACAAAGAAATTTACAAATCTCAGTGGTTATCTGTCACTGGAACCAGCCACCTTAAAACTCAGACGCCTAAAACAACATTTTATTTGCTCTTGACTCTGGAGGTCTGCAGTCTGGTCTAGGCTTAGCCAGGGCAGTTTCTTTGCTGGTCTCACCTAGGGTCTCTCATATCAGCATCTCAGCGGCTCATGATATAACTTGGCCTCACTCAAGTGTCTGGTGGGCTGGCACCAGTGTTGTCTAGGCCACCTTTCTGCAGCCACATGGCAGGGGAAGAGTTCCAAGAAGGTAACAGCAGAACTGAAAGGCATCTTGAGTGAGGTGCAGACACTGAAGACATGCAATAACACCTCCACTGTGTTTCTCTGATAAATGCAAAGCTTAAGGCCAGTCCGGATTCAAGGCATAGAAAACTGACAACATTACCCTATAAAGGGTTGTGGATCCTAGGATGGGAACAGGTAACTCCCCTGACAAGCAACCAGCCACACAAGTCTCTACTGAATGTAAAAGCTGAGGTGAATAAAGGGAAAAGTATGCCTTATTCATACAAATGGGAAGATTTAGAATTTAAAAAAAAAAAAATTCTAATTCTGCCTAAAGTAATCTATAAAGTTTTAATTGCCATAAAAATTCCAAGGTCGTTTTCATTTTGTTGTTGTTGTGTGAAGCTTGATGATGTGGCCCTAAAATGCATTGGAAAGAGTGAAAGAATAAGAAAGAGGTTTATTAAGAGAGGACTCAATAGTATATCACGTAAATGGGAGTTGCTTTAAAAGAAACATGGTGGAGGGGAGAGAATTAAAGGTAAAGAGAGTGGATTGAACAAATGTTTCACTTTCACTTTCTCTCAAAATCCCACTCTTCAAATGACAGTAAAGTAAAAACAAAGAATGAGAGAACAGAAAAGAACTCTAGAAAAAAAAAATTATGGAAGCTATGAAGCAGATGAGAGAGTGGGAAGTAACTTAGCCACTCAGTAGATCCAAGCTAACTGAGTTGTAGGCCAACCATGTGGAAAAATAAGAAGCAATGGGACAGGATGATAGAGCTCTCCAAAGACTCAAGAAAGGTTGGAACCAGTTATCTCTGGAAATAATGGTGAAGATGGAGCTAAAAGAAATAGTTGGAAGTCTGGGCAAGACCCAGATTCCCAGACTCCCTCCCAGCTCTGCACAGCCAGACAGTGGCCACCCATCATGGAAGCCTGGAAGACTCCAAATTTATTCTCTACAGAGGATCCAACAGGAGGCGGTTTCCCTGATGGGGCAGTGTTAAGGGCAGAATTTCCTACTAAAAGCTGGAATATTAGCAAGTATGTGTTCATTGGAGGCAGAGCTTCAGAGTTCTATTTCAAGCCTCTCCTCCAAGAACCATGGAAGCCAAGGCATTCACCCTAGAGATGATAGGAAACAATTTGATCAGCCCAAGAAGAAAACCTAACTGGTACTGAAAATCTGCAAGAGATGGTCTAGATTGATCATCTCAGGATAATCTCAACTCACATACCCAGAGCTTGCAATCAGGTTTCTATCCCTATAAGAACACAAAGACACGTGAAGAAAAACCACTAGCATAAAAGACAGAGGCCTGGATGAACAAACGGGGGAGAAACAAATTTAAGAAGCAAAACTGATCTGAGAGGAAGAAAACTCAAAAAAATGTTACAATTAATAACCTCCGTGATATGAGAAGATATTTTAACCATAGAACAAGGAGAGATTATTAGGAAAAGGAACAAAGAAAAAAAATTAGTGCTCCTGAGAATGAGATCATATTAGAAATGAAAAAAAGGTCCATAAAAGGATAGAAGGCAAAGTTGAGGAAAGAGGACAAAGGAAATAGGATGGAAAATAGGAAAGAGAAGTAAATTAGAAGACTAATCCAGGAGCTTTGATACATAAACAATAGGAGCGCCAGTAAAGCATGGCAGAGAGGAGTCACAGTTGATAGAGGGAGAAGGGAGAGGGGAAGGAAGGAAGGAAAATCTGAGAAGAGAGGAAAGAAGAAAACCTCCCAGAACTGAAGGACAGGAGTTCACAGATTTAACGAACCTACCAAGCACCCTGGGCTCCCCTGGTGGCTCAGAGGATAAAGCATCTGCCTGCAATGCAGGAGACCTGGGTTCAATCCCTGTGTTGGGAAGATCCCCTGGAGAAGGAAATGGCAACCCACTCCAGTACTCTTGCCTGGAAAATTCCATGGACAGAGGAGCCTGGTAGGATATAGTCCATGGGGTCCCGAAGAGTCAGACATGACTGAGTGACTTCATTTTCACTTTCAGTTTTACACCGAACACCCAGCACAATGGATGAAATATCAGGATGAAAGTTTAGAACGTTGCCTACCAAGGAAAAAAATTCTCCAAGTTTATAAAGATCAGCAAGGCTTTGGACTTTTCAACAGTCCTACAGGAAGCCTGAAGATATTGGTGAATACCTCCAAAATTCTGAAAAAGTACTTCCAATCTAGAATTTCATAACCACCCAAGGTGCCAATCAACTGGGAAGGGGGAATAAAAATATTTCCAGACATTTTACAATATTAACCTTCCATCCACCTCTGCCAAAGAAGCTACTAGAGGAATGTGCCCCTAGAACCAAGCAATAAACTAATAATAAGGAAGAAAGGGGACCCAGGGTATCTTACACTAAAGAGAGAGTGGGGGTGAAGAAAAGACCCAGAATGACAGCTGTTCACCAGACGTAGAGGCTTCCAGCCTACAGGGGAGAGCATCAGAAATCTACAAGAAAGATTCCTCAGAAGACTAAACAGACTAAATATCTGATGATTATGAAGGGGAGAATGAGACAATTGTTGAAGCCTTTGTGACTGAATTAGATACGCGTAAATAGAAAGCCAAGTAAACAAACAAACTAAAAAGCAAGAGAATTATTACCTCCAGGAGAAACAAAAAGTCATGTAGGGAAGGGAAGTCATCATGGCTCACTACATGGTTTTACACAGTCAGGTTAACGTGAACCTCCAAATATCCATGTAACCAAAATTATGACCCAACACATTCAGGGGCTGGGAAGGGAACATTTCAGTGCATGGAGCAGAGAAATTCCCAGTAGACTAACTTTTAAAACTTAATGGTTAAAACTGAAAAAATTACGAGGTAGCAATACAAATTTAGACATACTATTTAGAGCCATGGAAATAAGTATCACAATAATCAAAGTTAAGAATGACTGCTTCCAGGGAGGGAATGTAGGGGAAAGGATAAGGGACAGCGTTTTTCATAGCAAAGCCTATAAAACAATTTGACTGTGCCTATGTATAACTTTGATAAAAATATAAGCTTTAAAAATAAAAACTTTTTAAGTAAAATGGTGGAAATAATACTGGCTTTCACCGTTTTATCAGGCTTGAAAAATTGCAAAATGCCATACAAGTGAAAGGTACTTCATGACTAATGAGCCACAGGGATAATTGCACAGGTCAGTATTTATAATCTGGTTGATATTTTGAAATGTCACAACTCTGTCATATATGCTCAATCTTCCAAATTGTTTGTGCTTATTTAGCATAACTTGTTCCAAAATCCAGGAAGCATTCATGCTACACACACACACACACACATACACACAGAGGGAAAGAGCAAGAGAGAAAGATATGCAGGAAGATCTAAGAATAGCCAAGGCAATTGAATAACAAACTGGTAGGGGACTTACTTTACCAGTTATTAAGATTTTACAGAAAACTGTGAAAATTAATAGTATGGGCACAGAAGAAAGAACACACTGATAGAACCAAACAGAGGGTCCAGATGGACCCTAATACATCTATTAGGACTAATACACAGATGAAACCCTGAAATGCGACAAACATTGAGGATTCAGTTCAGTTCAGTTCAGTTCAGTCGCTCAGTCATGTCCGACTCTTTGCTACACACTCTGAAAAATGAGGTTAAATAATTGACTAAATGGAAAAACTAATATAAAATGCAGTGTCTTGTTTTTTTGGAGAGAAACCTGAGACAAATAGCAAGATTTAAGATTTTTTAAGCTGAATGAGAGTTAGGTGAAAACATAAAAGCAAACAGAACTTCCCCCTGGATGCTTTGTGGTTGGTTACTGAACGCAGGGCAAGAAGGGGACCACAAGGGCAGGGAGAAAGCAGCCAAGAAGAAATTGGAGGCCGCTGCAAGAGCAAGGAAAAGAGCTGATGTGTATTTCAATAAAAGATGGTGGCTCTGGGGATAGAGACATCTATCCCATGTCACAGGGCTTTGGCTCATCCAGCAGACATTCCTAAGGGAGACTTGATAAAACCTAGAAAGTGATTGGATTCTGGTAATCAGAGAAAGGAAGAGTCAACAGACTCGTGGGTACCTAGCTAATAAGTCAGCCTGGATTTACAACCGCTCTAGGTAGGATATAATCATTTCCATTGCGGATATGTTTAAATCTGAGGCTGTTACAGAATTTTAGGTGGAGCTGTCTAATAAGGAGTGGTAAAGATGAAAGTATGCAGTTCAGGAGAGAATTGGAGCTGGAAACAGATTCGGAGAGAGCATCCTTGCTGCCTGGAATTAAGTCCCCGTTACATGCTACCATAATCCTGCCTCCCTTTCCATCACAGAGCTGTCATCATCAACTGCGGCTACTTGACATCTCCTCACTAGGCTGTAATTCTTGAGAAGACGAGGAGTTTGTCTTGTTCTCTGCTGTATCGCAAAGTGTCTGGCACATACTAGGTCCTTTATTCAAGAAGGGAAGATGAGGAAAGGCAGAAGCTTGGGGAACACCAAAACCTATGGGACTGGCAGCAAGAGAAGACCATCAAAGAGGCAGTCAGAGGAATCACCAGAATAAAAGAAGAACCGCAGGATGAGCATTCGCAAGCAGCCAAGATGCTCCTGTAGAGGTTTCCCACTTGCCCCACTCCAGCTCTTCCTCGAGAAGCTTCCCCATCCACAGTCCGGGGACCAGGTCACTCTCCTTCCTCGAGTGGCTGATTAGAACAAAGATGGACAGTTAACAGTTGTGTCCATCCGTCAGTGATGAGGTTTTGAGGGTAACTCGAGGGAGAGCAAAGTCAGCATCCTGAGGAGCTGAAGCCACAAGTCATTCTGGGGGAGCAGGGCCTCAGGGCGAGCAGAGCAAGCCAATAGCAGAGGGAGAAAGGGAATGAATGAACACAGTCTCCACTCCCAGTAACTTTCCAGTTCTAGCTCCTGTAAGACCTGCCCTGACCCTAAGTTTTATGGGACCCAGTAAACCTCTTTTTTTCCTGAGCTACTTTGAGTGGACTTCTGTCCATTCTACCCATCCAGATTGAACTAGAACTGTCTTTATTATATCTATCTCTCTATAGATATATCTATAGATAGATAAATATAAACTATATATGTATAATACAGATAACAATTTAAAAGAAATCAATTGTCCATGGACTCACGAAAATCTTTACCTTTACTGGACATTGTTGACAACCCTCTACTTAAATTAAAAATATGATCTTTACTTGCACTTGAAAAACTCCTGTTTAGAATTTAGGGCTAGAAGGAAGAAGTTTAGAACCTGCCAAAGAGGGAGGAACTTGATTGCCTGCAGACATATGCTGCTTAGGGGCCTAGGAGGGACTTCATTCCAAAAGTGCAGACTCCCAGGGATCTTGCCACCAATGTCCCCCATTCCCCCAACTCTAGTCTCAAGGAAACATGTACCAATCACTGCCTGACAGTGCTGAGTACTCAGCCCCAGCAGTGCTCCAAATCCAACTCTAAGAAGAAACACTCAAACCAGTGGCCAGTTTCTCTGTAGCAGGACCCCTCCACCAGGAAGGTGGCCTAAATAAGGGCAAACCTGCAGAGGATGGCCTTTGATATCTGCTCTATTACAGTCAAATGCTGAGCAAGATTCAATTTATTGAAATCCTGTGCTCCTTTTGTACGTTTTGAAAGTCACGTCTGGCGCTCAACTCAGAACCGAGATTTCGTCCTGGATGAAAGCAGTGGGATGGTGTGTGTTCAGGGTTGGAAACTCCTCTGAACCATGCTCCCAGCCCTTCCAACTGGTCCAGGAGGTCCCGCCATGGTTGACTTCCGCCTACACAGCCAATTGAAACATGGCATCCTGCCAAGAAATGTGGGACCATCAGATCCCAGGGTCTCAGATCCAGGTTCTGGGGGCAGAAGACAGATCTCCTGCCAAGGTTTCCAAACCTGGCTCCTCCCAAGCTCTTGTCCTGGCCTCCTCTTTGGAAAAGGGGACATCAGTCTTCAGCTGATTTCTGACGTGGGTCGGGTTGGAGCGCTGGAATCTGCAGGCCCTCATCCAGCTCGCCTCACACTCTCCGGCCCAGAAAGGCTGGTTTGCAGCATCTGGAAAAGCATTTACTTGTTTGGTTGTGGTCTACCCTGTAGCCGAGCCGGCTCCAAGTGCCACATTGCCAAGCGCCACGTCCAGTACCGGCTGCTGCAGCCCGAAAACCCTCAGGAGAGGTGACACGGATGCCCACTCATATAGCTGCCGGGTGGCTGTCCTTCCTCCATTCTTTGAACTCAAAAATGTTTGCTTTTGTTGAATGAAGGGAGGAAAAGCCTGCCATCATTGTCTGAAATTCTTCCTCCAGTAGTCTCTGCAGCAACGCTTCACAGACTGAGGGAGAAGAGTTTAAACGAAAATTGGTCTGGCTTATTATGCCATTTATCTTCCCAACCTTCCTAGAAAGGAGCAGGGGCATAGACCTCCTGTCCATTCTGTGTGTGGGGAAACTGAGGCTGAAGGAGCTACAGAGACTCACAGCTTCGGGGAAAGAGCCAGTTACAGCAGCAAAGCAAGGCATCTGAGAACATGTGCGCTGATGGGTAGACAGACCTTTCCTGACTTGAAGGACTCATGCAGTTGTCAGGCGCTCGGGACACTATGGGTGGGGAATTCAAAGAGCAGAGGAACGGAGTCCCTTTGCAACATCAGTTTGAGTGACCCCTCATTTAAGCCTGTACCCCAAACTCCAAGCCTGGTACTCTCGTACTGGTGCCCCTAGGACCTAGCACAAGCGACCCCACCCTGGAGGTTTTTTTCTAATTACTCAGTCCCCTTCCCCCTGGCCATCAAAGGACTGTTCTCCCGATCACAGTCGGAACCACACCCTCATTCTTTACTGCTCTCAAATTTATGCTAGTCTTCTCTCAACTAGATTGCTAGCTGCTTCTCAAGGGCAGGGACTATGCCCTAGATTTTGGAAACCCCAGTCCCACTGGTTTCCTCACTGTTTGCCAAATGGCAGGATCACAAGCATAGCCCCAGGGGCAGGATCAAGAAAGACAGTCCTTTGGAACTTGGGGGAAAGCTGTCTTGTTTCCATTAGAAGCGAAGGACGATGTCGGGTGGAAGCAGCCATCTGAAATAACTGTTGACAAACGTGGCTTCCTCTTCAGGCCACAGAAGGTGGCTCTGTACTTAGGTTCACACACAAAAGAATGGATCTGGGATGAACCCCCTGGTCAGCTGACCCAGGCTGACGCTACCCACCGGGAAATTTTTTCTGCATCACACCATGTATATCATGTGTACATGTCACGGGACCCCTCGACTGCAAGCTCCCTATGTGCCGGGATAATTCAAAATTCTTTTAGACGTCATAACACAGTATTGGACACATAACTGATGCTCTGTTAACACTGACTGATAAACATGAGCATCCAACCAAAAAAACAGTCCCTAACCCAAGCTGGGTAAATGAGAAAGGACCACCTTACAGGTGGAGAGATGAAATGGATAGCTCTTGGTAGCTCCTGCCAGTTGGCTGCAGGATTGCCTCTATGACTCTGATCACCAGGAAAAGAACCTGAGAAGCTTCTTCACACCTCCACATTCCAACCTCAGTCCCCTCCCTCCAAGTGGCACCTCCCTAGCACCACCCATATTAAATGCCATGAGTGAGACTCAGAATCAGGGCACCATAAACCTGGTTCCATCTATGCCCGTGAGCAAGTGATTTCTCTTGCAGGGTCTCAGTGCTTATACATGTTAAAAAAAAAAAAAAAAAAAAAGGAGTCAGCTGGCTCATCACTGAAGGACACTCTTGCTCTGAAAATCTAGTTGTCTAGAATGACAGATGGGGTGTCGCTTTCATTCTGTTTGGTTGGTTTTCTTGTATGCATCTTGGCTTTGCATGGCCATCTTTACCGGGGTGGACAACACAATTATCTACATCAAATACCCTTACCCTGCTCCAGAGAGGCCTGGATAGTGCCTAAGGCTGCCTAAAAGGAGATATGAAATGACTTTGAAGTCTCTAATTTCCCTTATAAATTCATGTAAAATTTGCATGTTTTCTATATTATTACTGAGTTAGGATAGAAGGCTTCCTCCTTACCTCTTGAAATAAAGAGACCCTACAGGAAGGGGTTTATGCTAAAGTTGTTTGAGCCAAAGTACCAATCTGTAGGGGCTTCCCTGGTGGCTCAGTGGTAAAGACTCCGCCTGCAGGTTTGCAGGAGATACAGGTTTGATCCCTGGGTCAGGAAGATCCCCTGGAGGAGAGCATGGAAACCCACTCCAGTATTCTTGCCTGGAGAATCCCATGGACAGAGGAGCCCGGCTGGCTACAGTCCAGGGGGTCTCAAAGAGTCAGACACAACTGAAGCAACTTATCACGCATACACAATGTACAGGTGTCTTCAGGGACAACAGAACTTTCAGGGCTAAATATTCATCTTTTGATCCAGCTAAAAATCCCTCATCAGATATTTTTCTTTTTCTGTTAAAGTGCAAATTCTCCTGGGAATGGTCTAAAAGTTGGACCAAACAGAGACAAGGCTGAGATTCTATCCTTGGATCCGGGAGGCCAGTTCCAGCAGGACAGTCTGGGGCTGTGAGGATTAGCAGTAGCTGGTGAGAACAGCTGAGGATTTTGATAAACTTCCATCAAGTCAACACCATGACTCAACTGTGTCCTCCAGAACAAGAAGGACGCTGTGCGGGTCTAGGCACTGACTGGGCAGGTCCCCTGAAAATACTGCGTTCGAAGGGAGCTGGAACCACATCTCTGGGGGACTTGGACTAATTGTCCAGGTTAGTCTGGACAGAGATCACGGGTGTCCATATCATACAGAATGGATGGAGAGACCAGAAGCGGGGCCAGGTTGGAAGAGGCTCCCTATTGTCATTGAGATTGATTCGTGTGGCCTCTGAGGGCAGAAACCAGACCGGTGCTCACCTGTTTCAGGTAAGGGCTCAGCAGAGAGAGGCCAAGAGCCCTGTGCAATGCAGGTGGGCTGCCTCCGCAGGAAGGGAGCTTGCTTATCCTGGTCCGGGAAGAGCGGAGGTGGGAGCTAGCTAGCTGGCCACGGCATGATGGGATTCCATGAAAGAGTGGGGTACACATGGAAATGCAACCCGAGAGCCCCTTCAGGGAAACATTGCTGTCCAGCTGTGCGGAGCACAGGCAGAGGTGAGCAGACAGCCTCCAGCATCAGCTCTCCAGGGTTGGCTTCAGTTGCAGGGAGCCTTCTCCCCTGTGGCTCACATGTGTATGACGGGAGGCAGTGGGCATACAGAACCTCCAGGCAGCTGCAGGACACACCCTGATGGGCTCTCAGAGCTAGGCTGGCTGCGGCTTTGCTGCAGCTGCATGACTGTTGGGCATCTCCCCCTGCCCTCAACCTCTGCTTGTAGAAAACCCTAGCCGCGATGAAAGGATACTGCATGGACTGGTCGCCCAGAGATTCCAGGAGATCATCCTCTCATCACTGACATACACTAGAGTGTGAATGAATTCACTGACATCTTGACAGAGAACAAGTCCATACAGGGGCAACTTCAGGAAGTGCCAGCAGGGAGGCCACAAGAAGAAAAGGTTAAAAGACAATGGGCTGAATTGTACACTTTAAATGGGTGGTAGGTGAGTTGGATCTCAGGAAAACTTTTCACAATTTTTTGTTTTTTTAAGAGACAATTGAGTTACTGTAAGGTAGCTGGTCACTCCCAAGCTCTGCTAGGGGACTTTCACTGTAGCCCCAAACCAGGAGCTGAAAGGACACACGCAAGACCCATGGCCCCTCAACCTGGCTGTGTGTCCCCACAAAATAGAGCAGGCCTGCCTGGGGCCTGGTTCTCAGTCTTGTCTCAGTGACACCACCCGCCTCGCTGTGCCCCAGAGTCCAGAGGGAGGCGCCATGCTAGCGGCCAGATCCCAGTGCACCATTTTGTTCTCCTGAAACCGGGGTCTGCAGACGTCTCCTGTAAAGGACACGCCCCCCATACTCTGGCAAATACTTAACCCTGCTGCTGCTGCTGCTGCTGCTGCTAAGTCGCTTCAGTCGTGTCCAACTCTGTGCGACCCCATAGACGGCAGCCCACCAGGCTTCCCATCCCTGGGATTCTCTAAGCAAGAACACTGGAGTGGGTTGCCATCTCCTTCTCCAATGTATGAAAGTGAAAAGTGAAAGTGAAGTCGCTCATTTGTGTCTGACTCTTAGCGACCCCATGGACTGCAGCCTACCAGGCTCCTCTGTCCATGGGATTTTCCAGGCAAGAGTACTGGAGTGGGGTGCCATTTCCTTCTCCACTGCCGTAGCACAAAAGCAGCCATAGACACTACATAAATGGTCCTGGCTTTGTTCAAAGAAAACTTTATTTACAAAACAAGCAATGGTAAAGATCTCACCCAGGGAATACAGTTTGCTGACCTCTGTCCTAGCATCATGGACCAGCCTACTTGGAACAGAAAAGTTTTCTCTCTTTGAGACCCAATCAGGTATCATGTTGCAAGTGTCTTTCTTGTCTCGTTGGGGAAATGGGACCAAATGGTCTATATATGTAACATAGATTTCAGTTCAGCTGAGAACAGAGGCTCAGAGAATATGGTTCCTGCTCTCAAGGAACCAAACTGAGTTCTGGAAACATGTAAACAAGCAGATAAGTCTCATTTCATGTGCAGAAGAAATATTGTTGCTGTTCAGTTGCAACCCTATGGACTGCAGCACATTAGGCCTCCCTGTCCTTCACTATGTCCAGGAGTTTGCTCAAACCCATGTCAATTGAGTTGGTTATGCCATGCAACCATCTCATCCTCTGTCATCTCCTTCTCCTGCCTTCAATCTTTCCCAGCATCAAGGTCTTTTCCACTGTGTCAGTTCTTCAGATCAGGTGGCCAAAGTATTGAAGCTTCAGCTTCAGCATCAGTCCTTTCAGTGAATAGTCAGGGTTGATCTCCTTTAGGATTGACTGGTTTGATCTCCTTGCAGTCCAAGGGACTCTCAAGAGTCTTCTCCAACACTACAATTCAAAAGCATCAATTCTTAGGGGCTCAGCCTTCCTTATAGTTCAACTCTCACATCCATACTTGACTACTGAAAAAAACCTTAGAAGAAATGTACGTACACATACAAAGGTTTAGGCTAAAACCATCACTGGCATTGTCACCAAACACAGATCGCTAGGCTGAGGGCTGGGTCCATTGGCCCTTGAGGTGGGCTATTGAAGCGGCATCTTTAGCCCCTTCTGGTCTTTGTTCATCTACAGAGAACTTGACTTTTCCAGTTCATCTTGGAAGCACGAACAAAGATAATCCCAGTTTGTCACTAAGCCAGACCCTGCAGGGCTTGTCTTGGTACAGAAGCCACCAGGAGGGGAGGGCGGTCGTGGCCATCGTGGGAAAGGCCAGGGGCTGGGCGTGACTCCAGACGCCACATTCCTGTTTCCTGAGCCTCCCCAGTATATTGCAGCTTGTGTGTGCGCTTTCCCCTCTGCTGTGCTACCCGGTACCCTCCCGGGCCCTGTCTAGGGGTGCCCTCTGGTGGCCTGTAGCCTGGAAAGCTTTGGTGCCTCTTAAGGAAACAGGCTTCCCAAATGGCTCAGTGGTAAAGAATCCCCTTGCCAGTGCAGGAGACGCAGGTTCAATCCCTGGGTCAAGAAGATCCCCTGGAGGAGAGCGTGGCAGCCCACTCCAGTATTCTTGCCTAGAGAATTCCATGGAGAGAGGAGCCTGGTGGGCTATTGTCCATGCGGTCAGACACGACTGACCACCCGTGTGCACGGAAACAGCCAGGCAGGAAGAAAGCCTAAGAAAGAGTCGCAGAGATTTCCCCCAGGCTCCTTCTTCCCAACACAAACTCCAGCCTCACCACCCCCTCCATTTCTTTTTTTTTAAATTCTTTTTAATTTTTTTTGTCACACCATGCGCGGCTTGTAGGGTTTTAGTTCCCCAGCCAGGGATTAAACCCAGGCTCTCGGCAGTGAAAGCATGGAATCCTCCTCATTGGACTGCCCGGGAATTTTCCCCTAGGAATTTTGAGACGTGCCCAGTTTTGAGGAGGAATCCTTTTCAACCCCATCAGCTTTCAGTTTGGGTATTCTACCATCAAACCACTCCCTGGAGACTTGGCAGTCTGGATTGTTTATGGCAGAGAGATCACCCCAAATCTTCAAAGGCACTAAGGCCCAATGGATAAAAAGGCATCTGTGAATTTTTCTAATGAGGGGGGCATTTTTCCTTTGCATCTACCCCTCAATGCTGAACCACTGCCCTCCCCCCCAATCCTGTTCCTTCGGTGTCTCCCATAGCTGAGGCCTCAGTGGAGAAGGGCAATCTCCTCCTCGGTGTTAAATGCTCTAAGGAAAGCATTTCTGGTAAATGTGATCCTTTCGATGGAGCTGTTGTTCTAGCTGAAGCTTGCATGCTCCTAACCCTCAGTGGAGGCCATCCACACATTTTCTTCCTCAACCAGGGGCAAAGTCTGTGGCCCATGCCTTCCAGGGATGTTGCTGATGGCTGCGACCCTAGCAGCGCCTACCCTTGGCAAAGCAGTAATGTTGGTAGAACCCAGTTTTTGTTCCAGGCCACCCTGGTTTTTGTAGAGCTTATTCTTGCTGTCCCCCGCCCCGGGGCCCACTCTTCTAGTCTAATGCATCCTCCATCATCCAAAAACCTATGTGCATTGATATGCGTGTCCCTCCCCAAGGAGGCTTGCCTTTTCCAACCTTTATTTCTTTTGGAAAAGGACATTGTTCTGGAAACAAAATACCTGGATTTTTCACTCCAGTCCTGCCATTGATGGGCGTGTGATCCCAGACAAACCAATTTCTCTCTATAATATGGTCCAGGCCAGGAATTCTCAACTTGGCTGCACATTAGAATCACACAGAAAGCTTTCTAAAAGTATCTTTTGTTGTCTGGGGCCAACCCCAGAAAGTCAGTTTCATTTGGTGTGGGGCAGGACCCAAGCATTGAGAAGGCATGGCAACCCACTCCAGTATTCTTGCCTGGAGAATCCCATAGACACAGGAGCCGGGTGGGCTACAGTCCCTGGGGTCACAAAGAGTCGGACACAATGAAGCAACTTAGCACGCACCACGCAGGACCCAGGCATTAGGGCTTTTTATTGTGTTTGGATAGTTATCCAGTGCAGTCAAGTAGAGATATTCAAGCAACTTCCAGTCATCAGGAGGGCTCAGAAGTTTAGGTGGGTGGGGAAGGGGAAGTCTCCGAGAGCCCTAGCATTGTCCCTTACTGTTTGCCTACGTGCTAAGCCAACCCTTAGCATCCCTCATAGCTATGAGGCTTCCCTCATAGTTCAGTCGGTAAAGAGACTGCCTGCAATGCAGGAGACCCGGGTTTGATTCCTGGGTTGGGAAGATCCCCTGAAGCAGGAAATGGCAACCCACTCCAGTATCCTTGCTGGAGAATCCCATGGACAGAGGAGCCTGGTGGGGTCGCAAGAGTTGGGGTCGCGAGAGTTGGACACGACTGAGCGACTAGGCACACACAATCCAACCCTGGATTCAGGAAATACATGTGGAAGGCCATCTGGAGCAAAGAGAAAAGCACAGGACAGCAAGGGCTGAGGTAATTAAGGAACACAGTCTTTTTATAAAAATTCTCAGCAGAGCCCTTTCAAGCCTCCGGAGCTACGGTGTGGTTCCACCAGCTTTGGGGTGACTGAGCAGCAGGCAACGTCAACTTCAGAGGCCAGATTGTCCTACAACCGATGACGGGGCTGGGGGAGAAGCACAGGGGCTTGAGACCAGACAAGACTGGAGCTGGCTTAGCCCAGGCAGCACCATGATAATTGGTCCGGGAGCCAGCGCCCCGCCCACTTCCCACTACATCTGAAGACAGCAAACCCTGCAGCCGTTGGTTGACTGCATGGACTCCTGATCCAGGCTGCTTGGGTTAAAATGCCTGCTGTACTACTTACTAGCCATGTAACCTCAGACGCATTGCTCAACCCCTCTGTGCCTTGTTCCCTTCCTGTAAGATGGAAATAATAATAACGTCTACCTCTAATTAGATGGGTTGGTACTTGAGCTGTGCATGAAACTTAGGATGTGCTAAATAATTATTCCCTTTCATTCAGGAGAAACCTCATACTATTCTGGAATGGGAATCCAAAGACCTGGCTTTCCCTCCCACCTCCACCTTGATTTAGCTGGGTGTTCTGGGGTGAAAGTGAAAGTCGCTCAGTCATGTCCGACTCTTTGCAACCTCATGGACTGTACAGTCCATGGAATTCTCCAGGCCAGAATACCGCAGTGGGTAGCCATTCCCTTCTCCAGGGGATCTTTCCAACCCAGAGATAGAACCTAGGCGTCCCGCATTGCAGGTGGATTCTTTACCAGGTGTAGGATTCTTTATCAGGGTACTCCTCCGGGGTAGGTGACCTCATTTCCCTACGTTAGGGCCCTCTGTTCTAAACTGAGGAGTAGCACTAACCCCCTTACTCGAAAGTCCTCCATGAATCCCCACTGACCTCACAATAAAGTTCCAGATCCCTGGCTTGGCCTTCAATGCCCTTGGTGTTTCCAGCTCCTGCCCTTCCCTCCAGCCTCAATCCACAGACCGCCCAAGGTGGTTATGGCTGCTGAGTGGGCTTGTAAGGCATCATCATATCATGTCTCTGCTCCATTCAAAGGCTCCCCATGGCTTCTTGTACCCCTGAGAGTAAAACCCCAGGCCATCTGTACAGCCTGCCTGGCCCCACAATCTGACCTCAGCTCCCACCTCTCTCCCTCTCCACCTGACACCCAGTTCTCTGGCTTCTTGGCTCTTTCCAAGACTCTGTTCCCAGGCTCTGGAGAGAGAAAGGCCAGGGTGGGCTGCAGTCCTTCTGGAAGCGCTAAACCATGAGAGTGGCCTTCCCTGACCACCCTGTACACAATGGCACACTGCCCCATCATCCTGTCTCATGTTTCCCAACTGCCCCGCCATCCCTAATCTATTATGGATTTGTTTACAGTCCGTCTCCCCTTCCGCAATGTAAGCTCAAGAGACCAGGGACGTTGTTGGACTCCTTGCTGTGTCCCCAGCTCTATGGATCATGCTGGGCACATACTAGGTGTCCAGAAACTGTGCTGTAAGCTGAAGGATGCTGACTTGCCTACTAGAGGAAGCTGTGTTATTGCAAGGAACACACAGGAAAGACATATCTTGACCAAAAAGGATAGACCTCTTTTACAGGTGATGCCACACATGGAGATGGATGGGGAGGCTATTTTAGGAGCAGTGGGAAGATTCTTAGCTGAAGTCCTCAGATCAGGACACTGGGGCAATGCCCACCACTTGTGAGCATGTGGAACGGGAAAACATGGCAAGCCATTTAGCTCAGCCCATCTCACCAGAGAACTAAACCCTGAATTTAGACTGATGGACTGTTCTCTCTGAAAGGGCTCGAAAAAACAGACAGTGCTCCAGACTCACCATGCCCACCCTGTCCGTCATTATACCTCCAGGCACCTAGGAAGCCACCAGGGCTGGTGGCCACCTGGGCTGTCCCGCTGTGGTCAGGACTCTCCTTACGGTGTCTTACTTCTGTACGACATCACGTGAACACTTGGTGGCTTCCAAAATGAAGCTACGTGGTTTGATGGCAAGTCTCTGGCGGGAAATGCCACCCTTTAATTGTCCTCATGGCTTTTCTGAAAAAAATAGAGTCCTTTTTATTCAAAGCTTAATTCAGTTAATTTTTTCCAATATAAATAAATAATCTAAAGTGTAAGCAGGCCTTTCCACGGCTGACCAGTGGTTAAGACTCTGCGCTCCCACTGCAGGGAGCACTGGTTTGATCCCTGGTCAGGGAAGTAAGATCCCACATGCCACATAGTGTGGTCGAAAAAATTAAAAAGTAAAGTGTAAGCAAATTCTCTCGCAGGCTATGCTGACTCTCTGCCTCTGCTCAACTTAAAGACCTCCCCTGGCAGAGCCTAGGCCCAGCTTTCCCTGAACCTACTCAGAAGTTTCCTCTCCCATGGTGCTGCACTGATTTCCCATGGGTGTCATGTGTCCTGGGGAGGGCATAAAGGGGCGGCAAGGAACACCTGCCCACACGCCTGGGCTCCCAGATCTGTGCCCTTCGTCCAATCCTAACTCCACCCTGGTCTAGGGGGACCCAAGAGATGCTGTGGTCCCCAAAGTCTACCTGGGGTTTATGACGTGAGGGATGAGCAGGGGACACCCACAAAAAGCAAGCTGGGGAAGAATTATGTAACCGTTTTATAAACAATCAAGTTAACTTTTGTGGAAACACCTGGAACTGCTTCAGGAGAGAAGAAAGTCCAGAGTGGACTGGAGTCATTCTGGAAGTTCTAAGACCCAAATCCAAAGCTCACTCTTTCTAGCAAGACTTCTCTGGGGCAGGATGAGCCCTCCCCACTGCAGGTCTTGTTGCACGAATCCTCATGGGCACCTCGCAGGTGGTACTGAGCAGTCACCACCTTCTCTTGTGATTACTTAACTACGAGGTGAATCACCCTTTGGGAGACCTGCCCTGGACCTGGGGCAGAAGCCTGTCTGTGAGCTTCATTGCTTCCCACACTTCCCTGCACTCTGCCACTGAGCACAGCCTAGCGGGATCCATGTTGCTCACCAGACTGAATGCCCTGGGAGGGGAGGAGCCATGTTGGTCTAGTTCAGACACATGTGCCCTAAGCCTTGTGCAATGCCCAGACCATGATCTATGGTCATCAATCAATATTTGTTGAATGAAGGAATCCCCCCCACTAGAATGCAGCTGGGGCCATGCTTTATATTCTCTGCATTCTTATCTATACTTATCACAGTATTGGCACCCTTGTGATTTTCTGGTTGAATGAATGAATGGAAGGAAGATTTCACAGCAGAGATGTAACTTGAACTGGGCCTTCAAGGATGCCGCAGTCTACAAAGTCCCAGAGAGAGTGATGTGGTTAAGATCCCATCAGCCTTTTACTGTGGTCCAACTCCCCTGATGGGAGTCTTTCATATTAGACCCGATTAACGAGGAGCCCCTGGTGGCTCAGATGGTAAGGAGTCTGCCTGCAGTGCAGGAGACCCAGGTTCGATCCCTGTGTCTGGAAGACCCAGGAAGATCCTGTGTTGTGAATTTCCCCTGGAGAAGGCAATGGTAAGCCACTCCAGTATTCTTGCCTGGAGAATCCCATGGACGGAAGAGCCTGGTGGGCTGCAGCCCATGGGGTCGCAGAGAGTTGGTCAACACTGAATGACTCACTTTCACTTTCAACAATGAGGAATGCAGCCAGAGGCATAATAGAGAAAGTATGCCAGCTGCCTCAATTCTGCACCTGGCACCAGCCATATACACACCCTGGGGTCGTCTTTATACCCTCCTAGTCCAGCATAATGCCTAGCACATGGCAGATTCCTCATTAATATGTGTTGAATGAAATTAAATATAGCCAACCCATTATTAAGTATCTCGCAGCCCATAAGTCTCTGGATTGAAGGGAAATGTGTGCAGAAGTGGAGACTCAAGAAAAATGCTCCTAATCTGCCAGGCTAGACTCTGCAGCCTTAGTTTCTGCAGAATTAAAGGACTGAGTCTAAGATAGGCACCAAGCCGTGTCAAGTGCAAGCTGTAACCTTCGTTCTGAAGTCTGTCACACACCAGACCTAGAGGCGAGAGTCGCCCCCTTGTAGCTGAGTGGGAAGGAGTCTGGCCCAGCCCTTCGGGGCAGAAGTGGGGATGGGGGATACACGATCCATGTAAGGATGGATGGGTACAGGGGCATCTGATGGAAGACAGGGTCCTGAGGAAGGGAGGTACCTAATTCACAGCATGGAAGGAAGTGTTTGGAGGCCTCACAAGCCTTGATGAGTGGTGGGTCACTCCAGTTCCCAGAATTGTAGTCTCTTTTCTCCCAGAGAGTCTGATCCATGGATAGTTTGAGCTCGAATATTTCAAATGCAGGGCACTGAGCACAAAGGAAAACATAATATTACCTTTTCCTCCTGTCTGTACCTCTGCCCCCAGTAAACAGAAGAGAGGGCATGAAAGGGGGTCGAAGGGGAGGGGAAAGAAGGGAAAGGAGGGGAAGGAAGAAGCAAGAGAGAAAAGACAGCAGTTAGATTTTTGCCTCCCCATCCCCCAGTCTGCACTGCAGGAAAGTTCCTTTGGGTTCACCACGTGGTGCAGGTGCTGCTGGCGAGGCCCTTGCTGGGAACTGGTTGCCAAATTCATTGACCCTGATGAGCAGCTGTGAGCCAACGTGGGGCAGAGCCAAGCGAGTCACTTACCTGCTGGGCTCCCATGTATTTGTGGGGGTATCTGGACGGGACCTGGGAGGACAATCGGGGGCCACCTTCATCCAGCTCTATGACTCTGCCTTCCAGGAGGGCCCCAGTGGCTGCCAGGAAGCACTGCAAAGCTCCACCCCTGCCAGCCTCGGGACAAGACGCTGCCAGCTCTCAGCTCAGGGAAGCTCTCCCCGGCCCACCAGGCCCCTCTTTCTCAGATGGGTGGCCACACACTGCATCCCTGCCTCTTTGCTTATGGACTTTGAGCCTCAGTTCCTTTAGGTATTCATTATAACGGGAGCAATATCAGTAACCTCTCCCCCCATGACAGGGGGCTGCCAGCACAATCCAGGGAGACAGTGGATGTGAGGCCAGGATGACCACACCCAGGTGGTTGTGGTTTAGTTGCTAAGTCGTGTCCCACTCTTTGCAACCCCATGGACTGTAGCCCACCAGGCTCCTCTGTCCATAGTATTTCCCAGGCAAGAATACTGGAGTGGGTTGCCATTTCCTTCTCCAGGGGATCTTCCTGACCCAGGGATCGAACCCAGGTCTCCTGCATTGCAGGTGGTCTCCTTCACTGCAGGCAGATTCTTTACCGACTGCGCTACCAAGGAGGCCCTTACACCCCGGGTCCCAGGTTAATTACAAAGGAACAGGGGAGAGACAGCACGTGCTCAGAGTGACCGGTGGTGGTGAGGGTGAGGGCCAGCTGGGCTCTGCCCGTCCTCTCCCAGCAGGTCTGCAAGCAAGGCCGCGGGGCACGGGCAGGGGTCCCAGGCACCGAGAGCTGGCACTGTGGCTATGACAGGCCTGAACTCAGGACCATGCCACAGGGCCAGCTGGGGCCTTTCAGGGGCCCAGGCAGGGAGGCCAAGCAGGAGGGTGTGGGCCACAAGCTCATTTGGCGCCTCTTGGCTTGTTTCCAGGTCTTACCGGGATGGAACAGCCCTAGAGGGCACCTCATAGAGCTGCCCAGGCTAAACCAGAACTTCACCAGCGTCCCTCAGGACCCTCCCCGCAACCAGTTCTCAGAGTCCTGTCATCTCTACCTTTCTGCTAGACTCCTTCCTGAAGAGCGTCAGCGCCCTCTTCAGGGACCAGGAGATAACGGAACCGAAATACTCAGCGAGGCCCCTGGGGGGCTGTCATGGAGCCTGATATCACTGGGAGCAGGAACCGGGAGTAAGCCCGCCCATCACAGGTGAGCGCTAGGCGAGGGGTTGACAGGGCAGCCAGTGGGCAGCGAGCGCCTAAGCGGCCACCACCCAGGACAGAACGTGAGGTCGAGAAGATCGAGAGAACGCTAGGAGCCAGAGAAATGAGACAGTCCGGTCTGTCTAGAGTCAGGAGGGCCTTCGTAGAGGAGCTGGCATTTCAGAAGAGTCACCTCTGAGCCATGGTTCAGCCCGCAGGCTGGGGGTAGGCTTTGGCTCAACCACTCTTACAAGCAAGTAATTCCAAACTCTCCAAACGTGCGTTGTCTCATGTGTAAAATGAGGAAAAGAACATTTCTCTGGAAATGTTTCTATAGGAAGAATTCTACAGGAAAAATTGCTATAGGAAGCAGCTATGGCAGTAGAGCGTGGTCATGCCCACAGCACTGAGCAGGCTGTCTGCTGTAAAAGAGCCCCAGTCACCATTCACTAAGGACTGGTGGGGTTTGAGCTTACAAAGACGGTGGGGAAAGGGAAGGTGTGGGAGGATGGTATAGATCAACCTAGCCCATCGGTTTAGGTTTCAGCTACTCAAGGCATAATCTCATTTTAAATAACCAAGGAAGTTTCATTTAAAGAATTCAAGTGGGGAAACGTTTTATGAAATGAAAATTCCTTTTGAAAGCGTGAAGAATCTCTCCCTGTTTCCTAGTTTCAAGTCTGAGTTTCGTAGTTATTTCAGTGTGTACCGAGTGGGTCCTTTATTGAGGATGTCATGCTGAGGATTTGGCAATTCAGAGATCAGGTGGTCTCCAACCTCAAGGAGTTTCTGAGTAACAAGTGCACAGGTCCTGGGGAGATGGGTATTTTTCAAGAAGCCTAGTCCAGACCCTCTTTCCAATATCTCTCGGGAACTGGACAGGTTCCCCTACCCATGCCCCACCCCCTGCGCCAGGTTCCTCAGTGTTGGGAAGACCAGCTTTTTCTGCTAAGATCAGGGCCAGTGGGCCACTACTGGCCCAGATGGGTCAAGCATCCCCCAGCTGGAGGTGAACGTTGGAGGTCTAGCGAGAAATTCTAAGACCCAAGAGGGAAACTTCCCCAACCAGCCTTCCTTTACTGAATTTAAAATTAACAGCCCAACTGTAAAGAGAGCTTTTGCTCTGTGTTCACAAGGAAAAGACCAGCCCATGCAGATCTGACCTTGACTCTGATTCTCACCTCTCTTGCCGCAGACCAGAACCACAGAAAACATTAACCCTCAGTTCACCAAACAGGTGCCTTTGGCAAAAGACATTCAGCCTTGTGTGGGTTTGTTGGAAGGGGGGTGCAGAATATCTCCATCATCACTTCCTGAGCTATGCTTGCTATATGAAGGGGTTCATCACAACGTGAGATGGATTCTTTCATCATCCCCATCTTGAAGATGAGAAAACTGAGACTTAGCAAGGTTAAGTAACCTATCCAATGATCATACAGCTATGAGGAATGAGTACCATGGGTGGACACCAAAGCCGGTAGTTTTAACCACAGTTCTGCCAACACCCAACCTAGTGCCGTGATATGGATACTCTGCTACATTTCTTTAAGACGCCTTCTATGTCAGAATAGGAGAACTGCGAATTGTATACATGGGGGGTGAAAATTCACAGCCTGGGGGCAGGGGAGGATGTATCAGGACAGGAAATAAGTTTTGGCTACAATAATGTTTCAAAAATAAAGTTTTAAAATTTAAATTATTTGTCTAGCCTGCCATGTGTTTCATTACATCTGGCTCTTTGCATGTGTAATTACCTGCCTGGGCCCAGAAAGCATTTGAATCCATGACCCCTGGTAGAGCCCATCCCACCCCACTGTGACTTCGGGGCCACGCCTTGAATCCTTTTGTTCTGAAGGCTCTTCACCTTCTTTCCTACAGAAAGTACTTTGGGGCTGTCTCACCCACAGTGAGAATTCAGAACCAAAGAGCCAGTCAAGCCAATGAGACTCTAAAATTTTCCCCTACTCTGTCCACCTTGTCTCTCCCTGCCTGCCCTGCAAAGGACTCCACAGTCCTAGACAGGCAGCCTGTGTTCCCTAGGCCGGAAGTCCGCTGAGTGTGGGCAGCTCCAGTGGGAGCCTGGCTGTCAGCACTAACCCCACAGTCTTCACTGGACTCAGGAATCCACAAGCCTGGCATTGACAGAGGCCCCCAGGTGCAAGGCTGGGCCACTGCTCTAGTTTCTGCAGACCCGAGGCAGCTCTCAACTCAGACCTGCCACGTTCTTGGGACGGCACCTTAAGTGAGGCCTCTGTGTCCAGCAGAGAGGGTAGCTGGTCCCCCCAGGTGTCCTAAGGGCTCTGGACACCCCTCTGTTTATGTGTTCCAAGACAAAATCTTGGGCAACCTTGTTTCATGAAACCAGGAGTCAGCTTCTTGATGGGAAAACTGCTGTGGAATAAAAGGGTGTGTGTGTGTGTGTGTGCATGCGCGTATGTGTGTTGGGGTGAGGATGCAAGGAAAGAGGGAAAAAAGAAGAGAGGAAGGAAAAAACAAACAGCCCAACTCAAAAGACATGTGGTTTTCTTCTTGTGGTTTGATGCAAGGGCTTCGTGGTTTAAGTGAAGATCAGAGCCCAGAATGTGGGAGCGCTAAAGACTGGGTGGGGCTGGGCAGCGTCCTGAGAACAAAGAGTCTATTGAGGAAGCTCTGCCCAGGGAGAGGTGGGCAGAGGAGGGCGGGCGTCTCCAGCTCACCTGGGAGCCCGCCTGGCCAGGCTTCTGGTCTACCCAAGAAGCTGTCACAGCCTGACTCATTTGGGAACCTTTCTGCCTCTGAGACGGCAACTCAGATGCAGTACTGTACAAGGGAAATTTCCAAGCCTGTGAGCGTGGGCTTAGAGTTCTGAAAACAAAGTCCCCATGGAGAAAGATATGAGATGAAGACAAAGTTTTGAATTCTGTGCAGTCACTAACAGTGACCCTGAGCTTGGACCAGACCACTTACAGCTCCAACTTCCCAAGATTCTAGACTCTTTTTGAGATGTGATCTTTCTTCCTTCTCTGAAGCCCAGCAACATCAAGCTTATATGACACTTAAACTTGCCAGATGCTCTTCTAAATGCTCTCTCAGTTCAGTTCAGTTCAGTTCAGTCACTCAGTCGTGTCCGACTCTTTGCGACCCTATGAATCGCAGCACGCCAGGCCTCCCTGTCCATCACCAACTCCCAGAGTTCACTCAGACTCGTGTCCATCAAGTCAGTGATGCCATCCAGCCATCTCATCCTCACTCGTCCCATTCTCCTCCTGCCCCCTATCCCTCTGGGCATCAAAGTCTTTTCCGATGAACTCTTCGCATGAGGTGGCCAAAGTACTGGAGTTTCAGCTTTAGCATCACTCCTTCCAAAGAAATCCCAGGGCTGATCTCCTTCAGAATGGACTGGTTGGATCTCTTTGTAGTCCAAGGGACTCTCAAGAGTCTTCTCCAACACCACACTTCAAAAGCATCAATTCTTCGGCGCTCAGCCTTTTTCACAGTCCAACTCTCACATCCATACCTGACTATTGGAAAAACCATAGCCTTGACTAGACGGACCTTAATCGGCAAAGTAATGTCTCTACTTTTGATAACCCATTAATCTTCATAAGTCTGTAAAATGGGTCCCATGACTATTCCCATTTTACAGATGAGGAAACTGAGGCTCAGAGAGATTGGGTGACATGCTGAATTGTGAGTCCGGGTAGTGAACTCTGTTATCAATGATGTACTGGCTCATTCTGGGAAGATGAGAATGCCCAAGATGAGGCCAAAAATGAGATTTCCAAGGCACTGACCCCTACAGTCCATTCCCCTCCTCCAGCTCCCAACTCCCTCCCCCAATACACACAAACCAATGCAAAAAATGATGTTCACCACCCAGAGAGGCTAGGAGGCCTGGAGAAAGGCAGGTGGCAGGTCCACCTGGCCCCCCTTCCTTCTGAGAGGTAAGACCTGGACTCTGGCAAAGGTGAAGTTCTTGATAAGCCAGACTCCTACCATGCAAAGCAGCCTTTGAACAAAATCTCTGCTATGATTACAGTGCCTCAGGCTTGGAATTTTTGGCACATTTTTTTTCTAAACTTTGGAAACCCCATTGACTATCACTATTGTTTCTGGAAACCTCTTTGAAATATTTATATAAGAATAATACTGGTGCTCCCATCAACCCAGTCAGGGTCACTCCCCACCAGATCCAGAGTGAAGGCCACAGGGCTGCATATGCACACACACACACACACACGCACACACACAGGCCTACACACACAGAGGCCTGCACACACACACACAAACACAGAGGCCTGCACACACACACACACACACACACAGAGGCCTGCACACACACACACAAACACAGAGGCCTGCATGCACACACACACACACACACGCCTACACACCCACACACACACAGGGCTGCACACCCACACACACACAGGCTTGCCTACCCACACACAGACCTCCACACACACACACACACACATGCCTACACACCCACACACACACAGGGCTGCACACCCACACCCACACCCACACCCACAGGCTTGCATACCCACATACAGACCTGCACACACACACACATAGGACTGCACACCCAATACACACATAGGCCTGCACACCCAATACACACACAGGCCTGCACATCCACACACACAGACCTTCACACCCACACACACACACACAAGCCTGCACACCCCCACACACACAGAGGCCTGCACACCCCCCCACACATACAGGCCTGCACACCCACATACACAGAGGCCTGCATACCCACATACACAGAGGTCTGCATACCCCCCCACACACACACAGGCCTGCACACCCACATACAGAGAGGCCTGCACACCCACACACACAGAGGTCTGCATACCCCCCACACACACACACACAGGACTGCACACCCATACACAGGCCTGCACACACACACACAGGTCTGCACACCCAATACACACAGAGGCCTGCACATACCCCCACACACACACAGGTCTGCACACCCACACACATACACAGGCCTGCACACCCACATACACAGAGGCCTGCACATCCCCACACACAGAGGCCTGCCTACCCCCCCCACACACACAGAGGCCTATACACCCACATACACAGAGGTTTGCATACACACACACACACACACACACACACAGGCCTGCACGCCCACACAAATCTATTGGATTTCCTTTCAGCTAGACCAGGTGCTGTGAGAACACATCTCACTTCCTGCTCCTGACCCCTCACTCCCATCCCACCCCACCAGCCTCACACCTCACTTCTCGGCAAATCACTGAGCGTTGTTAAAGCTGACAGGGTCCTGGGAGACCATCGAAGGTCACACAAAGCAGTCAGTTAGTAGAAAGAGCCTTTCAGAGCCGCAGAGGCCAGTAATTTGCAGCCCATCACTAAGCTCTCTAAAGTACCAATAAAAATACTCGCCAAAGCAGTGACTGTGAAGATTAACAGAGGCTCTGCCCATAGAGTCCAGAGCACAGTGCCTGGAGCAGGGTAAGTGCCCAGGATGATGCTACGCCCACCTAGACCTGCACCTGAGTTCCTGACAGAGAAACTGGCACGAGGGAGTGGTCTTGAATAACCACATGTACCCAGAATTTTGTTTAGCACTTTACATATATTCCTTTATTTATTCCATGAGGTAAGACAAAGATCACCTGAGACTCATAGTCGAGACTAAGGGGCTTTCTCGAGGTCACTCAGGCTAGTAAGTGGCCAAGCTCAGATCTACACACTTGAAAAGACTGTAGGGGTCCGGAGAGCATTTCTTTCTCAGTCTGGACCCCAGTGGCCTAAAAATTGTGATGAATCAATGAAAGAATGAATTTAAAAAATGGGCTAGGAAAGTCTGAGTTCAGAAAAACCCTCAGAATCTTATTGAAATAGAATCAAGTCACCCATAGCCTCAACACCACCAAGGCGATCTCTTCTATTTCCTGGGACTAATGTGGGTCAAAGGAGCTTCACTGCCAATGGGTCTGTTTCTGCAAGGATCAGGCATATCTGTAGAACAGAGATAAATACATAATGCAATGCTCACTCAAAGCCAGTTTGTTCTGGCCAAGCTTTAAGTACCCTCTGGGCCACCCCGGAGACGCAAGAAAAGAAGAGCCAGTCTTGTTCTTACCATTCATTGGAGAGGTAAGAAGCTCTGAGTGAGAGGAGACAGGACAAGACTGAGCCCCGGGTCTGAGGGAGAAGAAAGCAATGCCGTGCAGTGAAGAAGGGAGGAGAGAGCCAGTGAGGGCTGAGCGGACCCAGATGTTAGTGGGCAGGGGCGTGGATCCCAGGCCTGTACCACTCACTCTCTTGCCTCCCCTTTCTAGCCACAGGATCCTGGCCACAGGAACTTTCCTCGTGGAATTCTCCAGTCCCAAGTGTCCCTCTTTGACTTGTTTAAATCTGGGCCCCCACAAAGGAACACTTTAGGCTCTTAGGTACAGGGCATTCCTGATGCCTGAGATCTGGGGAGGCTCTGAATGTCTGTGGGACTTCCAGATCATTTTCTTTTCCTCTTTAATATTTTAGAGCAGTTTTAGATTCACAGTAAAACCGAGGAGTAAGTCCAAAGTGTTCCCATATGCCTGCTGCCCACCCCCCAACCTCCCCTTCTGTCAACACCCCCCACCACACTGGTACATCAGTTACATGAACCTACCTTAAAACGTCCTTAGCACCCAGAGCCCAGAGTTTCCATTAGGGTCCACTCTGGGTGTTGTGCACGCCAGGAGTTCTGACATGTGTATAATGACGTGTCTGCCATCATAGTTTCACTGCCCTAAGAATCCCCTGCGCTCTGCCTATTCATCCCTCTCTCCCCCAAAACTCCTGGCAACCACGAATCTCTTTACTGTTTCCATAGTTATTTTTAACATTTTGTTATTGTGGTAAAAGTCACATAATATAAAACATACCAAAAAAAAAAAAAACATACCATTTTAACCGTATTTAACGGTACAGTTCGATGGCCCTAAGTACATTCACGTTGCTGTGTGACTCTCACCGTCATCCATCTCCCGAAGTTTTCACCTTCCTAAACTGAAACTCTGTCCCCATTATAACACTAACCCCATATTACCCCTCCCCTGCCCCCCACCCCATCCCTGGCCCCTGGCATCTACCAATCTACTTTCCGACTCCATGAATTTGACTATTCTAGGCATCTGGCATCCGCTTCAGTATTCTTGCCTGGAGAATCCCATGGACAGAGGAGCTTGGTGGGCTGCAATTCATAGGGTCACACAGAGTCGG
This sequence comes from Budorcas taxicolor, assembly GCF_023091745.1. NCBI lineage: Eukaryota > Metazoa > Chordata > Mammalia > Artiodactyla > Bovidae > Budorcas > Budorcas taxicolor. Next base: position 48,663,517 of record NC_068931.1, read on the forward strand.
ACACAACTGAAGCGATTTAGCTCACATGCACAGGTATCTCACATAAGTGGAGTCAAACAATATTTGTCTGCACCTAATGTATACTAGGGTTCCCCTGATGGCTCAGACAGCAAAGAATCTTACTGCAACGCAGGAGACCTGAGTTCAATTCCTAGGTAGGAAAGATCCCTGGAGAAGGGATTGGCTAACCACTCCAGTATTCTTGCTTGGAGAATCCCATGGACAGAGGAGCCTGGTGGGCTACAGATGATGGTGTTGCAAAGAGTTGGACATGACTGATCAACTAACACTTTCACTACCTGCAATATATATTGGAATGCATTTTAAAGTTACTTAAAATTAACGTCCTACAAACAGGTCGTATCTTCTTTTTTTCTCCCCCTGTGCTATACAGTGGATTCTCACTAGTTATCTGTTTTATCCATAGTAGTGTATATATGCCAGTCCCAATCTCCCAGTTTATCCCACTGCTTCCTTCCCAACTTGGGGTCCATATGTTTGTTCCCTATGTCTGTGTCTCTGTTTCTGCTTTGAGCATAGATTCATCTGTACTATTTTTTTAGATTCCACATATATGCCTTAATATACAATATTTGTTTTTCTTTTTCTGACTTAACTTTAACTTCACTCTATGATGGTCTCTAGGTCCATCCACATCTCTGCAAATGGTACAATTTTGTTTCTTTTTATGCCTGAGTAATATTCCATTTCATATATATATATATATATATATATCACATCTTCCTTATCCATTCTTCTATTGAGAGGCATTTACGTTGTTTCCATGTCCTAGCTATTGTAAATAGTGCTGCAAAGAACACTGGGGTGCATGTAGCTTTTGGTATTACGGTTTCTTCTAGGTATATGCCCAGTAGCGGGATTGCTGGGTTATATGGTAGTTCTATTTTTAGTTTTTAAGGAGTCTCCATACTGTTGTCCATAGTGACTGTACCAATTTACATTTCCACCAACAGTGAAGGGGAGTTCCCTTTGTTCCACACCCTCTCCAACATTTATTGTTTGTAGATTTTTTGATGGTGGCCATTCTGACTGTTGTGAGGTGGTATTTCACTACAGTCTTGACCTGCATTTGTCCAATAATTAGTGATGTTGAGCATCTTTTCATATACCTCTTGGCCATCTGTATGTCTTCTCTGGAGAAATGTCTCTTCAGATCTTCTGCCCATTTTTTGATCAGGTTGTTTGTTCTTTTGGTATTGAGCTGCATGAACTGTTTGTAGATTTTGGAGATTAATTTCCTGTTAGTCGCTTCATTTGCAAATATTTTCTCCCATTCTGAGGGTTGTCTTTTCGTCTTGTTTACAGTTTCCTTTGTTGTACAAGAGCTTTTAAGTCCCATTTGTTAATTTTTGTTTTTATTTTCATTATTCTAGGAGGTGGGTCAAAAAAGACCTTAATTTATGTCAAAGAGTGTCCTGCCTATGTTTTCCTCTAAGAGTTTGATAGTGTTAAGCCTTAGTGGGACTTTCCTGGTGGCTCAGACTGTAAAGCGTCTGCCTACAATGCAAGAGACCTGGGTTCAATCCCTGGGTTGGGAAGATCCCCTGGAGAAGGAAATGGAAACCCACTCTAGTCTTCTTGCCTGGAAAATCCCATGGACGGAGGAGCCTGGTGGGCTACAGTCAGTCCGTGGGGTCGCAAAGAGTCGGACACAACTGAGCAACTTTACTTTCACTTTCAAGCCTTATGTTTAGGTCTTTAATCTGGTCTAATAGTGGTCCCTTCTTTATATCTTCAGTTGTCAATCTCTTCTGCTATCTTCCTGTATTTCTCATCAATCTTTGCTCTATCAGTTCAGTTCAGTCGCTCAGTCGTGTCTGACTCTTTGCGACCCCATGAATCGCAGCACACCAGGCCTCCCTGTCCATCACCATCTCCCAGAGTTCATTCAGACTCACGTCCATCGAGTCCGTGATGCCATCCAGCCATCTCATCCTCTGTCCTCCCCTTCTCCTCCTGCCCCCAATCCCTCCCAGCATCAGAGTCTTTTCCAATGAGTCAACTCTTCGCATGAGGTGGCCAAAGTACTGGAGTTTCAGCTTTCGCATCATTCCCTCCAAAGAAATCCCAGGGCTGATCTCCTTCAGAATGGACTGGTTGGATCTCTTTGCAGTCCAAGGGACTCTCAAGAGTCTTCTCCAACACCACACTTCAAAAGCATCAATTCTTCGGTACTCAACCTTCTTCACAGTCCAACTCTCACATCCATACATGACTATCGGAAAAACCATAGCCTTGACTAGACGGACCTTAATCGGCAAAGTAATGTCTCTGCTTTTGAATATACTATCTAGGTTGGTCATAACTTTTCTTCCAAGGAGTAAGCGTCTTTTAATTTCATGGCTGCAATCACCATCTGCAGTGATTTTGGAGCCCCCAAAAATAAAGTCTGACACTGTTTCCACTGTTTCCCCATCTATTTCCCATGAAGTGATGGGACCAGATGCCATGATCTTTGTTTTCTGAATGTTGAGCTTTAAGCCAACTTTTTCACTCTCCACTTTCACTTTCACCAAGAGGCTTTTTAGTTCCTCTTCACTTTCTGCCATAAGGGTGGTGTCATCTGCATATCTGAGGTGATTGATATTTCTCCCGGCAATCTTGATTCCAGCTTGTGCTTCTTCCAGCCCGGTGTTTCTCATGATGTACTCTGCATATAAGTTAAATAAATAGCTGTAAATTCTGTGTGCCTGAAGGAAGAAGAGAGCTCAGAATCTTCCTGATCTACCATTTTGGCCACTATTAATGATGTGTATTTATATTTTAAGTGAGTTTCTAGTGCAAAGTACATAACTGGACCTTGCTTTTTTCATCTACTCTGACAATCTCTGTCTTTTAATTGTGTATTTAAAACACTGATGTTTAGGGACTTCATTGGTGGTCCTGTGGTTAAGAACCCACCTTCCATTGCAGGGGATCATGGCCTGGGAATGAAGATCCCACATGCCGTGGGGCAACTAAGCCTGAATGCTACAGCTACTGAGCCCGCACCCCACGACTAGAGAGAAATTCTGGATGAAGAAGTAAAGCCATCGAAGCAAGAGAAAGCATCACAGGGAAAAGTGTTCTTTTTCTACTGTGGAAATGTAAATCTGTCACTATAATGATTATCTCTTCCATCAAATCCTAAAAGGTCAACCCTACTGAGCTCAATTAGCTTGGGCTTCCCTAGTAGCTCAGCTGGTAAAGAACCTGCCTGCAATGCAGGAGACCCTGGTTCCTTTCCTGGGTCCGGGAGATCCGCTGGAGAAGGGATAGGCTACCCACTCCAGTATTCTTGGGCTTCCTTGGTGGTTCAGCTGGTAAAGAATCCGTCTGCAATGAGGGAGACCTGGGTTTGATCCCTGGGTCGGAAAGATCCCTTGGAGAAGGGAAAGACTACCCCTTCCAGTATTCTGGCCTGGAGAATTCCATGGAATATATAGTCCACGGGGTTACAAAGAGTTGGACATGACTAAGTAATTTTTTTATTATTTTTTTTATTCTTATCTTGTATGTTCTGCTGTCAAAAGTTAGTGAAGGCTTGGGTGTGGGATGAATTGGGAGATTGGGATTGACGTATATACACTACTGATACTATGTATGAAATTGATAACTAATGAGAACCGAGTGTATGGCACAGGGAGCTCTACTCAGTGCTCTGTGGAGACCTAAGTGGCAAGGAAATCTAAAAAAGAGGGATCATATGTACACATATAACTGATTCACTTTGTTGTATAGCAGAAACTAACATAACATTGTAAAGCAACTACACTCCAATAAAAAAAATTTTTTTTTAATTTTTAAAATTAAACTTAAAAGCTTCACTCTGGTTTTCCTTCACCAGTACCTGTGGCTGTCCCAGCCTATGGAGCTCCACAAAACCCAGTACAGAGTTGCAAGCCAGGAGCCATCCATCTCAAGAGAAAAATGCATGCCCTTCAGGTTCACTTGAGAATGTACAATATCTGGAAGCCACCGGCTTTATCCCCAGGGGGAAAAAATTCAGTCTGGCCTGAGGAAACAATAAGTTACATTTTGGAGATTGGGATCCAACACTGGATTATGCAGACCTTTCAGAAAACCCATTATACTGAAACTGAACTCTTGCAGCTGCTAAATTAGAGCATGACAATTCAAATAGCAAAAAAAAAAGGAATCCACACTTTACAGAAAGGGTTATCGTCTGGATTCTTGAAACATGGAGCTCTCCCATACTTTTCAGGAGCAGAGCTATTGCATAAAACCAGGCACACCTGGATGCTTTCATGGGCAATGTTCATCTTTAAGCCTTAAATTATAATACGTTGGGCCCTCGAAAGTAACAGAATCGCATCTGGCTAAGTAGTCTTCAAGGAAGGAGTAATATGAACCTAATTCGTTCCTGTTATCCTGAAGCACAATATATGCGACACTAGACTTTGTGCTTCCTTGAATTATAACCCTTGGTTTCCTTCCTGAGGCTCTGCCTCTCTCCCGATCTGTGCTGCTGCTACTGCTTGAAATGACCTCCTTCAGCAGAAGTCCAAGATAGGCCCCAGCCACATGGGGCAATGTGTACCATGTGCCATATTAAGGTGCCCTCCAGGTCTAGGTTTAGCTAAAACTCCACACTCAGGACACGGCACTTGGCTCTCTGAGTGTGATCTGGTCATAGAGCCAGATGATGTAACACAGTGGTGTCAGTACCCCTAAAGAATGGAAGATGGAAGGGAACTCCATAAAAAATTTATCCCCATTTCTCCCTTCCATGGATTACTCTGAGGACTAGTTTCTCCTTGAAAATCTTATGGAGAAAATCCCAAGTGCAGCCTGAGGATGCAAACCAATTGAGTTGAATGTCTTTCCACCACTTGTAACACAATGGCCAGTATAGTAACATCCTTATTTCCTTGACTCACTTCCCATTTTCCTTCACCCTCATCCCCCTGGTCTTGCATTTCACAAATCTAACATTAGCATTTTGAGCTTTGCTTAAAGTTCTGTCCTAGCCTAGAAAACATGGGCTAAAACAACTGTCCAAGAGTGTCCAGAGAAAATAATCCTCTGGATGGAATTAGGGAGGTGAACTGTCCATCTGTCTGAGAGTAACAGGTACTCTCTTGCTGGTACATGGAATGGAAGTAATCCCTCTGCATTTGGCAGATCCATTTCTTCAACTTTCACTGTAGTTAACTGGGATAAAGTGCAAGTGGAGGGAGGTCAGGCAATGCCCAGTGGAGATCAAGTGGTCACAGCAGTCACTAATACAGAAACAATGTTAATGACAAAGACTGTGGATTAGGGTGGATACTGATGACAACATTAAACACATTTAAATAAAAACAGGCTCAGGGAGGTCAATTTAAGGCATGAGCTAAAATTCAGATACCTGTGTGGCAATATTGAAGAAGGAAATGGCAACCCCCTCCAGTATTCTTGCCTGGATAATTCCATGGACGAAGGAGCCTGGTGGGCTGCAGTCCATGGGGTAACAAAGAGTCGGTTGGACACGACTAAAGCGACTGAGATATGGTAATATTGAAAGAAGTCTTTTTTGGGGGGGCAGTATCAGGGAAGACTGGGCTGAATATCAGGGCAAGGACCTGATGTTAAGCATTCCAGGGGGGACACATGTATACTTATGGCTGATTCATGTTGGTGTATGGCAAAAAAAAAAATCACAGTACTATAAATCAATTATCCTCCAATTAAAATAAATTAATTTAAAAATAAAAAATAAGAGCTCCGTACCTTCCATTAAGATAAAATGCAGAAACTTGGCAAATATTCTATGTCCAGTCAGAACCCCGATAGGGGACATGTGGCACTCTGAGCTCTAGGATGGAGACATTTAGGTGAATGAACTGAGCATCTTGAAACTCCAGGTTCCCTTAAACCTCCTTCTCAAGGAAGCAGAACCTTCACCTTTGCCAGAAGATACTAGACTCTGCTTGCCTGGAGAACATTCAGTGATCTCACCCGAAGCGGTTTCTTCACAAGATAGTGCTTGTCGTCCTCAAGACAAAGTTAGCCTTGTTCCAGCAACCCTCCTTGCCTCCATATTGATAGTCAAAGTCAGGTCCCAGCAAGGTCAGATGGAGACACAGAATCTCTGTTTCTGGAGGAAATTGTCTAGATAGGAAAGAAATGATAAAACCTAGCATCAACTGAGGATCATAAATGAAAACCAGTTTTGAGGGTGCTAGACCAGAGGCTGGCAAAATACGGGACTGGAGAGTGGAGAATGCATCGGCAGGCAGTAACTCACGCATGACTCATAATTTCATTTGTGTCAAGAGTACCTGGGTAGTTTGCTGGGATGGTTACTTGGAGCATGACTCCACAGGAGACTACAGTAAATAAAGTGGTGATGCCAAGTTGGCATAGTATTCAAGATGTCAGAAGGCTTGAGGAGATGGGAATATTAAACAGATTTATCCCAGGCATGGTCCAAAAACCTACCACTCAGAGAATATACCCTTTGCTAAGGCGGTAAAAAAACACATTGGTGAGGAAAATGTCAGCATCTTAGAGAAACTCAACATTGGCTTTCTGAGGCATGATGAACAAAATGACTTAATAGGAAGCAAGTTGGAGGGCATTTGAGATTCCTTGAGCTGCAGGGATTTATGGCTGCTGTGAACAGCTTTTGGTGTCCTGGAGTTAAGGTAAATGGATGATCAATTAGAATGCTACCATATTTATAGGCACACACAAAAAAATCTCAATCTGGAAAATTGTAGGCTGACATTGTCCAATGCAAAGGAAAAACTGTGGCCTTTACCCCTAAGCCAGTTCACAGACTCAGAGTCCATGGTGAAGGGAATTCCAAGACTCTAAGTCCTGACCAAAGTCAGCGTCCAGAGGATCCAGTGCACCTGGGACACTCTGTGCTTATTCTCCAAGTTCCCAAATCTATAGTTAGTATAGATAAGCGTAGCATACACCTAGCAGCTGACAGATCCCTCACAGTATTGGCCTGATTTGTGGGCTAAGTGTCATTACAATTGGAAGGGTCAATTGGAAGTCCTTGAAATTTCCCCATCCCTAATACCAACCTCCAAATTAATCAGAAGCATTATCACATTTTTGGAGGAATTTCAGAGTTAGCACCACCAACAAAGATTGGAAAGATTAAAGAGGTGGCCTCTATTGTTTTTTTATTAAATTCATCCCTGACAACGGAGTACTGCGAGATATTCAGTCTAAATATGGGTCTTGAATTAAGACAGACCAACACAGTGACTGGCAATCCTTCAGTGGGTAGAGTCAAAAAAGTTGACGTTTACTTAGCAAGAACAGTGGTCCACACTCACTGTCCTGTCCCAGGGGCATGATAACTTTCTTGCACAGTCATGATACATCAGAACACCATACTGGTCCACTGTACTGATGACATGGCGCTAACTGAAACAGGTGAGCAGGAGCCGGTGAGTACCTTAAATGCCCTAGTAAGACATGCCCATGGCAAGGACTGGGAGCTGTATCTCCACAGACTCAGACACACACCACATTGGTGGACTTTTTTAAAGTTTTATTTGTCTGGGATATGTTGGCTCGTCTCTCTCAGGTAAAAAGCAGATTGATGCACCATGCACCTTAAAATATTGAGTTGGTCAAAAAGTTCACTTGATTTGGAAAAACCCGATACTTGCAGTTTCCTTGGATTTTGAAAGCACTAGAGTCTAAATTTTTATTCCATTTCTCTGATGACTCAAAAAACCTCAGTTTTGAATGGGCAGCAAGTTCAAGCTGGGGTTCCAGGTACTGTGTTTCATGGGCCATGTGACCAACAGACCCAAAGGAGGTAGGGGTATCTGTTGTGGAGAAGGACAGTCCTCAGTAGAATAGTCATAGCACAAAGCCCTCAGATTCTGGGGCAGATTCAAGGCCATGCTCATAACCACTGGGTCATCACAGTTTCTCTCAGATATAGCTCATTTTCGATCTCTTTCTCTAGCCCCTTCCTTCCCAGTTTAAGACACCATAATCGCTCATGTGGATAAAGAATGCAGATAATATTTCATTGCATCCCCACCACAACCTCATGAAATAGGGAGGTGTGAGGGAAACAGCACTCATCGATATCCATTTTCTCCTCTTCTTCCTGGGCATGGGACTAAATTACATTTCCTAGACCCTCTTCTGGGCTTCCCTGGAGACTCAGTGGTAAAGAATCCGCCTGCCAATCCAAGAGAGATAGATTTGATCCCTGGGTTGGGAAGATCCCCTGGAGAAGGAAATAGCAACCCATTCCAGTATGTTTTCCTGGGAAATCCCAGGGACGAAGGAACCTGGCAGGCTACAGTCCATGGGGTCATGAAAGAGTTGGACATGACTTAGTGATTAAATAACACACCCTCCTGCAGTTAGGTTAGGACCAAGTGATTTAATTCAGACCATTGGAAAATGATTTGTATCTCTCCCAGGCCTGGCCCATCCAAATCTCCTATGTGTGGCCTCCCAGTCTGTATCTGGCTCATGGAGACCTTGGAAGCCACATCCTAAAGATGGCAGCTCCATCACATGAGAGGCACCTGGGTCTCTGAAGGACCACCTGGAGAAGAGGCCCCTGTCTGACTTCATTGGACATGAACATGAGCAAGAAAGGTTTTGATCTTGTTAAACCACTGAGAGTCTGGGATTATTTGTTAGAACAGTTAACCTAGCCTAAATGAAACAAGAAGAAAAGTGTGGATATTATTATGAAAACATCACGAGGTAAGAAAGGTGCAGATAATGGGAAATCACTGGGTTGTAGTCAAACATAGCTAGAGATAGATTCATGGCCCAACCACTCACTGGCTGTATAACTTTGTATAACTGTCATTCAATATCTCTGAGCCTCAATTTTCATATCTAATAAATGAAAATATATAATCTTGCAAGCTTATCATGAGAACGAGGGGTACTATTGATAATATGCCAGGTACACTTACTGGCATATAGTAGGTGCTCAATGAACATCCACTCATTACTGCCAGTCACATGGTAAATAACATCCCAGTGCTCTGTTTTCTGAAGGCTAGCCCAGAACAATCTTACTGCCCACACTGTTTTCCCCAGGCTTGCTTTGTACTGGAACCAAAATGGTCACCTTTTCATTCAAAAGGAACCCCCTCACTGGAATTCACATTTCTGAAAACAGACTGAAAACCAATTCTAAACACTCTTTGCCTGCACATATATGAAGGGACGGAATTAGGTTCAGGAGTAACCAAAATGATGCAACCGTGTGTTTTGATGTAACAGAATCCTATTACATTTGAAATGAAAGTGACGAAGAGGTCACAAGAGGTGACCAAGGCTGCAGTCTTCTACTCTGCACTTAGATTCAAACGCAGCCTGTTTCCAAGACTGTGGAGTTGATTTACTTCAGGAAGAAGCTTTCACGCCCTCCTTCCGACACCCTTAATTGCTGCGCCCTCTGGTGGTCATGATATCCTAAAGGAAATCAATCCTGAATATTCTTTGGAAGGACTGATGCTAAAGCTGAAACTCCAATACTTTGGCCACCTGATGCGAAGAACTGACTTATTTGAAAAGACCCTGATGCTGGGAAAGATTGAAGGCGGGAGGAGAAGGGGACAACAGAGTATGAGACGGTTGGGTGGCATCACCGATTCAATGGACACGAGTGTGGATAAACTCCGCGAGTCAGTGATGGACAGGGAGGCCTGGTGTGCTGCAGTCCATGGGGTCACAAAGAGTCAGACACGACTGAGCGACTGAACTGAACTGACTGGTGGTCATGAATTTACTCATCTCTGTTTCTGATTTTAAAGGAAAGATGGATTTTAGAGGAGGGGCTAGAGCATTAGGAACCTCACCCTTGTTTACGATCCAGGTTCACTGGAGAAGGAAATGGCAACCCACTCCAGTGTTCTTGCCTGGAGAATCCCAGGGACGGCGGAGCCTGGTGGGCTGCAGTCCATGGGGTTGCACAGAGCCAGACACGACTGAAGCGACTCAGCAGCAGCAGCAGCATTCACGTTCATGCACACAGTCTGTGAAGGAGACCAGGCTGATGCGTGTACAGTCTGATGGCAGAGACTGAGTGACCCGAGGCAGATGAGGGAGGCAATAAGACGGCTCAGCAGGAATGGGGAGGATCAAGCATTTCAAAGGGGAAACCATTGATTTGGAGATAGATTCAAATGAGAGGAAGGAAGCAGAATTGAGCAAGAATAGGCTAGGGGATTGCTCCTGCTTCCAGACCACTGGCCACATTCAGGCTATTCCTCCCTCAGAAGGTACAAAAAATACAATCCTCCACTGTACAATCTGAAGTCAGCACCACCCACTTCTCCCACTCTGCTTTCCCCACTTCTGTCCCCTTTACACCTCATTCCCACACCAGCCAGAGAGGCTGGCCAGCTAAATCCCAGGCAAAAGAGACGGTAGAGGTGTCAACACCTGAAATCTTGTACCACCTACTGGTATGATGCCTGAGACTTCTGTCCACCCTACCTGCCCCTTACCATCCCATAGAGATTCATTCCTTAAGAGAAGCCCTTTCTGGGCTTCAAAGCAGAAGGCAAGATCTATTCATAGGAAAAGGGAGTATCATTTTCTTAAAAAAAATTTCAAGCGGATTAAGCAAAGATAAACAGCTTTCTATTATGCAGCACTTCTCAGGGCCTTAAACACATTAATGTGTTCTGGGAGTCAGCTACAGGGGATTGTAGGAGGGCATTTCCAAAATTTATTTGAGCATTGTAATGTGCTTTTCAAAGATCATCTTGAAAGACGCTCTCTGAGGCTAGTGAGCTCCTTCCTATTAAGGTCCTGGCTGCCAGTGGGCAGGTCCTTGTGATTGGAAGGCCAAGATACCAGAGTTCCCCTCCAGTCTTCCATTCCTCGTGTGCTCTGGTTGCCTGTGTGCGTGCTCAGTTGCTTCAGTCGTGTCCGACTCTCCATGACCCCATGGACTGAAGCCCACCAGGTTCCTCTGTCCATGGGATTCTCCAGGCAAGAATACTGAAATGGGTTGCCAGGCCCTCCTCCAGGGGATCTCCTCGACCAGGGATCAAACCTGCGTCTCTTCCGTCTCCTGCATGGCAAGTGGGTTCTTAGCGCCACCTGGTTAGTTCCCTCCATTTCTTTGGATTCTACTTCCTCATCTACAAAGTGAAGTTTGGAGAGATCTGTGGTTTTCAAACTGTTTCGAGGAGACTTAAGGCTTCATGGAGGTACTTCATCTGTTCCACAACAACCATAAAATTTCCAAAAATTAAGAAAAACGTGGATTCCCAAGGGAATCCTTTACACTCTTTTTTGCCACTCGTTTTATATGGAAGATTTACCAAAGATTCCAATCGGTGAAAAGAGTTTATTTGCCAAAACCAAATATTTTGCTAAAATATTTGATCTCTGTGAGGATGGTTTCATGCATATATAGTTGTAGAGGTGTATGAACTAGGAATCCAAGAGAATAGCCTGGAATTACAAGATTTACTAGTTGCTAGCTGCGTGGTATGGCCAAGTCACGAGACTTCAGGGGAACTTTTTAGGTCCAGATCATTGGATTTTGGGGAATAATGAGAGGGAATGAATGCAACTACCCTGAAAACTGTTAAGGATACACTTTGGGTGAAGTAGGGGTTATTCCAGATCGACAGGGGGAACCAGATGCAGGGCGGGGTGCCCTGAGGCTGAAGTTGCTGCTCCCTAGGTCTCTGCAGGAGCCTGTTCCTTTCCTGTCTCCCAGCTCTCCACTCCGGCTCAGTCCACTGTGTTAGCAATTAATCTGCCTCAAATAACTCCTTTCTTACTACCCACTTGCCCGTGAACCTATGAGTTGAAACCTTTGCAGAAGCTACACGCCTGGTTCTCAGTGGTACCCCGGGCAGGTACAATCTGCACAGCTAGCCAGCAGAGAAAAAAATAGACATCATGGGTTTTCAAAAAAGAAACCAAAACTGAAATTACCCAATCCTTAACAAGCAATGACACAAGAGCCTTACACAGCAAATCTGTGGGCTTCAACAAAAACAGAATTTAGAGGAAAACTCATAATTTCAAATCAGTATATTGGAAAATTGGGGGGGAATCAATAAACTAAGAACATGGCAAGGGCAATGGGTCACAGTAGCCGTTCAGGTTTTTAATCTCTCTATAACTCCTCTCAACAAACAAGCAGACCAGATAAGATACTACCAGTTAAAAAACAAAATAAAGCAAATAAATGAAAAATCTACATATAACCTCTTCAACCAAACTAGGCTATGTAAGAAGAAATCTATCAAACCCTGCACGCTCAGTCCCTTCAACTGTGTCTGACTCTCTGTGACCCCATGGACTGTAGCCCACAGGCTGCTCTGTTCATGGGAGTCTCCAGGCAAGAATATTGGAGTGGGTTGCTGTGCCCTTCTCCAGGGAATCTTCCCAACCCAGGGATTGAACCCAGGTCACTCATATTGCAGGCAGAGTCTTTACCATCTGAGCCACCAAGGAAGGTTAGCCTGTAGAGTTCTAGGTCTGGGGACTGGGGCTGGAACAGGAAATCCCCCAAACCACACTTATATACAGCTCAGAGACAAAGAAGTGGCCACAGAGACAGGCCTTACTTGGAGTGATTCATATACTGACAGAGGTGACTTTAGGCTTGGAGCTGGGAAAACTGTCCTAGCCCATCTCCTCCCAATGACCCCTCCCCACTCCCAACCAGAAACTCATCCTAAAAGCCTAGCAAAGCCACCTGCTTCAGATGTGAAGGGACGGGACTTCCCCAGTGGTCCAGTGGCTAAGATTCCATGCTCCCCGTGCAGGGGGCCCAGGTTCAATCCCTGGTCAGGGAGATAAATCCCACAAGCCACAGCTAAGAGTTCACTTGCCGCACCTAAAGATCCTGCATGCCGTAACTAAGACCCAGCTCAACCAAATAAGTAAATATCTTCTTTTTTTTAATGAGGGGAAAACAAAATACAACCTGGAACCTTTTCTTGGGTCTGTGTCTTAGAAATTGGAGGCACTACTGCAGTGAACGCTGGGGTGCATGTGCATTATGAGTGAAGGTTTTTCATAATATAGGCCTAGGCGTGGGTATTAGACTCCTAGGTTTAACTGTCTTGAAATTTTTGTTCTGGCCTGTGGAGGCTGTCCCTTCAAGGGGCTGTTGCCAATATCTATTCCCAGGGAACGTGAAGGGGGCTCCATCATCTCCTGGCTCTCTCCTCCATGTACTGTTTGCAGACAGGATGGCCATCCCTGGAGAAGGAAATGGCAACGCACTACAATATACCTGGAGAAAATACAATATACAATATACAATATGCCTGGAGAATCCCATGAACAGAGAAGCCTGGCAGGCTACAGTCCACGGGGTCGCAAAGAATTGGACACGACTGAGCAATTCACAAACACACACACCACTTAGTTACTTTTCCAAAGATGAAAATGAAATAAATAACACTGGAGCCACAACAGACGTTTTTAATACTCCAAGTCATTGACCTTTGGCCTCTAATTTCAGCCTCAGCTGCAATTGATCTGTCTCATTTCGCTTTCTGCCCTGAGCCTTTCTCCAGTGCCTCAGAAGCACCCTAAACTTACTTATCAGAAATACAGAAGAATTGTCATCTCTCAGGGTCACCCATGAGTGGACCCTGGAGGAGGAAATGGCAACCCACTCCAGTATTTGTGGCTGGAAAATTCCATGGATGGAGGAGCCTGGTGGGCTATAAGTCCATGGGGTCGCAAAGAGTCGGACAGGACTGAGCGACTTCACTTTCACTTTCATGAGTGGAAGTAAAATGCACATAGACCCACCTGTAAAGGGGGCTCAAGGTTTTTTTCCTCATCAAGTGACCATAAGGAACTCTCCATGAGGCCATAGTCACATATTGAAGGAGTAGAAGCAGCGTGATAGGATTGAAGAGGGCTGAGCTCTCTGTATCTTCTGGACCTGCATGAGCCTCAGGGCTTACACACCATTTGTACTTTTTCTATATTTATCTATTTGGCTATGTCAGGTCTTAGTTGCAACACATGGGATCTCGTTAGCTGCAGCATGCAAGATCTTTAGTTGCAGCCTGTGGAATCTAGTTCCCTGACCAGGATTGAACCTGGGCACCCCTGCATTGGGAGCTTGAAGTTTTAGCCACTGGACCACCGGGAAGGCCCTACAGCATCTCTATTTGATAACAGATTGCTCACATCCAGTCTTCTGGGGTGGTGAGTCAGATTACCCCCAGTACCTGATAGGAAGCTCAGGCCTTGTGTGTCATGCATAAGCCTCCGTCTTCACCAAGGCCAAGTAGCAAACCAGAAGTTCTTTCTCAAATGAGACTCTGCAACAGTCCAAAGACTAGCTCAGAAATACTAGAGGTCTGGGCTGTGGTTCTCCTGCTGGTATTTTCCAGAAACTCTAGAGAGCATCCGTATTTGCTACAGACACTTTGAGAGGATCTGCCATTCATCAGACCCAAGCGGTGGGCAACTTGTTCTACAGAAACTTTTCTTGCTCTGGTTGCCGCTTGAAACTGCACGTATTAACTGAGACTTTCTGTGTCCGGCCAAATCTTTCATCTGACAAGTTACTCTTTACCCTTGGAAAATAACACCAGCATGATTTCTTTCACTGATTTTCATACAGGACATACTCAGAAGTGTCAACTATACAGGGCTCTACTAGCCTTTCAGTTATTGTGTGTTTTTCCTTCATCTAATACCACATAACACTCTGTAAGATGTTTCCTTAGCTTTTTCCATTCTACTTAGAAAACTGTAACAAACAAGGTTTGGTCTTTCCAGATTCCATCATGTCTACATTTGAAGTACTCAATTCTTTTTTCACTGTACTATGAATAGTGGGCCTTGACATTGTGCCACAAATTACCTTATGTCATGGGTTGGAACCCTGGTCCAGGAAGATTCCACATGCCTCAGGGAAGCTAAGCCTGAGCGCCACAACTACTGAGTCTGTGCACCCTAAAGCCCATGCTCTGCAACGAGAGAAGCAACGAGAAGTCCACACACCAAACCTGGAGTAGCTCCCTGATCACCACAGCTAGAGAAAGCCGGCACACAGCAACAAAGACCCAGGGTGGCCAAAATTAAACATAAATAAAGAAATAAAATCCTTCAAAAAAAGAAGAAAAGAAAAAGGGAGAAATGTCCTTTTTTAAAGTATCTAGCAAAAACCTACATAAAAGATTTTTAATTGTAAAAGATTAGAAGTATTCCCTTTAGAGTCGGAAAACAAGGATCCTACTAGTACCAGAAAAGGAAAAAAATTACAGGCATAAGTATTAGAAAGGAAGAAACAAAATTGTAATTATTTTCAGGTAACATAGAAAACCCAATAGAATATGCAGATTAATTATTGGATTAATGAGAGTTCATAAATTGTATGGTTATGAGACCAATATACAAAATGATTGCTTTCTTACACTCTAATAATAAAGAGTTTTTTAAATGTAGTGTAAGAAAAAACATTTTTAAGGGTAACTAAACAAATCTAACAAAACACATGAGAGAATTTAAGGAATTAAGCTACAAAAATGTTAATATATTTTAAAAGAAGATATTAAAAATATTATTTTCATGGCTAGAATACCAGAGATGTCAGTTCTATAAATTTTATATGATTCATTCAAATTTAAATAAATTTTTTCATGGAATTTGACAAATTTAAATTATTAAAGAATGAAATTTTTTTAAAAAGCCAATAGTAACAAAGTCAATTTTGAAGATAAACATGATATAAGGACTAGATCTAGAAGCCATCAAAATATGAAGCTAAAGGAATTAAAATTATTAACACAATAACAGAAAAATCAACCAGTGGTAAAGAATAGAAAAGATCCTTATATGCACAGGACTTGTTTTTCAACTTTGATGGCATTGTAAATTAGCAGGAAACGGATGACCTTTCTACACATGATGCTGGGTCTGTTACTTAATGGTATGAAAAAAACAAAAGTGAATTCCAAGTCACATTATACATTAAATCTTTTCCAGGTGAATTAAAGACCTACATATTTTAACTATTTGAAAAAATATATAAAATATCTGTATGTACTTGGGGTTGGAAAAGTCAAAAGATCAAAAGCACAAACTGTAAACAAAAATACTTAAATGTCCTTCCTACCAACTAAAAATATTGCTCTATACTCCCGTGTATAAAAAGACACAAAAATAAAGCAATAAGACGAGCCATATAGATGTGTATAGCTCGCAAATAAACTCATTCATATCTTGTTTGTCGTAGTTTGAGATTCAAAGGAAGAGAATGGAAAATTGTGGTAAATTCATACAATAAAATATTATACAGCAGTGAAAATAAACTAGGCCTACACATATCCACAGAGACATCTCAAAAAGCTAACATTAAGTTGAAAAAAGCACAAGTTTCAGAAGGATACATACCCTTCGATATATTTAGATACGGTTTTAAAATATGCAGTTCTACCATCTGTTGTTTAGGAATACATATGCATATAGTAATAGCGTCAAGGCATGTGTCGAAAGGATAGACACCAAATTTAGGATGGTCGTTCCCTTTGTGGGGTAGAACGTAAGAAAAAAATGTGATTGAGGAAGGGCCAAAAACCTTGAACTATATTTATTTTATTTCCCAAGATGAATGTTATGCCGTTTTCTAAATATTTTGGATGTTTTATATACATCATGATAATTAAAAAAAAAAAAAGAAAAGAGTCTGGATCTTTGGTAAAACCTTCAAGCTGCCGGATCAAGTTTTCCAAGCTCTATGAGCCAACACAGCCTCATAGTCATTTTGTTACTGTCACCAAAGGTTCCTACGGGATTCAGTCTCCTCCAGGAGGCCTTGTTTAACCACCACAGTTCTTGGATCTGCTTTTGTCTCAGTTCAGTTCAGTTCAGTCGCTCAGTTGTGTCTGACTCTTTGCGACCCCATGAATCACAGCACGCCAGGCCTCCCTGTCCATCACCAACTTCCAGAGTTCACTCAGACTCACGTCCATCGAGTCCGTGATGCCATCCAGCCATCTCATCCTCTGTCCTCCCCTTCTCCTCCTGCTCCCAATCCCTCCCAGCATCAGAGTCTTTTCCAGTGAGTCAACTCTTCACATGAGGGGTGGCCAAAGTCCTGGAGTTTCAGCTTTAGCATCATTCCCTCCAAAGAAATCCCAGAGATGATCTCCTTCAGAATGGACTGGTTGGATCTCCTTGCAGTCCAAGGGACTCTCAAGAGTCTTCTCCAACACCACAGTTCAAAAGTATCAATTCTTTGGCGCTCAGCCTTCTTCACAGTCCAGCTCTCACATCCATACATGACCACAGGAAAAACCATAGCCTTGACTAGACAGACCTTAGTCGGCAAAGTAATGTCTCTGCCTTTGAATATACTATCAAGGTTGGTCATAACTGTTCTTCCAAGGAGTAAGCATCTTTTAATTTCATGGCTGCAATCACCATCTGCAGTGATTTTGGAGCCCAAAAAATAAAGTCTGACACTGTTTCTACTGTTTCCCCATCTATTTCCCATGAATTGATGGGACTGGATGCCATGATCTTCATTTTCTGAATGTTGAGCTTTAAGCCAGATTTTTCACTCTCCACTTTCACTTTCATCAAGAGGCTTTTGAGTTCCTCTTCACTTTCTGCCATAAGGGTGGTGTCATCTGCATATCTGAGGTTATTGAGATTTCTCCTGGCAATCTTGATTCCAGCTTGTGCTTCTTCCAGTCCAGCGTTTCTCATGATGTACTCTGCATATAAGTTACATAAACAGGGTGACAATATACAGCCTTGATGTACTCCTTTTCCTATTTGGAACCAGTCTGTTGTTCCATGTCCAGTTCTAACTGTTGCTCCCTGACCTGCATACAGATCTCTCAAGAGGCAGGTCAGGTGGTCTGGTATTCCCATCTCTTTCAGAACTGTACACAGTTTATTGTGATCCACACAGTCAAAGGCTTTGGCATAGTCAAGAAAGCAGAAATAGATGTTTTTCAGGAACTCTCTTGCTTTTTTGATGATCCAGCAGATGTTGGCAATTTGATCTCTGGTTCCTCTGCCTTTTCTAAAACCAGCTTGAACATCAGGAAGTTCACGGTTCACGTATTGCTGAAGCCTGGCTTTGAGAATTTTGAGCATTACTTTACTAGCATGTGAGATGAGTGCAATTGTGCGGTAGTTTGAGCATTCTTTGGCATTGCCTTTCTTTGGGACTGGAATGAAAACTGACCTTTTCCACTCCTGTGGCCACTGCTGAGTTTTCCAAATTTGCTGGCATATTGAGTGCAGCACGTTCATAGCATCATCTTTCAGGATTTGAAACAGCGCAACTGGAATTCCATCACCTCCACTAGCTTTGTTCGTAGTGATGCTTTCTAAGGCCCACCTGACTTCACATTCCAGGATGTCTGGCTCTTGATTAGTGATCACACCATCATGATTATCTGGGTCGTGAAGATCCTTTTTGTACAGTTCTTCTGTGTATTCTTGTCACCTCTTAATATCTTCTGCTTCTGTTAGGTCCATACCATTTCTGTCCTTTATCGAGCCCATCTTTGCATGAAATGTTTCCTTGGTATCTCTAATTTCCTTGAAGAGATCTCTAGTCTTTCCCATTCTGTTCTTTTCCTCTATTTCTTTGCACTGATCACTGAAGAAGGCTTTCTTATCTCTTCTTGCTATTCTCTGGAACTCTGCATTCAGATGCTTATATCTTTCCTTTTCTCCTTTGCTTTTTGCCTCTCTTCTTTTCACAGCTATTTGTAAGGCCTCCCCAGACAGCCATTTTGCTTTTTTGCATTTCTTTTCCATGGGGATGGTCTTGATCCCTGTCTCCTGTACAATGTCATGAACCTCATTCCATAGTTCATCAGGCACTCTATCTATCAGATCTAGGCCCTTAAATCTATTTCTCACTTTCACTGTATAATCATAAGGGATTTGATTTAGGTCATACTTGAATGGTCTAGCGGTTTTCCCTACTTTCTTCAATTTAAGTCTGAATTTGGTAATAAGGAGTTCATGATCTGAGCCACAGTCAGCTCCTGGTCTTGTATTTGTTGACTGTATAGAGTTTCTCCATCTTTGGCTGCAAAGAATATAATCAATCTGACTTCGGTGTTGACCATCTGGTGATGTCCATGTGTAGAGTCTTCTCTTGTGTTGTTGGAAGAGGGTGTTTGCTATGACCAGTGCATTTTCTTGGCAAAACTCTATTAGTCTTTGCCCTGCTTCATTCCACATTCCAAGGCCAAATCTGCCTGTTACTCCAGGTGTTTCTTGACTTCCTACTTTTGCACTCCAGTCCCCTATAATGAAAAGGACATCTTTTTGGGGTGTTAATTTTAAAAGGTCTTGTAGGTCTTCATAAAACCATTCAACTTCAGCTTCTTCAGCGTTACTGGTTGGGGCATAGACTTGGATAACTGTGATATTGAATGGTTTGCCTTGGAAATGAACAGATATCATTCTGTCGTTTTTGAGATTGTGGGGCCTTCCGCCCTGCCCAATATTGTGTAGATGTACACCCTAATTAGCTCATGTACACTCACCCACCATAAAACGACAACAGTGACAATACCTACCATTTCTTGGATGATCTCTGTGTGTCAATATGGTACTTAACTCTCTGCCACTGCTACTAAGTCACTTCAGTTGTGTCCGACTTTGTGCGACCCCATAGACGACGGCCCACCAGGCTCCCCTGTCCCTGGGATTCTCCAGGCAAGAACACTGGAGTGGGTTGCCATTTCCTCCTCCAATGCACGAAAGTGAAAAGTGAAAGTGAAGTCGCTCAGTCTTTTCCAACTCTTAGCAACCCCATGGACTGCAGCCTACCAGGCTCCTCCGTCCATGGGATTTTCCAGGCAAGAATACTGGAGTGGGGTGCCATTGCCTTCTCCAACTTGACTCTCTACATCCACTCATTTAAACCATCTTTACAGTAACCATCTTGCCAACCAGAAAACCGGAAATCGGAGATGCTAGGGTCCTTAGCCCCGCCCATTTTCCACCATCCCTTCCCTGCCTCTCTCCTCTGCCTCCCAGGGCTACCTGAGTCCAGATCCTCTTGGACGCTTGTGTGGGCGGATGCGGTGACGGACTCTGCCCGGGAGTGCGGTTCTGATGGCACAGAGCCTTGGTGACGAGACCAGCCTCAGAGTGAAGGCCGCACTGATGTGGCCCCTCGGCCCTGTGGCCCCCAGTGTGCAGGCTTGAGCCACAGCTCTACAGCGCCCTGGTCCCCACCCACCCGCCGTCAGTCACAGGCACAGACCAGTCTGAGTATTTGCTACCAGGGCCCACTAGGGGTCTCTGTTACTTTATTTTTCTGTTGACTGAAGCCTTACTAAAGCCACCTTGCTGCTGCTGCTGCTAAGTCGCCTCAGTTGTGTCCGACTCTGTGCGACCCCATAGGCGGCAGCCCACCAGGGCTTCTCCAGGCAAGAACGCTGGAGTGGGTTGCCATGTCCTCCTCCAATGCATGAAAGTGAAAAGTGAAAGTGAAGTCGCTCAGTCGTGTCTGACTCTTCGCGACCCCATGGACTGCAGCCTACCAGGCTCCTCCGTCCATGGGATTTTCCAGGCAAGAGTACTGGAGTGGGGTGCCATTGCCTTCTCCAAAAACCACCTTAAACCTGTTCAAAGCCAGAAAGTAGGCTGCCTGGAATTCTGTGGCCTTCAGAGAAACCAGACTCCTACAACCAAAACTGGGTCCGAGAGGGTGGAGAGAAGAGAACTCACATTTGTCAGAGGATTTTGTCGGAGCACTTCCCTGTTTCAGCCAGTTCTCATACCTTAATGTTAAGAAGCCAACATTTAAGTAATGATCCGCATGTGCAAGGCACTGTTATATACGCTTCACAAATATTAACTTCTTAAGCTTCACAACAACCCAGAGGTTGAGCAGGGTTAAGTATTTTGCCTAAGGTCACACAGCTGGTAAGCAGTATGGTCATTTAGCCAGTTCATCCTCGTGACAACTCTGTATGGTAGATATTGCCATCCCCAGTTTGCAGACGAGGAGCCCAGGCTCAGAAACATTGAGGCCAACGTTATACAGCAGCAGAAGTGGAATCCACATCTAGGTCTGTTTGGCTCAGGACGAAATATAAGACAAAACATCTTCCCAGAGAGGGAGAAAGGACCAGTTCCCAGGTCCTGTGTCCTTGGCCTCGCATGGGTCACATACACAGGCTTCTGGACACCATGAGGGACTGGGTGGTCCACTCTCTGCTGAAGACAGGGGGAGCTGTTCTGAACTCGTGCAAGAACTACGTCAAAGGAAACAGGAGTGACGAGGTCTGGCATCCTGTGCGTGAGCCGTCATTTCCCCCTTCTTCCTCCTCCATCTGAGTGTGTGCAGAAAAGAACGAGGAAGCATTGCACTGGGGATGGGCGAGTCCTTGGACAGGGCCAGCAGAGGTTGCTATAAGGTGGGATCTGAGAGGATCTGCTGAAAGCCTCAATTAATTCCTCCTTAATCCAACTTTTAACTGCTGCCTGGAAACCACCCCTCACCCCTCACCATTTAGAAATGTATTTATTTGACTTAAGGCATTCACCGTCTTAGGGTCATTCACCAAACATGTCTGGTTGACCATCCAGCTGCATGGTGGGATGGGACCCCTGTCCGTCCCTGTGGACTTGGGAGTGGTCACGTGAAAAAGGAAAAGAAACTGTGAGTGGGAGTGACGTGAATCACTTCCGGCTGGAAGCTTGTCCATCCCACGCATGATTCTTCAAACTGTCCTTCCCTCTGCCACAGTGACCAGCAATGGTCCAGGCAGTGTCAGGTCTACCAGCTTGGGTCCCAGAGTAAGACTTCTGAGGACACGTAGTGTGAGTGTCGCTAGTGGTGAAGAACCCGCCTGCCAATGCAGGAGATGTTAGAGACACGAGTTCGATCCCTGGGTCAGGAAGATCCCCTGGAGGAGGATCCCATGGACAGAGGAGCCTGGGAGACTGCAGACCATAGCATTGCAAAGAGTCGGACACGACTGAATCAACTTAGCATGCACACACGCAGTGTGAGTGTGAAACAGTTCTGTGGCATTAGACTCTAGATTTTGAGCTTAGGTGTAATAATAGTTCAACCTAGTTGATCCTGACTGATACACCAGCAGGGTGCATTCATCTAGAGTCAGCCTTTAATAACTCAATATACGGAGTTTGCACACAGCCCGGATTTTGGAAAAACTGGAGTTTTACTGCAAGGGAAAAAAAAGAAGAGAAAAAAAGTCTGTAATAGTTAATCTTTAAAGATGGTCCCAAAAAATTCCACTCCTCTGATACGTACATGTGATTCCTCACATCAAAAGGTAGAATCTAATTTTCCTGATCTTGAGTCTGAACTGATTTTAGTAACTTGCTTGGCCAACAGAGTGAGTTAGGGAATGATACTCTGGGATGACCAAGGCTAGGTCCTGAGAAGTCTGGGTCCCTTGGAACACTCACTCTTGCAATGTCCCTCTAAGCAGCTGTCACGCTGGAGAAACCCAAACCATCAGAGGCCTATCACCAGCTCCCGCTGAGCTCCAAGCCACCTGGAAGCCATGTGAGCAAGTCATCTTGAACATCAAGCCCGGTGAAGTCTTCAGTCCCGAGCACCATGTGTATAAACACATGAGAACTGCCTCGCCAGTCAACCAAGGAAGTCAAGTGGGGGTAATAATACTGTTGTTTCAGCTACTACAATTTGGGTGTGTGTGTTATGCTGCAATATATAAAATAAGTAGATATTGATTCCTGGAAGCAGGGTGTTGCTGTGGGGGAGTATTAACTTTTATTGGCGAATAGATGCTTTACAACGTGTTAGTTTCTGCTGTACAGTAAAGTGAATCAGCTATATGTTTACATACATCCACCCTTTTTCAGATTCCCTTCCCATTTAGGTGAGCATTGAGTAGAGTTTCCAGTGCTATAGAGTAGGTTCTCATTAGTTATATATTTTATACATAGTATTACATGTATGTCAATCCCAATCTCCAATACATCTCCCCCTGTTTCCCTACTTGGGGTACATACATTTGTTCTCCACGTCTGTGTCTCTATTTCTGCTTTGCAGATAAGATTATCTATGCCATTCTTCTAGATTGCACATGTATGTGCTAATACACAATATTTATTTTTCTCTTTCTGACTTTTTTCACTCCGTATGACCATTCCTAGGTCCATCCATGTCTCTGCAGATAACACGGTTCCGTTCCTTTTCATGGCTGAGTAGTATTCCATCGTATATATGTGCCACGGCTTCTTTATCCATTCCTCTGCTGAGGAATGTTTTTTGTTTGTTTTTTAATCTAAGATTGGTGGCATTGGCTTTGAGAGCAGTAAACAGAAGCTGGAAAGGCTCAGTGGAGATGTTTGGCGAAAGCCTGATGGACAGGAGCATGAACATAGAGAAAAGACTCTTTCTTCTTCATGCAGGGATGGGAAGCTGCAACACTGGGAACTTCAGTGACATTATTAGAAAATATACCTGATGAACTGGTATATTTGACTAGGAGATTTCCTGGCCGAGAATTCTAAGTGTCCATGTGTTTCTGTTAGGTGATTTGACAAGGTACCTACAGCCATTAAAAAGAGAGAGAGACAGAGGAACTAAAGAGAAACTGTTTCTCTTTTTTATTTAAAGCTGCTCCCTGACAACATTTTTATAGCAGTTTGAAGGAGATCCAACCAGTCCATTCTAAAGATCAGTCCTGGGTGTTCACTGGAAGGATTGATGCTGAGGCTGAAACTCCAATACTTTGGCCACCTCATGCGAAGAGTTGACTCATTGGAAAAGACGCTGATGCTGGGAGGGATTGGGGGCAGGAGGAGAAGAGGATGACAGAGGATGAGATGGCTGGATGGCATCACCGACTCAATGGACGTGAGTTTGCGTGAACTCTGGGAGTTGGTGATGGACAGGGGGGCCTGGCGTGCTGTGATTCATGGGGTCGCAAAGAGTTGGACACGACTGAGCAACTGAACTGAACTGAACTGAGGTTCTCAGCAAATTTGAGAGGAAGGCGCAGAGATTTCCCGTCCACTCCCTGCCCCTACACATGCATAGCCCACCACATTATCAACATCCCCCACCAGAGGGGTACATTTTTTACGTTGATGAACCTCCATCAACACACCATTATCACCCAAAGTCCATAGTGTACATCAGGGTCTGCTCTTGGTGTTGTGCGTTCTATAGGTTTGGATGGAAAGTATTATATGTACCATCCATTATAGTATTATGCACAGTATTTTCACTGACTTCCCTAAAATTTCTCTTGCTTAGAGACTGTTATGAATTTGCAGTCAAATGACAGGTACCCAAGGTATCTCACTTGCATGGC
Organism: Budorcas taxicolor; assembly: GCF_023091745.1. Taxonomy (NCBI): domain Eukaryota; kingdom Metazoa; phylum Chordata; class Mammalia; order Artiodactyla; family Bovidae; genus Budorcas; species Budorcas taxicolor. The sequence goes on from NC_068931.1 coordinate 48,687,780, forward strand.
TGACAGTTGATGCTGTTGGCTGGGAGCTCAGATGAGGCTGTTAACTGGATCACCCACAGGTCCCATCTGTGTGTGACTTGTACTGCTCATAGCATGGTGGTGGGGCTTCCTTGTGAAAGCATCTCAATGATGTATTTAATTATATATGCTTAGTATTAGCGTTATTATTAGGATCATTAGAAGAATTAGGATTATTTTGCTATTATAAGGTACTCACACTACCCATGAAATGGTATAGTGTTATTTGAAAATAACACTATTTCTATTTGAAAATAGAGTTGGACTAGTTATAAGTGTCTATTTCAACCTCTAGGGAAGCCACTAAAAAAGTTTTTTTTAAAGTATAATGATATGCTAAGAAAAGAGAGAAAATGGAATCACATAAAATGTTCAGTTAAAATCATAAATGAAAAGAATGGAAGAGAAAAATAGGAATAAATGGCAAGAACAACAAATAGAAACAATGATAAATATGGTAGGTGTTAATCCAAGTCATGAAGTCGCTCAGTCGTGTCCGACTCTTTGTGACCCCATGGACTGTAGCCCACCAGGCTCCTCCATCCATGGAATTTTCTAGGCAAGAGTACTGGAGTGGGTTGCCCTTTCCTTCTCCAGGGGATCTTCCCAACCCAGGGATCGAACCCGGGTCTTCCGCATTGCAGTCAGACACTTTACCATCTGAGCCACCAGGGAATCCAACAAAAGCAATAACCCCTTGAACATCAGTGGTCGAAGCAAGAGTGACCTGGCTGAGCAGATGACCCTCGTCAGTGTGAGTGGGTACCATCCAGTTCACTGAGCGCTTGAACTGAACAAAACGGTGGAGGAGGGGTGGATTCACTCTCTCTGCCTGAGCTGAGACATCCGTCTTCTCCCACCCTTGAACACTGGTGCTCCTGGTTCTTGGACTCAAAGACTTGCACCATCAGCCCCCTGGTTCTCAGGCCTTCAGACCCAGACTGGATTACACCACCAGCTCTCTTGGTTCTCCAGCTTGTAGTCAACAGACAACAGGCCTCCTCGTCCTCTGTAACTAAGTCGTGCCTGATGCTTGCAACCCCATGGATTGTAGCCTGCCAGGCTCCTCTGTCCGTGGGATTTTCCAGACAAGAATACTGGAATGGGTTGCCATTTCCTTCTGCATGAGCCACTTCTTATAGTAAATCTCCTGATAGAGATAGATAGATAATGGATGAATAGGTAGATGGATGGATGAATGGATAGATGGATGGATAGATAGATAGACAGACAGGTCAATCAACCCTATTGGTTGTTTCTCTGGAGAACCCTAATACAAAGGAGTCGTGGTGTCCAGTCCTGGCTGTTTCACTCATTTTAATAACCAGAGTTGTCTGTATGTGTGATGAATGCATAGTAAGATCCCTGTCACTAGAAGTATTCAAGCACAGTTCAGAAAACAGCCTCATGAGGTCTTTAGCTCAGTAAATAAGTGAATAATGTAATAAACTTGATCCTGAGGGCAGTAGAGAGCCATGAAACAGCCTTGTAACAAGGCTGTTTTAGACTTGGACATGACATCAGTAAATGTTCAGTTTGTAAAGATTCCAGTGACAGTCAGATGGAGACTGGATTCGAATGGGAGAGAACTGGAAGTTGAGAGATATTTGAAAAATATTGTGGTAATCTAGAGAGACATGAAGAAGGTCTGAACAGGGGCATTATCCCTTCTGGCATTTAGCATATTCATTCATTCATTCACTCAAGAAGTATTTATCAAGCCCCCAACATGAGTCGGGCATTACTTTAAGCACTGGGAATTCTGAGTATGAGAAGGGTATATATTGTATTGTTTCATTATTTAACTCTTCTAATTAACTTGCTTCTGGGTCAATTGAGAGTTTCCTTTACATTTTGCTCAATAAAAAGGACTTGAATTGAACTAAAATAATATGAGAATTGTGATAAATCCCTCAGCTGTGCAGTTAGACGATTAAGACTTGGGTCATAGAGATAGAGAAGATAGGTCACTAAGGGCAACAGGAAAATTGCCCACATGCCAGCATCCTGTCAATCCTGGAAACAAGTAATTCGGTCTGTGGGTTCTTTTTGCGGAAGCTGGAGTCAGCTGAAGGCTCTGGTTCCACATTGCAGAATCCCATTCCCTGCTGAGGCTCTTCATAATATTTGGGTATAGATAGAAATGAACACATTCCCAGAAGAGGAGAGAGAACGGCTGGTCTAACAGCCAAGTTGGAGAAAGAAGGAAAGAACATTCTTCTTAGTGTTTCTAAAAATACCTCCAGTCAAGACACCTCATTCAGAGTTGTTCAGATATGAAAATGAAATAGAAATCTCATGCCGCCTTTATCCCAAGAGCTTACTGGAAGGCAGAATGGGCTGCCAATGATCTCTTCCTAGGTCTTGTGCCTAAAAGGTCTTTTGGACAGCAGGGTCTACCTTTAGCGCATGAGCAAGTTAGTTTGGAGTTTGGGGTTTGCCCGTAGGAAGAGAGGGATCTAGACAAAAACAATAAATAAAATCAAGATGGTGGTTCTTTTGTCAACTGCTTTTCACGTTCGCTGTCTAGACGCTCTGGCACCTCAGGAGGACATGGGAACTAGTCTTACTTTCCACTAATTGCTGTACAACTATTCTGATTTGGGGAGGAACATAGAGTCCAAGACCTATTTAGTCTGTGATTCACAGTTCTAACTTTGTCTGGCTGGGGCAGGGAGACAGTCTAGACAAAGTGCCCTGCGGTGCTCAGTGGTACATGACCCAGCTGTGGGAAGCAGAATGAGAGAGTGATCGAGAAATCATACCTGTCGGGACCCCAGCCCTGCAGCACTGGGTAAAAGCTGAAATGAGGGTGGGGTGGCCCCTCCCTGGAATCTTACAGGCCTCCCTTGCTCTCCTGTGCTCAGGCTCATCTCCTCCCTGAGAGAACATTGGTCTGCAAACTCTTCAGGTCCAGACGTCACGCTCTCTCCAGGTGGTGAGGGGGTGGGCTCTTCTCCCTTGTCTGGCCCTAACCAGGCCTCTCCTGGGCTCGCCTGGGTTGTGCTGCACCTCTAGACTCTACGGCTCCCATTCAAGAAGATATGGCTTAAGAAGCTTCCAGGACAGAGTGGACTCTCCATATTTGGTAGCTATTATCCTCAACTTAGCCTTCTGAGGCTCAGTTTCCTCATCTACAAAGTGGGGGTTTAACAGCTGCTGTTGATACTTTGGAAGATGCATCAACAGGATAAGGATTTATTGGAAGTCAACAGGCACCATGCCAAGTACTGCACATGCATTATTTTCACTTATATTGCCCAAACTTCAACACTACTGTGATTATCTTTTTACAAATGAGAAATCTGAGCAAAGATGGTTTTTTAACAGCTTGCCCAAGGTCACACGGCTAGTAAGTTACAGAGCCAGCACTGAAAATCAGATTGGTCTCCAAAGCTGGAGTGCTTGATGAATGCATATAAAGTATCAGTCATAATAAGAGTATTTGTTTATTAACTGCTGGTAAACAGATCACCCCAAATCTTAGTGGATCAAGACAACCAACAATTATTTAGTCCACGGTTCTGCAGATCAGTTAACTTAAGCTACGCTCCCTCGGGTGGTCCTTTCGGCCTTTGCTGGGCTCCCTTGTGCCTCTGTGGCCAGAGGCAGGTGGCGAAGTGGCTCTGCTTGCATGTCTTGGCAGGCTGCAATCTGGGGCTCTGGGGCTGTCTTCCACGTGGCCCCTCATCCTCCAGCAGACTAGCCTGGGGCTCTCCCAAGGCAGGGGCCTGGGCTTGGAATCGACACACTGTCCCTTCTGTCCCACTCTTCTATTCAAAGTGAGTCACAAGCCAGCCCAGATTCAAGAAAGAGGGAAAGAGGCTCCAGCTCTTGCTAGGTGGTCCTGCAAAGACACAGTCCAAGGAAGTAATGAACAGAGCAATCAATCTATCATGATAGGGGTTCACTAAACACAGGTAGTGTGACTCTCAGATATTTTTGGACAATATTCACCAAACTCAGATCATTACTCTATAGTCATTAAGTGCCCCTAGAGAATTCCTTGTAGCCATCCAGACTCTCTCAGCTACAAGGAGGGTAGAAACCAGATCTTCAGGAATCTTTCTCCACCTTTGGCTCTCACTTCCTCTGGGATGGCATCCTTGTCCCTCATCCCCATGGGGTGGCAGAAGTGACCACCAGTAGCCACAGGCTGCTCCCTCTCTCCCCCATTTACTGTAAGAGACTGCTTCTATCCCAACACCTCTAAGAAAACCCTGGAATGAGTCCCATCAGCTCAGGTGGGGTCCCCAGGCCCATCCCTTAGGTCCTCATGGTCACTAATTGACAAGGTCTGAGCCTCAGCTTCATTTCTGACCGAGAAGAGAGGTGTCCCATCAAGAGGAAGATGACAATGCTGTTCCCAGGAGCCTGGAGAGAGGGCCCCAGAAGAGACCCCTTGGTTGATGTCAACCGCCTGCCCTTTCTCATGCCCCCAGAGGAAGCCCTCCCTTGTTCCCTGGAGCCCCTACATTGGTCTGCACTTCTAGGTTACAATGCACTAACTGGATCTTAAGTGCTTTTTTCACCAGTGATTACATTTTTTTCTTATCATAGTTTATTATAAAATATTGAGTATAGTTCCCTGTGCTGTACAGTTGGACTTTGTTGCTTATTTCATATACTGCAGTTTGTATCTTCTAATCCCAAGATCCTAATTTATCCCTCCCCTTCCAAGTATTTGTCATCTGTTATAAAGTTCAAGGGGAACATCTTTGAGCTAAAGCAAAATTGCCTTTCAATGCTAATTTTGAAATCCTAAATGAGAATATCGTGGAAGAATCAAAATGAGAACTACTCAGATTAGAAAGTGCAAAGAATAAAAAGCAAGACAAACAAGACAGGACAGGAAGTCGATAAGAAGAGAAGGTAGCCTTCTGCATACAGAATATACTGGATAATTCCTGCTCTGTGGAACATCCTGGAATGAAGCCTGGGCAAAGGCTAGAGAGAAAGGAGAGATCTTGGCCTCTGCACCAGAAATTCTTCTTACTTTTAACCTTAAAATTTCCATGGCCCTAACTCAGAGTGAGAAGGAGCACATGCTTAGTCACTCTTGCGACCAACTCTTTGTGACCCCGTGGACTGTGACCGCATGGACTATAACCTGCCAGGCTCCTCTGTCTATGGAATTTTTCAGGCAAGAATACTGGAGTGAGTTGCCATTTCCAACTCCAGGAGATCTTCCTGACCCAGGGATTGAACCTGCGTCTCTTGTGTCTCTTGCATAACAGGCAGATTCTCTACCACTACCCATCCTGGGAAGCCCAGAGTGCCCTGTGTTCAAATCTCTGCTACCCCAACTGTCAGCAATGCATTACTGACACCCGACTTACTGGCTGTGTGATCTGCATAGGGGCCTGTATCATTTATTGTCCAAATCAGGACATCTTAGAAAGTGAAAAAGGATGTTATTAATGATTTTACAAAGGCCATATAATGTGTGGGCATTCCTCTCTTAACCAAAATGATATTTTTGTTTCTAGTGACACACAATGATAGATACAATATCTATTTAACATTTATTATTAATCTGTGCTCAGTTCTGCCTGTACTCTCTGTAATTCTATTGTCTGTGAACTATAATATTATCCCCATCTTTTCAGATGAGAAAACTGAGGATTGAAGCAGTTAATTAATGTTACCAAGACCTAGGTGGCAATATGTTCCAGTCATCTTATAACTATACAGTTCAGTTCAGTTCTGTCGCTCAGTCATGTCCGACTCTTTGCGACCCCAAATACAGCAATGGGACTGTAAAGAACCATTAGAGGGAATTCCCTGGTGGTCCGGTGGTTGGGACTCCCTGCTTTCACTGCAGTGGGGCATGGGCTCAATCCCTGGTTGGGGAACTAAGATCTGGCATGACTGAAAAAATAAAAACCATTAGAACCTGAACATCTAAATGAGTCTCCTTGCTGGGAGCACTTATCTTGAGAAACTACTCAGCTACCAATGCTGCTCATTACTAAACACGTTTGGAATTATGCCTTTGGAATATCTCACAGATATCGATGCACATATATTTTTAAATTTTTCATTTATTTTATTGAGATGTAATTGACATATGACATTATATTACTTTCAGATGTACAACATAACAATTCGATGTTTGTATACACGACCATGACAGGCGGTCAGCTTCATCACCGTCCATAGGTATATTTTTTTTTCTTGTGATGAAAACTTAAGATCTCCCTCTTAGCAACTTTCCAATACACAACACAGTATTACTACTGCAGGCACCATGCTGTACATTACATCCCCATGACTTACTTATTTTATAACTGAATGTTTGTACCTTTTGACTCTCTTTGCCAATTTTATTCCCCCCTCCTCACACCAGTTCTTGAAAATCATTTTTCTGATAATAAATTTTCATCCACAGAGAACAAATATGATTTTTGAAAGGAACCCAAAGTCATTCACAACAGAAGTGGGCCATCTAAAGATGTCTTTTGACTTCTGGCTTCCACCTAGGATGTAGAAAGCTGCAAAGAGGGTCCCTTCTGACCTTCTTTAAGCCAGAAAGAGCCAGAAAATCTACAAAATCATAATTTGCTAGAGTCCATCAAAAAACGGATGTCCCAGGCCAACACAACTAACATGAAATCTAAGGATGGATGGGCCCCTCTTTAGAGGAGAGACTGGACGCAAGCCCTGTTCGTGCGCACCTGCAAGCAGGCGAAAAGGGAAGAAAAGGCCAACAGACAAGTTAGCAGGAAGGAACCTGACAAAATGTTTGAAGACAAAGGCCAAGGGTGGGTTAGCCTGAGATGGTAGAACCTCCGGGAGTTGCAGGGAGCCCCTGCCCCTCAGCAGTGCTTCTCCTCGTGGTACTCTTGCCACTGGAGTGGCAGCCCACTCCAGTGCTCTCCCCTGGAGAGTCCCAGGGACGGGGGAGCCTGGTAGGCTGCAGTCCATGGGGTCGCGAAGAGTCAGACACGACTGAGCGACTTCACTTTCCCTTTTCACTTTCATGCATTGGAGAAGGAAGTGGCAGCCCACTCCAGTACTCTTCCCTGAAGAGTCCCAGGGACAGGGGAGGCCGGTAGGCTGCAGTCCATGGGGTCGCGAAGAGTCAGACACGACTGAGCGATTTCACTTTCCCTTTTCACTTTCATGCATTGGAGAAGCAAATGGCAACCCAGTCCAGTGTTCTTGTCTGGAGAATCCCATGGACGGGGGAGCCTGGTGGGCTGCCGTCTATGGGGTCGCACAGAGTCAGATATGACTGAAGCGACTTAGCAGCAGCAGCTGGGTTCTTGGCTTCCTTAATCAGTAGAAACTGATGAAATTCTTGCCAAGCAATTCAGGCAAGGCTTTCTGGGCGTCTCTGCTGCAGCACAGGGCAGCAAGAGGAAAGCAACAGGTTTGCTTGCTGTTGCCTGCTCCCTGAGGGGAGCTTGCTCCTAATATTGGGTGACTGTAGTGGTGTGTCCAGGGGTCAGGCTGCAGGCGTAGCTTGCCCACGCCTTTAGGTGGTGTTGTGTGCAGGGAGCATGCTTAGTACCCTGTTTTTGCTCCTGGTTCTTCAGAACTGGCAGTTGTATCTTTGTATCTTTTGTTCAGAATCTGCTCTAACTACCTTGTAGTTGTTTTTAGCCCCATATAGTTTCTTTGTATTTTGTTGCTTTGAGGAGAGGTGTGTCCAGGCGCAGGCGTTGCCACACTGCAACAAGGGGTCCCAGGTCCCAGCCTGTCTCAAATGGAGCCACCAAACACTCATGAAAAAGGGGACAAGGAGGAAGTCCAGAGGAAACCTTCCTCCATGTTCAAAACTGGAAGAGGGATGTGATAATAATTGTGGGAAAGGCATGAGATCACACCCATATCTTTTCTCCCCTACAAAGGGCATTAAGCCACTGAGGACAGGCCAGCAACACTTTGACCTCTAGAGCACACGCGAAGACACACTGCAGCTGGAGAAAGGGAAGAGAAGAAAGTCTGAACTCCTAGGGGAGGAGCTGGACCCACACCCTTAGGTCTCTGTTTATTGGAGAAAACCCAACTTCCAAGACAAAGAGACCAGCACCTGCCCAAGGCTGGGGCTGAAACAGAACAACAGAGAACCACACGTCCACCCTCTGCACCCACCAGCAAGCATCAAGTAACAGATAACTGCAGTCTGCCACTGGGGAAGGGGTGAAGAGGTTGGAAGAGACTCTGAGGGGCAGGCACACAGGGGAGCTGAGAGTAAAGAAGGAGCACTGAGAAAAAATCCTGGCAACGCAGGCCCCTCCCTTAGTATATGGTGATGCTACTCAATAGAATAAGCAGAAAAATCACCAGAGACTTAGCAGGCCTGTACAACACTTCCAAACATCTTGACCTAATCAAATTTATAGAACATGCCAAAAATGACTTCAGAATACATATGCTTTACAAGTGCACATGAAACATTCACCATCGCTACAACAATTAATTTAAAAGAATTGAAATCATGGAAAGTATGATCTCAGACCATACTGGAATTAGAAATAGATTACAGCAAGATATCTGGACAATCCCCAAATCTCTGTAAACTATGTGCCATACATCCAAGTAACCCATGAATCAAAGAAGACACGTGGCAATTGGAAAATATTTTGCATGGAATGCAAATGAAACAAAACAGCAATTTGTGAAAATGCAGCTAACGCAGCACTTAGAGGGAAGTTATAGCATCATTTGATGGAGAAAGATCTCAGTTTGAGGGAAATGGATATATTAACAATAATGAGCATCTCAAAAAACATTTATGTATATCTTCTTTATTATATCTCAGCAATGGTTTATAATTTTTAGACTAGAGATGCTGCAAGTCTTTCACCATAAGTTCTGAATTCACAAAAAGAAGAAATGAGGACTTCCCTGGTGGTCCAGTAGCTAACACTCCGAGCTCCCAATGCAGGAGGCCCAAGTTCCATCCCTGGTCAGGGAACTAGATTCCTTAGGCCACCACTAAAAATCCTGCAGGCCACAACTAAAGAGTCTTCTGGTGCAGCCAAATAAATAAATAAATATTTTTTAAGAAAGAAGAAATGACTTTTGAGCATAAACTAGAGCTTTAATTTCATTAGGGGTATATTCCAAATAAAACGAAGCAATAAAGCTTGACTTATTCATTTTATCAATATTTATTCAAATAACCAGTACAAGTGAAGTATTTCTAGTTGCTCCTGGCCCAAAAGGCAGATCAGATTATTAGTTTCTTGAAGGTAAGAGAATGTCTATTTGACTGGAAATGAACAATCCTTAATGGATTTTCCTACCCAGGTGAGACTCGCTCACAAAAGCATTTTAACAGACATTGCCTCTCTTAGCCAAGTTTCTTCAAGACTCAGCTCCTGTGGCACTTTGTCTGAGAAGTCGTTGCCAATGGCAACTGGCCATCCTTGCTGAGCCAGTGCCTTCCTGTGTCTTTCATGTCACCCTGTGATTAGTTAGGCTGTGAGAAACAAAGGCCTGAAACATAATGACAAGCACTCGAGAGTTTACTCACTCATTTAAAAACCTGTTGTGAAGGTGGGCACTCTGAGGCCAGTGTGGCAGCTCCATGAAATCATCCACTCTTTCTTCTCCAACATCCTCATCACAAAATTTCATCCTCAAGGTCACCACGTGACCCAAAATGGCAGTTGCAAATGCAGCCTCTGGTCCACACGGTAGACACTGGGAGGGGTGGCAGGTTCCAAAGGTGACCCTTCCCTGTGGTCTCCCCAGACATCCCACTGGCACACCCCCTTACATCACACCGGCCAGGAGCTAGTCATAAGTGAAGAAACCTGGAAGATGTAGTCTTTATCCTGGGTAGCAATGTTCCCAGCTAAGAGTCAGGATTCTGTGACTACTGAGAGAGAAAATGCGTATGGACCAGAAACCGGTAGTTCCTGCCAACTACACTGACTATGTCACATTTTAACTGCTTGGTTGTCTGTCTGTGTTACAAGAACGTGTATTTCGAGTGGCCAGCAGTACCTAACCCACAATAGGCAATGGAAAAAAGTTTTAACTTTTGTATTGAGATTTATCATACTCACATCATAGTGAGTGCACTAACCTTAAGGGTATATCTGTCTCAATGAATTTTCACATGTGAATACACCTATGGGCTTCCCTAGTAGCTCAGCTGGTAGAGAATCCATCTGTGATTCAGGAGACCCCGGGTCAATTCCTGGGTCAGGAAGCTCCCCTAGAGAAGGGCTCGGCTACCCATTCCAGTATTCTTGGGCTTCCCTGGTGGCTCAGATGATAAAGAATCCACCTGCAATGTGGGAGACCTGGGTTCTGAAAGGTTGCTGCTGAGCCATGAAAGATGCCAGGATTCTTGGTCTCCGGAGGAGAGGAATTCAGTCTGGGGCCAGTCTCAGAGCTTTTGTGTGACAAAGCTTTATTAAAGTATAAAAGAGACAGACAAAGCTTCTGATAGACCTCAGAAGGAGGCAGAAAGAGTGCCCCCACCCCACTAGTCTTTAGCCAGATGTTTTATGTCTGTTAGAAAGCTATTCATCAGATAAGAGAGACATCTCATGGCTGAGGGAGTTTCACCAGGCCCCTCTCCCACAATATACATTTTTGAGATAGGATGGGACGAGGTGTGTCATCCCCCAGCCATAAAACAATTGATCTGAATACTGGTTTGTTGAGCTATTATCAACGCAAGGATTGAGGAAAAAAAGTTAGTCTTAGGTGGAACCTTTTGAAGAAAGGCAAATTCCAAAGCAAACACATAGTTTCATTAACATCGCTTAAGAAAAACATTTCCATAAGGAAAACGCATCGGTGAGCTCAAGGTTTGAGAAAAGTTAAGTTCAGGTGGAATCAGGTGTCGTCATGGCAACACAGAATTTTAAGAGGAACCTCCTTTTAGTCTTGTATGGAGAAGGAAAAAACAATCTGACAGTTGTAGTTTGTTTCCTCCCGCTGCTTTATCTCTCCATCAGGAGAGATGAAAAAAAAAAATCGTCTGACACTTGCAGTCTATTTCCTCCGTTTGGAGACCCCTGGCCTTCCCGCCTCTTACCCTCTCAGTTCGACCCCTGAGTTAGGAAGATCCCCTGGAGGAGGGCATGGCAACCCACTCCAGTGTTCTTGCCTGGAGAATCCCCATGGACAGAGGAGCCTGGTGGGTTACAATCCATGGTGTCACAAAGAGTCAGACACGACTGACTTGAGCAGTCAAGCACAGCACAGCTCATGTAACCACTGCCCAGGTCCCTATAAAGACCATTTCCCCCACTCTAAAAGTTTCCTTCCTACCCCTTCCTAGTCAACTCCTCCCATAGGTAACCACAATTCTGACTTCTCACCTCAATTAATTTTGCCTGTTCTTGAACTTCAGTTCAGTCACTCAGTCGTGTCCGATTCTTTGCAACCCCATGAACCGCAGCACGCCAGGCCTCCCTGTCCATCACCAACTCCTGGAGTTCACCCAAACCCATGTCCATCAAGTTGGTGATGCCATCCAACTATTTCATCCTCTATCGTCCCCTTCTCCTCCTGCCCTCAATCTTTCCCAGCATCAGGGTCTTTTCAAATGAGTCAGCTCTTCACATCAGGTGGCCAAAGTATTGGAATTTCAGCTTCAACATCAGTCCCACCAATGAACACCCAGGACTGATCTCTTCTAGGATGAACTTCATATCCATGAAATCATATGGCACTTGACGTTTTAACCAACTAAGGATTTCTAGGAACTGTAAACCATCCAATCTAGATTTTCCAGGTTAGTCTTCATTTCGAACATGCTGTTATAAATACATTCTTACTTTCTAGAAGGTTGGATTCCTACTTGACATACCCAGATGCTGTCAACAGACATTATGTAGTCCAATTCCCTTTGGCCTTAACTGTTTTCCACAATAAAGTTGTCTCATCTGTCCTCCTTTTTAAAGAGAAATGTGTCTTGAAAGGCCATCTCCATCAAGAAGCCTCCTGCCACAGCTCTGGGTGTGCCAGGACACTCAGCGTGTGTTTGACGGGGAGAGGGATGACGCTGGGACGTAAACAAAAGCTGGCAGTGGAGACAGACAGAGCCAGGGCTGGCCATCTGGAACCCCTGCAGCTGGCCCAGCGGGATGCTGCATGCCAGTCCCAACTGCCCAGCTGGAGGATTCTCCGCCTCTGCCACCCCCACCGTTGGCAAGGAACCATCTCCCTCCTCGCTGGCACTCGGCTCGTTTCCTATTGGTCAGAAAGAGAAGAGTGGGCCCAGATTTGTTCATCAGGCCCAGCAGGACATGGCGAAAGCTTGGCAGCAACGAAAGCAGCAGACAAAAGGCTGTCGGAGCAGGGTCTGATGGGAAGGCAGCGCAGCTTAGAGCAGAAGCACGGCGTCCCTGCCGCCTAAGAGAAGGGCCCCACTCTTCTTGGAAACCACTGCGGAAAGTTTGTCCCGCCACGTGTCAGGCTTTGGCTAAAACCAGGAAGTTGACGGGGACAAGGGGGTGGGCGAGGGGCGGGAGGGGCAGAGGGGACACAGCACAGTGAAGGAAGCATCCTTCACATGCAGGTGGGGAGTGGGGCCCTGCGAGAAAGACAGTGCTGGAGCCAGGGTGCTGCCCCTCCCTCCTACCCCACCCCGGCTCCAGCACACCTCAGAAGATCCCCAGAGAGCATCTCTCCAGCCCCAGCCTCCAACTCTGGAAGTCCCTGACGAAGGTGGAGAGGCAGCTCAAACCACCACCCAGGGGGAGAAGCAAATCTTCTATTCCAGGTACTTCTCCTGGCCTGGTCCTAACCCCATTGCCATCATTTTCCCCTCCTTTTATGCACGCGAGGATCACAGCTCAATTCGGCTTTGTCAAGTCAGGCTGGGATGACGTTCCCTGGAGGCGTCTCCCAAAATGCACTGGCCCCACGAGTCCATTTGGACAGCCATAGGAAAGTGAACAAAGAAAGAGGGAAGACGGGCATCTGTTCCTGGGCTCCCAGCCACCACCAGTCATTTTTGTTCCGTGGGGTGGTGGACCTCTCCTGCACTCCCCAGCTGTGCACAAGCACCAGGTGGGTTTCCACGAGTCCCGTGTGGCAGTGTCAGCTTAACCTTTTAGGACAGGACATGAGAGTATAAGCAAGGCTGTCCTTCGGTCATACGTGGCCTTGGCAGATGTTTTCTGTGGGCTCCATCTGTATAAACAATTTGATTTAAAACTCTACTAGTTTCAGAGTTTCACAGTCTACATGAGATACAGTGATTTGTTGATGGGAATTTAGATAATGGGCCAAGAATTGGTATTTACATGCTTGTTGATTCTCCTATCAATACATGTGAAGTTTTCTTTGGACGTATCCAAGCACCATGTCTTCCTGTTCAGGGCAGGAAGCATCTCTTCCTGTTCACGACTCTCAGGGCACCTGACTAATCACAAGCCTGAGAAAAAGGTAGCAACACTGTCATTACAGGGTCATGACTCTTTGGAACCAGTCTGCACTGAAACAAGACAGATCTTCTTCTTGCCTCTGCAGTTCCCTTCTACCATGTATTTAATGCTGGCTACCTCATTACTCATTAGGCTGCCCCATCTTCTGGAGCCACCTGTGAATACTGGCTTCCAATGACTCTCTCAAAGGTTGTTGAAGTGCTTCACGGAGATGATCACAAATTCAAGTTTCACTCAGAGTATGCATGAAAAGGTAAGGGATGATTCATTTCCTAGACAAGCATGTTAAAGCTGTCCTTCTAAATTTTACAATGTAAATTAAACAGTATGTCTCCCAACGTGTATTCCCATTTTGTCCTTAATCTTTGCATCCCTGAATTCAATCTCTCTCAAAGTTGATTTCACCCTTGCCTTCCATACGTGACTGTCAAAGAGGGGACTAGTGAGAGGCCTGTGGGGAGAGTAAGAATAATGGAACAACTTCCACAGGGAAAGTCTATTCCTCATTCTCTGAGTCTTCAGACTGGCCTGGGAGAATGTGATATCACAGCCACAGTCAGAAGGGCCCATTGACTTTGAGAGCGAGAAGCTGGAAAGGACGAAGAAGAAGGAAGGGCCATCCCTGGAGGACTTTGGAACAAACCAGAAATGGGACCTGAGTGACTACAGGCTTGAGTCCTGGAGCTCCTTAGGATATCTATGTGACCCCTTGCATGGTGTGTGTGTGTGTGTGTGTGTGTGTGTGTGTGTGTGTGTGCGTGTGTGTGTGTGCGTGCGTGTGTATCATGGGAGAAATCAGGCCCCATGCTCATACAGGTTGCAATGCAGGTTTAGGAGAGCTTAGAAAATTCCATGGAAGGAGTGGCGAGGGATCAGCAAGCCTGAGGCTCCCACCAAAGTCACGGGTCTTTCCTGCCTGGATCTAAGTGATGGTGGTCCTGAGTGATGGATTGGTCCAAGATGACACACTGCTAGATTGGACCCATGGAAGTTGGTCAGAGCCCTTTGGGACTGATGCTTACAGAAGAGGCTAGAATACAAGACAAGAGGTTTACATGATCTGTCGTGGTGCATAAAAGTTCTGACGTCCTCCCCTGCAAGGTTTTAAACTCCCTACGGATAAGGACCATATCCTTAAATGCCTCATATCATATAACATAAGCCCGTGAGGATTTAACTAAATGCTCAGTAAACACTTAAACTTACTCCATCAGTTATTCAAAAGTGTTCATCAAGGTCCTGCCTCATATGTGCAAAGAAACATTAAGCTTTATGAGGAATAAAAGGAAATATGCAATATAATCCCTGCCTATGAAACAACTGGGTAATTTGATTGTTCAATTGAAAGAAGGGAGTGACAAACCTGAAGTTCACAGAAGAGTCCACCCCCTTCCTGAAGGGTTGGATAGTAGTGCTGTCTTAGGTTTAGGTTGTCAAACCAGATATCACAGGCTGGACGTCTTAAACTACAGGAATGTATTTTCTTACTGTTCTGGAGGCTGGGAAATCTATGTGCAAGTTGTCAGCAAGGTAGATTTCACTCTGGGGCCTCTGCTCTTGGCTTTCGTTGCTTTTGTTCATTCACCTCAGTCATGTCCAACTCTTTGCAACCCCATGGACTGTAGCATGCCAGGCTTCCTTGTCCTTCACCATCTTCTGGAGTTTGCTCAAACTCATGTCCATTGAATCAGTGATGCCATCCAACCATCTCATCCTCACTTGTCCCCTTCTCCTCCCGCCTTCAATCTTTCCCAGCATCAAGGTCTTTTCCAATGTGTCAGCTCTTCACATCAGGTGGCCAAAGTATTGGAGCTTCACCTTCAGCATCAGTCCTTCCAATGAACAATCAGGGTTGATTTCTTGGCTTTTAGGGGGATGCCATCTCACTGTGTGCTCATGTGAGCTCTTTATGATTTTACAGAGAGAGGGAGATAGAGAGCAATCTCTCTGGTGTCTTTTCCACAAAGGCATAAATCCCATCCTGGGGGGACCCACACTCACGACCTCTTCTAATCCTAATTACTTCCCAAAGGACCATCTCCAAATACCATTCCACTGGAGGTTAGGGCTTCAACATATGAATGTGGTGGGAAGGGTCACAAACATTCAGTCCATAATAAGAGCCTAACACATATTAGGGACTCAATAAATACTTGCTGAATGAATGAATTAGGAGCTTCAGATGATTTTTCCCAGAATATGGACTCCCACTGATGGCCACAGTGAAGTCAAATAAATAAGCATGTATCAAATATCACACAGTCAAAGGCTCTATCATAGTCAATGGAGCAGAAGTAGATGTTTTTCTGGAATTCTCTTGCTTTCTCCATGATACAACGGATGTTGGCAATTTGATCTCTGGTTTTTCTGCCTTTCCTAAATCCAGCTTATATTCCCTAATGGCTCAGCTGGTAAAGAATCTGCCTGCAATGCAGAAGACCTGGGTTCAATCCCTGGGTTGGGAAGACCCTTTGGAGAAGGGAAAGGCTACCCACTCCAGTATTCTGGCCTGGAGAATTCCATCGACTGTATAGTCAATGGGGTTGCAAAGAGTCAGACATGACTGAGCGACTTTCACTTCACTTGGCTTCAATTCAGCTGTATTATACATCTGGAAGTTCTCAGTTCACATACTGCTGAAGCCTAGCTTGAAGGATTTTGAGTTTAACCTTGCTAGCATGCGAAATGAACACATTCTTTGGCATTGCCCTTATTTGGGATTGAAATGAAAGCTCATCTTTTCCAGTCCTGTGGGCACTGCTGAATTTTCCAAATTTGCTGACATATTGAGTACAATACCTTTACAGCATCATCTTTTAGGATTTGAAATAGCTCAGCTGGAATTCCATCACCCCCACTAGCTTTATTGGTAGTAATGTTTCCTAAGGCCCACTTGTCTTCACACTCCAGGATGTCTGGCTCTAGGTGAGTGACCACACCATTGTGGTTATCTGTGTCACTAAGATGTTTCTTGTATGGTTCTTCTGTCTATTCTTGCCACTTCCTAGTATCTTCTGCTTCTATTAGGTCCTTGATGTTTCTGTCCTTTATTGTGCCCATCTTTGCATGAAATGTTCCCTTGGTATCTCTAATTTTTTCAAAGATATCTCGAGTCTATCCCATTCTATTGTTTCCCTCTATTTCTCTACATTGTTCATTTAAGAAGGACTTCTTATCTCTCCTTGCTACTCAAAATATGGAAAATTATAACCAGTTGTGGAAAATTCTGAGATTGAACCTGGGCCCTTGACAGTTAAAGTATGAAGTCCTAACCATTAGACTGCCAAGGAATTCCCTAAATGTTTATTTAATGAGGAAACAAAGAAAAGACAAAAATCAGAAGTTATCTATGGGAGCTTATGATCAGAGCCAGATCTTAGGAAACAGATAAATAGAAGGTCTCTTCCTATTTGGTGCCATCCTAATACCCCTTCCAGAACCTTCTGTATTCTGCTGTTCTGAGATCCTAGGACCCTCCTTCCAGCTGCTCAGAACTACTGCACCATTGCTCCTGGCCAGCTCACCTTGTGTAAAGAATCACACCCGAACCTACTTCCCACCACCCCACACTCGACATGAAAACTTCCCTGCTGCTAACTCTTGTCTAATGGTGCAAAAATCACCTGCTAATTAACACCAGATGACTGAGGACTCCTAGGCGAGGCTCCTATTTTTCTATGCCTGGAGAACCCTGGTTCTTGGGGAACACACTGAATCCCTTTCTCCTCTCTTCTAGTGCCAACTGGGAACTTTGAGACTGGATGAGGCTGATGGTACTCAGAGCCACTCTGAAGGGCTAGTCTGTGAACGGCATACTTCTTGGATGTTTGGAAAGTCCTGCCCCAGAAAGGATACTACCTTTCTCCATGACTTCCATAGAAAGCACCATTTTTTAAAAACTCCAGTATTAAAAGTAAGATATAAAATGCCAATAACTGATTAGGCTAACCTAGGGATCTATAATCTAAAAATCATCTCAAATCATGACCTAAATCATCAAATCTGAGGTTCTCCAGCCTGGCCTTATATTAGAACCCGTTTTGGGACGTGGATAAAAAATGCTGCCAGCTATTCAGTAGCCAGGGTTTCCCTGGTAGCTCAGTTACAGGGTTTTCCTATAGCACAGTGAGTAAAGAATCCACCTTCAATGTATTACACGCAGAAGACATGGGTTCAATCCCTGGGTTGGGAAGATCCCCTGGAAAAGGGCATGGCAACCCACTCCAGTATTCTTGCCTGGGAAAATCCCATGGACAGAGGGGCCTGATGGGCCACAGTCCACAGGGTCACAAAGAGTCAAACACGACTAAAGCAACTGAGCACACACACACGTTCAGTAAACAAAGGCTGCTGGAGCCATCGACCCAGCAGCCACTAAAGCCACCCCCAACCTTACACCCTGAGGGGATTCAAGGAGGAGAAAAACATGACATTGGCCCTTGATAGCTAATGTGAAATGTGAAAGTCACTCAGTCATGCCCCACTCTTTGCAACCCCATGGACTGCAACCCACCAGGCCCCTCTGTTTAAGGCACCAATCAAAGTGATGACTTCAATGAACCCAGATGCTGGCATCTTCCCATGCACAGAAAAGCATTAAATTCATTAACTGAAGATGTCTAGTTTTCTTTCATTAACAGTAATCGTCTGACGTTTCACCGACCTGGTTTTTGTGACAAAACTCCTATATATTCTGGCTCATCCCTTACCTCTTCAGAGCAGTCCCTGGCAGCTATCTGAGAGGCTGTCTTCCAGGTTTAAGTCTTCAGAAAATCCACTGAATAAAACATAATTCTCGACTTCTAGGTTGTATTTTTTTTTTTTTTTTAGTCAATAAGAACTTATAAAACACACTGATGTCTCCAAATATTCTGATTTAAATGGTCTGCATTGGATCCAGGACAATGATATTTTTAAAAAGCAACCTCAGATGGTTCCAGTATATAACCAGAGTTGAGGTTATACACTGATCTCACCCCTCCTTGCCCTGGCCCTACAACCTTATTCAAGAGGAGGCAGAACCAGAGAAGGGGGGGAACATGATTTGCCCAAGGTCACAAAGCCAGGAAGCCGCCAAGCCAGCACCAAAACCCCAGCCCCTAGCTTCTCAGAACTCTTCTGCCCACAGCTATAAGTATTACTCTTCCCAAGCGCAGCTTATGAAACAGGAGGGATGGGAGTGAGGTCGAACCCATCCTCTGTACCCCTACACTGAATTAACCCTCAGAGACAGAGTTTTGGGTGAAGTGGAAAAGAACAGCTTTATTGCCTTGCCAGGCAAAAGGGGCCACAGTGGGCTAATGCCCTCAAAACTGTGTATCCCCTCCTGGAGTGGGTAGTGAGAAGTTTTATAATAATGGTTCAAAGAGGACATGATGAGCTTGTGGACATTCTTCTAATTGGTTGGTGGTGAGGTAAATGTGAGTCAGCATCATCAACCTTCTGGTTCGAACCAGTCTGGGGTCTACATGCTTGTGGGGAGCTAGAAGTTAATCATTAATTTCTCCCACCCGGCGGGGGTTTCAGTATCTGCAAAACATCTCACAGATATTGTTGTGTGTCCCTTGATGGGGAACCAGGACCTTGCCCCCAGGCTGCACTATCGTTTCTCTTGACTGTTCCTCCGTTGTCTTGAATCCCCTCCCTTTCCTAATTAACAACTGTTTGGGGGAATTCCTTGGTGATCCGGTGGTTAGACCTCTGCTTCCACTGCAGGGGACAACTAAGATCCTGCATGCTGTCCTGCTGCTGCTGCTGCTAAGTGCATGCATGGCCAAAAAAAAAATTGTTTGAATCTGCCCTTGGGATCTCAGGGAAGATCACAGAGGCTGAATGAAGCTTATTTCCTGTAATCAAAGAAATGGGGGACACAGGAAGGATTTCGTGGCCAGGAGCCACATCGAGTCCTGCTCGAGAACAGAAGAAAGGCCAGATCCTGAAGGAAGGAGGATAGGTAGGCAGGGGGGACCACAGCTAAGTTCAGCTGATTGCACATGAGGAGGCAACAGCTTAGCTCTTTGCATGGCTTCCTCCAGAGGAAGAAGAAAGTAGTTGAGTCCTAAGATTACGCTCTGCGGTCACTGTCACAGCCTCCACTGTTCCCAGCTTTGTAGCACGGTGAATGTTACCACAGTCCCCCAACCCAGGTACAATTCCCAGCTCTGAAAAGGCAGCTGACCTGTTCCTTTCACCTGCCCAGGGAAAACTGCAGTCAACACAAATGGAGCCACTCCCGGGGGACCGTCCGAATGAAAGGGCCCTGTGTCTCAGAGGCTGCACATAATACCCAATTATCCCCTGGATTCCCCAGGGAGAGAATGGAGAGGTGAAGGTTTTCAAAAGCCCAGCGGCCCTCAAGGTTCCATTATGGGGATACTCACATAGCCGCCTTTCTGCAAACCCCATGGAAGGTCACGGGGACATGGAGCAACAGAAGCGGCTCTTTAGGCACTGGAGAACAGCCTCTCTCCCAGTCCTGGCCCAACCAGAGAAACCCAGCTTCTATTCTAGGCTCTAGAAATGAAGACGGAGAGCCCTGATGCAGAAATTCACCATCACATAGGAGGCCTCCTCCAGGTAATCCCAGGTGGCTTAGGGAAAGACCCACAGACAAGCCACAGGGAAGTCCAAGCAAGGAGGTCCTCCTCTCATCCAAGTCAACTCTATGCTCTGTGACCCTCCTTCTAACCACCCCCCTTCCTTAGTCCCAGTCTGGTCTCAGCATCCTTGACTGCCCATCAACCTCTGCTTCAGGCTCTTGTCTCCATCTGGGCCATTGTCTCTCCGACCATATTAGTTAGTCGTCAAGGACCAGAAACTTACCAACTACTCTTCCAGCTTTGCTTTCCCCCAGCTGCTAATGCAGTGCTGAACTCACATAAATCCAATGTAATAAGTATTTTTAGAATTCATCAACAGAGATTGAGAGAGAAGACATTTTTTTTTGTCTTCAAATTTGAATTTCTGGGCTTGACTTCACCCCCTTTCCTTTTCATCACCAGAAGCATTGGGGTTTTGACAACATACACATAGCTCATGAAAAACGTGTATTCTTAAATTCCACAAGTATTTTAAGAAGGGAGTATTCTGTAGTGTTTAAGAGTACTGAGTCCCAGTACTTTGATTTTGAGTTTCAGTAATTACTACTTGGGTTACTTTAGGCAAATAATGTAACCTTTCCAAGCTTCAGTTTCCTCATCTGTAAAATGGAATTAATACTAGTGTGGCTCAGACGGTAAAGAATTTGCCTGCAATGCAGAAGACCCAAGTTTGATCCCTGAGTCAGGAATATTCTCTGGAAAAAGGAATCACTACCCACTCCAGTATTCTTACCTGGAGAACTCTATGGACAGAGGAGCTTGACCGGCTATATAGTCCATGTGGTTGTAAAGAGTCAGACACGGCTGAGCAACTAACACTTTGACTTTTCACATTTTTCAGGTCCTTCAGTGTTGTGAAGATTAAATGACACAGTGCAGGTCATGTTCCTTGCATGCTGCCCAGCGCACAGCAAGTGCTGGATCCAAGTGAAGTATCATTTATTGAGCACCTACATAGCTTTTGGCCAATGTGGTGTAAGGTGCTGGGCATACAAAGGAAAATAAGGCAAACATGTGGTCTGAAGACTCGTAATCTAGGGGGAGAGGCAGACCCATAGAGGATCATCATGAAGCAGGGTAACAACTGCAGCCCAATGATATGAACAGGGTATTTTAGGAAGCCCAGAGCGAGGAACCCACCAGACTTCCTGGAGGGTGACCGCTGAGGGAAAGATGAACAGAAAAGCTGGGAGTGGAGATGGCCTTCCAGGCAGAAGAAACTGCATGAGCCAGGGGCAAGAGGTAAAGAGGGGGCACCTGACTGATGCTGGATAATTAAACAGAAGACAGGAAAGAACAAGACAATGCGGGTGGGCTGGCTACCTTTGTCTTTTTTCCCATCACTGGTGCTGTTCAACAGAGGTGACTCAGATTGAGAGATGCCTGGAACGGACACCTCCTTGGTTTCTGTTAGCCACTTATTTTTTTGCTTGAGAAATTTTTGTTTGTTTGTTTTTTCCCGATGTATTATTCTATGAAGTATAATCCTCCTTTCCACACTGTTACCTGTAGACTTATGGCCTCCAAGTTGGCAGCGTTCGGAAGTATCCAGCGTGCAGCCCCTCTCCAGGCCCAAGGCCAATAGCACCTGGAGTGGAAGTAGTAGGTGTCCCCTTGGTGTCAGGGGCCTCACTTCCACTCTCCGGAGCAGAACAAGGGGGCCACGTGGCAACAGCGGGGCCAGGGAGTCATGGCTGCAGAGAGAGGGCACCAGTTTGACCAAGGACACTCACTAGCCATACTCATACCCAGAGCAGGATAAGCACTGTCCCCAGGCCTCCTTCCTGTCCAGGCTGCGACCAAAGTCTCAGGGCTCCAGAAAAGAAACAGATGTCACCTTTGGGACTGAAAGCAGGGCAACTTTTGCTTACTGTGTGTTAGTTGCTTAGTCGTGTCTGACTCTTTGCAACCCCATAGACCGCAGCCCCCCAGGTCCCTCCATCCATGGGATTCTCCAGGCAAGAACACTGGAGTGGGCTGCCATCTCCTTCTCCAAAAGAAACTATAGAAAGAAAGAAAGGGAAGTCACTCAGTCGTGTCCGACTCTTTGCGACCCCATAGACCGCAGCCCCCCAGGTCCCTCCATCCATGGGATTCTCCAGGCAAGAACACTGGAGTGGGCTGCCATTTCTTTCTCTGTTTGTTTACTACTGACTTGATTTTTGACCTTCATAAGATGATTTATCTTGGCGGTTGGGGAGGCACCTTTTAAAAATATATAGGTATAAAAATAACATGCAGGCTTTCCAGGTAGCACAGTGGTGAAGAATCTTCTTGTCAGTGCAGGAGATGAGAGAGACGCAGGTACAGTCCCTGGGCTGGGAAGATCCCCTGGAGAAGGAAATGGCAACCCACTCCAGTATTCTTGGCTGAAGAATCCCATGGACAGAGGAGCCTGGCAGGTTACAACCCATAGGATCGCTAAGAGTCAGACATGACTGAGCACACACACACACACACACACACACACACACACACACACAAACACACAAAGTATAGGACATGATTAAACACTAACATTTTAAAATGGATATGCATCATTACACTGCATGACAAAACTTATCAAATTGTCACCATGGATATTCTGTCTCATACTATGAATGCTTAAATTACAAAATAACTTTCCATGAATTAATGTATTTTACTGTGGATAATATATTATCCACAGGAGTGGATAAGCAAGTACCCAAAGTTGATGCTTCAGACGCCAGGGAAGTCCAAGGTACAGGATAGGGCTGACGTCCTAGCTTTCTGGGTTTCCAGATCCTTGATTTGTGGGCATGACCTCAGGACGAGTAGTAAGAGATAAAGCTCCACTGAATCTGCCCATCTGGAACAAAGTTCCCAACAAAGTGACTTCAGGTTCTTTGACTCAAAGTGAAAAGTGAAAGTGAAGTCACTCAGTCGTTTCCGACTCTTTGCAAACCCATGGACTGTAGCCTATCAGGCTCCTCTGTCCATGGGATTTTCCAGGCAAGAGTGCTGGAGTGCATTGTCATTTCCTTCTCCAGGGGATCTTCCTGACCCAGGAATCGAACCCGGGTCTCCCGCATTGCAGGAGGACGCTTTACCGTGGGAGCAATCAGGGAAGCCTATACTTTGACCCAAGGACTATTTTATTGTATCCCCTGCTTTTTTTAGAAGCATGTGCTTGGGGGCTGGGGGGGAACTATCAGATTTAGTCTACCTCAGATCTGAGACCTGTAGTTAGCAGTGCTGTTCCCTGGGAGGCCCTGGTGAGACCTCGGGATGATCTACCCCCAAATATGCCACAACGGCGTCTTGATTGTTTTGAATGAAAGTTACACAGGAGGGATATTCTGACCCTCCTCTCTGTCTCCCTAAAAAGAGGAAGTAAATCTCTAATGTGAAAGATACAAGAGGGAAATCAGGCTGCTGTGTGCTTAGTTGCTCACTTGTGTCCGACTCTTTGCGACCCCGTGGACTGTAGCCTGCCAGGCTCCTCTGTCCATGGGGATTCTCCAGGCAAGAATACTGGAGTGGGTTGCCATGCCCTCCTCCAGAGGATCTTCCTAACAGGGACTGAACACAGGTCTCCCGCATTACAAGTGGATTTTTTTTTTTTTTACCATCTGAGCCACCAGTGAAGCCTTATAAATAAACCTTGTTACTTCTTTAATGTACCACCCCAAGCCCAAACTCTGTTCATATTCTTCATTAATTGAGCATCCAAATCCAAGTTTTTTTTTCAATTCCTCTCAAATTTACTGTTTCTTTATCTAAAAGGTAGAAAAGCTGCCTGTTTTTGCCACTTCTTAGATCCTATTTCTGTGAGACCTCAGAGCGCACATATTAAAATTTGTTCCTTTTTCTCCTGTTAATAATAATTTTATTATTAGTCAAGCCAGGAGTACTCAAGAGAGGTGGTGGGGTGGGCGACTTCCCAGGTGGTCCAGTGGCTAAGATTCCGTGCTCTCAGTGCAGGGGGCCTGGGTTTGATTCCTAGTCAGGAAATTGGATCCCACTGGGAGTTCATGTGCCTGTTGCTGCTGCTGCTAAGTCATTTTAGTCCTGTCCGACTCTGTGCGACCCCATAGACGGCAGCCCACCAGGCTCCCCTGTCCCTGGGATTCTCCAGGCAAGAACACTGGAGTGGGTTACCATTTCCTTCTCCAATGCATGAAAGTGAAAAGTGAAAGTGAAGTCACTCAGTCGTGTCTGACTCTTCGCAACCCCATGGACTGCAACCTACCAGGCTCCTCCGTCCATGGAATTTTCCCGGCAAAAGTACTGGAATGGGTTGCCATTGCCTTCTCCAGTTCATGTGCCAAGACTAACCAAAAAAAAAAAAAAAAAAAAACAGATCCCGGGTGCCACATGAAGATGGAAGATCCTGCGTGCCTCAACTAAGACCTAGTGCAACCAGATTAATTAATTAATTATGTATTTTTTAAAAAGAGGAGTAGAGGGGGAAATTTCTTCTCCTGACACCTTGTACCAATGCAGAGGCAGCAGGAGTCAATGGCACCACCCTTGTCTCACAGAGCCTGTCGCTTGGGATCAACACCTTCAACCAGGAATAAGCTGGACAAAGGACTGGCAGCCTCAGGGCTGCCTCCTGCCTCCTCACAGGTCTGCTCCTGGAGTTCAGTGCTCACCTGTCCTGGGCATCCAGACCTCTGCACGAACAACACTGAATAAGGAATTCACCAAGTGGAGGACCGACTGGTGCAGGATGGGCCTTTCATACCTTCAGGCAGGCGGTGGGGACACAAGTGCATGCCAGGATTCGCCCCCATCGCCAGAGAAGGAGATGCTCCAGCAGCAGGATCACATACTTCCTGGTTGTACTAACGCACTGCATCACGGGACCTGCCACCGCTGGCAGGAGTGAGGATACACAGAGGTGGTACAGGAAGGAAGTTACGGGCTCACATCCGGCATTAGACAGTCCTGATCTTGAACCCAGACGCCACCTCTTGGAAACCTCACAAGTTAGCATAAAGCTTTTCAAGCCTTGGCTTCCTCTTTCATTGAATGAGAGTAAGTGTACCCACCTCACAGGGATCTTGTGAAGATTAAATAAAATCAGGCATGTCCTAAGACTGGCACATGTTAAATATTCAAGACAGGTTAGCTGCTATTATTAGCAATATTATCGCCATGACAAGGATAAGTGCTATAATCTAGTTTATGAGCTTCATTTTGCACAATGTACCAGGTGTTGGTGATCCTAAGGCAAATAAGACATAGCATGTGTCCTATGTCTCATTTATAGTTTAGTGGTGGAAGGAGATAAAGAAAAATTTCTGTCATAAATTCAGAGTATAGGTACTATTGCAGAGGTAAGCACAGGGAGGTGAGAACCCACAAGGGCATTTAACCCGCTGCAGGGGTGGGGAGGAAACAGGCTGCTAATGGCTTCTGGAAGGATGCAGCTTGTGAGTGGAGGCCTACAGGGTGGGGGAGTATAAGCTCTGTGAAAGGATTGAGGAGAGGGAAAAACTGAACAATGGCTCGGGGAAGAACATTCCAGGCAGTAAGGGCAAGGGCATGACTGTGTCTTCTGGCAAGTCTAAGCGACAGGCTATCTTGGCAATCAGTTCAGTTTAGTTCAGTAACTCAGTCAAGTCCGACTCTTTGCGACCTCATGAACCACACAGCACGCCAGGCCTCCCTGTCCATCACCAACTCCCAGAGTCCACCCAAACCCATGTCCATCGAGTCGGTGATGCCATCCAACCATCTCATCCTCTGTCGTCCCCTTTCCTGCCCTCAATCTTTCCCAGCATCAGGGTCTTTTCAAATGAGTCAGCTCTTCGCATCAGGTGGCCAAAGTATTAGAGTTTCAGCTTCAACATCAGTCCTTCCAATGAACATCCAGGACTGATCTCCTTTAGGATGGACTGGTTGGATCTCCTTGTAGTCCAAGGGACTCTCAAGAGTCTTCTCCAACAACCACAATTCAAAAGCACCAATTCTTCGGCACTCAGCTTTCTTTATAGTCCAACTCTCACATCCATACATGACTACTGGAAAAACCATAGCCTTGACTAGATGGACCTTTGTTGACAAAGTAATCTCTCTGCTTTTAATACACTGTCCAGGTTGGTCATAACTTTCCTTCCAAGGAGTAAGCGTCTTTTCATTTCATGGCTGCAGTCACCATCTTCAGTGATTTTGAGCCCCCCAAAATAAAGTCAGCCACTGTTTCCACTGTTTCCCCATCTATTTGCCATGAAGTGATGGGGCTGGATGCCATGATCTTGGCAATAACAGGAGGAAAATATGATTTGGTGACCAAGATGCCATCTGCCTTGGTGTTACCAAGGTTACACCAGAAGAACAGTGTTGGATGGCTTCTTATCAGTGGACATGACAGAGCATGCTGGCTGGCTGTCAAATACCCGCCTTTCCTTGTTCTGCACCAACAAATAGCCTACTGTTGATTGCAACAAATGCCCAGGTAAAAGTCCGTTTCCCATGAACAACAAGGTCCTACAGAATAACAGGGAACTATATTCAATATCCTGTGATAAACCACAACGGAAAAGAATATAAAAAAGAATGTACTTCCCTGGTGGTCCAGTGGTTAAGAATCCATCTTCCAATGCAGGGGATGTGCGCTTCATCCCTGCTCAGAGAACTAAGATCCCACATGCCACTAGGCCAACAAAAGATTCTGCTTGCCGCACCTAAGACCTATGCAGCCAAATAAAGAAAAATATTATTTTAAAAAAGAATGTACACATTTGTATAACTGAATCACTTTGCTGTACAGCAGAAACTAACATTGTAAATCAACTGTTTATCAGTTTAAAAAAAAAGGTTCTTGTTTAGTTCAGTTCAGTTACTCAGTTCTATCCAACTCTTTGCGACCCCATGGACTATGTAGGGGAACGGAGTTAGAGAAGGTGAGGTTCAGAAAAAGAACAAGACCAGCACTTTACATGAATAGGATCACCTTTAATGAAGTG
The DNA here is from genome assembly GCF_023091745.1 of Budorcas taxicolor. Lineage (NCBI taxonomy): Eukaryota > Metazoa > Chordata > Mammalia > Artiodactyla > Bovidae > Budorcas > Budorcas taxicolor. Next base: position 48,714,702 of record NC_068931.1, read on the forward strand.
AGAAGGGGCAGCAGGCAGATTAGTGAGCTGCAGTCCATTCTAAAGGAGATCAGTCCTGGGTGTTCATTGGAAGGACTGATGCTAAAGGTGAAACTCCAATACTTTGGCCACCTCATGCAAAGAATTGACTCATTGGAAAAGACTCTGATGCTGGGAGGGATTGGGAGCAGGAGGAGAAGGGGGCAACAGAGGATGAGATGGCTGGATGGCATCATCGACTCGACGGACTTGAGTTTGAGTAAACTCCGGGAGTTGGTGATGGACAGGGAGGCCTGGCGTGCTGCGATTCATGGGGTCGCAAAGAGTCGGACACGACTGAGCGACTGAACTGAACTGAACACTAACCCAAGAAAAGAGTAAGTATATATATAGGTGTATATGTGGAAATCTACTGTCTTAAGGGGACAGTTCTTGTCCCAGGTTGTTTGGATTAGTTATCTCTTAAACCGCTGGGGCAACGAATTCTGAAGATTGGCCAGAGGCTGGGACCAGCTGGGAGCTGGGTGTAATCAACCTTAATTTCCATTTTTTTCTTCTGGTGAAAGAGTTCTTTGTTTTGTATAGAATGGTGAGGAGGACCCGGACGGCAGTTTTAATTCCGGGCTATTTTGAGCCCTGTAACTTTCCTTCAGACTGCAGCATGCCAGGCTTCCCTGTCTATCACCAACTCTCGGAGCTTACTCAAACCTTTGAGTCAGTGATGCCATCCAACCATCTCATCTTCTGTCGTCCCCGTCTCCTCCTACCTTCAATCTTTCCCAGCATCAGGGTCTTTTCAAATGAGTCAGTTCTTCACATCAGGTTGCCAAAGTATTGGAGTGTCAGCTTCAGCATCAGCCCTTTCAGTGAATATTCAGGACTGATTTCCTTTAGGATTGATGTGTGCTAATTTAAAAAAATCCATTTCCCACCTTTCTTGCAAACAGAGGTTCCAATGCAATGTATGCAGAAATTTTTTTTTTACTTAGAACAAAATTCCAGATGTACACAAAAGTAGAGAAAATATTATAAAACTACAATGTACACTTCATATAGTTGCACAGCTGTTGATATTTTGCCATTTTTGTTTCATCTACCCTAACACTTGTCTTTTATTTTCTAGATTATTTTAAAGCAAAGGTCAGATGTTATGTTACTCCCACCCAAAAATATTTCAGTGTGATGGCATCACCGACTCAATGGACATGGATTTGGGTGGACTTTGGGAGTTGGTGATGGACAGGGAGGCCAATCCCTTATACAGTGGAAGTAACAAATAGATTTAAGGGACTAGATCTGGTAGACAGAGTACCTGATGAACTATGGACAGAGGTTCGTGACATTGTACAGAAGACAGGGAGCAAGACCATCCCCAAGAAAAAGAAATGCAAAAAAAGCAAAATGGCTGTCTGAGGAGGTCTTATAAATAGCTGTGGAAAGAAGAGAAGCGAAAAGCAAAGGAGAAAAGGAAAGATATACCCATTTGAATGCAGAGTTCCAAAGAATAGCAAGGAGACATAAGAAAGCCTTCTTCAGCGATCAATGCAAAGAAACAGAGGAAAACAACAGAATGGGAAAGACTAGAGATCTCTTCAAGAAAATTAGAGATACCAAGGGAATATGTCAAGCAAAGATGGGCTCGATAAAGGACAGAAATGGTATGAACCTAACAGAAGCAGAAGATATTAAGAAGAGGTGGCAAGAATACACAGAAGATCTGTACAAAGAAGATCTTCATGACCCAGATAATCATGAAGGTGTGATCACTCACACTCACCTAGGGTCGGACATCCTGGAATGTGAAGTCAGGTGGGCCTTAGGAAGCATCACTATGAACAAAGCTAGTGGAGGTGATGGAATTCCAGTTGAGCTATTTCAAATTCTAAAAATGATGCTGTGAAAGTGCTGCACTCAATATGTCAACAAATTTGGAAAACTCAGCAGTGGCCACAGGACTGGAAAAGGTCAGTTTTCATTCCAATCCCAAAGAAAGGTAATGCCAAAGAATGCTCAAACTACCGCACAATTGCACTCATCTCACATGCTAGTAAAGTAGTGCTCAAAATTCTTCAAGCCAGGCTTCAGGAATATGTGAACTGTGAACTTCCTGATGTTCAAGCTGGTTTTAGAAAAGGCAGAGGAACCAGAGATCAAATTTCCAACAATCACTGGATCATGGAAAAAGCAAGAGAGTTCCAGAAAAACATCTATTTCTGCTTTCTTGACTATGCCAAAGCCTTTGACTGTGTGGATCACAATAAACTGTGGAAAATTCTGAAAGAGATGGGAATACCAGGCCACCTGACCTGCCACTTGAGAAATCTGTGTACAGGTCAGGAAGCAACAGTTAGAACTGGACATGGAACAACAGACTGGTTCCAAATAGGAAAAGGTGTATATTGTCACCCTGCTTATTTAACATATATGCAGAGTACATCATGAGGAACGCTGGGCTGGAGGAAGCACAAGCTGGAATCAAGACTGCTGGGAGAAATATCAATAACCTCAGATATGCAGATGACACCACCCTTATGGCAGAAAGTGAAGAAGAACTAAAGAGCTTCTTGATGAAAGTGAAAGAGGAGAGTGAAAAAGTTGGCTTAAAGCTCAACATTCAGAAAACGAAGATCATGGCATCCGGTACCATCACTTCATGGGAAATAGATGGGTAAACAGTGGAAACAGTGGCTGACTTTATTTTTCTGGTCTCCAAAATCACTGCAGATGGTGATTGCAGCCATGAAATTAAAAGACGCTTACTCCTTGGAAGGAAGGTTATGACCAACCTAAATAGCATATTAAAAAGCAAAGAGATTACTTTGTCAACAAAGGTCCATCTAATCAAGGCTATGGTTTTTCCAGTAGTCATATATGGATGTGAGAGTTGGACTATAAAGAAAGCTGAGTGCCAAAGAATTGATGCTTTTGAACTGTGGTTGTTGGAGAAGACTCTTGAGAGTCCCTTGTACTGCAAGGAGATCCAAACAGTCCATCCTAAAGGAGACCAGTCCTGGGTGTTCATTGGAGGGACTGATGTTGAAGCTGAAACTCCAATACTTTGGCCACCTGATGCGAAGAGCTGACTCATTGGACAAGATCCTGATGCTGGGAAAGATCGAGGGCAGGAGGAGAAGGGGATGACAAAGGATGAGATGGTTGGATGGCATCACCGACACAGTGGACATGGGTGGGTTTGGGTGGACTCTGGGAGTTGGTGATGGACAGGAAGGACTGGTGTGCTGCAGTTCATGGGGTCGCAGAGTGGGACACGACTGAATGACTGAACTGAACTCCAAGAGATACTTTCTTTGTTAACATAACCACAATACTAGTATCATACCTGACAAAATTAACAAGTCTTCCTCAATAAAATCCAAAATAGCCTGTTTTTCCTTGGAAACTTTTTTTAAGGGGACTAATTTGGTAGGGACCCACAGGTCCTTTTGCCCTGTATCACCACTGTGACTGAGACAGGCTGGGACCTGGGACCCTTTGCAGCAGGGCTGCAATGCTCGCACCTGGACACCCCTCTCTTTCAGCAGCAAAATACAAAGAAATTATATGGACTAAAAATAAGTGTGTGCATTGTTAGGTGGGACAAATTATGGCCAAAAGATACAAATAGGCCAAAAAAATCCAACTGTTACTTCTGAAGAGGGTGGGGCAGAAACATGCCTCTTGCACTCAACACAGTGGGGTGGGCAAACCGCTGAAGCTACCCAGCCCTACTCTCTGGACATACCCCTACCCTCACCCCATATAAAGAACAAACTTGCCCCCCAACCCCCGCTCAGAGAGTGAGAGAGCAAGGGAACGTGTTACCTGTTCCTACTCCAGCTGCTACAGCAGCGGCTCCAATAAGCCTTGCTTGAATTTCTTGCCTGAAGTCTAGTCAATTTCCACGGATGGGGGAAGGCCGGGAACCCTAGTCAGTATCATGAACATGAGTCAACTTTGAGGATGGAAAGCATATACTAGGGAGGACAAGTCTGGGAAGACAGGAGGAGCTAGGGCTCGAATTACTTCAAGGTGAGGGGCCTAAATCTGGACTGTTTCTTAGTCTGGATTTTTTTTTCTTTTTTTTAATTTATAGATTTTGCTTTTTGAGCAATTTTTGGGTTTACAGAAAGGACAGAGAGTTCCCAGATTCCCCTGTCCCCACCCCCACTGGATCCTTTATTACTAACCTCTTGCATTAGTATGGTATATTTGTTACAATCGACAGCTAATATTGATGCATTATTATTAACTAAAGTCCACACTTGGTGGTGTACGTTTTATGGGTTTTAGAAAATATATAAAGACTTGTGGGCTTTCCTGGTGGCTCAGATGGTAGGAATCTGCCTACAATGCAGGAGACCCAGGTTTTATCCCTGGGTCAGGAAGATCCCCTGAAGAAGGGCATGGCTCCCTTCTCCAGTATTCTTGCCTGTAGAATCCCATGGACAGAGGAGCCCAGCAGGCTAGAGTCCATGAGGTTGTGAAGAGTTGGACAAGACTGAGGGACTAAGACACACACACACACAAGAACTTGTATCCACCATTACAGCATTATACAGAGTAGTTTTACTGCCTTAAAAAATCCTCTGTGCTTGACCTGCTTATCCCCGACCTGTTCCTTCCCTGGAACCCTTAGCAACCACGTATTTCAACTATCTTGCCACAGTTTTGTCTTTTCCAGAATGTCACATCATTGAAATCATACAGCCTTTTCAGATTGGGTTCTTTCACTTAGCAATATGCATTTAAGTTTCCTCCATGAATTTTCATGACTTGATAGCTCATTTCTTTTTAGCGTTGAACAATTATCCATTGCCTGGATGTACCGCAGTTTGTTTACCCATTCACCTACTGAAGGGCATCTTGGTGGCTTCCAAGTTTTGGAAATTACAAATAAAGCTGCCGTAAACATCCATGGGCAGGTTTTTGTGTGCACATAAGTTCTCAATCATTTTGGGTAAATAAGCAAAGAATGAGATTGCTGGATCACATGGTGAGAATATGTTTAGTTCTATAAGAAACTGCCAAACTGTCTTCCAAAGTGACTATACAAAGTTTCTTTTTAATGTGAGAGAAAATTCTGTTGTGTTTTTTAAACCACTATAACTTGGATCTCTGCAACTGAATGCAGTTCCTATAGGAAATGGTGAGAATGTGCCTGCTGAATGCTTGTCACCCAGATGAAAATCTACCAACAGCAGGTCATCTTAACCAAAAAGCTAGAAGTGACTGCTCACCTAGTCATGCATTCTCTTCCACTGATGCTTCTTCTTTTTCAGGAGAAAGTCAGGAGATACTGCCACAGCAAAGCCACGGCTCTCTCCTCTCCTAGTTCTCTAGTACCATCAGCCGCACAAGAAAAGATCTCAGTTTGGCTCAGCTTATTGTTTCCATCTGGTCCAGGGTTTTCCAGGTGGCACCAATGATAAAGAATCTGCCTGGCAAGGAAGGAGATGCAAGAGATGAGAGTTCAATCCCTAGGATGGGAAGATCCCATGAAGTAGGAAATGGCAATTCACTCCACTTTTCTTGCCTAGAGAATCCTACAGAGGAATCTGGCAGGCTACAGTTAATGGGGTCGCAAAGAGTTGGACACGAATGGGTGATTGAACACAATGGAGCGACTGAACACACATGTACAAGGAGTCTTCAAGTGATTCCTTCTTCCAGTGGGTGCTTGCAAATCACTTGTTTAATAATCTGTTTCACCCGTCTTTGGCATTTTCCTGGTCCTTCGTAATTTCTCTAAGGTTAAGGATAGTGGTTTGATATCTGCAAATCCTTTTGTAGTTGGAATCCTCAAATGCTGAAGTGAATAAATATTCCCTACTGTCATTATCCAGTAATCAAAATCATTTTAGCAACTTGATTTGGCTTCATGCTGTGCAATAGATGGGTTCTGGGGGAGCTATATATACATCACATTGTTATAAATTAATTCCTGTTTTAAATGAATGGGGAAAGCTCATCATAGAAGAGGATAATTCGGTGAATCCTTCTATAAAGCAAATAATTCCATTATATGAATAATCACCCTCTAATTTAGTTCTCTATGAATATAAAATGTTCAAATATTGAGAGTTTTTTTCACATATGGAGATTATAACTGAACATTTGCTTATATTCAATCTCTTTTTTCTTCTTTAATATCATTACTGTCTTCATTACTTTTTATTGTCATCACCCGGAAAGTCACTAAATTTTAGGAACAAAATAAAAGAACTGCATTGCTAGAATCTGTTCTGTTAATCCCTAAGCAGGTCTTCTTCTGTGTTGAGGAATCTTGTAGCCTCTTTCAGTGGCATATGATTACTTGGTTATAGGACCTTGGGTGAATCGACAATTATGTAAATTTCCTGGGTCTCCATTCCTTTATCTATAAAACAGGAATGATAAAGTTGGTGTAAGAATTAAATGAGATAGCTAACATAAAGATGGTTAATTTTCTGTGTCAACTTGACTGGGCTAAGGGATGCCCAGGTAATGGTAAAACATTATTTCTTGGTGTGTCTGTGAGGTTGTCTCCAGAAAAGACTGGAATTTGAATTGGTGAATGTAATAAAGAAGATCACCCTCATTAATGTGGGTGGGCATCACCCAATATACTGAGAGTTTGGCTGGAACAAAAAGGCAGAAAAAGGGCAAATTCTCTCCCTCTATTTGAGCTGAGAAACCCATTTTTTCCAGCCTTCAGGCATCAGTGCTCCTGGTGTTCAAGTCTTTGGACTAGGACTGAATTATACCACTGGATTCTTTGGGTCTCCAGCTTGAAAATGACAGATCCTAGGACTTCTTGTTCTCGATAATTGTGAGTCAATTCCTATAATAAACTCCCTCCTACATAGTTACATATCCAACCTATTGGTTCCGTTTCTCTGGAGAACTCTAATACAAGTAGCTACCATGTGCTATGTACTCAATTAATAGCAGCTACTATAACTGCTATTAATAGAAGTGTTATTAAATAGTGAGGTTAGACAGGCTTTCTCCTTAATAAAAATTATTACCACTTCCACCCATTATGATGGTCACTATGGGAAAATAAAACAAGTAAAGGTTGGCAAGGATATGGAGAAATTGGAACCCTTGCACATTGTTGGTATAAAGTAAGAATGGTGCCACCATGATGGAAAACAGTATGGTGGTTCCTCAAGAAAATGAAAAAAAGAACTACCATCTGATTCAGCAATTCTGCTCCTGGGTTTATGCCCCAAAGAATTGAAAGCAAGGTCCTGAGATATTTACACACACATATTCACAACAACCAAGAGGTGAAAGCAGCCCAAATGTTCATTAACAGATGAAATGAATAAAGAAAATGGACAAGAGAATATCATTCAGCCTTAAAAAACAGGAAATTCTGACACATGCTGTAACATACATGATCCTTGAGGACATCACTCCAAGTGAAAAAAGCTTGCCACAAAAGAGCAAACACTGAGGAAAAAAAAAAAGAACCAATACTGTATCATTTCACTTATATGAGGCCCCTGCTCAAGCTCATGGAGAAGGCAATGGCAACCCACTCCAGTACTTTTGCCTGGAGAATCCCATGGATGGAGGAGCCTGGTAGGCTGCAGTCCATGGGGTCGCTAAGAGTTCAGACACGACTGACCTACTTCACTTTCACTTTTCATTTTCATGGCTTGGAGAAGGAAATGGCAACCCACTCCAGTATTCTTGCCTGGAGAATCTCAGGGACGGGGGAGCCTGGTGGGCTGCCGTCTTTGGGGTCGCCCAGAGTCGGACACGACTGAAGCGACTTAGCAGCAGCAGCAGCAGCATGAGGAGGCGAGAAGGAAGAGCTTTCGTTTAAGGGGTACAGAGTCTCAGTTTTGCAAAAGGAAGAGTTCTATGAATGGATGATGGTGATGGTAGCGTAACAATATGAGTGTTCTTAGTGCCACTGAATTGTGCACTTAAACATAGTTAACATGGTAAATTTATACATATTTCATCACGATTTTTTGAGATTAAAAAATCCGAGGAGAAGGAAATGGCAACCCATTCCCGTATTCTTGCCTGGGAAATCCCATGGACTGAGGAACCTGGCGGGCTACAGTCCATGGGGTCGCACACATGACAGGGGTGGAGGAAGATGAGTTGATAGCAATAAACAGGTAGAATTAAAAAAAAATTTTTGAGAAAAATTCCTATCATTCCAAGATGGGAGGTTTTCTAGGCCTAGAAAATGGTATCATACCAGGTGGCAGGAGAATGAAAGAAAAGGAGAGGTGACAAGAGGGACCACGTGTTCTTTGGTGGAAATGAACAGGTTGCCATAGCTGACAGGTGGACCACGCAGGATGGGTTCACATGCACAAGCACCCCTGGAGCTAATTCCACGGCTGAGTAGCTTCACAAAGCACAGCTGAGGTTATGACCCGCGTCTGGATAACTACAGCTTCCAGAGCCAGGACCTGCCCACGAAGCTGGTATTCAAAAATTGTAACTCAATGCACAGCAGAAGAGTTCACTGGTGCTCACTGAGTAATTAAATTACAAGGTGATTATTAGTCTGCTCAGCCAAAAAGATGACATCTGAATCCGAGTACTCAAAGTAGCCACGGACTAAAACTCCTCCCGGAAAAAAAAACAACCAACAAACCTATAACTAAATTAATGCCGTTTTCTACCAATTATAGATGCCCTCCAGTGACTACAAGGTTGTCATGGCAACCTGCCCACTGAAAGGGTATGTTTGATAAGGCCTGAACTCAAGGATAGCAGGAACGGAGTGTTGTGAATCTTATCTCTACATCAGACCAAAACTGTTTTCTGGGATGGGGGCCAGGAGAACTATCACCAGTCTGCTGCTGTCTCTTCCGCCGGCTTATCCCAGGTTCCAAGCTGGTGGGCCACCTCTGCTGCTGCCCTTTAGGGAGAGGAGCAGCCCCAACATCTCCCCTACACTTTCCCTTCTCCTGGGATGGTCTCCCTTTCAGTGTCAGCCAACTGGCATCCTTCCTTATTTTTCTGAAAATCTCCCCTGCCTCTTCTTCCAGGCAGGCTTCCATGACCAACTGGCAGTTCAGTGGTCTTTAGACCAGATTCAATTTCATTGCTTAGCTCTGGAGAGAAGGAAATGGCAACCCACTCCAGTATTCCTGCCTAGAGAATCCTGTGAATGGAGGAGCCTGGTGGGCTGCCGTCCATAGGATCATATAGAATTGGACATGACTGAAGCAACTTGGCATGCGTGCATGCATACATTGGAGAAGGAAATGGCAACCCACTCTAGTATTTTTGCCTGGAGAATCCTGGGGACAGAGGAGCCTGGTGGGCTGCCGTCTATGGGGTAGCACAGAGTCGGCTGACATGGCTCAGCAGCAGCAGCAGCAGCTCTGCACATCTCAGACTGTACAGAAACTCATCAAAACAAAAACAAAAACAAAAAAAGGCAGAGCCCTTATTTTGGTTTAAGATGCCACAAAATAAATTTAAGGGCTCCTTGAATTTAAGTACCTTTTATTCAAGTACCAAACCTGATCAAAACCAGTCAATGCTGTGAATCATATTTATACCATCAAAGCAGTCCAGAAAAGTTGCTGACAGAGCAAAATATTGTCAATCAGCTCTGATGTTGAATGTACCAGATGAGCTGCTAGTTAAAGAAAGTATGGTTACCTCTTTTGTAAAAGGGGTAATCATCTCATAAAATATCTTTTGTGTAAACTCCTATTTTGATATACAAGGTGAATTTTAGAATTTAAAAAGCTGTCTCAAGTCCTTTCTGGAAAGAGTGGAGTATAAACAAATTTGATGATCAATACTGTCAACACGGAAAAACAAGAGGGATGTGGGTATATGTATCTGCCCATGGGTGGAGGAGGGACACCACATCAGCCCCTAGAGCACCGTCTCTTCCTTATCCCCTAGGTTCCGCTGAACTGGCAGTTCTTGTTCAGTCGCCAAGTCGTGTCCAGCTCTTTGAGACCCCAGGACTGCAGAACCAGAAAAGCTCGCACTGACAGTGCTGATGCAGGTTACTGGGACCTCAGCTCAGGCCAGGCGGGACTCACTGGGCCTAGGACTGCGCTACATTCCACTATGTCTGAATTATCACTCAGAAACAAAAATCTAACCTTACTCTCCCGGGCCACAGAATAAAGTTCAAATTGCCAAGATTTTCACTCGAGATCCCACCCAGCCTATCCCCAGTATAACAACAAAAACAACAATTGAAAAAGAAAAGTTAACCTCCATTGAGCCCTTACGATGTGCTTTATATACATGAGCTCCTTAATCCTCGTGACAACTTACCAAGGAAAGCACGATTACTTTTCTGATTTAGAGAGGACAGAGAGGTCAAGTTGCCTAAGGCTGTCACCTGGTTATAAAAGGTGACAACGAGATTCACATTCTGGTCTGTGTACATCATGAGTCCAGGCTCCAACTAGCTCCACAGCACTGCCTTTCTGGACTTAACTGCCTCCTTCTTCTTTTTGCTAGTTCCCACTTATAAACTGCCATCCACCTAGGGGACAGCCACCTTCTTATCCCCTTCCCATGCAATCACGCCCAGGCCTCAGAGCCTGTCTTGGGTCCCATTTCTCCGGTCAAACTTTCCCCTCCCCCCAGCTCTCAAGATTCCCTTTCTCTGGACAATAACCTGCCTGTGTTGCACATCCTACATGTTCCAGGCTTTAGTCTTACGCTGCCATGTCTGCTTAGGTGTGTCTGTCTTTTCTTCTGAACTAAGGTCCTGTAAGCCTAGTTGTCTGCACATTTTTGTGTGTACTTATCACTCTGCTATGTAGGAAACAGAGCAGATGTGGGTTTAATCCCTGGGTCAGGAAGATCCTCCGGAGGAGGAAAGGGCAACCCATTTCAATATTTTCACCTGGAAAATTCCATGGACAGAGGAGCCTGGTGGGCTACAGTCCATAGGGTTGCAAAGAGTCGGACACATCTGAGTGACTAAGCCTGCATGTATGCTATAGAATATCACTCATGATATCTAACTCAGAGTGAACACATCGTATGTACCTTGGTAAACACTAGAGTTAAAAAAAAAGAAGTCATTTAAATGATTTTTCCAATAGTGTCTCTTGTCGTGAGTCGTGAAGTTGCTCAGTCGTGTCGGACTCTTCGTGACTCCGTGGACTGTAGCCCACCAGGCTCCTCCATCCATGGAATTTTCGGGGCAAGAGTACTGGAGTGGGTTGCCAGTATCTCTGCAGACATTTTAATGATACAGAAATGTGTTTTTAATTTTATTAATGGGTTTAGCTGGATGAATAATGTATAAATAATGCTATCTCAGCCATTATATGTAATAAATCACTGGTTTAAAACACAATAAAATAAAAACCACTAGGGTAATAGGTAAGTCAGAAAAGGAATGAAACTGTCGGATTTAGCTGACTGCCTCTTCATTATTTCCTGAAATCACTGTATTATTAACAAACTGGGAAACATGACAAATATTCCAGATCCAGGGTTTGGTATGTGGGCCCCAGGTGTGTGTGTCCCTAAACAAGCCACTGGAGTTCCAGAAGAAAATATTGTGATGTTTACTGATGGTCACCTTTTCGTTAAACGTATGCAGCATTTGGGAGCCTGAGGGAGAAGCTCTAAGAGTAGGCCTCTCTTGGGATAACTAAACCTGCTGCCGATTAGGCGCTTCAGTCCTGTCCGACTTTGTGCGACCCCATGGACTGTAGCCCGCCAGGCTCCTCTGTCCATGGGATTCTCTAGGCAAGCATACTGGAGAGGGTTGCCACGTCCTCCTCCAGGGGATCTTCCTGATCCAGGGATCAAACCCACATCTCTTATGTCTCCTGCATTGGCAGGCGGGTTCTTTATTGCTGAGCCACCAGGAAAGCCGCTGGATAACTAAACCTACAGCAAGAGAACAGGCTGGAGGGAAACAGTTCTGAGGTGTTCTCGGTCACACATTTACGGAGTTTCAGAAGGGCAGTGGAGATTACTACCAGGCACAGCACAACCTCTACGCAGACAAGTGAACTGTAGAAATTCATTACTATTCCATCAAGAAGCCCCCGTAAGAGTGATCAACCTAAACACAGAAGTGTTAAATTGAAATCCACAGAGCGTTTTTTACAAGAGGTCAAACCTAGATGGGGTAAACCTCAGGGTACTTCCTCTCTATTGCCTCAACATTACTGGACTGAAGACTTGCTGCTTCTTGTTTCGAGGTTCATTGCATTTCCCGTTACTCCCAACTTCATACTCGAAAGGACTGAGAATTTCAAGTGGAGTATACTGAAGTAGACTCAGTATCTTTGCATCATTTCTGTATTCAATTTTTTTTAATTCTTTCATATCCCTATTGAAGTGTTTTTTAACTGAATAAACGTGGCTCGAATGAACCACCCAGCTCCTGTGGAAGTTACATAGAGAAAGATGAGACTTTATTACACACAATCCAACTAATGTGACCTTAAACAAATTTATAGAGGAACTATATATACAGTTTATATATATATATATATAGGAACTATTTATAAAGCAACTTATGACTCTTACTCCTGCAGAGAAGGAAGGCATCTATGTTCTCAACTGGCATTTTGAAAATGGCACACAACCATCTAACCAGATTGTCGATGATTGTTTGTCTTGTGAAAATTAAGTTTTGTGAAAACCCTGGTCGTTGTATTGCTATTCGTTGTGTGGCAGGCCTTGGCAGAGTTCCAGCACTTGTCGCCCTAGCAGTAATTGAAGGTGGAATGAAATATGAAGATACAGTACAGTTCATAAGACAAAGTGGCTAGGAGCTTTTAACAGCAAGCAGCTTTTGTGTTTGGAGAAGTATGGTCCTAAAATGTGGCTGCGCTTAAGACTCCAGTGGTCATGGAAACAGCTGTTGCATTTGATAAAACCGGGTGTGTAATGCCATTGCTTGGAAATAGAACCTGAGATGGGATGGAATTTGTCGTAGATATTAGCCAGCCCATTGGCTTGGTGAGTAAGTCTGATGAAGCTTCCACGCTATGTTATGCTACGCTAAGTTGCTTCTGTCGTGTCCAACTGGCTCCTCTGTCCATGGGATTCTCTAGGCAAGAATACTGGAGTGGGTTGCAATGCCCTCCTCTAAGTCATTTTCCTGACCCAGGGATCAAACCCATTTCTGTTACATTTCCTGCATTGAAAGGCAGCTACTTTATGATTAGTACAACCTGGGGAGCCTGAGGCTTCCACAAGAGTGTTGAAAAGCAGTTTTACCAGTCCACGAACCTGGCAGAATTGCAACCTCTGTTCAAGTAAGTATGTTCAACCTACTTGGATAATAGCAAAGAATTCATGCTGTTCAGCATTTAAAATGTGCTTATAATTTGTACCAATTGACCTTTCCTGAAAACATGCAGTACTGAGTTATGTCTTTAAATCTGTTTCCATGCCAGAATCGAATTAACATATATGAAATTTAGAAAGACTAGGTCACAAAATACTCAGCATGATACTTGTGAAGTTCGAGTATCACATAGAACAAATCCCAGGAACCATGAACACTTTGGACCTTACGTGGTTTATTCCTCTCATCATTTCAAAGATAGAACGTAGGGCTTCTGAGGCTGTTTGCTCAAAATATGTTTACATCTCCCACATTCATGCCAGTATACATCAGATCTGCTCCCTTTTTAAATTAACCAAGACTTATAATGAGTATTTAATATCTCCCTATATTAAAACACCTCATTTTGTGTTGCTGTCGAAGACCTCTATTTTGAAAATCTTTATTGTACAGAAGTACAATGTCTTTAACGTTTCCAGACCAAGAAAACAAAAAAGCCTACAGTTAATTCTAATGTTTGCACTTTGGGAGTGTTTGCACAAGGAAGGCCTGAGAAAAGAATGGGAGGCAGCTGTTAAGTATTTTTTAGTAAAATGTTGCCTTTGTCTTGTGAAGGACATGGAGAATATGTGCTTTAACTTAGTAAATTTTGTTTTTAAAGGTAGAAATAGTTTATTATTGTAGCTAAAACCATCAAAATATCTGAAATTCTTGTAAATTTTTTTCATACTTATCTGAAGTTGTTTACCAACTTGGTTTTGTTTGAAATGTGATTTCTAACCTTTCTTGCAAAAAAAAAAAAATCATTACTGGGTTTCTGCTAATGAATTGAGCAGACATTCAATATTTTATATACCTTTTGAGCTGTATAACTTAGTATTTGGATACTTGACAATTTGTTTTATTATGTAATTGATAAAATGGTGATGTGTAGCAACATTAGCTCAACCATATATTTATACTGTCTGGGAACATGTGGTCATAGTTCTATGGGAGAAATAATTTGTCAGTTTTCACCAGCTTGTAAAAATCTAATGCAAGAGCATAAACATTAAATAAATGATCAAAAGTATCAATCGTCAAAAACTGATGCAAAAAATAAGCTTCCCTAAGAACAAAAGCAGTTTTGAATCATAAATTCATACAAATTTTAAAATTATTTTAAAATGTTTATTTCATCTTTAGATCATCATTTAAAATATCTATTTTTATGTCAATTATATCTCAATAAAATTGGAAGGAAAAAGTCTATTTTGGAAAATATAATAGGCAAAATGGAATTCTCCAGGCAAGAATACTGGAATGGATAGCCTTTCCCTTCTCCAGGGCATCATCCTGACTCAGGGATCGAACCCAGGTCTCCTGCATTGCAGGTGGATTCTTTATAGTCTGAGCCATTAAGGAAGCCAGAGAAATATAGAGCCAGATAAAAAAAATTTTTGACTGATGAGGGCTACAAACAATGATCATTCTTCTACAGTGTAGAATCATTTGGGGCAGATATAGACAAACAAATGCACACACACCTAGCAAGTCTAAGCACCCCATTATAAATGCACCAGTGAGGAAAAAGGATGTTGCCTGCAGCTAGAGGAGAGGTGCTTGTGATGATGCTTGGAGGTGAGGGGGCAGGGTTAAGCTCCCCAACTCAGGTCCACTGTCTTGTGTGGACCGCCATCTGTCTGCTGGCTGTGTGGCCCTGGGCAAGTCCTGTCACCCCTCCTCGTCTAGTTCCTTCCACTGTAAAAGTTGCAATGTAGTCTATACGAAAAAAAGCACAGAAAGTGTTTTGGTTGTCGCCTGGCAAATAGTAATTGCTTGATTAATATATTATCTGTTTTTCCTGGAAAAGGGGATTTAGCGACTGTGGAAGGTTCAAGCCCAAGTTATTTTGCGGGCATTTCAGAATAATATTTAGGAGACAGGGATTATCAATTAGTTGAAGAGGGAGACATCTAGGATAGAAAAAGGAAGAGCCTCTTCAGGAGGGGAAATTCCGCTTTACATGGATCATGACAGCTTTAACTTTCTCTGCACTTCTCTTTCAGGCTGTTCCAGATGTGGGTATTTGGATTACAAAAATGAGAAAGCCACTCAGCCTAGTACAAAGTAAAGGGAATTACTCTAAGGATACAGAAATACAAGGAACCAAAGAGAGGTATGATAGATCACCTTAGGACTGAGAATTGGAGTTAGGAACTGAGGCTACTCCACGCATGTGTCTGCCTCCCTTCCCCACTCCTTTATCAGCCTTCTCTGCCTACTCCTCCCAACCTGCCCCACTAAGGCCACAGCCTCACCCCACCACCCCACCACCCCTCCATTACCTGACTGAGCAGAATCACCAATGAGCAGTGGTCTCTCAGCCTCTCCCTGTAGATTCTTACGAATGGGAATCTGATTGGTTCAGTTCATCTGCTGGAGCCAGGGCCACTTAAGTCCAGGCCCAGCCAATGTCCTTGGATGAAGTGTACACCCCTAGTCCAATAAGCTTGGCCACTCCTCCCAGGATGAGGGTGGCACAATTTTTCTAGAGTGTACCCTGACACATAATGAAACATGTCTCTTGCAGACATATGGCGGCAGTGGCGGGGGCGGGGGGTGTATCTTTTTGCCCCAAGTCATCATCGTGGACAAGGCCATTCATGGATGAGGCTCTCATGCCACTGAGCTGTGAGGTCTGACCTTAAATGTTTAAGAAACTGAGGAATGCTTGACCATTCATGGGCTGCACTTACTGTCCTTGAATCTTGTGAGACAAGATCTGCTTGTGTTCTGTTCTCTTGTGGATTTCAGGGCTTTGTTAAATGAATATCACAAGCTCTTCCTGCTCTGCTGGATTAAAACAGCTTAAAATTTATGCTTGTGGCTACTTAACTTTCTGTTTCTTTTGCCAGTTGGACTATAAACTTATTGAAGGGAGAACTTCAGGATTGGAAATAATCACAGACCCTCCCATTTTACAGGTGTGGAAACTGAGGCCCAGAGAGAGATGTCACACAGCAGGACAGAGGCAGGTGGGGTCTGGAACCTTGTTTCACACATGAATTCCTCACTCTACCTTGCAATGCCTGAGACATAGCCTACACCCAATCAATATTTTTTGGTTCATTTCTTATTTGGCTTTTGCTTTTTTTCAAGTGCATCATTCTCTGTTGGGGTATCCCTTCCTCTACCAACAACTTCGGCCCTACAGGATCACTTTTCATCTGCCTTTCAGGTATTGGTCTTCGGGTTGTATAGTGGAAGCTGAGATGAGGCAGGGGTGAAATTTAACCTGATTCTATCAAGCCGTTATCTCTCCAGGCCAGCACCACAGTAACGGAGCGAAGACACCGGACTAACTTCCTTCCCTCTGTGGGGTCACTGGCTACCAAACTGATGCATGGTGAACCCACTCTGTAGCTTCCAGACAAAGACACAACTTCTGCAGTGCATCCCAGGCCAATGCTACAAAGCCCGGATTCAGGTCTCTTCTCAATGGGAAGATAGTGTGGATCCAGTCTCACTTTCCTCTCAGAAGTCTTCTCTGACCATCCCAGACTGCTAGGAATGCTTTGTTCACTTAACAGCAACCTCACACAGCATAGCACCCCATCAGTTCTGTTATCTCACGGGTGCGAGCCTGGCATCCTCAGCTCCTGATGGCAGCCCATTTCTCTGCCCCTGCACTCTGGGGGGCTCCCAACATCCACATGCACTGGATGTTGGAGGAAAGGCTGGCTGGAGTCAGAAAAGGATATCGGAAGAAAAGAGAATTATTTCATTCTGCTCATATCTTTTCTTTTTTTAAGGCTTTTTAAATTTTTGGTCTCACCACCCAGCTTGCAGGATCTTAGTTCCCTGATTAGTTCCCTGACCAGGGATTGAACCTGTCTTATGCCAGTGAAACCACTGAGTGCTAACCAATGGACTGCCAAGGAATTCCCTCCTTTTGCTAGTATCTTAGGAAAGTATTTATTAGGAAAAGCAATTACTTAAGACAGAGAGAAATAATCTGGCTTTTGATTTCTAGGCTATGTGGTGACAATTCAGGTGAAGGCAACTCTCAGTAACTCAAATCTGCCACAATTAACCAATTCCAGTGCCAGTTCATTGACTCTGCATCCAGCAGCCTCTCTGACCCAAGCTGGCAAGTAGGACATAGATCAACAGCAGGGAAGGAAGGGTGCCATGTGAGGGACTAATTAAGGCCCAGGCCTTCCAAACGGGAGGAAACCCACAATTTCGAGAATGAGTGACCCACAGAGTCTTGCTCTCAGAGACTCCCATTCCAGCCTGAAGTCCCCATCAGCAGCGGCCGATTCAGAAAACTCTAAATAAAAAGACAAAGAAGTCAGAGTTGGAGGAGAGAATGCCAAGAGGGTCTTATCATCTACTGATGAAGGTGTATTAGTTGAGGTAAAGCAGAGGCAGGCTCTAGGATACAGAAAGCAGTAGGTAAGTGTTGCTGGGTGGAAAGAAGGACTGTGGGAGCCCAGAGACACCATCTAGTGAAGGGGCCTTGAGTTCAGGGCAGGGCAGGTCAGGAAAGCTGAGCCCTTAGGAGGTGACGACTAAAGCTGCGTGAAGGTTCCTTGAAGACACAACCCTAACCAACTTCACACATGAACATGAGTCGCCTGAAGAAATTCTCCCTGCAGCACCAGCTCTGCTGGCCTAACTGCAGGAAAAAAAAAAAAAAAACTCAGGGGTCATTCTCCTGGCCCAGAAAGACCCTGGGACAGGGAAAGGAATCAGCCATCACAGAGAGCTGCTGTGAGACGGAGCCAGGGTAAATGCATTGTCACCATGGGTCCTCCTAAGGCCAAAAAAGGGTGCTGAATAAGCTACCTAAGGTCATTCATTTGGAGGTTAAGTCAACAGCCCAAGATCCCAGATCCAGGAAGTGTCATGCCTGGAAATCAGGCTCAGGGGCCAGGCTGACTGAGGAGTCTACGCTGTCAGCACTGGCTGTCTCACTGCAGGCGCAGCCTCCAAACGGCCGGGGAGCACTTTCTACAGGTGTTTTGCATTCTACACATCGTTCAGCCTCTCCTCACCTCTGGGGGTGTGATTTACAGCACAGGCAAAACCAAGACCCAGACAATTCCGTTCTTCTGCCTTTCGAAGTAGCAGGCCTATCACACAATGTGCAAAACACCACTGACAACAAAAGGTGGGTAACGGGGAATTTGCTGAGGGGATAGACTCTGGTACTATTGGTGCATATTTTGTAAACCCGGGTAATTGTGCAGATGTTAAAAGCGCAAAAATAACTGCTGAGCCAATGAGGCATAAATGCTAAGAGGGACAAAGCAGCAGGAAGAGTCAGGTGTACTTAAACATGCTCCTTCTCTGCGGGGATTGGGCCTGGTGTGGCTTCTGATACCCACTCTACCTCTTATGAATGCCTGACTATGGGCCTGCTGCCTTTCTCTAGAAAGGGAGGGGATGACCCGAGTCAAAAGAGTCAAAAGAGCCAGACGTGGCTGCAGATGCTGCTTTGCTTTCCTCTGATGGCTTGGCGCATACCAAGAAGACATGCTCTCTGCTTTCAAAGAAATCCCACTCCTCCTTCAAGGCCCACTGCAAGCCCTACCCCTGGTGAAAAGCCATCCCAGGCTCCTCTGCCCTCTAGACCCATCCTTCATCCCTGACCCCCCCTTTTTGAGACTCCCTTTTGCACTGCCAAATTGCTAGGACTTTCAGAATTTGCTCTTTTATCTCTGTCTGGAGCCTTTGTACCCTGTAGCCTTGTTCAGAGGCCAACTCTTTCTTTTGCCTTTGTTAACATTTCTTAGTAATTCTTACCTAACATGCTGCCTCCTCCAAGGAAGCCTTCCTTGATCCTCTCCTTCTTGCATCCGTGCTCCATCCTGGCTGGCTGCTCCTCCTGAGGGTTCCACAGCACTTTATGTCTACACCTATGTTAGGTGTGGACTTATCCCCTATACCCTCATTGACTGCAGTCCTTAACGCTAGACTTTGAACTCCTTGAGGGTCTCACCAGTCTTGGCATCCCCAGACCTGTTCTGTCTGTGAAAAGTGCTCACCAAATGTTACATGAATTTATAAACAATTTTCTTCAGCAGCTATACCATGTCACACAAGTCCTTCCATGAGTTTATAACCCCTTTCCATGAGTTTATAACCCCTTTCCATGAGTTTAAGGGAGTTCATAACTCCTTTGCTTGGAAGGTGTACAGCATCATGTATTTCTCCAGAAGGCTTCTCTGTGCTAAGCCCAGTGCCCAGCACCTAACAGGTACTTGGAAAACACTGGTGATTCGGTAAAGTGATTACTGAATTACCCACTGCGCTGAATTCTCCTGTCCACCAAGTCCCCTGCCTTAGCCCTTAGCATGGCCAATGGAAAATTAATTGGTTGCAAAGTGCATATCTAATTACAACATCCCGCCCCTGCCACTGAGATGTTCAAATGTTAATTATAACATATGCATCTCAGTAACAGACGGTAGCATTTAATAGAGCATTAGTAACTGCCCTTGGGCCGCCCAGGGAGTACACAACGCTCCCTTTCATCTGCTCTTAGGACAGACTTAGCACTTAAGAGCAAGGAAGTCCTCATCCTTAAAGCCGTCGGGTCCCTAAAATCAAATGTTTCCCTCCTCGCCCAAGTCCCCAGTTGAGGTCCCCACGCGGGGAGGCGCCAGCGCGCGGGGCGTGGGGTGGGGATCGGCCGTCGGGCGTGGGGTTTCGGCGAGGCTCGATCTGCTATCCGGGCGGCTCGGGCGGCCTGCCCCCGCGCCCCGGCGGCGCCCCGCTTCTCCAGGGCCCGCCATCCCGGGAAAGAAAGGCGAACTACATTACCCAGCAGGCCTCCCGCCGCCCTCGTTCCTTTCATGTCTTTGCACGTGGCCGGAGGGGAGGGCGGAGCCTGGACGTCACCCTCCTACATTCTCTTTCCCTGTGTCAGAGCAGGGATCTTTTTTTTTTTTCCTTCCTCTGCTCCCTCCCCCCGCCCGCCCCTCTTTCCCTCCTTCCCTTCCCTCCCTCCCTCCCCTCTCGGCTGGGTTTGTGCGCTGGGGCGCCGGAGGCCCCCCCTTAGCCGCCGGGACGCGCGGAACTCGGGACGGGGGATCGGCTCTCCCGAGCCTCCTCCCTCCCTTCTCCTTCCCTGCCCCCTTCCCCCACCCCCCCACCCCACCCCACCCCCAACTCGGGCTCGGAGCGGCGGCCTGAGGAACCCCGAGGTGAGCATCTCCCCCACCGTCCGCCGCCTCCCCCCCCCAACCCCCCCGTCTCCTGTAGTCATCTCTCGTTGCGGGTCGATTCCGGGACCGGTGAGGAAGGGCTCTGTGACGTGTGCGTGCTTACAGATAAATCCGGGAAAACCGCCCCAAACAATTAGCCCCCTACCTCCCTACCGCCTCCTCCCACCCTGCGCCCCGGGCAGCCAGGCGTCCGCGCCCATCCTGCGTCCCCGCCTCTGTCGGGGACGGCACTGTGAGATCGCGTCCCCTCCCCAGGTTTGCCCCTTCTCAGCCGGTTCCCCGCCAGTAGGGGAGCCGTGGCCCTGGAGCTCCGGTGAGGAGGGGGGCTCTGTTGGCGTGGGGTGAGGAGGGGGTGCACGGTTGGAGCCGCGCGGTGTAGCCGCTGTCATGTGCCGGATTCCGACCCGGAGGGAGGAAGCAAGCGAGCGAGCGTGATTCCTCTCCCTTTTGTTTTGAAGCCCGCATTTGCTGCATTGGTTCACGAACCGGCCAAACTTGCAGCTGTTCCGACCGTAGTCGGCGGAGGTAGGGAGCGCGGCCCCGGGTGGCGGCTAAGGGCCGGAGGCTGCGGCGCTCGCGGCTCCCGGAGGGACCCTGGGAGTGTCTTCACGCTGCCCCTCCGTCCTCCGGCGACCGATTGTGTCTGTGGCAGCGGCCGCGTGTGAGTGTGTGTGTGTTTGTGTGTGCGCGCCCGTCCCCGCGGGCGCGGAGATGTCTGTCGTCTAGACAGGCTGCACCCTCCCTCCGTCCCTGGTGAGCCCGCGGACCGCGCGCGGGGGGCGCGGGGCGGGGGTGGGAGCAGAGGAGAAAGCCGGATCGCTGGCTCCACTGCGGTCGCAGCTTTGGACCTTCCCCACGGCCGTGATTCTCCTTTCTTTTTTTACGTTCTTATTACTGCCGCCGCGGTGTAATCGGGCCTGGGGAACAGACCTGTCCGGTGGAGTCAGGGTTAAGTTGACAGGCTTTGAAAAGCCAGCTCGCGGTGGCTGGTGACCCGGGCCGGAGCGGAGTGGGCTCCGGCTCGGGTTCTTTAACGAGCAGGTGACTGTCCCAGACGCGGGTCCTGGTGGGGTGTGTGGGGGGGCGGGGAGGGAGGTGGTGGGCGGCGGGCAGGGGGGCGGTGGCTCGGCTGCAGCGGAGATCTGGTGCCCCGGAGGGCCGCGTGTCGGAGCCTGGGTACCGCTGGGGGAGGCGTCCCGGGGACCGCGCATCTGAGTTGGGTCTCTCCTCTGATGTTAAATGACAGTTGTGGAGGGGAGGTGGTGGAGGTCTGAGCCCCTCTGGGCTGCGTTGGCTGTTTGGTTTCGCGGAGTTTTCAGGGTTGGTGTTGCGGGGACGGGGGCAGGTGTGAACAGAGAGGGAGGTGCGGCGTGTAAAGGGGAGGGGTGGTTGGCGGCACGCTGTGCATCCCCACTCAAGGAGTGAGGCGTCGCCTCCCCCGCCCAGCTGTTTGTGTGTGTACACACCGTTCTGGCGTGCGTGCGCGGGGCGGCGACCGCAGACCGATGCGTAGTGGGGACGCGCTTGGGCCCCGAGCCCCCGCGGGGATCGGTCCCGCCGGGGCTCGTAGTCGTGTGCGTGTCCGCGCCAGCGCCCTGGTTCCTTGGAGAGGGGGGTTCGTGCGGCCGGGGGCTCGGGGAGATCCTGGGGTTGCTTGTGAGCCGGGTCGGTGAGAGAGGGCCTGGCCAGAGACGTGCCGCGGTCCCTCTCCTCGCGTCCCCGACGCCTCCCCCCGACCCGGACCCGGCAGGCTGGCCGTCTACTCGGCGGCGCCGCGGGCTGGTCTGGCTGGGCCTGGAGGAGCGGCGGGGCGCTTGTGCGTTGCGCCCCCGCCCCCTTCGCTTGACCCTTGGCCCAGGGCGCGCTGTGGGTGCGCGCGGCCGCTCCTGCCGCTGCCTTCGCAGATCCTGGAGGGAATCGGCGCCCCCTGCGTACCCCCTCCCAATTCTTCGTCCTAGAGACAGTGGAGGCCGAAGGCTGCCCGGCCCGCCGGGTCGCGCGCTCCGCCCCGAGCTGCCTCCGGCGCCGGTGCCGGGTGCCGGGTACCCAGCCGGCCGCGGGCAGGTCTTTGCCCTCCCGGAGCTGGGTCTCTGCGACAGGGGATTATCTCCCAGGCTCAGGGCCCGCGCGCTGAGGGAGGAAGCCACCGGAGCTGCTGGTTCCGCAGCTGCTGGGGGCTTCCGAAGGCGAAAGTGACACAGCACGAGCGCCGCTACCGCCCGAGCTGAAAGCGAGAGGAAGGAGCCGCCCAGAGGGCGGGGAGGGGCCGCAGGCTGTCCGGCCCTGTTCCTCCTGTCCAGCGACCGGTCTGGGCCGAAAACCTCAGGGAACCTGGCTCCGAGCATTCTGGGAACGCGCGAGAAAAATTGCTTGGCTTTCAAGAAAACCCGGTTATACTGGAACAGAACGCACTGAGCAGACGTTAAGATGTTCGGCCCCTCGCGGGATGCACTCAGGTGGCCCCAGGAAGCTCCCTTAACGTGTTTAAGACAGGATTCGATTTACACACAGATCATCTCACCTGCTGTGTCAAGTGTCTGTCTTGGATAACGTGCACTTGAAAGCAGTAATTTTGTAACGCATCCGGGGGTACAATGTCACCAGTGATTAACAGATTGCTGTAATAATAATAATATATGTTTGTATGTCTAGGCGCCCTCCCCATCATCGCATTTATTAAGACACCCTGTAAGGTATGGGGGATATTAACCCCATTTTACAGAACAGTACATTGAGGTTCAAAAAGTAAGGAGACTTGTCTGAGGCCTCTCTGTGATTTCACTTCTTAGACTGTGGCTTTTTTTTTTTTTTTTTTTTGGTTTGGTTTAAAATAATTTTGTTTGTTTATTTATTTATGGCTGTGCTGAGCCTTCCTTCCTGCCAGGCTTTTCTTTAGCTGTGGTACACAGACTTCTCATTGCAGTGGCTTCTCTTGTTGTGGAGCACAGGCTCTGGGAGTAACCCGGCTTCAGTAGTTGCTTCACATGGGCTCAGTAGTTGGGACTCCCAGGCCCTAGAGCACAGACTGAATAGCTGTGGCCCATGGGCTCAGTTGCTCTGGGTCATGTAGGATCTTCCCTGATCGAGGATCAAACCCAAGTCTCCTGCAATGGCAGGCAGATTCTTTACCACTGAGTCACCAAGGAAGCCCAGTCTGTGGCCTTTTAACTTAAATAGTGGCCAGCTTTCTTTCTTCTTTTAGTAAGTGTAGGCCTTGGGACCCTAGGAAATAATAAGCCTAAGACAGGGGGTAAATTATGGTATTTCAGTTCGGTCGTTCATTCGCTCTCTTGTGTCTGGCTCTTTGCAAACCTGGACTGCATGCACTACCCCAGGCTTACCCATCCAGCACCAGCTCCTGGAGTTGCTCAAACTCATGTCCATCGAGTTGGGGATGCCATCCAACCATCTCCTCTTCTGTCGTCCCTTCTCCTCCCGCCTTCAGTCTTTCCCAACATCAGGGGCTTTTCCAGTGAGTCAGTTCTTCACATCGGGTGGCCAAAGGATTGGACTTTCAGTTTCAGCATCAGTCCTTCCAATGAGTATTCAGGACTTATTTCCTTTATAATTGACTGGTTTGAGCTCCTTGCAGTCCAAGGGACTCTCAAGAGTCTTCTCCAACACCCATTAACAGTCTGAAATTATGGTATTTATTCTTTGTCAAAAAACACTTGGTTTGCTGCCAGTCCTAATGAGAATAAGTATTTAAAAAAACCAGAAGTCTCCATTGCTATTATTATCACTTATCTGATAATTTACAGTTGGTGAATGATTGTCAGCTTTGATGTATGCAGTATGTACCAGAATCATAACTGCATGTAATAAATATGTATGGATATATGTTTCTGCAACATATGCCTGTGTTCATATGGGTGTGTTTATGGGGTTCTTATTGAATCTAAAGTTTGTTCCTTACTGGTTCCAAAACCATGGATTTAAAGTATAGCTCCTGAGAAACCATCCAGGTTCTACTCCCTGCCCTCTCCATCTCCAAGGATGGAAGCCTTTAAAAGAACAAAAAGCTCCTACATAACTGTGTGCATTTCTCAGAGTTCAGGTAGTGAAGGTTCTCATACACAGCCTGGGGGTTATTAGGATTGGCTAGGTCATCAACTATTCATTTACAAATATGTATTGCGCATGTTTGTGTATCTTGAAGTACACATGAAGAAAATTTAACATACAGTTTAGCACTGCTTGCCAAAACATCTTCTAGCTGTGGAGATAAATGTAAGATTTTGAGTCCAGCAAATGTTTGTTGAGCACCTTTCCTGGGCTAGATACTGTGTTTGGGGCACGCAGAGACAGGATAGCAGAAACAGCTAAGTTGCAGAGCAAAAAATACCCAGATGATTCAGAGCCTACAGGAGGGAACAAATTGTAAATATTTTAGAGCACTCACCCTGGGACTTAGTCAAGTTCACATATGTTGGCTGCAAGGAACTCATAATGCCAGTCTCTTTCCTATAGCAAATGCAGAAAGAAGCAACAGAGGAAGAAGAGCCTTGTTGCTCTGAATTTCAAACTACTTGGAACCTGCCACGTGGGCCTGGAGGTCTGTCCTTTTGTAAAAGTTAGGTAGCTCATGGGAGATGACCCTGAAGCCAGACCACAGGTTAATCTACTGGGCAGTGAGAAGCAGACACATCGTCCTTCAGGGTCCTGCCCCAGCTGTGATGGATGAGCTGTGATAGCCTGTCTTCAGTGGCTTTTGATCAAAATCTCAGCCAAGCCCTGCCCGAGTTTAGTAGTTTCTGTCTCACAGGTCTGTGTAGATTTTCTAATATGAGTCTGCTTTTTTTAGCTGTTCATTGCCCAGCTGACTTCTGGGGTCCCTGATACTGTTCTCCAATTTCTTCTCAGTTTTAGGGTTCACTGCCTTGTTTTAAGTTCACATCATGAACAGGGAGCAGGAGGTGGTGGTTAGGATGGGGAGAGAATTCTGAGCCTAGAGTGAGAACAGGAGGTACAAACAGACGGGCAAACTGCAGTTTCTGGGAATTCTCCAGACCTGATGGCGTTTCTGCATAGCTTACCCAATAATGCGGCAGCCCCTTTTGATGTTCTTTTGCGGGGGGTCCTCTACCTCTGGGGCTCACTGCTGACTCACTGGTCACCTGAACTCAGCCGTTCACATTCAGGCTTTTTACTCTTTTGCCCTCCTGTCTCGTCCAGCGTGCAGTTTAACTTAGAACATTGCTCTCACAGTGGCCTTCTCTCAGAATTACTGCGATGCCGACTATCGACCGCTGCATGTTACATCTGAATTAAACCCAGGCCAGAGCCGTGGTTCAGAACAGAGTGAGAACAGACACATCCTGAGATCCAGGCACCCGGGGAGGGCCTTGCTAATAAGCTGAAGACCCCGAGGCTCAGAGAGGTGAAATGACTCACCCAAAGTCACAGGGAGCGCTTGGCAGAGTGGAACAAGAACTCCTACTAAATTTTGATGCCTCATTTAATCTTTCTCTGTACTGTGATGCTTTCTTTTTTAAAAAAATTAATTTATTTTTTTAACTGACGGATAATTCCTTTACAGAATTGTGTTGGTTTCTGCCAAACACTGTGATGCTTTCTGAAAAGAGGTGGGGTTCTTACTTCCCGAAGAGTGAAAATGCTACATCTTTTTCTTTCTTTTGGAGTCTTGAGATAGTTTTCCTTTGACACTGGTCTTCCTTGCTCTATCTTTCATCTCTAGCTCCTAGGAGTCTGGTGTATTTGGGAGAGGGTTTTATGCTTGGGGCCTTCTGGTGAGCTTAAGTTTGGTCTGTGGCTTTCCCTTCCCATGGCGGGGTCCTTAGGAACCTCATAAAGGTGTTTGCCAAGCTGTTATATATGTGCATTTTTCTCGGAGGAGGATCCACAGACTTCATTTGGTTCTTACCTAACTCAAGTAAGGACGGGAACTACTGGGGTGGGCATATGGAGTTGGATGGGGGATTGGTTGGCATTGGAGACAGTCATATTGTCCTACACTTGACTTGGCTTTGCAGTTTATGATGTATTTCACACCAGTGACCTTATCTGCTTTTTATAATAGCCCTGTGAGGCTGTTATCATTATTCCCATTTTGCAGATAGGGAAACTGAGCCTGTTACTTTCAGTGACTAACGGTTAGTGACGTGCCCAAGTTGCAAGGAGGTAGTAGGGTAGGCATCTGATCCCAAGTCTTCAGACTTCAAATCTGGTGTCTTGGGCTGAGGTGGTCCACATGCTGCATCCTCATTACAGTTTTGTGAGTGGAGGGTCTCAAACTTTTCGGAGCTTAAAAACTCTTCTGTAGCTCCTTCTTTATGATATCCACTGCTAGCTGATGTCCATCCATGGAGTCGGACTGAAGTCCTAAATTACCCAGGGGGTGGGATGGATAAAGTACAGGAGGCAGATATCATAGCAGTGATAATGTAGACTGGGGCTAGTTTGGGATGATTTTATGGAAGAGGTGAATTTGGGAGTAGGTCTGGGGTCACAGCAGATGCCATGGCAGAGGTTTTCAGCTGGGGCCAGGACCCAAAAGGGGTGAAAGGGAAATGGTTTGTGCTTGGACAGAGTGGAGCTGACCAAGGAGGCTGGGTGGATCCTGCAGTCAGAGGGGGCTTCTTGTAGTGACTGGGCTTTTTCTCTGCCCTGGGGCTACAACAGTGAAGAGGCACAGCCCTCCTGCCTTCAAAGAACCCACTGTCTCCCAGGAGAGACTGACGCTGAAACAGTTAAACTCAGCACGGTGCAGTGAGCGCAGTGTTGGAGAAAGTTGCCTGCCAGACAAGGGCCACCTGTTCCAGCCTCAGAAATCAGAGAGGGCTTCCTTAGGGAGATGACGCAGTAGCTGAATCTGAAGGTATGAAAAAGAATTAACCTGGAGAGGAGACAGGAGAAGGATGTTTAGGGGGAAGGAAGGAATGTGGGTGCAAAGGCGTGGAGGCCCAAGGCTGCCTGGGTGTAGGAAGGGGCAGCAGCAGGCTGGTCAAGCACAATGATGCATGTGTACAGAGCCCAGCTCTGAGCACCTTAAGAGCCTGGCTGGGGACCTCGCATTTCGGCAGGGCGGATGGGACTTAGAGCGGGCCAGAAGCAAGCAGGACTGGGAGCCAGGCGGCCCCTGGGCCGTGAGTCAACAGCAGGCTCCATGCAGGGTCCAGTCCCTGGAGAGGAGGCCTGGAAGCAGGGCTGTGTGGATGAGGGTAGAGGAAAGGTAACATGTTAAAGCCATTTGGGGAGTCAAGTCTGCAGTTTTTAGTGTGTAGCTTTGGGGGATAAGGGAGGAGTCCCAGTTGATTCCCAGGTCTCTGGCCTCCTGGACTGAGTGGATGGTGACCTTTACTGGGGTGTGACCTTCTGGTGGTGGCTGGAGCAGGTGTGCTGGGGTGTTGCGGTGAGTTTAACGTAAGACTCGTCGAGTGGAATCGCAGGTAGGGTAGTCCAGTGGAGCTGTCTTCCAGACCACACGCAGGGTGGAAGCCTGAGCCAGAGGTGTGGGCAGGGGCTGCAGTCCTGGGACTAGGGGGAGCTTGGCTGTGGGACGGGACCGCCATGGGGGCTGCTGTGGACCAGGAGAAGACCTCTTCCTCCCGTCGTCAGAGAAGCCTTTGTCATGCCGGGCCCGCTGTCGTCAGGGAAGCCAGGCGGGGATGCTGTGTCATGCT
Source organism: Budorcas taxicolor (assembly GCF_023091745.1). Classification (NCBI taxonomy): domain Eukaryota; kingdom Metazoa; phylum Chordata; class Mammalia; order Artiodactyla; family Bovidae; genus Budorcas; species Budorcas taxicolor. The sequence continues at coordinate 48,742,799 of NC_068931.1, forward strand.
GGAGGCCCAGCTGGCAGAATCCGGAGACGGTCGAGAGCGCGCCTCAGCTGGAAGCATTTGAGTGCGTTAGGCGAGAGGCTTTGTCATTTTTTAACAACCCTGGCAAGATCTCTGTCCCAGGCTCTCAAGCTGTGAGTCAAGGGCAAGGGAGACCTGTACCTCTTCCCATGAGTAGGCTGGTCTAGTTGGGAGACGAGATGAGGACCTGTGAAGCCACTAAACAGCTGTGATAACCTGGGCAAATAGTGGGCTGCTCGTTAAATGGAAGAGGTTTGCGGGAATTTATCTCCTGCCATGCTGCATTTAAATAGAGCTGCCGTGTTTCGGGCCGAGCGCCAGTCTTGCCATTTTTGAACACCCAGGACCTACATGGTAGGTGTTCATCTTATCTGTTTGGATCTGCAGGGATGTGACCAGAGTTCGTTGTTTGGTGCGGGGGTAGGGAGGGGGTGGGAGAGGTCAGCCAGGGGAGGTTCCTGTGAACAAGTCCAAAGGGGATTCCAACACTGATTTAGAATATTTTTAGTACCATAGTGGAGTAAAAATCTTGAAAACCTTCCAACTACCAAGCACCTAGAAATGTCGTATGAAATACAACTAGCATCCTTGCAGAGAAGAGCTGAGCTCCTCTTTTGGAAGGGCCGCCTCCGGGGAGCTCAGAAGGGAGCGCGAAGCAAGCGCTGATGCCAGGCCTGGCCTGGGGGTGGGGGTGGCTATGGGTGTCTTGAGGGGTCTCAGAACCAAAGGCTGTTGAGCCCTTGACAGCGCCTCCAGGGTCCGAGGTGAGACCGGGAGTTGGCATGGAGGGCCCTGCCTGGAGCGCCCTGGCTGAATCGGGCTCCTGGCAAAGGTGTGCAGGATTGGAAAGAGGATGGAATAGACAGCCACCCTCTGGCATAGAAGCAGGGGAGGGGGAACTTGTCTGTCTTGGCCTGAATTTGGGGGAGGAAAAAAATTCGTTCCTGGAACCGTGAAGCCTCAGGCCTCTTGTGGCTTTGAATGGCCACTGCACATGGCTTGGGACTTCCCTGGTGTCTCAGGCGGTAAAGAAATCTGCCTGCAGTGCGGGAGATCTGGGTTTGATCCCTGGGTTGGGACGATCCCCTGGAGAAGAAAAGGGCGATCCACCCTGGTATTCTTGCCTGGAGAATGCCATGGACAGAGGAGCCTGGCAGGCTATAGTCCATGGAGTTGCAGAGTCAGACACGACTGAGTGACTAACACACACACGTGGTCCAGAGGTCCCCAAGGAATTAGCGCATAATGCCTCTGGGGGCCAGGGTCTTCATGCCTGTGGGCTCCAGGCTCTCAGGGGTGCCGAGAAGATTCTGGGGCTCTTCACCCTTCACTGACTTGGGTCTCCTCCTTGGAGAGATGCTGTAGGACCCGGGGGTTCCTGAGTGAGGAGGAGGAAAGAGAGGCCTTGGTGGGAACCTTTGATAGGGACCTTTGTGACCCGTGCACACTGCAGAGGGCATGTGCCGGGCTCTGGAGAAGGGCTGTGCCAGCCCAAGGCTTCACCTGTCAGCAGAGGCCTGCAGACAAGCCTGTCCAGGAAGGCCTCACGTCCTCTCCACTGTTGATTCAGGCTGGATCTTTCCAGAGGAGGCTTCTGCTCAGGTTCCCCCTCAGAGTGTGTGTGTGTGCACGTGTGCATGTGCACGTATGCGTGCGTGTGCGTGTGCTTAGTCTCTCAGTCATGTCTGGCTGTTTGTGACCCCGTGGACTGCAGCCCACCAGCCTCCCCCTCAGGGTACCCTGTGCAGATTCCAGCTGCTCCTGGTCCCTCCAGACCATGCACCCCATTGTCTACCCTAAGCCCAGAGGCTTGATTTTCTCGAATTTTAAAATTGGGACAGCGCCGCGGGAGCCTCGGTCGGCCTCGGATAGCCGGTCCCCCGCCGTCCCCGCCGGCGGGCCGTCACCCGCGTTCCCCCGGGCGCGGCGCGGCGCACCCCCGCCGCTCGTCGGGACCGGGGACCGGTGCGGAGAGCCCTTCGTCCCGAGACTCGGGGCGCGGCCGGAAAGGCGGCCGCCCCCTCGCCCGTCACGCACCGCGCGTTCGTGGGGAACCTGGTGCTAAACCATTCGTAGACGACCTGCTTCTGGGTCGGGGTTTCGTACGTAGCAGAGCAGCTCCCTCGCTGCGATCTATTGAAAGTCAGCCCTCGACACAAGGGTTTGTAAAAAAATAAATAAATAAATAAATAAAACAAAAATAAAAGTAAATAAATAAAATAAAAAAGAAAAAATTTATAAAAAAATAAATAAATAAAATTGGGAGACATCTTAGAGGTCATCTAGTGGGCCTCCTCCCTGGAGTGGGACTCCTGTCTTCACCAGCGCTTGCTCCAAGGCTTCCTGTGGCCGAGAGTGTGCGGCTATACCAGGCAGTGCCTTCCCTTGTTAGAAGCCCCTTGCAGCTGGAAGGTCTCCTGTGAGCCTCAGGTTTCTACCCATCGCCGCTTCAGCTGTGGGCTGTTGGGAGAGATGTTTTGGAGGCCTTTCAGCATCCTGCTCGCTTTTGCTGGAAGGGCCTTAATTTGTCAAGTTAAGATTCTGTTGAGAATCGAGCCAGCTTCCATCCTAACTTAGCAAAGAGGGAGCTTTTGAAGCTGAGATGTAAGGTTTGCTGAGCTGGCTGTGATGTAGAAGTTTTGAGAGGTTGGCTCAGTGCTTTTTAGATTCCAACGAGAGAAGCAGTTCTATCCTCCAACCTCAGAATACATTTCGGTAGTAAGCGACTTGGGAACCTGATGCAGGGAAAAAGTGAAAGTCACTGTCTTTGAGACCCATGGCCTATACAGTCCATGAAATTCTCCAGGCCAGAATACTGGAGTGGGTAGCCTTTCCCTTCTCCAGGGGATCTTCCCAACCCAGGGATCGAACCTAGGTCTCCTCTGTTGCAGGCAGATTCTTAACCAGCTGAGCCACCAGGGAAGCCCAAGAATACTGGAGTGGGTAGCCTGTGCCTTCTCCAGCGGATCTTCCCAACCCAGGAATGGAATCGGGGTCTCTTGCATTGCAGGTGGATTCTTTATGAACTGACCTCTCAGGGTTAGCTGAGTGTCTCTTAGGTGTCCTAGGAGTGTTAGGTGTTCTCTGTATGTGTTACTAAGTAAAAGTAACCTCTGTGAGAGGAGAGGAAGAGAGGCAGAGACATGGAAATGCCCAGCTGTAGTTGTGACAGCGAGTCCGAAAGTTATGCAGAAGGAATGTGTGTGGTTCCATCCGGAGTGGGTGGGGCAGGCATTCCCCAGGCTGCTCCCTTATAGGGCCGTCCCCTGCGGGAGGCCGTGCCCTGATCTCACCACGGGCCAAGAACCCACAGGCCTTTGCTGTATTCATGGGTCACTTGCTGAGATACAGTCTGCACCATGAGATCACAAAAGTGGCCTGCTGGACAGAGTGTGTCCCCAAGCAGGAAGGTGTTGACAATGACAGTGTTTTCCCAGCATGCAGTTTATTTGTCTCTGGGTGTCGGTCTGCAGCACGCTGGGCTCTTCTTTGAGGAAGCCAAAGGCTTTCTGCTCCTTTGCATCCCCAGGTCGGCTGGCATCTGTGGGGTCCATTTAGTCAACAGGTGCCTTGTGGGCTTATGCAGAGCACGAGCTGCCTTTGCCCCGGGATTGCATCAGCCAGCTGGATGGCTGGACATCCTGACAAACCCAGTGGTGAAGGTCAGGGATTCTGGGAAGGTACCCAGTTTCTCCTCCCTCTAAAAATTCTTCTCTGTGTTCACATTATGCTGGCTTGCCCCAGACCTTTGAGCTTAAGACTTTCCTGTTAACATTTGGTGCAGTTTAGCAGACTTGTTATCAGACGCCTGCTGTGGGTCAGAGGAATTCGGGTGAGCCTGGCAAGGTCCCTGCCTCCCGACTTCATTTTGGTGGGGAAGACAGAATGGCCTCGTGTTCGTGTGGTATGGGAAGTAGGGGGGTAAAGAGAAAGAAAAGTGCCGAGGCAGCCAGAAGTAGGATGTCTCTTTTTTTTTTTGTCCAAATGGAGGCACCTTTGAGAGTGAAAGGGAGGACACAGATGTAAACGGGGACTGTCCTGGGCAAATGGGGGCTTATGGCCACGTGGGCCTGGGAGGGTGATGGTGTCTGGGCCATACCTGACACCCTTGTCAGTCCTTTGTACTACAGGATGCACGCAGGGATGCTCTAGGGGAGGGGCTTAGCTGCAAGAGAAACTGGCATCTGTTTCCTGTTTTTCTCAGGGGCTCCAGAGGAAAGCTTTATCTTTGGCAACTGAGGACCACGAACTCTGATGGGATTTGGTTTAAGGTCATGAGGTTTCATCTTATATCGACCTCACTGTGATCTCAGTTTTGGAGTCGGAGATGGACATTTGGAGAGATGAGAACCACCTGGCTTGTAGAATGTTATTGGCTGCAGCCAAAAGAATGCTGGGCTAACAGTCGCTTAGGAAACAAGATGTTTATAGACATAACTAAGCAGGAGTCTAGATGTTGGGGGTTCTAAAGTTGCTTGTTTCAGTGGGGCAGTGATAATCTTAAGCGTTCATTCTAACCTTCCAGACAGCCATTTACAGCATATTGGCTCAGGCTTGCCCCTCACGGTCACAGCATTGATGTCACACTGCACCTGTCACATTCTCATGTAACTGTACTGGAAGGCAGGCAGGCAGGTGAGTTCCTCCATGTGTCTTTAAAACTTTTTTTTTTTCCTTTTCTTTTGAAGTATAGTGATGTATAATATTGTATGTTATAGGTATATAATATGTGTGCCTCCCAGGTGGCTCAGTAAAGAATCCACCTGCAATGCAGGAGATCTGGTTCGATCCCTGGGTCGGGAGGATCCCCTGGAAGGGGAAATGGCAACCCACTCCAGTATTCTTGCCTGGAGAATCCCAAGACAGAGGAGCCTGGTGGGCTACAGTCCATGGGGTTGCAAAGAGTCGTGTAGTTGATGTATAATGTTGTATGTTACAGGTGTATAATATAGTGGTGCACAATTGTTAAAGGTTGTATCCCATTTATAGTTACTAAAAATATTGGCTCTTGTTCCCCATGTTGTACAGTATATCCTCTAAGTTTTATACTTACTAGTTTGTACCTTTTAAGCCCCTATACTTACTTCGCCCTTCTCCACTTCCTTCTCTCCACTGGTAACCACTCGTTTGTTCTCAATATCTGCGAGTCTGCTTTGTAGTTATATTCACTAGTTTGCAGTATTTTTTAGACTCCCCATATAAATGATATCAGATAGTATTTGTCTTTGTTTGTCTTATTTTACCTAGCATAATGCCTTCCAAGTCTATCCATGTTCACTCTCTTTTATGTCTACGTAGTAGTCCTGTGTGTGTGTGTGTGAGAGAGAGTGTGTGAGTGTGCGAGTGTGAGTGTGTGTGCAAGTGTATGGGTGAGTGTGTGTGTGTGAGTGTGTGTGTGTGAGTGTATTTCATCTGTCGATGGACACTTAGGTTGTTTCCATATCTTCAGTTCAGTTCAGTCGCTCAGTCGTGTCCGACTCTTCGCGACCCCGTGAACTGCAGCACGCCAAGCCTCCCTGTCCCTCACCAACTCCTGGAATTTACCCAAACTCATGTCCATTGAGTCGGTGATGCCGTACAACCATCTCATCCTCTGTCATCCCCTTCTCCTCCCACCTTCAATCTTTCCCAGCGTCAAGGTCTTTTCCAATGAGTCAGCTCTTCTCATCAGGTCGCCAGAGTATTGGAGCTTCAGCATCAGTCCTTCCAATGAACATTCAGGACTGATTTTCTTTAGGATGGACTGGTTGGATCTTCTTGCAATCCAAGGGACTCTCAAGAATCTTCTCCAATACCACAGTTCAAAAGCGTCAGTTCTTCAGCACTCAGCTTTCTTTATAGTCCAACTCTCAAATCCATACATGACCGCTGGAAAAACCATAGCCTTGACTAGATGGACCTTTGTTGACAAAGTAATATCTCTTCTTTTTAATATGCTGTCTAGGTTCGTCATAACTTTTCTTCCAAGGAGCAAGCGTCTTTTAATTTCATGGCTGCAGTCACCATCTGTAGTGATTTTGGAGCCCCCCAAAATAAAGTCTGACACTGTTTCCACTGTTTCCCCATCTATTTGCCATGAAATGATGGGGCCAGAAGCCATGATCTTAGTTTTCTGAATGTTGAGCTTTAAGCCAACTTTTTCACTCTCCTCTTTCACTTTCATCAAGAGGCTCTTTAGTTCTTCTTCACTTTCTGCCAAAAGGGTGGTATCATCTGCATATCTGAGGTTATTGATATTTCTCCCAGCAGTTTTGATTCCAGCTTGTGGTTCCTCCACCCCAGCGTTTCTCATGATGTACTCTGCATATAAGTTAAATAATCAGGGTGACAACGTAGAGCCTTGATGTACTCTTTTCCTGATTTGGATCCAGTCTCCAGGTGGTCATCATTAGTTTCCTGACACAGGAAAGTACCATAAAGTGGCTGATTTAGGACAGCAGAGATTTACTGTCTCATGTTTCTTGAGGATAGAAATCTAAAATCACGGTGTCATCAGCCCATGCTTGATGTGAAGCTTTTAGGGAAGGGTCATTCTTTGTTCACTTTGGACATCTCAGTGGCACCCCACTCCAGTACTCTTGCCTGGAAAATCCCATGGATGGAGGAGCCTGGTAGGCTGCAATCCATGGGGTCGCTAAGAGTCAGACACGACTGAGCGACTTCACTTTCACTTTTCACTTTCATGCATTGGAGAAGGAAATGGCAACCCACTCCAGTGTTCTTGCCTGGAGAATCCCAGGGACAGAGGAGCCTAGTAGGAGGCCGTCTATGGGGTCACACAGAGTCAGACACGACTGAAGCAACTTAGCAGCAGTAGCAGCCAGATTCCAAACCAGTTCAGCGTGGCATAGCACGGTGCCCTGGATAAGGATTTGTGAGTCTCTACATATTCCTATTCTAAAGAGGAAGAAAGATAATCCATCATACTGTTCTGGGTTGAATTGTATCCCCTCTAAGAGTTTGTTGTTGGGCTTCCCACGTAATGCAGTGGTAAAGAATTTGCCTGCCAAGCAGGAGACATGGGTTTGATCCCTGGGTTGGGAAGATCCCCTGGAGAAGACATGGCAACCCGCTCCAGTATTCTTGCCTGGGAAATCCCATGGACAGAGGAGCCTGGCAGGCTACAGTCCATGGGGTCACAAAGAGTCAGACACGACTGAGCAGCTAAATAGCAACAACAAGAATATGTTGTAGTCTTAACACCCAGTACCTTGAAATGTGACTGTATTTGTTTGGGGCCCTTAAAGTGGTAATGAAGATAAAATGAGGTCCTATGGGTGGCTTTAGTGCAGTATGATTGTGTCCTTAAAAGGACATCGGGACACAGATAAGACACAGACCTAGGACACCTGAGATGACCATGTGAGGAGAAGGTGGTCCAAGAGGAGAGGACACAGAAGAAACCCAGCCTGCTGCACCTGAATCTCAGACTCCCAGTGTCCAGAAATGAGAGAATGAGAAAGCAAATTTCTCTTGTCTTGGCTCCCCTGATTGTGCTATTTGGTTATGAAAGCCAGGCTCCAAATCCAGGCCTACGTTGCTGTAGAACCTGGACTCTTGGCACTGTGAGCTGTGTTTAAGCAGTGGAGGAGATAGGTGTCAACTCGGGGATTGAACAGGTGGTATTTCTGCTAAAATCCTGGGGCAATCCAACAGTAACTTTTAAAACCTAGCATTTGTTAAATGTTACTGTGTTAAAGTGCTTAGTGAGCACTTTACATGTGTTACCTTAATCAGCCTTCTGTTTTATAGGTGTGACAGTGAGGGTACGGAGAGGTTAAGTGACTCACACAGCTAATAAGTGGCGTAGCCTATTTTGCTGTGCGTGTTTTGTGTTTCAACCATCACACACAGGGGCTGACAGATTATGCTGACGTCCTCGTGTGGTATTCTGGGAAAGTCATTGTTCGTGGTGTGTGGTGTGTGTGCTAAGTCGCTGCAGTCGTGTGCAGCTCTTTGTGACCCTGTGAACTGTAGCCCACCAGGCTCCTCTTATCCGTGGGATTCTCCAGCAAGAATACTGGAATAGGTTACTATGCCCTCCTCCAGGGACTCTTCCCGACCCAGGGATGGAACCCACATCTCTTAAGCCTCCTGCATTGACAGGTGGGTTTTTACCGCTAGAGCCACCTGGGAAGCCCATTGGTTGTGGGTCTGCCATTAATGACTCAGAGAAGACAATGGCGACCCACTCCAGTGTTCTTGCCTGGAGAATCCCGGGGACGGGGGAGCCTGGTGGGCTGCCGTCTATGGAGTTGCACAGAGTCGGACACAACTGAAGCGACTTAGCAGTAGCAGCAGCAGCATTAATGATTTGGGTGACCTTGGCTGAGTCACCTAACATCGGGATGTTTTCTCCTCACTGACCCCAGGGACTGGATGAGATACTGTCTAACATCCCTGATTGGCACCTTCGGAGGTTCCTAGCGCCAGGCCTCTAAGGCAGGCGTTACATCCTCACTCCGGGAAGGAGTCATTCCTGTGATGTCATCTCGGGCCTTTGTCCACACCTGAGGTAGCAGCTCCAGATCTGCCTGATTGGTGGTTTGGACCTAACAGTTTGCTCCTTCCCTATAAAGTTAATTTTTTCAATAAGGTAGAAATTATCCCCACCCCGTGCCAGGCCCGATTCTAGGTCTTTTAAGGCTGCAGGCTTTGAGTTACATCAGCCAAAGGGTTTGGGGAGAGTGTTGCTGATAAGTGATATGATGTGTTTTCTTCCTCTAGGTTGACTGCTAACTCATTCATACCAGAGAGAAACCAACCATGGGGGGCAGCGCCCCTTAAGAGCCCACGTTGAGCCAAAGACCTCTGTGTCTTTCGCCTTATCTTGTTTCCATTCCCCACGAGACCCAGATAGATGGCAGGCAGGGTGATGATGGGGAGAGGGCGGTGGCCTGGTTCTAGGATTCCACAGGCTGAACGCAGCGTGGTGAGGACAAGGGCGGTGTGGGCTGGGCTGCTTGTGGACAATCCTGGGGGCCTGGTTTTAATCCTCTGGCAGCCCGGCCCCTGCTTTATCCCCACAGGGTCTTAATGATTTTAGTTAGCTCATTAGAGCCAAGTTTACTTAATGCATCTGGAATAGATTTTAAAACCAGAAAAGCGGGTGAGTGTCTTTCAGAGTCCCCAGTTCCCCAGCTGCCTGCTCGTGATCTCCGTAGATCTGGAAGCCCAACCTCTCTGGCTCCAGCGCTCAGACAGCGGGGTCGAAGCCTTCAGGTCCTAGTGGCTGAGGACACCCTGAGGAGCCGGACCACTGTGGCGGGGCGGTCGTCAGAGGCACCAGGGTTATTACCCCGGCACTCTTGTGAAGAGTGGGAGTGGGCAGGGCTAATGCACTTCTTCTAATGTGGGCATTGAAGCAGGCAAAACTAAGTGACTTGGCCAAGGTCACATACCACACGTGTCAGTGACAAAACAAATTAAGAGCTGGTTCTCTATTCAGTAAACCTTCTTTCTCTATCATAAAGTACAACATTCAGACACTATTGGGGATTATAGGCTGATTTTCAGTCGAATTATCTAGGAAGCCACATATTCATTTTAAATGTGCATTAAAGAAAGAAAGTGTCACTAGTATATGAAACTTGTGATTTCATTATTGCTTAGCAGGAAACTTAGTTTAATAAAAAGTCAACAAAGTAAACAATGGTGTTACACCTGGTACCCAGCTAGGATAGAAAACTCCAAGGTGGTGAATTTGGGGGAATTGCTGCCAAAATCAAGTTTGGGTTGGGTTTCTATCACTTGGCACTGGGTAAGTTCTGAATAATACATGACTGATTTCAGCCCAAGGCTACCTCTTTTCATGTAACAAATGCTGGTTTCTAAGTATTGATTTACACAAAACTTATATACATATGATTGTAGTTTGGATTCCTAGAAGGAACGTGAAAGTCTCTCAGTTGTATACAGTCCATGGAATTCTCCAGGCAAGAATACTGGAATGGGTATTCTGAGTGGGTTTTCTTCTCCCGCATTGTGGGGCGGACTCTTTACCAGCTGAGCCACAAGGAAAGTCCAAGGATACTGGAGTAGATAGCCTATACCTTCTCCAGCGGATCTTCCCGACCCAGGAATCAAACCAGGGTCTCCTGCATTGCAAGCGGATTCTTTATCAACTGAGCTATCAGGGAAGCTATCATGAAAGGAGGTCATTACTTAAAGAAAACCTAAGTAAATATTTTTGTAAAGCAAAGAATCCTTTTATATATAGATAATATTTGGTTTCTTTTGAAAGCAAATTTAGCCTTTTAAACAATTTTTATTATCTAGGATTTTGATAACCAGAAACTTCTTCCTTAAAAAAAAAAAGTTATTTGTTTTTGGCTGTGCTGGATCCTCATTGCTGTGTGGGCTCGTCTCTAGTTGTGGCGAGCAGAGGCTACTCTGTTTGGAGTGCGTAAGCTTCTCATTGTGATAACTTCTCTGTTGCGGAGCATGGGCTCTGTGGCGCTCCGGTCTCAGTTGCTGGAGCTTGTGGGCTCAGTAATTGTGGCTCCCAGGCTCTTGAGTGCAGACTCAGCGGTTGTGGTGCACAAGCTTAGTTGCTTCTCAGCGTGTGGGATCTTCCCAGACCAGGCATCAAACCTGTGTCTCCTGCATTTGCAGGCTGATTCTTTACCACTGAGCCACCAGGGAAGCTCCCAGAAATTTAATCAGTACCCAGATAACTTTAGCATGATGACAGTTAATGTATTTGTCAGAAAAATCATCTTAGCATCAAATGTGCTGCAATAAAGAATGTTCTGTTTGACATCCTTTCTCCAACCAGTGATAAATACTCTTGTCTAAGGTTAACTAAGGACTGCATTTTAGAGCTAATTCATCCTGGTGATGCTGACAAAGTTTTACTCTCTGTATTTGAGTAAATTCTGATCATCTAGAAGAGTTATATTGAAACTGAGGCAATCACTGGTACCACCGGACCCAACATTTTTAGGCCAGAATATTCTCTTCCCTGTTGTGTTGTTGACCATGTTTTCTGACCCAGAAATCAGGATGTGCATTTGAATATTTGAAATTAGGACTTCTCCCACCAGTGGTCTTGTATGTAGATCGGGACTCTGGGGTCTCATTCCCAAATTTGTTGATGTGCTTATGCAGATTCAAAATTCCTTTTTTTTTTAGATAAAAATATTTGTCCTATCTTCAGAGCCTTCTGAGACCTACTTTCTCTCTCTATTTTACCCTCAACTATCTTAGCTCCTTGCAATTCTGCTCCCAGTTCAATGTGTGTGTGGGTTTTCTACACCACCAAGCATTCTGACACCAGCTGCGTGTCCTACAATATAACTGAGTTCTGACTCTACCTACCTGGGGACAGCATCAGATCCCACAGGTTAAAGTGTCAGTACCCCCACCCCAAGCTTCAGATGCTGTGCTTCTGACCGGCTTTCAGTGATCCTGCTCCTCGGGTCCTGTTAATTGGTTAGCAGCTCACGGACTCAGAGAAACATTTTACTTGCTGAGTTTCAGAAACAGTCAGGTGGAAGAGATGTGAAGGGCAAAGTATGGGGAGAGGGCTCAGAGTGCCCATGCCTTGCTGGAGTGCACCCATCTCTGCAAATCTCCAGATGTCCACCAACCTGGAAGCACTCTGAACCCCATCTTTTGGGGGGATATTAGGAAGGCTTCATTACTTAGACATGCTTGATTAAATCATTGGCCATTGGCAGTTGATTCAACCTCCAGTCCCTCTCCCTGGAGGTCAGGGATGGGACGAAAATTTCCTACCCTCCAGTCACATGGTTGGTTCCCCTAGCAACCAGGCCCTTAAGTTTCCAAAAGTCACCTCATTAACATAAGCCTAGTTGTGGTAGAAGGGATTTGTTTTGAATATCAAGACACCTTTATAACTCTTATAAATTCCAAGCGTTTTAGGAGCTCTGTGTCAGGACTGGTTGAAGACCAAATATATATTTTTTATTATAGATCACATATCACATATATTTTTTAATATAACAACATTAAGTCTGGGGTCTGTATTCCTACCCTATCCCCGAAATCCTAACAAAAGAATGTTTTGCTGTGTTATCTCTAAGAGCAGATAGCTTTGTGGCCTGAGCAAATGATTGAAATTAAGAAGCTAGTCTAGTTGTTATTGCTGTGTAACAAACAACCCTAAAACTTAGTGCCTTAAACAATGTTAATCTTTTATTCCGCTCAGGAGCCTGCCATCTGGGCAGGGCTCAGTAGGTACAACTCACGTCTGTTCCACGTGGTATTGGCTGGGATAGCTCTACCAAGGCCGGAAGATCCACTTCCAAGACGGCTTGTTTCTGAGGCTGGAGAGTTGTGTTGGCTTCGCCTCCCTGTGGGCTTCCCCACGGGGCCTCTTGGGCTTCCTCAAAGCACGGTGGCTAGATCCCAAAGGGAACGTCCCAAGAAGCAGGAAGGAGAAGCTGCGATTTCCCAAAGGCTTGGTCTGGAAACCTGGGTGTCTCTTTCATGTACCATCCATGCAACAGTCACCAAGGCCAGATTCAAGAGGAAGGGACATAAACCCTACTTCTTGGTGGGGGTAGGGAGCGAGGAGGGGGTGGTGTCAGAGATTTGGGGTCCATGTTTTAAACCACAGGAGAGAAATGTCCTGCCTTCTCACAGACCTTCACTGAGGTTTAGAGTTCATCCTCTTGCAGTCTTTTATGGGGAAGTGAAAAAAGAAATGTCTATAAAACCTTGAATCGTTTAAACACAGTTATAGTTAATAAATGTCCCTTTTATATTGTAGTCCTTTAAAAAGTGGCTTCCCCTTGTCAGAGGTATGTGGGCGTCTTCATTTAATCAGTCACTCCCAGAACTGGCTGAAGTACAGGCGTGTGGGCACTTGGCCTTGCGGGGTGGGAGGCGTCCCCAGGCAGGGCTTGCCATGGTTATTGGTCTTCCCGGAGCAGCTCTACTGTGGCAAGAGCCTGCGCTGGGCTACAGAGATGAATGGGAAGACGCTGCAGCCCATGCCCAATCTCGGAGAGCCAGGGCTGTGTGCTGGACGGCCGGCAGTGGCCTCACTGTCCCTTGTTCTCACCCCTGCTGCTGGTGAGACAGTATGAGCCCATCCACTCTGAATGCACGGTGGACTTCTCTTTTCCTTCCTGGGGCTCTTGATTTTAGAGCGTGCCTGGCCTGGAGAGAGCTGGGCTCCAGCTTTGTCAGATAACTCCCCACTGTGTTCTCCCCATCTGTGAAACAGAGAGTTTGGTCCAGTCCAGGGGTCAGCAAACTACAGCCTGCAGACCAGGCTAGCCCGAGTCTGTTTTCCTAAGTGACATCTTATTGGAGCACAGTCATGTCTTTTGCTTTAAGTACACCCGTGGTTGCCTTTTGGTGGTTGCAGCAAGACCCATATGGCCCACAAAGCCTAACATATTAACTCTCTGGCCCTTTACAGAAAGTCTGTAGACCCCTGATATAAAAATAATGATTTTCAAACTTCATTTTAGCTACGTGTTTCTTCCTTCAAATAACTTTACCAATAAAACAGATCAATTTACCAAGAACTCAATTCATTTTACTGATTTACAATAAATCAGTTCCTCTAGTGCTTATGCCAGGCGCTCTACCAAGTCCTTTTAAATTATCAACTGGTTTTCATTCTTATAAAAACCCTGTGAGATGGATATTGTTACCCTTCCAGTTTTAGAGATGAGAAAATTGAGACAGTTAACAGGGAGGTTATGTGACTTGCCTAAGGTCACACAGCGAATAAGTGGCAAAGGCAAGCTGCGAGTTTAGCAGTCTGGCTCCAGAGTTCATGTTCTTACCTGCTGCTCACTGGCCTGATGTGCAGAGGGAGGCCGGATGACTAGATCTCACAAGGAGATGGTCAGCATCTTCCTCTCATCCTTTGGCTTCTCTCCCTGCAGCCGCCAGGACCCCTAGGACCAAATCTGATAACTCCTGGAGGCTGTCAGGTTAGCAAATTAGTAGGATCCTTAACCTTGATTGGGTTTCTCCAGGAAGAATCGATTCTGGTTGTCGGGAGCTCAAGCGGGCCTGTAACTGTGGAGAGCTCTGTTCCCTGGGAATGAGGACTCCTGACAAATGATCGTAATTATGCCTGATAAAAATGAGTGCTCAGAGACCAAGGTCCAACATTTCAGGACTGTAACTGAAAGAAGGCATCTTTCAATTAATTGCAGTGCCCCCAAACAAATATTAAAATGAGTAAATCTATGTGGAGTCAGTTCTCCGGCCCGGAGTGATTTACCTCGGAATTGAGCCATAAAATTCTGCAAGGGCTGGCTTCCCACTCTGAAATGTCACCTGCCCAGCTCCCTCCTACCAATAACCCTAAATCAACTCAGGGGAGTTAAACGATGGGCGGCAGCATTTCTTGGAGAGGTGGGAGCCTGGGGCTGCAGAGGGGCCCTTGGGGGTCTTTCCTGTGTTCACAGTAGCTGTCTTAACTGAGCCCACCTTCCTCCTAAGGGGCAGTCTTCAGGGAGCAAGTATAGCCTTCTCTGACCTTTGGAGCTGCAGAGGGGGAGGGTGACTCACTTTTATTGCCAGTGGGAAGCTGACCTTGATCTGGGGATAGTTTGAAAGTGATTGGGATCTTGGAGGAAATCTTAGTTTCAGCCGTGGTATCTATTCAGCGTTCCCACCGCCCCCCGCCCACCCCCGGCCCACTGCCTTGTACAGAGGGTCTCTCCTGAGGTTTTTGCTGTCCCTGCCTTTCCTCCTAGGTTTGTGCCCAGTGGGGCTTGGGACCCCCTAGGGTGTGTAGGGTGGGGTCTTTCTAGGTACTCCCCTGTTGCTCAGGGCCCCTGGCTCTGCCTCCTCCCCCAGCCAGCACCCCATTTCCTCCTGCCCAGCACCCCACCCTCCCCAATGATGAAATTATCTTCCTGGCAACCAGAAATCCCAGTGCCTTCTCAGAGATTTTCTGTTTGGAGAAAAGGCTTTTTAAAAAGTCTTCCAGTTTCTTTTTGGCTGCTTTCAGGCCACACTTCACTGTCTCTCGGTTTATCCAAATCGGGGTTTTCTTTATCCTCAGAGCCAGCTTTCCATAAGTGCTCCCTCCCGCCAGCCCCTCTCATTGCCTTCCTGCCTGTTTTAGGCGTGCCTGGACTTGATGGTCCGGCGTCCCACAGGCGAGAAGGTCCCAAAGCAGAAGGGGCTTTTATGGGAGTGGGTGGGATCCCTGCTTGGCTCAGATGCTTTGCGGGCTGCCTGGAAGGGTGGCAGGGGCCTTGTGGGTCTGGGGGTGGGACTGCCAGTGTGGGGTGGAGGTCCTGCTAGGGTGGGGTTGGTGGGGCACAGATTTTCTGTTCGGAGAAAAGGCTCGGGGCAGCTCCATATGCTGCGGACGACCCCTCCCCAGGCTTCCTCAACGGAAGTCCCCACAGCCTGCCTAACTTACCCTGCAGAATATTTGGCCTCATTCACCTCACAGTTAACCATCCCTGGGAAGCAGCAGGTAGTTAAGTGAGGCTGTTTCATTTGGAGGATATTTTGAAAACAGAAGCTTGGTTCTCAGGGAAGATACCTTACCAGTGTTTGTGGTTGTGTTTTTAATAATTTGCAAAATGTTACTGAAAATGTGGGGCCCCCATTGCATTAAAATACATTCAAAGTGAAGAATTATCTCCACCTCATCACTTCAGTACTGTGTTGTTTTACGTATTATATCCTTTCCCCCCTTCAATAGCAATTGGTTGATTTGCAGCTCTGACAAATAATTTTATATACTTAATTAACTTGGTTTTAAAGTTTATTTCGAGGTCCTATTTATTACAGACCTGTTTTCCACAGACCCTGAGCCCCGCAGCTCTGTTGTGTCCCCGCCTTCATCAGCAGCACCTTTTCCGAGGAGAGTACAGTGGGGTCTCTATCTGCGGCTTCTGTATCCTCAGATTCAACCAACCTTTGATCCAGCATTCTACAGGATCCGCTGTTGGTTGAGTCCCTGTAATCCCAGGGCTGGCTGTCAGGGTCCTTGAGTATCTGCAGGTTTTGGTTTCCATGGGGGGTCATGGAACGCCTCCCCCCACCCTCCGTGGTGGATATGACTGTATCCACTTTCAGCTGTGCCTCCCTAGGCGAGGGGTTTCCGTTACCCCCTCCTAAAGGAAACAGCTGAGAAATCACCAAAATCATCCATCGTACCCTTAAATAACACCGGTGGCCACTCATTTGTGTCATATTATGAATTTGCCAGGTGCCTTTTGCCTCATAGACACCCTGAGAGATGAGCAGTCTCACAACAGGACTCGGCAGCTGACGCCAGGACCAGAGGCCCTGTCCTCTCATTCTTAATCTTGTGTTCTTTCCACCATGCTATGGAACCAGCCATGGACACCAGGGAACAGACCGCTGTGCTTTAGTTAACCTTCATCTGTAAATGGGGTCATAATAGCACTCATGTCTTGGGGCCACTAGGACGCTGAAGGGGGCTGCCACATGTGCTTTAGGAAGGTGCCTGGTGACAGTGCATGTGAGCTCCTAGGAGGGGTAGCAACCCTCCCTTACGTGCCGGACACTGTGGGAAGCAGACTGATCACCTGGCTTGGGCACACCATCCAGAAATGCAGGTAACACCTAGGCCTAGATAAGCATCACTTATCTTCCCAACCGTGGGAAGGTTGGGCCCGCGGCTATCTGGCTGGCCCGCACCAGCATCCTCTTGAAGTGGTGGCCTTTCCTTTGCCAGGGCTGTTGACCAGGAGGCCAGCTGTAGAGCTGAGCCTTCAGTTGGGGATCTTGGCATGTCAGTGGGCTTTTTAAAGGTTTGTTTACTTACCTATGTATGGCTGCGTGAGGGCTATATCCAGCTGCGGTGAGCGGGGGCTACTCTCCAGTCATGGTGCACGGGCTTCTCGTTGCAGTAGCTTTTGTTGCGGACCACGGGCTTTAGGAAACCAGGCCTTCGGTAGTTGCAGCTCACGGGCCTAGTTGTCCCTTGGCATGTGGGTTCTTCCCAGACCAGGGATCAGACTTGTGTCTCCTGCAGTGGCAGGTGAATTCTTTACCACTGAGCCACCAGGGAAGCCCTCGGTGGGCTTTTTAACAGAGCAGCAGAAGTTTCCAGCCTGTTTGACAGACCAAGGCTGTGGTCGCTGGGCATTCTGGCTCCCAGCCTAACCTCACTCCTTACCTCCTCAGTGTCACTGTGTGTATACACACACACCCAGAAGGATAAAACCATCAATAGGGTGAGTGCGTGCTGTGTAAAGGAAGGAGTTCATTCATTCATTCATTCAGCCAGTATGTACTAATACTGCCATGTGCCAGGCCCCAGCAGCTAGCTGGGGGTGTAGCTGTGAGTGGAACAGAGCCTCATGGAGCTTTCTGACCACTGACAAGGACCCAAGTGCGTGCTCCGAAGGGAAATGAAGCAGGGCCAGGAGCTAAAGGATGGTTTAGCTGGTAAAGAACCTGCCTGCAATGTGGGAGATCTGGGTTCAGTCCCTGGGTTGGGAAGATCCCCTGGAGAAGGGAAAGGCTACCCACTCCAGTATTCTGGCCTGGAGAATTCCATGGACTGTACAGTCAATGGGGTTGCAAAGAGTCGGACACCGCTGAGTGACTTTCACTCACTCACTCAGGAGCTGGAGGAGCTGGGAGGGGGGTGGTGACTTGAGTGGTAAGGACAGAGTCCTGAAGGGGAGTTTATGGAGAAGTGATCAGTTTGAGGAGCAGCAGGAGGCCATGGTGTGGAGGGGAGTGGGGGCGGGGTGAGGGGTGCCAGGTCGTCTGGCAGCAGTGTCCTGAGGCAGATCTGGATTTGGGCTCAGGAAGCCTTGGGAAGGCATGCTCTGAGATCATTACCCACGGAGAGGAGAAGCTTTCACACCCGGCACGGGGCTGGGGTTTCGGAACCTCCAGCATCTCCTGCAGGTGTGGCCTCTGCAGGTTTCTCCTGCATCATTCCCTTCAGGGATGGGCCCCCCACTCAGGACAGTCCAGTGATCCCCTAGGGCGTGTGTACCCCTCCGTCCCCCGTGCTGGGTGCATCCTAGGGGGTGTGTACCCCTCCATCCTCCGTGCTGGGTGCATCCTAGGGCGTGTGTACGCCTCCATCCCCTGTGCTGGGGTGCAGTCTCAATCCCAGCAGTGGGGCTGCCTGGCGTATGCTTTGGCAGAATTCCTCTCCTCACGATGAGCCTCTGGGATCCATCCAGGATTCCTCTTTGCACCCCTCTCAGAGGACGGCATGCCCTAGGCCTCCCCAAAGCCAGTACGGAGGAGAAAGAACGTAAAACTCAAGATTAGGTCCTGTGTTTGGTCAGCACCTTGGAGGAGGGGAAAGAGTTGAGATTTTCCCAGCCAAGATGAGCTAGTTGCTTGTGGGGACTTTGCTCACAAGGTTGGGGGCCTAGGTGGGGGATGGGTCCAGCCACTGCCGGGGGGGACATCCTTCCCTGGGGGCTGCCACCCCTTCCACTGCTCAGTCTGCTTGCGACAGCTGGGACAGCACCTGCTGCCCCCGGGGGCCAGCCTCCTTCCCTCGAATGCCTCTGAGAGGAATTCCCCTTTGGGGTGGGGTTCTGGTTCTTTTCAATCCCAGAAAAAAAAAAAAAAAGAAAGCTCTGGAAAGACTGCAGAAACCCCCTTAAGGACAGCTCTGGGAAGATGACAAGAGAGGGACTTGGGGAAGGGATAGATGCTGGTGGAGTTGTGTCTAAAGGACAGTGCTTCCTGCACACTGCTCTATTTGGCTTACCAAACCCCACAGCCAGCAGCCTGCCTCACTCAGGCCTGGCTGAGAGTCTGTAGATTTGGATTTTCATTCAATTATTCAAATTTTAAAAAATCTAAAGTGACTAGTAAAGGAGTTATTAATACTATTCTTATTTATTCAACAAATTTATTTAAGAAAAAATTTTTTTTTGAGCAGCATCTAGGGCAAGGAGCTCTATGTGTTTCTGGGTGCTGGGAATATAGCAAGTGAAGAAAACAGACACGTCCTTGCGCTTGAAGTTCTAGTCCTACAACAGGAGGTCATCTTTAAAGAAAGACCTCTCAGATCTTTAAATAGTAATTCATGGAGTTACTTACATAGGCATTGTTTTAAGGACCGGTGGCTTTGTGCCAGAGAGGCTGGAGAGGGATGTGGTTGGGATGTCCAGGGACAGAGGGAAGCAGGACGTTTGTCTCTAAAGGCTAGCTGGGCAGAGGGGACTTCCAGCACTCCTTTGATGCGGCAGAAGTCAGGGAAGAATGGGATTCTGTTTATGAAGCTGAGCTTGTAAATATTAATAGCTCTTTCTGCACATGTTTATATTGCAGAGGTAATTTTCTCTGTGACTGATCTTTTCTTTGTGCCCAGGTACATGGAGCTTGTGGGAAGGTGTGCTCCTTGTCCTAGAGACTACCACGGTTAAGCAATTTGCAAGTAAAACAAAGACTCTTCAGGGTTATTTCATATGGCTGGGCCTGAGAGCGCAGGTGGAAAGAGCTCAGAGAAGTCTGGGAAGGCTTTCTGGAGGAGTTGGCTCCTAGCTACTCAGAAAGAAGCGGGGAGAGTGTCCTCAGAGGTGTGGTAACGTGAGCATGGCTGGTCTGGCACAGTGGAATTGGCAGTCGGGGAGAGAGGGGTTAGACAGTGCAGGCCCATGGGGGCTTCGCTGGCAGCCAGTGAAGGTTTTGCAGCAGACAAGTAGCCTGGTAACGGCAAGAGTTGAAGACATCTGATGGTGGGAGGGAGCTGGGAGCAGACAAATGTCAACTCCGGAGAAGGGATTCCTTCTCCATCGAGTCATGGCAGGCTATGGATAAATCACTGTCTGCGCCTCAGTTTACCTCATCTGTAAAATGAAAGTAAGATTTCTAATTCTGGTTATTTCACAGATTTGTTGGGAGTCTCAATTTTACAAATATGTGTGACAATGCTTTTTTTTTCAAGAGTGAAGTGTTAAATCAAGGGGGAAAAAAATAAAAATCCAGGCTCTTGGTGCCAGGATCTCCTCTCTTTGGCTTCCTGTCTAGAAGACAGCATGAAGTGAGAGAGAAAAAATCTCATTTTCTTGTGGATGAGGGATGTGGTCCAGGCGTCAGAGAACCAGGGAGGGGCATGTGAGCCCACAGCATCTGCATTTAATGCCCCCACGCCTACTAAGGTAGGGGGCTTGGGGGCCCTGAGCCAGAGCTGCACGCCCTCCCAGGGTCATGCAGCTCAGCAGCGGGGCAGCCTGTCAGCGGGGACTCTCCTCCACGAGCTGCTCAGAGAAGACTCTGTTACGTGGCTGCCGTAACACAGTGCCACCGTCGAGGGCCTTACACAGGACCGGTTCATTTGCTCGTGACTCTGGAGGCCGGGAGTCCAGGAGCAAAGGCTGGCTTCTCCCGAGGCCTCTCTCCTCGGCGTGGGGATGGCTGCTTCTCGCTGTATGCTCACAGTGTCTGTGTCCTGATCTCTTCTTGTAAGGACACCAGTTGTGTTGGACAAGAGCCCACCCTAATGACCTCACTTTACCTGAATCACCTCCTTTAAAGGTACCGCCTCCAAAGGCAGTCACATTCTGAGGAACTGGGTGTTTGGACGTCAGCATATGAATTTGGGGGAGGGGGCACAATTCAGCCCTTCATACATATATATATATTTTTTTCTTTTCCCAAAATTTCCAGTTTTAAGTGGAAAGGCACATTCCTGGAGGAAAAAGGGATTGAGAGTTGAAAATTCCCAGGAGCTTTTAGAGACCTGATTTTGGGGGACATGGGCACCACTGAGCATTGTGACAAAGCAAACATAGATAAGTAAATGATTTGGTGCTCCTGGGAAACTTGAAATAGATTCACTTGTGTAAACTTTCATAACCAACCACCGCCCCCCCCCCCCCCCGAATTACAAAAAAGTGCAATTAACTTGCTTTATGCAAAACTTCTGGAGAAGGAAATGGCAATCCACTCCAGTACTATTGCCTGGAAAATCCCATGGACAGAGGATAGGCTACAGTCCATGGGGTCGCAAAGAGTCGGACACGACTGAGCGACTTTCATATATTATATTTATATATGCAAAACTTCATAACAGGTTTTCTTTAAATCCTCAACCTCACTGGTATACTTAAAAAGTGATTTAACACCATGTGATTAAAGTACTACGTTTGCAGAGCCTAGCCATTAGAGGCAGGGAGACAGCCTGTAATTAAAATTTTGCTGAACCTTCCTCTCCCAAAGACCAGTTCAGTTTACAGCAGTTGACGATCAGAACAGCTGAAAAGCACCAGTGGGTCTCCTGTGCCTTCAGCTCTAGGAGAGTAAGTGCAGGGATCCGACCAGGCTTGGGGGCAGAGGGGGAACACCGACCACTCAGCTCCCGCCTGGTACCTGGACGTCTGCCCTACTGTCCTAGCGGCCAGCCTTGAGCTTATACTGGCAGCCACCTGACCTCATCCTTGACCTCTGTCTCTAGGGGGCCGTGATTCTGGACCCTGGTTAGTGAGAGGGCCAGGAGACATAGGTCAATGAATGGTGAGTATTATCCAAGCCTGATGTTAGCGATTTCCACCTGCAGACATTCACTCTTACCAAAGCTGCAGACGTGGCCAAGTTGACTAACTCCCAGCCCTCCCCGTAAACGGAGCCCATTCTCCGGAAATAGGAGAGGAAGCCACGAGGCTCCTCCCCACCCCGCAGAGAGGAGGAGAGCACGTGTAACCAGGGAAGTGCACGTGTGACTGATCATCTGCAGGGAGCTGTGACGTGATTGTTACAGCATACAAGCTGACCATTATTGGGAGGAAGAACACTTGTCACCCTGGGCCGAGGAGACTGGACTTTATTAAAGTCAGTTGCTCGTTGGGTATGAGATTCTGTCCTTCCATCATAAATATTTATTAAGAACCTACTGCATGCCAGAACTGGGCGGTGCACAGAGGGCAATGTGGCAGTCTGCTCTGGCCGGAGAGCCTTCAAGAGCATTTCTAGAAGTTGAGTACTTTTTTCCTGCTCTGAACGGTTGCACAGACTAGTGGGGGAGCCAGACGTTTACACACAGAGTGGAGGGAGATGCCCAGGGCACCGTGCAAGGCCTTGGAGGGGTGCCTGGCCCAGCCCCGGAGTCAGGGAAGGCTCCTAATGGGAGTGGTGAATAAACTAAGAGGTACATCAAAGGATGCAGGGGAGTAGGTTTGGCCAAGAGGTGGGGCAGGAGTGTTGAAGACAGAAGGAACATTATGTGTAAAGCCCTGGTGGTGCATGGGTGGGGTCTTCTAAGGATACAGACTTGGAGGAGAGTACAGGGAAGTGAGGATTGGGGCTGGAGTGTTGATCAGAGGCCAGGGTGTGAAGGCTCCAGATGGAGATGAGCCAGACTTTGCCCCACATGTTTGAGATGCACTTTGGGGCAAGAGATCTGGGCCAGGTGCCTTGGGCTCAAGGGACCACAGTGCTGGGCAGTCTGGACAGAGCCTACACTTAGCCCCACTCCCCCGCCCCCGTACCTGGTGCCCTGAGGGCCCATTCAGTCCCCTGATTGGCATCCAGGTTGGAGGATTTGTTCTTTGATTTTGCTGTGAGGTTTTTGGATGGCCTCCTTCCCTTCACACTGAGTTGCTTGGCTCTTTCTTGGAGTATGGTGCCTCCATGTCCCTTCACACCAATGCAGATCTCTTCGGAGCCTGGCAGCCTTTGTTGTTTAGGGAATGTGCTAAATAAATCGCTTCAGTCACGTCTGACTCTTTTCAACCCTATGGACTCTAGCCCACCAGGCTCCTCTGTCTGTGGGATTCTCCAAGCAAGAATACTGGGGTGGGTTGCCATGCCCTTCTCCAGGGAATCTTACCCTCCCAGGGATCAAAGCTGCATCTCCTGGTGCTCTTGTACTGCAGGCAGATTCTTTGCCACTGAGCCACTGAGGTATGCCCATTTGTTAGGGTGAGGTGAAAGTGAAAGTCAATCAATGGTGTCTGACACTTTCCAACTCTCTATAGTCCATGGAATTCTCCAGGCCAGATACTGGAGTTGGTAGCCTTTCCCTTCTCCAGGGGATCTTCCCAATGCAGGGATCAAACCAGGTCTCCCACATTGAAGGCAGATTCTTTACCAACTGAGCCACAAGGGAAGCCCAAGAATACTGTAGTGGGTGGCCTATCCCTTATCCCGGGGATCTTCCCGACCCAAGGATCGAACCCAGGTCTCCTGCATTGCAGGCAGATTCTTTACCAACTGAGTTATCAGTTCAGTTCAGTTCAGCCGCTCACTCCTTGTGACCCCATGGACTGCAGCATGCCAGGCCTACCTGTCCATCACCAACTCCCTGAGTTTACTCAAACTCATGTCCATTGAGTTGGTGATGCCGTCCAACCATCTTATCCTCTGTCATCCCCTTCTCCTCCCACCTTCAATCTTTCCCAGCATCAGGGTCTTTTCCAATGAGTTGGTTCTTCGCATCAGGTGGCCAAAGTATTGGAGTTTCAGCTTCAACATCAGTCCTTCCAATGAATATTCACGAC
Source organism: Budorcas taxicolor (assembly GCF_023091745.1). NCBI lineage: Eukaryota > Metazoa > Chordata > Mammalia > Artiodactyla > Bovidae > Budorcas > Budorcas taxicolor. The sequence goes on from NC_068931.1 coordinate 48,766,219, forward strand.
TGATTTCCTTTAGGATGGACTTGTTGTATATCCTTGTAGTCCAAGGGACTCTCAAGAGTCTTCTCCAATACCACAGTTCAAAAGCATCAGTTCTTTGGTGCTCAGCTTGCTTTATAGTCCAACTCTCACATCCATACATGACTACTGGAAAAACCGTAGCTTTGACTAGAAGGACCTTCATTGGCAAAGTAATGTCTCTGCTTTTTAATACACTGTCTAGGTTGGTCATAACTTTTCTTCCAAGGACCAAGCGTCTTTTAATTTCATGGCTTCAGTCACCATCTGTAGTGATTTTGGAGCCCCCCAAAATAAAGTCTGTCACTTTTTCCCCATCTATTTGCCATGAAGTGATGGGATTGGGTGGCATGATCTTAGTTCTCTGAATGTTGAGTTTTAAGCCAACTTTTTCACTCTCCTCTTTCACTTTCATCAAGAGGCTCTTTAGTTCTTCTTTGCTTTCTGCCATAAGATTGGTGTCATCTGTGTATCTGATGTTATTGATATTTCTCTTGGCAGTCTTGATTCTAGCTTGTGCTTCATCCAGCCCAGCATTTCTCATGATGTACTCTTCATGTAAGTTAAATAATCAGGGTGACAATATACAGCCTTGACGTACTCCTTTCCTGATTTGGAACCAGTCCATTATTCCATGTCCAGTTCTAACTATTGCTTCCTGACCAGCATACAGATTTCTCAAGAGGCAAGTCAAGTGGTCTGGTATTCCCATCTCTTTCAGAACTTTCCACAGTTTATTGTGATCCACACAGTCAAAGGCTTTGGCATAGTCAATAAAGCAGAAATAGATGTTTTTCTGGAACTCTCTTGCTTTTTCAGTGATCCAGTGGATGTTGGCAATTTGATCTCTGGTTCCTCTGCCTTTTCTAAATCCAGCTTGAACATCTGAAAGTTCACAGTTCATGTACTGTTGAAGTGTGGCGTGGAGAATTTTGAGCATTACTTTACTAGTGTGTGAGATGAGTGCAATTGTGCGGTAGCTTGGGCATTCTTTGGCATTGCTTTTCTTCAGGATTGGAATGAAAATTGACCTTTTCCAGTCCTGTGGCCACTGCTGAGTTTTCCAAATTTGCTGGCATGTTGAGTGCACCACTTTCACAGCATCATCATTTAGGATTTGAAATAGCCCCAAAATACCGACTTGTCCTGGAAATTCCGGGGATTGAACCCAGGGCCTCATGCATGCAAAACATTCAGTCTAAGTCAAAGGAACCCGCCCATGAGTGTTGGTTAGTAACAGACACCAGAAATAGCCAGGGCTTTATTTATCTCTGTATGTCTCTCTTGCCTCAGAGGGGCCTGGAGGTAGGCTGGCCAGAGCTGGTATGCTGATTCTATGGGCCTTCAGCCACTTCCGTCTTTTTGTAACACTAGCCTCTGTATTTGGCCCTTTTATTCAAGGTCACCTCATGATCCAACATGGTTGCTGAAGTACCAGCCATCACACAGGGTCATTCTGGAAAGGCGGAGGAAGAACTGGAATCAGTTTTCATTGATCGCTCCTGTCTGCAAGGGAGCCTGGGAGATGTAGTTCTTCAGCTGAGTACTTATCCAAGGTTCTGTTAGTGAGGACGAGTGGGGGAATGGTTGTTGATTAAGCAGGTAGCAACCGCTGCCATGGCATGTTGTAACAGTGAGCCAAGGAGGGCAAACAGCTCCCTGAGGGCGTGCCTCTGTGTTCTGTACCATCTGTCTGGCACCAGCACCCTGTGGCACAAAAGGAGATGCTGCTGACGGGGCAGATGAATGAAAGAAGACACAGGGAAACTCCACTTCTGATCAGCGGTCAGTAAGCCCACAGGACCAAGCATCTCAGAGAATAGCAGAACCAGGGACTGGAGGCCTAGCCCCACTTCAGACTTGGACACGCCATTTACTTTTTCAGGCCTCAGTTTCTCCCTCTTCAGAAAGTGGAATAATCCTACTCCGAAAGATTAGTGACAGGGATGAAACAAGTCAGTATACATAACTAAATGGAGGTTTATGGTGGTGATCTGCAGCTTGTTTAGCTTTTCAGATGGCTTCCCCTCCCTCTAGGTAAAGTCTAGAAGATGAAATTACTTTGCTGAGCTGAATTACATATACTGACTTCCCTTCTCATAGTCTACCCCACCCACCTAAGCCGCAGGAATCATAATATCCCCTTGTGTTTCCAGACATCTTTCTTATGAGGAACTCAAAACCTTGATTATCTCTGGACCATCTAATATTCCAACATATAGGGAGGGATAAGAATTTCTATTTATATCTGGAAAATGGGGAAGTAACCCACCTGGGATCAGAGCTGCAGCTAAAACCCAGAGCTCTTTCTCCTGAGATAGTATAATAATATTTACAAACTTTGCTTTTTTTTTTGGCTGCATGGCTTACAGGATCTTAGTTCCCCAACCAGGGATAGAACCTGGGCCCTCGGCAGTGAAAGCACCAAGTCCTAACCAGTGGCTTGGCAGGGAATTCTCCAGATCTTTTGGCTTAGGTGGTAAAGAATTTGCCAGCAATGTGGGAGATCTGAGTTCAGTCCCTGGGTTGGGAAGATTCCCCTGGAGAAGGAAATGGCAATCCACTCCAGTATTCTTGCATGGAGAAGTCCATGGACAGAGACACCTGGTGGGCTACAGTCCATAGGGTCACAAAGAGTTGGGCATGAATGAGCAACTAACTTTTTTCACTTTGTTTTTAAAGCAACAGATGCAGCTCTTCAAAATAATCCTTCGTTGGGGACCTTGTATGCAAAACAGGAAACAATGCCATTGGCTGTCCCTGCCTACAAGTCGCCTCCCTGAAAAGTGCCCCTGACTCCCCCCAAGACCCCTTGGTGGGCTGTCCTTGGTCCTTCAGGAAGCATCCACTTCTGCTGCTGCCCAGTGCTTCATGGGTTTTGAGTGCCCTGGGCAGACACAGGAAGTAGAAGCCCAAGCCCTCCCCTCGTTTGGGGAGATGAGCGATTTGATCAGCACGTGACAGTACATAGATGTCATCACACCTTGGCTTGGTTCCAGCCTGGGATGGAGACCCTCATGGTCCGGCCCAATCTCCCCACCCAGGCCAGAGTCATCGCCCATTCTCCCAACGCTTTACCTTAAAGAGGTTCTCAAGTAGTTCTTTCATGCTTGAAAGAATTATACATTGTGTGGTATAATCATATACCCCAAATATAAGTAATTACAACTTATTATCCATTTTTCCTTTCATATTTTTGAATGCTTTCGTACTGTGTTCTTGCCAGGCTGCCTAACTTTTTAATGAATCTACCCTTGTGTGCTCATCCTGCCTTTTTGGGGGTTCACATTCATTATCTAATAGAAATTTAATTTTTAAATTTTGTTTGAAGAAATAATACGCAGTTAAAAAATAAAGTTAAAATAAAGTCAAAATAAAAAATAAAGCAACAACCCCAACATCCATCAACCAATCTGTGGATAAACAAGATGCGGTATATCCATACAATAGAATATTACTTAGCCATAAAAAAGGAAAGAAGCTGATATATGCTACAGTTTGGATGAACCTTGAAGACATGCTAAGTGAAAGAAGCCAAACTCAAAAGTCAGGTATTATACGATTCCATTTATAGGAAGCATCCAGAACAGGTAAATCCATGGCAACAGAATGAAGGTTGGTGTTTGGCAAGGGTGGGGAGGTTGGGGGAATAGAGAGTAATTGCTTGATGGGTGGAGGGTGTTCTTCTGGTGTGATGGAAATGTTTTGGAAGTAAGTAGAGATGGCAGTTACACAACAGTGTGCACGTAATAAATGCCCCTGAATTGTACAGTTTAAAATGACTGAAATGGTTAATTTCATGCTATGTGAATTTCATCTTAAGAATTGAAAGAAAAAAAAGATAATCTGTGAATTATGGAAATACTGTTTTCACATTGTCCTCATCCATTTGTCCCTTCCTTTTTGCCTTCTTATTCACTCCCTGGAGGTAACAATTTTTGAAGAAAATTTTTGTTATTAACAATTCCAAAAGATGTAAAAATAGACAGAATTGCATTAACATCATGAATTACTGTACCTACCACCCAGGCTCCTCAGTTCTCATCTCATGGCCATGCTTGATTCTTTTCTACTGTTCATTCGTCTGTCTCTGGATTATTTGAAGCAAATCCCAGACACTATTTTACTCACAAGTAATAAGTCAATATATATCATAAGGTAAGGTAAGTCGCTTAGTCGTGTCCGACTCTTTGCGACCCCATGGAATGTAGCCTACCAGGCTCCTCCCTCCATGGGATTCTCCAGGCAAGAGTACTGGAGTGGGTTGCCATTTCCTTCTCCAATATATCATATATATCAGTAAATTAAAAAAATATATAACCGTAATATATACCACTTTCAATAGTATTTTGTTATTCCTTCTGTTTTCCCATGCACTCCAAAAAATACATTCTGATTTTTTTCCCCCTTTCTTACATCAGAGGGACCATCCTGGAATTCTATTCTGTACCTGTTTCCTTTCACCTTATGGCTAACACTGTATAGATCTTTCCTGTGAATCCGTGCACAGGGATCTTCCTTCTTTCTTTCTGTCATACGACTGTATACTAGTTTATTCACCCAATACCCTGCTTCTAGTGATTTTCAGTCTTTTCCTTCAGATAGTCTGAGCAGGACCCTGCAGATTAAGCGGTCAAAGGCAAATCATATTTGGCTCACCGTCTTGAGAAGCCTGGAGTAGGCAGATTCTTCAGAGAAACAGAACCGTTAGAGAGAGTGAGGGAGAGAGAATTCTCCTGGGACTAGCTCGAGCTTCCCTCCACCATGGTGGTCTCAGTGGACGAGGCCTTGTTTCATGGTGGCTGCTTTCCCTCAGAACACAGATGCGAAGGCCTCCAGGTCTTCAGTCTTAGGCCTGGAAAGAGCATAGTGCTCCTGCTGCTGCTTTGCTGAACATCCAGTAGCACGCTGTGGACACGTCCATCCCTATAGGGAACGTAGTGGAATCTCTGGATGCTCAGGAAATGTTAGCCGTTTGATTAGAGCACTGGGCTGTCTTGAGGTCTGGCTCTTGGGGTAACTTCCTGTGGGACTTAGCCCAAGACCTACACCTTCTCTGGATCTCTAAATGGGGCTGATAGAAATAATGCTGCCAGGTCTAGGTCCACATGAGATAAGACAAGAACAGCTATGAACGGTGTTGGCAGCTGGGTGTGGCAGGGTACTGCGGACCTCCCTTCCTGAAGTTCCCACCCCCAGAAATGGGGCCTGCCTCTGCTGCAGGGGGCAGAATCTAGGGGTGAAGGAGGGTAGGTCCTGGTGCTTCCTCCTGAGATGTCCAAGCAGGCCACTGGGCAGGTGGGCGGGTAGGATTTGAGTCTATGAGGGACAAGGGGCAAGGTTGCTGCTTTTGTTGAGATCCATCAGCGGCATCATCCCTTTTACATCTTTTCTCGTGGACCCTCATTGCGGTTCTGTAAGGCAGTGACTCTTTTGCCCCTTGGAGAGTTGTCCCCATGGTGACGGAGCGGAGGGACAGCCAGAATTCCAGCTTAGGCCCTCGGGGCTCCAAACCCCATGCTCTTTGCCCACAAAGCTGGCTGGGAAGAGAGACGCTTGGCAGAATACCAGAATTTTCCTTACTGTGAACACTGTTGCCTCTAATTAGATTAATTTTCACTTTTCTTTTGCCTTGGAGGGGGTTGATGATGCAGCGGGGTTACAGCACTGCTCCGCGAGCAGAGGTGTGAATGCTGGCGTGAGATCCTCTGGGCCGAGAAGCAGTCAGCTCTGTGTTTACTTTCTCTCCCCGAGCCCCGTGAAGGAGCCTCGCCTCAGCCACAACGGGGCAGGCATGGCTGATGGAGGCCCAGCCTCTTGGTCGGGCTCTCCTCCCCTGGAATGTCGGGACTGTTAGAAATGCTCCCTGTCTGGCATGTGTTTCTAGAAACGCCCTGAGCACGGGTCTGTGCTGGGTTGTGGCCCCAGCCCCAAGCCCTGGTTAATCCGGGGTAAATAAAGCACCCACTTATGTAGTCTCCTCTCTCCAAGGTAAACTTTGGAAGTCAGGGCTTTTGCCTGGATTAAGGCCTTAGCAAATGAGCGTGCTTTTCCAATCACAATCTTGCTTTTTCACCACAAGGGGCCAACAACAAACATTTATGGAGGGCCCAGGGCATGTGCCAGACGGGCCCGCGCTGGACAAATGTGTGTGTGGTGGAACTGAGCCTCAGACAGGACTCACTGGTGAATAATTCCAGCCTGTGGACTGTCCCTCCCTGACCTCAGAGAGCAGGGCCAGCACACATGGTGCCCAGGTGTTGCCCGCCTGCCCTGGCACCAGAGAGTGCTAAAGAGTGGGCCTGCATTCTGGGAGCTGTGGGTGTGCGGTCACTCACTCCAAGGCTGCTCCAGGGCAATGCTGACCTTTGGAAGGGCAAACAAGTGGCCTCTGGGGCTTTGCCAGGCCACCCGCCAGCCCGGGAAAGACACACTTCATACAGCATGGTGTTTTCCCCTTCTCCTTGGGCCTGACCATCTCTACTGGGAAATCAGAAAGGTACAGTACCTGGGGTGGTGTCAGGCCTGCTGGTAGCTTACGGCCCTTTCCTAGGACCAGCCTCTCCGTTCATCTGCGGACCTTTGCCCGTTCCCCTGCGTCGCTCTGGCATCCTCCCCTGGGGCCCACTCCTCACCCCTCTCGCTTTCCGAGTTCTCTCTCCATGCAGTTCTGTCCTTCGGCCAACACAAACTCCAGAACAAGGAGGCGAAAAGCCACCTCGAACAGAGGCTCTGCTCGTTTCCAGGTTCACATGCCAGCGGAGGCATAACCGTTTAATCGCTGACACCATCTCCAGTAAGACCACATAAACCCAGTCCTGTGGAGGCCTTAAGTACAGGATTTGACGCAAACAAAGGAAATGGGACATAGGTAGGATTTGGGCAGCTCAGACGCACCTTTTATATACTTCTGCTTAGACTCTGATTCTCTGTTCTTTGTAAGCTTTGGTGCTGGGGGATTTCAGGGCTTGTCTTGTATGTGGTTTTGGTTTCTGCCTTCCTCCATCCTGGAGCTAAATAGTCTTAACAGGTTGAAATTGCTGATGATTATTAAAACCTTGAGAGCTGCCGGGGTGGCCTGTGTGATGGGAACAGTTCGTGTCGCGTGGAGCCCTGGGGAGAGCGATTTGAGCAGGGTTGGCCAAGAGGAGTCGGAGTTCTGCGTGGGGAGGGGGGCGTGACCTAAGCTGGCAGGCCTCAGTGGGTGGCCAGAGCCAGGGCCTCGGTTCCCCGAGGAGGAGCGTCAGCTGCCCCGCGCCCCCGTGGCCTGGGGACTCCGAGGCCTTGCGGGAGCTTGAGGTTAGAGCGATGAGGAGAAAACCACAACAAGAAACTGTGGTTTCAGGAAGACTCTGCCTCGTGTGTCCCTGCCTGGGGACCAGAGGGCGGGGCCGAAGCTCAGGCTTTGAGGCGGGTGGTGTCCGAAGCCCCCCCGGAAGGAAACAGTCTTTTGCTGGTGGTGGTGTTCAGCTGCTGAGTCATGTCCGACTCCAGTCTTTTGGGGACCTCGTCTTTCACCCTCAGAGATGTTTATCCAGACTGTGGAGCATCCTTCCGTCTGTCTCACGTCTCTCAACCTGAACTTCCTTCTGGTCTTCATTCATCTTCAGCTGGGACACCTGGTTTTCTTCCCATTTCTGTCTAGTCCTCATCTTCAGCTGAGACACCCAGTTGTCGTGCCTCAGCTACTTCATGGCCCTCATTTCCAGTCCTTTCCCTTCTTCTTTTTTTTTTTTTAATAAAAGCTTTCTTGAGATTTAATTCATATACCATAAAATTCACCTGTTCATTTATTTTTGTCTGCACCGTGCAGCAGGTAGGATCTTAGTTTCCTGACCAGGGATCAAACCCCATGGCCCCCTGCAGTGGAAGCACGGAGTCCTAACCCCTGGACTGCCAGAAAATTCCCCAAATTCACCCTTCTAAAGTTGGTGACTTTGAATATATTCACAGTGCTGTGCAGCTGTCTCTTACTATCTAGAGATGGCATTTTCTAGAATCTTGTCACCCAGAACATTCCTATCACCTCCTGTACCCATTTGCAGTCACTCCCGATTCTTCCCAACTCCCTCAGCCCCAGGCAACCTCTAATCAGCTTTGTTTCTCTATAGATCTTCCTGTTCTGCACAATTTCCTATAAATGCTGTGACTTTGCCACGCTATTATACATTCCCACTTTAGCATCGTGCCGCATCCCCCCCATTTATTATAATAAATTTCCCATTTCACAGTAAGAGAAGGTGAGACAGCAGTACTCCATTTTCATAAATTCTGCAGCTATTTCTTTTTATTTTAAAAAAATTGATCTTTTGGAAAAATCCTGAGATCTACCACAATGCAGTCTGAATTATGTAACTAACTGGCCCTGCGTCCAAATTTACACTTTGCTCCTTGTATTTGCAGAAATAATTCTTTGCCACCCCCTTAGGTTTGGGGGCTTTAGTTTGGCCCTGCCTTGCTCCTCTCCACATTCCGGGAACTTTTCTTCTTAATTTCTGTTCCTTTCTGCTGCCTGAGCCAGGCTGGGCCTGGAGGCTCCCCTCCTCTCGCTGGATTCCTGCAGACTTTCTTTCTGGCATTTCTCTCACCACTGGCACTTCCTCCGAGGGAAGCCAACCAGGAATAAAGAGCAGCCGGCAAGGGGCGGGAGGGCTTTCTCTGCTGGCAAAAAATGGGGCAAAGCAAGTGCCTGGGAGAATGGGGTTCCCATCCAGTTTGTTCCCTAGGGTCAGACCGCCAGCAACCCTTCACCTCATTTCTTTCTTTTTTATTGCTTGTGTGGAACTGGGAAGCTCAAGGGTGTGTCCATCCTGCAAGTGTTTATTGAGCTCTAAGTGAGGACTTAGTTCCCAACAAGGTGTTATTACCTGTCACCGGAGGGGAAGATGGCAGGCGGGAAGGAGTTAAGGCTTCATTCAGGGAGAAAGAGGTATGATTAAGTGGCAAAGGGTGTGCTTGGGAGATAAATGCTGGTAAGCTGTAGGTTACTGTGGGCCAGAGCAGGGGAGGCCTTGTGTCTGAGATGGGTGCAGTGGCCCTGCAGGATCGGGTCAGGTTAGACTTGGGTGGAGAGGGTCCCATTCTGGAGGCTGTTCTGCTCTTGAGGATGTCCCGTGTGACTTGGCATCTTGAGGCCAGGAGGAGAGAGGACTCAGAGTGAAGCTTCCCTGGAAACAGGAAGTGGGGCCTGCGAGCTGTGATAAGACCAACTGCAGCTACTGGAGCTGTTTGGGGTTGAGTCCTGGGACCTGGATTAGAGGCTCAGTGAGGACAGGAAGGGCCATCAGGAGCTGGCCACGGTTGTCCAGGCAGCTGGCACAGAGAGCGCAATGGCGGTGCAATGGATGGTGTAAAGACATCATTAGGAGCAAAGAGGAAGGGATGAGAATTGAAAGACTGTGGCAGAAGACTCCTCAGGGCCTTACAGCGTTGGATGAAGGAGGCACCTGGGTGTGGTGTCTAGTCTGCGTGGTCCTCTGGGTGCCTCCAGCAGGCAGGGCCTCCCTGCTATGCCTCCTGGGTCAGGGTCTCCTCTGTGCCCTGAGTGGGTTTCAGAGGCTTACTGGGCCAGGTGCCCCTGCTGACTGTGTGCTATGTGTGTGCTTCTTGGTACAGGGACGGTCTGTTTACCTTGTGTGTGTGTGTGTGTGTGTGTGTGTGTGTGTGTGTGTGTGTTAGTCGCTTAGTCGTGCCCACTCTGTGACTTCATCGACTGTAGCCCACCAGGCTTCTCTATCCATGGGCTTTTCCAGGCAAGAGTACTGGAGTGGGTTGCCATTTCCTTCTGTTTACCTTGTGACCTCCCAACTAGCAGGTTGTCAAACAGAAGCTATGGTAGTGATGGCGGTCGGGGTGGGGGTAAGGAGCACCCGTATTAGTGGAAGTAATAATATCATCATTTGGAGTATTAGTACTAGTAGAGTTAATATCAGCATTTGAGTAGATGCTAGAAAGAGAGAAGATGAAGTCGCTCAGTCACGTCCAACTCTTTGTGACCTCGTAGACTGTAGCCTCCAGGCTCCTCCATCCATGGGATTCTCCAGGCAAACATACTGGCATGGGTTGCTATTTCCTTCTCCAGGGAATCTTCCCGACCCAGGGATTGAACTCGGGTCTCCCACATTGCAGGGAGATGCTTTACCCTCTGAGCCACCAGGGAAGCCCTGAGTAGATGGTATATACAAAGCATTTTGCTAACTCTAGATGATTTAGTCCTTGCTACAACCCCATGGACCGACCCGATTCTATAGGTAAGAAGACATGAAGGATTAAGTGACAGCCTGGACTCAGCTCCCAGTCTCATGGCTTCAGACCCCGTGCTATCGGTCTTTCTGCTCCACGCTCTCTCAGAAGAGCAGGTTCTGTCACTGTCTGCTGAATCACATTGATGGTGACTGTGCCACTTTAGAGCTGGGAGAATGCATGTCAGCACCTCCGGACCTGCCCTTCACCCCCTGTTCAGCCATGCCTGTGATGGAGGGTTAGGAGAGGAGAGAGGAAAGTGCTGGAGAGGAAATGCCCACCTTCAGGGAGGCTGGGCAGCAGGACTGTGCAGAGCACAGCCCCAGCCATACCCACCGTGTGACCCCCCATCCCACTCGGCCCTGAGGAGAGTCTCCCCGTGATAGCTGGTGGGGCCAGCCATGCTCAGAGCACTGGCCAGATAGGTTCTTAGGCGAGGAAGGACAGAGAGGTGGATCAGGGCAGAGAACTGATGTCCAGCCGGTACTCTGCAGAATTAGATGCTGCAGAAAATTTTAACAAATGCTCTGTTACCTTAATTTTCTCAGAGTATCAAGTATTTAGACATCATAGGGAGGAGAGTGCTAGCAATCCAAGAGAGCTTTGAGTTCAGGTTGCATTGTTCCTAGATTTGTAGATGGGCAGGGCAGGGAGCTGAACTATTTTTAGAGGATGTTGCATTAGTTTCGTAATTAACAGACAGCATGCCTGCTGCTACGCACTCTCCTTACTCAACACTTTATTGTAATCGGTGTTTTAATCATCTTCAAACAAGATCCTAAGGTCTGTGAGGGTCTGGAACACGCCTGTCTCATTTGCTGTCCCATCCCCCATGCCGGGCACATGGAGCGAAGATTAATTCGCCTACAGGGGTTGCAGAAGGTGCCGACGACTGGGTAGCTCACTGGTGAAAAGTTTGGTAAGTGGTGGCAGCAGCTTGACCAAAGCATGAAAGGCAGAGGCAAGGAATGTCTGGGGAAGGGCAAGTGACATTGGAACAAAGTTGAGGACTGTTGGAGTTGGAAAAGGCAAGATAGGTCTCAAATATCAAGTCACTTACATCTTTAGGGAATTAGGGCTGAAAACACATGTCGAAAGAACATGCATGTTTTCTGACAATGGTCTTTCTGCAGACACTCCTAGCTTAATGCAGCGCCTTTGTCAGAATTAGGAAAAGACATTCCTTAGCTTTCTGGAGGAGGGCATGGCAACCCACCCTGGTATTCTTGCCTAGAGAATCCCATGGACAGAGGAACCTGGTGGGCTACAGTCCATGGGGTTGCAAAGAGCCACACATAACTAAAGCGACTTAGCATATCCCTTATCTTGGTGGAAGGATTTTGATGAAAACAACCCCCCCACCCCAGGTGGCTACAGCCTTGCTTTCAGGCACATAGTTTGACAAATGAGATATGAGCTGACTCCCAGCTCTCACTTACTCTCTTGAATAAATGTCTTTGAGCAAGACACAAACTGCACAACTGTATGCTGCTGCTGCTGCTGCTGCTAAGTCGCTTCAGTCGTGTCCGACTCTGTGCGGCCCCATAGATAGCCTCCCACCAGGCTCCTCCGTCCCTAGGGTCACCCTTTTGAGATTTAAAGTCTGGGTTTAGGCTCTTGATTTAGAGGACGTAAGATGGGAAGCCTTTCTGTGTCAGTCCTATCTATTTACACCTTTCTCTTGGCCCTATGTTGCTGTTCTTCCAACAAAGGAGGCATTGTTACCACTGGAGGTCAGAACCTTTATGAACACATTGCCCACAGTTCCCAAATATTGGTCCCAGACCCCGAAGAACATTACTCTCACCCAAGGGGCTTATCAAAATGCAGATTCCTGTTCCCCAGACTTACACTGTGTGTAATTCAGGAGGTAAGACAGAACCCAAGAATCTGCATTAATTAATTAATTTTTATGGAACTAGCCTATTTCTTCAGTTTATAGATGAGGAAACACCTAGAAAGGGATGCTGACTGATCTGGGCACATCTGGAGTAGGGTGGGGACCTGACCCCACCCTGCTGATTTTCAGTGCAGGCTAACCTCCTCGCACCTACGCACTCCCCCCACCCCCCTCCCACCAGCTTATCATCTCAATATAATAATGATAATAGGTGAAAGTATGAATAACCTTGAAGTATGGGTATAAAATGCTGAAGAAATAAGTAACAAATTCACCCGTTATTTTCGTACAACCTGAGTCATCTAATTCATGAGAAGTGAAAATCTTGACATTCTTAACAGTATTAATTTGAGTTATAGAATAACGTCATTGTTTTGCTTCCTCCCCAAGCAGTGAGGGCCTTATAACAGTCTACAGAGAATCCTGGCTATGTCAAAAAGCGTTATTGATGCATACATCAGCAGGTACGCATAAGCAAAACGAAACAAGTGGGACTACATCAAAGTAAAAAGCTTTCGTATGGCAAAGGAGGCAATCAAGAAGGGGAAAGAGCAGCTTACCAAGTGGGAGAAAATCTTTACAAATCATATATCAAAGGGTGACATCCAAAAATATTAGGACTTCATATAGTAAAATATCAAAAAACCAAACAATCCAAACAAAAACTGTGCAGAAGACTTGAGTAGACATTTTGCCAGAGGAAGACACACAGATGGCTTACGGGCACATGAAAAGATGCTCAGCACCACCAATCAGAGAAATGCAAGTCAAAACCACAGTAAGGTTTTCACCTCACAGCTGTCAGAATGTGCTGTGCTGCGCTTAGTTCCTCTTAGTCAACTCTTTGTGACCCCATGGACTGTAGCCTGCCAGGCTCCTCTATCCGTGGGGATTCTCCAGGCAAGAATACTGGAGTGGGTTGCCATGCCTTCCTCCAGGGGATCTTCCCAACCTAGGTATCATACCCGGTCTACCCACCATTGCACTCGGATTCTTGACCATCTGAGCCACCAGGGAAGCTCAGAATGGCTATCATCAAAAAGTCTACAAATAGGGGACTTCTCTGTTGGTCCAGGGGCTAAGACTCTGCACTCGCAATGCAGGGCTCCTGGGTTTGATCTCTGGTCAGGGAACCAGATCCCACATACCCGGCTCTTTCCCAGCTCCTCTGTCTCTCATAGTCTTCAAGGTGGAGAAACTGGCTGTGTACCATTTGGTTTGCAAATCACACTTCCTGTAGCCATCAGTGTTTTTTTCCCTCTCTCTTAATAGTAACAGTACTCTACTAAAGTGTAATTTATATACAGGATAATGCATGAATCTTAAGTGCATAGCCTGAGGGATCTTGACAGATGTTTATATTTGTGTAATCATTGCCAAGATCAAAATAAAGATCATTTCCATCACCCTGGAAGATCATCAGTGGTTCTGAAAGCATGTTAGCAGGGCTAGTGAGGACAGAAGGCCCCTGTTCAGGGCACAGCGACTACCTCTCCCATTTGGCCCCTGTGAATCTTGTATTCTCTGCAGTTTCCCTTGGAGGGCTGGGGCCTGTGTAGGGGACAGGGCTCAGAGAACAGCCAGAATGAGTTGTTGTCATTTGCCAAATTTCTCAAGCCCAAAACGCCTTCTCATACCAGGGCCAGACCGAGCTGCAGGATCAAAGTGGTACATCTATTTGGAGTGTCAACAGCGCTAGAATATTGTACGAAAAAAATCTGTCTTGTTGAAATAAAGAAAGGCATCAAGAGCAGAGCAAAAATCATTTGGATGCTGAAGATAAAAAATTACCTTTAAAGAAAGCTTACATTTGGCCTGCGCGCCTCTTAACCCCACCTGGGACCCGCAGGGTAATATAATGCTGCCAACCAGCGCCAGCCTTGGGAGTGTTTGTGGAGTGCCAGTGTGTGGCATGGTGGGGGCCCAGCAGGGGGCCCCATGGCTTTCTTTGAGGTTGGGGTGGGGCCTGGGCACCCAGCCTGAACACCCATACCACCCATGCCCCCAGGGATGACCTGCTGGGCAAGATGCCAGCACAGGCTCCCATGCAGACTTTGGATGGCACATCCTCAAAGGCTCGCTGTGAAGAGTCATCATACTCTTGGGACACAAACCTGTGCGATTCTCATTCCATCCGTGATATTCCATCTAAAGAGATGCAGTCTGCTCCAGCCTTGAAAGGCTCCCTGGGACTTTGCCAAGGGACGCTGACCTTCGTTCCCGCTTCCCGGGGCCGGAGTCGGCTCGGAGCAGATGACATAGCCACTAAGAAGTCCTCTTGCTCAGGAATGCTCTCTTTCTGTTTCACACTCCTATTCCTTCATGCTGTCTTTTCCTGTTTCAACTGCATGACTCTTTATAGCTGAGCTAGAAAAGACAATAGCACAGGGTGGGAAGTGGGAGGGCGGTTCAGGAGGGAGGGGACATGTGTCTACCTATGGCTGATTCATGTTGATGCATGGCAGAAACCAACACAATATTGTAAAACCATTATCCCTCAATTAAAACTAACTAAATTTTAAAAAAGAAAACAAAAAGTAAAAGCAATAACAACCTGTAGATGTTTCTCCCTTGGGTGAACTCTCATTTGTGAGCGTTGTGGTGTTGGTACCCCTGCTGACTCCCAAGTGCTAAGGGCTTGAAGGAAGGTGCCTGACCTGTGGGCCTGGCACAGCTGTACCACTGGCACAGTCCACACAGCCTCCACCACTTTGTGTGGCTAGTCTGAGTGTTAGACAACTGAATTGAGAAGGTTGGTTTTGAAAATTACATTGAAAACTCCAACAAACTGTTGGATTGTACTCTTATCACTGTAACTGAACTTCCCAGACTTCAGACAGGGGCATTGCGGTGTTTTGAATGGAGTTTGAGTTAGGTCATTAGCCTTGGTTTGCTTTGTGTTGCAGCAACAGACATGGGCTCTAGTCCTGACTTAGTTACTAATTAGTGATGTGATTTGTGACATGGGGCAAGCCAGCTGACTTGATGGGCCTCACTTTTCTCGCCAGGAAAATGAGAGTCTCTGACTAGATAAACTTCTAGGTCGTGCTCAGCTCTAAATATCTGTGAGTCCAGTTTTAACCATATTTTTCTTTCTTTCTTTCTTTTTTTTTACAAAAGATTATGACATATTTAAGACAGGTTTGCTTTATTTTTTCTTTAGCCTCTGGGTTATATAAAAGCAAAAACATTTGAAAATCCTGTGCGCGTGTTTTTCTGTCTCCTCCAATTTCTACCTGGTTTAGCTGTGCTCTGAGTGTGCAAAAAGAGAAATACTTCGACATAGCCTATCCCCCGTCTACGTTGTGCTGAAGGGCGTCTTCAGGGTCTGTGACGTTGCTGATGAGAGCGTGTGTGCGTTTGGCCATGGAAAGCTGTGGTTCGGTCAGTGTCCTGGGTCATTGCTTCTCTTCCTTCTTTGCTTCCTCAGTTACCAGGTGTGTGTTTCTTTGGTGAGACCCGGAAATAGACGCAGCCCCGTGGTCCTCAGTGCCTTTGGGGAGCAGCGACAGGAGCCTGAACTTGCTGGGACCCCCCGTGTCCAGTCTGCCTTTTCTCTGTTTTTCACTTGGTCTCCCATCGAGGACACCCTGCACACCCAACTCCCTCCCCCTGACTTTGCCTCTGTGCCCCCTGCCTTTCTTGACCCCCAGACCTCCCCACAGGGACCTGTCTCTGGCCGGTGAGACGGGGGCTTCACGGGGCCCTGTCCCAGCCCCTCCTCCTCTTGCCCTCCTTCTGGGCCCTCCTGCCCCTGGGGTGGCCCTGGCTGTTGCCCCAGTGCCCTGGACCATCACATCTGTTCTCCACACCAGGCCTGCCTTCTGATGCCAGTCCAGTGCGCACTCGCCTGTTTCCAGGACACTTTGGCCTCAGGCGCCTCCCAAATCCAGCTCCTGGTCCTTGCCCGCACCCTCTGCTGCGATTCCCCTTCCTGTCCCCCAAGCCCACAACCTGGGACACACGTTCTGACACTGACACACACACACTCACACTCACACTCACTGACCTGACCTCCTGCTGCCTGCACAGCCCTCAGTGCATCCTGTCTTTGTTCCTCCTCGTCCTTCCTGAGTCTTCCCGATTCTAGCCTCCCGCAGGGCCCTCTCCACTGCTCCCGTTCTGGTCTCTCCCCCTCCTGATCCTGCATTATTACTTTGATGCAAGTGTGAGACAAGGAAAACCTCTGTCCTGTAATGACTCCTCTAGAATCTTTGCTCTCTCCTGTAACACCGCCCTGTACAGGGGAGGATGCAAGCTTGCAAAGATGAACTTGACCTATCCTTTATCAAGGTAGGCCGCTCCACTCTGACTGACTCTTCATGGTCAGCCCAGCGTGGGCAGTGGGAGACCACCCTCTGTTTTTCCCCATCCTCCCTGGCGTCTGTCCCCCGCCCTCCCCACCATCACCTCCTCCATCCTCCTGAGACTCAGTGGATCAGGGAACCTGGAGGTCAGAGCTGGAAGGGACTGCTGCCCCGGCTTTTTACATTTTACAGAAAAGAAACCAAGGCCCAGAGAAGGGGCATGTTCAGGTCACACAGCTGGGAGTTTGCAATGGATCCTCTCCGAGGTGTGTGTATTCCCTTCCTGCTGGAACATCACCATCACCTGGGTGGCTGAGAACAACAAATGTTTATTCTCCTGCAGCTCTGGAGGCTGGAAGTCTGAAGTCAGGGTGCCAGCCAGGCCGACCTTCCTCTAAAGTCCCTGAGGGAGGATCCCTTCTGGGCTCTCCCAGCTTCTGGTGGGTGACTGGCAGTCCTTGGGGTCCCTTGGGTGGTAGCTGCAGTCTCCGCCTCTGTCTTCACACGGCCTTCTCCCTGTGTGTGTGTCTGTGTCTGACTCTTGTCCTTGTGTTTTTCTTTTTACAAGGACAAGAGCCATTGGCTTTAGGGCCCATCCTATGCCAGAATGGCCTCATGTTTGATTGCATCTACAAAAACTCTACATCCAAATAAGGTCACAGTGACAATTGAGTGGGGAGACGCTGACACTTCTTTTTGCAAAGGACCTTTCACCCTATAGCAGTGTGGCAGGCATCACCCCATCTCTGGTGCTGGAGAGGGGCTGTGAGGTGGGGTTCACCCTGAGTCATTCTGGAGTAGGAGTCCTCCTGGTATTTTAGGTTGAAAACTCTGAGTACTCAGCACTCTACTTGTTAGACCTGTCCTTCTAGTAAACAGTTTGTTAGTAGCAAGTTTATCTTTGTGTGTGTGTGTGATGGGGGCGGGCGGTGAGAGGGGTGAAGGACTAAAGTCTTACCAGCCTTCTTTTTAAAATGTGACCATACATTTTCAGCCCAGGAGAGGGGAGAGACACCTCATGGAGCATCGTCTTTATTTTGTAACTTTTGTCATTGTTCGGCTCTGGGAAGTCAGCCTGAATATCCTCTGAGGCTAAAGAGCTTTATATCCCTCTCTGTTACTGAAACCAGCAGGCTGGTTCCCGTGTTTCTTTGCAGGCCGGGGCCTTGTGCTGCCGGCTTTTGATAGCTCTGGAGGTTCATTGTTGCTCTGGCGCTCTGACCTCTGTCTGGCCCTCGTTCGAGTGCAGACTTTGTGAGTCAGCATTTTGGGCTGGCTGGAGGGAGGGCGGGCGGCGTGACGCTCCGGAGCTGCAGAGGTTGGGCCCTCGGCCTGCAGGTGGGGAGAAACCTGGGCCGGGACTCCATATTTAGCCTGGAATCCAGTCCCAGCTGCTGCCCCGAGGCCACCATGGACGCCAGAAGGGGCGGAGCACCGGCTCTGAGCCAGGGCCTCCAGGGCCTGCCGTGTGGGCCTGCCGGGAACAGCGGTGGCAGCCCATCCATGCCAGGCCTGGCCCTCTCCTGCCTGCACATTGACCAGCAAACCCCACCAGCCCAGAGAGCTGACTTGCCTGAGGTCACATAGGCAGCCGATGGCGAGCCACTCTATTTGGGTGTCTGGAGTCCGAGTCCTTTACCCTTGCTGCCCAGGAGACCATGCTGTCTTTGGGATGGGGGCACCTCCATGTACCAGCTTTCCCAGAGACCAGGACAAGAATGACTGACATCCCTGACAGCACCCTAACTGGGAGACTAGAGACACGCATTCCATCCTTTCCAATCCCCGTCGGCTCTGACACCCCTTGTCCCCTCCTCCCCGCTCATTGAAAGCTGTTCCTGTTAGTCATTTAGACCACAGTGCGGATGTCAGGCCTCTCCCAGGGAACTCAAAACAGCAGTCACAGCGTGGGACCTGGAGTTGGACAGACAGCATTCTGGGGCACGTGATGAGGTGCACGTGGATGAGAAGAGGCAGACCTCAGAAATGGAGGAGGCGCAGACCCAGCTTTCGGAGTCTCTCGGCTCCTGTCTGCCCCGTCTCCCTGCCCACAGACTGGCCACCCATCCCGTGCTCTGCAGTCCAGACCTGCTCAGGAGGCAGTCCGATAATCTCGCTAATTCCCCTTAACCTTCCCAGGCAGGGGTATCCCATCAGGCCACCTCCAGCAGGCGTAGGTGGACCACCGTCGTCCGTGGTACCCACTGCTTCTGGCAGTGGCTGCCTGCAGGCCCTGAACAGCCTGGGCTGGATCTCTGAGCAGGACACGTGAAAGGGGATCATTTCAGCATCAGGAAGAACCTGGCACCGTGACAACAGTCCCTACGGCCCCATGTCCACATGCCCCTACCTGTCGTGTGGCCGTCGTGTCTGGACCTTTCTGGGCCTCAGTTTCCTCATCTCTAAGGTGGGACCCATCTGACAGATGAGAGGGCGGGGACTGCAGAGAGTCCATTTAAAGGCTTAGCTCTCAACAGCCACTCGCATGGTTATTATGATGTGGGTTGCTTCAATTAATCCTCACGGCAACCGTGGGAGTGTGGACAGCACTATTAACCCCACTTTGCAGATGTGGAGGCTAATGTCAGAGCAGGAAAGGGACCCACCAGCCTTTTGGATTCCTGGCGCTGTGCTCTTTCTACGGAAACACCCTGGCAGTATCTGTAGGCTTTAGTGCGGTTTTCCCCCTTGCCCTGATTCTCCTGGATACCAGTGAACAAGCTAGTGTGAAGGTCCTCTGACCTGCAGGGCACCTTACTTCCCCGGGATGGTTTGGAAATGGCTCTCCCTGGAGTAAGTAACCCAGATGGCTCAGACTCAGCGAAGAAGCCACGGGCCTCGACGGCTGGGTGAATGGGATTCATAATTGGCACGAGCTGACCTTACAGCCTGGACACTGTGATTCTCATGACACGCAACTCCTGTCACCGGGAACAGTTGGCGGCTGTGTGCCGGCAGAGGGCCCCGGAGGAGCAGACAGGAGGGCCTGGCCCTGCTGAGGACAGCAATTAGCAGGGAGTGACGGCTGCTAATCGCTCTGATCAGCCAAGCAGAAGCCCAGCCTGCCATTCACAGGCTGCCTCTGGCTCCTGGGGCCCCAGGGGGGGTTGGAGAGGAACAAAGGGAGTCATTGCAAAACTCCATGGTCCTCTTCTTACCCTGGAGAGGGTGGCTGCCTTGGGAGCAGGGAACCATGGGCAGCTGGGAGTGGGGAGGCCTGGAAACAGGTGGGGCCTGGCCAGGCTGGACGACTGCACTCTGCGCAGGGCCCACATCCTGTCTCCAGATGAGCCAGCATATTTTTGTAATGAGCCCGATAAAGTTTTCTCCTGTCCTGGCCCCCCTGGGAATCCTCAGTGGCCAGAAAGACCCAGGGGCACTGTGTGTCTGGCGGGAGCGTGGCACCTCCCCATTCAGGAGGCCGCAGGAGGCCTGCCTCAGGTCAGTACACACTTGGCGGGCGTGCACAGGGGAGGCCCTTCGATGGGAGGGGATGCTGTCGGGAAACAGGTTTCAGCCAGAGTCAGGGATTTCCTGGAGAAGACTTGGCAGAAAAGGACAAGTTTGTCGTGCATGTGAAAGGACTCAGTCAAAGCAAAATAATCTTTATTGTCATCATCACAGGTGTTAATAATATGTCTTCAGAGTTCTTTAGTATTTTAGACCTGGTATTCATGTTCTTGACAACCCTCGGAAGTTTTAAAAAAAAAAAAAAGATTGTTCTCTTCTGAAGGTATAGAAAGAGGCCTAAACAGGCAGGGGATGGATACAGGTGATGAGCCAAGGTGAGAATGTCCTTTTGCCTCTGGGGCTGAGGCCAGCCCGAGGGACACTAGATTGTCATTCAGATAGTTTTTGCTGAGTATCTTCATTAAATTATCTACTATACAAATGATTTAGGGGACTCTCTTCCATCAACCAGGTGCCACAGACCAAAGAGCTGAGTATTTACCTTGCCGGTGCCACGGGGCCCCCCTGGAACAGGTCCCCCCCTCCCCATTCTACCTCTTGGGGGGACTCTGCAGTGTGTGGCTGGGAAGGAGAGAGTTAATTTGGCAGCTCTGGGGTCGGAGGCGGGGTGGAGCATCATGGTTGCAGTCTGGCCTGTCTCCTGAGCAGGCAGGCCTTCTTCCTGGGTTAGCTGTGCTCTGATGGGGGGCCCCATGCTCAGAAGGGTTAATGCTCAGTGAACACCGGCTGTCAGTGTTTGGAAATCCTTACACTGAAGGAGAGGCTTCACTTGCATTCCTCTTTTGGTCTGGGGGGTGGGGGAGGGGCACGAATTACGCAGTCTGGGTTCCACAGCTGTCAGGGGGCTTGAGGCTAGGGTCCTTGGGATCTGTCAGCTGGCTGAGCTGCTGGGGTGGGGCTGACAGCAGCCCAGCATTTATGGCAGCTGCACGCGGACACCAGGCAGCCAGGCAGGGCCAGGCAGGGTTTCTGTAATGAGCGCACACATTCCCTGGCTACCATTCTGCACCCTTCCCTCCTTGCACCCATGCATCTGGGCTGTCCCTGTGCTCCTCACCTGGAGGCACCACGTACGCACCATGACCTTGCTGCAGAGGGCAAGAAGTCAGAAATCCTTGCGCCCACAACAGACAGGCGTGCCCCCACCCCGCCCTGAAGTTGGCTCCATCCACCTTTGCTCGGGGTTTATTTTTGATGGATGGGGAAAGAGAATGACCCAAGGAATGAGGGGCTGTGCGCCCAAGGGCTCGGCAGGCCGCCGCAGGCCCCAGCATGAGTGGGAGGCCCAAGAGAGGGAGAGCCACCCCATACTCAAACCCTGCTGAGCTCAGTCCTCACCAGGGCATCAAGTTCAGCAGGAAAACAATTAGCGAGCTGAGAAGCAAGGTCAGAATCCTGGATCCCAGATGGCAAGGACCAGGGGGAAATCGATGGATAGTGCCAACTATATCGCCTGAAACTAGTGGACTCCAGGCGGGGTCACCTGGAGAAAGTGTTGGAACTCTTATGCATATGTATTTCTTCATCTTTTAATTTCTGTTTGGGATTATGGTTTTGTAATGCACACGATGTATTGCCAGGGTGAGTGTGTATGTGTGTGTGGGGGGGTGAGCGTGTGCACAGAGGTGTATCATGCACAAACTGAGGGCATCCGAGGATGAGGTGGTTGGATGGCATCACCGACTCAGTGGACATCCACTTGAGCAAACTCCGGGGGATAGTGGAGGACGGGGAAGCCTGGCATGCTGCAGTCTCTGGGGCTGCAAAGAGTCGGACACGACTGAGCGACTGAACAACTGCTAGGACCACTTCATCAAAGTGCCACAAACAGAGTGCAATAGCAGTTGATCCTTTCGTAGTCCTAAAGGCTGGAAGTCCAAGGTCAAGGTGTCAGCAGTGTGAATTCCTTCAGAGCTTCCGTGGCTGCCTCTCCTCTAGCTTCTGGCGGTTTGGTGGCAGTCTTTGGCGTATCTTGGCTGGTCGACGGCATCACCCCAGTCTCTGCTTTTATCCCTCCTTGGCATTCTCCCTGTATGTGTGTCTGTCTGTACAAATTTTCCCTTTGTATAAGACCAGTATAGCCTCTTATGGGCTTCCCTGGTGGTTCAGACTAAAGAATCTGCCTGTGATGCAGGAGACCTGGGTTTGATCCTTGGGTCAGGAAGTTCTTCTGGAGAAGGGAATGGCTCTCCATTCCAGTATCCTTGCCTGGAGAATTCCATGGACAGAGGAGCCTGGTGGGCTACAGTCTCTGGGGTTGCAAGGGTCAGATATGACTGAGCGACTAAAACACACACACACACACACACACACAACCTCTTAACTAATTATATTTTCAGAGACCCTGTTTTCAAATAAGGTGACATTCTGAGGTATGGGGGAGTTAGTCTGAACTGCGGGGGATATGGCTTCCTTCATAGCTCAGTTGGTGAAGAATCTGCTTGCAATGCGGGAGACCTGGGTTCGATCCCTGAGTTGGGAAGATCCCCTGGAAAAGGGAAAGGCTGCCCACTCCAGTATTCTGACCTCGAGAATTCCATGGACTGTATAGTCCATGGAGTTGCAAAGAGCTGGACAAGACTGAGCCACTTTCCCTTTGGGGGATATAATTCAACTCATAGCAGATGGCATAAGCAGTGAAACAAGCTGGAAAACTAGTGGCTTAGCTAAGCCGTTTGCTCTCTGGTCCACTGACCTTGACTGTGTGTCAGCCCAGCCTCCTCCGCTTCTCATCAGGAAGTTCTGCTCAGGGAGCTGTCTTGACAAATACCAGGAGTCACTGCCAGGGTTTGCTGGGTCCGAGGCCTCCAGTCGGCTAAGAGGAGAAAGTCCTATGGTGAGAGCTGCAGGGCCCTGTGTGCCGGGCACGGGGAGGAGAACCCTGGTCTCCTGCTTCTTTTTCCTGCCTCGAAGCATCATGCCACAGTGAACAAAAGAAGTAGCACTAAGCAGTCATGGGTGGACGGACTCCTGAGCCTGACTGCCCAGGGAAGGAGGTCGAGACAGCTGGGTCTGTTTGGCGTGACTGTGGGTAAGTTGCAGCCTTCTGGGACTTTAAAGTGGCAGGCGCCTTTGAAATGACCTGGTTCCACCCTCCTGTTTTACAGACAAGGGGATGGAAGCCAAAGGCGGGGAGGGTCCTGTTCATGTTTCATTTAGGATCAGGATCCACAGCTGTGTCAGTTGTCTACTGCTGTGTAACAAACATCCCCCAAACAAAACACACTTGTCTCCCACTTTGTGCTGCTCAGCGTCTCAGCTCGGCCTGGCAGGACTCTGTTTCCAGGACCTCGCCCAAGGCTAAAGAAGATGCATTGACCAGGACTGTGATAGACTGTGGGAGTGTCTGCTTCCTGGCTCCCTGGTATGGTTGTTGATGAGGTTCAGTTCCTTGGGGCTATTGGGTTGAGGCCTCAGCTCTTCACTGGATGATGGCTAGAAGCTGCCCACAGCTCCTGGCCACGTGGGCCTCTCCAGCGTGGCAGCTTGCTTCATCAGAGTGTGCCTGCCGAAAAGGCAGTGGTGAGTCAGCAAGAAAGAAGTCAGTCTTTTCTAACCTGATCACAGAAGTGACATCTTATCATTTTACCATATTTTGTTTGGAACGCAGGAGGCAGGAGTCACTGAGGCCCATCTTAAAGAGCAGCTTACCATAGCAGCTATAACAGGAAACCTGAATAACATTGGTTTAAACAATGCAGAGATTTATTTTTCTTTAATGTAGAAGGAATCTAGAGGCAGGAATCCAGGACTGGTGTGGGGATTCTGTGGCTATCAGAGGCTTAGGTTATATCTTTCTGCTTTGCCATGCTGAATTGGTGGCTACTTACTAGCCTCAAAGTTGCCTCGTCGTCTAAGAGAGCTGCTGGAGCTCCAGACATCATGCCTACATTCCACACAAGGAGGAAAACGTGGAAAGGACAAAAGTTATGTGCCGGCTCAGTCAATCCCTTTAAAGTGTTTCCCATCCATTAACCTCCTTTGACATCTCATTGGCCTCTACTTTCTGTGAGGGAGATTGGAAAATCTCCATGAGGTCACAGGAAAGGAGGAATAAAAAGATGTAAGGGACCTGCAGCATGTAAGAGGAAACAGATGTGTGACTGGATAATTGACCATTCAACAGATAGCTCACCAGAAAATCAGGCCTGGGGAGAAGGGTCTTGAGGGGCGGATAGGAGTTGTCTGGGCAGGAATGGGTCAAGGATGCAGCCTGTGTGCTGGCATGCAGATCCATCCCCCTGGGCTAAAGGAGGGCCTTGCTGGGTTCTCTTTTCTTGAGCCTGAGAACTTGGGCTGATTCTGATGAGGAGACCCAATGGCCAAAGCAATAGACAGACCTTGACCTACAGCCGGGTCCATGATGGGGCCTCCAGCACCTTCTATTCCATTGCTTCCTCATCCTTTCCAGCCCATGCTTTGGCTCCTAGACCCTGCAGCTGAATTCCTTAGACCTCCAGTGGGCATCACCAAGCTCGAGTGTCTTAAATGTTAGGCAAATAGCATAGGGGACAGGGAAACCCCAGCTGAAGTTGCGGGGAAAATTGAGGGAGATTCTGGGGTCGTACTAAGTTTCCAGGTTTTTCCTGCTTGGGAATCAGAGGTATCCCTCATATTTGGCTTGTCTTGGAAATGGCAACCCACTCCAGTATTCTTGCCTGGAAAATCCCATGGACGGAGGAACCTGGTAGGCTACAGTCCATGGGGTTGCAACAAGTCGGACACAACTGAGCGACTTCACTTTCTTTCCTAAGTCCCAAGAGAGGAAATGGAAACCATACAATTTAGTCTGTGAAATTCTGCTCATTAACATTTAAGAAGGTTTCAGAGGCCTCGGTGTGAAGAAGTTTGACGTGTGATGTGATTAGCAATGCAGGAAGGTGTGGCGGGCACCTCTTCCATCTGAAGCTGCTCAGAAAGACTGGAGCCTGCCTGGTCTCTAGACTGTACCTGGAAGTAGACAAGGGAGCCTGCAGGGCAGCAGGGGGGTTGGGTAGAAGCTCACGGCATGTGCCATCTCAGGGCATTTAAAATCAGAGCTTGAGAACATATTTCCCTTTGGTATTTTGCCAGCAGGAGAATCCACTGCTGGGAAGTTTTTTGTAATGACGTCATAGCACTGCTGTGTGGGCAGGCGGGCTCCTGAATGTCCCATTGTGGTTAAAAAAACAAACAAACAGAAGGAATGCTGTAACCACACCCAGAGCAGGAGCGAGGAAGGTGGCACCGGTAAAGACAGCACTGGCATTTACTGACTGTATCGACGCGTTCAACATGAGTTACAAGGGCTTTATGGGGGTTATTTCTTGGTCCTCACCTCCCACCCCCAGCCTTCTTCCTGGGGACAGGGGCCATGCTGGGGCAGGGGGCAACCCCAGCGTTGCTCCCATTTCCCACCTCTGGCTGCCACCGAGGTCAGCAGATTTCTAGATTAAGCGGTGACGCGCAGGGTCACAGGTGGAAACCATGCCATCCACCCAGCAGGGGCCCTCGCGCATTGCCAGAGTAGAAAATGACCTCTGTGCCAGACGGCTCATGGACGTGGGAAGGCCTTGCACATGGCAGTGTCCCTGCAGGAGGGGTGTGAGCAGAAGGCTCTGCTGGCCTGGCGTTTGGTGTGGCAGGTGCCTCCTAGCAGGGGTTACCGTCCGAGTGACCAGCTGCCCCGGGCTGGGACAGCCAAGGTTCCTCCCAGCCAGCGTTCTAACCCAGTGATCAACAGGCCAGAGGGACCCCACAGCCAACTTTTTTTCTCTTAAAATGAAGTTTGTTGTTTCTTGCTTATAAAAATGCCAAAATCTTATTTGTGTTATTTACTTATACACACACACACACACATATATTTATGGGGTCTTCCCTGGTGACTCAGATGGTAAAGAATCTGCCTGCAGTGCAGGAGACCCGGATTCAGACTCTGGGTTGGGAAGATCCCCTGGAGAAGGGAATGGCTATACACTCCAGTATTCTTGTCTGGATAATCCCCATGGACAGAGGAACCTGGCGGGCTACAGTCCATGGGGTCACAAAGAGTTGGACGTGACTGAGTGACCAGCACATTCACTTTCACATACACACACATATATATGTATATGTTCAGTGAGTTCAGTTGTTCAGTCGTGTCCAATTCTTTGTGAACCTCAGCACGCCAGGCCTCCCTGTCCATCACCAACTCCCAGAGTTCACCCAAACCCACGTCCATTGAGTCGGTGATGCCCATCCAACCATCTCATATTCTGTCATCCCCTTCTCCTCCTGCCCTCAATCTTTCCCAGCATCAGGGTCTTTTCAAATGAGTCAGCTCTTCTCATCAGGTGGCCAAAGTATTGGAGTTTCAGCTTCAACATCAGTTCTTCCAGTGAACACCCAGGACTGATCTCCTTTAGGATGGACTGGTTGGATCTCCTTGCAGTCCAAGGGACTCTTTTCCAACACCACAGTTCAAAAGCTTCAATTCTTCAGCACTCAGCTTTCTTTATAGTCCAACTCTCAAATCCATACACGACCACTGGAAAAACCATAGCCTTGACTAGACGGACCTTTGTTGGCAAAATAATGTCTCTTCTTTTTAAAATGCTGTCTAGGTTGGTCATAACTTTACTTCCAAGGAGTAAGCATCTTTTAATTTCTGCAATCACCATCTGCAGTGATTTTGGAGCCCCCCAGAAATAAAGTCAGCCACTGTTTCCCCATCTATTTGCCATGAAGTGATGGGACCAGATGCCATGATCTTCATTTTCTGAATGTTGAGCTTTAAGCCACCTTTTTCACTCTCCTCTTTCACTTTCATCAAGAAGCTCTTTAGTTCTTCTTCACTTTCTGCCATAAGGGTGGTGTCATCTGCATATCTGCGGTTATTGGTATTTTCTTCCAGGAATCTTGATTCCAGCTTGTGCTTCTTCCAGCCCAGCGTTTCTCATGATGTACTCTGCATAGAAGTTAAGTAAGCAGTGTGACAATATACAGAGGAAATATATGGTTATACTGCATGGCTTATGGGATCTTAGTTCCCTGACCAGGGATTGAACCCAGGCCCTCAGCAGTGGAGACAGTGATGTGGCCCTGGCCCTGGAGGAGGTCAGGGCCTCTTGAGGAATAATTGACATAGAACATTATGTTATTAATAGTTTCAATTGTACAGCATAATGAAGTGGTCACCCAGACAAGTTATTATTGCTATTTTTAAAAATTTTAGTTACTTATTTGGCTGCACTGGGTCTCAGTTGCAGCACGCAGGATCTTCTTAGCCAGGGCATGCTATTTCTGTGTACGATATGTGGACTCTAATTCCCTGGCCAGGGATTGAACCCGGGCCCCCTGCATTGGAAGCACAGAGTCCTAGTGACTAGACTACCAGGGAACAAATTATTAATTGTTTGTTAAGAATATTTGTTATTATTCACCAGGCAAATTATTAAGCGCCAATGTTTATGGAGCTTCTAATGCAGGTTTGAGATAAGCATACCAAGTATATGCATCATGTATTGATGGTCTACTGTTTGACTGGAACTGCGCTTATTTCACATATTTTTACATAATCTTTTCAACTGACCTGTCAAGGTTTATCCCTTGGGGAGACTGAGTCACCGAGGACTCAGGACCTCTGTGGGGTCGTGCAGTGTGTCTGTCTACCCGGTCGCCCTGGGCTGACTCCTGAGTGTCCCTTTGTACCCGTGTCTTTGTGGCTCCTGCGTGGGAATTCCAACCATGCCCCATCTTCTGCCTGCCACCCCGGGGGATCCTCAGGGCAGAGGCCATGTCTCACCTGGTACCTGGGGTCTAGCAGGGCACCTGGCATGCGCTGAGGAAGTGGCAGGTGTTTGTGGGCTTGGAGTCAAGGGCAGAGCCAGAATAAAGGGCAGGGGGTGAGCGGAAGGGCTATTCCTTTGGAGCTCTGACAGCTCAGCGTCCGCAGCTGTGTTCCTGGCTTGCACTACAAATAGACTGGAATGTTGGTTGCTTTCTTCTCCGTTGACAGTGCTGGATGCTAGACAAATTCTTGGTTACCTTTTGCACCATAGCTAGTTCTTTCTTTTTTCCCCAGTCTTCCAGCCCTGAGTGGCCTCCTGTTACATCAGTCCTGGTGCGGCTCGCCTCTCATTAATTGCATCTTGTACTGGTGTCCCTGGTGAGACCGTGACCCTTGCTGAAATCTGAGCTGTGCTCTCCTAGCTTGCCGCCATGCAGACTGGCTGTTAACACAGGCCGCTGTCCTCATCTGTGTCGGGCAGGCCTGGTTCTGGTTCAGTTTTCAGGCTTCTGTCTTCTACTCGTGGAAGTGTATCTCAGTTCCGTTCAACTGGACCTGTCCTCACCTTGAAGACTTTAGGCTCTTTCTTTTATCCAGCTACAGGAAAAGAAAAAGAACGTTTTTGTTGAAGCAAAGAGGACTTGACTGTGTTAATCTGTGTTCAGGTCAAGGGGCCAGCTCTGTAACCCCAGGCTCACAAAAGAAAAATTTGTTTTTCCCCATCTTGGTCCAGTGTCCTGTAAAGAGAGAGATACTGCCAGGATGCAAGCAGCGTGTTTAGATACTGAGACTCAATTCAGCAGTTTCCTGAACTCCCGATATTCTGTCTGCATGCAACAGACACGGGGATTTCTAACATCAGGCTCGGCAAGGGCGTTTCCAGACTCTTCGTAGGCCATCTGATGGGGAGGCTGTCTCCCCTGGGCCCCCACCCCTAGGGAGAGTGTGTAACTCAAAGAAAACACCTGGCCAGCCTCATTCATAAACAGGGCACAATATTGTTGGATGGCAGCCTGGGGATCCCCCGTGGGGAGTGGAAATGCAGTCTCCTGACAGCTATAAACTAATGGTCTATCTTCGACTACATACATGTTTAAGGTGGTCCCTTAGATGGCATTGGAATGAGCCCATCTTCATGGGCTTGTAGGACTGAGACTGTTTGTACTGATCTGTTAATCTTATTGTTGTCTATGCTCTAAAAGCCTGACTTGTTTATTTGTTTTTAAGCAAGAAAACGTAAGAGAAGCTTAGAGATAGCAGTCTCCTGGAGGGAGCCTGAGGGAGTAGAAAGGAAACAACCTTGGCGCAAATCTCAGCTACTAAGGGTTTTAGTCACAGCTGCCTGGTTTGGGATGTGTCATGTCACAGCTCTGTGCCTGCATTTCCTGATCTGTAATAGGAGGGATTGGCTTGCCCACTTCATTGCTTCTGGGAGCCATGCTTTTCCTCCCACCTGTTAGTATCTGTGAAACAAGGATGCATCTCATTACCCTTGGCTATTAGCCACATGGCAGAGCCACTATGTCACATGGCATAGCTGTCATTTCCTGAGCAGGTGTGAATGTGGTCCTGCCATTCAGACTGTCATGACCTCAGCTGAATTAGGTGTGTTGTCGGTCATCCGCCTGTTATGTGAATTGTCGCTCAAAATGTCTTCCGAAAGATCTCACTGTAATTTATTATTGATACCAAATGTGCACAGAGGGACATGGAAGCAGTGGTGGGGCCTTGCTTTGATATTAGAAAAGCAAGTGTGTGTTGCTGGAGGAAGGGCTTCAATTGCATACTTTCTTTTGAAGCAACGGGAATCATCAGTCTCCTGCATGCCACCGAAGGCAGGAGAAATTCTCCAGCCCCTCAGAAGAGGTGAAACCTCCTCAGAGCTCATGTGACCAGTTTGCACTCAGGACTGTCGCTAAGGCATTATGTCATAGTCTAATTGGCAGCATTTTTTCTTTTCTTTGTGTCTCGTAAAATAATGGTGGGTCTTAGAATTTGCTTTCTAAGTTTTCTCCTGTTTTTATACCTAGTAGTTTTATTTGTATTTTTTTTTTTTTTTTTTGGTCACTTAGAACAAACCAGTAAGAATAACATTCCTTCCACGTGTTGATGATTCTCCTTATTGACCATCAGGTGATGTCCATGTGTAGAGCTGTCTCTTGTGCTGTTGGAAAGGGTGTTTGCTATGATCGGTGTGTTCTCTTGACAAAACTGTTAGCCTTTGCCCTGCTTCGTTTTGTCCTCCAAGGCCAAATTTGCCTGTTACTCGAGGTATCTCTTGACTTCCTACTTTTGCATTCCAGTTCCCTATGATGAAAAGGACATCTAGTTTCGATGTTAGTTTTAGGAGGTCTTCTAGATTTTCATAGAGCTGGACAGAGGAGCCTAGCAGGCTATGGTCCTTAGGGTTGCAAAAGTCGGACACAACTGAAGCAGCTTAGCTCGCATTATGTGTATACAGATGCACACTTAGTTGTCGGATCATATATGAACTATATGTGTAATCTTTTGAGGAGCTACCAGACTGTTGTCCAAAGCAGTTGCATCCTTTTTCATTCCCATCATCAGTGTATGAGCCTTCTAATTTCTCCACATCCTCATCACTCACACTTGATTCAATGTACAAAGACCGTTCTGCATCTCAGCTCCCAGGATTCTGGGGTGACATCCAGTGACTTTGGAGACAACAGAGGCCCCTTTTGGCTTTGTATATCTTCCTTTCCCCTTCTCAGCAGAGCTTGCAGAGGGCTGTGGGGAATCTCTCAGTTAATTATCTGCCAGTTAGCCACTCAGTCTGCTCCCTGAGGCTGTAACTGGCTCCAGACTGCTCCTGCTGGGCGCCCCTAAAGAGGCTATCTGCTGCTGCCACTCTAGCGAGGGGAATTGACTGCAGGGATAATGGGAGATAGAGCCCAAGTGCTGTGATGGCCTAATAAGAGCAGCCATCGAGATGTGCCACCAGGAGAGTTCTCTCTTCCCCCTGAAAGGCATCTGGCTGCATCTGGGAGTCCTTCCTGCCACTGTCTCAAATTAGCCCCTGGCGAGAGCTCCTAGGTCACAGAGGCCCGGGATCAGCCAGTCCACAGTCCTCCCACCAGAGCCCACGGGCCTTCCACCCAAGTTCTGTGAACTCCTACCCTGCCCTGAAAGTACAGGGATGGGAGAGACCAAATGATACTCTAGAAGGTCCACAAGAATGCGTACTCTCATGGGTGCCCAATGGGAGTGATCTGGACTCATGTTTTCTGGGTGCCTATTTTCCTAAATACATGGCCTTAGCACGTCCCAGAGAGAAACACTTGGGGAAAACCAGCCCCAGGAGAAGTCTCATACCTGAGCCTGCAATGTGGCCATGGTGAGTAGCTCTCATCTCTGGCTTGGCCGTCACTGCCGAGCATTTGGTAATTGGGTTCTGTGCTCTACAAGGTAACAGCCGTAGCTAGCAGAGACCTGTAGTCTGCAGAACTTGGCTGTCCCATCCCTTCTGTCCTGCAGAAGGCTCTGTAGCACATAGGGCTTCCATCCTTCCAGCCAGTCTCTTTCCCCTTCATCCCTCAGTTTCTACCCCATCACAACACAAGCTGGTGGGAACGGTCAGTGATTTATCGGCTCATGCCACAAGGCAGTGGGACCCTGAGCTGCTGCTGGTCATGGGGAAACCCCTGGGGCTGGAGTCAAGATGCCTGGGTTGCGGTCCTTCCTGTCGGGAAGCCATATGCACATTGTTCCAGGGTCCCCATGTGTAAGAGGGAAGTGGCAACACACACCTGTCTCTTCGTACATGGGAGAGAGACGACTGGCAGGATGGTGCTGGACTGTGCAGACCCAAGGGCAGGAGGCCCAGGGCCCCAGCCCAAGCTCCACAGATAATTTAAAATCTGATTCAGTCATTCATATCCAATGGCAGCTTACTCTGTTATCCTGTGAAAGACACAAAGCCTTAACCTGGAGCAGCTCCGGGGCCCACTTCAGGAGTGCCCATGGGGACCAGCAGCTCATGGGCGATGTTGGGCCAGGATCGGCTTGTTGAATGGGTGGGGCTCTGGGCTCCTCACTTCAATTTCATCAGCGTACTGTGTCTTGGAGCCATTTGGGCTCAAGACCTGACTCAGCTCACCTCTTAACAGATGACCTTGGGCACCTCCTCTCTGCCTCGGTTTCCTGATTTGTACAATGGGACTGAAAGTGAGCCTACATTATAGGAGTGTCTTGAGGATTAAAGTAAAATATATGACAAGCATTTAACACAGAGTTTGGCACATAGTAAAGGCTCAATAAATACTAGTTGTTTTCTTTTATGTATCAAGGGAACCGTGTATAGTTTAATTTGAAAAGTAAGTATGATATTAGAGGAAAATAGTTTGGAATCTATGGGGAGTACAGTCTGTGGGGAATATAATATTAATGGCTTGCTTTCCTGCTTCAGTGAAGGTCAAATGCAGCTGGCCCTGAGTAGGAGCACCCCTCTTGGGGTCCTCCAAGCAAGCTCAGGGCCTGGAATCAGGGGGTCTGGGCTTCCATTTTTTTGTGGTTTTTACACTCCTGGGCTCTTGCTGTTCAGTTCTGCCTGCAGTTCCTGGCGGATGCAAGGAGAATAATAAGCGCCCAGGCACTGGGTCAAGTTTTAGATCCCTGTGGTTGCTGTCCAGTGGGCTTCCAGCATCGTGTGTGATATATGCAGGCTAGTCAGCCAAAGAGGGGTCTTTCCCCCAGCCTACCGTGCTAGCTAATTTCACTGCTAACATGCCCCCCACCCCCGCCGCATCTCTGCCCACTGGCAGCCAGCTGCTACCTGCCTGCTGATTACCAAGGGAACAGAACCTCAGTTACCCATCATCCATTTTCTGACTGCTGAGAATTCATCATCAAATTGCTGTTGCTTAACCCTTTATTTGCTTACTTGTGGTCGTGCTGGGTCTTTGTTGCTGGCAGGGCTTTTCTCTAGCTGTGGTGAGCGGGGGCCGCTCTCCAGTTGCGATGCAAGGGCTTCTCATTGCTTTGGCTTGTGGAGCGCGGGCTCTCAGGGGCACAGGCTTCCGTAGTTCTGGCTCCTGGGCTCTAGAACACAGGCTCAGAAGTTGTGATGCACAGGCTTAGTTGCTCCAAGGCATGTAGGATCTTCAGACCAAGGATCGAACCCATGTCTCTTGCATTGGCAGGCGGATTTTTTTTTTTTTTAACCACTGAACCACCAGGGAATCCCCAAATTGTTATTGTCTAGTCATTCAGTCATGCCAGACTCTTTGCGACCCCGTGGACTGTAGCACACCAGGCTTCCCTGTCTCTGCCAGAGTTTGCTCACACTCATGTCCATTGAGTCAGTGATGCCATCCAACTATCTGTCGCCCCTTCTCCTCCTGCCTTCAGTCTCTCCCAGCATCAGGGTCTTTTCCAATGAGTCAGCTCTTCACATCAGGTGGCCAAAGTATGGGAGCTTCAGTTTCAACATCGTTCCTTCCAGTGAATATTCAGGGTTGATTTCCTTTAGGATTAACTGGTTTGATCTCCTTGCTGTCCAAGGGACTCTCAAGAGTTTTTTCCAGCACCTTAGTTTGAAGGCATCAGTTCTTCAACACTCAGCCTTCTTTATGCTCCAGTTCATATCAAATACTCAGTGATTAACTGAATGTCTGCAGTGGGCTCAGGTCTGGCTCCCAGGTCACAGGGGAAGGAGCAGGCGTGTCCTCGGCTTCCAAGAGCTTGTAGTTCAGCTGAGGAAGGAGGCAGCCCCCAAGACTGCGTTAGGGCTGAGCTGGAGTGTGGTGAGGGCTTTACAGGGAGCAATGGGACAACCCTGTCCATTTACCTGGACCCCCCTCAAGACACCCAGGAGGTGCATCTCTTTCCCTGAACAGAGTTTGGGGGTACACTGCCTTCTGTGGTTGACTGTTTTGTTTCCAGTGCAGCTCAATCCCCGCAGAGTGACATAGTCTTCCTATAATAACTCTGTGGCTTGTCTTCAACCAGGTTAGGGCGGCATCCTGCTGATCCGGAAACCTTTTTTTCTCCCCCTTTGCAGTGACTCTGCATGTTTCTATTTTGGACTGTTGTGTATTGATTTCCCATTGTAACTCCCAGGGGACAATCCTTGTTCTTGATTGCCAGGTTCTTAGGGACACTCCTCATTACTTTCTTGCAGGAGGGTCTCAAACTTGGATATTGGCGAGGACCAGGCAGGTAACGTGTGAGTGCGTGGAGCCTCACGCAAGTGATGGCTGTGGGAGACTTCAGGGAGCGCTGGGGTCTGTGGGGAACTGGCCATTGCGTGCCCTGTCTGAAGAGCTCAGCCTCGCTCTGGTCATGCTTCCAGCGTGGGGAGGTGGGCCAGTGTTGGCGGATCTCCCGGTCTTTGAAGAAAATCAGAAATGGGGATTTTACCGTGAAATCTTCTGGTCTGTAAAATTGGCTTGAATATTTTAAAAATACTGGACAGACGAAACGGTGTGACCCCAAATGAGCCTTTGCAGTCTCTGCTGTGTGGTTACGTGCCTGTGCGGAAAGAGTTGGTCATCCAAGGTGCCGGGGACAGATGCTGAAAGGCCCAGTGGGCAGCTGCTGTGGGTGTTCGGGGGGACTCTGTGGGCTCGGATGGTCAGGGTGGCATCTGGAGGTGGGCTTGACTGAGCGGCCTGCAGGGTGAGGAGGGCAGAGGGAAGGGATGCTGGTCTCAGAGGGAGCCAGCTGTCCTCCTCAGCGGTGAGACTGGCCCGGGGGTCACAGCCACCTGTCCTCCCACCCCGAGGGACAGGCTGTGTGGAGCGTGCTCCAGCTCCTGAGACCCCCCACCAGCCTCTCGGAAACCACCCGGGCCTGTCACTGCTCCAGCTGGGCTGGCTCGCGAAGCCCTGGCCAGGAGGGAGCAGGATGATGGGGACCCTGGTTACCCCGAGCGAGGCAGTGGAGAGGGCATCACCTGAGATGGCGCTGGGCCACCAGGCCCGGAGGAGCTCTGAGGCCTTCAGCCGAGCTGCTCTCCCAGGTGCGGCGCCGGGCTCAGAGCAGGACACCGTGGGGCTCGCGCCCGGGCATGCTCTGAGTTTCCACTCTTTGTCCATCAACTCGGAAGCTTTTGAAGGCTGGAGGTGGGACCCACACTCTCAACTTCTCCTGAGTTCCCTCTCACTTCATCCTCCCAACACTTTACCGAGATGGTACTTTTATCACCAGTCAACTTTAAAGATGCGGAAACAGGCTACCCAAGGTTACAGAGCTTGGTTTAGCCAGCATTGGAACCCGGAACTGTGATGTTCCCCTGTCTTAAGGGGAGGGGGCAGGGAAGAAGCTACCTGACTCCAGCCAGGTGTGGTGCTGGCTGACCAGTGACCCTGGGGCCTGTGACTTCTGTGCTTCCTCAAACCTGTGGGGCAGAGCATACAGCAGGTGCTCATTACCTGCGGAGATGAATTGCCTTAAGAAAGGTCTAGAATGTGGTGGAAGAGGTTGTAGTCTTGGTTCTGGGATGAGGTAACTCTGGTAGCTGTACGGATGGGGGATGGTACAGGTTCCCCTCCCCCCAGGGTAGCCTGTTTCCACATCTTTAAAGCATCCTTGGCTGCACCGTTCTAAGAGCTGGGAAGGGGGCTGGAGTGGAGCCTGGGCTCAGCAGCAGTGGGCAAAGGAGCTGGGGAACCCCACTCTTGGGGAAGGAATGCCCCAGGCTGGGCATGAGAGGGCTGGGGAGCTAGAGGCTGGTCTGCCGTCCTGGGCTTGGGAGAGTGAGAAATACAGGAAGAAGCAGGGCCCCCAAGGACCGTGAAGTCTTGTCAGGACAAGATAAAACCCCATAAAAAATTCAAGAGCAGGATAAGAGTTGGGTAACAGCACAAGGGAGGATGAGAAGGTGTCAGGAGGCAGCCTGTGCTTGGCCAAGGGAGCAGGTGTGGAGTCAGTGCCTGGAGCCCAGTGGAGGCTCCTGTTGGCCCCGGAGGCTGGAGGGGAGGGCAGACCTGGACAGCGGGGCCATCCAGGGACAGAGCAGACGCTGGGCATCTCGAGTCCATCCTGGATGCCCTCGTCCTAGTTGGTCTGGGCTCCTCTGCTGGTGTGGAGGCCTCCGCAGGGTCGGAGAGTGTCTATTTTTGCTCCAGCTTGCGTTCTCAGTCGCTCAATCATGTCCGACTCTTTGCGACCCCATGGACTATAGCCCGCCAGGCTTCTCTGCCTTCGGGATTTTCCAGGCAAGAATACTGGAGTGTGTTGCCATGCCCTCCTCTAGGGGATCTTCTCAACCCAGGGATTGAATCTGAATCTCTTGAGTCTCCTGCATTGGCAAGCGGATTCTTTACCACTGCGCCACCTGGGAAGCCCCTTTTTCCTCCAGAGGAAATCCCAGCTGGGAGACTGGAGTGATGGGCTGTCCTGTGCATGGACCGCGATGGGTGCATCTGTTCTGTCTCCCCGCGACCCCCTTCTCAGACGCCTCTCCTGGAGCTGCCGTCGTGGGCTTGCTGGGGAGAGAAGGGTTTGCAGAATCCCTCCTGCCTTCCAGGCTCGTGGTGATCTGTCCCCTCGCTGGCAAAACCAGTCCAGCTTCTCAGTTTTCCGGAGGCTGCTCTGGAGAGAGTACAGTGAGGCCCGGGTCCCTTGGTCTCTCCATGGAAGCTCTGCAAGATCCACAGAGCTTGGCCCAGGGCCCTGTGTGGCGTGAGGGTGTGAAAATGATGCAATGACTTGGGAGTCATCTGTCATTTAGGAGTAACTGGCTGATGTTAATGACTGTGACCCAGAACTGCACTTGGGGTCCAAAGACGTTGGCAATCACTGGGGGAAGGGAGAGGTGACTCAGCTCAGGAGGGGGTTTCTGGGGATGGCAGACTCTCAGGGGCTTGGAGACCTGCATTACAGGCCAGGCTCTATCCATTAGGCATCTGAATGGCTCTGAGCAGGTCCTCCCTACATCTGGGAGGACTCTGGGCTCCAGTGTCCTCATCTACATGGTAAAGGACAGCAGAAGCATCCAGAGATAGAGCAGCGGTGGGACCGCTGAATTCTCTTAAGATCTGTTGAGGTCACGTGGCTTAGATTTCAGGAGCCCCTCCAACTTGGTGACAGCAGCTGGGTATGTCTGGCCCTGTTGGACTCTAAGCGAGCGCTGTTATGTGTTCCTAATGCTGAGATCCCAGGGTGGAAGTAGGCGGTCCTCGGGCCCACAGATAAACACTCATTCAGCCTGTTGAGGTCCTGCCTGGCCCTGAGTCGGCCATAAGAGAAACTGCCCCTTACCCTGGGAGCCGGCCAGCTGGCCAGAGAGTCAGGATGGAGAATCTACCCATCTTCCAGCCAGGATGGAATAGCTGAATAGTGGATAGAAAAACCTGGACAGGTTTTTCTAGATCTTGGCTATTCAAAGCGTGGTCCTCTGACCAGCAGCAACATCACCAACTGGGAGCTGGTGAGACACGCGGCCTCTCGGGCCCCACTTGGGGTCCACCGAATCCGAATCTGCATTTTAACAAGATCGCCTGTGATCACTGCATATGTGCAAGTTTGGGAAGCGCTGCTCTGGGCCACTTTTCATAAGCTCTTTTGACCACGCATCACAGAAATAAAAATATATTTCCGTGATATATTTAGATGAGACAAAATTTCCATGAAACAATAGTTCCACTTTTAATGTGTGTTACTCACTGGAATTTTCAACTTCATTCTGCCATTTTAATGCTGAGATCATGATTTTGTCCTGTGTGTGCTCAGTTGTGTCTGACTCTTTGTGACCCCCTGGACTGTAGCCCACCAGGCTCCTTTGTCCGTGGTATTGTCCAGGCAAGAATACTGGAGTGGGTTGCCATACCCTCCTCCAAGGGATCTTCCCCAGCTAGGGATCGAACTTGTGTGTCCTGGATTTTTGTCTTGCACTCAGTTTATTTTGCAGTCCACAAAAGCCACGGAGACCTGCAGTTAGAAAAACACCGCCCTGGCTAAGCCCTGTCTGATATTTGAGTGACAGAGGTTTACATTGGTATCAGACATGTGGGGGACACCGGGTGTCCTCTCTTCTGCAATGGTAAGCAATGCTGATATCTGAGGTAGCCTCCAGTTCCTCCTAGTGTTTCTGAACTTTTCCACTTCCGGTGGTTGAGGGTCTGAGGCTCCTGTGCAGAGAGGCCTCTTCCAAAGCCCCCTGCTTTTCTGTGGTGAACACTAGCAGGCCCAGAGTCCTGGACCAGCACTGGCGCCAGTGGCTGAGCATGAGGGCTGCAGGTTGAGGGGAAGGGAAAGCATTCTTCCTGAGTCCTGTCTGTGCAGGAGGTGGGGCGTGGGCTGGACTTGGAGGGGTGGCTTGGCAGCAGGACATCGTGAAAGGGGTGTCCATGGCTTCCTCAGGGAGGGCTCTGGGCACCCTCCTCCCCTGGCAGCTGGCCTCTCTCCTCCGACACTCCCGGCGGGGTGGCCTAGCCTGGCCCTGCTCTGGGGGCTGTAGGCTCTGTGTGTGCGTGCCAGTTGTCAGCTCTGTGTGGAGGCAGGAAGAGAGAAGGGCAGGCCTTGGTGTGGAGTGGGGTCACCAGGAGCGCCTGCTAGAGGGGGTCCGGGTTGGGGACTGAGTCCCAACAGCTTGGGAAAGGGACGGTGGAGAAGCGGTGGGTAGATGCGATTCATTCAACAGTGGGGATGCGGTGCTGACTGGCTGGGCCCCGCCGCCCACCACAGCTCAGAGGGACCTGTTGTCCGTCTGCAGAGTTGCTGTCCTGCTGGGTTTGGGGGGACAGACCCATGAGTCCCTGAGCTCAAGAGCCCACTCCCTGTAGCGGGGCCTGTGGGCCAGGAGGCCAGACCCTTTGTGGAGCTGAAAGCCGGGAAATGAGCCCTGGGCTTCCTCTCTGAGGAAGTCCTGGCCGAGCTGTGTGTTGAAGGCCTGAGGCGAAAGGGTCTGCTGGAGGGTGAGGGGCACAAGGCTGCCCGTTCCAGGGCCTGGAATTGTTGGGTGCCCCCCGAGAAGAGCTGGCAGGCCGGGAAGCAGAGACTCATCTGGTTGGCAGGTCACTGAACCTGGGGATTGGGGAGGAGGTAATTCCTCTAATGCCTGGCTGTTCTTAAAGGGATTGGCTACATTTACAGCTGCTAATGCCATTTGTCACAGGGCTGGTAGGAAAGGATGCTGAGAGGGCTGGGATGGTTCCAGCTTCTCCTCTCTGGGCCCTGCCTTCTCCTGTAGACCCTGCGTCCTTGATGTAGCTCCGTGAGCCCCCCGTGAAGGTTGAAAGGCAGGCAGGCCCAGAGGGTGGGGGGAGCGAGGTTCCTGACCTCAGCCCGAGCCCACGGCGTCAGCAGAAGTGCCTTTGCTGACGCTGGTTTCCCAAGGAACCACAGCGCCCCACGGCCTCAGCCCCTCTGTGACCCTCCTGCAGCTGTGCCCACCCAGGCCCCACCTCCTGCCTGCAGGCTCCAAGGCTGCCTGCCCTTTACAGCAAAGTGCAGCCTCAGCACTTTCCCCATGCCTGCTGCCTGCCTTTTTGTTCCTGGGCATCCATCACCTGGCAGGGGCTGAGGGGCACGGCAACGCGAGGAGGGGAGCCCCGAAGGCAGAAGGGCGTGTTCCTGAGATCTGGCCACAGCCCCGCAGGCCACATCTTGGATAGCTGCCACTACAAGAGGTGTTTCTTCTCCTCGTCCAACCTCTCCTCTTTTTCTTCTTCCTCTGGGCTCAGCCCCCTTTCCACTTTTCACTGATCATTAAAACAGAAGCTCTTCTTACTGGCTCTCAGCTTACCCAGCAGCTTAGCTGTTTGGGGATTTCCCACCCTGATCTGTGCTTCCCAGGTGGCGTTACTGGTGAAGAACCCACCTGCCAGTGCAGGAGACGCGGGTTCGATCCCTGGGTCGGGAAGATCCCCTGGAGGAGGGCATGGCAACCCACTCCAGTGTTCTTGCCTGGAGAACCCCATGGGCAGAAGAGCTTGGTGAGCTGCAGTCCATGGGATCGCAGAGAGTTGGACATGACTGAAGTGACTGAGCACGTATCCTGATCTTGCTGTGAATGAGAAGCAGAGCCAGGAGGAGACCCCAGAGCAGCAGCAGGAAGGAAGCAGAACAAGTCTGGAGAGAAGTGTCTCTTCATTTCCCTGGTCTCCACCAGCCTGGAGTTCACTCTGTGCCTCCTCACTGTTTTTACCTTAAAAGTAGACAGGTCCTTCTAGGCTTTTACCCCAGAGAATTACAAACAGGAACTCAGATACTTGTACACCCATGTTTGTAGCAGCATTAATCACAATAGCCAAAGGTGAGAACAGCCTAAGTGTCCATTGATGAGTGAATGAATAAGCAAAATGTGGTCCATACGTAAGTCTGTTGTTGTAACACAGTGTATTATTCATCCACAAAAAGGTGTGAAATTCTGACACATTCTACAACATGATTGAATCTTGAAAACATTAGAAGTGAAATAAGCCAGTCACAAAAGGACAGATGTTGTATGACGCCACCTAAAGGAGGTATGCAGAGAAGCCAAGTTCAGAGAGAAAGGAGAGCAGTTGCCAGGGGCTGGGGCAGGGGATGGAGGGCTGTTTATTGGGCACCAGGTTTCTGTTGGGATGATGACAGTCTTCTGGAAATAGATAGTGATGGTGCTTACGTAATACTGTGAATGTACTTCAGTTCAGTTCAGTCGTTCAGTCATGTCTGACTCTTTGCGACCCCCATGGACTGCAGCTTGCCAGGCCTCCCTGTCCATCAGCACCTCCCAGAGTCTACTCAAACTCATGTCCATAGAGTCGGTAAGGCCATCCAACCATCTCATCCCCTGTTGTCCCCTTCTCCTCCTGCCTTCCATCTTTCCCAGCATCAGGGTCTTGTCCAGTGAGTCAGTTCTTCGCATCAGGTGGCCAAAGTGTTGGAGTTTGAGCTTCAGCATCAGTCCTTCCAATGAACACCCTGGACTGATTTCCTTTAGGATGGACTGGTTGGATCTCCTTGCAGTCCAAGGGACTCTTGAGAGCCTTCTCCAACACCACAGTTCAAAAGCATCAGTTCTGCGTTCAGCTTTCTTTATAGTCACTCTCACATCCGTACATGACTACTGGAAA
Source organism: Budorcas taxicolor (assembly GCF_023091745.1). NCBI lineage: Eukaryota > Metazoa > Chordata > Mammalia > Artiodactyla > Bovidae > Budorcas > Budorcas taxicolor. The sequence continues at coordinate 48,806,920 of NC_068931.1, forward strand.
AACCATAGCTTGATGAATGTACTTAATGCCGCTGAATTGTACACTTGAAAATGGCTTCAGTGCTATGTTTTGAGTTATAGGTACTTTACCTTTATTGAAAGTGGGGGAGTGAGTGCCTGGCTGATGGCCTAGGAGATGGATGATGTAGGCCCAGTCTCCTCTCCCACCTCCCTCTTCTCCAGTAAAGAGAGAAAGCTCGGGGCTTTTCTTCTGAAGGAGGGACCTGCACCCTGGTTGGGGCTCAATGTAGAACAGACAAACGAGCCCAACCCAAGTGATGCCCCAGGAATGGGTCTCCCTGGGGGGAGAGACACGGGAGGAGGGGGTCAGCAAAGGGGCGTCACGGACTGGTCACCCTGTGGGCCTCTGGGCTCCGTGCCCTGGGTCGCCCTGCGGGACCACGGAGAAGGCGCCTCAGCTGTTATCTGAGAGACCGAGAGGGAGGGTTTGTCTCCATCCAGGGCTGCTGCAGCGGCTATCAGCTCCTCCCGCTCCGAGATGCAAGAACCAGCGGGCCTCCTGCAGGGGCTGTTGGTGTGTGCCCGAGGAGCCCTGGGCACCCGAGGGGGCGTGCAGTCAGGCTGCGCAGGAGACCCTGCCTGGGCCACAGTGACTGGAGTGGGAGGGGGTCTCCAAGACCAGCGACCAGTGTGGGGTCTGCTCCTTTTCCCTCTGGGCACCAGGATTCTCCAGGGTGGGAATGTGTCTCAAGTCCCCCCTTTCCTCAGTGAGCCAGGAGGGGGTGATTGCTGCCCCCCGCCTCCCTCCCGGGACGATGGTGTGGCCCCGTGACAGGCCCGTGAGAGCCGGGAAGCCCCAGCAGCGTAGAGCTGAGCCTGCTGTGTAGGCCGGGCTGGGCACTCGGTCCTCCTGGAAAGACTCCTGTCTAGTTCCTACAGAGCCCAGCCCTCTGCCTGCTCATGAGACAGGAGCCAGAAGCCCGTGATAAGATCTGAAGTTCTTCGAGGAATCATGGGCGCGGCCTTAGACATTGGCCTTTCCTGCAGGCCGGCTCCTTTTCAGCCTTCTCTGGGCACCGACCTTATCACCCCATCCTGCTGAGGCCAAGTGCCTGCCCAGGGCCGTGCGTGAGCGCGGCACGGGGCCCAGCCCTCTCGAGCCTGCAGCCCAGTGGAGGTTAGGACACACACACAGAGCACTGAAGAATTCACTGGGCTTTGGAAGGGCGGTGGTAAAAGGAGTGGGTGATTTCCTGAGGGCCTGAGCAGGCTGCCAGGAGGTGGGACGATAAAGCCCAGGAAGCTCAGCTCCATGCTCTATGATGACCTAGATGGGTGGGATGGCGGGGGCGGGGTAGAGGGGGTGGTGAGAGGAAGGTCCAGAGGGTGGGGATGTACGTATACATATACCTGACTTGGGCTTCCCAGGTGGCTCAGAGGTTAAAGCATCTGCCTGCAATGTGGGAGACCCGGGTTCGAACCCTGGATCGGGAAGATCCCCTGGAGAAGGAAATGGCAGCCCACTCCAGTGTTCTTGCCTGGAGACTCCCATGGACGGAGGAGCCTGGTTGGATACAGTTCAGTTCAGTTCAATCACTCAGGTGTGTCCGACTCTTTGTGACCCCATGAATCGCAGCACGCCAGGCCTCCCTGTCCATCACCAACTCCCAGAGTTCACTCAGACTCATGTCCATCGAGTCAATGATGCCATCCAGCCATCTCATCCTCTGTCGTCCCCTTTTCCTCCTGCCCCCGATCCCTCCCAGCATCAGAGTCTTTTCCAATGAGTCAACTCTTCGCATGAGGTGACCAAAGTACTGGAGTTTCAGCTTTAGCATCATTCCTTCCAAAGAAATCCCAGGGCTGACCTCCTTCAGAATGGACTGGTTGGATCTCCTTGCAGTCCAAGGGACTCTCAAGAGTCTTCTCCAACACCACAGTTCAAAAGCATCAATTCTTCAAAAGCATCAATTCTTCGGCGCTCAGCCTTCTTCACAGTCCAACTCTCACATCCATACATGACCACTGGAAAAACCATAGCCTTGACTAGACAGACCTTAGTCGGCAAAGTAATGTCTCTGCTTTTGAATAGGCTACAGTTCACGGGGTCGCGAAGAGTCAGACATGACTGAGCTACTTCACTTCACTTCACTATACCTGATTTGGGCTTCCCAGGTGGCACTAGTGCTAAAGGAGCCTCCCCTCAACCCCGCCACACCCCGCCAATGTAGGAGATGTAAGAGGCTTAGGTTTGATCCCTGGGTGAGGAAGATCCCCAGGAAAAGGAAATGGCAACCCACTCCTGTGTTCTTGCCTAGAGAATCCCCTGGACAGAGGAGCCTGGCGGGCTACACCAGTCCATGGGGTCGTTAGCGCGCATGCATACCTGATTCACTTTGTTGTAATGAAACTAACACAATGTTGTAAAGCAATTACATTCCAAAAAAAAAAAAAGAGGCAGTGACATGTAGGTGGACCCGGAGCTCTGCTGTGTGATCTTGGGCAAGTTACTTTGTATCAATTGCATAGAGTTACAGTGAGGGGTAAATGGATGAAGGCCTGTCGAATGCTGAGGAGGGTGCTGGCCCAGGCTACTTGTGCAGGTACATTAGCAGCTCCTGTCATTAATAGGGGTTGCTGTATTCATACTCCTAGACTGAGACTGGGTGAATCCTTTGCCCACTCACTGCTGTTAAAGGCGGGGATTGGGCTAGTTGGCACTGGCCTCTAAGGTTCTGGCCCCTTGTGAGTATAAGGACCCCGAGACTGGGCAGGTGGAAGGAAGGGGAGAGTGACTTTGGGTGAGCAACACAGAGTGAGCAAAAGCACAGAGGCAGAAAGAGCGTCCCGTGTTAGTGGTTTAGTGCCACAAACTTAAAGGCTTAGAATGACGCCTGTTTATCGTCTCACAGGGCTGGAAGTCAGAAGCCCCTCTCGGCATAGCAGGAAGCTAAAAGCATGGTGTTGGTCAGGCTGAGTTCTGGTCTGGAGGCTCTGGGAGACAGAACCTGCCCCCAAGCTCAGGGCTTGTTGAATTTACTTCTTGCTCTTGCAGGCTGGAAGCACTTTTCCTGATTGGTCATTGACCAGGGATGGCTGTCAGCCTCTCGAGGCTGCCCACGAACCTTGCACACACATTCCTTCTCCTTCAGGCCGGCAACTCTGTCTCTCCCTCCAGCCCCGGATGTAAGGGGCTCATGTGATTGGGTCAGGCCCTCCTGAATACTCTGTCTGTCTGCAGATCTGCTGACTTGGAGTTTAATTACATTTACAAAATCCTCTCCCAGGAGTTCCTAGGTTAATGTTTGATTGAGTAACTGGGAGAAAACGTATGCTCAGGGCTCTCTTGAGTTCTGAAGCCTGCCACACTTGACTTACATCCAGGACAAAAAGCAGAGTGGCCAGGGGGCAGGAGGCAGCTGTCTGAGCAGTGGGGTTGGTGTTAGGAAGGATGTAAGACCACTCGGGGCCTTGAATGGCAGGTGGAGGAAGTGGCCCTTGCACCAGTAGGCACACTTATTTCAGTCTGAGCAAAGTGCCTGCCTGCACACTGACCGCCACCCCGGCCTCCATCCCTGGGTTCCCCAACTCTGAAGAGAGCACCCAAGCCTGAAACCACAGGCTCCTCCCTCTGGGGCAGGTGGACACACCCACGAGCCCCAAGGTTACTGAGCTCAGAAGCCCAGCACGTACCCTCTATAGCTGGTTTGGGGTCCAAGGGAGGCTGGATCTCATGCAGCAGCCAAGAGCCAAAACCCGAATCAGGAAATCAGCTAGAGAACGTGTGTCCACTTGTGTGACCATCCTTCCCATGGTCAGCACAGCCTCTGGGGAGCCCGACGAGGGTTTGGGGGAGTCAGCATTCATGGTCTTGCAGCATTTCTGGAACCCCTCGGGCCGCTTCTTGTCCTATTTTGGATTCATTACTATTGAAAACTCAACAAACTCGTACGTGTTGGTGAATAACTGTGTCCTACAAAAGCTCTCAGTAATCCAAGGTTTTGAAATTCAGGTGTTCCTCTAAACATACTAGGAAGTTGTCTTTATTATCCACAACACGTTCAAGGCGCCGAAAGCCCTTTATGGTCTCAGCCCCACGCATTTACTTGGGTCTTTGTTGAGCGACCTCACTTCACTTCACTTTGTGTATCTAAGGGTGGTGATTTGGTAGAAGACTCTTGTACTAGTTCTGATGGTGAAGCCATGTGCAATCTCTGCTTTTTCTGCTCAGTGGGCTCCCCCTGGAAAGCGCTGATTTCCAGACAGTGGAAGGGACGCCAGACCAGCTTTAAAGCCCCTTCCTGTCAGGAGCAGGAGTTGAGGGGGGGGGTGTCCCTGCTGGGAAGGGAGCTAGTAGTAAGAATGGTTCTAGCTTTCTCAACTTCCAGGTGGGCTGCAGGAGCTTTGAGGACAAGAGTGGACAGTGAAAGTGTCCCTGCAGGCCTGGGCCCCTGTAGCTGCTAGGTTAACCAGTCCTGTTGGAGATGGACAGCTTTTTTTTTTTAAGCAATGCTTCAAGGCATATAGGGAGAAGGCAATGGCACCCCACTCCAGTACTCTTGCCTGGGAAATCCCATAGGCGGAGGAGCCTGGTAGGCTACAGTCCATGGGGTTGCGAAGAGTCAGACACAACTGAGCGACTTCACTTTCACTTTTCACTTCATGCATTGGAGAAGAAAATGGCAACCTACTCCAGTGTTCTTGCTTGGAGAATCCCAGGGACGGGGGAGCCTGGTGGGCTGCTGTCTATGGGGTTGCACAGAGTCGGACATGACTGAAGTGACTTAGCAGCAGCAGCAACAAGGCATATAGGATTTTAGTTCCCTAACCAGGGATGGAACTAATGTCCTATGCAGTGGAAGTGCAGAGTCCTAATCCCTGGACTGCCAGGGAATTCCTCCTAGGGACAGCAGTTTTATTGGTAGACTTTAATAGATATCCATGGAACACTGGTCAAACTTTATGTCAAGCTTCTCAGGGAGAGGGCCTGAGCTGTTAATGAGGGCATCATGCGCTCCTATGGAGGGTGACCAGACAGTGTCCAAGGCTGAACCATGCCCTCCCAGACAACCCGCTGGGCCTTACACATTGTATCTTTAAAAGCTAGCCATGTCCTTAGAGACGGAGTATAGCGTGTGTCCTACTGGACACACCACTAACAGGCTGCACGTTATCGCCTACCGTCTTCACCAAATTTAGGGATGGTCTGGTGTCCAAAACGAAAATTTGTCTTTGGAAGGAGGTATTCTTGGAGGCGCAGGCCCTTTAAAGCGTCTGTGTCTGGGGACCCCCTGTATGTCTCAATGCTGGAGTCAGGGACATAGATACCTGTGGTCAGTCTTATTTTGCTTTATGATAGATTTTGTTAACTCCATGTTGGGAAATGGGGCTGGGGTGGTAGGCTGGGTCCAATTTTCCACTTTCTCCTGAGTGGTAAGGTCTAGGTATGAACTGACACCCAGCATGGCACCAGTTACGATGCTGGACAATTAGGCACAATACTGGCCCTTCTCTGGGCCTGAGTCTCCTTCCCGACTCCCCAGGAGGAATCACAGCTTCCTCTTCATTTGCTAAAGGCCAGCCAGTGCCCCACTGACTGCTCAAGGGCTTGGGAGAGGGCAGGATGGATGAGGGAGTGCCTCTGGGAGGGGGAGGGCTTCTCAGGTGGGGCCCCCACCTCTGCCTCCAGCAGCGTTGTCGTCTCACCGAGCCCATCTGTCCTCTGCCTCCTGCAGCCCAGGCCCCTGAGCGGGAGGGATGGAGAACTCTTCAGCAGCGTCCGCCTCCTCCGAGGCCGGGAGCAGCCGCTCCCAGGAAATTGAGGAGCTGGAGCGCTTCATCGACAGCTACGTGCTGGAGTACCAGGTGCAGGGGTTGCTGACCGACAAGACAGAGGGTGACGGCGACAGCGAGAAGACGCAGTCCCACGTCTCCCAGGTAACACCGCCCGGGAGGGCACGGGGCTCGGCAAACTCAGAGGGATGCTAAGGGGCCCTGGCTCCAGGCAGCGTCTGGTCATGTGGCCCTAGATTGCCAAGATGGGGGTGGCCCCCCAACCAGAGTATGGGATCCAGGCAGAAAGTCCCTGGCTGTGCACTCCTGGCCCCTCTGACCCCACTGGGCAGCTCAGGCCTGGCAGACTCACAATTCATGGAACCCTCGTTTATTGAGCACCTGCTTTGTGCAAGGCACTGCTCCCTGCTCCATGAGCCACAAGCTCATGTTCTAGCAGACATCTGATGATTGAAGCTCATCCAAAGGCACACCATCAAAAGTCTGTCACTTCTGAATAGGTCCTCTGATGTCGAATACAGGCAGTTGTTGGCAGCCAAAGGATCGTGTCTCTCAGGCCCCCCAAGGGCTCTATGTGCCAGACCTCGTGATGCACATGAAGCCTTCAGACCAGAATCTCAGGTCTAAAGCTCTGGAGCTTCCCTGCTGCTGGCCAGTCTGTGGCAGCCCTGGTGGAAGGTGAACTCTGCTGAAAGACTGTGGGTCAAGATTTGGAAGTTTCCAGTTCTCCAAAGTAGAATGTGAACCATTAAGGGAAGTGACCGTGTCAAGTGCATCTTTGCTGAACATGATAAATCCTCAGTAGATCATTGTTCAAGAATTGGTTCCATGTGTGACCTCAGGCAAGCAGACCCCTCAACTTCTCTGAGGCTTGGCTTTCTTACTTGGTGAATGAGGATGATCCTGCCATCTCAGGAATGTTGAAAGTTCAGAGGTGATAAGAGGCTCAAAAACTCCAGAGGAGCAGGGTGTTGTCTGTATCTGGAGGTTCAGGAGGGTCTCTTCTGCTCAGGGTCTGAGGCCCAGTGTCCATCTCTTGTACTTGTCCACCCTCAAGCCCAGGGCTCCTCTCCCAAGTAGAGAGGAGCCACATGTGTCCCCTGGTTTGGAGGAAAGCCAAGTGCAGCTGTCTGACTCACCATCTGGGTGGGCAGCAGATACAGAGCCTCCAGCTTTTAGAAGGCCAGAATGAACTTGTGGCTTTCCTGGAACTCAGGACCAGGAGTGGCCCTGGGAAATTCTGAAACCAAAATAGTGCAGCTCAGATTGGGGCTTGAACCTACGCTCTTAGTTGAGATCACACACTTGTCAAGACTTCATGAAGCTCGGGTTCTTGATGTCTTATCCCAGAAAGAATCCAGTGAGAGACAAAATGATAGGTAAGAAGTGAATTTATTTAGGGTGAAACATACTCCACAGAGTGTGGGCCATCTTAGAGGACCAGAGGCTCTGAAATATGGCTTGGTTAGTTTTCATGGGCTGAGTAATTTCATAGGCTAATGAGTGGGAGGATTCCAACTCTTTAGGGTGGGAGGAAGGGCAAGGATTTCCAGGCATTGGGCCACTGCCCACTATTTAGCCTTTTATGGTTAGCTCTGAACTGTCATGGTGCTGGTGAGTGTGTCATTTAGCTAATATATTACAATGAGGATATAATGAGGCTCAAGGTCTACTGGAAGTTAAATCTTTCGCCATCTTGGATCTAGGTAGATCTAATCAGCTTTTGTCATGTCCTGTGACTATATGGCTTCCCTGGTCTGTGGACTCTGGGGCTTCCCTGATAGCTCAGTTGGTAAAGAGCCCCGGTTCAATTCCTGGGTTGGGAAGATCCCCAGGAGAAGGGATAGGCTACACACTCCAGTATTCTTGGGCTTCCCTGGTGGCTCAGTTGGTTAAGAATCCGCCTGCAATGTGAGAGAGACCTGGGTTGGATCCCTGGGTTGGGAAGAACCCCTGGTGAAGGGAAAGGCTACCCACTCCAGTATTCTGGCCTGGAGAATGCCACGGACTGTAGTCCATGGGGTTGCAAAGAGTCGGACACAGCTGAGTGACTTTCACTTTCATGACTTACGTTGTTCTTCTCGAGGTTGCACTCTGTCCCCTTCCCTCCTGTTTCACAGCCATGGGGGTGCATGCCTTATTCCCATTGGAAGGTAGGGAAGGGAAGATCAGCCCCGAGAGAGAAATGGAAATATATGTGATGCTTTCCTGGGTGTCCTTCAAGTTCTAAGATCACAGGTAGTAGCGAGCCTGTAATCTAATCTGTTCAATATTCAAGCTGCAAGTGTGTAGTGAACACCTGCTCTGCACCTGGTACTGTCCTAGGACCGTGTACCCGGGAGTGAGCAAAAGAGAGGAAAAGCTCACCCCTTGTGGCCCTTATTCCAGGGGTGGATGGCAATTGCTCTGGGGAAAAATAAGTCAAGAACATGGAGTGTGAGGAGTGATGAGGGTCAGGAGGTGATGTCAGGAAGATGTCATCAAAGGCGATGGAGGCATAAGCCTGGATGGGAGTGGTCCAGGGCAGAGGGGCTGGTTGCTGGAGCAAAGGCCTTGAGTAGATAAGAGGGCTTGGCCTTGGCTCCAGCCCCACAGAGAGGCACGGGGCTGGTCTGGCATGTGCTGCCTGTCTCCCCAACGGTGTGGGAGACTCCGGTGGCCTCCAGCAGAGCATCCCCTGAAGTTTCCTGCAGGTGAAATGGGCTCTTCCAAGAGAGGGGTCTCAGGAAGCTGTGGCTTCACCCCAGTGGAGCGCTTTGCGAGTGGTAGAATCTCCGTTCCCATCAGGGAGAATTTGGAAGGAGGGGCCTTCCCAGTGCCTCTGCCCTCTCTGTAGGACCATCTGAGTTCTCAGGACACAGAGCTTCAATCTGGGCCCTGCACTCCCAGCTCCTGCTCCTGGGATAGGTTGGGCCTAGCCATGCCCAGATATCCACATCTGGAGCAGCTGTTAAACAGATGTTAGCTGTGAGGCAGAGTGTGGAAAACACCTGTGCCATCTAGATGCATTCCTTAAGCCGCCTGCATTCCCTGAGGGTCCCTGGAAGAATGCAAACACCTGGCAGGATCCTGGGATCCGCCTGTACGCTGCTGGCCAAGGGGGGAACATTCCAATCCTGCTCCCATCAACTACTCCCCCCTAACCCAAAACAGCTGGAGTCCAAACTCCAGGGGAGGGGGCAGCTGTGGCGACTCTTAAGCAAGGCCAGGGTTAGAAGTGTCTATATAACCACTCTTTGAAAAAAATACAGTCTCTTTATTGACACCACTTACTGGGAAATCTTTCTGCTAAAGCACTTTTGCTTGTTTTTATTTAACCTGATGACTGTTTTAAAGGGAAGCCAAAGACAAAAACAAAAAAACCTCAGAGAATGTCCCAGGCTGCCTGTCTGCAGTGGTGTTTTGATGTTTCTGGGAGAGAAAATTGTTAAGAATCTTGGAAACCTTGAGAAGACTTGAGGGAGTGGAGAAGAATGTTGCTTTTCAGTGGGTGAGGTCATTTTTTAGGATCTGAGAGACGACAGCTGACTCTCAGAAAGAAAATACCTCCCAATGCTTGTAGAGTGTGTGCTCCCTGCCCCTCCCCCACCCACAACTAGAAAGGAAAATGAATGAATGGATGGATGAATGGGAGGGAGAGAAGAAGAGAGAGAGGTTCCTTTTAATCCTAAATGAGTAACTCAGAGAATGTATGTTCTCAGTTTCCCAACATGTTTGGGATATCAATTTAAAATTACCCCACACATTTTAAGAGTGCCTCCCTTCCAATGGATTACAAGTCCACAAAGGCACATCCTGAAAATTGTCCTTACTCTGTCCTTGGGAGTAGGGAGGTGATGGCTCTAGTCTGCAGAAGAGAAAAACTGAGATGCAGAGATGGGACATAGCCAAACCCCACTACTCAGTGGTGGCTGAGCTGGGCCCTGGGATCCACCCCTTCCCCACTTACTTTTGGTTCCCTGATAGATACAGGCTGTGACTAGCAGGCTGCTGCTGGGAGGATAGTATGCTCTTTTTCCCTGTGGAATGAGAACTGGGATTGACCAGTAACCTTTTGAGGAAGAGACTGGGATGTTGTAAGTAGGGAAGTTTGGCACCTCTGATATTACTCGATGGTTTTATGGACCATCAGCAAGCTTTAAAGCAGTGTTCACCGCTCTGGCTGTTCATTGGAATTGCTTGGGAGCTTGGGCAGGTCCCACCCCAGAGTTGAGTGGAATGGGGACAGGTCTGGGCATTGACATTCTTGTCAGCTCCCATGTGACTCTGACGTCCTTTTCAGGTTGATGACCACAGCCACAGGTGGATTTGTCTGTCTCCCTTCCCCACCCCTCCATGGTGAAGGGCCTGGAGCTCTACTCTCTCGGAAGGATAGAATGTAGGGACATTGTAAAAAATAGATATGTCTAATGAAAGCGTGTTTCCCCCAGAATTCTTGGTAACAAGTCACATGAAGAGCCAGTGAGGGTGGCTCCTATAGTTGTTTTGGATGCTGTGAGGCTCTTGGAAGTCATGCATTTGGAAGAGACCTTACAGAGAGAGGAATAATAAGAGGATTCAGATGAGTGTGAAGTTGCTTTCTCACAGCATTTTCCTTCCCTCTTTCTCTTCACATTTTTCCTTGCATTCTGCTTCCCCTGTGCACTGTTCGCTCACCCCTCTTCTGTCCCATTCCCTCATTTCCTCCTGCCCTTGGAATCCTTCTTCCCTGCCATGGTTGCTCAAAGGAGGAAACGCTCAATGGTGGACCAGCCATGAAAGGCTTAACAGAAGTGAGTTTAAGGGGAACTGTGGGGTGGGTGAATATGGGGAGTCATTTTATCTTTCTCCTTATTTAAAAAGATAATTTATTTTTAATCACACAATTACTATATGCATATATTCTCATGATACTTAAGAATTCAAAGGCTAATTAGCTACTGCCTTATTCCACTGTCTCACCTCTACCTCCATCAGAATGATGAGTTAACTTCCTCACCTTTTTAATGACTTACAGAAATATATTATTTCCAAATCTTATATCATAGCTGGGGAGTATGTTGTTTGGGAACTCACCTTTTTCACCTAGCTGTTTGCCCTAGTGATTCCTCCAGGCTTGCACATCTGCTGTGTGCTGTGTAATGGCTGCAAAGGAACCCACAGTACGGATGTTCCATAGTTTAACCATTCACCTATTGCTGGACATTCAGATTACTTTCAGAATTTCCCCTGGAGATACAGGATACATCAGCGAACACTTCTGAACGTGTCTCCTCCTGCACATGTAAAAGCGTTTCTTTAGGTGGATGCTAAGAAAAAGAATAAAATGTGATAGCTGATGCCACATTGCTCTCCAGAAGGCCTGTTGTGTTATTTACAGGACCACCAGTGGACTGGGACAAATGGTCTCCTGTCGCTGTAATTTGCATTTCCTTGATTTTTAGTGAGGCTGAGCCCTTTTAAATCTGATTACCAGTTGTTTTTAAAAACAGGTTAAATTTTTATTTTACTTTTAAAGCAACAGAAAAACAGGGACAATCAGAAAACAGAAAGAAGCCCACCATAATTTTATGATAAAAACTAGTAGTTTTTGTGTATTATTTTTTTTCTTAATATACCTCTCAAGAGTTGAGCTTCTAGCATACATGTAGCTTTTAGCTTGTTTCCTTATTTAGCTTGGTCTCCTACACATTGTTTGGTGGTTTGGGCATAAAGTACAGTTGCTGAAACCGGCCAGTTACCATTGGCTACATAATGAAATATAATTAGAGCTAAGAATGATTAATTCAGGCCCTGTTCTAGGTTCTGGGGATAAAGTCATGAATAGAACTTACCTTCAGAGGGAGAAAGACAGGTGTTAGACAAAGAAGGAAACAGGATGTTAGAAGGTGATGTATACGTGAAAGAGGCAAGAAGGGCCCGGGGTGCTGGGCTGTCTAGAAGACTTACTTAGACCTTTGAGTACAGATTTGAAGAGGGTGAGAGTGAGGCCACTAAGAAACCAGCCTTCCAGGCAGAGGGGTTGTCAGGAACACAGCTCTGGTGTGGGAGTGTACCCCACTTTGAGGAGTAGCTTTGGAGCCAGTCTGGTGGGGACAAAGAGCCACATCTGTGGGGCCCGGTCAGTGAGATGCTAGAGGGTTTTGAGCAGAGGAGAGAGGTGGTATTGGTTAGATTGAACCACTCTGGGTGCTTTGTGGATAGTCAGCAACGTCGAGGGGTAGGGCAGAAAGGAAGCAGGGGACAAGGAAGTCCTTGGTTGGCCAAGGTCAGAGGTGATGGCAGCTTGGACCCGTGTGGGACTGTGGAGGTGGTGAGAGGTGGTCAGTTTCTCATACTTTAAGGCACAGACAACATGACTGGCCTTGACAATAGCCTGAGCCTGTGGAAGGACAGACTTTCCAGAAATGAGACGGAAGACCCTGGAAGATCAGTGTTGGGGAGGTCAAGAGTTCAGTTTTCAGATGTGAGAGGTTTAAAATAGTACTGGATTCTGCTGTACAACAATGGTGGAAACCAACATAGCATCATAAAACAATTTTCCTCCAATCAAAAAAATATATAAATAAGAGAAAAATAGAGTACTGGATGCTTTGGTAGAGGTGTCAGTTAAGCTGTTGGATGTACAGAGTGGCGTTCTGAGAAAGAGAATGACCTGGAGATTTACATTTGTAAATGGTGACATATGGGTGGCATTTTAAGCCCAAGGAGTAAGGGAGCTTAGACAGAAGGGTCAAAGACTGAGCTCCAAGAAGTTGGGACCCTGAGGAGGAATTACCAAAGGACAGGGAGGGGTATCCATGTCAACTCATTTACTTTACATAACAATGCTGTGAAGTTCAGTTCAGTCACTCAGTCATATCCAACTCTTTGCGACCCCATGGACTGCAGCACTCCAGGCCTCCCTGTCCATCACCAACTCCTAAAGTTTACTCAAACTCGTGTCCATTGAGTCGCTGATGCCATCCAACCATCTCATCCTCTGTCACCCCCTTCTTCTCCCTCCTTCAATCTTTCCCAGCATGAGGGTCTTTTCCAACAAGTCAGTTCTTTGTATCAAGTGGCCAAAGTATTGGAGTTTCAGCTTCAGCATCAGTCCTTCCAGTGAATATTCAGGACTGATTTCCTTTAGGATTCACTGGTTGGATCTCCTTGCAGTCCAAGGGACACTCAAGAGTCTTCTTCAACACCACAGTTCAAAAGCATCAATTCTTTGGCGCTCAACTTTCTTTATAGTCCAACTCTCATATCCATACATGACTACTGGAAAAACCATAGCTTTGACTAGACGGACCTTCGTTGGCAAAATAATGTCTCTGCTTTTTAATATGCTGTATAGGTTGGTCATAGCTTTTCATCCAAGAAGCAAATGTCTTTTAATTTCATGGCTGCAGTCACCATCTGCAGTGATTTTGGAGCCTAAAAAAATAAAGCCTGTCACTGTTTCCACTGTTTCCCCATCTGTTTGCCGTGAAGTGAAGCGAAATGATGCTGTGAAGAAGATGCTCTATTGTTGCGTGCTTACAGGGTAGGAAACAGAGGCTCAGAGAGGTTGAATACACTGCTTAAGGCCACTTAGTGAGCGTGTGGTCAGTCTGCAGTTCGAACCAGGTGGCCTTGCTGCAGGTGCCGTACCCTTAACCTGTGCTGTGGCAGTTTCTCTCGTCTTATTACAAGAAAGGGAAACAGCCTGAGGAAGGAAGGGACGTGCCCAAGGTGACAGATTAAGAGACAGAGCAGGAATATGAACTCAGATTTGCTGCTTCAAGAACTCAGGCTCTTGGGAATTCCCTGGCGGTCCAGTGTAGGACTCGGCGCTTTCACTGCTGGACCTGGGTTCAGTCCCTGGTCAGGGAACTGAGATCCTGGAAGCCTAGTTGTACAGCCAAAAACAACAACAACAAAAAAAACAGCAAAGAAACGAAGAAGAATTCAGAATCCTAAACGCTGCATTAAGCTGCCTCTGCAATAGAAAAGTTGCTCGAGTTTTTTGTTAGTTTGTCTTCAGATTGGAGGAAAAGGTTTTCTCCCTCTCAAATCTCAGCCCTTGGGCCGCATCCTCCCCGAGCCCCCCCACACCCCAAGATTTTTCTGGAGTGTCACTGTGGGTGAGAGAGTGAGCTGCCAGGCAGTCTCCACTCCCGCCTCCCCTGGCCCCCCTCTCCTGGTCAGTAAGACCATGGACAAGGACAAAGGAAGTGGTCTTGTATGCTCCGGACTTCCGGAAGCCCCCACCTTTAGGCTGTCCCATGCTGGGCTCCGTGAGGAAGCCCTTCTCCTCTTGGGCCCCTCACCAGGAAAAGAGGGTGTTGGGTGAGAGCAGCGGTTCCCACTAGACCTTCAAATTGCTCGCCTTCCCCGCCCCGGGTGGCCCTGGCACCCCTTGATTAAGAAGTCCTGGATAAGATGGCTTTTAAAATAATTTTTCACTTTGAAATAATTTCAGATGTGCATAAAAATTATACTAAGAAAACAAAGAATTCCTGCACATCCTTCACCCAGATTTTCCACTTGTTAATATTTTATCACATTTGCATTCTCTATCCTCTCGATAGAGCAACTGATCAATAGATTCTGTATATGGAGGGATTTCCCCTCTATCCCTAAATGCTTCAGTGTGTATTTACGAAGAACAAGGACATTCTCTTACATAGTCATGACGCAGATACAATACGATTATTTACTCTATAGACCTTATACTGCCCTGTTTCCCCAATAATGTCCTTTATAAAAACACCAAAAAAAAAACTTCTAGGTTCCTCAGTGAATTAAACATAGAGCTACTATATAACCCAGCAGTTCTACTTCTGGATATATACCCGAAAGAATTGAAAGGAAGTATTTGACCAGATGCTTGTACAGAATGTTCACAGCCGTATTATTCACCATAGCCAAAAGGTGGAAACACTTTTATTCATCAGTGAATGATTGGATGAACAGAATACAGTCCATACATACAGGAATATTACTGAGGCTTGAAAAAGAAAAAAAGGGAAATTCTGTCACATGGATGAACCTTAAGGACTTTATGCCAAGAGAAGTCATTCAGACACAGAGGACAAATACTGCTTGATCCCACTTCTGTTAGGCTTGTAGAATACTCAGATCCGTAGAGAATGAAAGGAGAAAAGTTGTCACCAGGGTTTTGGAGCAGTGGGATGTGGAGTGCCTGTTTGATGGGGACAGTTTCAGCTTGGGATGAAAAAGTGCTGGAGCTGGATGTTGGTGTTGGTTGGATAACAAGGTGAATGAACTTAATGCCACTGAATTATGCACTTAAAAATAGTTAAAGTGTAAATTATATTTTACTACAGTAAAATAATTTCTGGTTCAGCGTCGAATCCATGATCATAAATACTTTTAGCTTCCAGCATCTTCACTGGCTCTTTGAACTAACACCTGTTTATCCCTTTTACTCATTCTGCCTCTCTCTTGGCTGTGTCTCCCTGGATCAGTTACTTAGCTATGCTTTGTCTCAGGTTCCGTGTTTGCAAAGTTGGGGGTAATAAACAGGCCTAGGGATCTGCGTGGAGTAAATGTTCATGTATGTAGCAGTCTTCGTGCCTGGGTTTAAATGACATCTTTATATGTCCTGGTGAGGAACCCTTTGCTATACATGTTGCAAGGGACCTCTCACTTGTCTTTGTGTTTGTGAATTTTTTTTTTTAACACAAAATTTTAGACTTTGATGGAATTTAAAACTTGCGTCTTGGATTTTAACCAACTTGGAATGTGTTGTCCATGTGTGGTAGGAGGCAGACACTAGGGTCATTTTCCCTTCACTGGCTCGCTGGTTGTCTCAGTCCCTGTGTATATTGTTTATTGATGGTCTGTCCCTCCCTTCATGTGAGACACTGTCCTTATCATATACTAAGTTCCTGTGTACACATCTGTCTGTACCTGGATGCAGTTTTATCAGCTGGTCTTTTCCTCTCCTCCTACTGATTCAGCCTGCTGGTTTGACTCTGCCCTTGATACACGTCCAGGCTTCCCTGGTGGCTCAGCTGGTAAAGAATCTGCCTGCGGAGACCTGGTGTTGATCCCTGGGTTGGGAAGATCTCCTGGAGAAGGGAAAGGCTATCCACTCCAGTATTCTGGCCTGGAGAAGTCCATGGAGAATTGCTGTATAGTCCATGGGGTCTCAAAGACTCAGATAAGGCTGAGCACCTTTCACTTGATACACGTCCATGTCTGGAAGGGCAAGTCCAAGGATTTCAAACACCACTGGAGAGGGGGCTCCTGCAGCCTCCCTGCCTTGGGCTTTTCTCTTTTCACTCCTCCCTCAACCCTCAGTGGCGTCCTCTGTCCTCCGGCAAGTCTGCTCTCCAGATATTGTCCATCCTGGCAAGCAAATGACTGATAACAGACTTTAATTCTTTTAGCATGAAGTATTTAGAATCACTGATAAGAGCAGATAGAAGAAGCATCTGTTTTGAGTACAGAATAAACCATCTGTGCGCCTTTGTTTGTTAAACCTTAACCCTGTGCCGTCTTTGTTTCATCTTTTTAAATTAAGAAATAGGTGATAGCAGTTATGGTGAAGACCCCAAACCACCCTTGTGAATTCCATGGTCGGTTCCCCTGTACACAGATGTCCCACCTTTCCTGCCTCTTTGTGTTCCACAACCTTTTCAGGAGGGGCTACCTTACCCCCCCAGAGAACTTGCTCCCAGCTCTAAACCCTACACCCCAAAGGAGAAATACGCTGGGCTGACCCAGGCATGGGGGCAGGGCCGAGGAGAGTGTTCCCCAAGGGGGCCCTTCTCTTGTTCTGGAATCGTCTCATGCAGATGAGGACGGTTCCCGGAAGGCCTGTGTTTTCTCTAGGCAGTAGCTCATTAAAGGCAAAGGGGACGGAGGGGGTGGTGGCTTCAGGCTAAGCAGGAAGAAGATAGCTGGGCAGCAGGATCCCAGCAGATGGTGGGGAGCCCTGAGCAGGGAAGGGAGAACTCCCAGGGGCTTCAGACAGCAGCAGAGCGCGGATGTGGCTGGGGAGTTGGAGGTGGGGTGCCACACGGGCCCAGTGGGTGCAGCTTCCGGTGCTAAGTGCAGGGTAAAGAATCTGCCTGCCATGCAGGAGACCCAGGTTCAACCCCTGAGTCGGGAAGATCCCCTGGAGGAGGAAATGGCAACCCACTCCAGTATTCTTGCCTGGAGAATCCCATGGGCAGAGGAGCCTGGAGGGCGACAGTCCAGGGGGTCACAAAGAGTCAGACACAACTGAGCAACTAACACTTTAACTTGGGGGCATCAGGAAAGTTGTACCTTCCTCCAACAGCTTTCCCCAGGGCCACAGCTGGGTCTCTGGGGTGGGTTTCTGTGGACTTTGCTTTCTTGCTAGCTTTCCTGCACACATCAGCCCTCTGCTCACTGCTTGTCTGTATGATGCTCTCAGAGCCGCTCCCATTTCCATTGCTGCCTGCTCTCCCAGTGGAGACCTGAATGACTCAGGACGCGAGCCTCCTGACCAGAGGACTCCCCACACCCACACTCCCGGCCAGTTCAGCCTTCTAACAGCACTGATGATGCTCCCCGTCCCCGTGGCGCCCCCCGCCCCTGCCCGCCGCGCTGGCCCCTGCCACCCCGTCACAAGCCTGCCACCCCCTGTGCACCCGGGAGGAGGCTCTGACTGCCTAGCAGGAGGGTCCTGCTTGCTATCCCCTGCCCCTGAGCTGGCTGGTATTCCTCTGCTGGGTCCACATTCGGGCTCACTCTCCTCCAGGGATCCGGGCTTGACTGCCTTCCTTCCCCAGAGAATCCTTCGAGAGCACACTGTCCTTCTTCTCAGCCTTGCATCCCCCCTCCCCGTCTTACTGTTCCTGGGCATCTCACCTCTCCTGTGATGGGAGCGCTGGGTGCAGGTCCCACAGCAGAGGCACTCAGAAAGGTTGGCCGCTGTAAAGTTGAAGGTGACCTCTGACGAAGCAGAGCCGTCTCATCCAGGGGGCTGAGGCGGCACGTGGCTGTGCGGAAGACTTGGCCTCCCCTCTGTGCCTGCCTGTCTGGACAGCCAGTGTCGCTGCCTGCCTCTGCCCTGCCGGGGATCACGCTGACCCCAGGAGGAGGTGTCCCCACCCTCGGGTCACTGTTCTACGGGGTGTCACCTTGGCAGGTGTGCAGCTGGGGTTGAAGTGTTTGGGATGCCCCAGGGGAGGAAGCCTGTCTCTGCAAGGCTGTCCTGGGGGGGGACGAGGCGTGTGGCATGTAGTTCTCCCCTGGCTGTTAGCCACTCTGCATCTTGGGCACCCTCCCTGCTCTCAGCCAGGCTCCAGCCAGGAAAGGAGACACCCCTCAAGTATGGGGAGCAGTAAAGCAGAGGGATTGTTTTTATAGTAGTCCAGGTATTTTACAAATGTATATATCTAAACACATTTATCCATACGTGGATTACTTTTTTTTTTTTGCCATGCCATGCGGCATGCGGGATCTTAGTTCTCCAACCACGGGTTGAACCCAGGTCTCCTGCAGTGGAAGCATGGAATCTTAATCTTAAGCCCTGGACTGTCAGGGAAGTCCCTGGATTACTTTTTGTTTTGAAGTCCCTTTTGGCTTATAGCAGATGCACAAAAATAGTACAGGTGTTCCGACGCGCCTGCTCCCTAATATGAACATCTTATGTAACCATAGTGCAATGATCAAAACTGAGAAATTAGCATTGGTAAAATGAGATTTTACTCGAAAATCACCAGTGTATATCCTTTTCCTGTTCCGAGATCCAAATTTGCATCGAATTGTCTTGCTTTCTTATTCTCCTCCAACCTGTGGCACTCCTGTGGTCTTTTCTTATCCCTACAACCCTGACACTTTTGAAGGTCATTTATTTTTTTGGAAATTTCATCAGTTTGGGTTGCCTGATTGACACTGTGCATTTTTGGCAAGAACCCCTCAAGAGTGACATGGCCCTTCCCCGGGCATTAAGCTGGGAAGTCCATGGTGGTTCTATGTTTTATTACAGATGATGTTCTCCTTGATCACTTGGTTTAAGGTGGTATCTGATGGACTTCTCATGTTTTTCCTTTTTTTTTTCCCCCTATGATTTAATAAATATCTTTGCAGAGATGCTTTGAAACTGCAAGTATCCAGACAGGGAATCCAACCCAGGGAGTTGATTATCCAGATGATAAAAGAGCTGAGAAACTAGACAACCACAGGAAGCCATCGCTTCCTTTAGGCCTGAGGCAGAAAGGGTGGAGATGGTATTGCCAGAGCCCAGGGTTAGGGGTCTTACACAGAAAGCCTATCTGGTGAGGCTGGAGCCTTGCAGAGACCCAGTCACTGCTGGTAACACTGCCTGAGGCAGAGACAGAAGGGGGAGAGACTTCAGGGCTTCCCTCTCTTCTTCTTGTCTGCCATTGGGCCAACCCACCTGGAAGCCCCTGAGTCTGCAGGGTTCAGCCCCTCTGCAGTACAGAGCAGGGATGAGCAGGGAGCAACTTGGAGGGCACACTCTTTGGGGACTGGTGCCTGGCCTTTACCTGTTCCTTCAAACTGAGCTGGACTGTCCAGTATGACAGCCACTAGCTATGTATGGCTCTTGAGCACTTGAAAAATTGACAAGCTCTGGATTTCCTGGTGGTCCAGTGGTTAAGACTCTGCCCTTCCAAGGCAGTGGGCACAGATTTGATCCCTGGTCTGGAACTAAGATCTCACATGCCACATGGCACAGCCAATAAATAGCTAAATAAATAATAAAAAATAAATTGACAAGCTCTAAGCAGATTTCAAAA
This sequence comes from Budorcas taxicolor, assembly GCF_023091745.1. Classification (NCBI taxonomy): domain Eukaryota; kingdom Metazoa; phylum Chordata; class Mammalia; order Artiodactyla; family Bovidae; genus Budorcas; species Budorcas taxicolor. The sequence continues at coordinate 48,826,379 of NC_068931.1, forward strand.
TCTTAGTATGGAGAGAAGTATGTAAAATATCTTATTGATCATTTTCATATTAAGTAATTATTGAAATAAATGGATTGTTAAATTTAATTTTACCTTTTTCTTTTCCTTCTTTAAATCTGGCTAATCATTTAAAATTACATCTGTGGTTCCTATTTATTGGCCAACACGGCTGTAGAGGACACTTGTACCAGCCTGTATCATCAGCATTGTAGTAAAATGTCTTTCTTGTACAAAAGTCACATCCTTGACCCACAGTCTGGAGGTTGTGTCTTACACACCCAGGTTTTACACATCCAGGTTGGTGCTGGATCATGGAAAAATCAAGAGAGTTCCAGAAAAATATCTATTTCTGCTTTATTGACTATGCCAAAGCCTTTGACTGTGTGGATCACAATAAACTGTGGAAACTTCTGAAAGAGATGGGAATACCAGATCATCTAACCTGCCTCTTGAGAAATCTGTATGCAGGTCAGGAAGCAACAGTTAGAACTGGACATGGAACAACAGACTGGTTCCAAATAGGAAAAGGTGTACGTCAAGGCTGTATATTGTCACCCTGCTTATTTAACTTCTATGCAGAGTACATCATGAGAAACGCTGGGCTGGAAGAAACACAGGCTGGAATCAAGATTGCCGGGAGAAATATCAATAACCTCAGATATGCAGATGACACCACCCTTATGACAGAAAGTGAAGAGGAGCTAAAAAGCCTCTTGATGAAAGTCAAAGAGGAGAGTGAAAAAGTTGGCTTAAAACTCAACATTCAGAAAACGAAGATGATGGCATCCAGTCCCATCACTTCATGGGAAATAGACGGGGAAACAGTGGGAAACAGTGTCAGACTTTATTTTTTTGGGCTCCAAAATCACCGCAGATGGTGACTGCAGCCATGAAATTAAAAGACGCTTACTCCTTGGAAGGAAAGTTATGACCAACCTAGATAGTATATTCAAAAGCAGGAACATTACTTTACCGACTAAGGTCCGTCTAGTCAAGGCTATGGTTTTTCCATTGGTCATGTATGGATGTGAGAGTTGGACTGTGAAGAAGGCTGAGCGCCGAAGAATTGATGCTTTTGAAGAATTGATGCTTTTGAACTGTGGTGTTGGAGAAGACTCTTGAGAGTCCCTTGGACTGCAAGGAGATCCAACCAGTCCATTCTGAAGGAGATCAGCCCTGGGATTTCTTTGGAGGGAATGATGCTGAAGCTGAAACTCCAGTACTTTGGTCACCTCATGCGAAGAGTTGACTCATTGGAAAAGACTCTGATGCTGGGAGGGATTGGGGGCAGTAGGAGAAAGGGACGACTGAGGATGAGATGGCTGGATGGCATCACAGACTCGATGGACATGGGGCTGAGTGAACTCCGGGAGATGGTGATGAACAGGGAGGCCTGGGCTGCTGCAGTTCATGGGGTCGCAAAGAGTCGGACACAACTGAGCGACTGAACTGAACTGAACTGATGGCCTTGAGCCATCCACACTCACTCACAGTTCTGACCAAGTGTGTCAAACAGAAATTGGGCTCCTCTGGTTTTTGTGACTCATACAGGTTGTAGTTTGAGGTCGGTGTTCAACATAAGCTGGAGAGCCTACCTCACATTTAACACAATAGTACAAGCACCTCCATATACCTGGATAGCTCATTACAGTGGAAGAGCTGTACTGGTGCTACTACTCAGGATCTATGCATAGGTTTGTTTTTTTAGATTTGTTTATTTACGGCTGCTCTGGGTCCCCATTGCTGCATGCAGGCCTTCTCCAGTTGCGCCAAGCAGAGCGTTGGCTTTAGGCACAAGGGCTGAGTTGTCCCTTCGCATGTAGGGTCTTCCCAGACCAGGGATTGAAACCATGTCCCCTGCACTGGCCGGCGGATTCTTTCCCACTGGACCACCAGGCCTATGTATAGATTTTTTATGGCTTACAAAGGCCCTTCATTCCCACCTTTGCAGAGTCACCCAGTCTTGCTGTCCCCATATTATCGATGACAAAGTGGAGCCAGGGAGATAAAGTTGATTTCAGTGGCTCTTAAACTTCCTTTGGAAGGCTCGTCCAAGTAGAGAAGACAGGTCCTGCCCTCAGAGAGTGATTGAGCTGGTGGAGGGTGGGACCAAACACCCCGTGTGGCAGACTCTGGGGACAGTCACACTGCTGGTGGTCAGACCACCATGGGGGCCCGAGAGGCCCCTGAGCTCTCATGAGGTCAGTGGTGGGACTGGGCTTGAGCTGGGCTTCTGATGGCCAGTCTGGGGCTCTTCCCCAATGCCGTACCCTCCTGTCAGTGCACAGGTCCACCATATTTGGGGGCTGGGTGTACGGGATGATCCCCACACACGTGCCTCACCTTTAGCGCCAACCTTGACACTGTAAAGGCTTCCCTGGTAGCTCAGTTGGTTAAAGAATCCACTGGCAATGCAGGAGACTCCAGTTCGATTCATGTGTTGGGAAAATCCGCTGGAGAAGGGATAGGCTACCCACTCTAGTATTCTTGGGCTTCCCTTGTGGCTCAGCTGGTAAAGAATCTGCCTGCAGTGTGGGAGACCTGGGTTTGATCCCTGAGTTGGGAAGATCCCCTAGAGAAAGGAAAGGTCACCCACTCCAGTATTCTTGCCTGGAGAATTCCATGGACTGTGTAGTTCAGCAAAGAGTAGGGCACGGCTGAGCCGTTTTCACTTTCTTGACACCGTAGGGGCTGGTATGGCTGAAACAGGGTTAGGTGGTCAAACATGGTGCCGTTTTCTTAAAACTCCTGTTTACCCTGGGTGGCGTCTGGTTGGCTTTGGAATGTAGCTGGATCTTCATCGCATTGGTGGGCTTAGGCAAAGGAAAATGAGTCTGCTTCCTCACACATATGCCAAAGGGTCACCTCCATGGAATCTGGAGATGCCAGCTAGGACCTGCTGGTAGAGAAGGATTTGTTGTTGGATTTCATACCGGCTATACTTCAGTAGGGCGGAACCCTGCCTGGGGGGTGCAGGGCAGAGTGAGGACGAGCCTGTGTGTCCTACCATCACTGACCGCTCCTTTCTCCCCTGCAGTGGACAGCAGACTGCAGTGAGCAGCTGGACAGCAGCTGTTCCTTCTCCCGAGGACGAACGCCTCCGCAGCAGGTAGGGAACCAGCTCTGTGCTCTGGCAGGGGCTTACCGTGATAGTGTCTGTCTGGGGTCCTGGGCTGCTCGCTTTGGTGCTCCTTAGAGGTAGAGATGTGGGGAGAGCAGGAAATGGCACACGGGGAGTGTGGTCTGCCATCTGGAAAGTTCTCCCTGAATATCCAGCCCACAGTGAAGCCTCCGCTCCCCAGAACACATAGATTCATAAGGTTTATTTTCAGTAGCAGCATAATAACAAACATCTGCAAACAACTCATGACCCATTGAGAGGGGAATGGATAAATGATGCATGAAAAGTCCTTAGAGTGTAATGTAACACAGGAGTGAAGTGAGTGACGGATGCTACAGCTTCAGTGGAATATTATTCAGCAGTGAAAGGAGTGAAGTGGAGGCTCACACATCAGCACTGGTGATGGAGCCTATGAATAATGGGTCTTCTAGGGTTTTGGTGCTGGTGGGGCACTTCGGAGATGACTTTTGCTCCAGGTTTGCAGAGGACCTGGAGGGGCAGCCCGTGGGGGTGAGGGAAGCTAACCAGTGTCCTGGGACCAGGCTGGAGCCCCCTACTTCGCCCCCTGCTGCTTCCCTGTGAGATCCCAAGAGAACCCCCGAGCGGGTCCTATGACTGGGAGGGAAGGAGGCAGCTGCTCCTTGAGAACTGTCCCTGGTGACCCCCCGGGTCCCACATACCCGCTGGTTGTCGAGCTGTCCTTGTTGAGAACTTATTCTACTTGTGGGAGATGGTGGAGTCGGAGGCTGAAAACGCCGTGCATCTGTTTCCAGCCCGCAGCCCAGCCTCACGCTGTGCCTGTCCAGAGAGATAAGGGAGGCGCACGGACTTCAGTAGTAGCTCGCTCCCAGTTCCAGAGCAGCTGCGGTGACACATTGCCTGGGCCCACTTGCCTGTGTCTGATGTCAGTCCATGCTGCTGATGAAACCAGCTCTCCTCTGTTCTCTCCTGAGGGAAGGTGGTCTGTCCTGAGAGGGGTGTTGGGCTTTGCTGTGCCGTGGTGCAGGGGGACAGCTCTTCTGCACAGCTCTCACGTGCGGGTCCAGCTGATTCTTAGGTAGCACACCGTGTGCAGCCTGGCACGTGTGGGTCCAGCTGATTGTTAGGTAGCACACCGTGTGCAGCCTGGCACGTGCGGGTCCAGCTGATTGTTAGGTAGCACGCCGTGTGCAGCCTGGCACGTGCAGGTCCAGCTGATTCCTAGGAAGCACGCCGTGTGCAGCCTGGCACATGCGTGTCCAGCTGATTCTTAGGAAGCACGCCGTGTGCAGCCTGGCACGTGCGTGTCCAGCTGATTCTTACGTAGCACGCCGTGTGCAGCCTGGGTGAGGTGCTATGCCGCAAACTCGGTGGCAGCTCTCTTTCGTCCTCAGCTTCCTCATGTAGAAACCAGATGGCCTCTGAGGGTCCTTCTAGCTTCTCCATGCCATCTGCAGACAAAGAAGCTAGGTCTACAAGATGTCCTGACCTGACCAAGCTGGGACTTGACCCCAGGCCTCTCGCCTGCCCTGTCCCCTTATTGGCCCTTCTTCTTGTCTTCCTGTAGTAGATATCCTCCTGAGGAAGTCTTTTGTCCCCCTCACTAGACTACTGATGCTTGGTCAGGGACCCTGTTTATATTCCTGAGCCCCTCCAGCTCTTGACCTAAGACTTGGCATGTCAGGGGCACCAATCACTAGTATCTGGGGTTTCCTACGTGAAGATCCCCTTAACTCATCAGTGGCAAAGGTAGTCTTGGATTTGAGGACTCAAGAATCAGAGAGAGGGCTTCAGAGGAGGGTTGAAAGTCTTGGATGGGGACAGAAGAGGCTGGTAAATGAGAGGCCAAAAAAACAGCTCTCTGTTAGTAGGTATCTGTTTCTGGAATCTTCTGGAATCTTCCTTTTGGTCCTTTCTCCTTTATCTTCTTTTGTCCCTACTCTCCCTCTCTGGCCCCATTTTCCCATCAGTCTGAACGTGTTTCTAGTGGGGAGAGAATGGTTATCCTCCCACGTGCTTCTGTTTCTAGGGGGGAGAGAATGGTTATCCTCCCACGTGCTTCTCATCTGCCTCCCTCATGCTGAGCTGTCCTTTCACAGCTGGTGTCCCCCCGCCCCACGAAGGAGAGAGGGTGGGGATTTGGCCTGTTGTTGCTGCGTTGCTAAGCTGTGTCTGACTCTTTGCAACCCCATGGACTGCAGTACGCCAGGCTTCCCCGTCCTCCACTGTCTCCTGGAGTTTGCTCAGACTCCTGTCCATTGAGTCGGTGATGCCATCCAACCTTCTCATCCTCCTTCACCAGGGCCAGGACTTGTGGGAAGGGGGTACCCTGGCACAGTGAGGACCAGCTGCCCCTCAGTCCCACCTTGGGAAGCAGCTGAACAGTTGGCTTGGGGTAAGCAGAGGATAATGAAATGCAAGATGAAGTGCAACTTAAAGAAGAAACTGTAAAGGCACATGTTAGGTCCTTTCTTGTCAGGATGAACTGAGCATAGGTCCATTGTAGTGGGGAGCGCCAGGAGAGGAGGCGGGCTCTCAGAACATAAGCCCGCTTTATTCCCCGATGTCCTGAGGCAGGCGGGCTTCGTAGCCTGGCCCTCCTGGATGGCCCGTGGTGCTGCACGCTGCGCTGCAGTGCCTGGAGAGGCAGGAGCTGGACTGAAATGAGGTCTCCTGAAGTCAGGAGAACCTTGGTTTGGTGATGAAAGGCCTGATTGTAGACATTAGTGACGCAGTTGTACCCTTGTGGCTCAGCTGGTAAAGAATCCACCTGCAGTGCGGGAGACCTGGGTTCGATCCCTGGGTTGGGAAGATCCCCTGGAGAAGGGAAAGGATACCCACTCCAGTATTCTGGCCTGGAGAATTCCATGGACTGTACAGGCCATGGGGTCGCAAAGAGTCGGACATAACTGAGCGACTTTCACTTCGCTGATAAGGGTACGGACAGTAGAGTGGTGTTGGCAGGATGGACGTCCTTCTTGCCTCCAGCCCAGGAGCGTGTTCAGAGCTGGCGTGGCGGCTCGGCAGTGTCGGGTCAGCCTCCGTCCTCCTCACGGTTCTGCCCTCTCTCTTGTGTTGCCTGCGTCTGGTGGCCCGTGCTGGCTCATGTCCGTCTTCCTGCCAGGCCTGCACCCACTCTGGGCCTCGTCTCCAGGAGCCTCTGGTGTCCCCTCCTGAAGCAGCCATCTTTTTAACATTTTTTTTGGCTGCGAGGTATGCGGGATCTCAGTTCCCCGAACAGGAATAGAACCTACACCCCAGCAGTGAAGGTGGGAAGTCTTAACCACTGGACCGCCGGGGACGTCCGTGAAGCAGCCATCTTCTGACGCCCTCTGGTGGAGGGATCGAAGCTGGTCAGCATCCTTTAAGGAACTGTATCACAAGGAAAGCCCCACAGCTGGCTGGAGGCAGGGCCCCTGCCTGCCCTGCCCTGCCTGCCCTGCCCTGGGGTGGCCTCCCGATGGAGCTGCCCACTGAAGAGTGCCTTTGCAGGGTGTGGCTCTGATGGGATGGTGCTGCCCAGACGTTCCTCAAGAGCCCCTTCAGCCTCGTCCAGCAGATACAGGGGTCCTGGACCAGCTCGTCGGGATGCCTCCTAGCCCTGTGAGCACCCGCTGGCCTCCTCACTGCACCCTCTCACCCAGGCAGACACCCTCCGCCTCATACTAATCCATGCTGTGGTTGGGGTGTTCCATGGAAATATCTGCCTGCCCCTCAGCCCGCTGGCCAGCCCTGAGCTGGACGCCAGGGCTGCCTCTACATCCCTGACCCCCCCGGCCCAGGGCCTGGCGCACAGCGGGTGCTCAGCAATGATTCCTGCGATGGCTCAGAGCTGGTCTATGCAGTCATTCCCTTGCCAGCCCTGTCTGTCCCTCTGGCCGCAGCAACTGTGCTGAGCTTTCGGAGGTGGGAAGATGGTTGGCTCTACTGTCCCCCTGGGAAGAATTTCAGGGGAAAACTGAGGCTCAATTGAGGTAGCTGGGGTGGGCTGGCTGCCCTGGCACTTTCCTTGACTGCCACACCTTGGCCACCTGTGCCCAGAATTATAGGGCCGGCAGGAGGGTGCTGAAACTTTGCACTCTGCCCAGGAAGCTGTGTGGTGATGGGTCTCAGACCACAAGCCAAAACGGGCCGAGGGCAGGCCCCATTTAGGGATTAGTTTAGCACTGGGATTATTTTTTGCTGTTTTAATTAATGTAAAAAATGGAAAACAAACAAACCAACCCTTGCCTTCTCTGCATCCTTTCAGAGGCACGTGGTAGAAGTAAGCCAGGGTAAGCAGAGACCCATGAGATGGGAGGAAGGGGGCTCGGAGAGTCCGGAACAAAAAATGGGCTCCGTGTAGCCCTGAAGAGGCCCGACAACTGCCTGCCATTGGGGATGGGCTGTGTTGGGGACTGTTTGGCATCCCAGCAGCATCTTTCCCAGAGAGCTCGTCCATCACCTGGTCAGTTACTCAGGAGGTTGGAATACAGTTTCCACCTTCTTATTGTAATAGGGGAAGTGCCTGGAGAGGACTTAGAGGAAAGCACCTAGATTAAGAGCGTGTAGCCCACTGCGTTTAGACGACATTTCCGATTGAGACTTAGCATTTGGGAAAGGAAGCTGAAGGTGTATGAAAGGCTGTTGTGAAATCAAGTACAAATAGCTCTTCTCCATCAGCACAGAAGTGCCAAGGAAGGGAAATTGATATGCACGATAGCAGCAGGACCTCTGATTAGACCTTGAGAAGGACTTTCTGACTGAAGGACTGGTTGGCCCACAGCGTTGGCTGTTGAGCAAGGGACGGGATCTTTGCTGGGAACCTGATGAGCACACATCTTACCAGACAGGTTTGTGCGAAGCCCTGGGAAAGGCGGGGGTGTGTCAGAAATGTGTCCTGAGTCCTGGCTGAGAGCCCGTGACCCCTCACTCCCTGGAAAGAAGGAGAGAAGGCCACTCGCCTGTTCCAGCATGGTGCCCAACCACAGATTGGAGCATCGGGGTGAAAAGAGCCCTGTCCTAGGGGTCAGGAGAGCCAGGCGTTGACCCGGGTGTGGCACACGCTCCAGTGCCCCTTCCACACGTGAGACGCTGGGCTGCACGGCCCTCTCGAAGCCTCTCTGGAAGCCTCTTTCACTGTTTACACCCGCTGTCTCCATGAAGTGGGACCAAATAGTGGCTCACATCAGCAGCATCTGGATTTTCCTGATTTCTCTACTCTTTCCTCCACCTCCCCTGGTAGCCCTGCCAGCCTGCAGGTTAGGTGCATCCGAGGTGTCCACAGTGACTGTGACCCGGGAGGTGACAGTGGTAGGCACAGGTGAATGTCAAGTGTACCACTTACCACTGGCCCACGGGAAAGGGTAGAAGGAGCTTTCTGCCAGTCATCTTGCTGCCCTCCAGGAATTAGAGTATCTTGTTCAGAATGAGTCTGAAAACTCGTTAGTACAGACGGTATCTGAGTCAAAGTGCCTAGATTTTTAATCAGCTTCTATGGATAATTAAGAAATACCATGTGTAGGTTCATGGCACTGCTCTCTGCTCACTCAGCATGTCTTGATTACCTGCTGTGAGCTTGGCTCACACATGAGCTGGAGCCTTCGGGCTCACTGCCTGTTGTGGAGTAGAAGCTAAAGGCACAGACAATACGTCCCCCGCTCCTACCAAAGAGATGCCCTGATCACAGACACTGTAGTCATTCCGAGGAATGGTAATGGTCCTGTTGGTCTCCGAGGGTAGGGAGATGCCTGCAGGGCGTGAGACTTGATCTGAGCCTTCAGGAATGGGTAGGATGTCGGACGAGATGAAAGGGAAGAGAGAAGAATCGGAAGAGGGAAGAAGCAGCGTCAGCAACACTGGCCGTAGCGCTGGGATGCTAGGGAGGCAGGAGAGAGCAAGCTGGAGTAGCTGGTTAGCACCAGGTGTTACTGGAGTGGTGGGGGGTGAGGATGGTGAATGCAGAGGTGTCTTCGTGCCCCACTGAGATGCTGACCTGGTGTCAACCCACCCAGTGTATACCTTGTATATCATATTTTCTCTGGTGTCCATCAGGGAAAGTCTGTCCTCTTGTATCAGTCAGGAGAGCCCAGGAACTGCTGCAGTAACAAGCAGTCCTGAATCTCAGTAACTTTAAACCTCCCGTTCAGGACCCAGCTTGGTGGAGCAGTTGCCATTTTCACCAGTCTTCATGGCACAGGGCAAAAAAAGAGTCTTGCATTGGCAATTCAGCACTCCAACCGAGGTATAACATGCATCACTTCCACTCTTGACCCATTGCCCAGAACTAGTCATATGGCACCTCCCAACCATGAACACACTGAATAGTATAATGCTACTACGTGCTGGAAATGGGGAAACCAGAACTGTTTGGTGACTGGCTAGAAGAATTCTCACATGCCCCACTTCTAGAAGAAACTCACCAGGGGCTGTGGCTGACCTCCTCTTCCCTGATCTCCACCACATTGGATCCGGAGCTAGGCAGGTGTCCAGTGAACCCTCAGGGCGTGGGCTCTCAAGATGAGAAAAAGCTCAGAGGTCACCTTATCCGACCCCTGCAGTGCAGGGACCTCCCCCCCCCGCCGCACCTCTACCCCCCACCTGGTGTGTCCATTGAGCTGCTGGAGGTTTCCAGACATGGGGAGCTCACTGCTTCAAAAGGCGTCTCAGAGCATGTGAGGGAGCTCCACTGATAACAGTGTCTCTGATTCAGCCGAAACCGCCTGCTCATAACTCCAGCTGATGGTTTCAGTTTGACTCCCTTCGTCTGTGGCTATTCAGCCTCCGTCCCCGCAGCCCATCATGGCAAGGCTGCTTTTGGAGCTAAAGATCCTCGTTCCTGTCATGGTTCGTGCATTGCTTTTCATCCACTGATCCAATTAGCACCTCATGGTTGGGTGCTGGGCATCTTGCTGGGGACTGGGATGGCAGATGCGGTGGGTGTGTCTCTGTTCTCAGGGAGGGTCTAGTTGGGGGCGGGGACAGGCACTTACATCACAGGGCTAAGAAGTGTGGGGCAGGACACCGTGGCTCCCAGGTTCCGCCTTTGGTTGCTTTGCTGGGAACGTCGTCAGTATGGACTGCATTCCCTCACACAGCGTGATCTGTGAGCCTCCGCTGCTCTCAGCATGGGAGCGTCTCTCTTCCAGAAGATGCCATCTGTCCCCAACCTCACGGTGACGTCTGGCTTCAGTTCATCTGGAGAAACCAGGGTATAACACTGACCCAACAATATTGATGACTGACTTTTATAGGGAGAACAGTTAGCAAACATTCACCAAGCGCCCACTGTAAACAGGATGAGCCATGTGGCCTGGTCTCTGCCCTCAGAGTACTTAGTGTCAGGTAGAGAAAGAAGGCTTTCTCGAGTGGAAAGCAGCAATCCAAAGCCCAAGCGTTTGTAAATACGGAGAGGAAGGGAGCTGTTGTTTGCAGGGCGGCTGGCATCTGTAGGGGGATGGGCCATGCTGTTATGGTAACCGCATCCGACTGGAGCTAGGAGATGTGAGTCCCTGTCCCTGTACCCCTGACTTGCTGTTTCATCACTGGTGAGGTACATCATCTCGCTATGGCCTCAGTTTCCTCTCTGAAAAAATGAGGAGATCACTAGACTTAACATCAAAATGTTTTGTGAAAAATATAGACCTAAATTTCCACTTCTGGGAAGATAGAATAGATGTTCTTTTCTATATTCCTTCTGCTAAGTACAACTAAAAGCCTGGCCATTCTATGTAAAACAGACCAAAAATTCTGAAAGGTCGAGAGGAGGCAGACTGCTTGGGACCTTGGGACCCAAGAGATGCCGCAGGAGTGACCTCCCTGGGCTTCCTTCTTGCCTCCTGTCTCCCAGACTTGAAGCTGAAGAAGCGAGTAATCAAGAAATGCCAGTGGACATGGATTTTTCTTTTTGAAGTCCTGACAAAAGACTACTTTCTCCAAGTTTAGGTCTAGGAAAAGGGTGACCGAGCAAGACAGAAAAGTTAATATCCCAGGAAAAACCGTGGTCCTGCCCTCACCCCCACCACCAGAGGCCCAGCGAGAGCCTGGATTTCCCCTTCCTCTGGGCTGTAATGAGACCCCTGAACCCACTCACCAGGGTGGTGTCGGTGAAGGTCAAGTAGGAAGCTGCAACTTTCATCCCTGCTGGCTGGTAAGAAGCCCCTCGCCTCCCCCCATGGCCCTGCAGAGGGGGGCTTGGACGCCCACCATCACTCAGTGGGATAGAGATGCCTCTCCTGTCCCTGTTAAGATGTGTCAGAGGAGGTTCTAATAAGGAGTTGGGACTTCCACTGTTGCCCGGTGGTCCTGAGGCCACCATAGCAGGGTCAGTAGGAGCCATGTCGAGCCCTGGGACTCCCACCTCCACTGAGCCATAACAGGTGCCCCCTGGACTTCTGCCTCCACTGGTGGTCGCAAGGCTGTACCCCTCTTTTCCCTGCCAGAGTGGTACCACAGAAAGCCAGCTAAAACAGAAGATTTAAATGAGATTCAGAGTCTCATTACATAACACTGAAGTGTCCTGATTACAATAAAAATCATGTGTCATACCAAGAATTGCAAAGATTTCAAAGTGAAAGAATGAAGATGATCAGTAAATACCAACACTGAGATGGGAAATTGGACTTCATCAAAATGAAAAACTCTCGCTCTGGGTAAAAACCCTTTTTAGAGCATGGAAGAGACAGATTACAAAGGGGGAGAAGATTTTTGCAAAACATGTATCTGACAAAGGACAAACATCTAGAATATATGAAGAACACTCAAAACTCAGCATTGAAAACGGTGCAATTAGAAAATGGTCAAAATATACGAAGAGATTTTTTTTTCACCAAAGAGGATATGTGACAAACTTAGACAGCATATTAAAAAGCAGAGACATCACTTTGCTGACAAAGGTCCATCTAGTCAAGGCTATGGTTTTCCCAATAGTCATGTATAGTCATATGTATGGTTGTGAGAGTTGGACCATAAAGAAAGCTGAGCACCAAAGAATTGATGCTTTTGAACTGTGATATTGGAGGAGACTCTTGAGAGTCCCTTGGGCTGCAAGGAGATCCAACCCATCCATCCTAAAGGAAATCAATCCTGAATATTCATTGGAAGGACTGATGCTGAAGCTGAAGCTCCAATACTTTGACCACCTGATACTTTGACCAACTGACTCATTGGAAAAGACTCTGATGCTGGGAAAGATTGAAGGCAGGAGGAGAAGGGGACGACAGAGGATGAGATGGTTGGATGGCATCACCGACTCAATGTACATGAGTTTGAGCAAGCTCTGGGAGTTGCTGAAGGACAGGGAAGCCTGGCGTGCTGCAGCTCATGAGATCGCAAAGAGTCAGACATGACTGAACTGAACTGAAAAGATGTCAAATGAGCACACAGGAAGATGTTCACTGTAGCTCTTTATACACCTATCAGAATGGCTAAAATTAAAAAAAAAAAGTGACAACGCTGAATGTTGGTGAAGATACAGAGAAGTTGGATGACGCACACATAGCTAGGGGGGGATGTTATGTGGTACAGCCATTCTAAAAAACAGTTTGGCAGTTTCTCGTGAAACTAAACCTACAAGTACCATATGATTCAGCAATTGCACTCCTGAGTGTTTATCCCAGAGAAATGAAAACTTATGCTCACACAAAAACCTGTACTCAGATGTCTATAACAGCTTTATTCATCAGAGCCCCAAACTGGAACCAATCCAGATGTCCTTCAACAGGTGAATAGTTAAATACGTTATGGCACTCAGCAATCAAAAGGAATCAGCTGTTGACACACGCAGCAACATGGATGAATCTCCAGGGAATTGTGTAGCGTGAAAATAGGCCAACCCCCCAAAGTTACATATTTCACTAATATCCCAGTCTTAAAATGCCAAGTGGAAAAGGAAATGACAGCCCACTCGAGTTTTCTTGCCTGGAGAATCCAAGGGACAGAGGATCCTGGCGGGCTAACAGTCCATGGGGTCGCAAAGAGCTGGACACGACTTAGTGATTAAACAACCACAAAACAATACAATTATAAAAACAGGGAGCAGGTTAGCAGTTCCCCATGGTTACGGGAGGGCACAGGATGAAGTGAGTGTGGGTACAGAAGCGCAGCAGGAAAGACCCTCGTGCCAGTGGAAATGTTCAGCTTCCTGACAGTACCGCTGTCAGTAGCCTGGATGTGATGCTGAGCTGTACTCTGCTACAAGCTTCCCCACTGGGGAAACTGGATAAAGGACACATGCATGTGTGTCGTGCTAGTCACTCAGCTGTGTCTGACTTTTTTTGACCCCGTGGACTGTAGGCCGCCGGGCTCCCCCGTCCCTGGGATTCTCCAGGCAAGAATACTGGAGAGGGTTGCCATGCCGTCCTCCAGGGGATCTTCCCGACCCAGGGCTCCTACGTTGCATGCAGATTCTCCACCATCTGAGCCACTGGGGCTGTGAAATCTCTATTAAAATTTCTTACAACTGGATGTGAATCTGCTGCTGCTGCTGCTGCTGCTAAGTCGCTTCAGTCGTGTCCGACTCTGTGCGACCCCAGAGACGGCAGCCCACCAGGCTCCCCCGTCCCTGGGATTCTCCAGGCAAGAACACTGGAGTGGGGTGCCATTTCCTTCTCCAATGCAGGAAAGTGAAAAGTCAAAGTGAAGTCGCTCAGTTGTGTCCGACTGTTTGCGATCTCATGGACTGCAGCCTACCAGGCTCCTCCATCCATGGGATTCTCCAGGCAAGAGTACTGGATTAGGGTGCCGTTGCCTTCTCCGAGATGTGAATCTACAATTCTCTTAAAAAATTTAAAGTACAGAACCTTTTGTTTCATCACAATATTTCAAGGAAATCTCATGTAGAAAACCAAGAGGGCAGAACTGTTTGGTGAGGCAAGGGAGGGCACCGACCTGCTCTCTCCCCAGCTCCATCCACGTCGTCACTCTGAGAGCATCTCTGCGGACCTCCCAGGTCAGCCCTGGGCCCTCAAGCCCTCTCCTCCCTGCCCTTCTGTGGTCCTGAGTCTGGTGCTGGCAGGAAAGGGAGGTATCTCTGGGGGCTGGGGAGTTCCAAGAAGGCCTCCTAGTGAGGAGCCTTGGAGGATGTGATCGTTTCTCTGCACACAGGTATGGGGCAAGCTGAGTGGGACCCTATTCCTTCAGCAGATGCTGGACAGGCAGCCAGCCAGAAGTGGCCTCTGCTGTAGCCCAGTCTAGGATAGGTACTAATAATATTACCATTTGAAATTTTTTATTTAGTTATTTATTGGCCATGCCTGTAGGATCTTAGTTCCCTGACCAGGGATCAAACCTGGGCCCCTTGTGGCAGAAGCATGGAGTCTTAACATTTGAAATGCCAGAGAAGTCCCAGTGTTGCCTTTGAATCCTCGTGGTGGTGGTCGTGGTTTAGTCACTAAGTTGTGTCTGACTCTTGCGATCCCATGGACTGTAGCCTCCCAGACTTCTCTGTCCATGGGATTCTCCAGGCAAGAATATTGGAGTGGGTTGCTGTTTCCTTCTCCAGGGGATCTTCCTGACCCAGGAATCGAATCCGGGTCTCCTGCATTGCAGGCAGATTCTTTACTGGACTGTGCTATGAAGGAAGCCTGGTTAATTAGCCAAGAGACTGGAGAAATGTACTTGGCCACAGACTTTAGTAACTGTCTCCCTCTCCTCCCTAGCCTTTGGGTCCTAATTCAAAGACAGGGTAGAGAGAGAAGGGACAGATTGGACAAACAGGCAGGAGAGTTCCAGAATGAAAGGAGTGGCCTTGTCTGCTCCTGAACTCATCTCTGGTGCTACTCAGGAGGCTTTTTCTTCTGGTCTCTGCTCTCTTGTTCTCCTGCCTCTGGCCTTTCTATTGTCTCACTCGCTCACTCAGTCATTAAGTTGTGTCCGATTCTTTGCAACCCCATGGACTGTAGCCTGCCAGGCTCCTCTGTCCATGGGATTCTCCAGGCAAGAATACTGGAGTGAGTTGCCATTTCCTCCTCAAGAGTATCTTCCCAAGCCAGAGATTGAACCTGCATCTTCTGCGTTGGCAGGCAGATTCTTTACCACAGAGCCACCCAGGAGGGATTGAAACATTGGAGGTCCATCACTGACTTTCACTCCAGCATGTGGGGGTGCTGTCCTTGGTGCTGAACATGAACCACCACCCCCCACCCCCACCCCACCCAACACACACACATGCACGCACACACACCTGCACATGCAGGTGTCAGGACAGGGCTGTTTCTCCTTGGGCCCTGCCCTCCCCCACCACCTCCATCAGCACTTGACTCCTACTAATTCTCTGCTCAAGCAAACCCAAGTCACCCTCAAAATCTGAGGAACCAAGAGGAGCCAGCCTGCCGGAAACCCCTGTTTTAGCCCAGGAGATGCCACTGGGGTCCTTTGGTCTTCAAGTATTCTGTGTAATGTAAAACACTCTCCCAGTGTCTCATGTTTCACTTCCTGCCCCCACCCTGACTTGGGAATCACTAATTTAGTCCAGTGTTCATGGTATGGAAGAGGCAGCTCAGGTCCAAGGAGCTGGAGCAACCCTCCTGGGGCCCCAGGAAGCAGCTTGCAGACCTTGGGTCCTGCTTTCCCATCCATCCATGCAGGAAGTTTTCCCTGGAGTCCAGAGTCATTGGCATGCATTGTGTCATTTGATGCTTAAGTATGTGTTGTTTTTTTGGTTGTATTTTCCTTTTCTGTGACTCCCCATCTAGGTGGTAAGACCTGCGAGGCAGAGACGAGTGCCTCGGGCCTCCTGCAGCCACCTGGTGGCTAGCGCTGTGTTAATCCACTATGTGGGTGATAGATTGGGGCTGGGGGCAGGGGACTTGGGAGAGCATCCTTGGAGAGGAAGGAGAGAAGTCTTGTCCACTGTTTAAAGGGATGGCCCACCCTGTCAGCTCCCCTGGGAGCCCCAAGCCTGTGGGGTTGCTTGCTCTTGGCTCCTGTGATGGATGGAATCTGTGGGAAAACATTTTGCACCGAGAGAGGGAAATGGACTGGGATTATGAGCCTTCTGAGGAGGGCATCTCTCGAGTACCCAGGTGGGGCCCTGTAGAGCTGATGACCAGCAGCTGGCCCCTGGGGCTGCAGGCCCCAGTCCTGGGCTGGCCACTCTGGTGCAGCTGACACAGCAGCAGACATCAGACTGACGTGCTCAGACAGCCTCTAGTTGGAACTTCACTTGTGACCCCGCAGATAAAGGCAGGAGTCCTCCTGCTGCCCCCTGCCCTGCTCAGCCAGGTTCTGCCTTATTTCCAAACACTTGCAGCCTAGGATTGTCAACACACACACACATTCACACACCTGTGCACGTGCATGTCGTGTGCAGAAGCAAAAATGACTCTGCAGTTGTATATTAATAAAAAACAGCAGCGTAGAAGAGGGTCATTTTTTCCCGTTGCACCTGACTGGGCATGTTTTTCTACTGCACAGTGACTCACTCCCATCTTGTTCCGTTCACTCCTGCATGGAGCCCTCTGTCCCTACCCATCCCAGCTCTCACCCCACATTCCCTCTTTCTCTCACTGCAACCGCCCCAGTGCTGCCTTCCCAAGAGACAGGCTCGGAGAACCCAGGTGTTCGTTGGGATGTGGGCATGTGCTTGCATTATGGGAAACTCTGCGGTGGGGTCAGAAGTTATCTGACTCATGTAATGGCAGGGCGCAGTGGCTGAGAGCGTGAACGCTGGCCTCACACTCTGTGCATCCCCATCTTGGAAACGAGCTGTGACGTGAGAAGGTTCTCTGAGCCTCGGTTTCCTCATCAGTGAAATGGGCATAATGGTGGCAACAGTTGCTTCCTAGGGCTGCCATAGATGTCAAGGGCTCACGTGGTGCCTGGTGTACCAGGAGTGCACCAGGGTTTGCGCTCATTCTCCGGAGCCTGTCGTCCCCTGAGGTGGGGCAGCTGTGCGCCCAGTGTGGCCGTTTGAGAGGCGGCTTCAGTCCCCCTGACGGTGAGCAGCTGTTTCCATTTCTTTTCCCACATGGTGTAAAGTGCTCATTAGCCCTTTGTGATGTGCTCTGCGAGCAGCACGGTTCACCCTGGCAAGGGGCCCCCTAATTGCCAGTTAAAGGGGCTGTTGTGAAGGCTCCAGCAGCATTTAAGTGCTAAAAAACGATCCACTGGAAAGCGTGATTGTTTCTGAGAAGGATCCTCAGACCCTCGGCATTGCAACAACTTGGGGGCTGGGCCGAGTGACCTCAGGGCCGGGGATGGGGTGGGACTCGCAGGGAAGCCTTGGTCACCAGGGCCAGCTGTGGAACTGCAAATTGGAGAATGTTCTTGAAGAATCCAGTGAGGCTTTGTGGAGAACTTTCAGTGCCTAACCATGGAGTCCTTGCAAAGAAAATAATAATGAATGATGGATGCTGTGTCCCAAGACTCAGGAGGGGGTGGGGGTGAGCAGGCAGGAGGACACAACAGAAAAGTGAAGCCAGGGATCCTGCCATAGAGGGGATGGCAGACTAGTTGGGGAAGAGAGTTTTACTAAGCGCTTAAGATGGCTATTTCCTAGTGGGGTTTCCTCTGGGGGGACCACAGTCCTGCAGGACTCTCTGTGGAGTAGGAAGGAAGAGTGGGGTGGATTTCTGGCCAGAGACATTTGATGAAAGCTGTGTAGTGTGCGGGGCTTCCCTGGTAGCTCGGCTGGTAAAGAATCTGCCTGCAGTGCAGGAGACCCCGGTTCAATCCCTGGGTCGGGAAGATCCCCTGGAGAAGGGAAAGGCTACCCACTCCAGTCAGTGTTCACAGGCTTCCCTGGTGGCTCAGATGGTAAAGAATCCACCCACAGTGTGGGAGCCCTGGGTTCTATCCCTGGGTTGGGATAATCCCCTGGAGGAGGGCATGGCAACCTACTCCAGTATTCTTGCCTGGAGAATCCCCATGGACAGAGGAGCCTGGCGGGCTGCAGTCCATGGGGTCACAAAGAGTCGGACACGACTGAGCGACTAAGCATGGCATAGCGTGCTGCCACCTACTTGAAGAGTCAGCATCTAAGACCAATAAAGGCACTGAGAAATTCTGCAATAAAATAATTAATTCTCAGTCATGTGACTCTGTGCATCCCAAATATTTGACTGAGGAGCCTTTTAAAACTTTTTGACCTCCAGGAAACTTTTTAATATCCACTGTTTCCAACAGCATATTCCATGGACCCCTCCAGCTGCCCTATTTTTAAACGACCAGCCATCCTTTCCCTCAGTGATTCTGATGCACACTGACGTCTCTGAGCCAGCGGCTTAGTGTTTCTAGAACACGCTGGGAGCACACAGTGGATCAGGAAGGAAATCGGCCACCGGGGTGTGCGCTGCACAGGGTTGGTGCAGGCTCGTGGGGCACCAGCTGATGAGAAAATGGCAGAACCACAGGAGGGAAGGCTCTTGAGCTGGATCCCAAGAGAGAGAAAGACTGAGGGTGGGCGGGAAGGAGACGTGTTTTCTCTGAGTGCAGGCAGAGCACAGCGGCCCAGCCTGCAATAAAGCCAGGGCCTTCGGGAGTTTGGGGCGGCCTCCGAGCCCTTTCACAGACAGGGTCTGAGCCGCACAGCCACACGGAGCCTTGCCTGTGTGCCACGAGGGCCCGGAGGCCCCTGTAGCAGCAAGGGGAACAGCCACGCCCCCCCAACCTTCTTCCCTGCCCTGTCTGTGTCTGGGCGGTTTCATAGTTTGAGGACTGGAGCCCAGGTTCAGGAAGATCCACTGGAGAAGGAAATGGCAACCCACTCCAGTATTCTTACCTGGAGAATCCCCATGGACCGAGGAGCCTGGCATGCTACAGTCTATGGGATTGCAGAGAGTCGGACGCGACTGAGCAACTAAGCAGCAAGCAGCCCAGGACTCAGGAAAGGGGAGCATCCAGGCACTTGATGATTTCAAGGACTTAGCCTGGATCTGACTCCACACAGCAGGGGGCCCCAGGGTTGCCTGGGCGCTGTCGACCCAGAGCTGACGGGCGCTGGGGTGGGCGTGGGAAACCACTAGGGTCCTGGCTATCAGTTCAGTGGCAGTGGTCACCCCACCAGTGAGTCCTGGCCCCTCTGGGCACCAGCTGGGTCACCACCTCAGCTTCATCGAGGGACCAAGAGGGGAGTCTCTGCTGGTTGAGGCTCTTCCCTTCCTGCGCTGAGACTTGAAGGACACAGACTTTGCTTCCAAGAGCCAGGCCCTTTCTCCAGCCCCGGGTGGTAAAAGGTCTCATGCAGTGATTATATGCCTGTCACGTCCCATCGCCCAGAACTCTCAGATGCCCAGGTTCTTGTTACGTGCTGCAGTCATCGTGCCAAAGGGAGCAGCGACAAGTAAGTCATCCCCGTCACCGGGATTTGCGCTGTGGGCTTCTCCAGACACGGCCTTCTGCCCTGTTATGACGCTGGCCTTAGTGGGGGTCACCCTGCTATTGCGTTCAGCAAGAGAAGCCACAGGCTTGCCCGCTGCCCTTGGCACATCCTGTTTAGCGGCCCCAAGAGTCCTGGTTCTTGCCCAGCGCCGTTGCCTCCTCCGGGGATGCTGTGCACACTTTGTTTCCCTGGGACCGTGGGACGCCAGGGTTCCAGGCCCCTGGTCTAAAAGGGGCTCGTCCTGCCATTTCTGTTCCTCAGCTCGGAGAATCAGTCATGCTGTGGGGGAGGGAATGGAGGCGAGAGATAGACCCGAGTGAGGAGTGCAAGTGGAGGGGTGAGATGGAGGCTTCCGCTGGGTGCGGGATGCTGCTTGCTGAACCGGAGGTTGAGCTGATGGGAGGGTGATGGGGGGACGGTTGAGTAGCAGGGTGTTTGCTGGAGACTGCAGTGGTCTCAGAGTTTTCGGCATTTAAAATAGGGCTCAGGTTGTCTCCGTCAGTTTAGGAATAAGTTCTCTGGGTTGCTGTGAGGGTGGGTGGGAATTATGAGGGCTCCATGGTGGCCCAGTTGGTAGTTAATCTGCCTGCAGTGTGGGAGACCTGGGTTCCGTCCCTGCGTCAGGAAGATCCCCTGGAGAAGGGAACGCCTCCCCACTCCAATATTCCAGCCTGGAGAATTCCATGGACAGAGGAGCCTGGTGGGCTGCAGTCCATGAGGTCACAAACAGACACGACTGAGCAACTTTCACTCACTCACTCACACACATGAGGAAATGTGTGGAGAGAGTCTATAAACTATGAAGTACTGAAAAAAATAGAGGCTTCTTGCCTCCGAATGGAGCTGGTGCTGCAGCGCGTGGTTGAAGGGGCGGGGCCTCGCTTTACAGGGAGTCACCTGCTTAGGGGCTCAGGGCGCAGCTCCTGCAGCTGCCCCCCTGTCACTCTTCCCCACCAGCAGCCAGCAGGGCCTTGTCCTGGACCCCCAGAATCCAGAGGCTGGTAGGTCCTCTGCCGGGGACGCTGCTTCAGAAGAGGCTGGGGCCTGAGCTTGCGATGCCCAGGCACCTCGCTCAGTTGGTGCTCCCTGCACGGGGCAGGTGGTGGAGAGCCTCCCCTCTCTGCTAGGAGGGGTGCTGGTCTCATAGCCACCACCTCCAGCCTCCAGCCCAGGAGGGAGCTTTATGTGCATTTGGACTGTGGTGCTGGAGAAGACTCTTGAGAGTCCCCTGGACTGCAAGGAGATCCAGCCAGTCCATCCTAAAGGAGATCAGTCCTGAATATTTATTGGAAGGACTGATGCTGAAGCTGAAGCTCCAATACTTTGAATACCTGATATGAAGAACTGACTCATTGGAAAAGACCCTGATGGTGGTGAAAGATTGAAGGCAGGAGGAGAAGGGGACCACAGAGGATGAGATGGCTGGATAGCATCACCAACTCGATGGACATGAGTTTGAGTAAGCTCCAGGAGTTGGTGATAGACAGGGAAGCCTGGTGTGCTGCAGTCCGTGGGATTGCCAAGAGTCGGATACGACTGAGCAACTGAACTGAACTGACTGGAGTGTTCATGAGTTACCTTCAAGATGAATCACACTCCTCCCTGTGAGATGCTTGCAGTCCCGGGTGTAGCTGCGGCTTCCCCTCCCTTTTACATGGTTGTTCTCTCTCCATCCTATGTTCCTCCTTCTTTCAGGGCCTCAGATCTCAGGGCGGTTACTCCATCCTGACATCCTAATCTGTGAATCAGTCTTTCAGGCACAGAGACAGCAGGGCCTCTGCCTCTCAGGGTGGAGTCTCTCCCACCAGTTGGCAGGCATCGGAGGTGGACCTACTCTGTGCCCAGCTTGGCCACTGTGGGGGAACAAGAACAGAAGGCAGGTGCAGTCCAGGAGCTTAAAATGTAGTTGGGGTCATGGATGAACCGTGAGGACGTGACGTTAAGTGAAGTAAGCCAATCACAGAAACAGACAAATACTGAGATGTTACACTTGCGTAAGGTACTTAGAGTCATCAAAATCACAGACAGAAAATAGAGTGGCTGCCAGGGTCTGGGGAGGGGAAAATGGGGAGTTACTGTTCAATGGGGATAGACTTCCAGTTTTTCAAGATGAGAGGAGTTATGGGCATGGGTGGTGCTGATGGTTGCATGATATTATAAATGTATTTAGTACCACTGAACTGTACAGTTAAAGTGGTTAAGGTGGTAGATTTTACATTATGTGCATTGGGCCACAATAAAAATGTTTTGAAAAAAAATCTTACTTGGGGAGATCTAACATTCTCTGGGTGTAAGAGAGTGATGACAAAACAGTGGTCCGCTCCAAGTAAGCTGAATCTGTAAGGCCGTCCTGGAGGAAGGCATGAGCTTCATTCTGGGTATCGTCTTTGGAAGCAGGGTTGGGTTTGTTTGATTTTTTTTTTTTTTTTTTTTGACCTTTGCTTTCGAAGTCATTTGGAAATGCTGCACTTACTGGTAATTATCTTTGCGGCCTGGGAAGGGTGTCGTGAACAAGCCCGTTGATGTCTCAGGAGGATGGAGGCTGTCCTCATGTGGGGGTTGATTAATATTAATAGAAGGTGAGTCGCTCCAGCCACCTGCAATGTCAAAGCTGCATCTGAAGCGAGCAGGACACCAGGAGTTGGGGTGGGTAGGGTGATAAGGCAGTTCACAGAAGGACAGGAGGGACTGATCCTGGAGCACAAGCGGCCACCCAACTAGAGGATGTGAATCAGGCCACAGTTGATTAGTGATGTCTGCCACTGGTGGGAGAGGGGCTGATCTCAGCACAGGGGCCAGTGAGGAGCCACCCACAGCAGTTGGCCCTACATGCTCAAGTATCCTTTTATTTGAGTATGAGGACTCTGAAGTCCAAAATGGTGACGTAACTTCCCTGAGGTCACATGGGTCATTATGGCAAGAGGAGAACGCGTGTTTGAGGAAGACGATGAAAGTCTTTTGAAGGGTATGAATAATGGTGTTGGCAGGGTGGGGCGGGGACACAGTTCAACCCACAGCAATCACTGAGGAGCATTTGGGAGGCCCCTAGTAGGCCCTGACCAGGACCAAGAGGGGGTGATGTTGGGGACCGCTGACTCGCCTGCCTGGGGGCCCTTCGACACACTGCTGGGCTCCCTGTGCAAACCCAGGAGGCCTTCAGGTCACCCGGCACGCCTCACCGTGTCCTGCCAGGGCCCCTTTCCACCCCCGGCCCCATTTTCCAGGATGACTGCGCCCCTCCTTTTCCCTCTGCTCACCTGACCCCCCGAATCCTTACTCAGGGGAGCCCCTCTCTGTTCCTCAGGAAAGTTGCCCATGCCTTGGCCCCACTGTGGCAGCTTGAATCAGTGATTATTGATCATGTGTGTGTCATCCCCTGCCGTTCTTCGCCAGCAAGGTCTGGGAAACACTTTTGTGTTTTCAGCACCTGCCCAGGCCTAGGCCCGTGGAAAGATCTTAAAGGAAGATTTCCTGGTGTATGAGCTTGCGGATCTGAGAAGTGACAAGTCCCGGGATAGATCATCATACAAATAAAGCTGGGGATTCTACCAGGAATCCAACCAGAATGTCATAGCACCCAGAGAAGAAAGAGCATCCAGCTCAGTGGATTTTCACCAACTGGACACACTCAGGAAAGCAGCACCTAGATTCAGAACAGACGTTACCAACCCCCTAGGACCCCCTGAGGCCCTTTTCCAGTTACTGTCCAAATTCCATCTCCATACATTAGTTTGCCTGTTCTTGAACTTTATATAAATTGAGTAAGAGAGCGGGTGCTCTTGTGTCTAGACTCTTTTATTCCCCTCTGCACTTGTGGGCTTTATTTCTGTTGCTGCGTATTGTTTTAGCTTGTTCATTCTCACTGTGTGTCATATTCCAGTATGTGAACACACCACAGCTAATTTGCCTGTTTCACCTATTGCTAGGCATTCCAGTGGCCTCCAGCTGGTAGCTCTTATGAATGAGGCAGTGCTGTATTCTATGCTGTAAATGGCTTCTGAACATCTGTGCACATTTCGGCTGTGTTTGTACCTGGGAGTGGAGTCCTGGGTTATAAGGCATGCACACGGTCAGCTTCAGTAGAGGTGGAAGTACTGTTTTTAAAGAGTGTGGTGATGGAAAAAAGCCTGTGGGGGTCATGATGTTACCGAGCCAAACTTGGGTCTGCTTGCCTACGTACACGAAAACCAATGTCCCGATTCTGGGTTGTGGTGAAGCCAAGTGAAGTGAAAGTCGCTCAGTTGTGTCCAACTCTTTGCTACCCCATAGACTACATAGCTATGCAGCCCATGGAATTCCCCAGGCCGGAATACGGGGAGTGGGTAGCCTTTCCCTTCTCCAGGGGATCAAACCCAGGTCTCCTGCATTGCAGGTGGATTCTTTACCAGCTGAGTCACAAGGGAAGCCCACTCCAGTACTGGACTAGGTAGCCTATCCCTTCTCCAGGGGTTCTTCCCGACCCAGGAATCGAACTGGGGTCTCCTACATTGCAGGTGGATTCTTTACTAACTGAGGTATCAGGGAAGCAAAGTGATGAAGCAGAGTGTAGCGTTTATTACGGTTGCCAAGCAAGGTGTCCAGGAGAACTAGTGCTTAAAAGTCCCAACGTCCCCACAGGCCTTCAGGGAAAGGACTTTAAAGACAGGGTGAGGGAGGGGGGTTGTGAGGTGTGCGATCAGCTCAAAGACATTCTTCTGATTGGTTGGTGGTGAGGTAATTGGGCATCAACATCACCAGCCTTCTGGTTCCAGCCCATCTGGAATCTCCGTGCTTGTGGTCAGCATGCAGTTAACATCTTCCACCTGGTGGGGGTTAAGTATCTGCAGAGCAGCTCAAAGGACATGATTCAGAATATTATCTGTAGACCTTGAGGAAGAACTAAAGGTCCCAGCATTTTTTTTTAATGGCTAAGCTATTATTATTTTATCTTGCTTGTGCATTTTCTCATTTCTCTGTTAAATTTACTCTTTGGAACTTGGGAAAGGCCTAGGAGGCTAAAGTCTTTCTACAGACAAGAGGCAGGCGGAGGAACATAGGAGGGGGTTGGGTCTGTTCTGGGAAGGCCCCATAGGGTCCTGCTCGGTTTCAAAGAGGGATGGTGGCATCTGGAGTGAAGACGGGGAACTGGCAAACTTGTGGCAGAGACCATCAGCCAAGGGGCAGATCGCAGAAGCTGGGTCATGTCTGTGGGAAGAATCACATAGGGAACATCAGAGGATAAAGACCAGAGCGTTAGAAAAGTTCCTTTGCTGGAACTGTTGGTCCGTGGGGGCTTCTTGGGCTTCTCTAGTGGCTCAGCAGTAAAGAGTCTGCTTATGATCGAGATGCCTTGGTCAAGAAGATCCTCTGAACAAGAAAATGGCAACCCACTCCAGTATTCTTGCTTGGAGAATCCCATGGACAGAGGAGCCTGGTGGGCTACAGTCCCTGGGGTCGCAAGAATCGGACAAGACTGGAGCAACTAAACCACCACCTTGGGGGTTTCTTGATGCCGCCTGATTTCAGGGTGTGGGGCTTAATTCCAAAGGAAGTCAGCCTCCCAGCAGACCTTCCTGCGTGCCTGGTTCCACACAGTCCCTGCCTGGGGAGACGCCCCACCATCAGACTGGCAGTGCTGGAGGCAGCTCACCAGTGCAGAGGCTTTGAGGAGGGAGCCACAGGATGGCATGGCAGAGCCCTGGGGTGCCCTGCACCTGACCACACAGCTCTGCCAAACACTGTCGAAATGAGGGCCCGTACCTGGGGGAGGCCAGGGTTCCCCTGACTCATACACGCTGCGTACACCCGCTGGGACCCTTCAGCGGCCCCCTCCAATGTCCAGGCTGCTCAAGGGGACAGGGCTCTGCCATCCTCTCTGGGATTGGGCCTTCTACCCACTTGTTTCGTGTCCTGGCTGGGCAAATAACACCCCTCTTTCATCCTCCATGTCTTCCAGAATGGCAGCAAAGACACCTCTCTGGACATGCTGGGCACAGATATCTGGGCTGCCAACACCTTTGATTCCTTCAGGTGAGCTCCCCTTCCTCTTGTGTGTGTGGCTCCAGCTGGGACCCCGGCTTCCTGGTCCTTATTCCCTGAGGGACCCTTTGGGGGCCAAGTTCATGTTGAGAGTTCATTGCCCTGGAAGTGGAGGGGAGTGAAGTAGAGAGGATGAGGCTGGAGGAAGGAGGGGAGAGAGAGAAGGAAGGAGACAGCTGGGGTGGGGTCCAAGGGAAGGAGAGGAGGAGACGAGAAGATGCAAAGAGAAGAGTGTGAAAGGGAGAGACAGATGCCCCCAGTCCGACCCCAGGGAGGGGGGGCGGTGCTGGGGAGGTGGAGGACAAAGGAGAGCGGTGCCCGGTGCACGTTAGACAAGCTGGGGTGGAGCGGGGGCTGCCCCAGGGAGAGGCCCGGAGAAAAGGAAGCACTGTCAGTGCTTCCAGCTCTTGGAGGTTTCTGATGGGCCACACTGCAAGGGCAGGCGTTGGCCAGACTTCCCGAGGATGTGGGCTCGGTGCCCCTGAAGGGTTTGCTGATGAGCACCTGTCATGGTGTCCGTCCCTTTTGGGAGTGACAGCTTAGGCCACAGATGACTCTTTAGCTCAGCTGTGCCCCCAGCCCCGGAGCTTGTCAACTCTGGGTGTGCTCCAGGCGCACCCTGGCTCCGGCTTGCTCAGCACCGAAGCACCATCGGTCTCCCCCCGAGACCGGTACTCAGGGGACTTGGCCCCCTGCTTCCCCACTGACAGATTCAACCCCAGACTTTCCGGTGTTTTAGGGGGACCGCTGAGAGCGGGGGTCAGGCCCACACTGTGTGTTTTATAGGCATCCATTATCTCAGGGCAGGGTTAAAGAAGGGGAAGGCTTCGTAGGCAGGCCCCTGCCCCATGATCTGTGAGCACAGGGCTGATGTGCCAGGCTCCGTTCCGAGTGAGGGGTCCCCTCCTGGCCCTGCCTGTGGCCAGTGGGCACCTCCCCTTCCTGCCCACCCCTTTCTGAGCTGCTTCTCCTCCTGGTGCCTCCCCCAGGGTGTCCCCTGGGACATCTCATCTCCATCACTAACGGGACTCGTCCCCTTTCTCGCCCTCTAGT
The DNA here is from genome assembly GCF_023091745.1 of Budorcas taxicolor. Taxonomy (NCBI): domain Eukaryota; kingdom Metazoa; phylum Chordata; class Mammalia; order Artiodactyla; family Bovidae; genus Budorcas; species Budorcas taxicolor. Next base: position 48,852,847 of record NC_068931.1, read on the forward strand.
GGTGCCACCTGGGACCTGCAGCCTGAAAAGCTGGACTTCACCCAGTTCCACAGGAAGCTTCGACACACGCCCAAGCAGCCCCTGCCACACATCGACCGGGAAGGGTAAGAGGCAGCCAGGGGCTTTCACAGAGCGGTCAGTGAGGCGGGGGACAGCTGTGTCCCTCCAGGAGCTGGAGGGTGGGGGGCCTTTCCCCGGCAGGCGATGCCCAGAGAGGCTCACTGGCTCAGACCTGCAGGTTCACCCTGGACCCCCGCACCCTTCACTGCCCAGCCCCCGTGAGCCATACTGCCTGCTCACCTTCCTGACCTCTCACAGTGACCCTGCTTGGCTGTGGTCCAGCGCAGCGGCTGAGACCGGCTGATGGGAGCGGAGATCGATGGGTCCACCCCCAGGGTCTCAGGTTCGGGAGGTCTTGGGGGGTGGGGCCCAGAGGGTTTGCATGTCTAACGAGTCCTCAGGAAATGCTGCTGCTGCTTGGGGCCCTGCTCTAAGAGCCTCTGCAGTCCCTGATGCTTTTCCCCGGTGTCCCCTTCTTGACTTAGTTCGTGCATCACTGTCCACTTCCGCTTTGCGAGAGGGTTTCAGGGACTTCCTGGGCAGTCCAGTGGTTAGCACTCTGTGCTTGCTCTGCAGGTGAAACGAGTTGGACCCCTGGTCCAGGACTTAAGATCCTGCAGGAAAAAAAAAGATGGTGTCAGGGCCTGGGCTCACTCTGGACAGGAAAGTGACTCCGGACAGACATGGGGTGGGGGGTGGTGGTGTGTGAGACAGCTGGTTGCTTTTCTTCCTTACTTTAAAAATTATTTTTGTTGTTGTTCCATCGCTCAGTCGTGTCCGACTCTTTGCAACCCCATGGACTATAGCACACCAGGCTTCCCTCTCTTTCACCACCTCCCATAGTTTGCTCAAACTCATGTCCATTGAGTCAGTGATGCTGACTTAAAATTCACATAACATAATATTAACCCTTTGAAGGTATTCAACTCAGTGGCATTTGGTACACTGATAATGCTGTGTAACCACCACCTCTCTCTAGTTCCCAAACTAGATGGTAATCCTATGTTTGAACTTTCTGAGGAACAGCTAAATTGTTTTCCATAGCAGCTGAATGTTTCACATTGCCAGCAGCAACACGCAGGGGATCCCATTTCTCCACATCCTCACCAACGCTTGCTGTTTTCCATTTTTTTTAAGTCTACTCATGGCTTTTTATTTTTTCCTTCCAGTCCTTACCCATCCACCCTTGTCTCCCTGTCACTTCAGATCTAAATATAACTGACATTGTGGGGTGCATTCCTGCATCTCACCTGTCCCACCGCTAACTCTGCCCACCCCACCCACCCCGAGTGGTCACCGTCCTCTTGGCAGTGGTCTCCCTGCAGTGTCAGTGACAAAACCTGAGAGGGAGACGCTCGAATCCTTATTTCAGAGATGAAACGCAGCTCAGAGATGCACAGTAACCTGCCCAGGAACAGAACCGTGGTTTAAGTCCTTCTGATACCATCCAGTGTTCAGGCTCAAGGATACCAGAGTATCCTTGAATCGGCTTGATCCCCTTAACTTTTTATGTAAAATGACATGCATATTTTGGGGGTCAGAGGCCCAGACACTCGTATCAGACTTTCCCAGGGGACCCCGTCTTCTCGCCTGCCCTACCTCTGCTTGTGTGGTTTCTATACGGACTTTTGGGATGATTTTTGGGGACGGAGAGAGGACATGCCCTTGAACACGGAGGCATCCTGTTAGGAGGAGATAGTGCCAAGCAGAGATCCAACCGCGGGGCTTCCTCGATCCTGCCTCACTCACGCCCGTCCATCCGCTCACCCGCTGACCGTCCCCTCAGTCCTCCCCCTCAGCAGCGCTGGGGGCATCTCCTGAGCTGCTGGACTGCACAGGGCTGGGCCCTCCAGGCTTCTGAGTTTAGGAAAGCTGACCTTTCTTCAGCTTAAGTTGGCTTAAAGCTCAACATTCAGAAAACTAAGATCATGGCATCCGGTCCCATCACTTCACAGCAAATAGATGAGGAAACAGTGAAAACAATGAGAGACTTTATTTTTTGGGGGCTCCAGAATCACTGCAGATGGTGACTACAGCCATGAAATCAAAAGACGCTTACTCCTTGAAAGGAAAGTTATGACCAACCTAGACAGCATTTTAAAAAGCAGAGACATTACTTTGCCAACAAAGGTCTGTCTAGTTAAGGCTATGGTTTTTCCAGTAGTCATGTATGGATGTGAGAGTTGGACTATAAAGAAAGCTGAGTGCCGAAGAATTGATGCTTTTGAACTGTGGTGTTGGAGAAGACTCTTGAGAGTCCTTTGGACTGCAAGGAGATCTAACCAATCCATCTTAAAGGAGATCAGTCCTGGATGTTCATTGGAAGGACTGATGCTGAAGCTGAAACTCCAGTACTTTGGCCACCTGATGCGAAGAGCTGACTCATTGGAAAAGTCCCTGATGCTGGGAAAGATTGAGGGCAGGAGGAGAAGGGGATGACAGAGGATGAGATGGTTGGATGGCATCACTGACTCAATGGACATGAGTTTGGGTAGGCTCCGTGAGCTGGTGATGGACAGGGAGGCCTGGCGTGCTGCAGCTCATGGGGTTACAAAGAGTTGGACATGACTGAGCGACTGAACTGAACTGAACTGACCTTTGCCCAGGTCAAGTTCAGGAGCTGTTTTTCTGCAGAAGTGATGCTCCTGCCTTCCCTGAAGTGTGGGCCAGTTGGAGCTTGCAGTGTGCCTTGGGAAAGGAAGGAGTAGTTTGCACCTCTGAAGCCTGGTCACAAAGCTGGCTGAGTCCACAAATGGTGAGGAACACACACAGTATACCATACAGCCCCTTCCCAGAAGTATTTTTATCCACTCTACTGTTCAAAGGAGACGTGAGCCCATTCATACTTGAGACTGTGTGTACACACTCAGAGTACACAGTGTAAACTAAGGGCCAGGTGTGAGTTAAATAAAGTAAATGCAGAGCGGGGCAGAGAAGCCAGCGGTGAAGGGGACTGATGCACAGTCTGGGGAAGGCTTCCGAGAGAGGTGGCGTTTCCCTGGGACGCGCCCGTCTCTCCTCTTTCCCCTGGGAGCACATGGACGGTGAAACCGCTGGGGAAACTGAGCCCCAGAGGACAGAAGTGATGACACTGCCTCATGGACTGAGGCTGTCTAGTGGGGATCGAGTGGTGAAGCCAGGTTTTCTGAAGGTGTCTACACCAGTTCATGCAAATTAACATCCTAACAAACTACAGTTTGGCAGTAGTAACAAATGACTGTCCAGGGAGAGAAAGGTTCCCCTATTGCTGAGGGTCCTTGTCCCTTCTGGATCTGGAGGAACTGGCCACACCCACTCATCACTAGGCGTACTCACTGGGAGGAGCCGCCCAGATTTGCTGACAGTCTCCCCACCCCTCACCAGACACATGGGGTGTGTGTGTGTGTGACACCTTGTATGTGTGTGTGTATGTGTGTGACACCATGTGTGTGTGTGTGTGACACCTGGTGTGTGTGTGTGACACCTGGGGGGTGTGTATGTGTGTGACACCTGGGGGGTGTGTGGGTGTGTGTGCACGCACGCTCTGTCATGTCCAACCCTTTGGCCCATGTACTGTAGCCCACCAGGCTCCTCTGTCCATGGGATTTCCCAGGCAAGAATACTGGAGTGAGTTGCCATTTCCTCCTCAAGGGGATCTTCCTGACCCAGGGAGCGAACCTGCGTCTCTTGGGTCTCCTGCATTGGCAGGCGGATTCTTTACCATTGGCTCTCTGGCCAAATCCCATCTCTCTTGTGTGGCTGGGGAGTTTGGGTGCAGCGCCCTGTGGCCACCTTGTGGCTGAGCCAGGAGCCGTGTTCCCCCTTAGGGTCTGGCAGTACTGGGGATGCACTTGACATACCCAGCCTCTGCAGCAGCCCTTGGAAGTAGGGTACCACCCGGTTGCCAAGGCTTCCCACAGCCCGCGTTTCCATGGAGGGACAGAAATCCGAGAAGGCTGTTGCCTTGGAAACCCTGTTGGCAGCAGTGACTCAGCTGATCTGTAGCCACCTTAAGACCTCCTCCAACCTGCCTGGCCCTCCAGGGAGTTTTGAGCCCTAGACCTAGGGAGACAGCAGCCCTTCCTGCTGATTGGACCCTAGAGGCTGCTAAGGTGAGAATAAAGGGCCCAGGCAAGCTAGGCAAGTGCCTGAGGGGGGCTGGAGTCAGAGGGGCGGTCCCTGTGCACGGGACCTGGGGGTGGGGGGTCAGCCATTCCTGCCGGCCAGAATCTCCGGTTCCCTCCTTCCGTGCTGCCAGGACTCACAGGGAACACAGGTGACTTCAAGCAGTCGGTTCCTTTGCGGGCCAGCCTGTTTCTACCGGGCAGATTTGTTAGCTGAAAGGCATGTCTCCAGACCTCTCTCCAGCTCTGCAGTCCTGCACCATCACCACTAGGGTGGGGCCGGAAGGGGCAAGAAAGTCCCCTTACACCACTCTCCCACCCCAGCTGCACCGGCGGAACCCGCGCTGTGCTTCCAGAGCGGGCCCTGCAATTCCTCTTGCCCCTGGGCCCCACGCTTGCCCCCCACCCACCTCCTGCTAGAACCCGGGCCTTCTTGCTGGCTGCGCCGTGTTTCGCTCCAGGCCTCTGCCTGGGACGTTCTCCCAGATGCTCTGCTGGGCTAGCTCCCCTCCCAGCTCCGCTCCCTCCGCCCCAGGCCGCTCTGGGTGCTGCTCCTCTGAGCTCCGCGGCACTCACCCTGCTCTTGCTGCCGGCCTGTGACCCCGAGGGCCCAGCCCGAGACAGAGCCCCCAAGGCCAGAAGCGTGTGTGTGTTGAAGGGAGCGTCGATCATACCCCCGCCCCGTCCCCCCTGACTTCCCCCAAGCCCTAGTGGGTTTTGCAGCCACGGTTTCCCTTGGGGATCCAGGGCTCCTCAGTCCGTAGGACTTTGGGCTACAGTCCATGGGGTCGCAAAGAGTCGGACATGACTGAGCGACGTCGCTTCCCTTATCTCGTGCTGCCCCCTGCTGGTGCTCAGGCTCAGCGCCCTCTTAGTCCGAGTTGAGGACTCCTGTCAGCCGTCTGAGGGCAGGAACCACGTGGGATTTATTTTCCACGACCCCAAGAAAGGTCGGCAGATCCCCAAACACAAGAGATTCTGTGAAAATATTTGATGAAATAAACTGATTACTCTGAAATTTGAGAGTTGCATTAACTGCAGCTGGAAAATGCTGCCACCAGCCCATTGGGCAGCTCTTGCCACAACCTGGGCTAATAATAATACATTTCTCTGGTGGCTCAGTGGTAGTAAAGAAACTGCCTGCCAGTACAGAAGGTTTGGGTTCAATCCCTGGGTGAGGAGGATCGCCTGGGGAAGGAAATGGCAACCCACTCCAGTATCCTTACCTGGGAAATCCCGTGGACAGAGGAGCTTGGTGGGCTACAGTCTACCGGGTTGCAAAGAGTCAGACACGACTGTGAGAAAATAACTGCAGAAGTAGTGACTAACACTCACTAGGCTCTGAGCATACACCAATCCTAGTGTAACTGCTTGCCGCCCGTCGTCTAAACTCAGCACAGCTTCAGGAGGTAAGAACTGTTGTTATTTGCACTCCAGAGGATGATAAACTTGCGGAAAAATTGAGTAACTTGCATGAGGCTGTGTTGGCTCCAGAATCTGTGCTGTTAGTTACTGCGCTGCTGCTCAGCCCCAGTAACAATAACAAGGACAGTAATAGTGGTAGCAGTATTCCTAGTAGCACTAATATTTTCACCTTGTTATTTTATTATAATTTTACTTAATTATTGCCTGCATTTACTGTTACAATATATTCTCTGCATGTACATGTATAATAGTGTTTACTGAATGCTGACCACAGTTCTAAGCACTTCCGTATATTAACTAATTTAATCCTCCAACTGCCCTATGATGTTCAGTTCAGTCGCTCAGTCGTGTCCGACTCTTTGCAACCCCATGAATCCCAGCACGCCAGGCCTCCCTGTCTATCACCAACTCCCGGAGTTCACTCAAACTCACGTTCATCAAGTCGGTGATGCCATCCAGCCATCTCATCCTCTGTCGTCCCCTTCTCCTCCTGCCCCCAATCCCTACCAGCATCAAAGCCTTTTCCAATGAGTCAACTCTTCGCATGAGGTGGCCAGAGTATTGGAGCTTCAGCTTTAGCATCATTCCTTCCAAAGAACACCCAGGACTGATCTCCCTTAGAATGGACTGGTTGGATGTTCTTGCAGTCCAAGGGATTCTCAAGAGTCTTCTCCAACACCACAGTTCAAAAGCATCAATTCTTCGGCACTCAGCCTTCTTCACAGTCCAACTCTCATCCATACATAACACCTGGAAAAACCATAGCCTTGACTAGACGGACCTTTGTTGGCAAAATAATGTCTCTGCTTTTGAATATGCTATCTAGGTTGGTCATAACTTTCCTTCCAAGGAGCAAGCGTCTTTTAATTTCATGGCTGCAATCACCATCTGCAGTGATTTTGGAGCCCCCCCAAAAATAAAGTCTTTCACTGTTTCCACTGTTTCCCCATCTATTTTCCATGAAGTGATGGGACCAGATGCCATGATCTTCGTTTTCTGAATGTTGAGTTTTAAGCCAACTTTTTCACTTTTCTCTTTCACTTTCATCAAGAGGCTTTTTAGTTCTTCTTTGCTTTCTGCCGTAAGGGTGGTGTCATCTGCATATCTGAGGTTATTGATATTTCTCCCAGCAATCTTGATTCCAGCTTGTGCTTCATCCAGCCCAGCATTTCTCATGATGTACTCTGCATAGAAGTTAAATAAGCAGGGTGACAATATACAGCCTTGACATACTCCTTTTCCTATTTGGAACCAGTCTGTTGTTCCATGTCCAGTTCTAACTGTTGCTTCCTGACCTGCATATAGGTTTCTCAAGAGGCAGGTCAGGTGGTCTGGTATTCCCATCTCTTGAAGAATTTTCCACAGTTTATTGTGATCCACACAGTCAAAGGCTTTGGCATAGTCAAGAAAGCAGAAGTAGATGTTTTTCTGGAACTCTCTTGCTTTTTCCATGATCCAGCGGATGTTGGCAATTTGATCTCTGGTTCCTCTGCCTTTTCTAAAACCAGCTTGAACATCTGGAAGTTCATGGTTCATGAATTGCTGAAGCCTGGCTTGGAGAATTTTGAGCGTTACTTTACTAGCGTGTGAGATGAGTGCAATTGTGCGGAAGTTTGAGCATTCTTTGGCATTGCCTTTCTTTGGGATTGGAATGAAAACTGACCTTTTCTAGTCCTGTGGCCACTGCTGAGTTTTCCAATTTGCTGGCATATTGAGTGCAGCACTTTCACAGCATCATCTTTCGGGACTTAGTAATTATCCCCATTTTACTAATGAGAGAACTTAGGTACAGAGAGAGACAGTGACTTGTGCAGCATTTCCCAGTTAGTAAGCGATGCTGTTGGGGCTCCAACTCCTGAAGTCCGGTTCCAGAGTCTACACCTGATGGGGACGACATGGACATATGCCAGTGGATCCAGGCCAGCACCTCTAGCCTGGAGGTGGGCCCGCCCACAGCAGACGTGCAGTCAAAACAGGATTGCTGGACTGGCCCAGAGGCAGGCCCAGGAGGGAGGAAGCCGAATGGGGGCCTGTGTGACCTCAAGAAAGTTGCTCAGTCTCTCTGTTCACTTGCTTTCCCGTTGGTGTAACTGGGCAGGATGATGGGCTTTGCAGGATCTGCGATGCACATACACTTTGGGACATTCATCGGCAAGGAGTTCAGCATCTTTGTCTGGAAAGATCGAGGGGAACTCTGGTACCCTTCACCTCCCTAGGGGTGGGATGTCATGTTAGTGCCCCCACCCCACCCCCAGGCCCCACATTCTTGCCTGCATCCAGTCCTTTGTCCTCAAGGAAGGTCTGTGTCCCCAGGCCTGAGGGAGGAGGGTGCCGTCTCTTCCAGGCGGAACAGGGCTGGTTCTGCAGCCTTGAGCAGGGCAGGACCAGGTCTCTCCCACTCATCTCTGCTCTTCCTCCTTGCTGGGCTGGGACGCGATGCTTGAGTGAGCTGCCCTTTCAATGCCCTTATGTCTTTTCTGGCCCAGGTGTGGAAAAGGGAAGCTGGAAGATGGGGATGGAATCAACCTGAACGACATCGAGAAGGTCCTCCCGGCCTGGCAGGTAGGTGCAGGGGCAGTGTCTCCAACAGCCCTCCCGTGCCCTCAGCCTGGACAGGGCCAGCCACAGCCACTGGGCCCTGGCTCTTGCAGGGTATAGCTGGATGTACTGCAACGGTAGGTGGGCCAGGGCGGGTACCCACCTTGGTACAGAGCATCCCATGGGGATGTGTTGTGGCAGCCTGCGCTCAGATGCTGGGGGAGGATGGATGAAATGGCCGGTGCCCTGCAGCCCAGCAAACTGGGAAGTTTTCGCCCCTTGACCTGAAACCTCTGAGGTGAAGCAAACTGCAGTGTTCTGGTGGAACTGGCAGGGCTGCTTCGGTTTCCAATGTGGTCAGGGCTATTTTTAGGCCTCTGTGAACAGTGGACTTGTCCGACTAGCTTCCAAATGTCTGCTGCACTTGCTGATTTTGTCATTGATTGGACTCCTTTTCCTGAATGGGGCCAGGCTCCGGAACAAAAGGACTCACTCGGCACAGAGACAGTGAATCCAGGTCCCTAGAGGCTTCTGGTGCTGGGCTTTGGGCAGACACAGTAGGAGTGTAGCTGCTTCTGGGAAAGAGGCAAGACCTCTTGCAGAGAAGAGGAGGAGCTGGGTGGCCGGGCTCCGTGGTGGCCTGCCATGCATGCGCCACACCGCCCTTGCCTACTTTCGTCTGAGTCAGTCTTGGTACGTCACCTGCATCCATTCTTCTCTTCCCTCTCCATTTGATTCTTTCCCACTTTGTTGCTGAGTGATTATGGGCCTCTTAACGGGAGGCAATAGAATGTGTAGTCACGGCCTCAGCAATCTGACTAAGATGTGACTTGGGCTCGTTTTTCCTTCTGTTTGTATCAGTTCAGTTCAGTCCCTCAGTCGTGTCCGACTCTTTGCGACCCCATGGACTGCAGCATGCCAGGCTTCCCTGTCCATCACCAACTCACCAACGCCCAGAGCTTACTCAAACTCATGTCCACTGAGTCAGTGATGCCATCCAACCATCTCATCCTCTGTTGTCCCCTTCTCCTCCTGCCTTCAATCATTCCCCAGCATCAGGCTCTTTTCAAATCACTCGGGCTTTATTGAGCTTCTTGGATCTGTAGGTTTATAGCATTCATCAAATTTGGAAACATGTCAACCATTATTCTCCTCACTTTCACTGGAACCCACCCACCCGCTATGATTCCAATTATATGCGTGGCATGCTTCTTCATATTTTCCCGTGGCTCACCAAAACTCTGCTTATTTTTTTTTAATGTGTCACGCTATTTTAAATTTATTTATTTATGGCTGCACTGGGTCTTCACTGTTGTGAAAGCACAGGCTCCCTCTAGTTGTGGCAGGTGGTGGCCGCTCTCTAGCTGTGCTGCTGCTGCACACGGGGTCTAGAGCACGGGCTCAGTAGAGTCGTGGCGGGTGTGTTTAGTTACCCCCCAGCATGTGGGATCTTCCTGGACCAGGGATTGGACCCATGTCCCCTGCTTTGGCAGATGGATTCTTTGGGGGTTTTTTTTGCCTTTTTTTTAAAATTTAAATTTATTTATTTTAACTGGAGGCTAATTACTTTATAATATTGTACTGGTTCTGCCACACATCAACATGAATCCGCCACGGGTGTACACGTGTTCCCCATCCTGAACCCCCTGCCCACCTCCCTCCCCGTGCCATCCCTCCGGGTCATCCCAGGGCACCAGCCCTGGCAGATGGATTCTTAACTCCTGGACCAACGGAGAAGACATGCACTTATTTTTTAGTCTTTTTTTCTGTTTCATTTTGGAGAGTTTCTATTGCTCTGTCTTCAAGTTCACTAAGCTTTTCTTCTAGTGTCTAATCTACTGTTAATCCTGCCCTGTGTACGTTTCATCTCGGACATTAGATGGGTCATCTCTAGAAGTTCAGTGTGGATTTTTTTGTATTTATCTTTTATTTCTGTCCTCTTCATGCTCATGCTTTCTTGTATCTTCTTGGGCATATGGAATATTTGATTGTAGCTGTTTTAATACCCTCTACTAATTCTGCCATCCATGATGGTTCATAGTCTGTTTCTGTTAATTGATTTTTCTCTTGAGTATGGGGCATATTTTTCCTTACATGCTTGGTAATTTTATATTAGATGCAATATACTAGGAATTTCACATTATTATTATTATTTGTTAAAAGATTTTGACCTTTATTGCAGAATACAGTTCGATAGAATAGAGTTTGATCCTTTAAAGGCTTGCTTTCTAAGCTTCGTTAGGTGTGAAACCTTTCAAGCAGATTTTGCTTAGGCAGTAGTCTTCTGAAGTTGCCACTTGGTGCCTTATGTCCTAGGAGGCATTTCCACCATGTTGGCTGGGAATACAGGCTCCTTCCAGCCACGTCTGATCTTAGGGGATTATTCCGTCAATTCACTGCAGGTAGCTTTTCACCAGCCCTGGAAGTTTCCTTACACATGCGTGAAATTTGAGCTTAGCGAAAGACTCAAGTGCCTACAATTTCTGGGTTTTACTCCGTGGTCAGTTTTATCCTCTCTGGTTCTCTGCCTTGCAAATTCTGGTGGCCTTGCACTCCCTGAATTTTGGTCTGTCCCCTTAACTTATTGAGACTGTGGGACTCTGTTTGGACTCCTCCCTGCCTAGTAGACTGGAAACTCACCAGGCACCAGACTGGGGCATGCATGGGGTTACCTCATTATAAGGGAAAGTGTGGTGACTTTATGGTGGAGAAACCTGTCAGGCTTCAGCCTGACCAGGCGATCCGAATTAGCATCATTAGTGTGGGAAGGGTGGATACCTTGTGCCCCTGACGCGCTGCACAGAGAAAGCCCAGCATCATTCCTGGGGTTTTCCTGCCAAGAAAATACAGTCTGCGTCTGGTCCCGAGGAACCAAATAGAGGGGCCATCCTTTAAAACTGCTTGGATATGAAAGACAGAGAAAGACTGCGGGGTCTTCAAGAGTAGAGGGAATTGAAGCAGCAGACACCAAAATGCACTGTGTGTTCCTTTCTGAGATCCTGGACCAAAAAAGAAATAGAGACCTTGTTGGACAGTGGAAGAATGTGAATTGGGGTCTGTGACAGTACTCTTTCTTAGATAGAAGTGTCCTGACTTAGGGGGCTATGCAACCATTAGATGGATGAGTGTTTTTGAGAAACACTCACTATGATAATTTGAGGGATATGTGATCTCATGTCTGCAATATGTCCTTGAATGGTTTAGAAAAAGATGAGTCATGATGAGTATGTGGATTCACAGATAGAAGGAGGGAGCAGACGTGGTGCCGTCTTAGCAGTCAGGGAGTCCGAGTGAGGAGGATGGGGATGGGGTGGGGATGCTCTGTGTACTGATTTTGCTCAGCCTAAGACTGAGTCACTTTCCTGTGTTTGAAAGAGAACTAATGAGTAGGGCCTAGGACGTGGTGTGTAGGTCAGAGGCACAGAGTAACTGCTAATGAAATTCCCTCTGCTCTAATGAAATGTACTCTGGCGGATCTGTACTCAATTCTCGTGGTTATTATAAAGCTAACCCTGGTGCCAAAGACAAAAGGTAAAATACTCAGAAATCGCTGCTTTATCACTGTTCCTAAATGCCTACAGTGCCCATTATTGGTAGAAAAAATACATTTTCAAGGCACTGGTGTAGGTGAGGAGCACCCCCTGCCCTGGAAGTTACAGGTGTGACCGCACCTCCTGTTGAGGGACTGTTTGCCAGCTCCTTGGGGAGCGGAGTGGAGGGCCTCGCAGTCCTCCTAGAATGGAGAGGAGAGCTGGGCCCTTACTTGGGGAAGGGGAGGTCCAGCGGATGCAGAGGTGAAGGGCTTGGTGCCTGGACCTCATGGAATCCTGGCCACGCCACTGCGTAGCCAAGGAGTCGGGCTAGTTACTTGGCCTGCTCTGCCTGTTTGCTCCTGTGTACAACAGGACGATGAGAGTGGACTTCCTGGGGTTGTCCAGGAGGTTGAGCATGTGAATTCACAGGAAGCACTGACTGCACTGCCTGGCTCATGGGAGGGGCTCCCTCTGCTGGTGGACAGGCTGTGGGGCCACCTTTGTTAGGAGGTGGGAGAGGGAGCAATTTCCTGTCCCCCCGCCCAGCGTGTGCATTTGTCCTGGGTGGCCTGCCACGGAGAGCAGGCACGTTGCATCAGAGGTCACGAGACTCACTTTGGAAGCGTCCGCCACAGACGTGCCGCGTGACCTTTCCTCCGTGGGCCTTGGTTTACTCACCAGTAAAATGATGCAGTTGGATTAGATCAGAGATTTGCAGACTGTAAAGCTCTGGGGTTTTCCAGAGCTATCTCAGGGCCTCTGCTGGTCAGGGGAGTGGGGCAGCTGAAGAAGCAGGCTTCAAGGGACCCCCGCTCAGCCCCACCCAGAACGGCTCTGCCTGTGTCTCTAAGTGAGTCTTCCATGAATGGTTTCATTTGAAGAAATGGCTCCCTACTAAGCAGATTTTAAAAATCATCAGACCAAGGTCTCACTCAGGTTTCATATCCTAGGGTTTACCCTCTCTCAGGAACAATCCATCAGCAAGCATTCTTGGTCTCCAGGGCCCTGTGGGACATAAGCCCTTAGAGGTGCCGGGGTGGAGGTCTTCACCTCTCGTCTCCACTGCAAGTCACGATCCACACAGTGGATGGGCTTTGATACTTGGAACTTACCTACACCACACACACACACATCACCCACACCACACACCACAACTTACCTACGCCACACACACACATGCACACACACACCACAACTTACCTACGCCACACACACACACACACACACATCACCCACACCACACACCACAACTTACCTATACCACACATACACACACACATCACCCACACCACACACCACAACTTACCTACATCACACACACACACATCACCCACACCACACACCACAACTTACCTACGCCACACACACACATGCACACACACACCACAACTTACCTACGCCACACACACACACACACATCACCCACACCACACACCACAACTTACCTATACCACACACACACATACACACATCACCCGCACCACACACCACAACTTACCTACACCACATGTACACACACACCCCATACACCACACACATCACCCACGCCACATACCACAACTTACCTACATGACACACACACACCATACACCACACACATCACCCACGCCACACACCACAACTTACCTATGCCACACACACACACACACATCACCCACACCACACCCCACAACTTACCTACGCCACACACACACACATACACACATCACCTACACCACACACCACAACTTACCTACGCCACACACACACACACACACACATCACCCACACCACACACCACACCACACCACACACACCACACACCATAACTTACCTACACCACACACACACACACACCATACACCACACACATCACCCACGCCACACACCACAACTTACCTACGCCACACACACACACACACACACACACCACACACCACACACATCACCACACCACACACCACAATTTACCTACGCCACACGCACACACACACACCATACACCACACACCACACATATCACCCACACCACACACCACACCACACACCACACACCACAACTTACCTACACCACACACACACACACACCATACACCACATACATCACCCACACCACACACCACACCACACACCACACACCACAACTTACCTACACCACACACACACACACACCATACACCACATACATCACCCACGCCACACACCACAACTTACCTACGTCACACACACACACACCCCATACACCACACACATCACCACACCACACACCACAACTTACCTACGCCACCCACATACACACCATATACCACACACATCACCCACGCCACACACCAAAAATTACCTACACCACACACACACACACCATACACCACATACCATACACCACACACGTCCACCCACATACACACCATATACCACACACGTCACCCACGCCACACACCACAACTTACCTACGCCACACACACACACAGACACACACCATACACCACACATGTCACCCACACCACACACACCCTGAACCTGCTTTGCCCCCAGGAAACCACCAACATTTAAGTCTCTGAGCGGCTTTCTGGGTCTTGACCTAGATCCACTGTATTAGTTATCCTTTGAAAGTGGAAGTGTCAGTCGGTCAGTCGTGTCCGACTCTTCTTGACCCCATAGACTGTAGACCATCACGGTCCTCTGTTCATGGAATTCTTCAGTCAAGAATCCTGGAGTGGGTTGTCATTCTCTTCTCCAGGGGATCTTCCCAATCCAGGGATTGAACTTGGGTCTCCTGCATTGCAGGCAGATTCTTTACCATTTGAGTCACCAGGGAAACCAAGTTACCTACTGCTGTGTAATCAATTCAGTTCAGTCCACGCTCAGTTGTGTCCTACTCTTTGTGACCCCATGGACTGCAGCACGCCAGGCCTCCCTGTCCATCATGAACTCCCTGAGCTTACTCAAACTCATGTCCATCGAGTCAGTGATACCATCCAACCATCTCATCCTGTGTCATCCCCTTCTCCTCCTGCCTTCAATCTTTCCCAGCATCAGGGTCTTTTCCAATGAGTCAGCTCTTCGCATCAGGTGGCCAAAGTGTTGGAGTTTCAGTTTCAGCATCAGTCCTTCCAGTGAATATTCAGGACTGATTTCCTTTAAGATGGACTGGTTGGATCTTCTTGCAGTCCAAGGGGAGTCTTCTCCAACACCACAGTTCAAAAGCATCAATTCTTCGGCACTCAGCTTTCTTTATGATCCAACTCTCACATCCATACATAACCACTGGAAAAACCATAGCTTTGACTAGACGGACCTTTGTTGGTAAACTAATGTCTCTGCTTTTCAATATGCTATCTAGGTTGGTCATAACTTTCCTTCCAAGGAGTAAGCGTCTTTTAATTTCATGGCTGCAGTCACCATCTGCAATGATTTTGGAGCCCGAAAAAATAAAGTCTTTCACTGTTTCCACTGTTTCCCCATCTATTTTCCATGAAGTGATGGGACCAGATGCCATGATCTTCATTTTCTGAATGTTGAGTTTTAAGCCAGCTTTTTCACTCTTCTCTTTCACTTTCATCAAGAGGCTTTTTAGTTCTTCTTTGCTTTCTGCCATAAGGGTGGTGTCATCTGCGTATCTGCGGTTATTGATATTTCTCCAGACACTCTTGATTCCGGCTTGTGCTTCATCCAGCCCAGCATTTCTCATGATGTACTCTGCATAGAAGTTAAATAAGCAGGGTGACAATATTCAGCCTTGACATATTCCTTTCCTGATTTGGAACCAGTCTGTTGTTCCATGTCCAGTTCTAACTGTTGCTTCCTGACCTGCATACAGATTTCTCAGAAGGCAGGTCAGGTGGTCTGGTAGTCCCATCTTTTTAAGAATTTTCCACAATTTCTTGTGATCCTCACAGTCAAAGGCTTAGCATAGTCAATAAAGCAGAAATAGATGTTTTTCTGGAACTCTCTTGCTTTTTTAATGATCCAACGGATGTTGGCAATTTGATCTCTGGTTCCTCTGCCTTTTCTAAAACCAGCTTGAACATCTGGATGTTCACGGTTCGTGTACTATTGAAGCCTGGCTTGGAGAATTTTGAGCATTACTTTACTAGCATGTGAGATGAGTGCAATTGTGCGGTAGTTTGAGCATTCTTTGGCATTGCCTTTCTTTGGGACTGGAATGAAAGCTGCCCTTTTCCAGTCCTGTGGCCACTGCTGAGTTTTCTAGATTTGCTGGCATACTGAGTGCAGCACTTTCATGGCATCATCTTTCAGGATTTGAAACAGCTCAACTGGAATTCCATCACCTCCAGTAGCTTTGTTCATAGTGATGCTTCCTAAGGCCCACCTGACTTCGCATTCCAGGATGTCTGGCTCTAGATTAGTGATCACACCATCGTCATTATCTGGGTCATGAAGATCTCTTTTTTTTTCTGTGTATTCTTGCCACCTCTTCTTAATATCTTCCGCTTCTGTTAGGTCCCTACCATGTCTGTCCTTTATTGTGCCCATCTTTGCTTGGCATGTTCCCTTGGTATCTCTGATTTTCTTGAAGAAATCTCTAGTCTTTCCCATTCTGTTGTTTTCCTCTATTTCTTTGTATTGATCACTGAGAAAGGCTTTCTTATCTCTTCTTGCTATTCTTTGGAACTCTGCATTCAAATGGGTACATCTTTCCTTTTCTCCTTTGCCTTTTGCGTCTTTTCTTTTCTCAGCTATTTGTAAGGCCTCCTCAGACAGCCATTTTGCCTTTTTGCATTTCTTTTTCTTGGGGAGGGTCTTGATCAGTGCCTCCTATACAGTATCATGAACCTCCGTCCGTAGTTCTTCAGGCACTCTGTCTGTCAGATCGAATCCCTTGACTCTACTTGTCACTTCCACTGTATAATCGTAAGGGATTTGATTTAGGTCATACCTGAATTGTCTAGTGGTTTTCCCCACTTTCTTTAAGTCTGAATTTGGCAATAAGGAGTTCATGATCTAAGCCACAGTCAGCTCCTGGTCTTGTTTTTGCTGACTGTATAGAGCTTCTCCATCTTTGGCTGCAAAGAGTATGATCAGTCTGATTTCAGTGTTTACCACCTGGTGATGCCCATGTGTAGAGTTGTCTTTTGTGTTGTTGGAAGGGGGTGTTTGCTATGACTGTTGCATTCTCTTGGCAAAACTCTGTTAGCCTTTGGCCTGCTTCATTTTGTACTTCAAGGCTAAATTTGCCTGTTACTCCAGGTGTCTCTTGACTTCCTTCTGTTGCATTCCAGTCCCCTCTAATGAAAAGGACATCTTTTTTCGGTGTTAGTTCTAGATGTTCTTGTAGGTCTTCATAGAACCCTTCAACTTCAGCTTCTTCAGCGTTACTGGTCGGGGCATAGACTTGGATTACTGTGATATTGAATGGTTTACCTTGGAAACAAACAGAGATCATTCTGTCATTTTTAATATTGCATCCAAGTACTGCATCTCAGACTCTTTTGTTGACTATGATGGCTTCTCCATTTCTTCTGAGGGATTCTTGCCCGCAGTAGTAGAGGTCATCTGAGTTAAATTTACCCATTCCAGTCCATTTTAGTTCGCTGATTCCTAGAATGTCTATGTTCACTCTTGCCATCTCCTGTTTGACCCCTTCCAATTTGCCTTGATTCATGGACCTGACATTCCAGGTTCCTATGCAGTATTGCTCTTTACAGCATCAGACTTTACTTCCATCACCAGTCACACCCACAACTGGGTGTTGTTTTTGCATTGGCTCCATCTCTTCATTCTTTCTGGAGTTATTTCTCCACTGACCTCCAGTAGCATATTGACTTACCTTCTTGTCTTTTCATAGTGTTCATGGGGTTCTCAAGGCAAGAACACTGAAGTGGTTTGCCATTCCCTTCTCCAGTGGACCACGTTTTGTCAGAACTCTCCACTGTGACCCATCTGTCTTAGGTGGCCCTATACTTCATGGCTCATAGTTTCATTGAGTTAGACAAGGCTGTGGTCCCTGTGATCAATTTGATTAGTTTTCCGTGATTGTGGTTTTCATTCTGTTGGCCCTCTAATGGATAAGAATAAGAGGCTTATGGAAGCTTCCTGATGGGAGAGACTGAAGGGGAAACGGTCTTGTTCTGATGGGCAGGACCATGCTCAGTAAATTTTTAACCCAATTTTCTGTTGATGGGCGGGGCTGTGTTCCCTCCATGTTGCTTGACCTGAGGCCAAACTGTGGTTCAGGTAATGAAGATAAGGGTCCTTCAAAAGGTCCCACGCGTGCACTGCTGCAGTCAGTGCCCCGACCCTGCAGCAGACCACCATTGACCCACGCCTCTGCCAGAGCCTCCTGGACACTCACTGGCAAGTCCAGGTCAGTCTCTTGTGGGGTCACTGCTCCTTTCTCCTGGGTCCTCGTGCACACAAGGTTCTGTTTGTGCCCTCCAAGAGTCTGTCTCCCCAGTCCTGTGTAAGTTCTGCGGGCTCTATGGTGGGGTTAATGGCCACCTCCTCCAAGAAGGCTTATGCCATACCCAGGTCTGCTGCACCCAGAGCCCCTGCCCTTGCGGCAGGCACTGCTGACCGGTGCCTCCACAGGAGACACCCAGACACAGTTCTGGCTCAGTCTCTATGGGGTCTCTGGGTCCTGGTGCACACAAGGTTTGTTTGAGCCCTCCAAGTGTCTCTGGTGGGAATGGGGTTTGATTCTAAACGCGATTTTGCCGCTCATACCATCTTGTGGGGCTTCTCTTTTGCCCTTGGATGTGGGGTATCTTTTTTTTTTTGGTTGGATAAATGGCTCAAAATTTAGCAACCTGAAACAGTAAGCATTTATTACCACACAGTTTTTGAGAGTCAGGAATCTGAAGGCATTTTAGCCGAGTGGTTCTGGGTCAGGGCTTCTCACAAAGCTGTGACCCAGGTGTCATGGGGCTGCAGTCAACAGAAGGCTGGGCTGGGGCTGGCGGACCCACTTCCGTGGCGGCTCCCTCCCATGGCAGAGGGCAGGGGGCTTGGTTCTTCCCTGGCTGCTGGCGGAAGGCTTCATCCTCACGAGCCTCTCCGTGAGCTGCTTGAGTGTCACGGCATGGCTCCTCCAAAGCAAGAGATCTGAGGGAGGAGGAAGGAGGAAGGAGGAGAGGGAGGGAGACAGACAGACAGACAGACGTAGAAATAGCATGGGTGAGAGGGTGGAGAGCTTCCAGCACAGCAGCCCTGCTCTTTTCTAACCTAAGCTCGGACCTGACACACTCACCCTGCCACCTGCTATATGTTGATTGTACAGACCGACCCTGGTACGACATGGGAGGAACTATATAGTGGTGTGAATATCAGAAGGGGAGGGCCTTGGGGGCCATCCTGGGGGCCTGTGACCACACCCACTGAATTGTACCCAGGAACCTGTGTTTGTTAAAGCATCACAGAAAATCGACAGTTTTCTTAAAATTATCCACAGGAGTTAAAAAGCTGTAGCTGATTGTGCTCACAGCCTGACCCCTCTTTGGGGGTATTTGCATTTCATATGGTCCTGTTAGGACAAGTCCATCAGGCTTCCTGATCCCCAAACATACAGCCCTGGTGGCAGAATCTGAGGTCCCATGGGGACACTTGCAGAAGATTGTTTTCTGAACTTTCCTGATGCTGCTGCTGCTAAGTCACTTCAGTCGTGTCCGACTCTGTGTGACCCCACAGATAGCAGCCCACCAGGCTCCCCCCGTCCCTGGGATTCTCCAGGCAAGAATACTGGAGTGGGTTGCCATGTCCTTCTCCGGTGCATGAAAGTGAAAAGTGAAAGTGAAGTCGCTCAGTCGTGTCAGACCCTCAGCGACCCCATAGACTGCAGCCTTCCAGGCTCCTTCGTCCATGGGATTTTCCAGGCAGGAGTACTGAACTTTCCTAGTGGTGTTCAAAGCCGCTCATAGACAAGGCCGGCTGGCCCCATTGTTTGGCCTTGGGGCCTCTGGGTCAGCTAGCCTGGCGTTTGGGATGGAACAGATCTTAATTATATGCACCTGTTTAGTATGTGCAGGCATCTAGGGTTTCAGCCACTGAAAGCCAGTCACTGGGGAGAGAGCAGTCATGGTGACCTCCCCCCAAAAAACACCTCCCACTTCCAAATACATCTCAGAGACCAGATACATCTCAGAGACACCATGCATGCGGCTGAAGATCGCTGAGTGGAGGGGAAGGCCCAACCCATAGGCCAGGGGCTCCCAGCGCACCTACAGCACTCAGGGGCCTGAGCAGAGATGAGTGGGCTTCCTGGAGTCTTACACAGAAGCCAGGGTTTGAGGAGTAATAACAGAAAGAGACCTATTGCTTCCTCCCCCCATCTGGAGACAGGAAGGAACAGAAACGGATGGAGGGAGGGAGAAGTCTGCCCTGAAGCTCGTTGCCCACTTGCCCGCCACTTCTCCCACCCACAAGAGGGGGCAGACATTTGTCTTTATGTTCAGTCCGTCCCCTCTGCCTGTGAGTTTCTACCATCATTTCCCAGCAGAACTTTGACACGAACCTGGTTATGCTCTTGTTGGTATGATATCCAGGGCATGTGTCTTTTTATTTATTTATTTATTCATTACAAAACAGGAGTTTTCAATCATCTGCTGTGTTAGAATACTCTAGGCCATGGCATGATATTAAACAGATGCCCAAATCTCAGAGGTTTCACACACAGGATCTTATTTCTCACTTACTCAGATTCAGCTGCTCTATAGGGCAGCTTCTTCCCCAGGTGGGGGCCCAGAGTTCCAGTTGGATCCCATTCTGTGGCCCTACCGTCTCAGCCCACAGCACCCAGGTCACCCTGGCAGAGACAGAGCGCTGGAGAGTCGTGCTCTGGGTGTGACGTGTCACTTGTACTCACAGCCCATTGCACAGAACCAGACACATGACCCCACCCAGCAGCAAAGGGGCTGGCGGGGGTGGGAAGCAGGAGGTAGGGGGCTGAACAGCCTGCTTCTGCCCCGATTTCCTCTCTCCTTCGCTTGCTTGCCTGACTCATCTTCATGGACAAGCACTGTGCACCAGCCTTTTAGAGAAAGAGAGAATTGCATTAGAGAAGGCAGTGGCACCCCACGCCAGTACTCTTGCCTGGAAAATCCCATGGACGGAGGAGCCTGGTGGGCTGCAGTCCATGGGGTCGCTGAGGGTCTGACACGACTGAGCGACTTCACTTTCACTTTTCACTTTCATGCATTGGAGAAGGAAATGGCAACCCACTCCAGTGTTCTTGCCTGAAGAATCCGAGGGGCAGAGGAGCCTGGTGGGCTGCCGTCTCTGGGGTCGCACAGAGTCGGACACGACTTAGCAGCAGCAGCAGAGTTGCCCAGGAGGGGCCCAGTCTAGAAGAGAGATGAGATGGTACTCTGATGATCACAGTGCAGAGTCGGAGCTGTCAGTGTCTGAGTGAACGCTGGTGCTGTGCCCAGGTCAGAGACCCCGCAGAGGGAAGTGCGGTCCCCTCCCTGCATACTCGTCCACCTGCCTCCCCAGGCCTGTGCTGTCTCTGCAGCCTGGGACCTGGAAGCACAGCTGAGTCAGAAGCTGAGGGCCCCAGCGGCCCCCAGCTTCATGTGGTTGATCTCCGGGAGCTCCAGCTTGTCTCTTTCACGGGGAGTCACACATGGCACGTGTCACGTGAGTGGTCCTTGGCGGGAGTGCCTCGGTCAGAGCTCAGCTGCTGACACCTGGGTGCCTGTATGCTCTCCGCTCCAGCCAAAGCCGAGGACTCCATCGGCTGGTCCTCAGATGGCCTGCCTGGCTGTAGCTGCACAGTGGAAGGGAGTCCAGGAGCCCCCACTGCTGGGACTCAGGCCCCTGGAGCCACTCAAGAACCTGGGCAGCAGATAAGACAGTAGGTCCCAGTGCCCACGCCTGCCAGGCACAGCTCTCCACGCTCAAGAGGCATTTTTAGTTGGTTAGTAAAGGCTGATGCTTTTCGTGAAGGTGATGTTGACTATCCCCAGGGCCTGCCTCCCTGTAGTCATAGTCGAAGGGGAGGAGCAAGTGAGCTGGGCTGGGTGCCAGCCAGCAGCCAGATTTTTGCGTCCCCAAACTCAGCCGCCTCAGGTGAGCTGAGGCTGGGTTTTCCCCCGAGAGCTTAGATTCAGGATGGGGGTGGGGGGCAGCTGGAGGCTCTCAGCTTGGCAACCTGGATTCTGGGGGACATCCTTCATGGCTCCAGGCCGCGTAGCCACAGGGCAGGGCAGGAGCCCTAGGCTTAGAATGGAGTCCTGGGCGGGCGGTCCTGCCTGCATTTTTGGCATCTCTGTTGATGCCAAGGGGAGTTGGCCAGCCTACTGGGTCAGCAGTGATGTTGGTGTTCCGGCCCTCATCATTTGCCCAGATGCTCCAGGTGCGGCCCCAAGGTCAGGTGTGGCCCCAAGGTCAGGTGTGGCCAGAAAGAGGCACAGATGGCCACACTGCCATCCGCTCCCACTAGAGGGCACCAGCGCGCCGCCCCAGAGGCCCCGCCGACACATTTGCCGCAAGAGGTCTGCAACCAAAGGTGTCCTTGCCTTGTTGCCTTGTTGGTGATGCAAACGTGGCACTCAGCACTGTCCCCCAAAGGACCCAGGCCCTCCAAGCTCAGGCCTCCTCCCCGGAACAAGGGAGAGGATGAGGTCGTGAATGAGGCAGCCACACGGGGGAGAGGAACACCTGTTTGGTCAGAGTGTCCCTTGTTGGGCACAGGCCTGACGTTCCTCCAGGGACCCCCATCCCCACCCCTCCAGTCCTCAGACCCGTGGGAACATGTGGCAGCTCCCAGGAGGGCACACCTGTCTATCAGCTGCACAGACAAGGAGGCTGCTCACCCACGAAGTGAGGGGTACTGGTGGTCTTCCCCACACCAGACGGCTTCATCTATAGGCACCCACTTCACCTATAGGCACCCGCTCCTGCAGCAGGGGTCACAAAGGGCTGACTTCTGCCCTTGGATAAACAGGTCCTGAGTGGGTTGAAAGTGTAATAGTTGCTCCAGCTCTTTGTGACCTCATGGACTGTAGCCTGCCAGACTCCTCTGTCTGTGGAATTCTTCAGGCAAGAATACTGGAGTGGATCGATGGAGCCCCATAAACTTGACTGAGTTCAGTGTGAAGGCAAGGGCATTCAGCCTGAATGGATTCTGGTCTCCTCTCTCACTCCCCTCGCCTCACCTCTGGCCCAAGACCTCAGCTCAGACACCACTCCCAGCTCCTTCCCCCTGAGATGTGGTAACTTAACAGTTTCTGCTCAGTGTCTCCTTGGGGCCCTGCAGAAATACTGCCTCTTTTCCACACACACAGCCCTGGATGCTTCCGCATCTTACACAAAACCCCAGTGGAAAGACGTTGTGGTTGAATTACCTCTTATCTTGCCCAAGGCTTTCTCAAAAGACGCATTTTGATAGTTTTTTCTTTGACTTCTCTATCAGACAAATGTTACATCTGCTGCCTTTTGTCTGTCAGTAGGAACTGCATAGCCCAGCTTATTTCCCTTTTTGCTTTCCTGTTAGGAAATTTTGAAACTAAATTCTGTGACTGTTTGCAATTAATTTTGAGCTCACCCTGACCTGGTCAGGTCCATTGCTCTGATCCTCTGGTGACTGACCTAGTTTAAAGTACTTAACGTGTAGGCCTGCCGTTGTGAGGTCAGCGTGGTGCACACAGGGGGCAGGGAACATGGCTAAGTTGAGTGGGATTCCTGGCCTCATGGATGTGCCCAAGTACTCTCTTCACATCAGACCCAGAGAGAGGGCAGGAGAAGGGGACCGTGAGACTTGGGGTTCAGCACTCCATTTACCTGCTTGGCCCTGACTAGGTCAGGGTGAGAACCACCCCACCCCCTGCCCAAAATCTGAGAGATACGAGCTTTCAGAATGAAAATCACCTCCCCCCAGAATGATGATCAGACTTCCGGGACTCTTGAGTGCTTCCAGGAGTAAAAGGGATGGCAGACACGGAAGCAGCCTGGTTCCTCCAGCAGGTGGCGCTGTTACAGTGTGGACCCAGGGTTGGTGGAAAGCAGACTGCCCCACACTGGACTGAAGCTGCTGGGTTCCCAGCCCTCCAGATAGGAAGGAATGACTTTTATCATTCCCGTGAGCAATGCCAGTTCTGTGGCCAAATCTTCTGGAAACGTCGAGGATGTGCTAAGTCACGGGCATAAGGATGATTATTATTAAAATGCCCTGAGGTGCCAAGAAGCAAAGGCATGCTGAAACGAAGCCCCGCTTCGCCAGCTCACGCCTGCCCTCTTCCCCAAGTCTTGCTTCACGCCCCGTCTCACGCCCCACGGGTGACTTCATTCCCCGTGTGACTTCCCGGGTGAAGTCCCAGTCTGACTTCATTCACCGAGTCCGCCAGGATCAGCTGGGCCCTCTTCTGCGGACGAGGCATTGTCTTAGTCGTGAGGGACTGAGTTTAAATGCGGGGCCGCTCCTTCCAGTGAACCAGGACGTGTAATTCTCCCGCTGCCCCTGTGATGAGCGTCTTGCAGGGACCGCGTCGCAGTGCAGTCACTGGCCAGGTGCCTCCCGGACTGCAGGGACTGTGCCGGTGCTTTCTTTTTGCTACCTTACTTCCCTCACGTCTCCCTGGGAGGCTGTGCTGTTACTCATCTCCTTTGACCTTGATGTTGTCTCTGGCCAGATGTCCCCTTCTCAGTAAAGTTTTCTGAGCACTCCGCTCCATCTCCACCATCCCCCTGCCCCCAGTTAATTTTTCTTCACAGTGCCCATCGCACACTTGCTTTATCTCTGTGGTCCGCCTGCGTTCTCCCACTGGCAGGTTCCGTTCTCTGCGGGCTCGCACAGGCGCTCATTAGATATCAGGCGAATGACTAAATGAGCCCTGACTTGCTCCTGCTCCAGGGAGACCCCCCCAGCACCCCCAGAGTCCTTCATAGGGGCACACGTGAGCCTTGCCCCATCTGAGCTCCGTGTCTGCACGCATCAACTCTGAATTCTCATAGCCACCCCGTGGAGTGGAGGCCCTGTGTTATCAGCATCTTGCAGACACGAAGACTGATCAGCTCCCTGCCCCAAATCACACGGCTCACAAATGGGGGAGTGGGGTTGGAATTCAGGCAGCCCGGCGCCCCTTTGTGAGAAGTGACGGAGAGGAAGAGGTGATGGAAAACCGTTTTCTAATTCTAGGCGACTGTAGTCACGTACAGGGAGTTAGGGGTGAATGTCATTTCCTTAATAAGCAAGAACAAGAAAATGGATATCTTTTCTTTTTTTTTCCCTCTACTGCTGTAGGCACTAAAAATGGAAAGAAAGGAGGAGGGGGTGGGGAGGGGGGAGAGGAGCCTCTACTGACACCTTTGACAAGAGGAAGAGGTGTTTTTACTTTTGTTTTGATCTGAAAGGTTTCCAGTGGCCTCCCCCAAGGCCTGCTCACTCTCTGAGGGGAAGGGCTCACCTTGGAGACCCCCTCTGGTCTCTGACCACCCCTCCCCGCACAGTGCTTCCTCCCTCAGGATAAAAATAGGCGCCCACACAATAAGGAGGAGACCAGGAATTCTTCGATCCGTGGTTTCCTATCTGAGGCCATCAGGTAGCTAGACCTATGCATGCTGTGAGGCCAGCCTATTTTTATTTTTTGTTGTTTGGGAGTATTTTTATAAGAAGATTATTGGGGGGTTCAAGAGTTTTGTTGGTGGCTGCTTGGAAAGTTCCTGGGAAGCGGGCCACTGGCTGAGTCTGCACCAGATTCTCACAGTCTTGGGGTGGGGGCAGAATGCAGAGAGGGCAGTGACTGCAGATATCATGTGTTTTCTGGCTCCAGGGGCCCCAGAAACATCTGTCTCCCTTACATGACAGTCTCAGGAATCCGTAACACAGTTGGGGTCTTAGAGAGGGGTTGGCAAACTGTGGTCCACAGACCAAGTTCAGCCCTGCAGCCTGTTTCTGCAAATAAAGTTTTATTGGCACACAGCCAGGCCCATTCATTGGTTCGGTGGCTGTGGTTGTTTGTGTTACAAGGCAGAGTTGAGTAGTATGATGTGGACCCCACCACCTTCAAAGCCTAAAATATATCCCATCTGGCCCTTTACAGGAGAAGATTAATAACCACTAATCTAGAGTCTAAATAGAATGAAAAGCCCTGAGAGTTAACACAGGTGACAAAATCCTGAAGTTCATTCTCTTGTCATCTGAGAGCCCTTGGGTTCCACGTGCAGAGCATCTTGGAATCCATCCAAAGTGATTCTCTCCTGGCTCCTATTTCTTCAGCTGTAACCTGGGATGGTGTTCAACTTTGACTTCATCTCAAGGCTTTGCCAGGGTTCAGAATATAAACCAGGTCATGTGATGACCACTCTACAGGTGTGCAGCCGTCTTACTAAGTGACCCAGTTACACCTGGAAGCGAGCACAGAACTGGGGAGCTTGACAGACAAGAAACTTGCTTGGGAACCACCCACATCCCTTCTGTGCCTCAGGGATGGGAGTTGAGGGCAGAGGATAGCGATTTGGTTGAGCTTCCCCAACTCCTGCAAAGACAGAGATCTCAGAGAAGCCCCGTGTGCCGCGTAGACCTCGGGCCGCGTGCACAGCTGCCTCCCCGCCGTGTGGAGCCGCCCTTTGCTCACCCCGTCCCGCGTCCCTTCAGTGTCCCTACCGTTCCCTTGGTCAAATCTCCCCACTCTTTGATGGCCTGGTCAGATTTTACCTCCTGGGTGAATCAGACCACCTCTGTCCTCAGGGACTTCTTGGGTGTTTGGAGGACTGGGTTCGAGGCCAGTTTTGAGGTTCTCTGGTTGTTTCCTGGCTCTCCTTGGGCTTGTGCTTTCTGGAGGGGACAGACCACAAACTGGCCTTGAAAGATGGCCAGGAAGGTGGATCTCGAGAGAGGAAAGAAAAGGTGTCACCTTCAGGGCTGCAGAACTAACTGGTTCAGGAGACGTGGAGGCCGTGAGAACGGGGTCGGGCGGGGGTCCTGGCATCCTGAGCGGACGTGTCCAGGAGCAGAGAGAGCAGTCGGTGCAGAGTCTTCAGGCCTTGGGACTTGACCGATGGAGACTCAACCGGATATTCCTTGAGCAGAGAAATATGCGAATGAAGGAGATTCTAGGAAGTCAAAGGCTGAGTCCTAAGGCTGGACTCACCCTGATGCTCTCTCCCTGGGATATCTGAGGAGTTGTATACATCTAGGGTATCTGGGGGTTGTATACATCTTCCCACACTGGCCAGGGAAGGGAGTTTTGTTGCTTCATTAGGGACGGGCTAGGGTCTCCTAAGGAGAAGGCAGTGGCACCCCACTCCAGTACTCTAGCCTGGAAAATCCCATGGACAGAGGAGCCTGGTAGGCTGCAGTCCATGGGGTCGCACAGAGTCGGACACGACTGAAGCGACGGCAGCAGCAGCAGCAGCAGGGTCTCCTAAAAAGGAATGTTGCCCCTGTAGCACTTGGTTCATGCCCTGCTTTGGGCCAGACCATGTACCCAGACTCCTTTGCTCAGTGACAGAGAGCTTGATCCATCAGATGGGGGCGGGTGGTGGGTAGCAGGCCCAGGCAAGGCCAGACTGGAGATGGCTCCCTCTCCAACCCTGCCGGACCCAGGACATCTCACAGATGGCAAGAGCTGCCCCACCCGCACCCTCCTCAGGTCTGGAATGACGGGGGCTTGGGACGGGGAGGCCACAGGGCCGCCAGGCGCCCAGAGCTGAGAGGAGGCCCTCCCCCATGCCCAGAGGCAGGGCCACCCTCCTGCACACAGCCACCCTGGTGACCCAGCAGTTTTTCCAGGAGAGGTCCCCAAGCTCAGGATGAATGGGGGTGACCCCACGGGCAGCCCCACCCTCCATCTACTCCTGGAGCTGTGTCCAGGGCTGCTGGAACACCCCGGCCGTCTCGGGGGTGTCCCAGGGACCAGGGCCAGTCCTGGTTCAGCGAGGTTGCACTCTGTCCAGCGCCTCCCTGCTCCGCGTCCCTGGGCGGTGGAAGGAGCAGCGGAGGCCCGGGGGGGGGGGGGGCGGGAGAGGGAGGTGTTGGTGCGGGTGTGAAGCGTCCATTATTCCTTTATTGGCCGGGGTGCCATTTCTGGTCTCTTTCTTCCTGGCGGCGGAGGAACCCGGTTATTTTCGTTCGCCCCAGTCCTCGCGCTGGGAGCAGCCGCCGGCCGCAGGGCGGGGGCGGGGCGGGGGCGGACAGGGCTACGTGCTCTGCTGCAGGCCTTGGTGAATGGGCCCCGGCTCCCAGGCCGCCCCGACGGCGGGCGCCCCCCAGGCCGCGCTGACTATCCCCGGCTGGCCCGCCGGCCCTTCTTGGCATTGCAACGGCGAGGCAGGAGGAAGCTTTCTTCTGGCCCGAGAACAATACCAGGGTCAGCCCGGGGACCTCCCTCCTACACCCTCTTCCTTCCATTGTGAGCCGCTGCTCCATCCCAGGCCGCTTGGCTCTCCAGCCGGCGCGGGGGAGGGGGTCCGCACGGGCCCAGAGAGGTTAGCAGTGTGTGTGACTCCCCCGGTCGTCTGCCTCCACTTCCCAGGCTGGCCAGGGTTCTGGAAGCAGCAGATGGACAGACAGGACGAGCATGTGTGCGTGGCTGTTGGGTGCCTGAGCCTGCAAGGGGCTGCCAGCAGGGTGAGGCCACTGGCCGGATGGCACCATGCCCTGTCCTCTGCCCCCATGGAATCACAGCATGTCGGGGCTGGAAAAGGCCTGCCCAGGCCTTCTGCCCATCACACCCCATCACACAGACAAGGAAACTTAGACCCAGAAAGGTAAAGGTCGTGCTGAACGTCCTATCACCCTGCTTAAAACTCCTTCAGTGACGCCCGCCTATAGGAAAACCAGACTTTGCGTTGTCCCCAGCACCTGCTGGCCTCGCAGCCTTTCTCCTGTGACTTCCCGCCTGTCCTCCAGCCTTGTGACCAGTTCATAGACCCTGCACAGCAGCCCTGGTCCTCTGCCTTAAATGTCCTTACCGCTACATTCGCCTACATGCCACGTACCTATTCTTCAAAGACGGCTTGAAGGTCGCCTTCTCTATGCAGCCCTCTCTGATAACCCATTTCCTTTTAGCTTCTCCTGGACTCCTCGGAACACTTAATATATCCCTGGAGAAGGACTGCCCTCCACATCTCTGGGGTGCCCATGTGTCTCCCACACTTCTCCCTGCACACCACACTCCAGATCCTGGGGGCTGAAAACATCTTACTCATCTTTGGAACCCACAGGACCCTGGTTCTCACAGTGTGGTCCTCAGACCAGCAGCTGTCAGAGATGCAGTTTCGATCCTTGGGTTTCAGGAAGATCCCCTGGAGAAGGAAATAGCAACCTACTCCAGTGTTCTTGCCTGGAGCATCTCATGGACAGAGGAGCCTCGCGGGCTACAGTCCATAGGGTCGCAGAGAGTCAGGCACGACTGAGTGCCTGAGTGACTGGGCACGCAGCATTTGTTCTTTACCATTATTTTGCTCAAATGGAGAACAGAGAATCTTGCCCTAGTTGACAACCAAGGGTGTGGATTGGCAAAGGGTTGAGGGACTCCAGAAAGACACAGTTCCCCAGACTCTGAGGTCTGCTCTGGCACACCCCAGGAGGGTGACCTGTTGGCCCCGAAGGTAATCCCCTGTGGATGAGAGTTCCTGGGGGCTCGTCACCTCGCTGTCAAAGGTAGACACGTTAGCGGAGCCCCCAGTGATGTAGCATGTTTGCAGCTGATCAGAGCCACTGCTTGGGGAGCAGGCGTGGGAGCAGCCTTTGGAGAGTCCGGGAAGCTAACTAACGCCTCTGTTGCTTCTCCTTGAATCACACCCCCGCGTGGGTGGTGGGTTTGTGGCCCACACTGTGCTGGACAGCGGCTGAGGGTGAAGAGAGCTGCTCCCTGAGCTCAGAGCCCCGTGGGCCGCCGGCAGTGACCCTGATGCGTACTTAGTGGCAAGAGGAAGCTGCCCTGGGGATAAAGCAACAAACACTGACTTCTGTCTACAAAGGGAATGATCAAAAGTTGATGTTAAATAGACTATAAATAATAGCTGTAACGTCGTTGCAGGCCTAGTAAACAGCCTGTGGAGAAGCCAGACACTGAGCTCTGTCCAGAAAACAGTTCTGGCCTTTCGCTCCGAGGTTCAGTCTCGTGACTTTGGGCATGGAGGGCTGATGAGGACGGAGCCCTGCAAGGCCTGATGAGCGAGTCGCCCCTCCGAGTCCCGCCGTCCCACCTCCTCTGCGATAGGGGAGGAGGCTGGACCCAGCCCTGAACCCCTCTGTGACCCACTCTTGGGGTGCTTCTAGAGGAAAGACCCCATTGGATTATTAAAGCATGACGTGGGTTCTTGTGTCCCCCTAGCATACTCACTTTCCCTTGTGGTACCCATCACCCACCTCCCCCCGACCTCGGAGGATTCAGGAAGAAG
The DNA here is from genome assembly GCF_023091745.1 of Budorcas taxicolor. Taxonomy (NCBI): domain Eukaryota; kingdom Metazoa; phylum Chordata; class Mammalia; order Artiodactyla; family Bovidae; genus Budorcas; species Budorcas taxicolor. The sequence continues at coordinate 48,882,787 of NC_068931.1, forward strand.
TGCCAGGCCCCTAGTCCCACCGCGAGGCCGTGGGCACCTGTGTTCCCTTCCCCTTCATCCTCATCCCCAGGCTCCTCTCACTCTCCAGAGTTGATAAGCCTTGAGTTTCTTCATTACCGATGGAGAGTTTAATTTGGCATCTTGGTGCTTGGAGTGTGTTTGGGCCCCAGAGGACCGTCAGGCAGGGCGGGGATCCCGGGAGAGGGACGTGGGGCCTCGTGCTCCTCCGAGCCGGCTGCAGGATGCTGAGGGCTCCGGGCTCCAGTGGGCCCTCAGCGCTGTGAGCCCACACATTCTGTGTTGAGTGGCCGCGTTGGCACAGACATAGCCTTCATCCCATGCGAGGCGCTGCAGTCTCAGGCGGGGTGCAGGCCAGAGGCGCCAAGGGCCCTACCCGGCTCACCCCCTGCCTCTGTGGCTCAGCGTCCTCATCTCCAGAGTGAGCATGTCAGAGCCAGTGGTTTCAATAGCCGTTCCTACCATGTGCACCCTGTGGTTGGGATTAACTAACAGCTCCCTCAGACCTGTCGGTATAACGCAATGCCATTGGTGCAGGTAGGATTCACAAAGGGTAGACTGCAGAGACGTCATGCCTTCCTGGGGAGGTGGGCCCCCAAGAATTAGATCCATCCACCCCGTCATTCCAAAAGTAGTACATGTCATTGTTCACACAAATAAATGACTATATAGCATTTTTTTAATGTGTGTGTGTGTGCTTAGTCGTGTCCAACTGTTTGCGACCCCGTGGACTGTAGCCTGCCAGGCTCCTCTGTCCATAGGGATGCTCTAGGCAAGAATACTGGAGTGAGTGGCCGTGCCCTCCTCCAGGGGATCTTCCCAACCCAGGGATAGAACCCAGATCTCTGGCATTGCAGGCAGACTCTTTACTGTCTGAGCCACCAGGCAATACTGAAGATTAAATAATAGTAAATAATTAAATAACCCAACCCCAAATAATACTAAAAATTAATAAAAACTGAATAATCCTAAAAGATCTATAACAGAAAATAACCAAGTGCATGCCTCATTCTTCTACAATTACCGATTCCATCAAAGCAACTGCTTTTTTTCCCCGCTGTTTCTCTGGTGTGCCACCATATTTCTGTGTAAAATTCATATTTCTGTGTAAAATACATATTTCTGTTATCTTGTATACTGTTCTATTCTGCTCTTGGTTTGGTCTAGTCACTAAGCCATGTCTGACTCTGTGATCCCATGGACTGTAGCCTGCCAGGCTCATCTGTCCATGGGATTTCCAAGACAAGAACACTGCAGAGAGTTGCCATTTCCTTCTCTAATACTGCTCTTCTTGGTGTGTTTTTTTTTTTTTTTTAAATATTAACTGTTTTCTCCTGAGCTGTCTTTTTAAAATATTTTTGTTTGTTTGTTGATGTGTTTGGCTGCTCTGGGTCTTAATTACAGTATGAGGGATCTCTGTTTTTCATTGCAGCATGTAGGGTCTAGTTCCCTGACCAGGGATGGACCTGGGCCCACTGCTTTTGGAGCACAGAGTCTTAGCCACTGAATCACCAGGGAAGTCCCCTGCACCTCTTAACTGTATTGAATTTAGACATCCTCTGCTGACTTCCTATTATGGTAGTTGTGAGTTTTGTTCTCTATACCCCTATCTTATCACTCTAGTTACATCAAATTTTACTTATATTTTTTTTAGTGAGATTATTACTTCATTTTTGAATCCTATTTTAAGTTTCTTTTTATTTTGAAAAACCTTCAGAAGAACAGAAAAGTTACAAAAATAAAATATAAAGAATTTCTGTGTATTTCTTCACCAAATATTCCAGAGTGTTAATGTTTTTACCAGGTTTGCTTTATCAGTCTTGCTAAATAATTTTTTATTTTTCTCTTATTGTTTGAAGAATAAATTGTAGACAGGTGCCACTTTATTCCTAAAAATACCTGTGTGTTTTCCTAAAAACAGGGTCATTCTCTTATATAACTGCAGTTTCATGATCAAAATCAGGAGATTAATATTGATGGAATACTATTATATAATCCTCAGACCTCATTTGTATTTTGCCAGTTGTCCCACTAATGTCCTTTTTAAGTAAAGAAAAAGTTTGAGGTTTTCTTTTTCTGGTTTAGAATTCAGTACAAGGTCACACTCTGCTTTAAATTGTAATGTTTCTTTAGCCTCCTTGATCTGCCTTTGTCTTTTATGACCTTGACATTTTTGAAAGAGTACAGGCCAGTTATTTTGTAGAGTGTCCATCGGTTGGTGTTTGTCTGATGTTTTCTAACAATTCAGTCATGCACCACGTCCTCAGTGCCTCATACCAGGAGGCACAAGACGTTGCCTTGGTGATGTAACACTGACACCTTTTCAGGTGGTAGCTTGTAGGCCTCACCATCACGAAGGTACTGTTTCCCTTTGAAATTGATAAGTATCTTCCAGAGGTATAGTTGAGACTATATGATTATGCTGTTTTTGATAATATTTTTACCCACCAGTTTTAGCATCCATTGATGATACTTGCTGAAATATCATCAGGATGGTTGGCAAATGGTAACTTTCCTAATTTCATCTTCCTGTTTTAGTTGACTTTATACTGTAAGTGAAGTGACGCTTCCCCAGTGGCTCAGACAGTAAAGAATCTGCCTGCAATGCAGGAGACCCATGTTCAGTCCCTAGATGGGGAAGATCCCCTGGAGAAGGGAATGGCAACCCACTCCAGTATTCTTGCCTGGAGAATTCCATGGATAAATGAGCCTCATGGGCTCCAGTTTACTTTGTACATATTAGCTGACTTTCTACTATAATGAAGATAGCTTCTTTCTTCTCTGCTTATTCACACGTGTGTGCGCATACTCAGTCATGTCTGACTCTTTGTGATGCCATGGGCTCCTCAATCTAGTTACATCAAACTTTCCTTCAATGAGAATAACTTCATTTTTGAATCCTATTTTAAGTTTGTTTTTATTTTGGAAAATCTTCAGAATAACAGAAAAGTTGCAAAAATAAGATACAGAGAATTTCTGTATACCCTTCATGGAATATTTCAGAGTGTTAACATTTTCCCAGGTTTGCGTTATCAGTCTTGCTACATAATTTTCTTATTTTTTTTTTCTTGATGGTTTGAAGAATAAGTTGTGGACATGTGCCACTTTATTCCTAAAAATACCTCAGTGTGTAGCCCACCAGGTTCCTCTGTCCATGAGATTTCTGAGTCAAGAATACTGGAATGGGTTGCCATTTTCTCCTCCGGGGTATCTTCCCAACCCAGGGATCAAAGCCGCATCTCTTATATCTCCTGCAGTGGCAGGTAGATTCTTTACCAACTGTACCATCTGGGAAGCCCCATTTATTTATCTGTCTTGGCTTATAGGTTTTTATGTTACTCTAGGATTATAATCCACTACTATTATTTATTTTGATGCTCTGTCTCAGATTTGGCAAGTGGGACCCCTTCAGAATCATGTCTGGGTCTTTCTGAAATGTTCTCATTATTCTTTGAATACTTCCTGACTTGTTGGCACAAAAAGTTGCTCCAGGCTTTCTAGGTACTTTCTCTGCCCAACTCTGGAATCCATTGTTGTCCACAGAGCCTGATACCTTTTCATGGACCTTTTTTTAGAAACCCAGAGCCAGGTGCTAAGTACGCTCGTTGCTACTGGATCTCCTTGTCATCTGACTCATTTTTCTCTCCCATTTTCTGACAGCCTGTGTCCCCAGGTCAGAGCTTCTCTTATTCAGCTTCTCCAGGAACTAAAATCTTTTGGCTGAGGGCAGGGACTGAAGGCTACTTGCTTGGCCGTGTAGGGGTGCAGGATACTTGGGGATCCTGTACTCAGAGTTCCACTATTTTCTCCCAGCACCTGGACCCTGCCCTTTATGGTCCCTGATACCTCCAAGCCCTCAGCTCCCCGAAGGAGAAGACTCAGTACCTTCTTTATCAATATCCCTCTCTGCTGAGTCACCTGCATTCACTTTCTGTCCTCCTGAAGTTTGTCGAATCTCTCTCCTGATTCTCTGTGCTTTTGTGCGTGTATAACTTTTTTTATTAATGAGAGAGGGGGAGTTGGAATAAGTGCATATCTCAGTCCATCCTGGTCGAGGCAGAAGTCTAATTGGGTTGGATTCAAGTCATCAGGGAAAGAGGGGGAGCGTTGCTGTCAGAGATGCTGAGCTTAAGGTGCTTGTCAGGGGCACGGGGGGGTGGCAAATGTGGGCGCAGACATCTGTATCTGGGAGGAGAGGGCTGAAGTGCCCTGGCCTCTGAATCTAGGCAGGAGGATCGGCGGGCGGCTGACGCCTTGGACGTGTTGTCACCGGGATTCGAATATAAAGGGACAGCAGGATGTAGCTGAATGTCCATAAAGAGGTTCTTTTCTTTCCTCTCATTCAAAGAACTCTAGGAGGGGAGACACACAGACACACATACACACAAACTAGCTTATACACACACACTAGCTTACACACACACACTAACTTATGCATGCACACTAGATTCTACACACACACATACTAGTTTATACACACTCACTAGCTTCTACACACACCCACACATGCTAGCTTATACACCCATGCACACACACACTAGCCATACATACTAGTTTGTACACACGCTAGCTTATACACACACACAGACTAGTTTATACATGCACACAGGCTTGTACACAAACACACACACACACACAAGCTGTCTGAGGGGCCAGGGAAACTCTGCTTGGATTCAGACCTTAGAGAGACGCTTACTCCCATGTGAGTACCAGGAGCCCCCAGGGCAAATGTGGTCTGGGACCAACCAGGGATAAGCGGCTCAGGATCCCAGCCACACGCTGTGGGCTTTGCACTTGACCCTTCCCGTGGGAAAGACTTCTCCCCAGCAGGTGTCCAGGGTCCTGGGAGCAGGACCAGAGCCACACCTGGGACAGGGCCGGGCACGTGGTCAGAGCTCAGTAGGTCACAAAGCCATAGAATCGTCGCTTGGATGCCGAGGCAGACGTGGGAGCCCACTGTGTGCAAAGATAGGGCGACGTGGCTTCTCACAGTCACCCTGAGAACCTGCTGGTCATTGCTGGCCTCTCTCGTGTGGAGCTGTGGGGTCTCTGCTCTTTGGAACGGGACCGCCTCCGCGCCCGATGCTAGACTGGCTCTCGAGGGACTCGTGTAAAGCGCAAGCTGTCCCTGCCTTTGGCCGACTGGCATTTCAACAATCCACGCATTTTGCAGTTCCTGAAAACCATGGGTGTACAACTTCTGGTCGCTTCAATCTCCTTGCCTGGGAGTTCCTGCTCATTTCTGGAAATGTTGAAATAAGCAAGGATGCCCTGAAGGACAGGCAGGGCAGGTTTTCCGGCATCTTTGCACCCAAGTGATAAAGGGCAGCGCCCTGAAGAGCCAGCCGGGCTGGCAGAAGCCCGGTCCGTGGGCATCTCTGCCAGCGGCTCCTCATGTGAAGTGTCAGAGCCCTGAAGGGCAGGCGCTCTGGGTGCACCCTTTCACATGGAAATGCTCCATTTCCAGCTGATTGCTGGCAAGATTTGTCCTATTGACAGGCTGGGACCTCAGGCTGTGATGTGCAGGATGAAACTGGGGCTGGTGGGGTGGAAAAGGTCAGATAAAAGCAATCCCACACCGAGGATGGGGATTCAGACCAGCTGGAGAGACCCCCAGGCCACCTGGCTGCCCTGCACTAGTGCCGGTGTGAGAGTCAGTGGTGGGCTGGGGGGGCAAGAGTCGAAATTTCTCCCTGAACCTCAACCTTGGAGACCACCTGATCAGCACTCTAAACCACGAGGAGAGGGTTCTCAACCCATTGTGCTCAACTAGGAAGCCACGCCCCCAGGGGCACTCAGATCTGGACCCACAGGCCACTGCCCTTCCTGTACACGCTGCAGCTGCACTTCTGAGGGATTCTAATGGTGGGTCCTTGTATCAGGCTCACAGGACAGCTGTTTAATAACTGCTTCGAGAATTTCCCTGGGGATCAGCATCACTAGGTGTCTCTGAAAAGGCTTCATCACTGAAGTGTCTGCACATGAAGCATTCTGCAGAGAGGAAATTAGAAACAAGAAGAAAGGAATGGAAATCACAATCAGAGCTTCCTCTCCACCCCTGCCCCCCATGCATGAACCAGAAAGGCAAGGCCGCGAAAACTGCTTATTGTGACCTTGACCCCAAGCCAGGCGCTCCCCGTGGCCCCCCTCCTCAGCTCTGCCAGGTCTGAGGTGCAGAGAGACGGAGGGCCGTACAGAGGGACATGGGGCACGCCGGGGACCTTGGTCAGCGCCATGGAGCGGTGTTTCTAACGTGTCCTCTGGACATCCCACACCGGCAGCAGCATCGTGTCCTCACTGTCTGTTTTATGCTGTCGGGCAGGCCTGTAAAGCCTTTTTTAGCCCCGAAAGATGGCTTTTCGGAAAGTGCACACGGCCCAGCCACTAGCCACTGTGGCCACTTTGTGCAGATTAGAGAGCTGAGTTCCTTCCTCTACGCACATGACAGCCTCTGCCTGAAATGATCAAAAATGCCTCACATCGAAGAAACCGAGAGGATCGTCCCCCTGAGTTGCACAAAGCTCATTGTAAGCAGCAGCTGTTCCTTGTTTTAAGCAAGTTTCACACCCAGAAGCCTGAGTTGAATACCCTGGCCACTAATTCATTTTGTAGAAAGCCAGACTTTGAGTTTAGAACATTTCCAGCTAAAGGCAACCTCCCTTGGAAAGAAATTATCTTGACAGCAGAAAAGGTGAGGTGACCCTTTCTGTTTTCTCGGGAGGAAGGAGTTCTGGCCATGGAGTGTTCTGGAATGTTACAATGTGAGTCCTGAAAGGAGGCTTCCGGTCGTCTAGTCCATCTCCTTTCATTTTGCAGTTGGAATATTGAGGCCAAGGAAATGTCCCTGATCTGAGCACAGGGCTATGCTCCCTACCCGCCCTACCCCACCCCCAGGACAGAGGTGATGAGCTAAAGTCTAGAGGCTGCTGTGGATCAAGGGTCTCTGTACTTGGAAGAGTGAGTGCTGCTGACCGGGAGGCACTGGATGCAGAAGTGATTGGCAGAGAGGAAAAGCTCTTGCCACATCCCTCAATTCTTCTGAGCCCTGAGCAGGACGCTCGTGGAGTGCCTTGACCCTCTGCTGAACGATGGTCATCCACTCACCACTGAGATTCTACTCATGGGAATGTTAGTGAGATCTGATCATGCATGTCATTAGTGTGTGATTCCTTTTAAGGAATTTATTACAAAGATCCTCAGCAAAGTTGGCCGTAAGAAGGAGGCGTTCTGAGAACAGACTCTTCATAGTCCTGGCCATCCACCCTGGTTGGCCGAGTCAAGGCACAGTGACTGGTCAGGGACCACTCACACAAGGAGCAGTTGTCTCTTTTCCAACTCATCCCAGTGCTCACACACACACACATAAACACACACACACATTATTCTCAACATGCTAAAAATGTTGGGAACAATTCATTCCAGTGCTTGACCTTTAGGGCAGCTCAGTGACCTCTGGGTCATTATTTTGCTTCAAAGTGTACCCTGTGGGTCAAAGCAGAAATATTTGTTTGGCAAGAAAAGAGAAGATGTTCCTTTATGTGGCCTTTCCTGGCGGCAAGAAAAGGGACATTGTTCCTGCAGGCTGGTGTGTGGTGTGGTCAAGGAAATGCATCACACACCCCCCTCCCCGTGAGGTCCTTTCAGGACACCCCAAAGGGCGGCAGCACCAGCGGCTGGCCACGTGGCTCAGGCTGGCCGCTCACGTTGGGCAGGATGTCCACGCATTGGAGGACAGAACCTGACCGGTGGAAGACAGAGGTTCAGACAAACCAATCCAGTGGGCCGGGGGCCAGGAAGGAACCTTTTGGCTCCCTGGGGAAACTTAGCAGGCCACCTCTCTGTGTTGCAAGAAGAGAAGATGCGAAGATGTTGGGACAGAAAATCAAAAGTTCGTCACTAGCAAGAACATCATCTTCCTTCAGTCCTGGCACTGAAGGTGTGAAACTGCCGTTCCTTCTCTGCAAAGTGGAGAAGACCTTACTTTAAGGTCTCTGAAATGACATGCTGCACCGCCCCGTCAGCCCTTGCTGCTTGTTAGAATCAGCTGGGGAGTGCTTAAAATACACCCCTGCCTGGACCCACCGTAGACAAATCAGAATCTCTGGGGGTGGGTCCTGGGCATCGGTCATTTTTACAGCTCCCTGGGTGAATCGTGACAGGCCACCAGCCAGAGGACCTGTGCCCTAAGGTATTGAAGATGGATCCCATTTCCCATCCTGTAAGGTGTGTGCATCCTAGAAAAGCAAGGGGTTAACCAGGACTTGATCCAAACTTACAAAACCTTTGTCTTCTTGATGTTAATCACACTCAGCCATGCATAATGCTCTTTCATTTTCTGTCTTATGAGGATGTCGGATTCCTCTAGAGGAGGGATCTTGTCATATTTGCTGTTATGTTTCTCAAGACGATGCTCTGTCCTCCACTCCCACCCCCATCCTTCATCAAAACCAGTCCATTTTAGTCTTAAATATTTGTTGGCTCTTCCTCCATCCCTTTGTCATTTCCCCCGCAAGTTCCTACATTAGCCGCTGTCACGTCTTAACTATTGTGTCAGTCTCCCCAAATCCATTCTTTCCACTGCCTCCAGGATGATCTAGACCCGGGGTCTCCAGCCCCTGGGATCTAATACCTGATGATCTGACGTGGAGCCGATGTAATATTAGTAATAGAAATAAAGTGAAAGAAAGTGAAAGTCGTGTCTGGCTCTGCAACCCCATGGACTATACAGTCCATGGAATTCTCCAGGTCAGAATACTGGAGTGGGGTAGCCTTTCATTCTCCAGGGGATCTTCCCAACCCAGGGATTGAACCCAGGTGTCCCACATTACAAGTGGATTCTTTACCAGCTGAGCCACAAGGGAAGCCCAAGAATACTGGAGTGGGTACTGTATCCCTTCTCCAGTGGATCCCTGACCCAGGAATCGAACAGGGGTCTCTGCATTGCAGGCAGATTCTTTACCAACTGAGCTATCAGGGAAGCCGTAAAGTGCACAATAAATGTGATGTGCTTGAATTATCCCCAGACCATCCCCCCACCTTGCCCCCTGCACTGTACGTGGAAAAATTATCTTTCATCAAATTGGTCCCTGATGCCAAAAAGGTTGGGGACCTCTGATTTAAGTCTGCAGATCTAGCTGATTTCCTGTCTGCCTTAGTCTTTCCCTGCCTCCCCTGCACACGTAGCATCAAGCTCCCTCCGTGCAAGTTCTCCCCAGCCACCCTCTCCAAGCTTGATGACCTTGACCAAGCACCTGACTTGGCCGTTTCCTCCTATCTGGACTGGGGATAATTAAGTCTCCACCCTGCCGCCACCATCTCGGAAGGCTGTCGTGGGAATTAAGCACAACGGTCACTGAGGAGACTTTGAAAGCTCTGAGGCCCCAGTCCGATCTGAGGGTTTCCACGAGAGCCTCAGGAAATAGGTGTTGCACATGGCAGCTCCCTGGGGCCCCCTGTGCTCATGTTCCTTGTGAGCAGGGAAGCCGTGGAGGGGGCGCTGCCGGCCGGTTCCCTCCGTGTTTTTGTAAAGAGAATCGGGTGAAGGAAATGTCTTGGAATAGACAATCTTCCTAAATCCCCCAAAATAACCTCAGTGGAAACAATTGTGGTAACGTCCACTCTGCCGTTATTGTTTTCAGTCCACAGCAATGGGAACAATCTCCCGGCCTTTCCAACTCAACTGGGAATCAGCTGGACTTCCAGGGGCCTGGAAACAAAGGATTGTGCTTTGAGGGCCTCTCTAGGTCTTCAGGGCCCACTAGGGCTGGAGGCAATCCCAGGGTCTGTGTCCAGTGTTTCTTTTCCTCCCAGCTTCCCCTGGGGAGTCTTGTTTGCTAGCGATTTTCATGTTTTCCCGTAGGTAACCTTGGGGAAGTTACCTCTTGTCTATCTGAAGACTTCAGGAGAACACTTGGGCTCTAGCTTTTCCTCCAGTGAGTTAGCCTTGTGCCCCAGACTGGAGACCTCGGGAGGCTCGGGGGCTCTTGCCCACCCTCTCCAGATATAGTCAGCCCCTCCTCTGAAAGTCTGCCTTGACGTTCCTCCCTCGCCCTGCTCACAGGTGCTCCTGTCCCCTGTCCCTGTCTGTTCTTCTTACCGGTCTCTTCAAAGCGTTGTCCTAGCATTTTCGCCTAGTCCCCTCTCCTGTCCCCACCCTGCCCGACTCCAGGCGCCGTGCAGCTTCACTGGCCCATGGGAGAAAGTCTGAAACCCTCTGCAGGGCCTCCAGAGTCTGGAGTCTTCCCTCATGACCCTGAGCACTCTTGTCATCTGCCGCCCTCTAGGTGTTGCCCCCAGTCTTCCAGGACAGCCCTGTTTCCTTGGCATTTTGTCCCTTTTTGAAAAGCTCAGCCTATTAATTGTGTGCTAAATTTGATTTAATTTTCTGCTTTTGTTTAAAAAAAAAAAAATCATTCTGACCTGTTCTCCTTATCTCTGGCTCACCACGCATAAAGACCAGCCTCCTCCTTGCCTCTGTGTGCTGAGTCCTGCTTACCATCTCTCTGCTCCAATTCTCCTACCCCTCAGAATCTCTTGTTTCTTGTTTCCTGTAAGAAGTGCCCTGGTTACTCTGCAATCTAGAGTCAGTTCTTTCTGGAACACGGTTCCCTGCAGCATCACTTCTCAAACTTCATGTGCAGACAGCATGAAGATCTGATTCACGGGTAGATTCTGATTCCATAGAACTGGCCTGAGGCCAAATTCCTGCATCCTTAACCAGCTTCCAGGTGATGCCAATGCTGCTGGTCCATGGACCACACTTAGAGCAGCAGGATCTCATAACCATGGTTTTCAATTTTTGCTGCACATTGGCATTACCTGAGTGGTTTTTTTTAAGATACCCATGCCAGTCTTCTACCCTCGGACAATATGATTTTATCGGCATGGGGTACATCCCAGGCATTGGCATTTTTTAAAATCTCTCCAGGTGATTGTGTGTGCTGAAGTGTGGTAATTACTGCCTTATTGCATTGTGCGAATATGGCTAAGCCTGTTATGAGCTTGCCCCAGTTTTCCAGGGCAGCCCTATTTTCTTGGCATTTTGTCCTTTTCGGAAACCTCGGCCTGTTAATTGTGTGATGAAATTTGATTTACCTTGTCTCCCTGGAGAGACTGTGTGTGCGTGCATGCTAAGGTGCGTCAGTCGTGTCTGACTCTGCAAGCCCATGGAGTATAGCCCACCAGGCTCCTCTGTCCATGGAATATTCCAGTCAAGAATATTGGATTGGGTTGCCATTTCCTACTCCAGGGATCTTACTGACCCAGAGATGGAACCCGGGTCCCTTATGTCTTAGACATTGGCAGGCAGGTTCTTTACCACTGGTGCCACCTGGACAGCCCGCATAGACTATAATTCCTTCTAAAGCAGGACTTGGTCTTCTTTTTTTTTTTTTAAGATTTGATTATTGACTGATGGTTAAATATTAGGCCCCCTAAGTTTGTTTGTTTGTTTGTTTTAATGCTTAAGCAGTGTTAGCAGAGCTCATACTGCCAGTAGGGAATCATACTAGATGTCAAGAGGAAAACAAAAATAAGAAGGTCTTGGATTTTGCAGAGCCCAGTGAAATCTACACAGCACCAGTCCTGGCAGGGAGTTGCCTGCCTGGATGGTGTGTTTTCAAGGGCTCCGGATGTGTTTCCTCTTCTGCCTCCCCGCTCTGCTCCCCACCCAAGAGGAGAAAAAGAAACAATTTCTCCCTCCCTGGTCACTTATTCCAAAAACACCATCACTAATGTTTTGGTTTCCCTTTCAGTCTGAGGCAGTGGTTGCTGACCTGACCATCCTTTAGAACTACCTGGAGAGCTTTGAAAATCTCCACTGCCTGGGCTGCACCCGAGTGTGTGCATCAGAGCTTCTGATGGGGCCTGAGCCTCGGGAATTTAAATCTCCCCAGGGGGCTGTCCGTGAGCCTCCAGGGCTGAGAGCCACTGACCCAGGGTTCTTATTGACTGAAATGTAGGTAACACTCCAGTTATCCTCCTCTGGGGGTGGAGGGGACTGAGTGTGTCAGAGCCTTTCCTGAAAGCAGGTTCTGATAGCAGGAGGGAAGCAAACGTGGGGATGCCAGGCACCTGTCGGACACGAGAGCTCACCACCGCATCATGGGGAGGCCAGAGGGGGGAGACAACGCTGCTGCAAAGGACGCTTGGCCACCCAGCGTTTCTCTAGAGCACAGTCGTCACGTCATGGTCCATGGACCGAATTCCAGCCCCCACCAGTTTTTATCATCAGGTTTTCTTGTAACACAGCCACCCCTTCGTGGCTGCCTCTGCTGCACACTGCAGCACTGAGTAGTTGCGACAGAGACCGCACAGCCTGCAGAGCCTAGAATATTTAAGGACCTGGCCCTGCACAGAAAAGGTTTGCCAACCCCTGCTTAGAGAGTCGATCCTGCATGACCTCCCTCTGGACCTCCCAGGAGGCTCAGTGGTGAAGAACCCGCCTGCCAGTGTAGGAGACGCAGGTTCGATCCCTGGGTCGGGAAGATCCCCTGGAGAAGGAAATAGCAACCCGCTCCAATATTCTTGCCTGGAGAATCCTGTGGACAGAGGAGCCTGGTGGGCTACGGTCCATGGCATCGCACAGAGTCAGACACACCTGAGCACGGCATGAATCCCCCCTCTGGACAGTCCTGCAGTCTGTCCATCAACACAAAGGCTGGGCATTTCAAACACCATTTCTTAAGACTCTAATGTTGTGGTTGCTCTTAAAGCAGGGCAGGGTGTCCTCAGAGATGTGCTGAGAGTTAAGTCCTGGCTGGGCTAAGTTATGGCTCCCTTCACTCAGCCTTGGGGTGACAGGCCTTTGGTGGCCAGTACTGTGGGCTGCCACCCCCTCGCCCCAAGCAGCCTCTGTGGGTTCCCTCAGGGGGCCATACCAGTGTCACTGTGTTCCTGATGGGCTGTGAGGTGAGAGGGCTGGGAAGCCCCACACCAAACCTTGACAGATTGAAGAGGCTGGAGCTGGGAATGGACTCCTTTCCTGCCCGAGGAGGATGGAGTCGGGGGAGGGGCTGCAGGCATGAGCTCTGTAGATGGAGGGAGGAAGGGGATGAGACCTGTGCTTGACCAGAGCCTTCGCTGCAGAGTCCTGTGTCCAGGCTCTCGCGTTACCCTCCTTCCTTCTCTGGCCACCACTGTGCCCCTGAAAGTAGGTCAAATCGCTGTCTGCTCCACAGGCTCAGAGGGAAAGAGATACCAACTAGGTCATCAGAGCTGCTGGTGCCTGGTGAGCCAGCCGAAACCAGTGGCCACCCAATTTAAGACAGCCCATAAAGACTCTTTTATGTGGCAGGGAACCCTTAATGGCCCACATCCACACAACAAAAGGTCAGCCCTGCTTTCTGGGAATGGAACAAGTAATTGAATTTCTGAAATGGTCCATTTCCTGTAGTCAGAGAGAGGTATAACCCATGTCCTGAAAGTATTCACTTAAAAATTAATAAGCTGGAGGCAATTATTTCTTTTACCGAAGGTATTTGCCATAGGACATAGAATTTCCTAAGATAGTAAAAACACAATTTTATACAGAAAAATTTTTGCATGCCAGCAGATTTTTAGGAACTCATTTCTATCTGCTGCTTTCCCATCTTTCTTAATTAGGAACCTCAGTAAGACCATGTTCCTTAGACTTTATTATTTTTGATGGCACACCATCAGAGAGGTCCATTATTTTTGCACGATACCAATCATATTAATACTTAGCATGGCAGCTTTGCTGTTAGTGACTTAATGTGGAAGGAGGGAGAGGGAAAAAGCAAGAGTCCACTAACAACAACCCTGTGAATTTATGCTATGATGGGGGCTTCCCTGATAGCTCAGCTGGTAAAGAATCCACCTGCAATGCAGGAGGTCCCAATTCAATTCCTGGGTTGGGAAGATCCGCTGGAGAAGGGACAGGCTATCCACTCCAGTATTCTTGGGCTTCCCTGGTGGCTCGGCTGGTAAAGAATCTGCCTGCAATGTGGGAGACCAAGGTTTGATCCCTGGGTTGGGAAGATCCCCTGGAGAAGGGAAAGGCTACCCACTCCAGTATTCTGGCCTGGAGAATTCCATGGACTGTGTAGCTGTGTAGTCCATGGGGTCACAAAGAGTTGGAGATGACTGAACGGCTTTCACTTTGCCACGCAGTGATGGTCGGCAGAGTGAATCCGGGAAAAACCACGCGTGGGCCAGCCCCTTCCACGGCTCGTTGAAAACCATGCTTGTTTGTGTTCTCCTTCCGTTAGCCAGTGCTTGCTGAGCACCCGCTCTGTGATGTCCCCATGCACAGTCCACTGGGGTGGCACCTGGGGGTCTGTAGCCCTGAAGTTCTGGATCAGCTCCTGCTTGGTTGGCTCTGGGTCTCAGATCTGTGGCTCTAACGGGCATTCTGTTACGGGTCCATCCCAGGCCTCTGAGTTAATGTCCCAGCTTCACCCACCACACACTTGCTGTTTTTCATTAGATCTGCTCTTAAATCTGCTTAATCTATCCTCCCAGCTTCCTTTTCCTCTCCTGTAGAGAATAGCTAATAATAGTATCTCCCTCTCAAGGTTCTGGTGAGGTTTAAATTAGTTAATACATGGGAAACTCGGAACCCTGCCTGCCTCCGTAAGTGATAGACACTGTTATTATCATGATTGTAGCTCGAGATCCTGGCAAATATAATTTAGTTCCTTCTATGGTAAGAAGACTTTTTGAATACCTTCCAGGAAAACAGAATTGCTCACTCAGTGGAAGGGAGCATATTTCTCGGGCAGGACTGGAGGGGAAGGAAAGACTTCACAGGCTCGCTTCCCCTCATTGTTGGCCCAGCTCATCCACATGAGACTCTAGCCCAAGGATGCCCTCGCCTTGCCCACCTGCCCATCTCTTCCTTTATCTTCTTGCTGCCTGGAGCTGGCCTTGGAGATAGCTGGTAGAGCCAGTTGCCAACAGCTAAGGAGTGTAAAGTTATGAATAACCTAGATAGCATATTAAAAAGCAGAAACATTACTTTGCCAACAAAGGTCCGTCTAGTCAAGGCTATGGTTTTTCCAGTGGTCATGTATGGATGTGGGAGTTGGATTGTGAAGAAAGCTG
The DNA here is from genome assembly GCF_023091745.1 of Budorcas taxicolor. NCBI lineage: Eukaryota > Metazoa > Chordata > Mammalia > Artiodactyla > Bovidae > Budorcas > Budorcas taxicolor. The sequence goes on from NC_068931.1 coordinate 48,897,868, forward strand.
AGCGCCGAAGAATTGATGCTTTTGAACTGTGGTGTTGGAGAAGACTCTTGAGAGTCCCTTGGACTGCAAGGAGATCCAACCAGTCCATTCTGAAGGAGATCAGTCCTGGGTGTTCATTGGAAGGAATGATGCTAAAGCTGAAACTGCAATACTTTGGCCACCTCATGCGAAGAGTTGACTCATTGGAAAAGACCCTGATTGGGGAGGGATTGGGGGCAGGAGGAGAAGGGGACGACAGAGGATGAGATGGCTGGATGGCATCACCAACTTGATGGACGTGAGTTTGAGTAAACTCCGGGAGTTGGTGATGGACAGGAAGGCCTGGCGTGCTGTGATTCGTGGGGTTGCAAAGAGCCTGCCACGACAGAGCGCCTGAGCTGAGCAGAACCCACGACAGAGCGCCTGAGCTGAGCAGAACCGAAGGGTGTAAAGGCAGGGTCTCTCTCGAGTCTGAGCTGTCTGCCACACCTGTTCTACCTTTCACGTCCCCACCCCCAACCATTAGCATCATCAGACAAGTGGAAGATTATTGTTGCACCTCTGCAACATGTAAGATGCTATTTTGGACATGAAACTAAAGGCTCTGACAAGGAAGGTCGGACCCTGAGGTCTCCCCTGGAGTCCCCTAGGCTTTACCTGGGCTGTGGTTGCGGCTGTCATCCTGAATCCCCCTTCACCCCCAATGCTTTCACACCAAGCAAAGAGCACAAATCCAGGGCGAAAAGCAGTGGCCAAACCCAGGAATGGCCATTGACTGGGGAACACCCCCACGCCCCCCCAGGAGTGGCCATTGACCAGAGAACATCCCTCTGTCCACCCCCCAACCCATCAGTGCCTGCCTCCCACTCACAGTTTGGGCCAGCCTCCCTCACAACTGCCTTGGGCAGGAGAAGCTTTGTTTTGAGTCTCTTAAGGAGACCAGGTCTGCCTCTTTGGAGCCTGCCACCCAGTCATCCCCCTGCCGTAGCAGACTGGGACTCCTAGACTCCCTGCAGTGTGTGATCCTGCAGATCACGGTCCTCCGCTGGTGGGACTGACCCCTCTCAGCCTGTCTGGCCTCAGCTCTGCTGTCTCTGGGCTAGGCTGGGCACAGGCACACCCCAACTTGAGTCCAGTAAACTTGTGTGGCAGGACTAGCCAGATGTGTCTCTGTATTTCATCTCATTTGACTCCCAGCATCTCGTTTAATCCTCACGAAGGAAGTAGGTTTAGGCTCTCCATTTTAGAGAGAGGGGACTGAGGCTCAGCGAGGGGAAGCAAGGCCTCTCCTGCCTGGCTGGCCCTGCCTCTGGCCTGGCACGTGGAGTTGGCAGCAGTGAGTGTCACAACCCAGGTGCCTGTGGGGCCGATCCGTGGGCCCTGAGCACCCACGGTGTCATCATTCCAGGGCAGGCCAGCCAAGGAACAGTAACCGTGGTCCTCAGAGAGCCTGCGGTGTAACCAAGGATTGGGCAATGCACGTCTTCAATACCTCTTCCATGTCCACTAACCACAGGGGAATTGCTGAGCACTTGGCCTTGTGGTTACAGATCAAGGACCAGTGAGCCAGCGGAGCATCCTGGCTTCTTGCAGCACGGGAACTTTTGCCTGGTCGACAGCCACAGTCTGTGGGTTCCGTGCCCATGGGTCACCTATCTATTGGTGACCACCTGTTGGTGATAGATAGGATGCAGGTGGCCCAGCTCTGGTCCATCCAGGGCTGTCGGTCGTCTTAACTTTTCATCCAACAAGCAGTCATGGAAGACTGTGATATCTAAGCCACTGTGGGGCCTGTGGAAGTGAAGACAGCATGGCCCCGAGCCCCTGAAAGTTGGCAGGGTGGCTAGAGAAGCAAGCTTGCTAGCAGCTACCTAGTCTGCTAAGACACCTGGCTGGAGTGTTAAGAAGCATGTGTCTGATGTGCTGTGTGACCACATGGGTGAATTCCCCTGGGTATTAGTGTCTGTGTCGTAGGGCAGGGGTGGGTGTTTATGCCAGTGGCTCAGCCTCTTCTGAATGCAGCCGAGAAGCTCAGGGCGTGGCTGGCTGGTGGACACAGAGTGACTTCGTTCTAGGATGGTGTTACTTGGGGTTTGGGCTGCGGCTCCCCAGCGGGCTCTAAAGGGGCGTGGATGGAAAGTCAGGAAGTCTCAGGGCAGGGTCTCTGTGTGCATGTGGGGTGCTCCCGAGCCTGGAATTTCAGACTGTGCCCTAAAAAGGAAGAGGGCCGTGGGGTGTGCAGAGGATGGGAGCGCAGTTGGGAAACCGCTGGTGCTGCCTATCCTTTGGTTCAGGTCAGTCGCTCAGTCGTGTTCGACTCTTTGGGACCCCATGGACGGCAGCATGCCAGGCTTCCCTATCCATCACCAACTCCTGGAGCTTACTCAAACTCATGTCCATAGAGTCAGTGATGCCATCCAACCATCTCACCCTCTGTCATCCCCTTCTCCTCCTGCCTTCAATCTTTGCCAGCATCAGGGTTTTTTTCAAATGAGTCAGAATCGCATCAGGTGGCCCAAGTATTGGAGTTTCAGCTTCAGCATCAGTCCTTCTAGTGAACATTCAGGACTGATTTCCTTTAGGATTCACTGGTTTGATCTCCTTGCAGTCCAAAGGACTCTCAAGAGTCTTCTCCAACACCACAGTTCAAAAGCATCAATTCTTGGGCGCTCAGCTTTCTTTGTAGTCCAAGTCTCACATCCATATAGGACTACTGGGAAAACCATAGCTTGGACTTGACAGACCTTTGTTGGCAAAGTAATGTCTCTGCTTTTTAATATGCTGTCTAGGTTGATCATAACTTTTCTTCCAAGGAGCAAGTGTCTTTTAATTTCATGACTGCACTCACCATCTGCAGTGATTTGGGGGCCCAAGAAAATAGTCTTTCACTGTTTCCATTGTTTCCCCATCTATTTGCCATGAAGTGATGGTATCCTTATCCTTACGCCTATCCTTATATGTCAGATAATCTCCTTTTATCCTCCTGCTAGTCTTCGGAAATACTACCTTTTCATAGAAGAGGAAAATAGAAGGCTCAGGAGGGTAGGGATCTAGCCAGGCTCCCACAGTAGGTGGCAGTGATGGTATTTAAAGCCAAACCGATTGAGTCCGATCTCTGCCCGACAGCCCCGAATCTGTTGCTTAAAGCGCCTGGCACTGGCTCTGCCAATCCTGGGACAGCCACCCCGCTGCTCCTGGTTGCTCCTTTGTCACAGTCTCCTGCCCCGTCCCCCAGACCAGCCAGCTTTGGCCCAGCACTGCGGATACAGAATGATGAACCATTTGCTCACAGGTGGCCTTGAAGGCCCTCCCTGCGCAGTGGAACTTGCCTCAGGATCGCAGTGTCTCTGGCAGAGGTGTTTGAGGCAAAGGCCCCTTCCATGACCCACCAAGGTCCTCACACTTACTGTATTCTGACCGCTGCCCGCCTATAAAATGAGCCACGCCAGAGTACTTTCGGGAGAGGCAAGAACAAAGCCGTTAAGATAGTCCTCCTTGTAGCTTCCGCTGAGGCGTTTGCCTTTCTGCTTCTGCTTCTGTTAACTTCAGAGGCTTCCAGTAACTCGAAGGGTAGTCTTGGGCATCCCTTCCTTCCTCTGCCGGTTCCTTGCCCCGTGGGTGTCCCTGTGACTGCCCTAGGTCCGGAGTAGTAACTCTGCTTGTGTATCTGTGCTCTTGGCAGCCTGGGGACTTCTTTGGGACACAGGCGGAGTCTGGGTTTTCTCTGTCTGTGTCGCGCCATGTGCTCACTGAACGTGGTGGGCGTCTTCTGTTGTCGAGTTCTCACTCTTCCAGAATCCACTGTTGCCTCAGTTCCCAAGATGCTTTTTCAGCCTCCCAAGGACATAAAACTATTCACAGCTTTCCTCCCTGACAAAGACTATCACTTGCCCTCAGAGACCAGAGCGTGAGTATTACTTGGTCTTCTCTTGAGTTTTAGTTGCTGGTATTAGTACTAGGATGAGGAGGAAATATATAATAGATGCTAGTTGTCCAACAGTGATGAATGGGAAAGCTTTATGGGCTTTTCCAGGGTTTAGGTCTTATCTCTGTCATGGACGCACCATCCAGTTAGAGACCAGAATTCAGGCCACATGTGTCCAAAGGTGCCCAGGCAGCTTTCCCAGAGGCTGCAGAGCAGACCCTGTGTCCTTCCCGTGGTCACTTGTACCTGGTGTGTTTCTGGAGCACCTTCCTGCCTCTGGTCTGTAGCAGCAGAAAGCTGTTGCCCTTTCAGGTTAGCAGCACTTCCAGGACCCCCAGTAAAAACCACTCATCTAGGATATGGGGAGCATCTGGCTGCCAGCTCCATTCTCATGGCTGTCCCTGCATTAGCAGGAGCCCTGGGGGTGGCGGGGCCGGTATGGTGCAGGAGGCGGTGGGGGGGGGGGGGGTGGATGCAGCTAGGATTCCTTCTAGACTCTTGGTCTTGGGCTTGTCACTTGGATGAGATCCTGAGCCACTGGGGCTCACATGGTCTTCAACTCAGAGAGGGTTATAATCACCATCCAACAGCCCTCCCTGTGCAGGCATGCATGTACACACACTCACACATCACAGGAGTACCTTGGTTGCAAATGGGAAACTGATCATGATTGAAAAATTAGGACTTTACATTGTTACTTTAAATTGTTTCCTTTACATTTTATACCTCATAACATAGACACAATTCCCTAACATTTTTCTGTTAGCTTGAGGTCCTATCTTTGGCATCAACGTTGTCATCTATTTTTTCTGTTCGCTCAGAAATTATCAAGCCCATGTCGTTTGTATTTGGCATTGCCCAAGGGATCCTTCCTGATGTGGCTGGCTGCGAGAGGGGGCAGGGACGCCCATGTTTACTTTGCTGGACTGCGTGGATATACTAAGATCAGCTGGAACAACACCTAAAGTTGCATCATGCTGAACTATTTAGGACTCTTTTGGTCACACGGAACAGAATCCCAACTCAAAATTTATTTAAAGATACATGACGCAGGAGGTAGGAAGAGCAAATATTTTCACCCTCATTTTTCACAAGGAGCAGAGGGCTGGGCGAGATAACTTCCCAGTGGTATCCCAGTCAGGCAGCCGTGCTGGAGCCCAGGTTGCCTAACGGCTCTGTGGGGGTTACTAGTCAAGTTACGGGGCTGTTACAGTGAGAAACCCAACTTGAAGGAAAAAGGAGGGATAGGTTTTGTTAGCTCAGGGCATCTAAGGAAGGCCACGTTCCAGCAACCTGACCTCTGTAACTGCACCCCTGTACAGGCTCAAATCCCCGCCTTCTGGATGAATGCTGAGGGTCCACACCCCCAAAGACCTCCACAGGCAGAATATTCATGTGCAGTAGACCCCACTGGGCTTCCCAGGTGGCACCAGTGCTAAAGAACCCACGTGCCGGTGCAGGAGACATTAAGAGACCTGGGTTTGATCCCTGGGCTGGAAAGATCCTCTGGAGGAGGTCATGGCAACCTACTCCAGTATGCTGGAGAATACTGGAGAATCCCCATGGACAGAGGAGCGCGGTGGGCTACAGTCCATGGGGTCCCACAGAGTCGGACACGACTGAAGCCACTTTGCAAGCACGCCTGCACAGACCCCACTAAACCCTGACCAGAGAACTTTGGTTACACTCCTTTTCTGGAAGAACGTCCAGGTCTTGTGGAGCCAACATCCAGTCTTTCAGAGTAGGTGAAGGGGAGGTTTACAGTTCAGGGTGCAAATGGGGGCGGCCAGAGGCAGGGGGTGAGCGTTGATCGCTCAGAGGCAATCTCAGCACCTCTGCCCTGTTGACCTTTATCTGTGTTTTCATATTGGGACTCCAGCTGAGGTATTGTTCTTAAAAGGGTCTCGGCTGATTAAAACAAATAAATTAAAAGAAAAATTAGAAGATCACGAACTGAGACATGAGTTAGCCCGCCCGACCCCCACCTTTTATTCTGAAACAGGTCAGCTGCTCTGAATAGATGTGCAGCCTGGAGATTCCAGGAATTTTAGAAACATTACCTGTTTGTTTCAGCTTGGACGTGACCCACACATCCTGCCCACGTGGAGCTTGGTAGGATAGCTTCTTAGAAGCTATGAAAAAAAACATGACCCCAGCAAGAGGAAGGCTCCACTGTTGAGACAAACTCATTGTCAGGGGAGCTGTACTTGATATTTTTATGGCCCCTTAAGTTGCCAAGTTCTGTTTCCTTTGTACTGTTTGCCTTCGGGATGTCTCCCCATGTTGGGCTGGAGACAGAGGGCCTGCGGAGCCCAGCTGGCTTGGCCTGAGTCTGTCCTGCCTCCGTGGGGCTCCAGCTCCCTGGGCTCACCCAGTGGGTGCAGCAAAACCAACATCCAGTTCTTCTGGGTTGCTGTTCATGGCGCCCTCCACTCTGGGTCATCTGGAATTTTCTGGAGAGGAGGAAGCCATTAGTTTCCAGGCGTTTCAAAGCATTCTCGGGAGTGACAGGTGGGACTGATACTCAACCTTGGGAAGAAGAGGAGGGGGCTGTGGTTTCCAAGAGGCCAGGATGGAGATTCGGTTATCCAGGAGAGATGGATAACCAAGTGGGCAGGTGTCTGGAGAGGGTGGGCCTGGGGCCACAGGGCTTACCTCTCAGGACACTGCAGTGTGCTAGGAAAGGCAGCCAACGTGTAAAAAAGGGCCACATTCTGCATGTCCTGGCAGTGGAGTCCTGTAACCCTGTATGTATTTCTGGCTGGGGTCACCTTGGGGATGGCTTTGAATAGTGCTGCACGTGGAGCCTCCCGTCGCCGCATGGCCTGGGCCGGGATCCTCAGCCTTGCTTTCCAACCCCGCATGTCCCAGCTGCTCCAGCTCCCCCTGAAGGCCTGTCCAGGTCAACCACAGTCAGGGTGGGAAGAAGCTCTCCTGTTTTTGTGTTATGCACTTTCCCTTTGCAGAGAGCCGGTGTGTGAGAAACGACAGATCCGTGAGAATAGGTCTGGATGATTTCTATCAGACCCAGGTCCGGGGGGTTAGCGGTCAGAGGTCGCAGGTCACGGGAATATCAGGGAAATCTCCTTCGAGGAGGAAGTGGGCCTAGAGTTCTGTGAAGCTTCCGGCCATGGGACTGAGCTCTGTGTGGCCCTTTGAAACCTCATCCTGCAAGACTGAAGGGGAAGCAGAAAGAGCAGTGAGTGGGGGCCCGCAGGCACCAGCTCGTGGAGAGAGGGGCAGGGGCAGGGCGAGCTCCCCTGGAGAGGAGGGGCAGGGAGGCCTGCCGATGGAGCCGTGGTCAGGTCATCTCAGAGCCCGCGGGTGCAGCAAGGGTTAAGTGGGTGTGCGGGGCCTGGCCCTTGTCCTGGCTGACTTTGGAATCTCAGCCCCGGGTGAGACACCGTCCCAGAGCCCTGCCTCGGGGCCCGAGAGGTGGCGAGGGGTGCTGTGTTTGCGCCACCACTCCTCTTGGTATTTCTGTCCAGAGACCTTACTCAGTAGAGGCTCAACCAGCATGAGGCTCCCACCCACTTTCCTTCCCTTCTCTTCTTCAACAGATACTTAGTTAATACCTACCTGAGCCCGGAACCCTTGCAGGGCTTCGTGCACGTGGTCCAAGAGCCAGATGGGTCCTCGCCCTTTGAACTCACCTGGGGGGTGAGGTTTAGGATTGAGGGGCTCGTCTGGCAGCCGCCCAGCCGGGGACCCGGGTCCAGGGCACCACCAGGTGGCCAGGAAGCAAAGGAACTTGCAGCCTCGGGTCTCCTGCACTCAAGGTGTCTCCTCTTTTCCCTCCTGTCTCCTGCTCCCTCCAGGTGAACTAACCTGGAGGGTGGGGCCCGGCCAGGAAGCATGTCCCAGAGCCAGGTTACATGCTGCCTGTCCTGTAGGAATTTTGCATCTCATTTCAAAGAGATCAGGATCATTGTGAAGGCTGAGACCTGGGTAACAGACTGAGCTGTTGGTTTGATAGGGGGCTGGAAGACTGCCCCTCACCCAGACTGAAAGTGTCATGCGTGGAGCCTGGCATCCCACCACGGGAAGCGCCCATGAAGTTTCCAGAATAGCACCGCCTGGGGTCAGTAGTGCTAGCTCACCAGGAAGAATCGGATAGACTCAGGGACCTCCCGCGTCAAACAGGATCTCAGAGGAGAACCTGGGGATGCTGAGAGCACCGGAGAGGAGGCTGTCAGGCAGGCCCCGAGCTGTGGACGCCTGCCCGGGTGGCTGTGTAGGATTGGGCCAGGAGGGCCAGGGGGATTTGTTCCCTAGGGCTGCGGGAACACGGTACCATCAGCTGGGTGGCTTGAAAGCAACACACATTTGCAGTCTCACAGTTCTGGATACTAGAAGTCTGGAGTCAGGGTGTCAGCAGGGCCACCCCACCCCCATCCCCTCCCGGAAGGCTGGGAAGAATCGTCTCTTGCCTCTCCTGGCTTCGAGTGGCTGCCAACAATCCTCGCCCCTTTTTCGGCTCAAAGCTGCTCCCCTCCAAACATTACCCCCATTTTCACATAGCCTGTGTCTCGGTCTCTAAATTCCTTCTTGTAAGGACACCGGCCATTGGGTTTAGGGCCCACCCTAATCTTTAGAATGACCTCATTCTAACTCCATCCTATTTGTGAAGACCCTGTTTTCACAATATGGGGACTCCAGCTGGTCTTTCGGGGGCACCTGATTCTGCCTGCTGTAGGGGTGAAGAAGGCAGTCCAGGTGGCACCGCGTGCACCTCTTCAGTTGGGAGCCCCCGCCCCGCCCGCAGAGCGCCAGGTGCCGCCTCCCCCTCCTGCTGAGCCGGCTCATTCTAGACACCCCACCTGTGCTGTGGGTATTGCTGGCCTGCAGGCTGAGGTCCTAACATACCTTATTCTCTTCCATCATGCGCCTGTCCACCCATTAGCACTCTGCTCAGGGAGCACCCCAGGTGAAGGCCTCCCTGCCCCTGCCCCAGGCAGAGCTGCCTGCTCCTCCCTCCCGGCTGCCAGAGACGTCTGTGCACGTGGCGGCCTGCGCGTCTGCGCTCCCCCGAGCTCCCAGGGTTGGAACTGGGGCTCTTCATTCTGCTATTTCCCCTCTGATGCGCCTGGCACGTGGTTGGCCTTCAGAGCTGCTTGGGTGAGGAAGAACCAACGATGGCCAGATGGACGGATGGACTGATGGCTAGTTGGCAAGTGACAGAGGCATCTCCCCTGACCACCCCCACCCCTGCGGCCCTCGTCCCTTTATCCTGCCTGGTTCTGCTCCAGGATTTTCCATCATTGATCATATTATCTATGTGTTTGTCCTTTCTCTCCTGTCATTAGGAGTGCTCTGTAAGAACAAGCATTTTGCCCATTGCTTTTTCGCTAATGTATGTGCAGTGTCTAAAACAACAATATTTGTAGGGTGGGTGGATGGGTGGGTGGATGGATGGGTGGGTGGATGGGTCGGTAGGTGGGGAGTGTGGAGCATGGGGGAGGGGAGCTATGGCTGGGTGGTACATCACTCTTATCACAGAGTTAGCTGGTCTCAGCGCCACCCATCACACGTGTTGGCTTGCTCAGCATGCTTGCATGACCCTCCCTCCCAAACCCGAACCCTCAGACCCAAGATGCCTGTTTATAGCTGCCATCTGAGCGTGAGGCCCCTGTATTCCCAGCCTAGGGTCAGCAGCTCTGCTGCTTCTGCCTTAATCCCCCAGAAATACCTGCTGTCCCAGGTTGTGAGGTATTAGCCTCAGCCTGCCCCAGGATGGGCGGATTTTACATAATGGGTTTTTGCAACCCGAGCAGTAACATGGTGCCCACAATGCCACATCCTAGGCCAGTGCTGACCTCTGGGATGGGAGTGTGTATGTGTGTGTGTGTGTGTGTGTGTGTGTTTCACGTGTCCTCTGCTAGAACTGCGTGCAGAAGGAGTATTGTCTTCCCTCCCTCCCTAGAGAGGCTTGGTTTATATAATCTACTTGTCTCCCAGGCCCTCTTAGTTATTGAAAGTGGTCAGAGGTTAGACAGAGGGGAGCTGCAGCCAGGTCTCAGAGCTCAGGGAGAAGGGTTCTTATGTGGAGAGGTGGAAGAGAGCAGGGGGGCTGGGGGGTCCAGGGGGATGCTGCAGAGGCCCGCCTGACTGGCTGACCAAACTCACACACCAGCTGGTGATCGAGAGGCTGGTGGGGCTCGTCTTCATTTGCAGGGGTCGGGGTGGGGGTGGTGCTCATACCTGGACTGATGTCCACCTGGGGCTCTTTCGGAGCATGGGGTAGAAGGGTTTGTTGAGTAAAGAAACGGAACAAAGGCTACTATACTCTCTTGAATGGTCATTCTGACCTGATAAATTTTCCATTCTCCACTCAAGGGTACATTCTGCTAATACCTACAGAGCAGGGAGAAATCTCTGGTCTAAGCCAGAGCTCTGTTGTCCCCTGGCCAGGCCTGGGGGTACCAGTTCCTGCTCCTCTCCAGGTTCCTTACTAGTCCTTCCTGTCACTGGATGCCCTGTCCTGCACATACCACCCTTTCCAGCCCTTTTGTAGGAACTGTGTTTTAGGGCAGCTGCTTCCTGGAAAGTAATTGAATGGGGTGGGGGAACATTTTTCACGGTGGCTGGATCTTTCTTTTTTAAACACTTGCTATTCCCTCTACCTAGAAAATTTTTTCCACCTTTTAAAAATTAGGATATAATTCACATGCCATAAAATTCACCCTTCAAAATAATATGAGTGAATGGTTTTTAGTATATTCATGAGGTTATTCTGTCCAGATTCCAGAATGTTTTCGTTGCCCCCAAGGAAACCTGGAGCCCACTGGCAGCCACTCCCCAGTCTGCCTCTCCCCAGCCCCTGGCAGACACACATTTACTTGCTGTGTTTGCACATTTGCCAATTCTGGAGATTTCATAAAAATGAAATTGAACTATATGGGGATTTTTGGTGATTAGCTTCTTTCCCTGAGCATGATGTTCTCAAGATTCATCCATGCTGCAGCCTGTATCAGAATTCCCTCCCTTTTTGTGGCTGTGTAATACTCTATTGTATGGAGCGACCACATATTCACGCAGCCATCAGTTAAAGGACGTTTGAGTTGTTTCCGTTTTTGGCTGTTATGAATACTGCTGCTTTGAACACATACCAGCCTCATCTCTCACTAGGGGCTTTGAAGAACTTGGGCTAGTCTGGGTCGGCGGCTAATCTGATGGCAGATCTTAGCTAAACTCACAGTCTCCCTCATTCTTCCTCTTTTGGCCTCGTGTTTCCCTCTCTTGACACCCAGATGCCCTTGTTTTGGGGGTAGTGGGCAGCATATTGGGGTGTGTGTGTCACGTGGTACCCCTGCTAGTCTGAATCTGAAGAACAACGGGCTGATTGAAGTAGGTCCTCCAGTGAAGCCTGTATAAATACAGTGCACCCCGTTTTATGCAGGACGGTTTGAAAGTTCTACACAGGTGCCCCAGGCATTCATTTATTCACCGTGGTGCCAGTAGGCTGGGGCCCAGGTGGCCTTGTGGGTGGGGCCAGTCCTCTATAGCACTGGCCTTGGGGTGCTCCTGGGGAAGGAAGACCTCAGGAGTGCAAAGCTTGGCTCTGTCACTTCGTTCAGCTGATTTCTGGTCTCCCGCTGGGGTCCACCCGCTGTAGACCAAAGAGAACACAGGCAGAATTCCTCCGCCCTTTCCTAGCATGCTTCCTGGTCCCCACACTCTCTGCTAATTCCCTCCATCTTCCCTCACCTGAGCTTTCTTCACTCTCTTCCCCATAAACTGCCTCCTCTGGACTCTGTCTGCCAGGACTGGGGGCCTGAGAACAGGAAGCAGAGCAGCCTTGCTTGTCCTGGTGCACTCAGCTCAGCCCTGAGCAGAGAGGGTCAGAGTGACAACACCAGCGATACTTACTGAGGTTTGCTGCATGCCAGGCACTGCTCTACGTTCTTTACATGTTTATCAACACGGTTAACCCTCAGAGGAACCCTAGGAGGCGGATGCTATTACTATCATCCCCATCTCACAGATGTGGAAACTGAGGCACATAGAGGTTAGGTCACCTGTTCAAAGTCACATAGCCGTCAAGAGGAAGTGTCGCTCCAGAGCCCAGACGTTTAACTACTCTGACATTTTATATAGACACTGGGAAAGCTTGAAGGCAGGAGGAGAAGGGGATGACAGAGGATGAGATGGTTGGATGGCATCACCGACTCAATGGACTTGAGATTGAGCACGCTCCGGGAGTTGGTGATGGACAGGGAGGCCTGGTGTGCTGCAGTCTGTGGGGTCGCAGAGAGTCGGGACACGACTGAGCAATAACTGAACTGAACATTCATATTAGTGATTTGGAGGCAATGGAAGGACACAGAAGCCAGAGCAGCTTTGTTAGAAGCCCTGAGTGGTCCTTCCTGCCCCCCGGGCTACACTGAGTCCTGGCAGAGAGTTGGAACTCCATGAGTCTGGGTCACCAGGGCAGCTCCCCTCTGCTACAGCCATGGGGAGCGGGGAGGCAGGGATGCAGATCAGAGCCCAGGACTCTGGGACCTGGGCAGGGGAGGCCGGCCCCTTGTGAGCTACTGGAAGGCCAAGTGTCGGGACAGCTCCCTCAGCCCAGCCCCAGGGCTCAGTTCCCCGTCCAGGCCTCCGGCTTGAGAGGGAGCCTCGGCTTCCTGCCATTGTCTGCGCTGGGCCCGCCCAGTGTGTTCCTGCAGTGACCTGAGGCTGGGAGGGAGGGAAGGGGCCAGCCTGGAGCTGGGTCAGGGTGGGAGAGGGGAAATGAGAGGGGAAGACTTGGTGTTTTTCCTTGTTTGTGTTTTGTATTAAAGAAAGCAAATAATATCCTTTGAGAAAATCATTAAACAAAGCACATCCTCGGGTTGCAGGGGCCCATTGTGGCTGCCCGAGCAGGAATTCATTCATGCCTTCTCGGCCGACTGTTGGAGGCAAGAGACAGGCTGTGAGGGAGGGACCGACATATAAATAATGTAAGTTAAATAAAATCTGAAGTGTGCCGTTCCCTCCCTGGACTCAACAGACGCCTTAGGGTCGGCATCTGAGAGGCCAGGGTCTCTGTGTCCTCCTAAGCCTGTTGTCCCCCCAGCGCCCTCATTCCCTCCCCAGGAAGCACCTCGAGGCTGACGGGGTTACCAGCGTCCAAGGCTGTCCAGCCCTGTGGTTGGGGGCAAAGCCCAGAGAAGGCAGCCCACCGGGACCCTCCACTGTGGAGCCCGAATCGAGAGGGTGGCATGCACTGTCCCCATCGAGGGTCTGGGCCTCAGTCTCCTTGTCTATAAAGTGCAACTAGGGGCTCACTGGACTCTTGCCCTCTCCAGCACACCCTCTGACCCCATGCACACCCAGGGCCCTGTGGGCGGCATGGGGACCACGCTCAGGCTGGGCACTCTGCATCACGACCCGTGCCCAGATGTCCCGCGCCCAAGCCAGGCCACTGCCTCCCTGCAGACCGCCAGCCTTAGGTACGCTCAAGCCCTCCCACCCTGCCCCAGCCAGACCATAATAGAAGGGCAGTGCTCTCCTGCATCCCACCAGAACACACTTTCCTGGGGAGAGGGGAACAATAAGAAGAGAGCTGGCTATCAGCCCACCTTCTGCAAATAATTCTGCCTGCTGTCTGGCATTTTACTCCATCGGCCCTGCATGGTAAGGAAAGGGTTTCTCTCCAGCCTTGATGTAAATATATTGGTGGCTCAGGTGGTAAAGAATCCACCTGCAACGCAGGAGACCCAGGTTCGATCCCTGGTCGGGAAGATGCCTGGGAGAAGGGAATGACAACCCACTCCAGTATTCTTGCTTGGAAAATCCCATGGACAGAGGTGCCTGGAGGGCTACAGTCCATGGGGTCGAGAAGAGTCAGACATGACGGAGAGACTAACACTTCTCTCCAACCTTGATGTAAACATATATATACGTAGTTGTTATCATGATGACAATATATGCAAAAGACCAACCTTAACATTTTCCACAATTTAACATTTAAAAAGACATTAGCTATTTGCATGTTTCCCCTAAATACACCCCAGGAGTATAAGTAACAAGGATCTTTGGTTAAAAAAAAAAAATCTGCATGAGGCCTTCTGGACTAGGTTGAGGAGAAAACTGGGTCCTAGCACATTCCTTCTGCATGAGGCTCAGGGTTTGCAAGGAGGCTGTGTCTCCTTGGTCCTCTCCACAGCTCATAGAAGATAGTCACATTCCCCTGGTGTTAGGAGGCCTGATGTTGGAGGGTTAGCTTGTCCACCATCGATTCCAGTCTGATTCTCTTGCTAATTCTCTGCCTCACCTTGCACACCCTCATCTATCTCTCCTGACCTGAGTGTTCTCATTTGAATGGCTGGATTTGACAAAGTCTAGGGACCCCACTGTTCTTTGGTTCTATGATTCCAGCATCATCACCTGGTGGGAAATGCGTGGACTCGAATATTGTCCATTTTTCAATCTGGATTTGGCGGTCAGAGCCTAGCCTTTCCAAACTCTCAATCTGGTTTTGTTGTCATAGATGTTGTTGTATGTTAGTTCAGACTCGGAAGTTCTTTGCCGTCTTTCAGATTTACTGACGCCCCTCTTCCTTCCCCAACCACACAGGGCTACCACCCGATGCCCCACGAGGTAGAGATCGCGCACACGAAGAAGCTGTTCCGGAGGAGGAGAAATGACCGCAGGTAGGAGACTCGATCGCCAGCTTTGGGTTTTCTTTGCCTTCGGCCCTGTGTAGCTGCGGTCCTGGCCTGCATTTTGCTTTTCCTGGTCACTAGCCGATACAATAAGAGGTGACGTGGCTGCAGTGGGGTTGGTTACAGGGTGAGTGGGGGGCCCCAGGATTGGATCCCTGCAGGAGTCCAGGGCAGGTTTTGCAGTTGAGGAAGAGGAAAGCTCTTTGCACCGACTGGGCAGCCACAGTAGCAGTCCTCGGGGTACTCTGACCTGCCGGCGTGTGTTTTGACACACGGCCTCCAGGAGGCTCTGGAGCTCACAGTTCTAGGACTCTCTGTCTCTCCTCCGCCCCGTCCCTGGCCTGGCTGGGCCGGGCTGGGACAGCGACACACAGATCAGCAGTTGCATACGCTGCTTCTCTCGAATGCCTTGGGATGTGTCAAGGGGAGTGCTGTCCTAAACTAAGGCAGAAACTGGGATCTTCCCTGAGATGCCAGCTGGGTGACAGCAAGGGGCCAAGAAAAGCGCCTGGGGTAGCTCTGGATAGGAGCAAAGAACTGAGGCTGGGTGTCTGGGAGGCTGAAACTTTGTTTCCTGAAAGGCTCTCCAACAAGGAAAGACCTTCAGAGTGTGTTTCGAGTGGAGAAGTTCAGCTGCAGAGCATTTCTTTCATGTGGCCACTCGTGCAAAAGCAGGGCCAGAGTATTGAACGTGCGTAAATGATTTCTGGATGAAAATGAGGGAGGGAGGAAGACAAAGAGGGAAAAAAGGAAGGGAGGGAGCAGGGAAGGCTCTGCTTGAAGAGTTTCTCCTCTACAGGGGATTTCTTCTTAGATAAAGGCGGTAGCTTATAGTTTTACCTTTACTGAACAGAGACTGTTCTGAGAGCACCAAGAAACAGCCCACCCAGCTTGCTTGCTCAGAGAACTAAAAATACCTCTTCTTGTGCAGCTTCTTGGAGGCAAGGTTTGCCCAAGGTCCCTGATTCCCCCCACCAACCCCTTGCCCTATACACACACACACACACCCCACAAACATACACACACACACACACCACACACACACACACACACACACCACACACACACACACCCCACATACACACACACACCACACACACACCACACACACATACACACACACACCACATACACACACATACACACACACCACATACACACACACCACACACACACCACACACACACACACACACCACACACACACCACATACACACACACCCCACACACACATACACACACACCCCACACACACCCCACATACACACACATACACACACATACACACACACACCACACACACACACACCCCACACACACACCCCACACACACACACCACATACACACACACACCACATACACACACACCCCACATACACACACATACACACACATACACACACACCACACACACACACCACATACACACATACACACACACCCCACATACACACACATACACACACATACACACACACCACACACACACACCACATACACACATACACACACACCACATACACACACACACCACACACACACACCACACACACACACCACATACACACACATACACACACACACCACACACACACCCCACACACACACCACACACACACCCCACACACACATACACACACACACACCACACACACAGCACATAGACACATACACACACACCACACACACACAGCACATACACACACATACACACACACACACCCCACACACACACACACCACACACACACACCACACACACACACACCACACACACATACACACCACATACACACACATACACACACACCACACACACACACCACACACACACACACACATACACACACCCACACCCCCCCCACACACACCACATACACACACATACACACCACATACACACACATACACACACACACCACACGCACGCCACACACACACACATACACACACACCCCACACACACACCCCACACACACACACCCCACACACACACACACCCCACACACACACACCCCACACACACCACATATACACACATACACACACCCCCACATACACACACATACACACACACATACACACACACCACACACACACACAGTACATACACACACATACACACACACACCACACACACACCCCACATACACACACACCCCACATACACACACACACATACCACATACACATACATACACACACACATACACACACACACACCACATACACACACATACACACATACCACATGCACACACCACATACACACACATACACACATACCACATGCACACACATACACACACACCACATACACACATACACACACACACACACCACACACACACACAAACACACACAAAGGGCCTTGAACAACGGGTGCTGGGTGGTGGCCACAATTCGGGGTGGATGGAGATCCAGTCCCCAGGAATGTCATCAGCTGGTGGATTTAGTGGAATGGAAACATTCCCAGAGGACGGTGAGTGTTCAGCCAGCTGGGAGGCAGGCAGTCCGGGCTTAGAACCCAGACCCGCCAGGCGCTTCGTGTAGTGGCATCAGAGCGGAAGGTGGGGCAGGGAGACTGGCCCCAGCCTGCTCCTGGCCTGACCAGGGTGCAGTCCTTGTTCTCTGTGTGCTGCCTTTTCGCAGTGCAGCTGATTCCTGGTTTCTGGGTTCCCTTCAGAGGGAAGAGGTAGGGAGCACCCCCCAAAGGAGAAGTGGGGTTCACATGGGGACTGAGGAGGTGTCAGGAGGGGCAGAGGCTCCGTGTCACTCCTCCCCTGCCCCCTGATCCCCAGAACATGTGTGGAGCTTCAGGGAGTCCCCGAGCTTCCGTAGGAGAAGTCACCCCCTGGGCCCAGGCAGGGGCAGGCCGCTGTGCGCGTCCACGTCAGCCACACCTCCACTCCGGGGCCAGGTCACCCCTCTCAGCCCGAGCCCCTGGACAGTGCAGGCCTCCAGAAAGCAGCAGTGTGGCCCAGGAACGTAGGAAGGGGAGCCTGACGTACAGGCAGCGGGAAGCCAGCCTTCCGCTGAGCCGCGCGCGTTAACAAATGCCCGGTGAGGTCAGCACACCTCGCAAAGGATGTGGACCCGGGACAGGGTCCAAAGCAAGGCAATAAAGATGATTAAAGGGATGGAAAGTATGTCCTGTGAGGAGAGGCTCCCCGGCCGGGGCCAGGGGAGAGGAGGCTGTAGGGAAAGAACGTTCGTGCCAGTAAACTCTTGAAAGATTTATACCGAGCACTGAGGAGCAGCCACCCCACCTCTCTCAGGCTCTGAACTGGAGGAAATCAGCTAGAGTGAAAGGAGAGAGTGTTCCTCTGGACCACAGATGGGCTCAAGGAGCAAACATCCCGACCATCAGGGGCTCAGACTCTGCCATTCAGGGCGGCAGACGCGCGCAGAGCCCATGCTGTGCGCCAAGCGGGGCCCCACCTGTATTTGCAATCTGGAATACGATGCAGGACAACGCTTGGCCACCACGGCCTCCCCAGGTGGTGGGGACTTTCAGGAGAAGGGCAGGCAGCCAGACAGTTTCAGGACCTCACTGTCCGAAAGCAGGCAGCCAGCACCAGGGGCCTTCCGATCCCTTCTTGGTGGAGTGCGTGATTCTGACGTTTGAGGGAGGCTGCAGAATATTGTCTGGTCAACCCTAACCTTCCAGCTGTTGATGGATAGTCGAGGCCTTGCTGTGCCCCAAACCTGTATACTTGACCTTGATGGTTAGCACTTTTGTAGGTTAACCCTCCTGGTCGTGGGGAGGCCACGACCGAGAGAGGCTTGCGTTCCTTGGGTGGCAGAGCGGGAGGTGACCGGAATCAGGTTTGGTGGCCGAAGGCACAGCCAGCATCTGCCTGTGTCAGGCCTCTGATCTCTCCCCTTTTGTTGCAAGGGAGAGAAGGCGCTGTTTTCCCCTTTTAACAGATGGAATAACTGAGGCCAGGGACACTAGCCAAGGTTGTTTAGCTAGGAAGCGGCCGAGCTGAACTCACCTGTGCTGGCTGCAGTTCTCAGCCCTTTGGACTCCACAGCCTCCAGTGGGCCTGTGATCTAGAAAAGGCCAAGAGCAGGGAGCTGGTGGAGGCAGAACTGGGGTGGGGTGGTGGCGGCTGCAGCGTCACGTGAAGGAAGGTGGTCGGCTCCATCCCCTCTGCCTCTGAGGCTCTGCCGGGGACTCTGTGGGCTCCCATCTGACTGCAGAGTAGCTGGGCTTGTTGTCTGAGAGCTGCAATCACCCAGCAGCCAAGCGGTTGTGGATCCTGGGGGCTCTGTGTTTCACCCCGAAGCCTGAAACAGGAATTTCTAAACTGGGCCCTAGAGCCCTAACCCTGACGGAAGTCTAGATCGTATCCGAGTTCCCCATGGCTACTTGAGGTCTCGAGCAGGCCCTGACTGCTTTTATCCTCCAGTTGTTCAAGTCTGAGGCACATGCCCTGGAATTAGATGTGGGACGTGAATGCCACCTCTTCTGCTCGCGACCTCCATGATTTTGGCAGATTACTTTATACCTTGAAAACTTTATCTCTTTCCTCCTTAAAATGGGTCCACTAACTGGGAAGCTTAACCAAGCTCATCCTGTAAGGTCTTAGCGCCAGCCCACTCTTCAGATCAGAGGGGGATCCGAGGTGCTCAGAAAACACCTTAAGGTGGAAGTGGACGGCAGATGTCTGCCAAGCTGGGGGAGGGCAGGGGAGCAAGAAGGGCTGTCCCAAATCCCCACAGTGCTAGGTTTGCTTGTGAGCCCAGGGAGATTTCCTTGCATCCCCTCCAGGGGCGGGGCATCCGGGATCCGTTGTTTCTCTTCTCGGAATCAGCTTTGAGAGCTCTGCCCCCACTGTCGGGGGGGCAGGGAAGGGGGCCCCCAGGAGCAGCCATCTGCAGACTCTGCACCCACGTTCTGTGCACGGCTCCGAGGGCCTCAGTGTCTGAAACTGAGTCGTGGGCGTCTTTTCCTCATTTTGCAGAAGGAAAAGGTTAAGCTCGTGAACGGTTCAAAGGTTTTCTCCTTTAAAAATGTTCTCAAAACACGGGCAAGTGGTAACCGCTTGTTTATTTTGGGGACCGAGTTAAAGATGTTTGCCGATTTCAGACAGAATTATGCGTCTCACGATGCAAATGTGCTAAGTGGCTGTTTCGTGCATCCCTGAAAGAGCAGCCTGCCTCCAGGTGCTATGCCCCGACCGGGGTCGGACACCTGCTGATGGAAGCGGTGGGCCGTGGGGGCTCGTGTCCTGGGGAGCTCCCTGCCCTCAGACTACAGGGCAGCAGGGCAGGGGGCAAACACTGGAGGGCCGAGTTCTGGCTGTGCCGCTGACCTGCTGCTGGTGTTGACCTTGAGCGAGGTCTCACCTCCAGGGGGGTTTCCTTGATCCCCCCTCCACCCAACTCCCACCCCCACTCCTAAAGAAATGGGCATCGGAGGCCAAGGATGAAGGTCATGGCCTGTGTTTCCGGGGAAGCAGGGTCCGGGATGAAGATGAGCTGGCGGGATGCTGATTCAGGAGTACCCTTACAGGTCCGGAAGGAAGGGGAGTGGATCGGGCAAGAGGGGATGGTGAGCTGCAGTGCCGTCTGGGCGGGGAGTTCTGATTCTACGAGGAGTCCTGAAATTGGGGTGACACTCTGTAGAGTTGTCCCCAGATGAAGAAAACAGGCAGGTCTTTGTATCCCTGTGTCTGCTCTAGTCATCGGATGGGGCCGGCCTTGACCTTGAACCGGCGGCTCTCCGCCCCAGTTTTTGTAGGGCCGACCGCTGAGGACTGTCTATCACGGCATGTCCAGCATCCCAGGGTGCGTGCATTGATCTTGAACCGGCCCTGTGCACACATCACAGCCAGCACCATGGGGAAGCACCTTTGAACTCTCCAGCTGGGATTGATGGAACAGCGCTTCAGGCTCCAGTCTGTGCTTGGGAGGAAGCAGACAAGAGCCCGGCTGTAACCCCCTGCTCTCAAGGGCCTGAGACAGAGCTTGCACAGCGGGCCCCTGAAGCCACCAGCACGTGGCCCATGACTGTGTGGCATCCTCATATTCCTCGAGGAGGTTTCAAGAAAGGGGCAAGCAGGGATAATTACAGGATGCTTCCTGGAGGAGGTGGGTATTGAACGAGCCTTCAGTCACAAGGAGAACTTGAAAGGGAGATGGGAGGCCATTAAGGTGAGGGGACTGTGAAGGCCTTAGTGAAACCGGTGTAGGAGCAGGGGTTCCCACCGCCCCGGAAGCCACCCTCACAAAGCTCCCTAGAAACAGACCCAGGCGGGGTGGAGCCCATAGCATCCTCTACCCACGATTGAGAAGGAAAAGAGCTCCTGGCTTCGGACAGGGCCCAGCCCAGACAATCAGAAGCCTCAGTCCTCCCAGGCGCCAGAGCCGGCTTCGTAGCAGTGAGAGCAGGGCAGCTAATGGAGGCATTAGCGGTCCCTAGCGCGATGCCCGTGCGGCCAGGGAGACAGGAGAGCCTTTCTCCAAATTAATTTGTTTCATTAAGTGAGGTCTCAGAACAGTTCATTTACTCCACGTGCAAAGTGGATTTGAAAAGAAGGAAAGAACGGGACGGTCATCCCAAGCTGGTATCAGATGATCTGCTGGATGGGAAGCAGGAGGGAAGCTGTTCCCTGTCAGACTCTGCCTCTCCCGGGTCCCCAGATGGTACAGCAGGGTGAGCAGAGCCCCTAGCCCCTCTTGATGCCTCTGTCCTGTGACTGACTGTGACTGCGGTGTGGGGTCCTCCAACAATCAGTTTCAGTCTCATCCGTCACCTTCCTCTGCCACCACGTGCCCAGACCCTCCCTGGGGGCCAGGCTGTTTCCCCCAGGGATGGCATTCGTATCAGCCATCAGATGTGATTTTGCAGGCTCTCTGTGACATCATCTAGGTCACTGATTAAAATGAACAGGGCATCTGGAATTGATGGTGATGGGTATGCAACTTGGGGAAGATCCTAAAAATCCTGGATTATGTATTCCAAAGGGGGGATTCTGTGGTATGTGAATTATATCTCACCTTTTTAAAAGTTTTTTAATGGGTAAGGGAGGTCCCGGGATGGAGCGATGGGGCAAGCCTCTGTAAACCCTCCCTGAATCTTGGTGTTTGTAGTGTATCAGAGTAGTGTGTGTGTGTGTGTTAGTCACTCAATCGTGTCCAACTCTGCAACCCCATGGACTATAGCTCTCCAGGCTCCTCTGTCCATGAAATTCTCCAGGCAAGAATACAGGAGTGGGTTGCCATTCCCTTGTCCAGGGGATCTTCCTGACCCAGGGTTTGAACATGGGTCTTCTGCATTGCAGGCAGATTCTTTACCATCTGAGCCACCAGGGAAATCAGACTATCAGAGTACTATCCCTTTCAAAAAAGGACATAGATTTGGCTTGGCCCTGACTTGTCCTATGGGACTCTGTGCTAGCTATTAATGATTACACCTTTTCTTCTGGATCATCTCTTTGGGAATCTCTTTGGGAGAGACGGTATCTATGTTTTTCTGATTTTTAAAACTGGAACTCTGTATGTCTAGCTGCAGACCCTAATGCTTTGTTCATGACATGTCCTGGCATGTAGTCAGGGGCTCGTTATGACCTCACATGGAGAGCTCCCTTTTTCTGGACCATATAGCTCCCTCCCTTGGGCAAGAGGATGAACATTCAGGGTACCTGTCTCTCTCTCCCACGATTTCCTCTGAGGCCCTCAGCATCTTACTGAGGGTGCTCTAGCTGGATCTGCCTTCCCTGATCCAGCACGTGTTCTCTGACAGAAGGCAAACCTTTCTCTTAGCAACCCTCTTAATCTTACATCATCCTCCCCATCAGCAGCCTCATGCTTGCCTCCTCCTTTCACTCTAAATTCAAAAGTTTAATTTTAGAAATGTCATTAGCGCTTGTTAAGCCCACTGCTTGACACACTCTGATGGCTCTTCCCCACCCTGTGATGCCCTCACTGGTTATGGGAGATTCCCTGTTCCCTTCTGGAACCCATGCCACCCTCCTCCTCTTCACACTTGGGCTCCCAGCAGGGACTCTGAGGGATGCCAGCACTGCCTTTAAAACTCTAAGTCGCAGTTGTTTTCTGGTACTTACCTTTCCCTTTAGCCCCTCACCTCTCTCCTGCAGATGTGGACTCCATCTGTGAAGATGACTGAGCCCCAGCTCTTGCCCATCAGGAACTGATCAGAAATCCATTCAGTTCAGAGTCCTGGATCCATCCATCAGCTCATTCACAGGGCTCATTAAGGTAGCCCAGATGGTAAAGCGTCTGCCTACCATGTGGAACACCCGGGTTCAATCCCTGCATCAGGAAGATCTCCTGGAGAAGAAAATGGCAACCCACTCCAGTATTCTTGCCTGGAGAATCCCATGGACAGAGGAGCCTGGTGGGCTACAGTCCACGGGGTTGCAAAGAGTTGGACATGACTGAGCGACTTCACTTCACTCACTTGGGAGGTTCAGTCGGTCCTCATTACTCGAAAATTCTATATTTGCTAATTGGCCTCCTTGTTAAAAGTTCTTCGTGTGTGATTGAGTCAATACAGTGCTTTCACAGTCATTCATGGACACGCCCAGAGCCCAGAGTGGTAAAACACTCAAGTCACCTGACCTGCGCGTTCCCAGCTGAGGCTGAACCTGGAGACCTCTGCCTTCTTGCTCCAGCTCTCCCACTGTAAACAAGTGTCTTTTCCGAGACCCACTGAGGGCTCTGTCTTCCGCGCTGATGTGCTTTGGTTGGCGGATTTGCTGCTTAAAATGGTGCCTGAGCTTAGCGCTGCGGTGCTGTCTCGTGTCTCCAAGCCCGGAGGCCGTTGTGCGCCTTTTGAAGAAAGTACGTTTGTCGGATGAGCTTCCTTCTGGCCACAGCTACAGTGCTGTTGGCGGTGAGCTCAATGTTAGTGAGTCGACAATATATAGTAAATAAGCTGTCTTTAAACCAAAACACACATAACAGGGGGCTATGTATTGATCAGTTGGAAAAAAACATTGTGACCAGAGGCTCGCGGGAACCTAACCTTGTCTTTCTCCTGGGAGCAGTGGCTCAGTAGCTGCTAGTTTGGTGTGTGCACTTTAGTTATCCAGTTGTACAGAGCGTTAACTACCATGAGTGATGAAAATGGACTGTGCTAGCCCTTTAAAACAGTGGGAGAGGGACTTCCCTGATGGTCTAGTGGTTACCACTTCACCTTTCAAGGCAGGGGGTGCGGGTTCAATGCCCGGTTGGTGAGCTAGGATGCCCACTGCCTTGTGGCCAGGAAATCAAAAACAGGAGCAATGCTGTCACAGATTCAGTAGACTGTTAAAATGGTCCACATCAAAAAAAAAAAAAAACCGGCATGGAGAGATGCTAAAGATAAAGGACTGTGTTGTGAGTGATGGGGTTTTAGGCTGAGTAGTTTGTCCCATCTGTGGGGTGGTAGCAGAGGGCGGGGAGGGCAGGGAGTAGGAACCATTCCCTCCACGACTGTCACCTGGCTTGGGTCTCGCTGAGCCGCCACTGCTTCATTTGCCCATCCTGGGCTGACACTGTCCCCCAAGCCCTCCAGACGGCTGAGCCCTGAAGTGACCATCATTGTCATCCTGTCATCGGGAGCCCAGGGGACAGCGAGACGGATTACACTCCCATTGCCCGCAGTTTGTCTTTATATCGCAGCGAGGAAATTGCCCTCATTAAGTCCCTGCTAAAGATAGATAAGAAAATGGGACAGGCAAACCCCCACCTGGCAGGCAGCCCTGTCAGATTCTAAGCAAAATGAGTCAGATAGGAATTATTTTTAGGCTCCTTCTCCTCCTCCCCCACGCCCACCCCCAAGCTCTCTTAGAAAGAAGAGCAGCTCATTTCATGAAGCCAGATGTCCAGGTCTGTGTTTGATTGACATGGGGGCCTGGTTTACACCAAGAGAAAACCCAGGCTTTTGTATAGACCATGACGGCCAGATGATCATCCTTTGCATGATGGCGGTCTCTCTTAGGCTGCCAAGAGGGCCCAGAGGGCTGGCTCACAACTCGCCCTTTCCTGTCCCTCTTTCCTGGCACGTGCTCTGCTCAGAGCCTGCCCTCAGCATCACACTTTGTAGAAGAATAACCCAGTCCCTGGGTTCCTTCTCCTTGGGAAGGACCAGCGAGTCCCTGGGCCCAGGACCCAGGTCCGTGCGTGGCCATGTCATGCATTTTGGCAGAGTCCCGGTACCAGGCCTGCTCCCTCCGGTATGGGCCCACTGCTGGGGAGCTGAGCACTGCTCCTTCTTGTTCGTTCCGTGCTCCTTTTTCCAGCTATTAGGATTCATCCAGACCCCTTAAACCCTAGAGGACAAAAAAGGGAGACCTGGGGGCAAGGAGGCTGATGAAGAGGAGGCAAGGGCATGTGCCTAGAGGCTTAGAGAGCAGAAGGGATGCTGACAAGGACAGTGGCCGTCTAGAGATAAATGCCCGGGACAGAGCATAGAATGGACACCAGGAACCAGCCACCTGAGTTGGTTTAATTACAGCTCCTTAGAGGTCTCTGTCTCCCTTTTTTTGAAATGCTGGACATTTGGGGTTGGTTCACAAATGTTAACCCCAACCCTCTCTCCCTTGCTAGCATGGAGGGACACAGGCAACTCCTTCCACCCCAAGTGCCTGGGCGTCTGGCACCAAGTCTGCGTAGCCTTCACCCAGGGCAGCCAGCGTGGTGGGTGTGAGGGCCTTGGTTAGGCTCACTTGGCTTCTAGGCCTGTTCATCCCTCTCCAGCCAGGGGATCTGAGGCAATAAGGACCCTCGCCAAGCTCGTTCTTCTTCTTGCCCCCAAAGACACTCACTGTAGCCTGCAAGAACGCCGGTAGATGAGGTGTGATGGGGGGTACACGAGAGACCCCAGCCCCATGCCGGCTCCAAGTACCGAGGCATGAGTCCCCTCTTTCCTGACCATTGCTCCTGGGACCCCTCCATCCTGGACCATGTGAAGGGAAGGAAAGAAGATCAGGCCAGCAGTTGTGGAGTCTAGGTTTTCATCTTTGTGCGGCCCAAGGCACTTCTCTTAAACACTTTTGGAGCTAAAACTTTCAAATGTATTGGGGAGAGTCCAGGGTTAAAGATGACAAAGAACACTTCCCAGGAATATTCCATTCCTTCGCTGCAGGCTGGAAAGACACAGACACTCTAGAGGCCAGTTGGGGCTTTCAGTACAAATAACTCGCTTCCCTTTTATCTTTAACCCAGCACATTCACCCTCTCCAGAAAATTCCAGAAATCTGGGCCATGTCTGCTGCTCCTGTGTACATTTTTGGGGACCAAATTTGGTCTAGGTCTGTATGCTGGGCACCCAGCCGTGCCTGGTTGAGCCTCCATAGTCCCAGCATTCCAGCTACCTGAGATGGAACACTTCCTGGGACCATCTTACCCCTGGAGTGGGGTCTGCAGCCCCTTAATTCAGGCTCACCCTGAGTCCTGCCCGGAAGTTGCTCAGTGATTTAACAGGCACGGTGTTCGGGACATGCTGAACCCTTTGCAAATATCTGCTGTATAATCTTCCCAACAACCCTAGGAAGGAGATAACTGGTTTTATTTCCATTTTATAGATGAGGAAAGTAACTTGCACAGAGAAGGGGAGTAACTCCCCCAGAGAGAGAGGGGGGAAGTTGCTGAGCCTGGCTGCAAAGTCAAGCAGCCTGGCTCAGAGGCTGGACCCCTAACCAGTTATCTGCTGGAGAATTTTCTCCCCTGGATCCCTTACCACCTCCAACATCCACCCCCTGACTAAGCCCCTGATTAACTCTGTGTCGGGGCAGTAAAGGCAGCTTGGAGGCCACTGTCTTCAAAAGGCCTGAGGAATGGGGGTCTTGAACATCATTCAAAGAAATGAACAAATGGTGAGATTTCAGCCAAGACCCACCAGGCGAGGTTGCCCGCCCTCTGCCCTCTGCCCTCTGTGCCCTGCCCCAGGTTAGTCATGCCTGTAGCTCCCTCCCCTGGTCCAGATGATTCATACGTGGACCGATTTAGGAAGTTCCTGTAATAGCCCAGAGATGTCCCAGGTTGCGGGCGCCCCACCTGCTGAGAGGCTGGAGGAAGGGTGCTGTGAGTTCCAGAACAGTGAGCAGTTCTCAGGGGAGGGCACTCTGGGATGGGGGGAGAGCTTCCTATTTCCACAAGCCCCCTGCCCCAGTCCCAGGAGGACAGGCCAGGCCAAGAGGGTGCCCTTCACTCCTCAAGGCTCCCAGCAGGGATGGGAGCACAGGTTTTAAAAATACCAAGGAGCCTTCCTGCCTGGGTCAGCATTTACCCTGAGCTCCAAGAGTTATTTCTGAGTCTTCCCAGTAATTTAATTTTAGCCATTTATTCCAATGCGTGTGTTTTTGGGGGAAGCCAAGGTGGCCTCTATTATGGTTTGGAGTATTTTTGGGAGGTCCTGGTTTCCAGAAGTGATGCAGGGATTCAATTAGGCAAGACATCAGCGAACGGAATTAAAATAACTCCAGAAGACAGCCCCGTGGGTCCCCGGAGGAGATGCTGTGCTGAGCTCCCCCGGGAGGGAGATTAAGACCAAGGTGTCCCTGGCATGCCCAGTCGTCATCACTGAGGTGGCAGCTTGTGTCATTGTCGCCAGCTCTCCCAGCACCTGCAGGCATCTTGGTGCCCTTCAGAATGCAGAACTGATGGAGCTGCCAGTTCTTTCTAACTTGGCCTGGACACGCAGCCCAGGCACCAGGAGCAGACAAGCTCATATCCGTGGCGAGTTCTGTAACTCCAGCTTGGAGGTGGACAGCTGGACTCACCAGTGCCTTATGGGGAGCTGAAAACTTTCAGTCACGAGCACACTAACATTGCAGGGTTTGCGGAGGAGTTATTCTAGAGGAATTCTTGAACTGCAGCCAAGCAGACCTTCCGTTCCCCACCCCCACCCCAGCACCAGCCATACCTGACCACCCCCCACCCCTAACTCCCCCTTCCCCCCAAGACAGGCCTGGCCCGCCTCCCACCACCCCTTTCTTGCCTCCTCCTAAAGATCCGTCCCCACTCACTGCATTTTCTGACCTCAATCTGCTCTCCATTCCCCGAAGCTTCCCCAGTCTGCCCCCAGCGGCTCCCTCCACCTGGGCCCTTCCTCACCCACCTTGCTGGCCCCTTTGCACGTGGCACCCACTTGTCACTATTCAAGCTCTTTTTCATCCTGCCTTGATCCTCTTCCCTGACCTTCCCCACGAGTTGCTGGCATGCATCAGGCCCCACCTGGCATGGACTGAAAGAGCTCTCCCTGCCACACCCGAGGTTCCTCGCCCACCTGGTGTGCAGGTGCAGCCGCTGAGGGATTCAGGAATGGGGCGGGCATGGGGGGGAGTGTGCAGGACGCTCGCTGGTGGCGGGAGGCCAAGCCCGTCTCCCGAGTCACCTCTCCCAGTGGCCACCTGAGCCAGCTTTAGCCTTCGCTCACCCCTCCCTTGGGCATATTCTGCCCTCCAGTTGTCTTCAGACGCCTCTTTTCAGCTTAAGGAGAGGATTCTGTGGACAAAGGATCCCGTTTTAGGCTTTCTGTTTGTTGAAGTTGACACTGAACTTGGGAAAGACATGTGTCGACCCAAGGATGAGAAATGTTTTTATGAAAAAGGGAAAAAAAAAACTCTATGGGGCTGTGTGCATGTTTGGCCCAGCGTCCTGAGCGGCCACAGCAGACTGGCTCCTTGCGTCAGAGAGCAGATGGTCACCCTGAGCAGGCAACCTGGTGCCTCTGAACCGTGGGCCGCAGACAGGCTGGGCAGGGAGCGGGGTGGCACAGGGCAGAGGGCAGGCTTCTGACTTCGCCCTGATGATCCAGAAGGTTGGCACACACTCGGTCAGGAGTATGGGGTGAGGGAGGTAATCATTAGGACCTCTCTAAGTGGGACCCAGGGGGGCCAGCTCCCTCCCGAGGAGCCATCCAATTCACCGTCCAGGTTCTGTCTCAGGCACCCTTTCCTGGCCAAAGTTCTAGGTCCGTGTTTTTACTGTGGTGCTTAAAACTCTGCACACAGTTGGGGAAAACCCTCTCTCTCGCCCACCTCCTACTACCCTCCAGCTGCTCCTTGTGTACCCGCATGTACCGCTCTTGCATTTCATCTTATGAACTGGAGTGTCAGGAATCAGTCCAGCCTTAACCCAGGGCCGATCACTTTGCATTTTCACGCGAGCCTTCAGTGATGACCCAGAGTTGAGAGTCACCTCATGCTGAGAGCTTGAGACACACAGAAAACCCGGTAGAGGCTGAAGGAAGGGAGGGAGGATACGAGTGTGCGTGCACGTATGCTAGCTCGCTTCTGCCTTGTCTGACTCTTTGTGACTCTGTGGACTAGAGCCTGCCAGGCTCCTCTGCCTATGGGATTCTCCAGGCAAGAATACTGGAGTGGGTTGCCATTCCTTTCTTCAGAAGATCTTTCCAACCCAGGGATCAAACCTGGGTCTCCTACATTAGTAGATAGATTCTTTACTATCTGAGCCACCAGGGAAGCCCACCAGGAGAGTGCATGGGTTGTTATTTTTTGAGGGCGGAAATTTTAGCTCCTAGAAGCCTGAAACTATGCTACTTGAAGCAAACGTCCTTTTTGCCTCGATGTTCATTTTCTGGAAGTCGCATAATATGAGCCGCTGTAGAACCCAGGTTCCAGACAAGTGTGTAGGTGGCCCCTTGGGTGTGCTGACTTGTCTAGACTTGGTTCGGGCCTTGCTGCTAGACGTGGAGCCTCCAGGGCATGACTTGACCTGAGGCTTGTGTCTCATCTAAAAAACAGTATCATGCTCTGAACGCCAGTAACATATCAGGGACTTCTCAGACGTGAGGGCTTACTGCCTGTATGTGGAATGCACGCATCTGTGTTTATAGCTCTGTACGTGTGACTGTTTTAGGGACCTCTGCCAGTTATCCTTTCCAGTGATTGTTTGCTGGAAATGGAGCTTGGCCTGCCGTTTGTATTGGTTATCCATTGCTGCATAACAAATTATTCCAAAACTTAGAACAGCAAATATTTATTATCTCACACAGTTTCCAAGGGTCAAAACCCAGGCCATTTAACTGGGTGCTCCTGGCGCAGGATCTCTCTTGAGACTGCGGTCAAGCTGTTGGCAGGGACTGTGATCATCTGAAGACTTGGTTCAGATGGGACTGGAAGATCCACTTCCAAGCTCACTGACGCGGCTGTTGGCAGGCCTTAGTTCCTCACTGGCTGTTGGCCGGAGGCTTCATTTCCTTGCAATGTGGGCCTCTCTGTGGGGTGCTCATGACAGAATGAGCCGGGGGGGGGGGGCGGGGGGGGGCGGGGGAGGGTTGGAGAGAGAGGCTGTCCTGTCTTTGTAACCTAATCTCAACAGAGAGATACCATCCCTTCTGCTGTTCTGCTGGTCCCATAGACTAACCCTTGTACGGTGTCAGAGGGGACTGCAGAGGGTGTGAATGCCACCGGGTGGGGACCACTGGGGGCCGTCTTTACCTGATTCTAGTATTCCTGTGGCATTGTTTTCTTTTTTTATTTTTTTCCTCCTGCTTTAAATGATCTAGTAAAATGCACCAATAGCTTTGAATGAGTTGAGGTTTTTTGTTTTCTCTTTTCTGATTCAACCTCAACTCTTTCCAAGTAATGCCTTCCTTGTCCTGTCCTCCCCTCTGCACGCCCCTGCCCATGGCTCCTCTCTCCACTGGAGCATGTGTTGGAAAGTTTCCTCCCTGGGGAAAGTTTCTGTTGTTGGCCACGCCATGCAGCACGTAGGATCTTAGTTTCCAGGCCGGGATTCGAACCCCTGCATTGGAAGCGTGGAGCCTTAACCACTGGACTGCCAGGAAAGTCCCTGAGGAAGCTTTTAAACCAGAGGATGACTTTATCTCAGCTTTGGGACCTACCTGTTGTGCAGGGGTACAGCGGGTAGTTCCAGGAAAAGGGAACTTTCCAAGATACACTCACACACACACCTTCTCTCTCTCTCACTCTCACACATACACTTATTTTCCCCTAAACTCCTTAATCTCAACGATCATAAAAGATTTAGCTTTAATTAGAAGCATATTGAAATACTAGAGTCTGTCCGTTTCCAAGGCTCAGGAACCCAGGGGCGGTTTAACTGGGGGCTTCTGGCTCAGATCTCTCTTGAGATTGCTCTCAGGCTGTTGGCAGGGATTCACTCTGACAGGGAAGTCTTCCTTGGGTAGGAAAGAGAAGAATACAAATATTAACAATGCAAATAAAGGTATCTTACACAGCCTTTATCATAGCATCTCTGCAGCAGGCTTGGGGGCCAGATAAGACAAATGCCTCCAGTATAAGAGCAATGTAGATGAGACTCAAGAAAGGCCATGTGATTTGCTCAAGACTTTGCAAAACTGACGCTGGTTCCAGACATCAGAATGTCCAGACTCTTTGCCTTGGGGTTTGGGGACGTTGGTAAGTAGGGGGACACATGCTTCTTTTACACCCACTCCAGGATAAATGGTGGTCTGGAGAGAGAAAAGCATTTAGGCTTCGAGGGCGATGTGGTCTCACCCTGATTCCACATTGCAGGGCGGCAGCAGCCACTGAATGAGAGCGACTGTGGTTCTACAAAACTTCATCCACAAAAACAGGTGGGGGCTGGACTCAGCCCATAGGCCACAGTTTTCGCATCCCTGATCTAGATGATCACAGGAACACCAAGGAGAAGGGAATGGTTGCCTGCACCTTACCCGGAGGAGACGGAGGTGGAGTCGGGTGACGTCACCTCCCTGCCTGCGCTCTCGCGTGACGCCTGGGGCAGATCCAGGCTGAACGACCAACCGCAGTCTGCATCCCCTGTCCCTCCATCCTGCCTGGGATGGTGTGCCTACCCAGGGTCACCCCGGGACGGAGGTAACAGGAAAACCAGAGGAGAGGCCCTGGTGGGGGGCGGGGTGGGGGGAGCACCAAGCTGTCCTTTCCCGCCTGTCCCCAGCGTGCTCTGGTTCTTGAAGACAGTACTGCACTTCTCAGGGAAGCAGGTCTTAGGGCTGGTGGGCTGCTGGCTTGAACTTGAGTTCCAGTGCTTGAGCTCCGGTCGGCTAAGCCTCAGAGGCCATGTTGGACAGAAGTCCCTGGGGATGTATTTTGATGTAGAGGCTGCAGAAGGCCCTGGTGAAGGCTGCTGTGGGAGACCTCAGAGTTCGAAGTACCTGGAAGTAGCCACTCTAAGGAGCAGAACTTGGAAGGCTGTAGGAAGAATGGTGTCCCCTGCCTCCCTGAAGCTATCAAGGCAGGACTGGAGAAGGCGGAAGGTGGAAGGGAAAACGGGCCAGCAGGGCAGGGCACAGACAGGACAGGCCTGGCCTCGGAGACAGGGCTGGCGAGCCCAGACCCTGCGCTGCATGGGGCTCTGCCCGCCACAGGGCAGCCACCCCCTGGAGCTGACACCACAGCCTGGAGCACCTTGCGCCTCAGAGGGTCTCTTGTTCTTGGTGAGAGGTCTTTGAGCAGCCCCTCTGGAAACAAGGCTTCCCGTTTAGCCTCTCAAGATCCTCAGATCGCAGCCTCTCCTGCAGCCAGTGTGGCCCAGCCAGCAGAGCGTACCCCAGTCTGGAGTGTAGACTAAAGAGGGTGCTGACTAATGCGAGCAGCGGTCTGGGGGGCTTTATTCGCCTTGTGTCTGCAGTAGAGGCATGGTGTGTTCTCTGGAAATATTGGATCTACTTGTTAATCATATTAATAATCATAATATGAAATGTATGGGATTTTGAGAGGCCCTAGGACCTTGTTGTCTGAACTTACATGAGTACCTGCCTCCTTTGGGCTTCCCTGGTAGCTCAGCTGATAAAGAATCCACCCGCAGTGCAGGAGACCCTGGTTTCATTCCTGGGTCGGGCAGATCCCCTGGAGAAGGGAAAGGCTACTCACTCCAGTATTCTGGCCTGGAGAATTCCATGGACAAAGGAGCCTGGCAGGCTACAATCCATGGGGTCGCACAGAGTTGGACACAACTGAGCAACTTTCACTTTTCACTTTTCCATTGGATTAAAAATTTTTTGTTCCCTGTGATCCCTTCCAAATCGTAGCTACCCTGGGAGAGGAACTATCTGGATTCTCCTGGACACTGTCCTGGGACTGACTTGTCAGGTGTGTGAGTTACAGACAGGGGAGGGGGGCAGAGAGGATGGCATGGGGTGGGGGAGGTGGGAGTGGACTTGAAGGCCCAGCTGGTCACCTGACGATTGTGCCTCAGCCCTGCCTGCCTCTCTGGGGGAGTCATGGGCTCCTATTTCCATTAAATCTTTTAAAACGACCCCCTGAGCCTGAGGAGTTGAAGCAGGACTGGCTGGGCTCTTTGCCACCCCTGCTCTCCTGGGGGACCCCCACCCCTGCTGAGCACGGGATCAGGGGAGGGGCTCTCTGGGGACTGACTTCCATGCCCAAGCCCCAGGGAGCATCCTGCAGTTGGGAGGAGCACCAGGGACACAGAGGGCCTGGCGGGGGCTCTGGTCCCCATCAGCCCTGCTGCCAGGGCGAGGGTGTACCAGTTCCCATGGAGTGCTTCTGGGGGAATGTTTTGACCCAGAATGTCTCGGGGGTCTGCTCTGAGCTATCCCACCATAGAGTAGCGGGAATGTTGAGAGGGAAGAAAGTTCCCTGTCCGCCCAAGGTTTTTCACCCTGAAAGAGCATCACTGTGAAAGAAGATGGCTTGCCCCTACCTCCTTTGGGCCATGCCTGAGGGGACCCCTCTGCACCAGCCCTGCTTGGCTTCCATCAGGCTTTCTAGCCCACCTTGGAGTGCTCACTCTCACCCCCTCTTCCCACCACCTGTCTCCCAGAAATCCCACCAAACCCATCTTTCTCCACGTCTCTCAGGACTGGGTCTCAGAGGGAAGCTGTTCCATGGTAAAGGCCCACCTTTCCATCCTAAGAGTCCTCCGGGCGTCTTAATTCTGATGAATGTGGTAGCAGTTTGGGGTCCAGTGAAGGGGGTGTTTGGAGACAGAGCTGGCCATCTCCTGAGGCAGGGTTAATGCTCGACAAGGCCATGAGGGATGCTGGATTCTTCAGACTCCGCTGAGCCCTTCTATGAGCTGTGGCTCAGACCCAAGATGGGAACCGCCCCCCCCAGTAGGGGGAGGGCCCAGGCTGAAGCCTCACCCCCTCCCTTGGTGGCCAGGAAAGGGGGGACCTTCAATGCTGCACCTTCCAGCAGTGCCTGCCCACCAAAAATAGGTCAGGGCCGCCCCCTCCACCCACTCCCTGCAAGCATTGCAGTGGTCAGAGAGATGATGTCAGGTTAGCTGTATTAAAATTGCTCCCATCTCAGGATTCCTTGGGATCTGTTTACATCCTGTCTATCACCGGGCAGCCTTCTGGGGCGAGAGGGCCATTTCCCTTCAGAGGCTGAAGCTCTGTGTAGTGCTGGCCTCTTCTGCCTCATGGTAGCCCTCGTGGCGGGAGCCCCCAGCCCTGGCACAGATAGGGGAGTGAGGCGGACACGGGACTTTGGTCAGGAAGGGAGGGTCTCCTGAGGGCTTCTCGAAGGCCTCTGTGTGTGCCAGGCCTTCCAGGAGCTCATAGTCTAGTTGGAGGGAGAAGGTAACTGAGCAGTTCACACTGAATTCACATTGTCATGTGTGTGTGTCGTGTGTGTTACATGTGTTGTATGGCATACACGTCTTTCAGGGCTTCCCGGGTGGTTCAGTGGGTAAAGAATCTGCCTGCCAATGTAGGAGACCTGAGTGTGATCCCTGCGTTGGGAAGATCCCCTGGAGGATGGCATAGCAACCCCTCCAGTATTCTTGCCTGGAGAATCCCATGGCCTGGCATAGACAGGCTGCAGTCACAAAGAGTAAGACACGACTGAAATGAGGAAACATATGCTCATGTATGTTCCCATGTGTGTATATGCGTGTGTGTAATAATACAATGCCAGACCACAGGCCCTGGGACTTCAAAGAAAATAAAGATTTCTGGGGTTTAGAGTAACCAAGAAGGCTTCCAGGAGGAGGTGGAGGGTGGTCTGTGTCCTGCACGGGCCAGACAGGGCAGGGGCCCGTGCCTTCCTGGTCAGTGACCGAGCAGAGGCAGAGGTCCTGAGGTGGCGTCAGGGACAACGCACAGGCCGGCCTGACTGCGGAGGAGACTGCCAGGAGGCCGGGGAGAGAGGTGTGTGAGGAGGACCCTCTGGGAGGCGTGAGAAACCAGCCAAGAGCTGGGGCCCGGCACACAAGCTCCTGACACCTCTCTCGACACCTTATATGCCGACGTCCGGGATGGGAGAGGGCGTCCCTGGAGGAGCAGCTGCGCCAAGCCTTGGGGTGGGGAGGCCCCTCACTTGTGGAGGGTGGCGAGGGGAGGAAAGTGGGTGTCAGAGAGAAGGAGATGAGCTTGGAAGCTGGAGCGAAGGTGAGATGTGAGGGCAGGCTCCACGAACAGGATCTGTATCTCTGAGGCAGCCTCGGACTTTTGTTTTGAGTCCAGAGCCCACTTCTCATCCTTTCAGGCTGGAGTCTGTGGAACGTTTGTGGGTGATGGGGTTCCCCACATCAGGACAGGTGGTGATCAGAATTTACAACATCCTCCACCCCAGGGGCGCTTAGGCCGGGGACAAGGCATCCTTTGCACCTGCTGTCCTTTCTAGATTTGGTCTCATGGACCAGGCAGAGATAGCAAACTCCCCGATCACCTTGGGGAGGGTAGGATGGATGGCTCTCGGGGGAGGGCTGGGCTGGTCTTGATTCCACATTTCAGAGAAGCAGAGGAGTCGAGCAGGGCCCGCCCGGGTGGTCTGGTGGCTGGGATGGCCTCATTCCTGGGAAGGGTTTCCACGAAGCCTTTTCCCCAGCTTCTCCTTAGCAGCAACTGTTCCTTCCTGGAGTGTTGGTGAAAACCTGCAATTACCAAGCCGCCCCTGGGTGGGAGTGTTCAGACCTCCTCTTCTTTCTTCCAAGATACACTGAGTCAGGCCCCAGTCAGTGCAGAAAGCAGAGTCCTCCCCAACATTTCTTCCCGCGCAGCCCCACGGGGGTTGTAGGCAGTGAGCTGGGTGATGATGTGTCGCGCGTCTGGGATTAAAATGGTGCAGAGCAGGGGGGTGTGCGAAGGGGTTGGGTGGGTGCCTGTGCCTCCCCCCAGCTCTGAAACCGCTCATCCGCCTGCTCCGGGTCCGCTCAGGGCTTGACTCAGACCATCCCACAAGGTCCTCGGAGTCTGGGCCCCCATCTGCCTCCAGCTGCACCGAACGGAAGTCCGAGCTGCGGACGGAAGCTTGGCGGAGGACTTGGGGCTGGAATACGTGATGCGTGGTTTAGTGGAACGCTCCACCCAGGCTGCTCTTGGGGATGGCCCAGAGTTTTTCTGCTCTTTCTTGTTCTTCCAGTGATTTTTTTTCTTCTTGGCATATTTATTTCCTGGCCCCTTGCCTTTACTTATGTGAGTTGTGTTTGAGGGTTTGGGGAAAGAAGGAAAAACATATAGAATGGGTGGCTCCAGGTTTGAAATTTTCTCCACAGAAGAGAGAATAAAAGCAGTTGGAAAGTTCATGCCCTGGGAGCTCTCCGATCTGTTCCATCGTGGCCAGTTACCCGCCCCCCACCGCCACCCCCCAGGCTCTAGGAGGCCCTCCTGGGGAAAGTAATCTTGGTCCAGGCGGGGGTGGCGGAGGTACAGAAGTCTGTTGGGACAGGCCAGCCTCCAGGCTCAGCCTCCTTATCCCCAAGGGAGCAGTCAGCCCTCTGTCATCCTGATCACTTGCCTGGTCACCTGCTGCTCCGCCTGCTGACATCTGTGAACTCCTTAGAACTGTACCTGCTTCCCTGGCTGCTCCCTGCTGGGCCCCTGTTTGCATGCACACGCCCACCTCCTGCTCACAGCCCCATCCCCAGGACCACTAAGTGGCTCCACGTCTCCCACGGTGCTTTGCCTCTGCAGAGAAGCCGGTGATGGGCACTGAGGCTGTTGCATAATGAAACAGTTTTATCATCTTCTCCCAAGAAGGAGTTGTTTGCTTGCATGGTGTGCCGGGAACAGGTTTGGCTCAGCCTCCTTCACCTGGTCCTGCTATCAACCTGTAAAGCCCATCGAGATCCTCTTCTCCAGGGTCCTCATTTTGAAGCAAGTGGGGGACTCCCTGAGGTCAAACACTCAACACAGGCAGGGCTGAGCTGTACGTTTGCTCTCCAACTCCCGCCCTGATGCTTCCAGCATTTGGAAGCGCCCACCCCGCTGTCACCAAGAAAAAAAGGGAGTTCTAGAAGTTCAGAACAGGAGGAAACCCCAGAATAACTCATCCTCATAAGCTGTTGCACATGGGATTCTAAGGAATATTTGCCCCTTATCCAGAGTAGTGATGCTTGCTAGAAAGCAGAATTGCGCCACCTTGGTACAGACGATTTTTAAAGTAAATAAGTAAAAATAGTTTAAAAAAAAAAAAAAAAAAAGCCCTAAAAGTGAAAAGCAGAGAGAAATAGATGACTTTAATTGAAAAAAGCAAAGTGGAAACAGTACATGTACTATGTTACTTTTCTCCCTGGAAAGCAGATATAAATGTATATTCACATTTACTTATATTAAAGAAAATGAATGGATGGATAAACCATAGAATCAATGTGCGCATGTGTGTGTGCCAAGATGCAAAAAAAGAAAAGCAAATAGAAATTTACATATTAAAACACACATGCATACATGTGGGAAAAAAGGTAATAAAAATATGTCCATATCAGTAATCAGAAAATAAAACTGGATTAAAATCACCTATTAAAAAACATTCTCAGATTAGGTAGAAAGAGAAAAAAATCCCTACCACTATTGTTACGTGCACTGTGCTAACTCGCTTCAGTCGTGTCCGACTCTTTGTGACCCCATGGACTGTAACCCGCCAGGCTCCTCTGTCCATGGGGATTCTCCAGGCAAGAATACATGCCCTCCTCCAGGGGATCTTCCCAACCCAGGGTGTCTTATGTCTCCTGCATTGGCAGGTGGGTTCTTTACCACTAGTGCCACCTGGGAAGTCCCATTTCACAGGGAAATAGATGGGGAACAGTGGAAACAGTGTCAGACTTTATTTGGGGGGGCTCCAAAATCACTGCAGATGGTGATTGCAGCCATGAAATTAAAAGACGCTTACTCCTTGGAAGAAAAGTTATGACCAACCTAGATAGCATATTCAAAAGCAGAGACATTACATTGCCAACAAAGGTCTATCTAGTCAAGGCTATGGTTTTTCCAGTGATCATGTATGGATATGAGAGTTGGACTGTGAAGAAAGCTGAGCACTGAAGAATTGATGCTTTTGAACTGTGGTGTTGGAGAAGACTCTTGAGAGTCCCTTGGACTGCAAAGAGATCCAACCAGTCCATTCTAAAGGAGATAAGTCCTGGGTGTTCTTTGGAAGGACTGATGCTAAAGCTGAAACTGCAATACTTTGGCTTCCTCATGCAAAGAGTTGACTCATTGGAAAAGACTCTGATGCTGGGAGGGCTTGGGGGCAGGAGGAGAAGGGGACGACAGAGGATGAGATGGCTGGATGGCATCACCGTCTCGATGGACAGGAGTTTGGGTGAACTCCGGGAGTTGGTGATGGATAGGGAGGCCTGGCGTGCTGCAATTCATGGGGTCGCAAAGAGTCGGACATGACTGAGCGACTGAACTGAACTAAACTGAAGGACCAAAAGCCCTTCCATGGTCTACAAGACCCCAGGTGATCTGGTTCCCATCACCTCTGACCTCATCATCTACCACCACCACCACCCCACCCCGAGTCTCTGTGCTCCAGCTGCACTGGCCTTCTCAGGGGCCTTGAGCACACCAGTAAGCTCCTACCACAGGGCCTTTGCACTTGCTGTCCCCTTTACCTGGACTGCTCTGCCTGTGTTCAGATATTGCACGGCTCCTTTCTCAAGTATTTGCACCATCAAAGTGAGATCAGTCCTAACAGTTCTTTCTAAAAATACAAACACTCACAGGTGAGCGACAGTAAAAAGTACAAACTGCCAGCTATACTGTAAATCACAGGGATGCAATGGACAGCATAGGGAGTATCATCAGTAATACTGGAATAACTTTGTGTGTTGACAGATGTAACTAGACTTATCATGGTGATCATTTCATAATGTATATCGAGTCACTATGCTGTATATCTGAAATTAATATAAGGGTGTAAGTCGATTATTGTTGTTGTTCAGTTGCTCAGTCATATTTGACTCTTTGCGACCCCATGACCTGCAGCACACCAGGCTTCCCTGCCCTTCCCTATCTTCCAGAGTTTGCTCAAACTCACGTCCATTGAGTCAGTGATGCCATCCAACCATCTCATCCTCTGTCACCCCCTTCTCCTCTTGCCCTCAATCTTTCCTAGCAGCAGGGTTTTTGCCAGTGAGTCGGCTCTTTGCATCAAGTGGCAAAAATATTGGAGCTTCAGCTTCAGCATCAGTCCTTCCAATGAATATTCCGGGTTGATTTCCTTTAAGACTGGACTGGTTTGATTTCCTTGCTGTCCAAGGGACTCTCAAGAGTCTTCTCCAGGACCACAGTTTGAAAGCATCAGTTTGAAAGTCAATTGTACTTCAATTTATATATTGATTTTTGTTGCACCGGGTCTCTGTTGCCACGCTTGGGCTTTCTCTGTTGTGGTGAGGGGGTGCTGCTTTTCCATCCAGGGCACAGGCTCCTCACTGCGGTGGCTTCTCTTGTTGTGCAGCACGGGGTCTAGGCGCCAGGGCTTCAGCAGTTGCACCGCGTGGGCTCAGTAGCTGTGACACACGGGCTTAGTTGCTCCATAGCTTATGGAATCTTCCCGGACCAGGGATCAAACCTGTGTCCTCTGTATCAGCAGGCAGATTGCTATCCACTGTACCACCAGCAAAGTCCTGTGCTTCAATTAAAAAAAAAATTTTTAGATAAAAGTGCAGCCTCTCCCACAGGTTTCCCACCGCACGGCCCGCACTCCCAGTCCCCTTTCCTGGCTTCACAGTCTCCGTAGAGCTGAACGCCCTCTGATGTTCTGTGCGATGCATTTTTTGTTTTTTATCTGTATCTCCTCATTAGAGAGAGGATCCACAAGGGCTTTTTGATCAGTTGCTCCCAGCCGTACCCCCAGTGCCTACAGTAGTGCCTGCACATAGTGGAACTCTGTGGGTGTTTACTGAGTAAATGATGCAAGGATGCAGCGCTGGGCTAGGTTACTTCACTTGTTTCTTCTTGGGTCCTTTCAGCAACTTTGTTACGTTGCTGCCAGCTCTCTGGAGTGCCTCCGCACCACAGGGCTCCCTGCCACAGCCCAGGAATTAGTCCATTAATCACTGGAGGGAGAGTGTGAATGCCCCCTGCCTCCCCAAGCCCTGCCCCATCCCGTAGCTTTGCCCTCTTCACCCTTGGCCACATCACTTCCCCTCCTGACCAGATTTCGTGCCTGAAAGGAGTGAGCTTGTTGGGTAGTGCTGAGACACCCTGTCAATCCACCAACCCCACCTTCCCCTCACCTGCCCGCAGGGCCATACTTGGCCCAGGAAGTGTACAGAGAGCCAAAGGCTGCTGGGACCACGGCGCTAAGAGAGTCCTCCAAAACTGCCCTGCTCTTCCCGCCCATGTCAGAAACCACTTCCCCACAGCCGCACAGTGAAAACCTAGCCGTCCGTGTCTAGTGGAGTCAGCCACCTCCTGGAGTGAGGCTGGCAGGGGCTGTCTGCCCACCAGGAGTGAGCTGTGGACGGAGGCCGCAAACGCACTGAGCTTAACCATCAGCTTCTGGCGAGATTCCAGGGACAGACAGCACTCGCCGCAGGCTGGGTGACCAGGGCATCTCCTCGAGGGGTGGGCTTGAGTGCCAACATCTAAGAGAGGATATTTGGAGGCAGAGACAGGGGGAGGGGCAGTTCCAGCAGGGGGTGGTGTGGATGCCCTCAGGGCACGGTGGCGGAGGGGTGGGAAAGACGATGCAGGTGAGAGCTCCGCGCTCAGGCCTCCCGCAGATTTTCAGGTCTTTAAGATGCCTCCCAGGGGCCAGCTGGAGAATCCCAGCCCTTCTGAACATGCCACACAGAAGGTACAAACCTGAGGCTGTGTGGAGGAGGCCAGGTTTGCAAGGAACCTGGGAATGCCAGAGGAAGTGTCTCCCGGGCTCACACGCAGGGCGAGAGCACTGTGCCCAGAGTCCTGACTGGTCACGGCTGCTGTTTCTGAGTAAAGCTATGACAGTGGACGTAGGAGTTCCCTGCTGAGCCCTTGCTTTGTCAGGCACGGGCCAATTTCTGCTCATTTAACCCCCAGAACCGTAGGCAATACCCAGTTCATGACCATTTCCCCATTTAGCAAATGGGAAACTGAGGCAGAGACTAAGAGGAGCCTTGCGCAAAGCACACAGCAAGGAGGTGACAGGACCCTGACTGGAGCCCAGGCCTGGTTGGCCCCAAAGCTGAGCTCTCACCTCCATTCCAGGGGTCTGTCATCACCTTCGGAAGCTCAGTGTGAGACCCTGCCCGTGGGTGTGGACTGAGCCCCAGCTTAACACAGACGAGGGGGGCCCACCCAAGACCCAACCCCTTGGCTAGTTCCCTCAGCAGCCTGGAGAGCCACTTCGGTGGTTTTGAGCATTACTCAGTTTGAAAAGATTTTTATTCTTAGTCAAATATTTAATTTTTACCCATAATGGACAGTTGGTTAGAGGCAGGAAGCATTAAAGAACAGCGATATTAAAAGGCTGGTTCCTGAGGAGCAGGCGCATGGTCACGAGTCCGCACGCTTGTCTCCGCCTGGGTCCGGGAGTCCTGTGCGTCTGGACGGAGTCCTGAAGACCCCGAGCCTGGCCAGCATCCCACTCCGCTCACCAGAGTCAAGACCCTCCCTGCTCACGCCCTGCTATTTGGACAAAGTGATTGCAAGCCCTTCCTGAAAATTCTCACGTCTTGTCATTTGGAAACAAAGCAAGAAAATTACAAAAACAAACCAGTTGATTTTTATTAAACAAACATACAATTTAAGAATTCCAAACAGTGGGCCATGAAATCAGCTTTTGCTTTCTTGTTTCTTTCTCTGCCTTATTTAGTAGACGTTAGCCTCCATGTGAGCACGTATGTGGTGCCAAAGCCGCAGTGACATGGTAATATGTCATTTTGAAATTTCTTTGTGGAAAATTATGCTTTTGCTTTTGTAACTTACTTACAATAAGTGAAGGAGAAGGCATCACTTGGTAAGTGGGGGAAGGTTAAATGTTGCCTTTGATTGGAGATGTTATTAAAGATCATATTGAATATGAACTTTCGGTATTCATTCCCCATATTAATCTGAATGCTATGTTTTACATAAAATAGCGTTTTGTCGTGTACCACTGGAAATAACAGAATACTGTGTAAATTCCTGAGGGTGTCTACAAGGTGATGAGAGGAGCTCTCAAGTCTAAAACAGTGGATTAAGTCTGCAAGCAGTGCACTAAACTGCTTCAGTTTCCACAGGTGTAAAACTAAGTATAGAAATGTGTGCATTTTCCCGCTCACTGAGGGACGGGGTCTCCTGGTGGGTGCTGTAGAGGCCCACCCTGGGGAACCGTCCTGCTGTGAGAGCAGCTCTAGGTGTTGCCCATAAGGGCAGGTCGACTTGCTTATGATGGTGCGAGGGGTCCACCTGGGCTTCTGTCCTGGGGATGTCAGAGTTTGGCGACCATTGCCCTTCAGACGATGCCCAGCTGCTCGGGCTCCGTTAAGGAATCTTCTCGGTCTTGAGGACACAATTGCACAGTGAGCTGTGTGTGCACCTCCGTTGGGGCCACCCCTACCTACAAAATGAGGGGTCTCTGCAGTTTTACCTGCTGCGAGGTGAAGCAGGACCCTCAACTGTTTGACCGAAATTAATTTTATTGTATTTTATTTCGTTTGCCTGGGACATAAGAAATTGACTTAGGAAAAATGGCCAGCCACCCTTTGTGAAGTCTGGGCTTCTTGGGAATGCCCTCTCCACTTCT
This sequence comes from Budorcas taxicolor, assembly GCF_023091745.1. Taxonomy (NCBI): domain Eukaryota; kingdom Metazoa; phylum Chordata; class Mammalia; order Artiodactyla; family Bovidae; genus Budorcas; species Budorcas taxicolor. The sequence goes on from NC_068931.1 coordinate 48,940,275, forward strand.
TCCCTTCTAACCAGATCCTGCTCATCTATAAAGGCTTCTGCTTTCAACAAAATCTCAAACTCCCAGAAAAGCTGTGGGAATTGTGCAAAGAAGCCTTGCGTATTCTTCACCCAGATTCCTCAACTATTAAGTTTCCCTCCTTTGCTTTATCTTTCTCCCTCTCATACATTTTTTTTCTGACTTGAGTGAGAAGGACTTGCCGCAGGAATGCCTTTTTACCGCTAAATACTTCACAGTGTGTTTCTTTAAAAAGATATTTTTCTTTCATTGCCACAGGACAGTGGTCGAAATCAGGAAACTAACGCCGATACAATATAGTTATCTACTCTGCAGTCCTTACTCATCTTCTTCCAGTGGTCCTAGAGCAGGGGTTACATTCAATTATCCTGTCTCTGTAGGTTCTTTTAATCTGGGGACAGTTCACAAGTCTTTGTACTTCGTGACATTGACTTTGTTTTTTTAAGAACGACTGGATTTTGTCGACGATCCCTCGTTTGGGTTTCTCTGATACCTCCCCACAGTCAGACTCGGGTTCTCCGCGCCTGGGGGACACTGCGTTCCCCTCGTGCTTCCTATCAACACTGGTGCTGTCCCTTCACCCCAGGGCTGGTGATGTTGACTTTGCTTCCTTGGTTATGGCCATGTCTGCCAAGTTTCTCCACTGTAAAATTATGAGTTTTCCCTTTGTAATTAAGAAATAGCTTGCGGGGAGGTCCTTTGAGATGAAGCCAACATTCTGTTCTCCTCTTAACTTTCACCCACTAGCCTCCACTCATGATTCTTCCTTAAGAATTGCTATTATGGTGACAGCCAGATGATTTTCTAATTCCATCCTTCCTTCTAAATTTGCTAGCTGTCTTTCTGCTGTCAGGGAGAGTCCCTGGTTGATTGTAAACGCGCTGCTCTAAGCTTCAGGACCCTGCGTTTGGGAGCTAGGGAGAGGAGGTCCTGGTCACCTGTCTGAATGGCCCTGGAGGTGTTTATACACCGAATCCTGGCTGATGGGTGTTTAATGAGAAAGCTATCAGCACTGTCCTTGCGTTTGAGGAGATTCTAGCCCAAGAACCCAGCCCAGTGTCCCGAGCAGGCTCCTTGAGGTGGGTGAAGCTTCTGAGCGTTTCTCCCTCCGCCAGGACGTCTCGCCTCGGACCTGTCAGTCCCACCAGCCCCGGCTGAGAAATGTGACCCCGGGGGACGCCCTACTCCAGCTAACTGCTTCTCACATTTCCTTCAGGGACGGAGCAGACCTGTCAGTAATGAAGTTGTGAGGGAGGAGGCCGTCCGAGGAGGGTGGCTGAGGGCGAGCACGGGGCCTGGTAGCTGGAAGCGCAGCGGTGCCCCTCTGCCCACAAAGCCAGACCAGCTCAGGGACCACCTGGGGGTCCTCCACGTCCCCCCATGCAGCCATCATTCCTTCACCTGGCTCCCCAGGGCTGGCCCCAGACGGAGGAGTGGAGGAGTGAGCGGGCAAGGTTTCATCGCCAAGCCCTGGGGTTATCTCTTTCAGCTCCTCCCCACCTGTTTTCCAGTTGTGAGATCCATTTGATTAAGAAAACAGCTGAGGGGCAGAAAGGCCAGACCAAGACCACCCAGCTAGACAGGAGCAAAACCAGGATGTGAACCCAGATGTCCCAACTTCTGTGTTATCACTGTCTCCAGCTGCGTCTCCAGGTAGGGACTCCTGCTCAACCCAGTAGGGCTTCACGGAGGAGGTACCGATTGCAGAATAGGCAGGTTAGGGATAGGAGGTGTCCAGAGCTAACTAACGGTCAGTCCGTGTTTGGACACCTCCAGTGACGGGGAGCTCACCGCATTTCCAGGCAGTCCCCTCCCCTGTGGGGCAGTTCTCCTGAGGACCTCCTGAGGTCATCTCGGACTGTGTCTCTGGCCTTCCTCCTCCATAGTTCAGAAGGACTCAGCAGTTGGCGACACTTGGTATTTAAACAACTCTTACGGGACTTTCTCCTGATCCTTCCTCCTCCTTATCTTGTCTTTGAAAGCCAGTTTGAGGCTGCTCCGCTACCTGAAGATGGTGAGATTAAGACAGATGGTGAAAAGGGCTAGTTTGATTGGGCTTCTAAAGTCAGTCAGCCCATGGAGTAAGTGAGCTAACCAGTTGGCCACCCGCTGGCTAGCTGTGGTGGACTCGATAGCCAGGCTTTATTTAGGCTGGAAGTCCAAGAAGTCACTGGAGATAGCCCAGTAAGCCTTGGGCAGCACTTCCCTTGGGATGATGGTGGTATTTGGTGATGAGAACTTTCACAGTGGGAGATTATGTCTAATATACAGCCTTTAGAAACCAGAATAAAAGCAAAACTAGAAGCTGGACATCTAGTGTTTCTTCCTTGATTGCTAACACTTGAAAAAGCCCATTGCCCCACAGCCTCACTTTTCCCACCTGTATTATGGGCACACCAGTGCTCATTACAGTCCATAGCAAAGGAGAAAAGGAAAGATATAAGCATCTGAATGCATCTTAATGCAGAGTTCCAAAGAATAGCAAGAAGAGATAAGAAAGCCTTCTTCAGCGATCAATGCAAAGAAATGGAGGAAAACAGAATGGGAAAGACTAGAGATCTCTTCAAGAAAATTAGAGATACCAAGGGTACATTTCATGCAAAGATGGGCTCGATAAAGGACAGAAATGGTCTGGACCTAACAGAAGCAGAAGATATTAAGAAGAGGTGGCAAGAATACACGAAAGAACTGTACAAAAAAGATCTTCATGACCCAGATAATCATGATGATGTGATCACTAATCTAGAGCCAGACATCTTGGAATGTGAAGTCAAGTGGGCCTTAGAAAGCATCACTACGAACAAAGCTAGTGGAGGTGATGGAATTCCAGTTGAGCTGTTTCAAATCCTGAAAGATGATGCTGTGACAGTGCTGCACTCAATATGCCAGCAAGTTTGGAAAACTCAGCAGTGGCCACAGGACTGGAAAAGGTCAGTTTTCATTCCAATCCCAAAGAAAGGCAATGCCAAAGAATGCTCAAACTACTGCACAACTGCACTCATCTCACATGCTAGTAAAGTAATGCTCAAAATTCTCCAAGCCAGGCTTCAGCAATACATGAACTGTGAACTCCCTGAAGTTCAAGCTGGTTTTAGAAAAGGCAGAGGAACCAGAGATCAAATTGCCAACATCCGCTGGATCATGGAAAAAGCAAGAGAGTTCCAGAAAAACATCTATTTCTGCTTTCTTGACTATGCCAAAGCCTTTGACTGTGTGGATTACAATAAACTGGAAAATTCTTCAAGAGGTGGGAATAGCAGACCACCTGACCTGCCTCTTGGGAAATCTGTATGCAGGTCAGGGAGCAACAGTTAGAACTGGACATGGAACAACAGACTGGTTCCAAATAGGAAAAGGTGTATATTGTCACCCTGCTTATTTAATTTCTATGCAGAGTACATCATGAGAAACGCTGGACTGGAAGAAACACAAGCTGGAATCAAGATTGCCAGGAGAAATATCAATAACCTCAGATATGCAGATGACACCACCCTTATGGCAGAAAGTGAAGAAGAGCTAAAAAGCCTCTTGATGAAAGTGAAAGAGGAGAGTGAAAAAGTTGGCTTAAAGCTCAACATTAAGAAAACGAAGATCATGGCATCTGGTCCCATCACTTCATGGGAAATAGATGGGGAAACAGTGGAAACAGTGTCAGACTTTATTTTTTTGGGCTCCAAAATCACTGCAGATGGTGACTGCAGCCATGAAATTAAAAGACACTTATTCCTTGGAAGAAAAGTTATGACCAACCTAGATAGCATATTCAAAAGCAGAGACATTACTTTGCCGACTAAGGTCAGTCTAGTCAAGGCTATGGTTTTTCCCGTGGTCATGTATGGATGTGAGAGTTGGACTGTGAAGAAGGCTGAGCGCCGAAGAAATGATGCTTTTGAACTGTGGTGTTGGAGAAGACTCTTGAGAGTCCCTTGGACTGCAAGGAGATCCAACCAGTCCATTCTGAAGGAGATCAGCCCTGGGATTTCTTTGGAAAGAATGATGCTAAAGCTGAAACTCCAGTACTTTGGCCACCTCATGCGAAGAGTTGACTCATTGGAAAAGACTCTGATGCTGGGAGGGATTGGGGGCAGGAGGAGAAGGGGACGACAGAGGATGGGATGGCTGGATGGCATCACGGACTCATTGGACGTGAGTCTGAGTGAACTCCGGGAGATGGTGATGGACAGGGAGGCCTGGCGTGCTGCGATTCATGGGGTCGCGAAGAGTTGGACACGACTGAGCGACTGAACTGAACTGAACTGAGTGCTCATTACTTCCTCCAGCCATCTGATGGATTCAATACTATGTTGCTTGGAAAGCCCACACTGTAACATTATTAGAAACAACATTAATATAACATGTACATCAGCTCCTTTAAAACTCACAGGAACCCCTATGAAATGGGTCCTCTGTCCGCATTTTACAGGTGAAAAAGCCAAGGGCCAGAGAGGTTAAGGAACTTGCCCAACATTGCACAGCTCACAGCTCAGAGCCTGGATCTGAACTCTGGGTGTCTGTCTCCAGAGTCCAGACTTTGAACTACGACAGTGTGTTGCCTCTTGGTAAATACCCTGGGGGTTTGTATTGGGCATTTTCTGTATTCCAGGCAGTGAGGGGCTATGGATGAAGGCCACACAGATGGGACAAATTCATACCCATAACCAGGCTTCCTTGGTTCTTTAGAAAAAGTGGGTGGGAGTGGGCAGACTCCAGAAAGATGGCATGGCCACATTGTACTTCCTGATGTTGACTGGCATGACTTGGTCGGTTTAGCCACAGTTTCAGCTTAGCTGGAAAATGGAGGATCCCAGCTGGGATTTACGTGTATCTGTGGCTGCTGTCCACCAGACCCAGAGTGCGCCCAGCATGGGCATCTAGCTCGGTGATGCCTGGTCCGGCCAGCAGGCTGCACTGAGGGTCCCCGGGCCAGATAGGAGACTGCAGGGCTTGGCTGGGCGAGGCGGAAGGGCGAGGGCCTTTCCCTGGAAACAGTCCGCTAGGGCAGCCGCGTGTTCTTCCCATGACATCACGCTGCCTCAGACCGTATGAGGCCAAAGATTCTTGGAATGCCTGATTCACCCTGGAACCAAAATAATACCTCGTATTTATAATGTGCCTTTGTTCCCCAAAGGCTCTCCCGGGTTTGATTGTATTGTAATGTCAGTTAGCCTTATGATCTTGGCAAGAATGCGGAGAAGGTGGGAAGCCACCTAAGGAAATGCCTTGAGTGAGGATCTGGTGTTCCCATTCTGCAGACAGGAATGCTGAGACATGGGGAGGTGGGTGCTTTGCCCAAGCTGCCCAGCTGATTGGTGCTGTGAGCCCTGGATTTCCAGGGGGTGTTTGAGAGGAGGCCCTCAGAAATGCCCTGACTGTGGAGTGAGACTCAGAGACCCATCTAATAGCCCAGAGAAAGTGGTTTCCCCATGGCCGTCTGTGCTGCCCTAGGATAGAGGTGGGTGGAAGGAGCCCACAGCTCTTCCCCACCCCGAGTGCAGGGCTGAAGCCAGCGGGCCACCTGAAAACTCCAGCTCCCCCCAGCCCTGTCCCACGGGCCCTAGCCGCAGGAACTAGCAGACTGTGGTGGGGAAAGGACTGTTCCCAGCGCAGATGGAAACCCAAGGGCCACATGTGGCTTCTGTGGTTTTCCCCAGACACACTGGAGCCAAGGCTGGAAGGCCGGATTTCCAAACCTCGACCCAGAACGCCCGGTCCAGAGCCCTCCCAGGCTTTCCCCTCTCTCAGGCCTCTCAGCCTCCTTTGTCCCCAGTGGCCTCCGGCTCAGCCTTTGTTTCTGCACCACGTGTGTGGTGTGTGCCAAACCCATGACCCCTCCCCCACTGGCCTTGGCCATGGCCTGGGGTTCTCCAGATTTGGGTCCCTCGCTCAGCGGTGGTGTGCAGGCCGCCCCACGCCCTCAGGACTCAGGTGCGTGCGTGCGTGCTCAGTTGCTCAGTTTGTCTGACTCTTTGTGACCCTAGGGACTGTAACCCACGGAACTCCTCTGTTCGTGGGATTCTCCAGGCAAGAATACTGGAGTGGATGGCCATGCCCTCCTCCAGGGCATCTTCCCGACCTTGGGGTCAAACCCAAGTCTCCTGCGTCTCCTGCATTGGCGGGCGGATTCTTTACCACTGTGCCACCTGGGAAACCCCAGAACCCTGGAACAGGCAGCAAAACCTTGAGGCAAGAGAGCGTGGTGGTTGAGGGCACTCATTCTCAGGCCAGACTAACTAGGTTCAAACCAAGTGCTGCTTCTTGCAAGCTGTGTGGCCTTAGGCAAGTGCTCACCTTTCGATGCCTCACTGATGTCTCTGTAAAGCAGAGTGAACAGCGGTCCTGCCCTCCTGGGGTAAATGAAAGCTGTGCTGGCCCCGTGGTTAGCGCTCCATACGTGTTAGCGTGTTTTCATTACTGTCGTTCCGCATCTTGTGATTTCGGCTCCAGTCCCGTTCCTCGGGGCAGCCCTCCTGGCAGGGCTGGCTTCTCGGGTGTGCAGTCTGTGGTCTCACGCTGCAACTCGCGCTCCCAAGGGCTGTGCTTGGGTTAATGCTCTGCTGTAGCTGCCAGGACAGTTTCTGAACAAGAGGCCCACATTTTTGTTTCTGCGCAGAGTCCCACAGATCGTGGGGCCAGTCCTGTGTCCAGGATCAGACTAGAACAGACCTCTGTGCTATTCTCTGCCTCCCTTCCTCCATGACTCTTGTGCCTGGTTGTAGCCAGATACCTGTTTCTGTAATTAATGGAATGGTGTCTATCTCTCTGCATGGATCCTAAGCTCTGTAAGGACACAGCCCTGTATCAGAGTCATTGCTGTTTCCCCAGCACCTGGCTCGCTGGGGCTCACTTCAGGCATGAATGAGTGCCCAGCCCCACCACAGACCCCTGGGGGAGATTTAGAAAAGGCTCTGAATAAAGTAGATGCTTTTAAGGGTGTGCAAGAGGAATGCACAAGGCCATAGGTGGCAGAGACTAGGAAAGCCAGACTATGATCTCATTAGGAGTTTAGAGATAGAGGAGGCATCCTGGGAGCTGGGGGAAGGCTTCTTGGCAGATCTGGCCCTCGAAGCCTGGGTAGGTTAGGAAAGGTGTTTAGAGACTCCTTAAAGCCAGCTAAACAGCTTTTGTCATACACACTGCCCCCCCCGCAAGCCCAGCTTCCCTCAAAGTGTTCGAGGAACTGCATAGCCTTGGGCAAGCCCATTGATACCTCTGCTTAACCTCCAGGCAGAGCCAAATCTCGGAACAAGTTTAATTAATGAAGCTGCCTTTTCCCCTCTTCCTTCCTTCGTTCATTCAGTTCTGTAGTTGGTGAGGAAAGTCTTTTCTCTGACTCAGGGTCCAGAGTCAGACCCTCTCACTTCCATTCCAAGCATCCCTTTAGGCAGGTGACCATCTGGTTTCTAAAGCTTTCCATCCGTTCCGCGGAAGACTGAGCTCCTTGCATGAACTTTTGTCTCAGCTAAGCAGGGACCTCAGTCCTGAATCATTTCCTACCCGACTCTGAGCGAAAGGGGAGCCCCACAGTCTGCCGGCGTGGGAGCCTCTGAAGCTTGGCTGACCGTCCACGGCGGCAAGAGTGTTCCTGAAGCACGCAATGCTGCTCGTGGGTTGTCAGGGGACCTGGTGTGGGAGTGAGCCAGCCAGGGTGCTGCGGTCCCTGCACCCTGTGGTTGATGGCAGTTACAGGCGGTTCCGTTGTCTAAGTGGCTAGTGATGCTCCGGTTCTCCAGACCTGAGACCTCCTGAGGCCTCAGAATAGTCATGTGAGATCCAGCTGTGCAGTGTCTCAGGCAGCACCTGACAGCAGAAACACACATCCGAGGTCCCGGACAGGCTTTGCCACTAACTAGCTGGACAGCCTGAAGGGGAGCGAAGCAAGCTCTCTGAGCCTTGGCTTTCTCATCCGTAAGACTGTCGTGCTGGCGCTTGTGTATATCTTCACAGCCACCTGTGAGCTGGAGGCCAGTACTGCTAGGGACAGAGACACAGAGGGGTGAAGCCCTGCACCCCCCACCCCCCACCCCCGCCCTGAGCCAGGCTCGGAGCTGACTGTAGTCCCACAGACAGACAGACAGACAGAGGAGGAGTGTCCTGCAGAGCAGACTCTGGATTTCCAACACCTCTTTCAGCCCCGAGTGTTTGTTATCTCAGTGAACGCAGGCTACTCTGATCATTGTGGTTTAAACCAATATCATGTCTCCCTCCGTTGGCTCCCTGAAGAGGGAAGTGCGTCTCCTCTATGCTTTTCCTTGCTAAGCTTCCCATTCTCTGCAGACTGGGGCAGCTGTGTGTGGCGGGCGGCCCTTGTTTCCGCGCCCCGCCTGCCGAGCTCATTTCAGTGCAGCCCCTGCTCGGCTCAGGGGCTGGGGCAGAGGAGGTGGGGCCCCTGTGGGGCGTGTGTAGGTGGGCAGGACTGGAGGCGCCTGAGCTAGTAATGAGCAGTCATCACTTTTTCTGAAGGCAAGAAATACGAGCCCGTGCATAGTTTTCCAACCGCTTGCCCTTGGAATTTTGCTTTCAGAAATTTTTAAGCAGACCTACAAATTATGTGGTGAAGTGTCCGACATTGTGAGAACCATAATAAGTCGGTGGCCCTCCGAATATCTCGTTGGGAAAGATTATGAAATAAAAAATCAACAGAGAGACGTTTGTCTGCCTTCGGACTGCTGTTAAAGTCGTTTTTAAAAACAAAATCTGAAGTTATTCTCCATACACCCACCTCCCAAAATGCAGCTGTGGTCTTCCGAGAACTTTTTCTTCTTCTTCTTAATAAAAGAGAGCAGTCTGAGAGTGAAATAAGACATCTGATTTCAGAACCCGAAAAAGAAAGAATAAACTAAATGAGTGATGGAAAAAACATACTGACAATTTCCATTCGCAAAAAAAAGAAAAAAAAGCATTATTTTCCTAACAGCAGGTGTTGCCAGGAGCGCAAATGGAATATTAATCTTATCTCCTAAGCCACGCCCCCTGCCCCCCCCAACCAGGGAAAGCTACCCCCCACCGCGAGATTCGAACATCCTGAGCAGAAGTCCTGAGGAGGATTTCTGCCCTTTCTGGCTGGCACGGCTGCACGTCTGATACGTCTCCAAAACCTGGACCCACATATCCGGGTATCAGAGACCAAATGCAGCTTCCTTCCTCGCCGCTGGGAGCAACAGCGGCTCATCCCGGATCAGCCAAACCTAAACCCACAGGTTTCATGGGGAGCCGCCAGCTGGCCCCTGAAGGAAGGTATCGACGAAACCCAGGGCCAGCAAACAGAAGAGAGGAGTTGGTTTTGGCTGGCTCAGCCAGCGACCGCTGACAAATATTTGTGAATGGCCAGAGCCGGGGAGCTGGGCCTCCATTGTTGGAGCCCGAGGCCCAGCCCCAAGTCTGGTCCTTGGGCTAAGGCCCTCTCAGTCTGTTCCCAGGCCAACGACATGGGCCTCGTGGGGTCATCGGCACGGCGGGTCTCCATGGTAGCTCAGCCCTTCTCTACTGAGGGGGCTGAATCTGAGGGCACGTGGGAAACAGGAGGGTGGACGCTTGGGAGCTGTGACCTGCCGACTTGGCTGGACACACTCCTGAGAGCCTCTGCGAGGCCCTCTGCTGTGGGGCTTCTCTTCAGTGAGCCTCAATTGCCTTATCTGTAAAATGGGAAGAAAGGTTCTTGACTGACCAGCACATAGAGACCAGTCCCAACAGTCACTAACCCTGAAAACTAAGCAGGAAAAGGGGCTCCGTGCCCTGTGCCCCTCCTCCAGGGACACCTTCCCTGCCCTTCTAGGGGCCACCCAGCCAACTTCTTTTGCCATCCAGCCCCATAGCAGCCCACCTCCTTTTGCATTCATAAGTCTTGTCTCTGCGTTTAGGAGCAGACTCTCAAAGGTGGACCCCCAAGCCTCTCCTTCCCTCCTGCAGACATCACTCCACATGTACAAAGGAGCTGCCACTCAGGCAGAGTGAGTCTGAGAGCACCCACTGGTGCTCAGCAACCTGGGACATTCTTCCTGGTCATTGCTTTGTTGACAGGACTGGCTGGCTCCAAGATCTTTTTTAAATTTTTTTATTTGGCTGCATTGGGTCTTAGTTGCAGCACGAAGGATCTTCACTGGGGCACACAGCCTCTTTAGTTGCGGCAGGCAGGGTCAGTAGTTGTGGCTTAGTTGCCCTGTGGCATGTGGGATCCTAGTTCCCCAACCAGTGATCAGACCTGAGTCCCCTGCATTGCAAGGCAGATTCTTAACCACTGGACCACCAGGGAAGTCCTTCCAAGGTTTTTTGAACCAGAAGAACATGGAGTTCCAGGCGCCACACAATTTCCAGAAAACAATAGCAGAAGCTTTGCAAGACCTAGGCTGATTTCTTTCTAAGATCTTAACTACCATGTAGAAATTACCTCCTTTCTCCTCTGGGTGGAAAGAGGTGGGATTTTTTTGAGAGATGGGGAGGAGGACTGGGAGGATGATGGGCAGAGAGAGGGGAATTCCTGATACAGCAAGTGGGAAGCCAGTTTCAAGACAGATCCTGGGAAGGCCTTGGTCAACCGTCCTTTGGGGGGCATTCTTTGGGGCTATAGCGGCAGGCAGCACAAAAATTCTAAATAAGGATGACAGAAGTTGTGAGAATCAAGCATTATCTGCCAGGGAATTTCCAAGGTTCTTCTCTGGGCTTAAAAATTACTCACACTCAAAGAACAAAGAGAGTGGAAGGAAAAAAGGTCAATCAGTGTAAAGTAGCTATTTAAAATCATAAAAGATGACGCCGTTTAAGTGGTGCCTTCAATATGTCAGCAAATTTGGAAAACCCAGCAGTGGCCGCAGGAATAGAAAAGGTCAGTTTTCATTCCAGTCCCAAAGAAAGGCAGTGCCAAAGAATGTTCAAATTACTGTTCAGTTGCACTCATTTCACATGCTAGCAAACTTATGCTCAAAATCCTTCAACCTAGGCTTTAGCAGTTCATGAACCAAGAGCTTCTAGATGTACAAACTGAGTTTAGAAAAGGCAGAGGAACCAGAAAACCAAATTGCCAGCATTCACTGGATCATGGAGAAAGCAAGAGAATTTCAGAAAAACATCTACTTCATTGACTACGCTAAAGCCTTCGACTGTGTGGATCACAACAAACTGTGGGAAATTCTTGAAGAGATGAGAGTACCATACCACCTTACCTGTCTCTTGAGAAAGCTGTATGTGGATCAAGAAGCAACAGTTAGGACTGAACATGGAATAACTGGTTGATTCAAAATTGGAAAAGGAGTACGACAAATCTGTATAGTGTTCCCCTACTTATTTAACTTCTATGCAGAGTACATCGTGTGAAATGCAAGGCTGGATGAATTACAAGCTGGAATTAAAGATTGCCAGGAGAAATATCAACAGCCTCAGATATGCATATGATATTACTCTAGTGGCAGAAAGTAAAGAGGAACTGAAGAGCCTCTTGCTGAGGGTGAAAGAGGACAATGAAAAAGCTGGCTTGAAAGTCAGCGTTCAAAAAAATTAAGATCATGTCATCCAGTCTCATCACTGCAGGGCAAACAGAAGGGAAAAAAATGGAAACAGTGACAGACTTTATTTTCCTGGGCTCCAGAATCACTGCGGACAGTGTCTGCAGCCATGAAAAGACACTCAGAAGGAAAGCTATGACAAATCTATACAGCGTATTAAAAAGCAGAGACGTCACTTTGCTGATAAAAGTCTGTCTAGTCAAAGCTATGGTTTTTCCAGGAGTCATGGATGGATGTGAGAGTTGAACGAAAAGAAGGCTGAGCGCTGAAGAATTGATGTTTTTGAACTGTGGTGTTGGAGAAGACTCCTGAGAGTCCCTTGGACAGCAAGGAGATCAAACCAGTCAATCCTAAAGGAAATCAACCCTGAATTTTCGTTGGAAGAACTGATGCTAAAACTAAAACTCCAGTACTTTGGCCACATGATCCAAAGTGCTGACTCATTGGTAAAGACCCTGATGCTGAGAAAGATTGAAGGCCAAAAGGAGAAGAGGGCAGCAGAGGATGAGATGGTTAGATAGCATCACTGACTCAGCGGACACGAATCTGAGCAAGCTCCTGGAGATGGTGAAGGACAGAGGAGCCTGTCGTGCTCCAGTCCCTGAGGTTGCAAAATGTCCAACACAACTTAGCAACTGAACGAAAACAAAGTTTAAAAAATAAAAGTAGAGAGAATTTAGAAAAAGTCTCGACAAAAAGTCCTGGGGAGTTGGTGGGCTGTGGAATTTCGTCTGCTCTCCCAGGGCTTCTCCGAATAAGGGGGTCCAGACCCCTGAGCTGACCTGTGTCTCGGGTGTCCGGCACACGTGAGGGCAGTTGGTGGTCTTGGGAGGAGCCCAGCTCAGTGAGTCACCTTGCTGGTGGGGCCCAGCTTGTCCCTGTTGCCCTTTGCCCAGGTGCCCATGCTGATGGATTCCCCTGCTATGAATGCAGACTTCTTCCAGAACTTAGTGTTAGGCCCATGCTGGTTCCTGTGTTTCGAATGAGACCATTAGGGAAGGAAACGAAGGCCTTAGGCCTGTTGGTGGTGGTGGTGGTGGTGGGCTTGGATGAAGGAGCTGCCTCTTTTGACTCTGTGCCGTGCCGCGCTGAGTCACTTCAGTCATTTCTGACTCTGTACCACCCTGTGGACTGTAACCCGCCAGGCTCCTCTGTCCATGGGATTCTCCAGGCAAGAATACTGGAGTGGGTTGCCATGCCCTCCTCCAGGGGATCGTCCCGACCCAGGGATCAAACCCACGTCTTCTTATGTCTAACCTGCACTGGCAGGCGGGTTCATCGCCACTAGCGTCACCTGGGAAGCCCTATTGACTCAAATCATTAAAATAAACACATCTAAAACCCCTGGATTTTTGTGTATACAGTCAAACACAAGAGAACACTGAAGGGCAGAGAGAAGGCAGACTGGCTGGGGCCTTGGCCCCTGAGGGGCGACACAGCAGTGAGTGAGTTTTCTTCTAAGCCTCATTCATCTCAGACTTGGAGGGAACGTATTTAGCAACCCAGAAACACCCACAGGTGCAGACAGACCAACATGGCCCCAACGGAAGCCTGCCCTCTGCAGCCAGCGAACCAGAAAGGAACAGCCTCTTAAGACAGAGAACTCTTCGGCAGAAGCTGCTCTACTTCAGGCAAATGCCCTAGAAAAAACTAGCTCCATCCCACCTGTGCCAGAAGGGACAAATGAAGGACCAGGATTCCACCTTCGCCAGGCTGTGATGAGGCACCCAAAGCCCACCAGGGTGGGGTCAGGGAAGCCGAGTGGGAAGCCCCACTCCAGGGGCTGGGTTGGGACTCATGCCTGGGGGTTACTGACCAGCCCTGCCTGTGTCAGTGGAAGCTACATGGGGAGCAGCAGGGAGGCACCCTCCTCCTCCTAGCCAGGGAGCTGTCTGTGTGAGGACCCAGAACCCCCACCGTGGGCGGCATGAAAGAGTACCCGCCTTGCTGCATCAAAGAAGGCCTGGTGGGGAACCTGACTTCTCCCCCTACCCTGCAGTAATGAGACAGTGCAGCTCTTTCTACTACCAGACCAAGGTCAGAGGACGCCAGCAGGAGAAGCCAGCCAAACAGGAAGAGTTGATTAAGTCGAATGTCATAACATAATACCCAACCTGTCCAGCTTTCAACCAAAAATCTCCTGTCATACCAAAGCCTTGAAAGATCTCACTTGAATGAAAAAAGACAATACATGTCAATACCGAAATAACAGAAACGTTAGAATTGTGTGACAAAGCAGCATAAAAATGCTTCAAAGAGCAACTCCAAACCCTCTTGATACACCAAAAAAAATAAAAAAATATATATGTGTGTGTGTATATATATATATATATATATATGTCTCGGCAAAGAAGTAGGAGATACAACAAAGCATCAAATGAAAGGGAAGAACCAGTGTTCTGGAAAAGAAACAACAGACATGACCTAGTCTGAGCAACAGTGAGAAAATAGAAAAGAATGAAATGAGCTTCACAGACCTAGAGGACCGTAACCAAAACTCCAACAGGCAGGTCATCTGGGAGGTAGCAGAAAAAAAGGGTGTAACTGAAAATGACCCAAAGAAACAATGGTTGAAAACTTCTCGTGCATTGCTAGTGGGAATGTACAATGGTACAGCCTCTATGGAAAACAGTTTGATAACTTCTTTAAAAATTAAATATGCAATTACCTTTCAACACAGCAGTGGTGCTCACAAGCATTTATTCAAGAGCAATGAAAACTATGTCCACACAGAAACCTGTGAACAGATTTTCCTAGCTGCTTTCTGCACAACAGCCAATAATTGGAAACAACCCAGATGTCCTTCAGAGGGTAAATGACTAAACTCGCTGATATATCCACACTATGGAACACTACTCAGCAGTGAAAAAGGAACAGCTGTGGATACATGCAGTCACGGATGGATCGCCAGGGAATTATGCTAAGGGAAAAAAGCCAATCCCATTGGGTCACATACTGTATGTGTATAACATTCTTGAGATGATAAAATGGTAGAAATGGAAACTAGATTAGTTGTTGCCAGGGGCTAAGGAGGGAGGGAAGTAAGTGTGTCTATGAAAAGGCAGCAGAGCACAGGAGATGGTGGTGATAGAAATGTTCTATATCTTGACTGAGTCAGTGTCAAAAATCCTGGTGGTGACCTTGAACTATAGTTTTGCAAGATGTTACCATGGAAGGAAGCTGGGAAAAGGATACAAAAAAATCTCTTTGTATTCTTTCTTACAATTGCATGTGAATCTATAGTTATCCCACAATAAAAAGTTTAGAAAAATAAATTTATGTTCATTTAGAAAACACAAAAGAAGAAGAAAAATCCTCACCCCATCCCCCAGGGATAATGACTGTTAGCATTTTGTTGAGTGTCCTTCCAGATTTTTCTATGCGTATAAACACGTGCCATGAAAACTAACACTGGGCTGCACACACAACACACTCGGCACAGAGTGAGCTTTCTCACCACGTTCGTTGTTTCACTGTCCGTTTTTATCTGTTCTAAACACAACTGTGATGAACACCCCTATGCTTTTTTTTTTTCATCCCTATGCTTTGATAATTTCCTTTGGATAAATTGTCACAAGTGGATAAATTACAAGGGCTAGGGGTTTACATGTTTTAGAGGCTTTTGTAACAAATCGTTGAAGTTTCCTCCAAAAACATACTCATTTCTGCTTCTAGTATACAGTGTGTTATAAGTTACTGTTTGTGTGGAAACAAAAAGAAACCTATACACTTGTCTCTCACTTGGCAGCTTTATTTTTAAACGTTTTTAAAAGCGCTTTTTTACATGTTATTTTCGGCTGTGCTGAGTCTTCGTTGCGGCGGGTGCTTTTCTCTGTTCGCGGCGAGTGAGGAGCCCCTCTTCGTTGTGGTGCACGGACTTCTCTCCCTGGTGCCTTCTCCTGTGCAGCACAGGTTGTAGGTGTGTGGGCTTCAGCAGCTGCGGTTCCCAGGCTCTAGAGCACAGGCTCAGTAGTTGTGGCTCAGGGGCTTAGGTATTCTGCAGCATGTGAGATCTTTCCAGACCAGGGATTGAACCTGTGCCTCCTACATTGACAGGTGGAGTCTTTACCACTGAGCCACCAGGGAAACCCTCACTGAACAATTTTAACTCTGCCTGTAAACCCTGCCACCTAGGTAAAGCTTTTCTTTTAATTTCTTAATTTTTATACAATGTTTAAAAGTTACTTTCTATTTACAGTTATTGCAAAATAGGGATTATATTCCCCAAGTTGTATAGCACATGCTTGAGCTTATTTTACACCCAAGAGTTTGTGCCTCGCACTCCCCTGCCCTTATATATAGCCCTTCCCCACTGGTAACGACTAGTTTGTTCTCTACATCTGTGGGTCTGCTTCTTTTTTTGACCACACGAGAGATCGAACCTGTGCCCCTTGCAATGCAAAGGCAGAGCCCTAACTACTGGATCACCCGGGAAGTCCCTCTTGTTTTCAGTTATATTCATTAGTCTGTTGTATTTTTTAGATTCTACATATAAGCGATATATCAAGTATTTCTCTCTGTCTTTTCCCTCTTAGTATAATGCCCTCCATGTCCATCCATGTTGTTGCATATGCAAATAGTCATTGTTTTTTTGTGGCTGAGTAGTATTCCATTGTGTATGTACCACAACTTCTGTTGATGAACACTAAGGTTGTGTCCATGTCTTGGCAATTACAAATAATGCTGCTAGGGAATATTAAGGTGCATATATCTTTTCAAATTAGTGGTTTTGGTTTCTTCAGATATATACACAGGAGTGGAGTTGCTGGGTCATATGGTAGCTCTATGTTTTATTTTTTGAGAAACTTCCATACTGTTCTCCACTGTGGCTGTACCACTTTATATTCCCACTAACGCTGTACAAGAGTTCCCTTTTCTGCACATCCTCGCCAACATTTGATACTGGTAGAAGACAAGCTTTTCAGTGAAAAAATTTTCATTAATTTTAATGGGAAAATGATCCATTTAACCCCAAACCCAGGATACCCCCAAATTTTCAGAGATACAAAATGATCAAGTGAACATCGAAATTGAGTTTATGTAAGTAATGATAATTTTAGAGCAAGTAAATACAGTTTGTTCATAAAATGCAATGCAGTGAAGGTCTGTTGTATTGGGCAAAGAGATGGATCACAGAATGGGATGGGAGCCTCATTTGCTAGAATGTGGAGCTTCTCTCCGTAAACGTTCTTCACTCACTTTACAACTTTGAGAGGCTCATGGTTACCCTGTTCTCCAGCTGCACTTCAAATAAGGTTATGACGTGGGAAACACCATTAGGGCAAAACAGGTGGAATGCAGGAGCACTTCAGTGATGGAAGCAGCCCTTTGGTGCAAGACTGAAGAGTCCCCAGGATACCCCCCACCCCCTTGCTGTCTTTTAGTCTGCAGATCAAAACATGTGGGGTTTGTCCCATGATGCACAGCCCAGATTTGTTCCGTATGAGAATCTCTGGCTTCCCTGGTAGCTCAGCTGGTAAAGAATCCACCTGCAATGCAGGAGACCCCAGTTCGACTCCTGGGTCGGGAAGATCCACTGAAGAAAAGATAGGCTACCCACTCCAGTATTCTTGGGCTTCCCTTGTGGCTCAGCTGGTAAAGAATCTGCCTGCAATGCGGGAGACCTGGGTTCAATCCCTGGGTTGGGAAGATCCCCTGGAGAAGGGAAAGGCTAACCCATTCCAGTATTCTGGCCTAGAGAATTCCATGGACTGTATAGTCCATGGGGTTGCAATGACTGAGTGGCTTTCACTTACTCAAGGATGAGACTCTGCTTTGAAAGTGTCAAGTAAATCAGTGAGCCTGTTTGCCAAAAACTACCGTGTTAAATATCACGTCTGAAACCCAAGGCTCAGGCTGCCATAAGGTGATAGCAATAGATTAAGGCCCACCCTAACAGCTCCATTTTAACTTAGTCACAACTTTCAAAGGCCCTCACTCCAAATGCAGTCACATTCTGAGGTCCCAGGGGTTGAGGCTTCAACATACGAATTTGGAGGGAACACAGTTCAGCCTGTAATAATTTCTTATAGCATTTTAAAAAATTGCTCATTTATTTATGTTTGGCTTCATTTGGGTCTTTGTTGCTGCACAGACTTCCTCTAGTTGCGGCGGTTAGCGGGGTGGCTGCCCTCTAGTTGCACAGGGTTCTCACACCAGTGGCTTCCCTTGTTGCAGAGCTCACAAGGGCATTCAGGCTTCCGTAGTTTCAGCTCACAGGCTCACGACTGTGGTGCACAGGCTAAGTTGCTCTGTGACATGTGGCATCTTCCTGGAACAGGGGTTGAACCCGTGTTCCCTGCATTGGCAGGCAGATTGTTAACCACTAGACCACCAGGGAAGTCTTCTTATAGCATATTTTGTTCATGGCTTGGGGGTGAAAATGTCAGTGTACCTAAAGAAAGGTTGTTTAACAAATGGTATAACTGTTCACGGGCCATGATGGTTAAAACATCATTAATAGAATGCTTGTTAGCTGAAGCTTCCCTTGTGGCTCAGCTGATAAAGAATCTGCCTGCAAGGTGGGAGACCTGGGTTCGATCCCTGGGTTGGGAAGGTCCCCTGGAGAAGGGAAAGGCTACTCACTCCAGTATTCTGGCCTGGAGAATTCCATGGACTGTATAGTCGGACTGTAAGAGTTGGACACAACTGAGCAACTTTCACTATCCAGTGCAGTTCTGTGTGGACATCTTTACTGCAACACGCATAGAATGTGTTCACAAAATGGGAATGGTTGCTTCAAGAAATATGGTGGGGTATCTGGGGACAGTCAGGAGGGTTCGCTGTCTACTCTAATTGTATCACTTTAATTTTGTTTCCTACACATGTATTTATGCATATTCTAATAAGAGAATAAAATACTTATTTTAAGTCAAGAGTTGACTTAAATCCTGAGTGATCATAGGGACCTATCTGTCATATTCTCTCCCGTAACCCCAGGCCCCATTGCAGAGCCTGGTGCATAGGAGGCCTTCAGTGAGAGTACTGAAGGAATGAAGAAATGAATTCCTCTGCAGGTATTTGGACATAGGGACTCTGGCCAGTGCCCCCAGTGACCCTCTTTTGTCTTTCCCCTTTGTTTGGCAGGCGGCAGCAGAGACCCCCAGGAGGGAACAAGCCTCAACAGCACGGTGACCACCCGCCGGGCAGTGCCAAACACAACAGGGACCACCAGAAATCCTACCAGGGGGGCTCGGCACCCCACCCCTCAGGGAGGTCCAGCCACCACGGCTACAGCCAGAACCGGCGCTGGCACCACAGCAACATGGAGCATCCTTCCGGCGACAAGGGGAAGGCAGGCGCCCACCGCAACGCCAAAGAGACCGTGCCCACGGAGGGCCCCAGACTCGAGGATGCCCTGGGGGATGCTGGGCACGGCGGCCTCGAGTCCCCCCGCAGCCCTGATGCCCTGGCCCTAGCGGCTTCCGAGAGGCTCACCCTGCTGCAGCCGGGGTGTCCAGAGGCCGAGACAAAGCTTAAAGACAGTATTATTCCTGAGCGCGGCGGGGAGCGCCCCAAAATTACCCTGCTCCAGTCTTCCAAAGACAGGCTGCGGCGAAGGCTGAAAGAAAAGGTACCGGTAATTGAATTTTCCTTGTTCTCTTGCACCAGGGAGGACAGCACGAGGTAGGCACCTGGGTGGAAGGGCTTGGGGGTGTGGGCGTGGGGAGCCTTGTGGAGGCAGAGACCAGCACCTGCTGTCTGCTGTCCGAGAGAGCCCTGGTCTGCAGAAGGCAGACCCATGGCCAGCTCTGCATGTGAACTCCCTCCAGCACGTTCCACCCTCCAGGAGGCTCAGCTGGACACCTGGTACCAGTCCCCAGCCTGAGAAGGGAGGGTGGGGGAAGAGGCATGTGCCTCCAGGTGGCCAGGAGGGTGGCAGAGAAGGCCTGGTGCCCCTCCACCCAGCATTATCTGGGGGCGGATGCCGGCCTGTTAGTGCTAAAGGGCATCTGGGGGAAACACAGAGCCTATGAGATAAGAATGCTTCTCCCCAAGGTGAGTACCAGCCAGGCTGTGCTTCCTGCCAGGCGAGAGCAAAGGTGAGCTGGACAGAGTGCAGCAGGCTGGCTTCAGCCTTGCCACTCCCCTCCCCAACAACCAGCAGCAGGGAGGAGCAGAGAGGGGGGCGGATTTAAGGAGGCACTCACTCTCAGCATCGCTCAGGTGCCCATCGTGCATGGGCATGGCCCTGAGAAGGAGGGCCTCCTTAAATTTGGAACGAGCTCTCATTCCTCACCCTCCTCCTGCCCTGGCCTCCAGAGCTTGGTTCACACATTCAGGAAGAGATGCCCCGAGCCTCCAGAGGAGAGCTGGGGCTCTGTCCCTGGCAGCATTGGGTCCACTCTGCTCACCCTGGCTCCCCATCCCCAGCCACGGGTGTAAGGTCACCTTGGAGAAGAAGTATTCCCAGGAAAGGCCAGCTTGCCCCCAGCATTCCCAGGCACGGGGAGACTACGTGGAGTCCTCCTTGTGGGGCTTCTGCGGAGCTCCAAGTTCCGGGCTTCTCCCCAGCCCCTCTCTCCTGCCTTCTCTCCTCCAACTTTCACCTCCGAGGGCCAGGTCCACACCCAATCAGTACAAGGCAGGTCAGACCTCTTCCCCGCTCAATTCCTGAAGCTGACATGCTGCTCCTGGCGTCCCTTACAGCCCTGAGTGCCCACCCATACTCCCCACAGGGCAGGCACTGTGAGGTCCTGGAGAAAAGCATCCTTCATTTCCTTACGTCCCAAAGGTAGGAGCCTGGAGAGGTTCTCAAGTGTACACTGTGTGTGGTCTCTGCCTGAAGACTTTCCTGGACAGATTGCTCCAATCCAGCCAGAGAGAGAATTGCTAAGTTCTCTTCGGTTCTGCTAAATGCAGCCATGGTGCCACAGAGCGAAACAACACAGGCTTTAGAGTCAAGCAAACTAGCTGGGTCCTCACTCTGCCTTTGATTGACTAGGTGGCCTTGGGCAAGCCACCTTGCCTCTCTGTGCCCCCAGTGTACCCATCTGTAAAATGGGTGTCACACAGTGGTGTAATACTGCCTTGTAGACAGACTGAAGGTCAAATGTCATAACCTGTCAGAAGACCCTTGTGGGTGATTATTCTATATACCGACCACTATTCCTGCCCGTGGTTGGGATGGGGCAGGAAGAGAGAGATAGAACAGGTAAGGGAGATCCGTGATGCGCGTATTTCAGCTGCAAAGACTGCCCTCAGGTCCAGCCTCCTGAACTCCTGGACCAGGAGGGCGTGGGCTCGGGCAATGGCAGGACTCAAAGAAAGCTATATAGACCATCTAATCTAACCTCCTCATGTAACTGGGAGGAAACTGAAGCCCAGGGAGTGAAGCCACTTCCCAGAGCCATCCAACTAGAGATAGAGACTAGGTTCAAGAGCCCCAGGCTGAGCCTCCCACCCAGGATTCTTCTGTTGATGACAGAATGGCAAACATGGGCGCCCCTCTGTGTCCCTGACCCTGCCCTCCAACCCTGGTTTCACATTCCAGCAGTTAAGTCCATCGCTTGTGGCCACCAGTCTCCTGTGTTTGAGTACATACTTCTGAGACTGTCGGATCCATTTTCTTCCTCGTGCAGCGCAGGTCTGGTCCCAGTTATAGTGAAACCTCTAGTGGGTGTAGGGTGTTTCATCTGAAATTTCCCTCCGGGAAGTGCCAGTTGTTTCCGCGGCACTTCGGAGGATTCCTTAGTGTGCAGTACTTGTAAAAAGCCAGCACGCAATGCCAAGGCCGTGTCACAGGGCTCCCTGTACCCAGAGAGCATGACAGTCCTCGGGCTGAAGTCCATCATGAGTCCAGAGCCGAGAGTCTGGAGGACTAGGTGTAGCCGCTCTGTGGGTACCTTTAACCAACACAGCAGGCATTTGGGATGCCACCTCCTTCCTGACCTACTCTTCCTACCCTTGTTTTCTCTTGGCCCAATTTCTTATCTGTTAGTTTACTTATTCTTTAATAAGGCTGATTAAATCATCTCTACATTGAGACATCTGATGGACAGGTAGACCCAACAAACCAAGCCAATGTACATGAGAAACCTGGTTAAGAGCTAGAGCTCACAAAAACAGGATCCACTCAGGGCGTCACAGGGGCCGAGCAGAAGGGGAACAGGGAGCCTGGGGCCCAAGGGTCCTTGGTGGAGGTCTAGAAGTGGCACGGGTCCATTCTGAGGATGACAGCCCTCCCTGCATGGAAACCTGGAAACCCTCAGCGGAAACCTGGGCCCCACTCAGGCACCGCTCGATTTGTCCCCTACGCCTCCCCCCTCCGCCCCCACCAGGATGAAGTGGCTGTGGAGACCACCAGCCCTCAGCAGAACAAGATGGACAAGTTGATTGAGATTCTGAACAGCATGCGGAACAACAGCAGCGATGTGGATGCCAAGCTCACCACCTTCATGGAGGAGGCCCAGAACTCCACCAACTCAGAGGAGATGCTGGGGGAGATCGTGCGCACCATCTACCAGAAGGCCGTGTCCGACCGCAGCTTCGCCTTCACGGCCGCCAAGCTCTGCGACAAGATGGCGCTCTTCATGGTGGAGGGGACCAAGTTCCGCAGCCTGCTGCTCAACATGCTGCAGGTAACGGGCGCCGACAGCTGCGCCTCCCACCCCGCCCACCGTGGGCCGGCTCTGGAGAGAGGGCTGCGGATTCTGACCACGGTCGGACTGCTCCCGAGTTCCACCCTTGCCCGATTAATTATAGAAAATAAAAAGGCACTCAGAGGGCAAGGGATGAGTGGCCAGATTTGCGTGTGTTTGTGTGAGGGCTCCATGGTTACGATGGACCAATATAATTTTATAGGTGCTTCGTGTGTAACCAGCCTTCCCCTCTGTTTCCATGATAAGAGGGCTTCCTCTTGTCTTAGACCGTTCTGTGCTTTGACCTCTCCGTGTCCCCTCCCAGCAGACACACAATGTGCCATGGACTTTTCTTTTCCTTCTCCTCCTCCCCCACCCCAGGACCACCCTCAGGCCCTGCAGTGACGCACTGCTTGTAGGTGGTGCTGAGATAGGTCTCAGCAAAAGGCATATAGCAAAAGGGCTTTGAGTTGCAAAGCTGCGGTCTGTCTGCTGATGCGCTGGGCTTCTTGAAACCTCTTCTGGGGCAGAGAGAGGTCAAAGGCCGTCTCGTTTCTTGGTGCCTCCCCACTCCAAGCCCATCTACCCGGAGAGCTTAATCCTTCCCCTCCCCTTCCTTCCTCTGTGGGTGCCGATGTCCAGCGATGGTTTTACTGGGGTGTGTGATGGGCATGGGCCCTTAAACTGAGTGCAGGGTTGTGTGATCTCCCAGGTGGGGAGCTGAAGGCTGTCTCTCTTCACCATGGTCACAAGGAAACCGGTCCCAGCTCTGGTAGCATCGTGAAGAGGCAGCAGGTGGCATAGGATGGCGGCCGTGCCAGGCCTGGGAGTGTCCTTGGAGACTCTTGGCTGGGGAAAAAAGTCATCTCTGCTCCTCCTCTGTACCTTAGACGGGTTGAGATATGCATTGAGTTTCAGCCCAGGTAGGGTAAAACAGGAGTTTGAAAGTTCCAGAAGTAGGATCACAGAGCCAGAAGAAACACCTGCAGGTCTTTCTTAAGGATGGTGACGATATAATAGATCATCCGAACCATGACGTTTCTGAGAGTCAGGGGCTGTATTCATCATCAGGCCTAGACCCCTCCCGGTGTCGACCAGGACATGTGGTCACCCTGGTCTTAGCCACCTGATTTCGCAGTCTCGGCCGTCCCTTCCCCAGGAACAGGGAGGGAGGAGCCCCCTCCGAAGGCTGCCCGTGGGCTCCATCCCGCCGCCCTCCCGTCTTCCCAGGGCGACTGCTCACTGCAACCCGAGCCGCGCTGGCCAGCCCGGGCTGCTTCTGTCCAGCTCGCAGCCCCGATCGGGTTCCCATTCCTGGATCGCCCACGCTCCCCGGTGACGAATTCCCGCATTACCTGAGGGATTTGCACGTCGGGCATGTTCCTCGTGGGCCGGAATGTCCTGGGAGAGTGTGGAGGGTGATGGCAGGGAGCAGCCTGTCTGCCACGTAGGGCCAGGCCTGGAGGGGGCAGAGTCGGGGGGGTGGTCAGGGACAGATCGACCTTTGGCCTTGGCTTTTGTGAAGAGAAGGGCCAGGATAGGGCAAGACTTCTGACGGTGGTTGCCAGCTCTGCGTAACCAGCCGGCGCCCGCGGTGGACACACACACACGGCGCAGGATGAGAGGCGTCCAGCTGGGAAGGACAGCTGGCTGCAGGGGTCACCTGAGATCCTGCCCGGGTCAGGCTTCTCTTCCAGTGGCCCACGGTTAGAGCGGCCTTGTTCACAGTATCCGGCAGAGCATCCGCACTGGGACGTGCTCAGCCCCAGTCAGTCCTTTAGCCCCCTACCCCCAACCTCTCCATTCCCGGAGAAGTGGACTGTCTTAGGCCAGCAGGATCACAGTGTCCCCTCGGCCCCCACTGCCCCCTTCATCCCTTCAGCCTCGGCTTAAGTGTAAGAGGGAGCTCCTTGAAGTGTGTAACCAGAGGGCTGGGGCTGGACCCTCAGGCCTCCTGGGTCGTGGTTCAAGGCCCCTTGGCCCCCACGGAAGGTGTGCTGGGTGTGCTGGACTCCTGGCCCACCCCCCATTACGAGAACCGGCCTTGCGGGCCCTGCTCCTCTGCTGCTGAGGAACTGCTGGGTTGGAGTAGGCTTTCCAGGCAGCATCACTCATAGCCATTCACCACCCCAGACCCACAAGGCTCAAGAAAAGAGAGCAGGAGGCGTAACTGATCAAACCCCACTTTCCTCGTGACCCACAGGAGTGTCTCTTTTCACCTGCTTTCTTTCTCTGGCAGACCTGATTTGTATCCCTTCCCTGGGCCCCAGCACCTTCCCCCCCGCCCCCCGCCCCCCTCCCCAGCCTTTCTCCTCTGAGGTTCATACTCAGCTGCACGCACTCAGAGTCCACTGTCTCTGGATCCCCAACCAGCCCGCAGTTCAGTTCAACCGCCCCGAGATGCCCTTCACGTGGCGAGGTTTCACCGCTCCCTCCGTTCTGAGATCTGGCTTAGTGATGCTGGCTGCATGATGCTGGCTACAAAGTGGACAGGCTGCAAGGCGCCCTGTGAACACAGCTCCCAGCAGCTGTCTTTGGATGTTTTGCCCTCCTTGGCCGAGCGCTTTCACTGTCTGGGCTTTGGCAGCGGGAGCTGGCAGCCCCAGAGGAGACGGGCAGGCTCTGATGTCGGGGACGTTGGCGTGGAGTGTGGGCTACCTGCCAAGCTGGGGCGCAGCCCCCAAGGAGAGCGAAGTGAGAGCGAACCCAGGGAAGGGTCAAAGGACCTTTCACCCCTCACAGCCAAACTCAGCTTTGTCATCTCAGGGAACCCAAAAGCACCGCCGTCGTGAGGAGCTCTGACAGTGCCAGAGATCTTGGGGTCCCAGGGGACCCCTGTCACCAGTCCCATGGCTCAGAAATCATCTTCAGTTTTCACATCTAAACTGAGTCTTTTTGCCTTAGGTGTGATTGTTTTCTAAGTAGTATTCTGGTAAGTAAAATTCTGCTTATTAAACAGGCATTTCTCAAATGTCTGTTAGGTGCCAGGCATGCATGTCAGTGCTTCTCAAACTTGTATTTGTATTTGAACCACTTGAGAGTCTATAAATAGAGGTTCTGATTCAGGAAATCTGGGTAGAACCTGAGATGCTACATTTCTAACAAGCCCCCAGGTGATGGCGGTGCTGCTGCTGGCCCAGGGACCACACTTTGAGTACTAAGACGTTGGATGACTGACGGTTTGTAGTGATGGGTCAAGTTCACAGGCAGGCCGACTGATGCACGCCTTTTAATGGTGTGATGTCAGAAGTGGGGACCCAGTCTGGGAATACGGAGTTCCAGGCACCAGGTTTTCTTCAGGGCCCTGTCTCTCAGCCTAGCTCTTCTTCGGCATCTCAGGGGGAGACGTTTTAAAACATACCAACATGGGGCTTCTCCCCCAGACCGACTGAGTTAGACTCCACAGCAATGGGCCTGGGCACCCTTTCTTGAAGAACCTCCCAGCTGAGTCTGCAGTGATGGAGTGCCCTGTTAGGAAGATGACTCCAGAGATGTGCTGTCTCCGCCACTGTTGTCACTTATAAACCGGTTGGCCTTGCCCATCACCCCATGAATCAGCCAAGAAATGGGTCCCAGGTACTGCGCTCTTTGCTGAGTGATGAGAAGGAGTCAGAGCCTGAGCTGGTGAGAGAGCTCCAAAAAGCAGGAGACGTTGGCAAGCGAGCGCATCCCTTCCCCTCGCCCAGCCTCGGGTGCCCCTCTGTGCAGCAAGGAGGCTGGCTTGGACCGTCGCAGGAGACCTCTCTCCTGCGCTTCGCTGTTCTGAGGGTCCTCCTGGGAAACCTCCACCCTCACGGGTCAGCCAGGTGGGGGCGGCCTCTCCCCTCCCGCGGGCCTGTTTCTCTCTGCTCTCAGCTCCATCCCCTGGGTCCTTTTCCTTTCACTTGTGGAAGCACCTATCACATGTTTTAGGAAAAGGGCCTCCCTCTTCAACTCCCCGGGGGCTGCCAGGCTCGGCCATCAGTAAAGCTAAGGAGGCGATTCGTGTCCCTTGCCCCACCCCTTCCCACCTGGCTCCCACGCTGCTTGATCACAAGGTCCCCACACCCATGAGAAGATGTGCACTGAGGGATTCTGACTCCTAGGAGAATGTGGGCGGCCCATAACCCCTGGGCTACGGAAGTCACCAGGACTCCGCCCTGATCTTTACCAAGGAATCATCATGGTACCAAGAGGGGACGGGGGGCTCTGGTGTCACTGCGAGGTGAAGAATGAGCGAGCCTCTTTTTATGGGACCTTTGGAATGACAGGAATTGGAGGCCTGAGCCCCCGCCGCCCAGCACTGCCCCGTCACCACCCTGGACCTTCCGCTCGGGCTCAGAGAGTGCTCCTTTGCTGAGATATGCTTGGGCAGTATCAGTTCAAGCCCTCCTCTGTTGAAATGTGTGTGCCCTGTTTAGCCAAGAGGTGTCTGCATCTGAGCTATGCAGAGCAAAGTATTATTAGAGCCGGCATCAGTGTGTCTGTAACTGAACCCTGCTCTCCCTAGCAACCGTTGTCAACAACACATCTAACAGAAGGAGGCGATACCTTTTTTTGAAGGAAAGAAAAAAAGAAAAACCTCATCTCACCAAGTCGTAAACACAGCAGGGCTGTTGTGAAAAGACAAGGCAAAATCAGAATCTGGAGTGTGACCAGGTTTCAAAATAAATTGCTCTCTGCCAGCAACTTCTAGAAGACAGCCTCTTAAAAAGCTGATCTGGAGCTAGAAAATGGATAAGTTCTGCAGAGCTTCTGGCTGGGTCACCGTTAAGCATCACGTTTGGGGCTTTTGACACACAGAAACTCAATCAGGTGGTGACAGGGGTTCAGTGGGGCCTCTGAAGGGTCTCTGGGAGTAATTTTAACTGGGGCACTCAAGACTTTCTGGTCTGGCTACCCCATCAGTAAATCAAAATACAAGCTGCATCTTCAAAACTTAGGTGATCCATTCATCCCACTTATACCCCATTTCTCCCATCTCTGCCTCCTGGTCTTAGTCCCATGCTTGCTGGCTTGGGCAAAGGCACTGGGCCATTCCATAATAAGGAACCTCCTTCTCTCCTGGTTATCTCGAGGTATCAGAAAAAGCAAAGGTTGTTCCTCTTTTCCCAAAATGTGGAGTTCTCAATCCCAATCTTTTTTGGAGGGAGGGAGAAGGACCAACCTTGATTCTTAGAGTTCTAACCAGAGTTGTAAGCTGAGTTGTAAGTTCCCAGCTGAGTTGTAAGTTCCTCGAGGGCAGGAATCCTGGCTGTGTGATGCTTGGTCCCCGGCTCCTGGCACCATAACTGGTACACAGTGGATGCTCAGCAAGTGCCTGGGGAAGGGAGGCACAGGGCCATCAGTCTTAGGTACCAGAGCTCCTGGTGCGAGACAGGCTTCTCAGCTCTTCTGAGCACTTTCCTCTGTGTGAACCTGGAGATTCTCTCCCCAGGGTGGCTTCCAGGGCAGGATCCATCCCCCATGTTTGTGGAACAGGACAGTGACTCAGTGAGGCTACCAAGTCATGGGGCTGAATGGGGGCGGTCAGTCCAGCACCCCAAGCTCTTGGCTTCTATGAAAATGTTACTCACTCAGTTGTGTCTGACTCTTTGCGACCCCATGGACTGTAGTTTGCCAGGCTCCTCTGTCCATGGGGATTCTCCGAGCAAGAATATTGGAGTGAGTAGCCATTCCCTTCTCTAGGGTATCTTCCCAACCCAGGGATCAAACCTGGGTCTCCTGTATTACAGGCAGATTCTTTATTGTCTGAGCCACCAGGGAAGACCCTTGGCTCCCAGACCACCCCCCTAAATAGGATATAAGGGTCAGAAAGTTGGGAAAATCAGGAATCCATCTCTTGAAGCTATCAGTGGGGATTTCAAAATCTGTGCTCCTAGAAGATATCCCACCGGATTTCCAATGCTGTCCGAGTCTCTGGGTTTTCCAGGCCAGTGAAGGGCTGAGGGTATCCAAGGAAACACCTCCGTGCCCCCGTCTGCTTTTTCCAGATGAAGCACACAGCCGTTCTTCCTGTGGCGAGCTCTCCCCTTGCACCCTCTTCCTAGGCCCGGAGCTCCGCCCCCGCCCCTGCACACCCACCGCTGAGCCGACGTGCACTCCAGGCATGTAAACTAATTTTACTGTTGGCCCAAGCCAGGCATACCCAGGGAGAGAAGCACATTGTTCTGTGCATTCCAGAGCCTGAGCAAAGCCCTGAGCTGTACCCACCCGAGTGCCCCTCCTCCGGTTGCAAAAAATCAGGAGGGAGAAAGCGAAGGGCTAGCAGGCAACTCGAGCGCTCTCCCCGCGGGTCAATCATGGAAGGTGACTTTTTTATTGTGTTAATCACTCAGTCGTGTCCGACTCTTTGCGACCCCGTGGACTACAGCCAGCCAGGCTCGTCTGTCCGTGGAATTCTCCTGGCAAGAATACTGGAGTGGCTAGCCATTCCCTTCTCGCCCACATTCCCTTCTCTCTTTTTTCTAAAAAGACTGTGGTTCCAATGGCACCCTGAGAGTTGTCGGCACCCTGCACCGGCCAGGCAGAGGTAGCACACACCTTGCCCGACAGTGGGCACCGGCAGGCTGGCCTTACGTGTCCTGTCTTTGGAGCTTGACCTGTGTAAGAGTCTGTGGCGGGCACAGCTCCCCCACTGGGGACAGAAACACCTGCCTGGTACCCAGGCTTTTCACCCACCGGACCAGAACCAGAAGAGGGACTGGCCGTGCCTCTGGCCAGCCTTGTTGCCCACACTTGCTTTGCAACGAGTAAACTTTTACCTTCTTGCTTCCCATCCTCACGTCTTCCTCTCAACAAGCACTTCTGGAGCACCTCCTGTGTACCACCGCTCAGCAGGGCCCACACGTGTGTCATCTCTGTGAATGCGCCCTCCCTTCTCGTCTCCCCCTAGTTTGTGTCACTGGGGGCACTGTCCCAAAGTCTGAGTTTTATTCAAGGATCCAGCTGGGGTGTCTCAAAGCCAGTTTTTCTGACTCAGTATGGGCACAGTGGCTTCTGAAAGGGCTAAATCTAAGGCTCCCTTCTAGAACTTCATTATGCCCTGCGGGACAGAGGCAGCCTATGATACAAACAGGAAAAAAAAGCATTTTGATTTTTTTTTTTAATCTGAAAATAAGCAGAGGAAAGGACAGCAGCCTGCCAGTTGAGGTTTTCTCATCTCAGAGGCAAGGTCACACCAAGTCCACCCATGGCAGGTTTCAGCCAGCATCAAAGGGCTGCTTTCAGGAGCCTCTGCCCATGAGGACAAAGGTGCCCTGGTGGGCAGGTGCTGGGACACCGGACGTCCTGCTCCCGCTCTCCTGTCTCTGGGCCTAGGAGCGTTCCTGGGGTCAGGAATTATTTCCCCATCACCCGTGTCCCTTGCCAGGCCATGTTCTCTTCCCTGCATGCCCTCACCCCCGACCCGGGCTTCGTTTTCCCTGCTAAATCCCCTGATGGGACTTGGCCGGACACTCCCCCTGTCTGAAGCTGCCATGCTGAGGCAGGCCCTGCAGATAAGTGGGTTATCGGAGAAGGCAGCTCGGGTGTCCCGGGCCCCAAAGGGTCACCCTTGGCCGGCTGGCAGCTCACCCCCAGCTCCTCCTCCCCGACTCCACCCCAGAGCCAGGCCAGCAAGGAGACAGCAGTTCCTTCCCCGCAGCTCAGTGAGCAGCCGGCCCCCAGCCGCCGCCGGGAATCTGAGCTATGCTAAGCCATCCAGATCGCCGCATCGCTGCCCTGCCCGGCCCAGACAGGGCGCCTCTACCTGCTGCGGCCGCCGCTGGAAAGCTGGCACCGCCTGGGCCGATGGAAACAAATCTCCCTGCAGGTTATGTAACCGCTAACCGCCCCGGCCCCGGCTCCCTGGGGAGAAGGCTCCCAGTCCCCACAGAAGGGAGAGCGGTGGGCCCTTGGCAGGGAGCGGACAGAGGATCATTCTTTCAAAGAGAAGCAAGTCATCCTGAGCGATTGCCCAAGGTCCTTCTCCAGACCCAAGGTCCTCAGTGCCCCCAGGGAGACCGATGTTCCCTGTACTTGCTGGCGGAGCCCGGAGGTCAGCCCAAGACACGAGCCCTAGACTCACAGGGGAGGTGAAGGCGAGGGGAGCAGGTCTTGCTGGGCTTGGTGTTTTGGTTTGGCTTTGTCTTGTAATAAGATAAATGCAACATGAAATCGGCCAGCTTAACCATTTTTAAGTGCGTGTGTCTAGTGCAACTGCAGCTCTGCACTGCACTCCCAGCAACCACCCAGAAACCTCTCTTCGTCCCAGTCAGAAGTCCCATCCCTCCTTACAGTCACCTCCCAGCCCCCTCTACCCCCTCTCCCTTCTGTCTCCGTGGGTTCTCAGCTCTGTGCTTTACGCATGTAAGTGGAAACCGCACAGTGGTCCTTTTGAGTCTGGCTCATCTCGCTTAGCATCATGGCTTCAAGATCCGTTCATGTGGTAGCTCACGTCAGATTTTCCTTCCTTTTCGTGGCTGGATACTATTGCATGGTATGGATGGACCGCATTTTATTTATCTGTTCATTCATCCATCACGGATGGCCCCTTGGGTTGTTTCACCTTCAGGCTGTTGTGAATTATGTCACCATGAACATGCCACATACATGTATCTGTTTATGCCCTTGCTTTCAGTTATGTTGGGTATGTGTATCTAGACGTGGAATTGCTAGATTCTGTGAAAATTCTACATAGAACTTTTTAGGAACTCGCTAACTGTGTTCCAGAGGCTGTTTTTCATGGAGAGAATGTATGAACCAAGACCCAAGTAAAGGACAGTGAGGATACTGCCTTACTTGGAATCCAGGGTCAGGGTGTTAAGTGGAGAGTCAGAGGAAGTCTGTAAGATGGAACAGAAGGCTTTGGACTTTATGAAGTGGAACTCGGGAGCCACTGTTGAGCCATGACATCCTAAGATTAAAAGTCATAGAACAGTATAGACTTCAAGGATCTATAGGTTATCCATCCAACCCATTCATATCATAGGTGAGAGACTAGAAGCCCAGGGAGGTTAACAAAAGCCCTGCTTTAGGAAGATCTGGATGCTGGGTTATACGGTGTCATGGTTGGAAATCCGGTAGATAGAGGACCAGGGGTTTTAAGTGACCGTGGTTGTCGCTTTCATAAGGAAAGCACACACTGATTCGGACCTGCCCCTCAAAGATTCAAACTGCGGTGGCAGGCCTCATTCCTTCTCCTCCAGGGACCTGCTCCCAGCCCTAGGTAGGCAGAACGGTAGCATTTGGCCACTGCCCCCATCACTCAGGAGCTGGAATCTAGAGTTGCTAGCAGGGGGACAGTAGGCTGACATGGGAGATGTACCCCTCTTCCTTCTGCCAGGTGTGGCACAAGAGTCTCCAGGAGCTGCCCAGGTAAATCAGGGGGCATCTCTGAACTGAAGCTTCCCAGCCAAAGGCACACAGCCTGGGCTTCAAAGCGGGCACCAAACACATGGACTCCTGGCCACCTGCGGGGAGGATGAACAGGACTCACCTCTTGTGCCTCTGACCCTTGTCTGGATGCCCCATCCACACTGCTGTGGATACCCCTCCCTCACTTTCTCTGCCCATACCCATGTGCCCTGACAGTGCTCTGGACGCCTGGCATGGGGCAGAGTGATTTATTGGAAGTTAGTGAGTGTGGGGTGGGGCAGAGAGGGTTGGGGGATGGAAACTTTTTAAGCAGCCAGCAAGGGTGGCACACTTGTCTTGAACTCATTGCTTTCAGGGTGGCTGGGTTCCATCTCCACTAGAAGATAAAAGAAGGGATCCGTTTAAGTGGACAGAGGTCACCAGGCATCCCGGGGTGCAGAGTGTGATGCAAGGACACAGGTGGGGGCTCACCTGTTCTTCAGTTACTCCTTAGCCGATTGGCATCCTGTGACTGATACAACCCGTCTTCATTGCTGCTCGGCTTTTCTCCAGCTGTAGAGAGCGGGGGCTGCCTCCATTTATGGGCTTCTTGTCGCTCCGGCTTCTCTTGTTGCGGAGCGCAGGCTCTGGGGCTCATGGGCTTCAGCAGTTGCGGCTCCCGGGCTCTAGAGCACAGCTCAATAGTTGTGGCCCATGGGCTGAGTGGCTTCGCTGCATCTGGGATTGTCCCAGATCGGGAATCAGGGATCTAACCCATGTCTCCTGCACTGGCAGATGAATTCTCCACCACTGAGTCACCAGGGAAGTCCCCTAGTTTCTTCTTGCTCCAGACCTGTCCCTGTCAGGTGGCCTGTCTGTCCCAGAGAGGTTGTGTGACCCTCAGGCAGGAAGCAGGGGCTGGGCTGTATGGCCCCTTGAGGTCACCTTCCAGCTCGGAGCTCTTGCTGCAGCCTGAGAACCATCAGCATAGGGAGTCTGCCCTGGGAGCCCGAAGTTCAGAATTGGGGCTCTCTGCACACCCAGAATCTCCATCCCTTGTTGCCTCCCACCCAGCATGCTGAGTCTTCAAGGAACAGCAGTGCCAGCCCCTCCTGGCCCCTCCTCAACCCTAGTTCCGGCCGGCAGTGCTGGGAAGAAGGTGGGCCCTCTTTGGGGGAGTAGGCTGTGACCTGCAGGGAACCAGCTTCACTTGATCCTTGGGTGGCCTTTGAGATCCCAGTTCACAGAGGGAAAGAAGCTTCAGGTCACTTGGAAACATGGAGACAGGTATGTCCAGCCAGGAGCAGTGCCCTGTGGCCCCCTGCCTGCCAGGGATGGCTGTTCAGCTCATCCCCTTCAGGAAGCCCCTTGCTCCCAAATCATCCCACTCTTGACAGTGCAGCTTGGATCAAATAATGTCCCAGAGGACCACTAAGCAGAGGGAGCCCAGAGGACCACAACGCTGCTGCCACGCACTGCCATCCAGCTTGGCCACCGAGCAGGGGCAATACCAACGGATGGCGGGCTTGGGTGGTATTTGGGGATGGCTGGGCTCCAGCTAAAGCTTAGGAATATCTCTCTATAATTGGACTCAGTGCATTCCTGGGCAGCTGCATGCACATCGGAGCTCCACACTCCCCATTGACCCCATCAGACAACAGTCACTGCATTACTCTGGGTGTTGAAAAAAGTCTGATTGGAATAGTATCTCTGATGTGGACTTAGAAGCAGAGTCACCTGGAATTCAGCCTGCAGGCTCCAGAAACTTGCCCTTGATGACGTCCTGCCGTGTTGCGTAAGGAATCGTTGACAAAGCCCAGAGTCCAACACCTACCTCCTGACCCTGGTTCTGGTGCATCAGCTGGTGACTTTGGGCACACCTCTCAGTCAGTCCTAGCTGCCCTCCACTTTTCCATTAAGTGAGGGTAATCATACCTGCTCCCTAACACCTGTTTATCCCACAGAGATAATCACTGTTTAAATCCACTGACACACATCCCATTTTGTCCGTGTCCTCTTAAGGCTCCTCCTCCAACAGGAATTTCTGAATTTCGCAAAATCATGTTTTTCCTTTTGCCCTTGATGAATCCCATTCATTCAAGGTTCCTAGGAGAGGCCCCACACAGGCTTTCTTCCACAAGCCCAGGGCCCCCCAGGTCATGCTACAGTTTAGGGTTCAGACTGTAGTAGTGCAGATAGCTCAGGATCTGTCCACAATGAAAGCTTGCATGGAGGTCCTGAGATTGGTGTTGAAGCCCTGCTGGGTGTGAGTGCCTAACACTGTTAAATCCCCAGTAAAGCAGGAGCCTCTGGCCTCCATCAGATATTTAGAGGCCTGATGGAAGGGCAAAGCCAGCTCAACCAGAGAACAATTTAGGAAAATCAGAGGAGGGGGCAAGCCCTTTAAGTGCTGGTGTCTGGGGAAGACTTCCTGGAGGAGGTGACATGAAAGGAAAGGCCGGATTTGGGTGGACCGAGGAAAGTAGGAGGAAGGAGCCAAAGCAAAGGCTTGAGGGTGGGAGCAGCCAAGTGGGGGGCAATGGGCATGATTGTGCAGGAGAGCGTGGTGGGGTAGCAGTCGTGCACTGTCAGCCTGGCCAAGGCTGCCCAGGCAGCAGCAGGGGGCTCTGCAAGTGTCAGCGAGCCCTGGGGTAAAGCTGCCCAGCCAGGCCGTGACCCCAGGTCACGGTCACCACGGGGGCCCATTCATTTGCTGGCACTCACTGGTCACCCTCTCAGGCCAAGTCTGTTTTAATCCAGAACTAAAGCTTCTACCTTCAGATTAGGGAGCTCCCTGCCAGCTTTGGGCCCCAGTCGGTCTGGGACCGGAGGCAGGGAGCGCCACACCATCCGGGGCCCTGGGCCAGGCTGCTGGGGGCCCCCAGGGGTCAGGGTTTCACTGAGGCAGATAGTATGGGGCCTGGCACGTGAGGCCGAGAGACGCTGTCTTTCTGGACCAGTCCAGTACCTCGTGGGAGAGGTCAGGTCCCAGCTGCCCACCTGGAGTGACCCACTCAGCCCCTCACTATGGATCAGCTGCCTCCAAGAGCCGTGTAGAGATGCTGCCCATGCACTTAACCACACACACCCATGCACTTAGTACTGGTGACATCGTATTTTTTGTTAGTCGCTCAGCTGTGTCCAACTCTTTCGTGACTCCATGGACTGTAGCCCGCCAGGCTCCTCTGTCCATGGAATTCTCCAGGGAAGAATACTGGAGTGGGTAGCCAATCCCTTCTCCAGGGTTTCTTCCTGACTGAGGGATTGAACCCGGGTCTCCTACCTTGCAGGTGGATTCTTTATCTTCAGAGCCTTGAGGAAAGCCAGTGTTGCCCCTTCCTCCAGCCTTACGGCCTGCAGGGAACCAGAGGCAGGGCTACCTGTGATGCCTGGGGCTGGACAGGTTCACAAAGCAACCCTCCTCTGCTTCTGCCCCATCCCTCCTCCCCCAGGCACATTTTTTTTCTGGCCTGCCTCGAGGGGTACGGCAGGAGACAGAAAGTCTGAAGCCGGCATCGTGCCTGGCTCCAGGCCTGTGTCCTCATGTGGTCCAGAGGCGTGGTCAGTCTCCCCACCGAGGCAGGGCTCATGGCTCTGCCTTCTCTACTCCCACGCCCCGCGGGTGCCCTGGGGTCATGGAGGTTGCATGCGTGCGGGTCCAGGACCAGAGACAGCCTGGGAAACTTGAGTGCAGACTAGCGGTGGGAAGAGAAGATGGGGCGCTGCTCAGAGGTGGGGGACTCGAAGGTGCCGTGCAGAAGGCGCCTGGACTGCAGCCTCCCGGACTCTCACTCCAGCCCTGCCCTTCTCTAGCTGGATGATGGCAGGCCAGTCCTCCCGCCCTTCCTGTGCCTTCCTCACCCATAAAATTGGGAGATTAGAAGTAATTTCAAAGGTCC
Source organism: Budorcas taxicolor (assembly GCF_023091745.1). NCBI lineage: Eukaryota > Metazoa > Chordata > Mammalia > Artiodactyla > Bovidae > Budorcas > Budorcas taxicolor. The sequence continues at coordinate 48,975,582 of NC_068931.1, forward strand.
CTTTCACCTCTTTGTTAATCGAAAGCAGACATATGGGACATACACACGGTGTCTGTTATTGCCCACCGCTACCCGTGGGTTCACCAGTGAGGAGCAGACGCTCCCTGCTGGCAGGGGTCTCCAGTCATGGCCGCTCCAGCCCACCGGTTGAATGTCCGGAGTCACTGGCCACCCGGTGGGCCAAACAGCCTGCAGGGCGCGCCAGTGCGCAAGGCAGGCCTCACCTGCCTGCAGGCCCCTCCCAGTCCACCCCAGCATCTTGGCCTCCTGAGCTTTGCCCCACAGGGCAGTTCAGTCGCTCAGTCGTGTCCGACTCTTTGAGACCCCATGGACTGCAGCATGCCAGGCCTCCCTGTCCATCACCAACTCCCAGAGTTCACTCAAACTCATATCCATTGAGTCGGTGATGCCATCCAACCATCTCATCCTCTGTCATTCCCTTCTCCTCCCGCCTTCAGTCTCTCCCAGCATTAGGGTCTTTTCAGATGAGTCAGTTCTTCGCATCAGATGGCCAAAGTATTGGAGTTTCAGCTTCGGCATCAGTCCTTCCTTCCAATGAACACCCAGGACTGATCTCCTTTAGGATGGACTGGTTGGATCTCCTTACAGTCCAAGGGACTCTCAAGAGTCTTCTCCAACACTGCAATCCAAAAGCATCAATTCTTCGGCACTCAGCTTTCTTTATAGTCCAACTCTCACATCCAGAGATTTAAACTAAACCATTTAAGATTTAACCATTTAAGTCACAACGGGATGGTGCCTCTGCTGCAAAGCTACCTTCCAGCAATTTCCAGGCCCAGTGGGCCCCCATCCCTGAGACAAGAAACCTCTGGAAGCTCCCTTTCAGGTCTCTGAGACAGGCTGGCATAGTGTCCGAAGGTTGCTGTCAGGTATCTTATCTGAGAGCCCTGTTTCCTCCTCCGTCTCAGCCAGGCAGTCACCCTCCAGGCATTTATTGTGCACTGTCTGTGTGCAGACACCGTGAGCCCTATGTACCCACCAGGATACCTTTGCAAGGTGGGCGTTATTAGTCCCATTCTACGCATGGGTAAAGGAAGTGCCAGAAAGCTTAGGTAACACGCGCCTGACGTCACACAGCCAGTGACAGGAGCGGCGCTGGACCCCAGTCACCTGGTGCCCCGTACCCTCCGCAGAGAACGCTGCTGCCTGCGGGCCCCTGTGGGCCAGACGGGTGTTGCATCGGCGGCGCTGGGGCGGCCAGGTAGTGGGTCTGGAGCAGAAGGCAGGTGACGAGGGGGAAGCGAGATGAGAGAATGCCCTTTAGATGACCTGATCAGAGCCTCCTTCCCTGCAGGCTGAACAGGGACCTGGGTGATCTCCCCATAGTCGTCTAATGGCTGAAAGAATCTGGAGACAGTTTCCAGGCCAGAAGTCAGTGGGCGCCCCGGGCCTGCTGTCCCCTGCCTGTCGCAGGGGGGCTGGGCATAAAGGGGTGTCCCTGTCTACCAGGCTGTCCCCAGCCGGCCTCCGCTTCTCCTCTGTGGCCATCCCACGCCCTGGTCTCCAGCCAGTCACCCTCACGATTCATGAAAAAGGTCAAAGAGAACTCCCTTTGGTTTGATTTGCTCCACTTTGCAGCCCCAGGGGCTGGAGGCTGCAGCCCAGGGTCATAGTGGATCCTGATGAGTGGGCACCGCTGGTGTCCTGGACACCTGGGCCTCTGGGGAGCACGTGTCTGTGTGCAGCCCTGTGGTCAAGGGCAGCTTGAGTTTCCCGTGACAGGCTGCAGCCACGAGAGCCCAAGGAAGTAGATCATGTCTCAGATGAGGCTTCATGCCTCCATCACCTCTCTAGACCAGAGGGAGGGGTGGCAGCACTTCTAATGGGTGCACCCCCACCCGCCACCACCCCCACCACCCCACCCCCCACCCCCGCCCAGCCTGAGAGGAAGACACTTCAGGCTGGCAAAGTGAGAAGGCAGAAGACAGAGCGCGCGCCTACATGCAGCCTTGTTGCTAAAGCTCTAGATTATTAAGCAGTAAGGACCCTGGGGTGTGAGCCGAGGCAGCCAGGTTGCTCAGTCCCAAAGGAGCCCTTCTAAGGTTTCCCCGGCACCCAGCCCAGAGTGTCACCCCGGAGAAGGAGCCACACTGTGAAAAAACCTTCGCTGCTACCACCATGCCTGACCTTTTTTCTTTTTTTAAAAACTCCCCCTATACAGCTTGATTTACAGTGACCCCTATACATTTCAGCAGCTGCAGCTTCATTTCAGAATCAGGTTAAGTAGCCCAGAGTTCAAAACCTAAAAGGTCAGAAGGCGGGGGGCTACGGAAAGGCGAGCGACACTTAATACAGCTCATTCCCACGTGGGCCTCTGTGGCCTGGGGTTCGTGAGCATCCTTTCCCTGCAGACTTGTACAGCCTGTACAGACATCGCGGCTCCTCTGCCTGATAAAGAGAAGTTCAAAAACACGGCAGATTGGCACCTGGCACCAGCTCCCCTGTGCTTCCTCTCCCGCCAGCCCCAACAAAAGAGGCAGCCTTCTTGAGAGCTGGTGGGAACGAGAACTCTGAGGGCAAGCATCTGTAGGGGCTGCCCAGGCGGCATGGTGATAAAGGATCCGCCTGCCAGTGCAGGAGATGCCAGAGACACGGGTTCGATCCCTGGGTCGGAAAGATCCCCTGGAGGAAGGCATCGCAACCCACTCCAGTATTCTTGCCTGAAGAATCCCATGGACGGAGGAGCCTGGCAAGCTGTAGAGCCCCCTCTGTGTTCCTAGAGGGCAGAGCTGAGATGGGGCTTCTGTCCCTCCCCTCTGTCCCCGCCGCCCAGACCCGGTCCCATCCCACCCTTTCTGGCTGGCACAGCTCTCACATCCTCGGGCCAGACAGCCAATGTTTGTAAGGCCCCCCAGCCCTGCCCTCGAGGAGCTTCTGGCTTTGCAAGCCCCTATTCTTGTTTTCAGGTTCCCAAATGACCCCGAAGTCCTCGCTTGCAGCAATTTTGTTCAGTGGACTCTCTGTTTTTCCCCCTCCTGTCTGCTCTACCCTCCCAGCGCCTCCTGGCTCTGGCCCCAGCGCCAGCCCCTGTCTGTCCCTGCAAACACAAGTCAGCTGTGTGTGCAGACAAAAGCCGTGCGTCGCAGCGGGGGCCGGGCCCGCAGAAGGGACATTTCCAGGGAACTCTGGGGGCGGCGGCTGGGAGGGCAGAGGCGACTGTCTGATAGCAGGGACTCGGCGTCACCGTCTAGGGGACTTGGCTGGGCCCCAGGGGCCCGCGGCTGTGGGTGGTAACTGGGAGAGGCGGCCAGGCTGGAAGAAATCTGCTGTGTGAGAAGTGTAGGAAATGGGCTGGAGGGGACAGATAACAGCCCGTTCTCTGTGTGTCTGTGTGCGTCTGCGTCTGCCAGCCAGGGTGGCTGGAGCCAGGCGGTCTGAGGCCGTATCTAGTGAGATTTTTGTCCTGGGTTGTGAAAGTGACCTATGGAGCCAGCAGCAGGGTTCAGGGCCTGGGAGACAAGACATGTGGCCCTGCCCTCCCCTCCCCCTTGTCCTGTGTTCCTGTCGATGTCCCTCTGTCCCCTCTTGCCAAAGAGTGCGGGAGGGGGCGCAGCATGAGGGAACATTCTCGCACTGTGAACGGTTTAAGGCCTGGGTTTCTGTCTTGATTATATCAGTACTTTGACATATGAACTTGGGTACCTCCCCTCATATTTCTAGCTCTCGGTCTTATTGGCTGTAAAATGGGGATTATTTTTATATCTGCCCTGCACGTTGCTCCGGGTGGTCGGAAAGCTCTTATGAAATAAGGACGTGAAGACAGTTTGTAAACCGTAAAGGGGTCAGACTGGTTTTTGAATGCTGGAGCTGCTGAGCAAAGGCTGGGCTGGAGAAAACTGGTGGGGAGAGGCAGAGGGGAGGGCCCTTGGCGGTCCATGGCCCCCTGCCAAGGGTGGGCCCTGCGGGAACGGGCCCCAGGGCGGGCAGGGAGGCGGCAGAGGCTCTCGGCAAATGCTGGTGCCAGTCACAGGTTTGCCAAGATGGAAGGTGGTCTGGGTTGGGCACCCACTTCTCCCAGGAGAAAGCAGGGCTGTGTGAAGCCCTCACCCCATCAGGGGCACAGGGCGTTCACCTAGCCCGGAGGATAAAGTCCAACAGGTCGTAGAGGGGCGAGGGGGAGCTTTGCATGTCTTTCCTAACATATGCTGACCCCGCAGAAGCCGGGTCACTGTGTCCCCTCACCCCCTCCCCATCCTGACCTGGAGTTCAGCCGTCCCTGGTGTGGAAAGTACGAGAAGGAGCTGGCAGGGAGGGCCGACAGCACTACTAGGCTGAGAGAAGCTGAGCTATTTAAAGCGTGCAGCGAGCACCCGGGGGGCGTGAGTGCCACCCACCCCCACAGCCCTCTCGGCATTCAGCTCTCCCCTTCCTTGGCTGGATACCAAGCCCACGGGGCACCCAGAGGCTGCAGGTCAGATGCCAGGGGCTCCGGGGCTGGCAGGGGAGGCTGGCTCCCCCTCACTCCAGGGCTTGGGTTCTCTCTTGGGGCCTCCTGGCTGAGTTGGCGGGGCCACACAGACTTCTTGGCTCCCTGTGCCTTATAAACGGGGCTGGGGACGCGTGGGGAGCTTAGAGGAGGAATGCCCGGCGCCTGGGGCCCAGGGCAGCTGCTGCCTGCCTGCCCGCACCCCCGCCCCTGCCAGCCATTGGCCACCCCGCTACCTGATTTGGGGAACCAGAGCCAGCTAGGGCAGCGTTGGAAAGTGGGGAACTTTGCTGAGTGCATCCTGCCCCACGGCTCGGGCCCACCTTCCCAGCGCACCCCACGTTACAAAGGGTCTTCTGCTTTCTGCCTGGTTGACCTTCTCCTATCCTGTGTCCTCACCCCTTAGTGACTGATGCACTCGCGGCCCTGGCTCTCCTTTCCTGGGTCTGAAAGGCAGCTCAGCGCCTCGGCCCGGAACAGGGACTGGCAGGGGGCCCTAGACACAAGGACCACGCAGGCCCCTGCATGCGCACCAGCCGGGAGAGCCTTCGTTGAGGGGTTCCCCGGTGCCGAGCCTCAAACCGAAGCTGGTCTACACTGCAAGCCACACCAGCACGCTTTATGTAGGATATGATTTGAGCGGTTGCCAGCTGCCCTGTCCGGAAAGGACTGGCCACTATTCTCAGACTCCATCCTTCCTACTATCTTGGCATTGAATTGTCCTTTCTTTCATGAAATGATGGATGAAAACTTTTTTAGAAAACATCCGTAGCAAAATAAAATGTTGGCCACCCTCAGATTTCACGGGTCCAAGAAATCCGGGAGCCCAGGCTCAGAGCCCTGGTTGGTATCCAGGACAGCACAGTTCATATCAGGTACCCGGCGGTCCCGGGCCTGGGGAGCCCAGGCCTGCAGGCCCGCTGGGGGCAGGGGGTGGGGGGAGAAATTGATGAGTGAAGGGGGTACAGTATGGGGAGCAAGGCTGGCACTCCCGAACCTGGGAGTCTCAGCCCGACACTAACTTGGAGCTTCACAGCTGGGGTGTCCAGCCCAGCCCAGCCCTCCCACTCTGTTCTCTTGGCAAGAGACGCATCCTTCCATTCAATGGGGATTCAGTGTGCCAGCTGCCTTGCCCGTCAGGGGCTTCGTCCAGGTGAGCATGGCACGTTGACCCCTGCCCTCTTGAACTCTGACCTCAGTCACCAGGTCAGCACACACTCAAGCTGCCTGATCCCCTCTGGCTCCCATGCGTCACTCTCTTCCCCCACCTGTCTCGAGGGCCTTCTGTGCGTCTTAACGTCACTGCGTGTGTGGACTGATCTGTGACGTTTTCCACATGGAGAGTCATTCGTGTGTTAGCTGAGCACCTGCTGCGTGCCAGCAGTGTGCTAGCGGGAAAACCAAAGAGACCCTCTGCCGCCACTGGGTTCCTTACAATCCAACATGCACCCTTACAATCCAATGGGCCGTGCACGCAGATAAACCAGGAACTGCCAACCACAGTCCTGAGTGCTGTCCCAGAGGCCGGTGCTGGCCAGCCGAACAGCTGGAGAAGGAAGCACTCACATGGCGGATACTGGAGACTGGTACTCAGGGGAAGGGATGCCCAGTGGCTGGCTGGGGGCTTCCAGATGAAGTGTGTGTGTAAGTCACTCGGTTGTGTCCTACTCTTTGTGACCCATGGACTGGATAGCCTGCCAGGCTCCTCTGTCCATGGGATTCTCCAGGCAAGAACACTGGAGTGGGTGGCCATTTCCTACTCCAGGGGATCTTCCCGATCCAGGGATCCAACTTGAGTCTCTTGTGTCTCCTGCATTGGCAGGCAGCTTCTTTACCACTAACACCACCTAGGAATCCCAATGGCTGCTTTAAGTAACTGCAAAATTAGGAAAAGTTATCTGCAAAAAGCTGACTTGGGGTGCCCTTTCATGAAGCACCCTAAGGTGGTCTTGATGTGTCCTGAGGCCCCTCTGCTGCTGCCTTTACTCCCAAGAAGGCTCCTGGGACCTCCAGGCTGGGGGAGAATTTCCCCCTATGCACACATCCATCACCTGCAGAAACCCACCCCCCTGCATATAGTTCTCCTTCTGAAGTAGACAAGGAGCCTGGCCCAATCGTCAGGCCGCTGGGGAGAGTGAAAGGCTTTCAAAAGCCGGGATCCCCAGAGACCAAACCCAGTAAAGGGGCAGTGAGGGGACTGGGAGGATACTGAAGAGACTGCCTGGGACTCAGAACCAGGCTGTGGTTCATTGGCTTTGCCGTGGAAGAGCTATGACCTCGGTGTCAGCAACAGCAACAGCTGCCCTTGACTGAGTTTGCACACAGTACTTTGGCTGCACCCAGGAACTCTGGATATGCCGGGACCCAGGCTATACCCCAGACCAATTGAATCACCATCTCTGGGGCATGGGGCCTGGGGCTTGGGCACCAGCCTTGTTCAGATTTTCCCAGATGAGTCCACCATACAGTCAAAGTTGGGAACCGCTAACTTTAAATCTTCACAACCTAAAAGTTGAGAGTTATGTTTTATTTGTTGGGAAGTTTTAGGACTTAGCCCAGGAGACAATATCTCAAGTAATCCTGAGAGGACTGCTCTGAGGAGGTGAGGAGAGGAGCCAGGATATATACAAGTTTTGCAACAGAAGTTCAGGTAGTCGCAACATCCAAAGTTTACTGTTAATTAAAGAAAACCAGATAACCCAAGTTAAAGAATTTAATGTTTTTCTGTGTATGAGAAGATGTATGAGTCTGGACTCACTGAAATCATTCCTGTGATATGCACCTTGGCTATCTGGGGGCAGTATCTGGTTTTCACATCCTGAGTTCCTTGGGGCTCACCATAGGGAGTGGCTGCAGTCTGATAACTACTAGAAGGAAGGTATTCTCCTTTCTGAATTCCCTTCGGGCTCACTGGCTCACATTGGAAGGCTGCAATCACTGTTGATTATGACATCCTTGTTTACTGATATGGCAGGAAATGCTCAATTTCGCAGAACCAAAGCCCCAGGTATTGCACTTAGGAGTTATAGGTTAAGAGTGTCCTCAAAACAACTCTGCCAGGTTTTATGAATGAAGAAGCTGAGGCTCAGAGAGTTTGGAGAGCTTATTCACCATCTTTGAGGCTCTCTCTCAAAGATGCCTGTTACTCTTCCTCCACTGCAAGACTGGATATATCTGCACAGACATCATGCAGCATGAGGGAGGGACAGGGAGCGAAGGAGGGGGTCAAGTGAGCAGGTTTTTGTAGCCTGGAGAGAAGAGGAGTTTCTGGTGTTCGGGAGGGGGCTGCAAGCCTAAGGTCTCTACAGCTCCCCTCACAGGGCAGAATTGACCCCCAGCCCTGGGGACTGGAGGGCCATCTGGCTCTGCTTGAACCTAAGCATCAGTGAGCAGATATCTATAGGGGGCCCCAGGCAGAGCAGTGAGCATCGTAAGAGCATAGCTGGACTCAGGAGCTCCACTCCTGCCTCAGTTTAAACCCCATCTCCAGCGCTCACCCTGGTGGCTCAGAGGTTAAAGTGTCTGCCTGGAATGCAGGAGACCCAGGTTCGATCCCTGGGTTGGGAAGATCCCCTGGAGAAGGAAATGGCAACCCACTCCTGTACTCTTGCCTGGAGAATCCCATGGAGAGAGGAGCCTGGTAGGCTACAGTTCATGGGGTGGCAAAGAGTCGGACACGACTGAGCGACTTCACTTTCCTTTCACTTTCCAGCGCTCACAGGGCAGGTGACTTCATCCAGGGGACCTGATCGTTCTGTCTTTGTTTCCTCATCTGCATAATGGGGACACTGGTAGAGTTATTACGAGAATGAATTGAGACACTGCATGTAAGGATTTTAAAGCGATGCCTGGCAGGCACATAGTAAACACTCAACAAATCCCAGATGCCCTAAGGATTACTGCTGTCATTATGCAGTTTTCCAGTGCCGAGCAGAAACTAGAGAGAGACGTGGGCCAGCCTTGGTGTTTCTCCTTTGACCTTACCTACTGTTAGCTAGAAGATCAGAACCCGGGGCAGAGAGTCAAGACTGGAACTCTTAAAGGGAGAGGAAGGGTCCAGCCCCACTCTCTTCCCTCCTCAGCCTCTTCCCAGCCCAGCCCAAGGGGCCTTCTTCCCCTGTCCACCCCATAATCATTGCCACTTCCACCCCGCAACCATTGACTCTAGAGAAGCCTGCTTGGGGGCAGGGGCTGGACTAGATGACCTAGTGTCCCTTTTCTCGCTGCACTGCAGTCAATCTCCTTTCTCTCACCCTGTCACTCAGTCTGCGTCCTGCTGGGGACCATAGCCCATCCATCATGCTGGTTCAGCCAGCAGCCTGGGAAGGGCCCTGGGGATGGGATATTGTTTGGGGGCCTCCAGACCATGGAGGCAGAGGAGGGGCTGGGGTCAGGAGAACAGCAGAGCCCTTCACTGACTCTTTGGGAGCAGCTGTGAGGGACGCCAGCAGGACACAGATGCCTGAGACCACCCTGGTCCTTACTGTTTGTGAGGGGTGGGCGGAGGAGGGGACCCTGCCGGCATGGACTGTGGCCACATTGGTTCACATCTTAAGTGTTGGAAGGAAGGGAGGAGGGAAGGGGCCCCTGTCACTCAGAAAAGTAAAACTGTGAGGTTTTTCCGAAGTAATTACCTATCTCCCGGGTAGTTTTCTACTCAGGGCTATGCAACCTCATCCCAGCCCTTAGCTGCCTCCACTCTTGGGGCCTTAAACATAGCTGCCCCCAAACCAGGTGTGGTAACATGGGCCCATGATAGGAGGAGTTCTCTCCCTCCTGGGAAGGAAGAAGGGGCAGGGTGTTACGTGTGCGTGTGTGCATGCACGTGCGTGTGTCTGTGTTCACACATGTGCATGTATTCATCCTTGTGTGTGTGTCTTTGCTGCCACGTTGCGCATTCCGTCTCCCAGGCAGCATCTGTCTGGCTGCACACTGTCTGGCTGTCTGCTTTTCTTCCAAAGGACAGTTTGCAGTTTAGATGAAGGACTCCTGCTATAAATGATATTTCCTCTGTCCCCACCCCGACTCCCTCCATTGTTTCCCACTCCCCACACACTTTCCTGTGCCTTGGAGGGCATTGGCAAAGCAGAAAGTCTAGGGGAGCTGAGGGCTGGGAGGCCTGTCATGCATATGAATATCTGTCTTGATCACCTCTCCTGAAGGGGAGGATCTCTGTAGGAGGTGAGGGTGCAGACAGACACTTTTGCCCAAGTCATGCTGCTCCGGGAAAGCAGCTCTTGATCTTGAGCTGGGAGCTCCCCCTTTGCAAAATCTTCAAGTGATAACTCCCACAAGGGACGTTTGGATGGCTGACTTTCTGACCCTTACTCAGGAGAAACCTGAGTTTTTAATTTTTGTCTCTGCCCAGGTGTGAGGTCAGAAAGGTTTGGGATCTGCCCAGGGCACCCTGGCATTGGGGACAGAGCCTCACTCTGGGGACCTCATATATAAAGCATATTTCTGTGCCCTGAGGAGGGACAGATAGCAAAGCTTCAGCCAGGACTCAGGATGCTGAGTACTAGGTCCTGCTGTGCCCCCATTCTCTTAAGAGGACTCTGAGTGAGCTTCCCCCTCTCCCTGGCCTCAGTGTCCTTGCCTGTGAATCAGTGTCAGTGCCAGTGGTGAGTCCTGAAACCCTGTGTCTCCCATTTTCTCAGCCTCTCAGGACCACGCCTGGAGCTCTTTCCCCTGCCTACCTGTACACCTGCCCTTTGGTGGCTGCATTCCCAGGAAAGATTCATGGAGCTGGAGGAGGTCAGGGAAGCCGCAGGAATAGCCAGAAAGTACAATGGTAACCTTTGTAAATAAGATTCCTGAGTCTGGGAGGGGCAGAGATGTGACTGCAATAGGGAGAGAATACAACTCGCATCACCATCACCATAAATCCTAGAAAAGTGAGAGGCTGCAGTCACCCTCGGACAGGTCACTTTTTGGAAAGTTAAAAGGAAGCACTTCTGTTGCACAGAATGGGGGGTGAAACCATCATTTCCTAGGAGGTACAGGTCCAAAGTAGACACAGATGATAAATACAGGTGTGATGACTTTGGGATAGGCCGTGAAGGAGCCTAGATAGTGGTGCCAAAAAAGCCCCTTGCCCACCCTCTTACAGTAGGGCCCTCGGCCTGGGAGACCCTGGGCAGACTGAGGAGGACGTGGGCTGTGCTGAGCATGATAGAGAATGGATGTGTGATTCCTGGGGTGAGTGATGGGGTGTTTCTGGGCTGCATACCCTCATCCTCCTGTCACTGAGTCCAAGCTCGGTCTGCTCGCTGCACGACAGGCCAGTTAACTGCGAGAAATGAGGTACTGAGGCAAGCAGTATGACTTTATTTGAAAAGCTGGCTGATGGAGAAGATGGCAGACTAATGTCACAAAATAACCCTCATGCTGGGGTCTGGATGTCATGCTTTCTTGTAGAATGGAGATGGGGAGGAAGTGAGGAAGTTAAAAACCCTTATCTTGCAAATATCTCCTGGAATGCCAGTCTCAGGGAGGGGATGTGTTGATTTCTTCACGCAGAGGGGCAGGGTTCCATGAGGCAGGTGGTTAGGGAGGAGATGTGTTCATCTCTTCAAGCAGATGTATGATTATAATAACAAAAGTGATGAAAATCAAAGGTTAAAGTAAAAGAAAAACAAAACAGATCCTTCACAGAGTCAGAATTGGTTCTTCCCTGCTACCCTCACTTCCTCAGCAGAGGAACCTTCCTTCTGTTACTTCTGCACCCTTCTGCTTAGCAGGGAGTGCTGAACCAGTAGAGAAGCCCCAGCCCCAGATCATTTTATTTGGATTTGGGGATATATTCACCGGTTTTTATTTTCCTGTAATGTGGTAGGTGATAGTGTGGAGTAGGGAGTCCAGTGGGCCTAGTTTCAAATCCCAACTCAGTCCTTTACTGGTTGTGTGATGTTGGATGAGTTTCTGAATTTTTTTAAGCCTTGATTTCCTTGCTAGTAAAGTGGGGATGATAATAATACTCCATAGGACCGCTGGGGAGATTAAATGAGGCAGTATCTGTAAAGGTCTGGCCCTCAGTATCTGCTGACAGCAATGGCAAGGAGTCATCTGGACTTTGCTTGGGGTAATGCCAAGAACTCAGCCTCTGTTCACTGGTGCCAAATGGAGTCTCAGAGACTATAAAGTTTGGGGTAAAAGTTGAAAACAATAGTTTTATTGCTTTGCAGGCAAAAGGGGGGACACAGCAGGCTTGTACCCTCAAAAAATGTATGTCCCAAGCTTGGGGGGAGGGGGGATTTGGCGAGGAATTTTATAGCAGTGCTTGAAGAGCAGGGTTGCTGATAAGGATCAGGGTGTACAGGGCCTGCATTCTTCTAATCTGGATTCGGGTGGTCTCCAGATAAGCTTCTCTGGTTCTCAGGGTTACCAAACTGTGACCTCTCTGAAATGAAGGACACTTTATCAAGTGTATTTTTTCTTCCATTTGTTGGGAGTTTTAGTTCTGCAGAAGAGCGCAATGATATTGCTCTGTGTATCCCTCGAGGCGGAACCAGGACTCTGCCTGAAGGCTGCACTACTGTTTCTTGACTGCTCCTCTGTTGTCTTTGCATCCCCTCCCTTCCCTGATTAGCAACTGTTTGAACTTGCCCTTTGCAACTCAGGGAAGGTCATGGAGGCTGAAGCCTGTTTCTGACAATGGGAGACACAGAAAGGCTTCCATGCGCAGAAGTCCCATGGGATCCTGCTTCGTTTCAGGAGTAATAATAAAATGAATCTGTGTTTCCATCAGTTTATCTCGTGTGCACTGATACCATGGGTCTAACGCCGTGTGAAGCACTGCACAGATACAATCAAGTATAAATCAGGGACATACCATATTCATGGATTAGAAGACTCAATATTGTTAAAATATCAGTTCTTCCCAAACTGATCTATAAATTCAACACAGTCCCAATCAAAAATCCCAGCAGACTTTCTAGTAGAAACTGACTCACTGATTCTAAAATGTATCTGGAATCACGAAGATCCTGAAATATCCAAAAAAGTCTTGAAAAGGACGAACAACATTGCGGGCATAAATCAAGGATTGAATTTTGCCGTCAAGAAGCTTAAAGCTCTGTTGGGAAGAGTAGACATTATCGTGAGAGGCCTACTAGACTGCAGGGCAGTGTTTGAGTGTAGACTCTAGAGCCTGACCCCTGGGCTTCCAGTGTCAGCTTTGCCTCTACAAGCTCATGAACTGGGCAGGATGCTTTTAGTTTCCCTGTGGCCTTGGTTTCTCTTCTGTTAAATGTGGATAATTACAGTTCTGCTGCCATGGGGCTGTTGTAGTTTAAATGCAGTCTCTTGATTAAGTACATTCTACCAGCAGAACACGAAGATCAGTCTTGTTGTTTGGGCTCAGAGTTAGAACTCTTATGTTCTAACTAAAGTTAGAAGTCTCAAGTTATGACCAACCTAGACAGCTTATTAAAAGGCAAAGATATTACTTTGCCGTCAAAGGTCCGTCTGGTCAAAGCTGTGGTTTTTCCAGTGGTCATGTATGGATGTGAGAGTTGGACTATAAAGAAAGCTGACAGCCAGAGAATTGATGGTTTTGAACTGTGGTGTTGGAGAAGACTCTTGAGAGTCCCTTGGACTGCGAGGAGATCCAACCAGTCTACCCTAAAGGAAATCAGTCCTGAATATTCACTGGAAGGACTGATGCTGAAGCTGAAACTCCAATACTTTGGCCACCTGATATGGAGAACTGACTCATTTGAAAATACCCTGATGCTGGAAAAGATTGAAGGCAGGAAGAAAAGGGGACTACAGAGGATGAGACGGTTGGATGGCATCACTGACCCAATGGACATGAGTTTGAGTAAACTCTGGGAGTTGGTGATGGACAGGGAGGCCTGGCGTACTGCAATCCATGGGGTCACAAAGAGTCGGACACGACTGAGCTACTGAACTGAACTGAACTGAACCTGTATTTATCATCTGGTGGGGAAAATAACACACAGAGACACATGGCTGTATCTACTGAGGGCCCTGGGACTAAGACACTCAGTAGGGATTCAGAGGGTGAGAAGATCTTCAGCTGAGTTGGCCGCAGGCTATGAAATGAAGAAGCAGAACCGGGTGTAGTTTGCATCTGTGAAAGTCCTTCAGCACCCGGGGCTATCTCCTCAGCATCCAGGAGGGGACAGAAATGGAATGAGGGTGGTTCCTGCCCCAAGGGTCTCATTCGTCCTGTGGAAGAGGTGAGCCAGCTGAAGGCCTGAAGCCTGGGAGGCCAGCCCTTCTTTTTTTCTTTTTTTTTTTTTTCAAAACTCAGACTAGGGAAATAGCTTGCCCAGGGTCATTTGGCCAGAGGTTAAATATAGAGGAAGTTTCAAGCCTGCCTGGAGTGTGAACAAAGATCCCATGGCAGGGAACTTCGAAGGTGTTGTTTGTGGCCTTAGGGGAAGAGGCTGCTTCTGGAACCCTGAGTTCAAGGGTGGGTGTTGTGGGGAAGGGACGACCCACAGGCTTGAGTCACTAAGGGGCAGGCTGCCAAGTCCAACAGGACACCCCACAGAGCCCTTTGGCCCAGGCCCAGCTCAGCCACCCCTCCCCACCCCCCGGATACATGCACCCCACCAGGCTTGGAGACGTTTCCTGAAAGACTGAGAAAGCGCCAGGAGCTAGAGGGGTGGCCCCAGCCACTGGGGGCTCGGGGCCAGGTCTCGCCCAGAGGCAGACACGCAGGGGAGGACGTGACCGGCAGGCCTGCTTCTCCGAGGCCAGCGATTTCAGAGGAATGCAGCCAGCTCTGGCTCTGAAGTTCTCACTCCAGACCCCGCCCGGCGGGAGCCAAGGGCGCCTCAGTCACCACCCTGGAAGTCAGAGAAGGCACATCACAGGCTGCCTCTGTGCGGGGGTCCACGTCCTCCCGGCAGCTCTGCGGGCTGGCCACCTCCTCGGGTCGCCAGTGTCCCTTCTCCTGCCACAGGGCCTGGGGCTTCCCCGATTTCTGTTCCCCTGTGGCCCCACACCTGTCTACCTGCACACCATCTGCCCAGGAGAGGCTTGGCTACAGAAACAGACCTGCCAAGAATGCCACATCTCGGTCTCAGGTCATGAGCAGCCCGGGGAGGGAGGGAAGCCCTGTACCAACCCTGCACCATGGCATAAGCGGAGAGAGCAGGGGACCCCAGGCTGTCTTCAGGTAGCTCTGCAGGTTTCTGCCTCACTGGCCAACCAGACTGTGAGAACCACGCTCTGGACCTCTGAGGAAGCTGAGGCCAGAGACCGGTGAGGACGTGCCCAAGGCCGTACACCCGGAGGCAAAGCCAGGTCTAGGATCTGGGTCTGAGGCCGGTGCTCTTTCAAGCTGTTTTTGTGGCTTTGTTTCATTTTCTTCTGTAGGAAGAAAGACAAATTCTAGACAGACTGGCGGGGCCAGGGTCGGGGTCACTGGAGACCCAGAGGAAAGAGGAGAGTGGCCAGGTCCCAGAGTCAGGCTGCCTCCCCACCCTAACCCTTGCCTGGGTGGAAACTGCCCCCTGCCCAGCCCCGTCCTGGCGGGGGAGGGTGTCTCCTCTCCTGCAAAGCAAACAGTGACAGCCGGGAATGTGCCTGTGGCTCACCCAGCTCACCCCGAGCACTTTAATCCCAGCATCTCCCCATCCTCCCCAAGCCTGTCACTGAATTCACTGTAGCTTTTATTGTTCTGGCTTTGTTTTCCTTGAGCTGCTCTGTCGCATCTTCCCCGGTCCAGCTGACCCTGTTTTTATTCCATCGGGTGTGCGTGCGTGCTCGCATGCACGCTCCATAGTGCGTGACTCTTTGCGACCCCGTGGACTGTAGCCCGCCAGGCTCCTCTGTCGGTGGGATTTCCCAAGCAAGAATACTGGAGCAGGTTGCCGTTGCCTCCTCCAGGGGATCTTCCCTACCCAAGGATTGGACCCTCCTCTCCTACATCTGCTGCATCGGCAGGTGGATTCTTTACCACTGTGGCACCTGGGAATCCCTTGTATTCCATAATTTTTCCAGATTTCTGGAATCCTCTCTCCTTGGAGCCTGATCTTTGCCCTCCCTGGGCATTTGGCTTTTACTGCCTGGTGTTCTTAGCCTCACTTTTTGGGTCAGCTCATGTCCCACTAACCAAAGTTTAGGCAACTTCATTTGTGAAGCATTTGATGACTATTTATTAAGAATCTACTGTGTGTCGGGCGCTGGAGCAGGCCCTGGGCTCTGGTGGGATTCAGCAATGAACAAACCGACTCAACAGCTTGCTCTCATGGAGCTTTTATTTCTAGTGAGGAGGGGGACGAAGACCATCCAGACAACAGATCAATCAGTAAGTAAATTATAAGACTGTGGAGGACAATGAAACCAGGCATGTTGGGGCAGTTTTAGATAGGATGGTTGGGAAAGGGCTCAGTGAGGTGACCTTTGGATAGACCTGAAGGAGTGACCCCTGAAGCGCCAAGGGACCATCCTTGTTGTTGTTCAGTCGTGTCTGACTCTTTGTGACTCCATGGAATGCCTCATTGCCAGGCTTCCCTGTCCTTCACCATCTCCTGGACTTTGCTCAAGTTCATGTCTGTTGAATCAGTGACGCCATCCAACCATCTCACCATCTGTCATCCCCTTCTCCCGCCCTCAGTCTTTCCCAGCATCAGGGTCTTTTCCAAAGAGTTGGCTCTTCGCATCAGGTGGCCAAACTATTGGAGCTTCAGATAGGGAACATCCTAGATGGAGGGAAACAGCAAAATGCAAAGCCCTGAGGCTGGAGTGTCAGTGGTGGAGTGTGATGGGGGCGGGAGCTGCCGGTAGAGATTGTGGGAGGACCTCAGGCAGGGGCCACGGCAGGGCCTGCCTTGTGCGGGACTTGCAGGCTGTCGTTGTTATGCCCAAGTCGCGAAATCTCCCAGTGACCACCAGAGAGCCGATATCCGGTGCAAAAGCAAGAGAGTTTTTATTACCAAACTCGAGCTGGGGCTCCCACCGTTACAGACGCAGCGGCTATAGGGAGGAGCCCCGGGTTTTGGATTACATTGCTTATATAGGGAGTGTTCATGAAAAAAAGAATTTCTAGGTAGGGGGACGTCTGATTGGTCACTTTCTTCCGAAGGGTTTTGTGTTGGTTTCTGATTGGTCCCTATTAACCTTGGTAGACCACAAGTTCCTGAATGTTAAGTCAGGAGATTCTTGTCTGGGGTCCGATTGGTTCGTGGGTGGTGGGGTGAGGTCAGGGGATTTCCAAAGGCTCTTTTCCCAGAACCTTACAAAACGGAGTTTTTCTGTTAACAAAATGGAGTAGCTTAGGTTCTTCATCGTGAGGCCATCACAACTACTCTAAGAGATGTGGGGGCCCTCAGAGGAGTTTGAGCACATAACTCAAGGTCTGGCTTACGTTTTAATGGGACCGCTCAGGCTGCCGGGTTGATGGTGGTCTGAAAGGGCGAGGTAGGTGCAGGGAGGGCAGCTTGAAGGCTGTGGGAAGAGGCTCTGTGAAGGGTGGTGGGGGTTGATTTGAGAGGTCAATGTTGTCATGGTCAACTCTTTGCAACCCCACGGCTCCTCCAGGCTCCTCTGTCCATGGAATTCTCCAGGCAAGAATACTAGAGAATACTGGATCCTTCTCCAGTGGATCTTCCCGACCCAGGGACCAAACCCATGTCTCCTGTGTCTCCTGCATTGCAGGCAGGTTCTTTACCATCTGAGCTACCAGGGAAGCCCGTAGGGAGGGCAGAGGCAGGATTAAATTCGAAAGAAGAGCTAACAGAAGTGGCTGAAGGATTTGGGTGCAAGAGAACATGTTAGCATGAAGGACAATCTAAGGTTTGGGGCTGTGGGGCCTGGACAGCTGGACGAGGGGGTGGCCACTCACTGAGATGGGAACAGTCATCTGGGAGCAGTCAGTGTGGGGGAGGTGGGGGCGGCAGGACCAAGAGCTCACTGGACACAGCGTGTTCAAAATGCATAGTAAAAATCGGTCGTGGAGAGTGGGCGCTTGGAGTCCTTGGTACCGTGATCTGGATAGAAATAAGCTTCTGAGAGCCATTCTGTGGCATTTGACCCCATGACACTGGATGAAATCTTAAGGGAATGAGGATAAATGGTTAAAAAGAGAGGAAAAAAAAGTCACTTGCTTTAGCGCAGAACCCGTGTTTTTGGTAATCCAGAGTCAAGAACGGGTGGCTGATGGCTGGTGGGCTAGCTGCCCCCGTATCGTGGCAGCCGACTGGAGGAGGCAGGCTGGGCCCCTGCACCTCTCCCCAGGGTCCTCTTCCAGGCTGGCAGGGCCCCTGGGAGGCAATTAATTATGCTTGTGAATGAGGAGTCTTCTCCCAGGGAGGAACAAGGAGGGGCAGGCTGCGGCCCCATCACCTCTAAACCTCTAGACATTTCGTGGGAAAACGATGTCATTTTAGCATTTCATGCCTTGGTGAGGCTTAAATTTCAGCTTCCGGAAAACTGACAGGGAGCCCGGGATGGGCGCCTAGGGCTATCTTTGCTCCCGGCGGCGGCTTTATATAACTCAGACCTTTCCCCGCAACCGTTTACAACTCTGGCTTCTGCGGTGGTGCCAATATGATGAAGTATTTAGCGCCCACTATATTTTGTGCTCAGTATTTCTGACAAAATGTTTCCTGCCTCCATGACGATCTCTCAGTAAACAGAATACCTTGGAGGAGGGCGGCACGCGGGGTGGCAGAGGCTCAGCGGGCCACTTATTGTATACGCCTTCCCTCCCGCTTCTCTTGTTAATCATTCACCTGGCTGAAGTCCCTCTTTCATTTGATCTAGTTTTCCCTAAAAATCACTCCTGAATACTTCGTTGAGGTCACCATGTAAATGTCCAAGTGGGAATAATGGATTAGTTTGAAAATGTCAGCCTGCCCCAATTTGATTAGATTCAAGTGCCCTTACAGCCAAGTCATTTCCCCAGGAAAAGGGGAAGGGCTTTTAGGAAGGCCCTGATTTCAGGATGGGCTGGAGCCCAGCTCGCAGGGACTGTGGGGGCTCCGCCTAGCCTTCAGATAAGAAGCCTCAGAGGGTCTCGCAGCCACCCACGCCTGCGCAGGACTGGCAGCGGGATGCCAGAAACAGAACAAAACGGAGCTGGTGGCCCCCTCCACTCCCGTTACGTTCTCTCCTGCTCCATGGAAGATTTCGCCCCCAGCACCACCGGTACCACTCCGGATCCTTCGGGTCTGCTGACTAGGGGTCCGGAGGGTGACTTGCAGCCCCCCGCAGACGTACCGCAGGGTGCCTCGGTTCCTGCTCCCCTCTCCTTCCTCACAGGGTTGCACAGACAATGCTGCTCTTATTTTTGCTGCTCCCTCCATAGATCCATTCCTCCCAGCCAGGCACAAAACTGAAGGCCAAGAGTGAGTCTGTAAATGGTCTACCGTCATGTCGGGCAAGGACTCAGCCAGCATTCCAGCACAGAATGATGGAAATACGGGGCAAACAGGAAGAGCCAGAGCTGAGGCATTAGACAATCTCCCACCCAAGAAACTCAGGCTCCCCAGAAGGCCTCCCCAAGTCGGGGGAGAAGCTGAGACCCAGAGGGGGGTAAGCTAGTAGTCCCAGATATGGGGGTTCTGGCCAAGCCAGGGGGGCTGACCTTTTCAGTAGGCAACGACTTGAGGCAGTGTGTAGAGAGAAAACTTGGAAGCGGAGGGAAGTCTGGGGACATCCTTCCCAGAATAGCTTTAAAAATAGGGCAGCTTTACAAACCACCTAGGATGATTGAAAGCAGGTGGGATTGAAGCAGATGCCCTCTGGAGATGCCTGTCAGACCCAGAGTTTGTCAGAACTCTGTAGGCTTTCCTGATTGTTCAGCAGATCTCAGAACGCAGCTTGGGATGTTCCTTCCCCCATGCCCCCTGTGTGTGCCGCGTTAGAGTCAGCATCTGCCAGAGAGCAGGCCCGCAAAGAGCTGTGGATGGAGGGATGGAAGGAGGGGGCGGGGGGAGGTGGATGGATAGAGGGATGCAAGGTTGTAGACACCGAATCCACTGGCTGGAGTTCTATGTGAAAGACCTTGGAAATCACAAGTGGTTAGTTCTGGGTTTTGTTTTTTTTTTTTTCCTTTGGCCTTGCTATGTGGCCTGCGGGATCTTAGTTCCCTGACCAGGGATCGAACCTGTGCCCCCTACAATGGCAGCATGAAGGCTTCACCCACCACTGGACCCCCAGGGGAGTCCCCACAAGTGGTTGGTTTGGCCTTCACTTCCTGTGTTGCCTTCACCTAATGGCATTTTCACGTGAGGAAGAAGCCATGTTTTGGAAGCAGGTGGCATTACTCCAGGTCAGGTATTAATATTTAGATCCTCAGCCTGAAAAGTTGCCTTACCCTTGAGGGAAGGCATGTCCATCCAGGACTGAGGTGCTAGAGGCCATCTGCTGCCCTTGGTGCCCGGGGAATCGCCATTCTCTGCCAGGGTCCCCGTGGGCTGTAGCTTCTTCCCCAACTTCATTTCTCCAAGGTTTCCAGCTCCCTTGGGTTATGATAACTTGTAGTTGGTAAGAAACGGCTGTCTCATGGGCCAGCACAGATGCGAGCCTGTGTATCGCCTGCTCATTCAGCCAGGATTGCGGTAAGGCTGCTGCTGCTGCTGCTAAGTTGCTTCAGTCGTGTCCGACTTTGTGCGACCCCATAGACGGCAGCCCACCAGGCTCCCCCGTCCCTGGGATTCTCCAGGCAAGAATACTGGAGTGGGTTGCCATTTCCTTCTCCAATGCATGAAAGTGAAAAATGAAAGTGAAGTCGCTCAGTCATGTCCGACTCTTAGCGACGTCATGGACTGCAGCCTACCAGGCTCCTCCGTCCATGGGATTTTCCAGGCAAGAGTACTGGAGTGGGTTGCCATTTGGGGTAAGGCAGTCCAGATTAAAAGAAGTCTGTAGTGAATCCTTCTTTTTAATGAAGATGCTTGTTGAGAGGGAAAAAAATCTTCTTAGTTTTTATTTAAGTTTCTTCAAACAGCTTGTAAAGAGGTGCTTGTATTCTCTGAACTTTTTCAAATACGTGGGTCAAATTTTCCCCCGGAGCTTACTCACCTGGGGGTATGACCAGATTGCCTTTCCCTGGATCCCCAGAATGGGGTTCAGCACCTGGCTAGGTACCCCTTTTTTTGTGTCACTTGCTTCATGACTTAAGTTTGTGTGTGAAAGAACTTCAGACCTTCTCTCTGTGTAAGAGTTTAACGTTCATGGAAGATGGGATTTTTTCTTCTCCCCAAAAGGAAGGAACCTTAACTGAGCATCCATGCCTTGGGAAAGCCAAGCTCCTTGTTACCCGCAGTACTAAGCCATCTTTCACGTGCGGACGGTGCTGGAAGAGCAGGCTTAGGGCAGGGGAGGGAAACACACTCTGAGGGACTAGTTTTGAAAATGGCACATATTTCCATATTTCCACACTCAGCTTTTTTTTCTTTTTTTTATAGCCTTTGGCTCAGTGAGGGTCTATGCATAGGAAAAGGGGGTGGTTAGAGCAGAAAGCAGCTTATTGTCGAGGGCCTTATTATAAGCAAGTGACCATCTGACCTTGGGGTGATGCCCTGTACACTTGGACGTGTGCACCCCACAGCCACCCCGAGACTGACTGGGCAGCAGGACCTAGAATTAGATCTTATACACCTCTCTTACACACTCACGGCTTCTGGAATATTTGTAAGCGCTCTCAAGATACCTGTGCAATGGGAATTCTGAGTTGAAGCCCCGCAGTTTCCTTAGGGCCGTCCTTCATACTGTTGAAGCCTTTTCCCTGGCAGCTGGCATCAGAGGTGCCCAGCCCAGAGTAAAAGGGGCCATATCACCACATCGCCAGCCTGCACTGATAGCCTTCCCAGGGGTCCCCAGTGTCCTTGCCGACGTCCCCCATAGACTCCAGGGCCTCCTGTGGTTAGTCACCCTGTAGCTGATTTCCCATGACGCTCCCCCTCATCTTCTAAACTATCCCTAATTTTCTTCCTTTCAGACCGCACCTGTCTTAAGTCTCGGTTTTCCCATAGAAGGACAAGTTTCTGATCAGCTGAGCTGTGCCTGGGTGGATGTTTTATACTCTGCAGTTTGACTAGGGAGTTGCTGGGGAAACAGAGCCTTATCCTAAAGGTGCGTTGTGGATAGGGCATCCTCGGGCACCATGCTGCGGGAGGGCATTCTCTAAGGCACCAGGGCCTTTGGGCTCACTCCATGGAGGCCCGTGCTTCTAGGCCTGCAGCTCTCCTCTACCCCGTGGGACAGCATTCAGGCATTTGGATCTCACAATCTCTGTGACAGGTAGTAGGGCATGTTGTGTGAACCCATTTTCCAGATGGGATTCAGCAAGGCCAGGTGACTGCCCAAGCTCACGCAGCACTCTCTGCATTCTCCTTGGAGGTTTGCCTTCTGTGGTGGGCAGAGCCAATGGCCCATGAAGGGACATCACGCCAGGCCCTCCCCATTCCTCTCATGCAGTCAGAACATCGCATGTCACCTGGGTAACACTTCCTCCGCCTGCAGCCCCACCAGAGCCGCCAGGGGCCAGCGCAGGGGGAAGGAGGTGCCAGACACGATTGGTACCTCCAGCTTCCTGCCCTTTCCTTTCTGCAGACCTGTGAGCAAGCTGGCGTTATTTTTATCTGGGGACACAGGCGTGGGAAGTATTTGTCAGTGTCATCTGGTGAACGCAGTTGAATTATCTGTTGTCCAAGGCACCCCCAAATAAGTAGTGTTAAGTGTGCTAAGCTGTTCACATTTAAAAATACAGTCCAACTGATGAAAGATAATTTGCTCATGGAGCTGACATCAGAACCCAAGCACAGAGCCGTCAGTGCCAGAACCCACGCTTTATTTTTACCCTCTTGGGGTTTTGAATCATCACAGTAAGGGCCTGTGCTATTTTTTAACCCATCATTCATATCTATAATCCACAGGAGGGGAAATGGCTACTGTCTGCAGGGGCAGGTTGTATACGTCTGTGATAGCGTCTGCTGTTAGCACGAGCGCTGTTCTGAGCGCAGTGAAGTAGCTGCTTGGCGTGCAGGTGTGCGTCCCACGCAGCCCCTCGGAGGTTTCTGATGGCAGTTGCAAGGGTGCCCCCTCAGAGGCCTTACGGTAGATGGATCCACTCACTACATTGTTGCCCAGTGTTATTCAAGGAACTCTGCATCTTGCTGGATCCTAACAAGTTGCCCCGGTGGGAGCAGGCGTGTGCAAGGGATTGCACTAGGCAGTGGTTCCCCCCGGGACTGATTTTTCCCCAGCAGACACTTGAAAATGTCAAGATATTTTTGGTATCAACAACTGCGAGTGAGGGGTTGGGGGCCGTGATGCCTCGATGGATAGAAATCTATGATACATGAGAAAGCCCCCAACCAAAAAGGATAAACCAGTCCCCAATGTCCAGAGTGCCGAGATTAGGCAAGCCTGCTAGCGCAGATGGCGCCCCCTCCACCACCCAACACGTGGCTTGACAGGAGGCACCTGGTCAGCAAGACCACAGGTGGCGAAAGTGACCAGCTGGCAGCCCTTGATCACATGAATCAATTCAGGAAGGGTCTGTTGAGCCATCTACCTTGTGCAAGGCCAGGACCAAGATGGACCGTAGGGGCTGATGGGCCTTTGGTGATCCAGCCATCCAGACCAAGCTTTCAGTCATGTGGAGCACTCTCCGCTTACTGGGTGACTTTCTGTCCACTGCCTTATTTAATCTTCACCACCATTCATGGTTTGATGGACAAGTATACCCAGCTTCATTTTGTGTATGACCAAACTGAGGCCCAGTGGGGTGAATAACTTGCTGAAAGTCACATAGCCCCCAAACGCCCAGTCTTCGGGGCTTCCCCCTAGATCCTTTCTTAGTAAGGATAACGTAACCCTTTATGATCTCAAAGCTCCCTCTTCTGTCTTGGGTCATGTTGGATCCACATAAATGAGGAATCCTTAATATGAGTGGAAACATGAATGAGGACAGGATGAGCTTCCCATCTTGGCATCTACCTTTTCCCCCAAGAGGCTTCCCTCTACAAGAGTAACCATGGGCTGGGAAGTCAGACAGGTCACACCTGCCATGGAGGTCCTTGGGCCCTGGCTGGGGAAGGCCAAGGAGACGAGGAGAAGCCCAGCACCCACCGAGTCTCTCCTGGCCAGACACTGTTCATTCTCCTTTCTCTAGCTCTGTTACCCTTTCCCACGTGGGGAATGGGAGACTGTGGAAGGTCTTGGGGCTTGCCCAGGTCCAAAGGCTGGATGGGAGTCTGATCACCCAGGCCTGTCTGGCTTTTGAGCCCATTGTGCATACTCTCAATACACCAGTGGTTTTTGAACATTTTTAGCAGCAAAGTCATTTTCTCCAAACTCGATTTCGGGCATATCCTCCACCATGTGAAACAGACGCAGCAGAGGGGGTTCTGCCTGATACTGAGGCACATGGAACCTGCCCACCCCACCGCCAGTCACCCATCCCCACAGCTGGCCCCAGGCCCCTTGGAACAACATGAGGGTCCATCTGGTCTGCGGCCTGGAGCTCGGGGCTCATTGAGAGGGACTGAGTGTTTCCTTCAGGGCCACCCTGACCCCTACAGTGCTGGGCAGAGCAGGCATCCAGATGGGTAGGACCAGAGGGAAAGGCATGTTGCAATAGTGGGGCCCACTAGGTCGGAGCATGATGTAAACAGCTCCCATCCACATCTTTGCAGAAAATGATAGGTGTGGCCATCGCTTCCACATCCATACCCCCATACCGGCTCCAGAGATGGGGCAGGAGCCGGGACTCCCATTTCCCAGTGCAAGTTTTGGCCTTCCCCGAGCCCATGGGACCTCGTGGCCTTCTCCCCCACCCCACCTGCCCCTGCACGCCCCACCCCTGGCTGTGGCTTGACGTCGTCCAGTAAACATTTGGGGATACAGCTTGATAAAAGATGTGTGCGCCCCTATTACAGCTTCCCTGAGGGATAATGCCCCATAAACACTAATGTGACTTTTGAAGTCTTCATCTGTGGCAAAGTTCAAAGTCGCCGGTGGATTTGGGCTTCGGGCTGAGTCATTCTGGAATCCCCATTATAGGCCAAATCTTTTTGTGACCATTTCAAGGGGTTTTTCTCAAATTCTATAAATAGTTTAATAACGCCTGTGTAATCATCTATTTTTATCGCTAACCTTCCAGACAGTTTCAGAAGTAATGTGGCTGCTCCATGAAAGTAGGATTTCACAAGCCTTTGGTTTCCAATTGCTTCCAGAGCATGGCCTGTGGGCCTGGAACCGAACAGTGGGATCCCGGACTGCATTTCTGCCTGGAGGAGGTGGCCTGACCCACCCTGGGAGAATCTGGTCCAGGCAGAAAGTCTGGGAGCAGACTCCAGGAATCTCCAGAAACCTGGCTAAGCTGGGCTCTGACCTCAGCTCCCACCTTCCTCCCATAGGAAACCCCAGACAAGACACTTGTCCTCTGTGTGCCCTGTTTCTCAAACTGCAGACGGTGGCATTGCCCCTTTTGTATTTATGGGGATCTTGGCTCTTCCCCCGGGGTTTTCACATCCGTCTCATCACCCCAGCACCCCACTGACCCAAGCAGTTCAAATAGTTTCTTTCCATTTTACAGCTGTGGACCCCGAGGCAGATTTTTCACAGATTTGCAGGATAGTCTCCTGATGCCCCATCCAAACCAGACTTGTTGCCCTTTGATGTTGCCGTGGGTTTGCCCCCTCGAACTGAGACCATGGTGAGCACACTGGCGCCTGTCCCCACAGAGTTCTGCCTAACGGACGAGACCTACAGGGCCAGACCCTAGTGGATACCTGCCTCCAAGCCCATGGCCACTCTCTGGGCAGGTGGGGAGGAGTCCCGGTCCTGCGGAGGGGACAGCTGGGCCCTGTCATCCAGGGGACCTGCAGGGAGAGGCAGGGCAGAGGCAGGCAGCCGTCCTGTATACAAGTCGGCCTTTTCACATAGGATGGCTCTGGGGGAGGAAAAACAGCAGATGCAGAATTAGAGACATGGGGTCCAGGCCTGCCAGCCTCAGAAGGATGATCAGATCCCAGGACCTCTTCCTCCAGTGTGAGATGCTGTGTGGAGCAGGGCTGCCAATGTTTGGGGAAAGTGCTTGGGGGAAGAAAATGGTTAAGTAAAGGCATGGTGGTACCATCGCACCAAAATCAGGCTGGCCATGGATGAGGTCAGGGCGCCAGCACGCACTCTACTGAGTGCCGGGTTACCGAGGGCTGCTCTCCACCTGTGGACATAAATGCTCCAACTCACCCGTACTTGGGGGGGCTTCCTTGTTGGCTCAAAAGGTCAAAAATCTGCCTGCCGTGCAGGAGACCCGGGTTCAGTCTCTGGGTGGGGAAGATTCCCTGGAGGAGGGCCTGGCAACCCACTCCAGTCTCGCTGCCTGGAGAATTCCATAGACTTGGAGGGCTACAGTCAACGGGGTTGGACACGACTTTGCAACTGACACTTTCACTCTTCACCCGTACCTGGGAAGGGGTACCTGGAGTTGTCTTCCTGAGGCTAAGGGAATCAGGTGACACTCTGCCTGCAGGAATTCCTGCTCACCCACCAGTAGTCCTGTCGGGCAGTCAGCCCTCTCTTCCTGCTCAAGAGTTTTCCTTCCAGTCTCTTCCGAGGGCTTTTCAAGGCCACAGCCACAGCAGGTGCAGGCTCCCCCTTGCCTGAGAATGAGGCTTATGCCTGCGTAAGTGCGAGACAGAATTCCCACTGAATCAGCCCAGCTTTCTCAGCTTCTCTCCGCTGCACCCCAGTGCCACCACCCCGCCCCCCCCTCCCGCAGATCAGCACAGCTGAGCCTACCTGACCTGATTTTGCCAACCCAGATTTTGCTTACACCCTGGGAAGCTTGGAAAATGTCTCAAGAATATTCTCGATTAGACTGGAAGTGGCGGATGGCAGTTGCCAGCTGCAGTGTCTTCCTGGAGCCAAGTGCCGGGGAGAACACACCCTCAGCCTTGGTGTCCATCGGTCACAGAGAATGTCTCCTGTGCTCTGTTTATCAATAATGATGTTCATGTCTGTGTATTAGAGCAAATTCAAGGTTATCCCAATAACATCACTCTCTCTCTATTCTTTTGGGTGGGACTCAGAGGGGAGCAGTCACCACCAGTACGTGAGCAATTCGACATGACGTTCAGGAGAGTTTCAGGCACTTGC
Organism: Budorcas taxicolor; assembly: GCF_023091745.1. Taxonomy (NCBI): domain Eukaryota; kingdom Metazoa; phylum Chordata; class Mammalia; order Artiodactyla; family Bovidae; genus Budorcas; species Budorcas taxicolor. Next base: position 49,002,118 of record NC_068931.1, read on the forward strand.
TAAAGCCATGCTGATGGTTCCAAGCCAGGGGTCTGTGTTTGCAGCGGGCAGCTGTTGTCTCGGTCTGTGGTCTGGGGAATCTGTCCCAGGGCCGCACCTTGCCCAGTCACAGAATTGGTTATCTGACGTGAGTCTGGCAAATCAGGGAACCCCGTCCTCATGCCCACAGTGATTGGCCTGAGAGGTAGTCATCCAACCAGTCCATCCTAAAGGAAATCAGTCCTGAATATTCATTGGAAGGACTGATGCTGAAGCTGAAACTCCAATACTTTGGCCACCTGATGTGAAGAGCTGACTCATTGGAAAAGACCCTGATGCTGGGAAACATTGAAGGTGGGAGGGAAGGGGACAGCAGAGGATGAGATGGTTGGATGGCATCACTGACTCAATGGACATGGGTTTGAGTAAACTCTGGGAGCTGGTGATAGACAGGGAGGTCTGGTGTGCTGCAGTCCATGGGGTCACAAAGAGATAGACATGACTGAGCAACTAAACTGAACTGAAGGAAGCTGATGGTCATCTGATGAGCATGGCCAATCAGAATCCTTCCCTGAGATTTGTGGGTTGGATGCACAAATTGGAAGAGGTCTGTCCTCCTTTGACTCACAGGCCATTATGTTAGAGACTGGGAGCTCCTGACGGCCATGTTTGCCATTGCAATGGGAGAGCCTGGCAGGAGACAAAGTGGTCAACATGCCCAAAGCCAGGCCAGGCAAAAGGAAGAGCCAAGAGGACCAGCTCTGGCACTGTCAGCCCTGTGGACCAGCTACATTCCTGGTGACCCCCTTCCATCCCTGCCACATAAACCAGCTCAGGCCCTGTGTGCTTAAGCTGGCTGGAGAGGGTTTCTGTTGCTTGCAGCCAAGAACGCCATCTGACAGTGTCTGGGGGCAGAGCAGAGGGAAGCAGTGAAGTGACCAGAGCTTTGGTATCATGTGGTGAGGAGGTCAAGGCTACTCAGCGAAAGCTCCAGCTTGCAGTGGAAAGGGTAAGGACACCCCCAAAGGCAGGGTCCAGTGGACATCAGAACCCAAGGTATGCAACCAGTCTGAGGGTGGAGGCAGTAACCCTATGCTCACACTGACCTCTGGGGTGCTTCTCCGTCCAGACAAGATGCAGGCCTGCCGCAGACCATTGCCCAAGCCAGAGTGACCTGCAGGTCAGGTTCCCACCGTCCCACAGTCAGCGGTGCCGCTGAACCACCAGGGTCGGGCCTCAGGGCCTAGCAGGACTGAGCCGGGACTGCCGCTGTAGCGACGATGGGGCAGTGATGCCCAGCTGTGAGCGCAGCCTGGCTCTCCAGCCCTTGGCTGGGGCTGCACAGCGAGCCTGCCGGAAGGAGGGGGCGGCCAGGTCCGGGGCCGGCTTTGGTGGACAGAATGACTCAGGACATGATGACCAGGAGGTCTCTCTGCCACTTGTCGAACACTTTACTGTGCACATGTCACTCCTCGAAGCCAAGGAGGTCTGTCTGACCCAGTCAGAGTGGTGCCAAGACCTGGGCGACCCTCCCACCCTGTGGCCCTGAGAGGACTCTGAGACGCAGGGGCTGGCCAGCCAGCCCGTTCTCCTCTCTTCTCCTCTCCTGACGCTGTGCTCTGCTGGAAGGAGGCCCACCCAGCCTCAGCCCACCCTCCTCCCCAGCTCAGCACCATCACGTGCCCCGCCGGGAGCCACTCTCCCTTACAGAGGAGGGGCCTGTTGTCCTATGGATCAGTTCTTTTTGGCCTGGAGTCACAGGAAGCAGCTTGCAGTGTCTTCACATCCCTGAATCCTTTTTCATAAGGTCTTTTAACAGGAGTATCTCATGGAGACCAAAGGTCTCCAAAAATGGGGATGGGACATGGCACATTCCCGGTTCTCTCTTGGCCTAGCGGGGCTTGATCTGCTCTGGTGTTTCCAGTTCCCCCTCCAGGCCACCCCTGGGCCTGGGAATGCCCCTGCCTCTGCCCTGGTGACCAGGTGCCAAGAAAGGACCATACTGCCTTCTGTGAAGTGGAAACTTGCCCTGGGACCCCCCCAAATGATAATGACTGGGTAGGTCAGGAACTTCCCAGGAACTACCAGGCCCTGTGTCTACCCACTGGAGGCTGGCAAGCAGGCCCTGGGCTGAAAGAGGGGACAGAAGAGGGAGGTGGAGGGGAGGTGGGAGGGGTCTGAGGGCTGCAGCCAGCAGCTCTGGGGGGCCAGGTGACTGACGGGGAGGCCCAGGGCTGGGGAGGAACCAGATGAAACCACCGATGACCCTGTCACAAAGGGCGACTCTGCAGAATGACGTGGGCTTATCGACGCAACCTTGAAAAGGGAGAAAAAAAGCCCCAAATAAGCAAAGAAACCTCACCCTATGACCAAAAAATGTTACCCACAGAAGTGAAACAAATACTGTGAGACAGAGCGGACCAGGGCTGGCACAGTGCAGGTGGGAAGCACCCATCTGGGGAGTGAAGTAACCACAAATGAAAGAAAAGGTGGATCCAGCCAACATTTGGGCTCTGTCCTCTCAAGTCTTAAATTAAGAAAAAGAACGGTAGCAGCTTGTTCTCCCTGAACAGATTTGGCCTTTTAAAGAAGAGCTGTCTGATCACTTACATGGAATCTTTACCCAGGTTTTCACCACATACCTGCTCTGAACCACGTACAGACGTGGTGATGGATAAGACAAGATTTCAGACTCAGTGAAACTTTCTTTCTAGCGAGGGGTCAGAATATCAATGAATATAGTACCTGACAGGTCATAAAGGCTAGGAGGGAAATAGACCAGAGCTGGGGATAAGCCCTGGGGCTGCTATCTTAGAGAGGCAGTTAGGGGAGCACCCCCCAACTCACACACCCCTGCACCCTGCCCAGACCCAGCATGAGAGCAGAAACTTGAAAGAAGGGAAAAGTTGAGCTGAATAAAAAATACAGCACCTTTTATTTGAAAACAACTTTCCTCTTTCCGATATAAAGAATTCTGGCAGATGATCTTTTAAAACCCTCCAAACAGTGGCCTAGGGGAAGAGCTGGGATCAGCTCCATTGCTGGTGGGCTTTCAGCAGCTCCCCTCCCCCGTTTCATCGTGACTTCTCAAGGAAAAAGAAACTTCCTGCCAGCAGTGAATAAAAGGGCACTTTCTCCTCCGCACTGGGGACATGGCAGCAGCAGCTATCCCGGCACAGAACAAACCAGAGTCACCGGGAATGTAGACTGTGGAGGGGCACATTTCCTTTGGTCATTTGTTTTAGGAGTAGGAAATGATGGTGCGCTTACGGGGATTGGTGGGGCAGCCATCTACTTTAGGAAGCTTCAGAAATACACTGAGATCCTTGTGCCCTGATGCCTCCCTTCTCTCAGGGCACCATCTCCCTGTCGGCGGCTGCTGGCCGCTGGGGCGGGGTGGAGGGGCAGGGTTCCCCCTTTGCCTGTATGCAGCTGTTTTCGGCTTGACCGCAGGACTCTATCATGCCAGAGTTCATGTGGTTATCCAAAGCGGGGAAGAATTTCCCAGAATGCCTTGAGAAATCTGAGACACTGAATGGCTTTCAGGGCTTATTGATGTGGCCGGTGCAGGAAATAGCAGTACGTCAATAAATAGTTTTAGGCAGGAAACGAGGCTTAAATGGTAGCCTTAAAGTTTGGGGAAAGGCACTAGGGGTTGCTGGGAGGGAGCCTGCCAGTCAGATGAGAACCTGAAGCCAAATAACCAGGCTTTGAAATGGCTGCCACCAAGCTGAGGCCCCTTGCTGGTTCTGGATGCAAAAGGCTGAGGTTGAAGGCAGAGCTGGCAACCTAGGGGATGGCTGGTCTCGGTTGGCAAAAAAAGAACTCCTTGTTACACAAGAGAAGCTGGCAACCTACAACATATGCACCCAAAGAGACACATATGCTGGCTTTTGGTGGCCTCAGCTGGGCAAGGTCACAGTCCTTGTAGTGAGAATTGCCACTAGCTGGCAGGTCGCTCCAGGAGTTTCGATGTCTTAATCAAAAAATCAAGGAAAAGAATCACTATCTGCCCATTTCTTTTTATAAGTAGTGTTTTTCTTAAAATTTTCACAGAAAAGTAGGGAAGTTCAGAAAATAAAAAGTAAAAAGCTAAACATCATCTATAATTCCACTATTGAGAAATGCTACTATTAACATTTGGATATTTCTCATCATTTTTCTTAAATTTTTTTTTTCATTCAGGGATGAGATTATACAATATATGCACGTTTGCTTTTGCTTTTCTCACTTAGCATTATGCAGCCATGTCCCCAAGAAGTAATGAACTTCTCATACATGTAATTTTAATGGGCACATGAATCATCATTTACTTAATCATTCCCCTATTGTTGGATGCTTGTGTTGTTGAATTTTCGTTTGTATTAAGCTTATTTTTCCTGTTATTTTAAATTATTTCCTTATGATAATTATCCAGAAGTGTAATTACTGGATTAAACAATAAGAACACTTTAATGACTTGTTTTAAGAATTTTTTCAGGAAATTGATACTCATTTGTACGACCCATATTATGAGAGTGCCTGTCTCAGTTCATCTTTACCAGCATTGACAATTACTGGGTTTAAGCTTTGCTAACACCGGAAGGGGAAAATTGATATTTTCACCTAATAGCCACTGAGATTTGTTTTTATATATTTATCAGCAATTTATGTTTTCACATATGAATTATCTGTTAATGCCCTTTGCTCATTTGTCCATGAGGAATTTAGTACTTTTAATACCAGTTTGAACAAGCTGTTTATATATTGAAGAGGGCATGGCAACCCACTCTAGTACTCTTGTCCGGAAAATCCCATGGACAGAGGAGCCTAGTGGGCTGTGGTCCATAGGGTTGCAGAAGGTCATCAGACCGTTACCTTTTGTCACATTTATTGTAGCTATTTTTCCTGGTGTATCTATTCCCTTCTAAGTGTGTTTATAATATTTGGACTTTTGATGCATTCCTTTTGTCTTAAGGTAGAATGCCCTTCTCCATCCAGAAATTCGATAAATAATTTTCTTCAGGTCTTTATGCTATGTCTTTTTTTTTTTTTCTTGAACATTTACCTTACCTCTTTTCTCCATCTGGAATCCATTTTAGGGCCCAGTATTAAAGGAGACTCTAAATAATCCCCCTACCCCACCACCACCCTGACGTAGACAGCTGTCCCAGAATCACTGCCTGAGTGAATAATGCTTCCTGAGCTACTGACTTGTCGTTCTCTGGGGGCCATGTGATAATGCCAAATTGGTTTCTAGGCTATCTGATCTCATGTCAGAGCCGCACCTTTTAATTATTAAAGCTATAGGATGGGTGAAAGTAATAGAACTCTTTCCAGTTCTGTTGTGTTCTGTTTTTAGCTGGTTTTTTTGTGTGTGTGTTTGGTTGGTTTTTTTTTTTTTTTTTTTTTAACTGTGCTGCATGGTATGTGGGATCTTAGCTTGCTGTCCAGGGATGGGACCCACACCCCTTGCCATGGAAGTGGGGAGTCTTAACCACTGAAATTCCAGGGACGTCCCAAGGAATATTATGTGTTTCTTCACTTGTTTAAGACTTTCTTTTCAATCTCTCAGTTCAACTTTGCAATTTTCTTTGTAGAAATCTTGCACATTTCTTAATAATGTCACTTAAGAATTTCTGTTGCTTACCTAAATGAGCTTTTATGCATTAAAATGTCTCACCAGTGTTAAAAAAAAGTTGATTTTTGTATATTAGGTTTATATCTAAATACTATGAATGAGTTACTAAACTCTCTTGTTAATTCTAATCTTTATTGAGAGTTTCTCTCGGGTTTTTCACATATAAAAATCATATCAAATCGTTTTACCTCCTTCCTTCCAAAGGTCTTGGGTATTACTGCTGGTTTTTTAATCAGGGCTATCGACACTGCATTTTTAGATGTATTGATACTAAATCACCCTTGCCTTTCTGTGATAAAATCTGGTTGGTTATAATGGATCTGTTTGTTATATTTCATTTAGGACTTTTATGTCTACTCATATTAGAAAGAATAGCCCAAAGACTTCCTTATTTGTAATTTACTACCATTATGAGATTTTGGTACTGGGGAACTGGAAAAGCTTATCTCTTTCTGTATTCTGGATCAGTTCACAAAGCAAAACAGGTATCTAATTTTTTTGAAAGTGTGAATCCACTTACCTTCCTCTAACAGGTAATTCAGAACTTTTGAATTTTCAGTGTTTTCTGGCTTTTTATTTTTCTTAATAAAGTTTGGTGATATTTATTATCTTAAAAAGCACCTATTTCCTCATTTTTTTCAAAATTATCAGCATAGAGTGGCAAATAGTTTTTATGTGCTTTTTAATCTACTCCATATCTGTTAATATATATTGCTCATATGTCTTTTTTTAAGTCATGGCAGCTTTTTATTGAAGTCAGTTGATTTACAGTGTTTTGGTAGTTTCAGGTGTACGGCAAAGTGATTCAGTTACATGGATTTTTTTTCAGATTCTTTTCCCATATAGATTATTACAAAATATTGAGTATAGTTCCCTGTGCTACACAGTATATCTTTGTTGGTTACCTGTTTTATGTATGAAACAAAGTGAAAGTCGCTCTGTCCGGGTCTGACTCTTTGAGACCCCATGGACTATACAGTCCATGGACTTCTCCAGGCCAGAACATTGGAGTGAGTAGCCTTTCCCTTCTCCAGGGGATCTTCCCAACCCAGGGATTGAACCCAGGTCTCCCGCATTGCAGGCGAATTCTTTACCAGCTGAGCTATCAGGGAAGCCTGTTTTATGTATAGTAGTTTGCTTATATTAATCCCAAACTCCTAATTTATCCCTCCTCTTCTTTCCCCTTTGGTAATCATAAGTTTCTTATATCTATGGGTCTACTTCTGTCTTGTATATAGATTCATTTGTATCTTTTTTTTAAGAGTCCACATATAAATGATATGATGTTTGTCTGTCTGGGTTTCTTCACTTTGTATGGTAATCTCTCGATCCATCCATGTTGCTGCTAGTGGCATTATTTTATTTTCTTACTGCTGAGTAGCGTTCCCTCATATAAATAGGCCACATTGTTATCCATCCATCTGTGAATGGACGTTTAGATTGCTGCCACGCCCTGGCTGTTGTAAATAGTGAACAGCGAACACTGGGGTGCATGTATCCTTTCAATTACAGTTTCCTCCAGATATATGCCCAGGAGTGGGATTGCTGGATCATATGGTAGTTCTATGTTTCAGTTCAGTTCAATTCAGTTGCTCAGTCGTGTCCGACTCTTTGCGACCCCATGAATCGCAGCACGCCAGGCCTCCCTGTCCATCACCATCTCCCGGAGTTCACTCAGACTCACGTCCATCAAGTCAGTGATGCCATCCAGCCATCTCATCCTCGGTCGTCCCCTTCTCCTCCTGCCCCCAATCCCTCCCAGTATCAGTCTTTTCCAGTGAGTCAACACTTCGCATGAGGTGGCCAAAGTACTGGAGTTTCAGCTTTACCATCATTCCTTCCAAAGATATCCCAGGGCTGATCTCCTTCAGAATGGATTGGTTGGATCCCCTTGCAGTCCAAGGGACTCTCAAGAGTCTTCTCCAACACCACAGTTCAAAAGCATCAATTCTTCGGCGCTCAGCTTTCTTCACAGTCCAACTCTCACATCCATACATGACCACAGGAAAAACCATAGCCTTGACTAGACTGACCTTAGTCGGCAAAGTAATGTCTCTGCTTTTGAATATGCTGTCTAGGTTGGTCATAACTTTCCTTCCAAGGAGTAAGTGTCTTTTAATTTCATGGCTGCAGTCACCATCTGCAGTGATTTTGGAGCCCCCCAAAATAAAATCTGACACTGTTTCTACTGTTTCCCCATCTATTTCCTATGAAGTGATGGGACCGAATGTCATGATCTTCATTTTCTGAATGTTGAGCTTTAAGCCAACTTTTTCACTCTCCACTTTCACTTTCATCAAGAGGCTTTTTAGTTCCTCTTCACTTCTGCCATAAGGGTGGTGTCATCTGCATATCTGAGCTTATTGATATTTCTCCCGGCAATCTTGATTCCAGCTTGTGTTTCTTCCAGTCCAGCGTTTCTCATGATGTACTCTGCATATAAGTTACATAAGCAGGGTGACAATATACACCCTTGACATACTCCTTTTCCTATTTGGAACCAGTCTGTTGTTCCATGTCCAGTTCTAACTGTTGCTTCCTGACCTGCATACAGATTTCTCAAGAGGCAGGTCAGGTGGTCTGGTATTTCCATCTCTCTCAGAATTTTCCACAGTTTATTGTGATCCACACAGTCAAAGGCTTTGGCATAGTCAAGAAAGCAGAAATAGATGTTTTTCTGGAACTCTCTTGCTTTTTCCATGATCCAGCGGATGTTGGCAATTTGATCTCTGGTTCCTCTGCCTTTTCTAAAACTAGCTTGAACATCAGGAATTTCATGGTTCACGTATTGCTGAAGCCTGGCTTGGAGAATTTTGAGCATTACTTTACTAGCGTGTGAGATGAGTGCAATTGTGCAGTAGTTTGAGCATTCTTTGGCATTGCCTTTCTTTGGGATTGGAATGAAAACTGACCTTTTCCAGTCTTGTGGCCGCTGCTGAGTTTTCCAAATTTGCTGGCATATTGAGTTCAGCACTGTCACAGCATCATCTTTCAGGATTTCTATGTTTAGCGTTTCTTAAAAAGCATTTATTTATTTGGCTGCATTGGGTCTTAGTTGAGCCACGTGGGACCCTCGTTGCATTGTGCAGGATCTTGGATTGTGGCGCACCGTCCCTTTTGCTGTGCACAGAGGGCTCAATAGTTGCAGCAAGCGGATTCCAGGCTGCAAGAGCTTCAGAAGTTGCAGCCCATGTGCTCAGTAGTTGTGGAATGCAGACTCAGTAGTTGTGGAATGTGGACTCAGTAGTTGTGGAGTGCGGACTCAGGATCAGTAGTTGTGGAGTGTGGACTCAGTAGTTGTGGAGTGTGGACTCAGTAGTTGTGGGATGCGGACTCAGTAGTTGTGGAGTGCGGACTCAGTAGTTGTGGAGTGTGGACTCAGTAGTTGTGGAGTGCGGACTCAGTAGTTGTGGATTGCGGACTCAGTAGTTGTGGGATGCGGACTCAGTAGTTGTGGAGTGTGGACTCAGTAGTTGCAACACAAGGGCTTAGTTACTCCGCTGCATGTGGGATCTGTTTCTCTGACCAGGGATTGAACCTGAGCTCATGCATTGCAAAGCAGATTCTTAACCACTAGACCACAAGGAAAGTCCCTTAATTGTAGTTTTTGAGAGAATCTCTATACTGTTCTCCATAGTGGCTTTATCAATTTACATTCCCTCCAAAAGTGTAGGAGGGTTCCTTTCTCTTCACTCTCTCTCCACCATTTATTTGTAGACTTTTTGATGATAACCATTCTGACCAATGAGAGATGATACCTCATTGTAGTTTTAATTTGCATTTCTCTGATAATTAGGGATGTTGGACATCATATTTCTAATTTTATTTTTATTTCTGCTTACTTGGTTTTATATATAACTTCCTTTATTTTCTAGTTAATTTCCAGCCTTAGCCATATTTTATACTTTCAGGTATTTCCACAGTTAATGGTGGTTTTCCAAGGTTTTTGAATTGAATATATAAATTAATACTGTCCAATAGAAGTATAGCATGACCCACATATATACCTTTAAATTTAATATCATATTGTACTATACCTAGTATATTCATAATTTCAACAAGTAATCAGTATTTTTTAAATATGAAGCATTTGAATTCTGTTTTTAGACTTTATGTAAGTCTTTAAAAACTAGTGTTTATTTTGCACAAACAGCATGCTTCATTTGTTAGAGGCACTTTTAAAGCACTCAGTCATCTGTGTAGAGGAATATTTGCTTCCTTTTTTAATAACCAAAATATTAACAGTCAAGACTATAACTTTACCTTTTATTATAGCTTTGACTACATCTCATAAGTTTTTATAGCTCTTTATTTCCTAAGTAATCTATTGTTTTATATTTGATTACACTTTATTCTGTCTTTCAAACAAGTAACTGGCTATTTTTTAAATTGTTCTTCATTCTTAGTCCCAGTATATAATTTGTGCAATCTCTGTATTCTGACATTCACAGTAGAATCGAAGCTTATAATGAGGCTTGTTTCAATTTTGTCTGATTCATACACTATTTAAGTCATCTGATACATTTTCTATTCATTTAATCATTGAAAGAATTCTAGTGATTTCATTTCCATCACTATCTTTCTGTCTTTTTGTGTTTTTTGTTTTTTATTCTTTCTCCCTCTTCTTTATAAATGGTTTAGCTGATGACTTTCCTGCCATTTCCCTCAAGGAGCTACTCCTCAAGAAAAAGCCATCAGTATCAGTTTTCTCAGATGCTTTTCATTTTCTAAGATGATTTTTTTTTAATTTACAAAAATATTGTTATTTATTTTAAAATAAAATTTCCTATTTTATTTTTTAAAAATATTTTTTTATTTATTTACTTTCAATTGGAGGATAATTGCTCTACAGTATTATATTGACTTCTGCCATATGTCAACACGAATCAGCCATAAGCATATGTATGTCCCCTTCCCCTTGAACCTCCCTCCCACCCCATCCATCTTTTTATGTCTTAACAGCTTTTGTTTTATGTATTTTGAGTCTGCACTACACAGTATATAATGTTATCTATTAGGGATTGTTATTCTTATCTATAAAAATAATTTTTATTTTACTTAATGAATGGTATCTTGCAAACTACTTCGATTTTACTTATGCATGCATGCTCAGTCACTCAGTTATGTCCGACTCTTTGCAGCCCTAGGGACTGTAGCCCACCAGGCTCCTCTGTCCATGGGATTTCCCATTTCCCAGGCAAGAATGCTAGAGTGGGTTCCCATTTCCTCCTCCAGGGGATCATCCCGATCCAGGGATCAAACTCACATCTCCTGCATCTCCTGCGTTGCAGGTGGATTCTTTGCTGCTTGAGCCATCGGGAAAGCCCGGTTGTACTCATGTTTTAATTTTACTTTATATTTGCTAGTGGCTACCAATGTTTTAGTATTTTTAAAAGGACACTTTTATGTCTGTTTCTCATTTATCAGACTTATGAAAGTGGTAATAGCGTGTGGATCTTAATGGTCTAAATTATTCAATCTTGTGTGCTTTACAATCTTCTGTACTTTTCCCACCTGTATTCATCAGTCTTTAGTGATTTAAACTTGGATTATTAGGTCACTACTTCTACTATGAACTTTTTATTCAGATTACATTTAATTATTAAATATCTTCTCTCTCGAGGATTTTTTATATATAATTTTATTTAGTTTTATTTTCAGCTGCACTGGGTCTTTGTTGCTGTATGCGGGCTTTCTCTAGTTGCAGCAAGTGGGGGCTCCTCTCTAGTTGCAGTGAGCGGGCTCCTCATTGCAGTGGCTTCTCTTGTTGCAGCTCACAGGCTCTAGAGCTCAGGCTTAGTAGCTGCGACTCCATGCCGTTGTGGGATCTTCCCAGACCAGGGATTGAACCAGTGTCCCCTGCACTGCAAGGTGGATTCTTAACCACTGGACCACCAGGGAAGTCCTCTCTTGAGGATTATTGCTGGATTTTGACTCAATCTTACGACCAAAACTAGAATTATTTACTATGACTTAGCTTTCTATCTGGTTTCAAGTTTTCACTCCTGGTCCTTCTCTATCATGATTTTCTCGGAGTTGAGGAATACATCTTTTTTTTGGCCGGACCATGCATTTAGAGCAGGAGAGCTAAGAACCATGGGTTCGATCCCTGGGTCAGGAAGATCCCCCAGAGAAGGAAATGGCAACCCACTCCAGTATTCTTGCCTAGAGAATCCCATGGACAGAGAAAACTGGGGCCTATAGTCCATAGCGTTGCAAAGTCAGACACCACTGAAGCGATTTAGCACGTTCTCACACATTCAAGAGAGTTTTCAATTTTTATCCTTAATTATAGTTTTAAAATAAATAAAGTTTATCATGTCAACCATTTTTTAAGTGTACAGTTCAGTCATGTTAAGTATAGTCATATTGTTATGCAATCAATCCCCAACATTTTTTAATCTTGCAAAACCAAAATTCTAAGCCATTAAACAACTCCTCATTGCCCCGTTTTCCTAGCCTCTGGCAGCCAACATTCTATTTTCTGTTTCTATAAATCTGACTACACTAGATGCCTAGATGAGTGGAATCATACAGTGTTTGTCTTTTTGCAACTAGCTTATCTCACTTTAGCATAATAACCTCAAGGTTTATCCGTGTTGTGGCATGTGTCAGAATATTCCAAGATGGAAAAGTATTCTATTGTATGTATATACTACATTTCCTTCATCCATCTGTCAGTGGACACTTGAATTGCTTCCACCTATTGGCTATTATGAATAACGCTGCTATGAACACGAGTGTGCAAATATCTCTTCAAGATTCTACTTTCAATTCTTTTGTAATATATGCCCAGAAGTGGAATTGTTGGATCATACTGATAATTCTATTTTTAATTTTTTGAGGAATCACTATACTATTTTCTATAGCAGCTGCACCATTAATTTTTTTTCTAAAGATACGTATGTGGGTGGGATTTTTAAAAAACATTTGCTTGTGTAAAATGTCTTTGTCTTGCTTTCACTCATAGCTAGGTGTGTTCTTTTCACCTCAAACATATGAAGAGCTTGCCTCAGTGTCTCTGAATTTTAACATCAATTATAGAAGTATACTGCCAACAATATTTTTGTTCCTTTGTAAGAAACCTGATACAGGTTTTCCTTTTTTTTTTTTTCCTTCAAAGCTCTTTTTAGAATTTTTCTTTTTCCTTGAAATTAAAAAAGAAATTCACCTGTTAAGTATAAATAGTAGGGTTCTGGAACACTGTGAACCCTTTTTGCCTAAAGAGACAGCTCTTTTGGAGTTTTCTTGTTTGTTTTCAACTTAAAGTTTTTCTGTCTTCATTCCATGTATTCTGATGTCCTTTCTGAAAAGCTCTGTAACTCATGTCCACTCTCTCTTCTCTGTCCTTTTCCTCCTTGCTTATTTTTATCTATTTATTTTCCAAGTCTGTCTCATGTACCACTTTTTCTGCAGCATCCATCCTATCCTTTCCTGCCTCCAATTCGCATTTCATTTTGCTGTGGATTTTCTACTTCCTTCGGTTCTCTCCTACCCCCAGTTCCAGTTCATGCTTCATCTCAGTCTAAGGCTTTTTTGTTTTTAAATCTAATCACATGTCACAGAATCCGTGTTGTTGTTCTTAACAGACATACAATCCCACATGTTTGTACTTGGGTTTTTTATTTCATTTTATCTTTGGTTTATTGTAGTTGACATTTTTAGAGTTTTGCATTTCCCTTAGATTTTCAAAATAAGGCTCCCCTGTTCTGCAATGCAGGATTTTTTCCATAGACGCCATATTTCTTTTCTCCTCCCTTACCCTTGAATGAGAAAGGCTGGGTTTGGTTCTGGTGTTCATCATGCGGATCATCCTTAGAGTTGCTCAGCATGTACTCAAGTAATAGTGGAGTCTCCCCTCAGACCTGAAGCTGGTAGCCTCACGTGCACATCCCACATTCAATTCGCATATTTAGCAGGTGTTCGGTCTTCTAATGAGCTTTGCTGCTGCTGCAAAGTCGTGTCCGACTCTGTGCAACCCCATAGATGGCCTCCTACCAGGCTCCTCTGTCCCTGGGATTCTCCAGGCAAGAACACTGGAGTGGGTTGCCATTTCCTTCTCCAACTCATGAAAGTGAAAAGTGAAAGTGAAGTCACTTAGTTGTGTCCAACTCTTAGCGACCTCATGGACTGCAGCCTACCAGGCTCCTCCATCCATGGGATTTTCCAGGCAAGAGTACTGGAGTGGGGGGCCATTGCCTAGCCCCAAACAGAATCCTCTCTCCATGCCACTGATTATCAGGAGGAAACTGAGTCAGGCTGTTGTTCTTTGATCGGATATAATCGTTGTATAAAAGCTCCAGTCCTGGGTTTGCAGTGTCCTGAGGCTTTTCCTTCCCCAGAGGGCTTTTGCCTGAGAACAGCGTGCCTCTGAGGACTCAAGGAACCTCCTCATCTCCTTCTGCCCCTAAATCTCCAATGATCAGAGTTTGAGGCATGCTGATAGGAGCTGCCATGGTGCACAGGAGCAGGGTCTTGTTGGTAATTACAGGCTCTTTGCCTCCTGGCCAGGGGCAGACACAGGGAGGGCTGAAGTTTAAGCTCCCTCCCCATCTCACCCCTGCCTGGGTCTTATGGGTAGGGGGCCAGACTGCTCAGGAAAAATACGATCTCTTGGTGACAGCATTTTAGTTAATGGTAAGGACCCTGCAGCGAGCTGTGATCTTCCTTTTTAGTGTTATGGGACTTACATCTGCCTTCACGGGCATTTTTATGGGAAATGGAGAAAGGGTATCTTAGGCACTGATACAGGGGCATTGTTTTAACTCCCACATTGGCACATTATAAAGGCCTAGCATTGTGGTTCTCAACGATGGCTGTACATTGAAATCACTTAGTACATTTCCAAATGTACCAGTGTCCTGGCCCCACCCTGGCCCATGACACAAGCCTCTCTGGGGTGGGCTTCAAACATGAGTAGCTTCAGAGTTCCTTTGGTGAGCAAGCAGGGCTGAGAACATTAGCTCAGAGCAGAGAGCAATGGACGGGCTTAGGTTCTCATTCAAGTTATATACTGGTGACCTTAGTCAAGTCCTTTCAGCTCTTTATAACTCAGTTCCCCCCATTCTAAAGTGGGAATGGAAATGCCCGCCCCTGCTCTGACCACATAAAGATCTAGTGGGATAAACAGCAGTTAAGAAGACAGAATCACCAAAAGTCTCATGACTTTGAGGCCAACAGTACAGCACCCTGGGGTAACCAAAACAATTGAACACAAGAGGAAACAGGTTGTAGAATCTGTTACCATTGCAGGGTCTGGGGCAGCAGGCAAAGTCATTCATTCATTCACAAGTAACCAGAACACTACAAGGAAGTCCCTATGGGAGCCACATATTCCAGATTCTGTACTAGTAAAGAGATCCCAACTACTTTGGGGATTTCTGGCAGACCACGGTTGTATCAGTTCAGTTTAGTCACTCAGTGATGTCTGACTCTTTGCAACCCCATGGACTGCAGCACGCCAGGCCTCCCTGTCCATCACCAACTCCCCGAGCTTACTCAAACTCATGTCCATAGAGTCGGTGATGCCATCCAACCATCTCATCCTCTATCGTCCCCTTCTCCTCCCGCCTTCAATCTTTCCCAGCATCAGGGTCTTTTCCAATGAGTCAGCTCTTTGCATCAGGTGGCCATAGTATTGGACCTTCAGCTTCAGCATCAGTCCTTCCAATGAATATCCAGGACTGATCTCCTTTAGGATTGACTGGTTGGATCTCTTTGCAGTCTAAGGGACTCTCAAGAGTCTTCTCCAACACCACAGTTCAAAAGCATCAATTCTTCAGCACTCAGCTTTCTATATGGTTCAATTCTCACATCCATACATGATGACTATTGAAAAAACCATAGCTTTGACTATACAGACCTTTGTCGGCAAAGTAATGACTCTGCTTTTTAATATGTTGTCTAGGTCTGTCATAGCTTTTCTTCTAAGAGCAAGTGTCTTAATTTCATGGCTGTAGTCACCATTTGCAGTGATTTTGGAGCCCAAGAAAATAAAGTCTTTTACTGTTTCCACTCTTTCCACATCTATTTGCCATGAAGTGATGGGACTGGATGCCATGATCTTAATTTTTTGAATGTTGAATTTTAGGCCAGCTTTTTCACTCTCCTCTTTCACTTTCATCAAGAGGCTCTTCAGTTCCTCTTCGATTTCTGCCATAAGGGTAGTGTCATCTACATATCTGAGGTTATTGATATTTCTCCCAGCAATCTTGGTTCCAGCTTGTACATCATCCAGCCCAGCATTTTGCATGATGTACTCTGCATACAAGTTAAATAAGCAGGGTACAATATAAAACCATGATGTACTCCTTTCCCATTTTGTATACAGGTAGACATTTCAGTGGGAAGAGGGTGGCAAGGCAGGAGGCCTGAGAGGTGGGCACGAGACCCATCAGATCTGTGGATGTGAGTGGGCCTCCAGGGACAGTCTGATTGATGGCTTCATGGAAGGTTCAAACTTCGAAAGTGAATAAGAGCTTGGGCTCTGATATGCTATTCCAACTTAAAAACATCATTAAACGGAAAGAAAAAAGTTTGGTCTCTAGAGCAGGTAGACCCTGGGTTCAAATCCTGACTTTGCCATCGCCTCGTGGCCATGGGTAAGTTGCATAACTTCTCTGACCTCAGCTTCACCATCTATAAAATGGGGCAGTAACAGAACCTGCCTCACAGGATCGTTGTGACAGTTAAATGAGACAGTACAATTAAGGTGCTGTCATCCAGCCCCTGATTTGCCACCTGAGGCCCCATATGCCCTTTTAGGTTTCTCTATAGCACTTTCATCACACACAAGGGACAGGCATTAACCAAGTCATCCAGGAAGACCTTCCATCACTGCAGATTCTGAGATTCAGCACTGAGGAGATTGACCAGCCAAAAGAAGCCGTGGGAAGGGTGCTAGACTGTGGGAAAGACTGGTGTCACACTCTACAGCCTGTTCCCTCCTGGGTTCTATTTCTTCTGGCGGTACAATCATCCAGAGCCAGAATCTTGTTATTTATTATCTTTGAGTCTTCCCTTTCCATCACATCCACAGCTCACCACTTAGCAAGTACTGTCTACCTTGGCACAATCTCTTGTCCCAATCTTGTATCAGTCAGCTACTGCTGCTTAACAAACAACCACAGAAATTTCAGTGGCATTCCTGTATCAGTCAGCTACTGCTGCTCAGCACCCAACCACAGAAATCTCTGTGGCACACAGTAATAAGTATTAAGATGACTTGTATGCACGTTGGCTGGGAGTTACCTGATCAAGGTTAGATTTGGGTGGGGCCCTCCATGTTTCTCTCATCCTCCTCCTGGGACCATCGGCCAGCCCACAGATGGTCTTCTCACAATGATGGAAGAAGCATAGGAGAGTGACTGTAAATACTTAAAGCCTCTTAAGGCTTGGGATCAGAACTGACACCCTGTCACTTCTGCCTCTTTCTGCTGACCAAGGCAAGTCACATGGCTAACACAAAGACAAAGGGAAAGGGGAAATATATCTTAAACATAACCTAATCACAGATTCTTATCTTTCAACTGCCAGAGAGTTCAGGTTTTTATTTCATTCTGTCTGGACTTTTGCAGTGGCCTCCTTTCTGGTCTCCACACCTATGCCATATTAACCTTCTAAAGAGCACAGGTATGATGATAGCATTTCAGTGATTGCCCCAGAACCTTCCCTATCAACCAGCACTTGGAATGCGACTCCTTGGCTGGCTTCAGTTATCCACACTCTAGCCCCAACTTTCTTTTTCCCTGCCCTGCCCCCATTTTCCTCTCCACCTCACCTATGCTGGGGTGATTGTTATTGTTGTTTAGCTGCTAAGTCATATCGAACTCTTTTGTGATCTCATGGACTATAGCCCACCAGTCTCCTCTCTCCGTGAGATTTCCCAGGCAAGAATATTGGAATGGGCTGCCATTTCCTTCTCCAGGGGATCTTCCCGACCCAGGGATCAAACCCAAGTCTCCTGCCTTGGCAGGCGGGTTCTTTACCACTGAGCCGCCAGGGAAGCCCACTGACACTGGAGGCAGACTGGCAGATACCTCCCTGTTTCCCAAACGCCCGTGTTACCCTCCCCACGCCTTGCCTGTTGCCATCACTCCACCTGAAATATCCCCAATTCCCAGGTCAGAAGCCTAACTCTTCCACGGTGCTGATTTTCATTTGAAAGGAGTAACTCCTAGCTCAGAGTTCCTCCAAAGACTTTTTACCTAGATCTACCACACACACACACACACACACACACACACACACTGGCTTTTCGTATCGTCTGTCTTATGTCATAGTTATGAATGAACATGTCTTATTCTACCCTCTAGAACAGTGCCTGGCATGCAGTGATGCACTGATATTTTTAAGGAGGATGAATGAATGAATGCTGCTAGTTTTTCTTCTGTGCCCTAGGACCCTGGCTGGCAGAGGCCATAACTGTGTCTTTAGCCCAGTGCTGTGGCCAGGATGCCCACTGCTGGATGTATGGTCACCCTGCCTGCTGCAAGGGCATGATGTGGAGATTAGCAAAGCAGATAGTTCAGCCATGGGGAGGAGGTGATGACTGGGAAAGGTGTTGTCTCCCCTTTATCTCATTCCTTCCACCTCCGTATCTGGGTCAGTGAGGCAAGGCCATGCAGTTGCTTCAGTGGTGCCCTACTCTGTGCGACCCTATGGACTGTAGTGTCCCAGGCTCCTCTGTCCCCGGGATTCTCCAGGCAAGAATACTGGAGTGGGTTGCCACGCCCTTCTCCATGGGAATCTTCTGGACCCAGGGATGGAACCCGAGTCTCTTCTCCCACACTGGCAGGCAGGTTCTTTACCACTAGTGCCTCCTGGGAGACCCAAGGGAAGGCTGCGGGGGCTCCTCAATCTGAGGAAGAGGTGCCATGGCCAAAGGTCAAGGTGGTCTTTCTGCCCACCAGCCAGTCTTCCGCCTTCACGCTTCAGCCACGGGTCCCCCATCCGACTCCTTGCGGCAGTCACGGGGTTTACCAGTTGCTCGGGGGCCTCGCCTTAGCCAGAAGGTGCTGTGGCGGAGTGGGGTGGTCCCCGGGCCCCCTCCTAGCCCCACGCGGCTGACAGGGTCTTTTGTGCCTCTGCAGAAGGACTTCACGGTGCGGGAGGAGCTGCAGCAGCAGGATGTGGAGCGTTGGCTGGGCTTCATCACCTTCCTGTGCGAGGTCTTCGGCGCCATGCGCAGCAGCACGGGCGAGCCCTTCCGCGTGCTGGTCTGCCCCATCTACACCTGCCTCAGGGAGGTAAGCCGCTGCCCGGCCCTAACGACGCGCCTCTCCTGCTCCCGTGTGCCAGGAACGCGGCAGGGCCCGAACCACGTAAAGTGATCAATCACTCCGTTAAGAGGAACGGAACTCCCCCGGTGCTTCTGTTTACTCTAGCCAGGTTTTTGTTTACTGAGTTTACGTGAAAGGAAATAGTTCCCCAAAGGAAAGTGTGATGAACCTGGACTGTCGTCTGCTCATGCTATAGAACACGGTCCGCAGAATGCAAGTCTACAGAAAATATTGTGCTCTGAGTGAAGAGATCTCTGGACTGGACGGGCTTACTGCTGAATTATTTGTTTTAAAAAATAGTTGCTTCTACATGGCCTCTGAAAAAGAGGAAAATGAGGGTGATCAGGAAACCTGTAAGAAGCAGGAAGTCGGTGGGGGACTGTGTCCTACCAGGTACCGTAATCCACTGTGGAGGGCCATCCTTGGTGGCTCTGTGGGCTAGAATGGGAGGGACAAACACAGAAGCTGTTGATGTGGCCGGTGAGGGGCTTGTGGCTCAGAACACAGGAGTGAGAAGGGAACAGGATGAAGGCCATTGGCATTCCAGTTATGTCTTTGAGTTAGAACCAAGAGGACTTGAGGGAGGAAGCCGCGTGGGGTCCTCAGTTATCAGCCTGCTGGCACCATTTCCTGAAGAGAAATAAATAGATTGGGGGTGAAAACCAGGGATTTGGGTGCCCATGGTCCATCTCCA
Source organism: Budorcas taxicolor (assembly GCF_023091745.1). Taxonomy (NCBI): domain Eukaryota; kingdom Metazoa; phylum Chordata; class Mammalia; order Artiodactyla; family Bovidae; genus Budorcas; species Budorcas taxicolor. Next base: position 49,021,691 of record NC_068931.1, read on the forward strand.
AGGCAGCTGTCTGTCTGCGCTGCTCGAGTACAGTTGTCTGATGATCCAGAAGAGGTCAGCCCCGGGGATGCGGTGTTGACCTGTACTTGCTGCTGGGGACCCACCCTGGGGTGGCTGAGATGGAGTGGAGGAGGTGGACGAGGCCAACAGGCGGGAAACAAGCTGGCAGGGGCGATCAGCACAGGCTTGACGCATTGGGGACCGGTCAGCCCACAGCTCCCAGATGCTGGCCCCACCCACCCTCAGCAGCTGATCCCAAGGTGTGGGGAGGGGCAATCTCTGGGGAATCAGTGGGACCAGGGCAGAGAAGTGGCCTGGGTTTGGCAACAGGGAGGGGCACCACGGTGTCCGCGGAGTGAGCACACACTGGGGAGTCAGAGGAGGTGAGGGCATGAATGGGGACAAGTTCTTGGAGAAGTATTTCTGTGAAAGGCCCTAGGGAAGGGGGACTTGTCACGAGATACTTTTGTGTTTCTGAAAGAAGGGAGAGGGTATCTGTAAACGTTTCTGAAGTATCCGTTTGTAGGAAAACAGCGCGTGCATTCCAGCCTGCGTGGACCCACATGAAAGCAGAGCACGCAGGCCTCTCCTGGGTGCTTTGTGACCCCTTTAAGCTTCGGCCACTCCACGGAGCCAGAGATGCTTCTTGACAGATGTACTTGAATTCAGACTTGTTTCTCAGATTCAGTCAATGGCCTCTTCCAGCTCTGCTTCGCTCTCCAGGTGCGCTTAGCTCAGACCGAAGCTCCAAGACAGGCCGTGGCTGTCTTTGTGCCTCCCTTTGGAATGCCTTGAAGTTAGCCCTCTTGGGGACTGGGGGCTGACCCAGATGGCCTCTTGGGGTCCCCCTGTCCTTGCCTGAGTTTCCCTGCACCCCGACAACCTGCCTCAAGGCAGGGAGCAGCACTGCTTTGGGGTGATGACCTGGATTGCCCGAACACGCTCCCTCTGCGTGATCTGGGCACCTCCTGGTGTTGCTGTCACCTCTCCCCCAGACAGGAAGTGAGGCTGCCGCTGAACCCTGGCCCTGGCTGCCAAGACACCTCCGACACTGCCTGAGGTAGTGCGAACCTTCTGGTGTGAGATCCAGAAGGTGCCAAGAGGTCTGCACAGACCAGAAATGAGGAGCCCTCCTGACGCCCACTTGTTGGTTGCATTAAACTCTTCAGGGTGTTATCACCCAGGCCCGTGGTAAACTTGAAGGGTAAATAAATAAATTATCGATGGCTTTCACTGTTTGGTAAAGAGGAAACCACTGTCCTACATTCCAACCTATCTGCTTGAGGCCACATAGGGAGACCCCTGAAATCTTAGAGTCAGTTGCCGCCTCCTCCACCTGATTACACATACACGCATACCCAGGCCTGACCCACATCCTTCCAAAGCAGGATGAGCTAGTTCTCGGATGTTTCTAGAAGCCAGAATCATCACTGCTGCCTTCCTCTATGCTGGACAAGTTTAGTCTCTTGGGTACAGGGTCAGGGTACAGAGCCTACCCTGTCCAGAGGTCCTCCCAACTGCCAGAACCATCCCCAGGCTGGCATCTCTGGCTGCCCACTAGACACATCCCAAGTTAAGCCTCAGAGCCTCGAACAGGATGTACCAGCAGCACCCCAAACCCTCCTGCTCAGTCCCTGTCCTCACGTGGCCCAGACCCAGCCTTTCTGCTCCCCCTGTGGCCAGGCAGCAGTCCCAGGCCTCCCTGATTACCCTTCCTCAGCATCATGGGGACCCCCACTGCAGCCACGGCTTTGGCACTCCCCGCCATGGCTTCCCCTCCTCTCCTTCCTTCCATGCCGCTGAGCCGAACACAAACCCACAGGTCATCTTTGGTGCAAAGAGTCTCATTTGGAACAAACCGAAGGAAGAAGAAGATACAAAATCCTCAGTCTCAGGGTCTTTGGGCTCATGGAGGCCACCTTCACTGGACATATGGCTCACTCAGATTGAGCCTGTGCTTTACCCCTTCAGGCTGGGGGACATCCAGCTCTCTAAGAGCTGCCCTGCCCTAGAACGAGGCCCATGGGCATTTGCTTCCACACTCTGACCTTGTTGAATTAGCCTTCTCTCAAGTCACCCAAGCTTGAAACCTTGGACTCTGTCCTTGAAGTCTCTCTCTCTGGCCCTGAAACCTTCCCTGCCGGCCCAGCTCAAGTCCCTTCTTCTGGAACCACCTCCTGTCCCCACCCCCCACCAGATGCACCAGGAGCCCCTTCTGGGGGAGGCTCTGCACTCCATCCTTACAGTTCCATCCTTTTGACATCACCGTAGTGGATTCTTTAGTGTTGATAACAGTTCAGTGGAAGGCATTGTCCAAAGCACTTCATACATTCTTCTGTGTCTTAACTGGGGCAACACCCTGAAGATTATCATCCCCAACTTCCAGAGAACAGAGCGGTCAGACAGCTTGCTCATGGCCACACAGCTAGTGGGAGCAGAGTCAGTATCAGAATTCAGATCTGACTGCCCAAGTCCCTGCTCCTAAACCTCCTGCTTCACTGCCTTACGAGTCGAACAGGAGCAGCTCTTTTTCTATTCTCGTCCATACCCAACGCCTGCTCCGTGGCGGAAGCCAAAAAGATCTTTGTGGAATTGATTCTGTTTTTGCCATAAATAGCATGTGCCAATCAGAGATCCGTCTTCAGGGGATGAAGAAGAATAATTTTCAGTGGGCTCTTCAATTGTGTTAGAACAAATCGTTTCTGCCAAGATGATTTTCCAAGGGATTGAGGAGTATTATTGGCGACCAAAAACTATGTGAGTCTCCTTGCCCTCCTGTTTACAGCTCGTATTTGCCTCATGAGCTCTTCTTAATGTTTTAAAATGTTTCTCATGGTAAGAACACTTGAGACCTACTCTCTTCTCAGATTTTTAAGTGCACAATACAGTATCGTTATCTGTAGGCATAACGTTGTACAGCAGACCTCTAGAATTTATTCATTTAGCATCACTGAAATGTTATACCCGGTGATTAGCAATCCCCACTTCCTCCTTCCCCCAGCGTCTGGCAACTCCCATTCCAGTCTTTGTTTCTATGAGTTTGACTAGTTTAGATCCCTCATATAAATGGCAGCTGCAGTGTGTGTGCACAGCGTGTCCAACTCTGCGACCCCGTGAACTGTAGCCCACCAGGTTCCTCTGCCCTTGGGATTTTTCAGGCAGGAATCCTGGAGCAGGTTACCATTTCCTCCTCCTGGGGATCTTTCCGACCCAGGGACTGAACCTGCTTCTCCTGCTTTTCCTGCATTGGCAGGCAGATTCTTCACCACTGAGCCACATGGAAACATGTAGTATTTGTTCTTCTATAACTGCTTATGACACTTGGCATTATGTCGTCCAGATTCAAACATGTTGCCCCATATTATGAATCTCCTGCTTTTTAAAGGCTGAAGAGTATTCCATTATGTGTATAGATCACATCTTAAAATCTGTTTGTTTGTCAGTGTATATTTAGAGTGTTTCCACGTTGGACGCTGTGAGTAGTGTTGCCGTGAACACAGAAGTGCTAACATCTCTTTCAGATCTTGATTTCAGCACTTTTAAAGAAATACCCAGGGTGGGACTGCTGGATAATATTCTGTAGAAGTTCTATTTTTTTTTTTTTTTTTTTTGTGGAACCTTCCTTCTGTTTTCCATTGAAGCTGTACCATTTTGCATTTGCACCAGCACTTTACAAGAGATCTAATTTCTCAACAGTTTTCACCTTTTGTAGTTATACATATGGGTGTGTTTATTACGGCCTGCCTAACAGGTCTGAGATGGTTTTGACTTGCATTTCCTTGATGATTAGTGACCTTGAGCATCTTCTCATATACCTGTCGACCGTTTGTTATGTCTTCTTTGAAAAAATGTCTATTCAAATCTTTAGCCCATTTTAAAATTCTGGTTATTAGCTTCTTTTGCTTTGGGGTTGTAGGAGCTCCTTCCGTGTTTTTGAACATTAACCCCTTGTCAGATATATAGTTTACAAATATTTTCTCCCATTCTGTAGGTTATCTTTTCACTCTGGCATTTCCTTTGCTGTTCAGAAGCTTTTTAGTTTGATGTAGTCCCGCTTGTCTCTTTCTCCTTTTGTGATTTTGGTGTCATATCCATGAAATCACTGCTGAGACTAATGTCATGAGACTCTTCCCATATGTTTTTTTTCAAGGAGTTATAGTTTCAGGTGTTGTGTTATAAGTGTGTAATCCATTTTGGAGTTTATTTTTGTATAGTATAAGAGTCCAGTTTCATTCATCTGCATGTGGCTATCCAGTTTTCCCAGCATCATTTGAAGAGACCATGCTTTCCCCATTTTGTTCTCCCAGCATCTTTGTCTGTACCCACTCCCTCTCAGTTGACCAGACCTGCCTGGATTTATCTCTGGGCTCTAAACTCTGTACCATTAGTCTATATGTTGATTCTAATTATTATCGCTTTGGAATGTATTTTCAAATCAGGAAGTGTGGTGCCTCCTGACTTGTTCTTATTCAAACTATTTCAAGATTGCTTTGACTATTTGAAGTCCTTTGTTATTCCAAATGAATTTTAGAATTGTTTTTTCTATTTCTGTGAAAAATGACACTGGAGTTTTTATTAGATTACACTGAATCTGCAGGTCACTTTGAGTAGTATTGACATTTTGAATATATTAATCTTTGAATCCAAGATCAGGAACAAGACAGAGAATGCCCACTGTCATCACTCCTATTCAGCATAGTACTAGAAGTCCCAGCCACAGCAATTAGGCAAGCAAAAGAAACGAAAGCTATCCAGGTCGGAAAGGAAGAAGTTAAATTGTCTGTTTGCGGATGACATGATCTTGTATATAGACAATCCTATGGTTTTCCCTGTGGTCATGTATGGATGTGAGAGTTGGACTGTGAAGAAGGCTGAGTGCCGAAGAATTGATGCTTTTGAACTGTGGTGTTGGAGAAGACTCTTGAGAGTCCCTTGGACTGCAAGGAGGTCCAACCAGTCCATTCTGATGGAGATCAGCCCTGGGATTTCTTTGGAAGGAACGATGCTAAAGCTGAAACTCCAGTACTTCGGCCACCTCATGCGAAGAGTTGACTCTTTGGAAAAGACTTTGATGCTGGGAGGGATTGGGGGCAGGAGGAGGAGGGGATGACAGAGGATGAGATGGCTGGATAGCATCACTGACTGGATGGATGTGAATCTGAGTGAACTCCGGGATTTGGTGATGGACAGGGAGGCCTGGCGTGCTGCGATTCATGGGGTCACAAAGAGTTGGACACGACTGAGCGACTGAACTGAACTGAACTGAAAGACTCCACACAGAGAAAAACTGTTAGGACTAATAAATGAATTCAGTAAATTTGCAGAATAAAAATCAACATACAAAAACATCCATTGCATTTCTGCATGCTAACAACAGGGCTTCTTCCCTGGTGGCTCAGTGGTGAAGAATCCACCGCAAAGCAGGAGACGCGGGTTCAATCCCTGGGTCAGGTAGAGCCTCTGGAGGAGGAAATGGCTACACACTCCAGTATTCTTGCCTGGGAAATCCCACGGACAAGGGAGCCTGGCGGGCCACAGTCCATGGGGTTGCAAAAGAGTTGGACACGACTTAGCGACTAAACAACAGTGCTAACAACATACTCTCTGACGAAGGAAAGGAGGGAAATGAGCTTATTTGCAGCAGCATCAGAAAGAAAGAGACACTTAGGAATACATTTAACTCAGCAAGTGGAAGACTTGTGCCTTGAAAACTACAAAATACTGATGCAAGAAATTGAAGAAGATGGCTCAACAAGTACTGAGCCATCCCTCGACTGGTTTTAATGCCATTCTAAGGACCTTTCAGCCTGCTAAGGACCTCGGTCAAACTGTGACCGCAAGGGTTCCACACACAGGAGGGGTGTGATCAGTGTTTGTGGCCTGAGCTAAGGGTTTCGTCATCTCCCAGCTCACCTGGAGCCAGTCTGCAAGGTTTGGGATCTGGCTTACCCAGCACCTCCCCGCATCTCCTTTTTCCTGACCCTGCAAGGCTCCCTGCCACCTTTGTGGACCTGGTGGTGATTTTACTAGACTCCTCCAAGCTATCACTACTTCTCTCTGGGCTGTTTACTTCAAGAGCTTTGTTAAAAATTCCTCTGCAGGGAATCCTGGGCTGGCTTTTAACCCCTTAACACTTATGTCTTCTGAGCCTGCTTTCCCAGGGCACCATTTCTGTCCACTCCTTCTCACCCTTTCTCCCTCCCCCAACCCCCCATCTTCTCTCTCGGGATTCCCACCCCCCTGCCCTCTTCAGAGTCTGGCAACCATCGCTGGAGGTCAGGAGGAGAGGAAGGGAGGCGGTGCCTCAGTCAGGAATCTCCCTGCACCTCTCTCTGACCCCCACCAACGCCTCCCTCCACTTGGCTCCCTTGCTCTCCTTCCCTCAGGCCCCAGAAATCCCATCTGCCCCTCCATCTATGCCCTTCCTCTGAGGGGTGTCTCTGGGATGCAACTGGCTGGGCTCCTCCCGAGGCTGGCAGGCGCAGGCCAGAGGGCAGGAGTCAGGCTTCTCAGGAAATGAAATTGCTCCACTCAACAATGAGAGGGCCACTTTTTTAACTTTTTGCGTGAGCGTGCATTCAATTGCTCACATTGTTTTGGCTCCAGGGGGAAACCTGACCTCGGAAAAGGCTGCGATGAAGTGGGTGTGGGTGGAGATCCTCCGCTATTTTCATAGGGCCCAGAGAGTCCAGTAGAACATTCTTCAGGGGTACCTTTCCAGTGGGACCAGTCCCCCCTTCCCCAGAGCAGGAGAGGGGGCTGTGGATGGATCTAGTCAGGGCAGGGCCCTCTGTGGCTGGAAGACATTGAGGACGGCTGTGCCCCAGGTAGTGATGTACCCTAACAGGGAGCAGAGACAGAATGATCGTCCATGCTGCCCAGGACGCTCCCTTGAGCCGGGGCCGGGGTGCGGGGCCTTTGCACTTTGGGAAGCTTTTACAAAATGACAAATTCTCAGATCGCTACTTCAACCAATTAAATGGAACTTTCTGGGGATGGGGATTTGAGGAGGCAGGGGAGTGGGGGAGATTTAAGCTTTCTGTGCAACTCGAATGTGCAGCCAAGGTTAAGACATGCGTTTCATGAGACCATGATGTGCAGAGGGCACATGGGAGGGGGACCACCGGAAGAGCCAGAGACACCTGAGTTTGAATCCCACCTCTGCCACTTACCAGCTATGAGCATGCATGCCAAGCCGCTTCAGTCGTGTCAGACTCTTGCGACCCTATGGACTGTAGCCTGCCAGGGTCCTCTGTCCATGAGATTCTCCAGCCGATAATACTGGAGTGGGTTGCCATGCCCTCCTCCAGGATATCTTCCAACCCAAGGATCAAACCTACATGTCTTATATCTCCTACACTGGCAGGCAGGTTCTTTACCACTAGCGCCACCTGGGAAGCCCCTAGCTATGGGGCTTTAACCTAATTCTTCATCTTTCTAAACCTCAAGTTTCTATCTTGACATGGGAATATTGGGAATAACTCAAGTCTGAAGGTTAGTTTTAAGGCTTAAAATAAGTGAGATATTCATATAAAGCAAGTGGTGTGTGATAGGCCCTCAGTGAGCTGACATGTTGTGAACTGCTGTTGAAAGCAAACCATATTCTAGGCATTGCTCACGAGAAGAATCGCATCACAGGAGCCTCAGAAAGTCAGATCCACTCTCCTAACTGGGCACCACGGCCCCCCATGATCACAGCCCCTCTTTCTGGAGAACCTCTCATGAGTCCCACAGCTCCAGCCACCCAGTTCCGGTTGTGTTTCCACAAAAGATCTCTGACATTCCTCCTGCCTCCAGCATGATCTTCCTCCTCCTCCTCTTGCCTGACTCCAGTCCACCTTCAAGGCCAGGCTCACTTCCCACCGTGTCCCCACCCAACCCTGGTTTACTTTTGCTGCAGCGCATTCTAGAACTTGCATCTGCAGAGAGCTGCTGACACAGGCCCTCTGGACATGTCCTTTACCAGAGGTTGTATTAATGCCTTGTGACCTCATTTGGGTTGCTTTTAAATCATTTTCAGTCTTCCACTGGGAGCTGAGAATAGGCCGAGTCTCATCTAGCATGTAACCCCGACTGCATTGTGTTTGGGACTCTGTGCTCATTTGGTTTGCAACAAAGCTACTTTCTTTTTTTTTTTTTTTTTAATATTTATTTATTTGGCAGCTCTGGGTCTTAGTTGGCAGCACATGGGATCTAGCTCCCTGACCAGGGTTAGAACCCAGGCCCCCCTGCACTGGGAGTGCTGAGTCCTGACCACTGGATCACCAGGGAAGTCCCAAAGCTACTTTCTTATTTTCATGCAAAAGTTACCTAGTAGTCCTGGAAAGAAGGAGTAAGTTGTGACCCTCCTGCAAGGAGTTTGCAGTCCACTAGCTACCACTCCAGTACTCTTGCCTGGAAAATCCCATGGACGGAGGAGCCTGGTAGGCTGCAGTCCATGGGGTCGCTAAGAGTCGGATACGACTGAGCGACTTCACTTTCACTTTTCACTTTCATGCACTGGAGAGGGAGATGGCAACCCACTCCAGTGTTCTTGCCTGGAGAATCCCAGGGACGGGGGAGCCTGGTGGGCTGCCGTCTATGGGGTCACACAGAGTCGGACACGACTGAAGTGACTTAGCAGCAATAGTTACCACATGCACAGTGGTCTGTGAATATTTATGATGGGTTGTACAAGTTGTCCAAATACAGAGGTGGAGGAAGTTTAGGAGTGTGGGCAGCCGCTGGGGGCAGAGAGGAAGGGGGCCTAGAGCTTAAGGGGAAGTGGGCTTCGGACAGGTGTTGGCAGGGAACGAGAAAGTCCCCCATGAAGAAGAGCTTGAGGGGAGGGCAGGGAGCTCAGCCTGTCTGTATGAAGAGACAGCCTGGTGGGTGGGCCGTGGGCTGGCCTTGACTCATAGCAGGGGCATTCTGGTGGACACAAGGTGATGCTGGGAACCTCCCTCTCTGAGAGCATTTTAAGCTGGAGAGCGACACCACAGAGAGCATAAAGGAGAGTTTGTTTATTCATTCAACAACCACTGAGAGAAAAATGCTACTTCTTTACCGAACCCAAAAGTCTCTCAGACACTTCCTGCTCGATTCTGTGCCGAGATTAAAGTCAACTAAATCTGGGGCACTCCCTAGCCAGAAAGACCCACGAGTCACTCAGTGCATGGCGGAAAGTACAGTGCTCAAAATAAGGTGAGAGTGGGAAGCGGGAATGTGGGCGCCCAGAGGCAGATGAGGCAAGATCTGCCTGGCAAGGGCACCTTAGCTGAGAGCAATCCGACTGAAACTGTCAATCAAGCAGGCTAACAAGCAGGAAGGGAAGGGCTGGAAGGAAGCTTGAAAATTCAGGAGAAACTTCCTCTTCTGTGAGTAGTGTATTCCAGCCTTCATCTTAGGCATAGACCCCGTGTGGAGTGTTCCTCTGACAATGCACCCCTTCCTGGGGCAGGTACACAGGGCTTGGGCACCAGTTTAGCCTCCAGTCCCTCCAGGGCTGGCAGCTGCCGTTATGAATACCCAGGTTAAGCAACCATGCCTGTAACCTCCACAGAAATAACTCCCCACCCTTCTTGTCCCCTCCAGAACTGCTGTCCCCTCTTCCACTTGGCAGCCAAGATGCTCTGTGGTATGACGCGGCTGACCTACTCAGACAGCCCCCAAAACAGACAGACAGACACACACACACACATACACACACACACACACTGATGTGCCCGGATCTGAGGCTCCCCTGATCCTTGACCTCCTCGAGATACAACTCAGGGCTCACCCCCACCCCCAGACCCTCCCTCAGCAACCCCCCCTCCCCCCACTGTCCTACTTCCTTAGCCAGACTCTGCAAACTGAAATGTGAAATTTGAAGCCAGTGTTCCCCTTAGCAACCATGGTAACACAGGATCTGATAGAGAGCCTGGAGTTATAAAAATACCAGCTTCCACCAGACACTGGTTTCCAAAGGGAAACCAGTCTCCACGCCAGAACCGTTTTTAAACCGTCTTTAAAACTCAAAAGAGATTTCCAAACCCATCTCAACATGGCTCAGGAGGGCATCTCTTCAATTCCGCTTTGGAAGGCGGGTGCCGGTTGCATGCTTTCGGTATTTTCTCTAAGAAATTTAGAAATGCAGAAAGGATGTGGCTCTCTGAGAATCTGGTAGCTGTGTTAGGATATACAGGTGGGAAAGGTTTTTCTTAAACGGCCAACATTCGAGATATATATATATATATTTTAAGGTTTAGATCGAATTGCTGCCGCTCCTTCCAAGTTCCCTCCCAGCCCCCAGCCCCATCAATGCTCCTAATTACAGAGGGGAAGTGATTTGATCTCTGTCCCCTTCCTTGAAGACAGTTTTAATTAGCATAACCGTTTTCTAGCAGGAATTCTACGTTTAAGCCCTGGAATGGCGAGGTAAGAGAATTGGCTAAACTCTGCTTAGGGCCGAGGAGAGGGGTCCTCCAGCCCCTCCCCTCCCCCACGGAGCCCCCGCGGCTCGGCCTCTCGCCTTATCCCGGCGCTGCCTGCAGGGGGCGCCCAGCCTTATGTGTTGGGGGTGAGGGGCTCACCCGCCCCAGCCTCCAGACCCGCCCCTGCAGCCCTGGGCGGAGGGGCTCTCCCCGCCTTCCCCCAGCTCAGCGCTCTTCTCCTGCCTTCCTCTCCTCCCCTGGGACCATGCCTTGTAATTTTGAAAAATATTTTAACTCAGTAATTAATGTCTGAACTTCAAGAGGCCCCTGCTTTCTGCGGAGTCTCGCGGAAGGCGGGCGGGGAACGGGGAGGGGTCGGGATTCGGATTTTTTCTAGGCTGGCGAGTGGAAGGTGGAGGATAAATCGTTTCTTGCTGGAGTTGTGGGTATGAGATACACACACAGACGTATATATGTACAGCGTGTACACATACGCATGCCCATAGATCTTTTAGATCCTTCGGATTTTAAAGAAAGGAACCTTCCTCGTGGCGTTCTCTCAGTGGGCTGATGTCAGAGCCTGCTCAGCCCGCTTGGGAGCACGAGGGAAGTCAGGCTGGGACAGTTTGAGTGTGTGGGTCGGTGGGGAGGGGAGGTTGCTGGGAGGGAGAAGGAATGATCTTTATAATTAGAGGATAAGAAACCAAGCATTGTGGGGTAAAAATAGCCATCATAACTTCAGATAATCCAGAAGTAAACAAAAACAACAACAAAGAAGCCCATTTCCTACCTAGAAGAAGGTTGTAAGTAAGCATCCCCACTGATTGCTGGCCTGGTCAGGACCCATCTGCACCCCCATGGAACATCACCCCAGAGTTTGCTCATCCCCTATCCCAGCTTGGCTAGGCCTTTCTGCTCCAACTCAGGTCCCCTCCACCTAGCAGTCTGGGTGTCTTTGAGTGTCAAGGGCTGATTGGACTGCTGGGGCCTGGGCCTGAATGTGCTGTGCATGGCCCTGCCCTTGCAGAGCTGCTGTCTCCTGGGGAGGAGAAGTGCAAACACAAAGTCCCCTCTGCTAGGAGCTGGTGCCTAAATCACACACAGCTCTCTTCAGAACACTCACTGAGCTTCCTTTAACCAGCTCCAGCTACCAGAGTCAAACCGTTTAAACCCAGAAGCTGCCGATACCACCCCCTCCTTCGCTGATGCCCCTGCTGGGTAGCTGACATTTAGACAGCACTTGTTGGTCTGAAAACCAGGTTAGGAACCACCTCTTCTCCTTTTTTCTGTGCACGTCAGGTCCTAGCCAGAGCCCAGTCCCTTATGGAGGACTCCGTTGTCACCGGCGCCAGCAGTGACAGTTGGTAACGGGTGGCCCAGGCCAGGCCAGTAAAGAAGGGTGTTATTGTTCCATCACTCAGTCATGTCCAACTCTTTGCAACCCCATGGACTGCAACATGCCAGGCTTCCCTGTCCGTCACCATCTCCCAGAGCTTGCTCAAACTCATGTCCATTGAGTGGGTGATTAGAGGAAGAGACATGGTCTTCAGAGCCAGACAGACGTGGGCAGCTTACCCACTCTGGCCCTCAGTTCCTTATTGGAATGAGGATTAATCGTAATTTAGGAGATTTGCTAATTACAAGTTGACTTCCTCCTTTCCCTGTGGCAGGACACACAGAACAAAGACTTGATAAACAAAAGGCATGGCATAAAGGGATCAGGAAGCTGCACATATATATCTGTAAATACAGTGCTTCTCAATGAGAAGTGTGAAGGAACACAGTAGATTCCATCTCAGAGCCCTTGTCCTTCCCCTTCGACCTGGGAGATGGTCCTTCTAGGTATCCTTCCAGGCCTCTTCTGGGTGGGTGTGAGTCCCTCAGAGGGGTCCTCTCATGACATACCCATTGCAGCCTGCATTCTTAATTGCCGCAGCCTTGATACCTGACTCCACCTGGGAGTTTTCTTAGTTAATCTGCTTGTTTTTTGTCTCCCCAACCAGCGTGGAGACTTTCCCAGGGCAGGGACTGGTCTACTGTGTCCATAGCTGCACTCCAGTGCCTGCCATGGCATAGATGCTCAATAAATTCTGTGGAATATATTAATGAAATAGAACGTCTAGGCCGAGAGAAGCGCGGAACAACAGTCGCCCTTCTAGAGTTAACTAAGGAAGATTTCTCAGGGGAGATAAGTCCAGAATCCTTGAGGAGGCAAGGTGAGCAAGCCAGGTGGGGCTGGCTGCTCGTGGTCCTTAGAGATGAGCTCAGAATGAGGGAAGGAAGAGGAGCACTCCCCCTAAAATCCAGCTCAAAGGAACGTACTTGCAATTTGAGCAAAAACTGTTGTCAGCCAGTGAAGCTCCCAAAATGCTGTCCCCACATTTCGCTCCAGTTAAGAAGTCTTTCAGAAAACTAAGATCATGGCATCTGGTCCCATCACTTCATGGCAAATAGATGGGGAAACAACGGAAACAGTGAAAGACTTTATAGGAAATCACTGCAGATGATGACTGCAGCCATGAAATTAAAAGATGCTTGCTCCTCGGAAGAAAAGCTATAAAAAACCTAGACAGCATATTAAAAAGCAGAGACATTACTCCACTGGCAAAGGTTCATATAGTCAAAGCTATGGTTTTGCTAATAGTCATGTATGAATGTGAGAATTGGGATTATAAAGAAGGCTGAGCACCAAAAGAATTGATGCTTTCAAACTGTGGTACTAGAGAAGTCTCTTGAGAGTCCCTTGGACTGCAAGGAGATCCAACCAGTCAATCGTAAAGGAAATCAGTCCTGAATATTCATCGGAAGGACTGATGCCGAACCTGAAGCTCCAGTACTTTGTCTACCTGATTCGAAGAGCCAGCTCATTGGAAAAGACCCTGATGCTCTGAAAGACTGAAGGCTGGAGGAGAAGGTGTCGACAGAGGATGAGATGGTTGGATGGCATCACCGACTCTAAGGACATGAGTTTGAGCAAGCTCTGGGCATTGGTGATGGCCAGGGAAGCCTGTCAATGGGGTCGCAAAGAGTCGGACACGCCTGAACTGAACTGAACTGAACATGGCTTGGTTGGCCGAAGCTCCCTGATGGGGTCTGCAGAAGCAATATTTTGACCCCCGGATGAAGAAAGGTTGAGAGAGAGTGAGGGTGGGTGGGGGGCAGTGCGAAAAAGATAGAAGAAAAACACAGAAAGCGATTGGCCGTGGGTGGCCAGGATGACAGAGTTAAGAACGGCATCCACAGACCAAGGAGGGGGCAACCCCGGCAGGGCAGGCAGCTGCCGGCTCCTGCTCACAATGGCTTAACAAAGCCCGGCCCAGTCGGTGGAAGGCACAATTAGCTCATTCTCCCATTGCCCTTTTGATTACACTGTTGTTCTCAGGACTGCCATTTCTGTAATTAAGACCTTGTCCCTTACTCAGAGGTATTGAAACATGAAAGTATTTGCTGAATCTGGTTTCCCAGGGTTAAAAGCCAGACTTAGGAAATGCAAACATACATTCACTAACTAATTATCCTTTAATTAAGGCCGAATCCCTGCTTAAAACAATTAGCTCCAGGAATTGAACAGTAGGTACGACTCCACTTTTTGCTAATTGTTCTCCCCTGATCGCCAGGATATGGCCAGTCTCGGGGGAGAGCGGGAGGTTGTGGGGGGGAACAGCAGAGGATGAATCTGTCTGCCGCTTTCGGTCTGGACTGGACCGCGCTCGGCTTGCTTTGGAAACGTTAGTCAGAGGAGGTGTGGGGAAGAGCAAGGAGGATGTGGTTTGGGCAAGGGGAGCCGAGAGGCTGGCTGCCCCAGGCTTGGACGCGAGCCGTGGGAAGTCTCAGAAGCTACTGCCGGCCACACCGAGGTGGCTCGCCTGGCTGGTGCTGAGGGCGTGGGCCAAGGATTAGCTGACTGGAAAGCAATTAGATGAGGTGGGGCTGGCTGGGAAAATACCTGGAATCCCAGGGCCAGGGTTGAGACTTGCTTGGGTCCTGCCCAAGGCGGGAGAACACGTGGGCTCCGGGGCGTGGAGATGCCCCCCAGTGAGGCTGCCTGCCACTGGCCCACCCGGCCCATGAGCTTTCTTGCCTCTTGCGGATGAGAAGAAGTGGATTCTCCAGTGTGGGGAGTCTGGGAAACAGGCCGTGTTCTGGTGACTGTGTCTCCTCCACCTCGGTTGGCCTGCCCCCGCCCCACCAGGCGCCTAGGACTTCCCTAGGCCAGCCTGGTGCCATCAGATAACCTCTCCGTTTTCTAGGTAGGAGGGATGTGTGTGTAGGGTGTTACCCTTCCAGGGAATTTACTGCTTTGAAAAAGGAGAGGTTGGGAGAAGGAAAAAAAATGTGTGCCCCAAAGGAAAAAGTGATGCTCAGTTTTGTGGGAAGAGAAGGAGATGACTAACCCCTTCAGGGGTCTCCTCAGAAAATAAATACCCACAGGCACTAAAGCTTGCAGAGAACCCCTGGAGCCTCTGCTCCAGAAGTGGAATTAGGATTTTCATCCAGGCAGATGGTCAGAGGGGCCTTCCACACTGGCCTCAAAGCAGCAGTGTCAGGATTCCGAGGGCAGACCCAGTGCCGATAAAGACTGGCGTGAATTCCAAAAGCCCCTGACGGCTCACTTTTCCCCTCCCCGAGAAGAGATCCTAGCTCATGCACAAGCTTTCCTCTCCACTCTCCAGATCAGAGGTCAGAAGACTTCTCTAAAAGGCCAGAGAGTAAATATTTTAGCTTTGCAGGCCAAGAGGCAAAGTCAAGTTTAACCACATCCCTGCTATTTGGACTGCGCTGAGCAGCAGTGCGAATCAATGAGAACGGTTTCTGTAGAAACTGCTCAGCTCTGCCTTCGTAATGGGAAAGCAGCGGAGATGATATGTAAATGACTGAGACTGACTGTGTTCCAACAAAACCTTATTTATGGACACGGAAATTTGAATTTTATATCATTTTTATGTGTCACAGAATATTATTATTCTTTTGATTTTTTTTCCTCCCCAGCTATTTAAAAATGTCAAAACTCTTCTCAGCTTATGAACCCATAAAAAGCAGGCTGTGGGCCAGATTTGGCCAGTGGGCTTTAGTTTACAGACCCTCTGTCTAAATCTGTGGTTCTCAGCTGGGAAATTGCCCTGCAGGTAATTTTGATGCGCATTCAAATTTGGAAATCGCTGTCTGGGAGGAGAATTGGCCGTTTCTCAGGCAACGCTGATGCCGAGGAGAGGACTGCGCACCAAGTAGGTCTGGGCTAGTCTGAAATCCACCCCCACCTCACAGATGACAAAACTGAGGCCCAGATGTGACTTGGCTCTCTCATATGAACCCAGGGAGGCTGTCTGTTCCAGATGCAGAGCTGGGTGGCTTTCTGTCTCTGGTTGCCTTCAGAGGTTTCCATTCTCGTGCGTGCTGCCCGAGGCTCTATCTGAGGCACAGGAAACGCATCTGTGTGCCCTGGAGTCCCAGAGTGGCAGGGCTCCGGTGAGTCAGTGTGAGTGGCGACGGTGTACACGAGGCAACCCCCTGCTGTCAGTCAGCTCCCTCCTGACCACGCTGCCCTGCGCTTTAGAGAAAGTCCCTGCCAGCTTCGGGGATCCACAGAGGGGGCCAGAGGGAAGCAAGCCTCCCCGATGAGAAGGGAAATGGAAAGAACAAGGGCTTGGACATCAGATTTATACGATTTCAGATCCCACGCTGTTTGTACTAGCTGGGGGCCTGAGGCAATACTTTATCTCTTTGAGCCTCAATTTTTCCATCAGTAAAATGGGGAAACAGCCTCTGCCTCTGCAGGGTTGTCTTAAGGATTGGTGATGACGTCTGTCAAGTGTCTGGCACACGGTACAGAACTTTTATGGTCTCTTTATAGGCCACTCTGACATTGAGCCTTAACCACAGAGCTACTCAGCCACAGCTTGGAAAACCACGGAAAAAGGCAACACCTGAGACTGTGGCTGTGTTGATCTCTCTGGCCTTCGTTTCTGTGACATTTCATTGTTGCTTTAGGGGTAAAGCTCACGTCCAGAATTTGTCCCTGGGGGAGTTTGGGTGGGTGGCCTTACTGACATTGTATGCTGACATCTGTGAAAATGTGCATTTTTCTGGGAGAGGTGTCCGTTTTCATGAGATCCTCAAAGGGCTCCATGTTCCCCCACCCCCACCCTGCCCCACCCCTGCCAAAAGAGAAAGTTACAGGACTGCTAATGCTGCTAAGTCACTTCAGTCGTGTCCGACTCTGTGCGACCCCATAGACGGCAGCCCACCAGGCTCCCGCATCCCTGGGATTCTCCAGGCAAGAACACTGGAGTGGGTTGCCATTTCCTTCCCCAATGCATGAAAGTGAAAAGTGAAAGTGAAGTTGCTCCTCCATCCATGGGATTTTCCAAGCAAGAGTATTGGAATGGGTTGTCATTGCCTTCTCCAGGTTATAGGACACGTATCTATAAACACAATACAGAAGAGAGCTTCAGACTTTTGAGACAGATTCCTGGATTTGGAAATCAGCTCCCTGACCCTGCTGACCTGTAGCCCTGGGCCCATCAGAGGTCAGCTAATTCAGATCTTAACTTCCTTTTCCCATGAAGGGAAACCCAGAGTGGGCAGCCAAGAACAGGCAAGGCTCTCGGGGGCCAGGTGAGCAAGGGGCGTCACAGGAGGTCCCCCTGAGAGTCAGCGTGTTTGTTTCCAATTTAATAGTGGGTTGGTTTTTTTAAAGATGTTTTGAACCTGGACCATCTTTCAAAAGTCTTAATTGAGTTTGTCACAATATTGCTTCTGTTTGATGTTTTGGTTTTTCTGGCCAGGAGGCATGTGGGGATCTTACCCAGGGATCGAACCCACACTCACTGCAGTGGAAGGTAAAGTCTTAACCACTGGACCATCAGTGAAGTCCCATAGATCCTGGGGATTTTTAAGTGGCCAAAACTAAGCTCTGGTGATAAGGCGTCATTGTGGTGACGCTTGGGGAGGGTCAATGAAGAGATGGAGCGCAAGAGGGCTGTGAGGTGTGACCAGGTTGTCGCTCTTGGTCAGGGCATCGGAGCTCACGTGCCCATGGTGATTTGTGTAAATCCGTCTCACTACATGCTTAGGATCTGTGCATGTTTTTGCATGGGTGATACGTCAACCAAAAGTCCTCTCAAAAAACATGCAGCTGAGAAGATTAGAAACACAGTTTAAAATCACCACCACCCCTCTGTGGGATTTTTCTATATCATTTTGCAGTTAAGTTAGCACTGGGCTTGAAGAAAGAGTAATTTATATATAAACATAAATAAGAGAGTAAGACTTTTAAATAATTCAAAGGCCAGGTTTAAGCATCTTTCTTCTACACCCAAGGTGCTATCTAAGCCTGCTTACATAACTTCTGCTTTCTTTAATTATCTCGTGGGGCCCACAGGCTGTCTCCGGCCTCTTCACAGCCATGGTGGATGGACCTGGCCTATTTTGGGTGGCCTGTCTTCTGGGGCGGTGACTCTGCTTAGCGCACCCCTGATGCCAGAGCGTTGCCTATCCCATCACCTCTCTGCTTCTTCGATCTGATGGGTTTCTCTTCTCTCTCCCACTTCACAACACTCCCTCCTCCTAGGGGTTTCTTCTTATCAACCCACTAAATGCATCTGCAGGGGGGCAGGCCTTACATTGACCCCACGTTCCCCTTCAGAAGCCACCCCATTGCTCTCTTCCCTTACAGCCAGAAATTTCAAAAGAATTGTCTCCCCACATGGGGTCTCTGGGTTGCTTCCACCTCGTCCAGCCAACAATGAGGTCCCTGTCCACATCATCACATCCAGAGGCCTGCTCGGGCCTCTGTGCTGCTGTTACAAAAGCTGCACAATGAGTTATAAACCAATGACGGTGACTATCTTCCAACAAAATGTTATTTATGGACGCAGAATTTTGAATTTCATGTAACTTTTATGTGTCACAAAATATTGTACTTCTTCTGATATTTTTTGTCAACCGTTAAAAAAAAAAACAAAAACGTGAAGACCATTCTTAGCTTGCTGGCCCCATACCGAAGCAGGCCGCAGGTGGGATTTGGCCGGTGGACTAGAGGTTAGCCACCCCGATCTCAATTCTGAACTAGGGGCAGTTTTCCCTGCAGGGGACATTTGATAGTATCTGGAGGCATTTTTGGTCCATGTGACTGGGGCAGTGCTAGAGGCATCTAGCCAGAGGGGCCAGGGTCCTGCCATGCACAGGAGGCCCCACAGAAAATAATTGTTTGGCCCGAATGTCAGTCGTACTGTGGCTGAGAAATCCTGGTCTGAACAATCTCATCTGGCCTCAGAGCTTTCAGTACCATTGCACCCAGTGCTCTCAGATGTTCTCTCTGGCTGGGACCACTCTTTTGACCTCCAGACCCAAATGGCCAAACCTCCTCCTCCCTCCAGCTAGCCTCAATCTTGGTAGATGGCCACCCATTTTACTCAGGCCAGAAACTCGGGAGTTCCCCTTTAGTTCAGTTCAGTCGCTCAGTCATGTCTGACTCTTTGCTACCCCCTGAACTGTAGCACGCCAGGCCTCCCTGTCCATCACCAACTCCCGGAGTTTACTCAAACTCATGTCCATTCAGTCGGTGATGCCACCAACCATCTCATCCTCTGTCATCCCCTTCTCCTCCCGCCTTCAGTCTTTCCCAGCATCAGGGTCTTTTCAGATGCATTCCCCTTAATTCCTCCCTTTTCCCCCTGCTGCTGTCTACAAATCCTGTAGCTTCAGCCGGCATCCGTGCCCCCAGATAGGCAGCTCATCCACCCTCTGTCCTGTCATGCCACCATCACCTTGGATTGGACTTCAAATAACTCCAAACTGGTCCTCTCTACCTCTTTGCCCCACTTTTCTTCATCTTAGATGAAAGGCCTCTTGGAAGGCAGGTGTGCCGCCACCGAGGACTCACAGAGGTGTTTCCAAGCCAGTGCCCCTCTTGAGTTGGGTGTGCTAGGCTGCCCAGGCCTGGGTGAGACTCCGGGCTCAGCTCCACCTGGAGAATGTCTCGCCTGGGTCCTTGCACAGGTGCAGGTACTCTCACAGATGCTAGAAGGAAAGAGAGGAACAGGATTGACTTTTTTTTAATGTCCCCCTGAAACTAGTCTCCTTTATCGTCATGCTTCACGTAACGCACGTAGATGGATAATGTGTGGGTGAGTGTGGAGACATGCACATGTACACTGGTTCCAGATGCATGCATCACCTTGAGTTTAGTGTAGGAGCCTTCGCCGAGGGGGGGTGTTCATGATTAAGTCCTTCTCCAGAAGTTCATTTGATGGCCTGTTAGCCAGAAGCATGGAGAAGTTGATGTCCTTTGGGATTTACTAAAGGACAGGCAACACAGCTAACACAGGTGGGCCATGAGTGAGACCCCTGACAAAGGCCTGGAAGCGTGTGGTCACAGGCAGATGCTCAGGGCAGCCGCAGCACTCACACCTGACCGCACAGATGCGAGATGCGCATCTCCAGGCCTGGGTGCCTCCACCGGCCATTCCCCCTTGGCTCAAAGACTCAGGGGCGTCCCGACCGGCCGCCACCCCGTCAGTTCCGGGGACTGTGGGCAGCAGCTCTGGTATGGTTCTCGGCTACCACTTTGCTCCCTCTCCTCTGTCTCAGTCACCTTTCACCGGAATTGCCCCACCAGCCTTCTACCCAGGCTCATCCCCGTCTCTGTGGACTCCAGACTGATGGGACTCTCACGGGGTCACTGCCTGGAACGTTCTTCCCTCCCCCCGGCTCCCGATCCCACTGTTTCCCCAGCTCCACATCAGAGTGTCAGTTTAGAGCTCCCCCAGGGAGCCTCTTCCAGGCTTCTTCTCCCCGCACAGATGAAGATGGTCCTTTCTGCCACCCACCCCGCACCACCGTTAGTTCTGAGCAGAACTGCGAGCTGCTGCTGCTGAAGCCAGATACTGCTCTGAATATGTCTCATAGATTATCTCGCTTAGTGCCACCCACACCCCACCCCGACACACACACTTTCCAGATGAGGAAACCGAGATGCAGAGAAGTTATCTGTGCAACATACACGGCAGGTGACCGAGTCAGGATTAGGACCTAGGCAGTCTCGCTTTACAGGCCCAGCTGCCATCACTGTCCCACTTGTGCAAAGTCTGTCTTCTTTATTAGATTAGTAGGTCTACAGGTGAGGACAGGACTCATGTTCCTTGCTGAATGAGTGAGTGGGTGAATGAATGAATGAATGAAAGATGTTCTATCCCTTCCGACCTGTGTGTCACTGGTGGGGCTGCGTCCAGGGAATAGAGAGGCTCTTGAGTGACTTGGCCCCAGCCAGCACGTGCTTTCCTTCAAATCCAATTCACGGGTCTTCTGAGAGGGCCCACTGAACGCCAAGTTCCCATGTGAGCAAAGGCTAGTCTAGACTCCAGGTAGAACTGGGCAGAACCAAATAACTGCCCCCGGGCTGTGAGTCTTGAGGCTTCTCCCTCCAGGGGGGTCAGGAAAGGAGGTCAAAGAAGGCTTTTGGGGGAGGGACATCTCTCAGCCTATCTTGAGAGATCCGGTAACTGGAGCCAAGGGGAGAAAAGGCGGAGACCCAGCTGAGTCAGTGAGGAGCAAAGGCCAGAGGCAGATAAGGACCAGATGTGTTCATGGATGGCTTTGGCTGGACCAGAGATCTGTGGGGGGGAGCAGGGCGCAAGGCAGGAAGGGCCCCTGGGGAGGAAGTGGGTCAGTGGGCTGAGCTCTTGATCTCCTGCAGTCAGTTGGACCAGGCAACAATGCGTGGGTAACACAGATATGGATTCGCATGCTCACTCACCCAAAGAGATCATCTCAATTTAGAAAGACTCACCTATTATGAAAATGTGTACTCTGCTAAGGGTAAGGCTCGAAACCCAAGCCAACTCCCAGGTCCAGGTGCCCGTTAAATACTCCTTTATCTCCAACCTTGGGCTTGGCAGTGAGTACTTCTGCTGTCCCCAGGCAGCCCTGGACCCTTTCTCAGCCCAGACCTGTGTGCCCCTCCGTTTGGGTGGCTGCTGCTCTGAGTGCAGATGCTCATCATGCCTGGAGCACAGCCCTGTTTGTCTCAGCTTGATTGGCCCAGCCGTCCCCGTCCGGTGGGTCCTCGGTTACCACCTTGCACCCAAACCCGCCACAGAACCAGCTAACCTCCTTCACCCGATGGCCAGACCCCCCTGCCCAGCTGCTGCAGTGTGGCTTCAAACTCCATCCACCTCTACCACCCTGGGAAGACTGGCACCGCTGCCTGGAACCCAGCTTTTATTCCTTGTAGGGCAGGCCAAGATGATGGCACTGAAGAAGGACATGGTCTAAGCAAAGGCTTCTTTAGCGTTCCATGCTTGGGGACAGAGTAAGAGGCTCTTACTCCATGTCCCAGCTCCTCAAGGTTCCCCTCTGGTTTCTGGTGCCCTCCCCCACTCAGACCCCTGCCAAGTCTGGAGTTGGGAGCAGGGGCCTCTGGTTGACTTGGGCGTGTCATGAAGAACTTCTGAGAAGCTTCCTCCCAGGCTCACGACAAAGTGGCTGGGCTTGGCCTTCAGATGCCCTTGTGCCCACCAGTGAGCAGGGCCGCACCCCTGGACTCTGTGCACAGGGCAGCCTTTCCTCGGAAACCAGGAGGTGACCCTCTGTAGCAGTGCCCCCAGCCTGGTCCCCTCTGAGCCTGCAGAGAAGTCAGCCCTCCGTCCATTCCTGCCTCCCTACCACTTCTTTCTGATTAAGGTTTCTTTGGCTTCTTTAAAAGGGATTGTCTTGCACCCCAAGAGGCCTCCTGTCTTCCCAAAGGGCCCAACGTGTTCTGATGTGCTTACACCCTGGAGAGGGCGGGAAGGTGGTGGGTGTGAGGGGCGGACTCCCTCAGGGACATGTGTGGCTCGACAGCGGCTCGGCCACCCAGGAAAGCTCACCCACGGGAGGAAGGCCTCTTGCGCAAGCGATGCCGGGCAGGCGCTCTGAGCTGGCCCGTCGGCCCTGGCACGCGGCTGGGCCTGTTAGGAAATCCAGGAGCCGCTCTGTCTGCTTTCCAGCAGGCGCCACTTCTCTTTCCACTGCTTTGCTCAATTCACGGCCCAGCTCCAGGGCCAGGCGGGCGGGCGGGCGGGCGGGCGGGCAAGCGAGCCGGGCACCCTCTGCCACAGGCCCAGTGCCCAGGAACGCCTGCTCCTGCCTCAGCCCTGCTAGCTGTCACAGGATCCCCGGGCCGGGGCTGCAGAACTGTGATTAGGCCGGCCAGTCCGCAGGCTGTCGTGGCCATCTCGGGTGGGAGGGCAGGGTGACTCTCGGGGAAGGATTCCAGACTGTTTCCTTCTCGGTTGAGCTCCACCGCCCTTATCTCCTTTCCTGCCAGGCGGGACTCCTCACTAGTCACACAAAAGAAAACCCCACCCAAGACGCACAACCCCCACGACCCCCCTGATGGGCTTGAAGGGGGAGGGCTCGCCACTGGCTCCTTCAGGCCACCCATTTGTCAGTGTACATTGAGCTTATGTCGTGGGCCCAGAAGGGGTTGGAGGGGCAGGTCGAAGAGACGAGAACCACCAAAAAATGGTGCCACCCTGGAGGCTGTCTGAAATCTCTTGGCCCTGTCAGTAAGCTGAGATCTGTCTTTTTTTCCCCCACGCCCTATTGCAGACCTTTTCTTCTAATTGATTTTTATTGGAGTCTAGTTGCTTTACAGCGTTGCGTTAGTTCTACAGTACAGCGCAGTGAAGCAGCTATACAAATGATGAGATCTCTCTTGGAGGAAAAACAGCCCAGTTGGGGCAGGCCGGGGGGGAGTGCAGGCAAAGGCCAGCCACTAGGTTCAGGGGTGATTGGGATAAGAGATGGGGGTCGTTGTGGGACTGAGTAGAACAAGGGGTGGGAGACATAAGAATAAGCGTGTACGACACAGCCCCTCGCTCTAGCATCTTGCAGGCCTGGGTATTTACTCCCAGTTCACAGAGTATTGGGATACAGGACTGATAATTTTAAGAGAGAAGACTGAAGAACTGGGATGTCAGCTGATTCCACAGTTTACAAGGCTCAGGAGAGCTGAATGTAGAGCCCCGGCCCTGCTGCTCCTAACTCTGTCTCAGGCCCGCTGCTGAGCCTCAGAAGAACAGTCTGGCCCCAGCATATTCAGACTTGCTGTTGGGCTGCACTTCCTGGAGGCAGGGGGCTGGCCTAGTTGACCCCTCAAGGTCTCGTTCCAGCCCAGCGGCTGGGGCCCATTCTACAGGCAAGTTGCTATGGGAACTATAACTTTGAATTTCCTGGCTCTGGGGCTGTGAAAATCACAACCTGAACCTTCCGTTGATGTGGGTTTCTCGATTAATTTCCTGTTTGATTGTTTACTTTAGAGAGTGGAAAATGCCTTTGCAGGCAGCTAGTTCCCTCCACCAAAACGCTTATCACGCCCTCCCCCCAGAGCCAGCAAGGTCAAGTCCAGGCCTCAGGTGGGAGGAGGTTGTGGTGGGGCGAGCAGCGGGGAGCTAAGGCCTGGGGCCAGGGGCCAGGGGCTCCAGGACAGCTGGCTCAAAGCAGACTGGCTGCCGGGGCTGCCCTCGCCCTCCCTGCCCTCTCTTGCCTGCGTCGGCCGGAGGGGCCCAGGCTGGTGGGTGCCAGGAGAGACCTGTGATTTCAGAGGCTGGCCCCGTGAGGGGTGTCTGCCCACTGCCCCGGGCCTCAGGCCTGGTCCCCAGCCAGCCGAAACTACCCCCTGCCCCATCTCAGAGAGCCATCAGATGCTGAGTCAGACGCAAAATGCAGTCATTCCTTCAGAGGACTGTCCAGAGGGTGCTATAGTGGGGCGATGGCCCCAGGTGCCCCCCTGCTCTCCTGGCCTCCTCCCCAGAGGGAGCTTGGAGAACAGCTTCATTTCCATCTGCCTCCCCTGCAACCACCCTCCCCCGGGACCGCCGGCAAGGAGCGGTGGGTGGTGCTCAGTTCAGTTCAGCCACCCAGTCGCGTCCAACTCTTTCCAACCCCATGGACTGCAGCACGCCAGGCCTCCCTGTCCATCACCAACTCCCGGAGCTTGCTCAGACTCTTGTCCATCAAGTCAGTGATGCCATCCAACCATCTCATCCTCTGTTGTCCCCTTCTTCTCCCACCTTCAATCTTTCCCAGCATCAGGGTCTTTTCAGATGAGTCAGTTCTTCGCATCAGGTGGCCAAAGTACTGGAGCTTCAGCTTCAGCATCAGTTCTTACAATGGATATTCAGGACTGATTTCCTTTAGAATGGACTGGTTGGATCTCCTTGCAGTCCAAGCGACTCTCAAGAGTCTTCTCCAACACCACAGTTCAAAAGCATCAATTCTTCGGCGCTCAGTTTTCTTTATGGTCCAAATCTCACATTATACATGACCACTGGAAAAACCATGGCTTTGGCTATACAGCCCTTTGTCAGCAAAATAATGTCTGCTTTTTAATATGCTATATAGGTTGTTCATAGCTTTTCTTCCAAGGAGCAAGCATCTTTTAATTTCATGGCTGCAGTCCTCATCTGAAGTAATTTTGGAGCCCAAGAATGTAAAGTCTCTCACTGTTTCTATTGTTTCCCTATCTAGTTGCCATGAAGTGATGGGACTGGATGCCATGATGTTAGTGTTTTTGAATGTTGAGTTTTAAGCCAGCTTTTCCACTCTCCTCTTTCACTTTCATCAAGAGGCTCTTTAGTTCCTCTTTGCTTTCTGCCATGAGGGTGGTGTCATCTGTGTATCTGAGGTTTTTGATGTTTCTCCCGGCAGTCTTGATTCCAGCTTGTGCTTCAGCTGGAGGCTGGTGCTCATGTTGCTGTAATTCTGTCCTGTTCCAGCTCCCACCCTGGGAAGGAGTCCGCCCTGGTAGGCCAGGTGGGGCGCTGCAGCAGGCGTCCTGACCGGCAGTAAGAACCGCCTGCCACTGAGAGCGGGGCTGCTTTGACACCTTTGGGGCCTCCTCCCCACCCCCGCCTGCTGAACCCCCAGAGACAGGCATGAGCACCTGGGCACCAGGGGAGGAGGTAGAACAAGCTAGAGGTGTCCTGACTGGGCAGATAGTGACTGGGGAGCAGGGGGCTCCCAGCCCCTCAGCCGTTCCCCTTGTCTGGGCCATTAACTATAATGTGTCATCCTAATCAGGGCACTTTTGAAAGCTAAAGGAATATTACTAGTCATTTGAGGTAATCACTGGAACCATCCCAGGCAAACTGGGGTGTGTGGTCACCCCATCTTTGCTGACTTCTCCCCATTGGCCTTATTGATGTGGGGCTTACTCGTGGGACGGCTGTTATGTCCTTGACTTTGGAGGCAGACTCTACCTGGATTCCAAAGCCAGTTTCCATTACTCATGCTCACGAGGACTTCATTTCACTCTCCATGCCTCAGTTCCTGCAGGTATAAAGTGAGGATAATTACAATGTTATTTGCGTTTCCCCAGTGGCTCAGCAGTAAAGAATCCTCCTGCAATGCTGGAGACATGGGGTTTGATCCCTAGATCAGGAAGATCCCCTGGAGGAGGGCATGGCAACCCCACTCCAGTATTTTTGCCTGGAGAATCCCATGGACAGAGGAGCCTGGCAGGCGGTCCATGGGCTCGCAAAGAGTCGGACACGACTGAAGCAATGAAGCACAATTACAATATTTAACTCAGATAAACTGGTATGAGGATAAAAATGGATTTTAAAACATGCACAAGCATGGAGCTTGGCATCTGAAGTAAGCGCTCCAAAAATGTAAGTCAGATTAAGGCCCTATAGATGTGATTCAGCCCCCAGAGACCCCCTCTTGAAAGGGAAAACCTCGGGGCTGCCTCTGGTGTTTTGTGCTCACCCTTCAGGAGACATCTGTGGACATCAGGGCAGTGAATACAGAAGAGGACAGACAAGGCTTCTAGAAGGGAAGGCAAGGACGTTAAAGGAGAAGCTGGGAGGTGTTGATAGCAGTGGTGGCCAACGTCCTTGTTGTTTCAAGCCCTGACGCGGGGTCCTCGCGTCTGCAGGAGCTCCGTGAACAGAACTCGCCTCCTATCTGGGCCACCGGCCAGGGCTTGGCCCCCAAGAGGAGCCTCGGGAGCCATGGCCCCATCCTCTGGCTCTGGCGTCTGCAGAAGGATTCTGTGTCTGCTCTGAGCCCCAGATTATGTTTCCATCCCCTGGGCCAGCTGCGGGATGGAGCATTCCCCCATGTGACATTTACTGTGGCCACTTTGTACGAGCTGTTTGCAAGCTCTGCAGGAAGGAGGTTAATTATTCCCTCCAGGGCGCCTCGTCCGCAGTTAGGGTGCCTGCCCGTCTTAAGTTAGGAGGGCTGACAGCCAGACCACAGGGCACAAGCTTGGACCGAAGTCCAGTTCAGAACCATGAATTTCCTTGACATCTGACCCAGAGCTGCCACACCGGGCTTCTTAGTGGGCTAGTGGAAAGGGACAATTGGGGCAAATCCCGCTATCCTGGGGATGTCTGAAATGCAGGCTGTCACAGAAGGACCATCATAAGTATTGAAGGTAAACCAACACTCGTTTCCTAGTTGCCTGAACAGGCCAGGCAGTGTGAGCATTTACACACGTACCTGGGTCTGCAGCCACACTAGCACCTCTTGTCCATTTCAGAGGAACGATAGCCTTTCTCTTATTTAAGGCTCACCTATGTGCTCGACTCTCCTCTTTCCTGCGTGGTGCCCGCTCACGTCTGCCTCCATCCAGGTCTCTCCTGCTGTACGGCCCATCGCCCTTGACTCTGAGAACAGAAACCCCCAGAGAAAAAAGAAACGGTTCGCTCTTTCTGTCTCCACTTCTTGACCTCGCTTTGCCTCTCCAGCCCCACGTTACCCAGGCTTCCTTCCCCGCGTGAAGTCGTCATGGCAGAGGTCACCCGTGCTCTCCTAATCACCAAATCCAGGGGGCCCTCCCTGGTCATTGTTCATCTCACTTGACCTCTCTGAGCCTTTGACACGGTTGAGAAGTGACCTTGACTTCTCAGCCCTCCCGCAGCTTCCATGACGTCACTCTTTTCCTGCTCTGCCCAGCGCTCTGACCACCCTCTTCCTCCTTGGGGGTTCTTCCTCCTCTGCCACCCTTTCGATGTTGCTGTCTCCTGGTTTGGAGCTCTTCCCCTCATCTCTTCCTATTCCACGGCATTCCCCAGGTCAGGTCACTGCCGAGACCTTGACTCACACCTGTGGCCTGACAACCACGGGTGGCCAGTCTCCTGATACTCATCTTCCCTGATAACCCCCAAGGACTGTGGACTCAATATTTCTCACACTGAGCTCATTTCCGTTTTCCGAAATCAACTCTTGCTGTCTTCCTAGTATCACTGGTGGCACCGCAGTCGACTCGGTTGCTATGCCCCTTCTCCGTCTTCCGCGTTGTCCTTTTCCTCACCCTAACTTCTGCTCCCTAAACCTGGCTCCTTCCACTGCTCCTGCCTTCGCTCAAGCCTCCATGTTTCTCACTGGCCTCCTTGCCTCCGGTTCTCCCATCACCCCAGCTCCTGTCTACTCTCCACACTGCAAAGAGTGTGGTCCTACCCACCAGTTGAAAGTCTTTTCAGTGGCTCTGCAGTCCCTTAGGATAAAATCCAAACCCAGTAGTAGCATGGCATCTTGAGCCCTTTAGGATGTGGCCCAGGCCACCTTTATCATCTTATGCTGTCTCCCCCACCCCCACCCCCACCCCCACCCCCCACTCCCCAACCCCCCTCCCCGTTATCACATATTTTAGTCTCTTGAAATACTTGTTGTTCACCACTGCACTCCCCCTTTTATGCATGTGCTGTGATGCCATGTGCTGCTGCTTACGCGGTGGCCTGCTCTTCACCACCACCATTCTATCCTATGTTCCAATCCCGTATACCTAGCATGAGCTCTCTGCTTCCCCTTATTAGACTCTAAGTTACAAATCTTATTTTTGTTACCCAGATACTGACATAGTGTTTAGTACATTGTAAGTGTTCCATAAACCTTGTCAAAGGATGGCTGGCTGGCTGGATGGTGGGCGAGAAGGTAGATGGGTAGATGGATAAAAGGATGAGTGAGTGGTTGAAAGGTTGGAGACGTGATGTGTGAGTGGATAAAAGAATTGATGACTGATTGGATGCCTTGGCAGGGGGACGGATGAATGGACCTATGGTGGCCAGTGCCGGCAAAGTATAGGTAAAATCAAGTCAGTTTTGTGCAGATGCAGATGGATTATCACCAGTCAACAAAACTAAGAATGAGCTCCAACCAGCAAAGTAAGAATCAGCTACTGTGGGAGAAATTAAAGTAATTCCCCAAGAAAGAGGATGCTGACCCAGGGCTTCTAAGCACCTTCCAGTTCTTCTCAGATTTGCTATCTGTCTGTCTGGGTTGTGTGAGCCACAGAACTACTGAGCCTCAGTGTCTCTGTTGACTAAGCAGAGATAATGATGCCTGTGGCCTTTCTGTGTTTCCACAAGAATGTCACGGGGACGAATGGGATGGTACATTACAGAGTGGGTCAAGATCTTCAGGAAAGATACCTGTTTATGAAGATAAACACTTAATAGCAATAATAACACCTTGCATTTGAATCACGCTTTGCCCTTTTCAGAACTCTTTCACGTACTTTATCTCAACTGACTCTCAAAACAATTCTAGGCAAGTATTAGCCCCATTCTCAAGTGAGGAAACCGAAGCGCAGAGTGACTAAGTGACATGCCCATGAATAGCAGGTCTTCTGACTCCAAATCTGCTGCACATTTTTTGATGACAGCTTTTTATGGCCAGATTATCTACTTCCCTCCCTGCCCCAAGAGACCCAGACATAATTGATGTTCTTCTTGACGATTCAAGGTCACTATCAGGAACTGTCCTCTAGACTCAGCTGTAGATGCAAGTGCAGGTCCGCCAGAGGCACAACGTAGAGACGCCCTAATGCAACCTGAGGGTGCTCCTGAGATGCAGGTGGCCCTGGGCAGCCGCTCACCACGGCCACCATTCTAGGCCGCGTGCCACTCGTTGGGGCCGTCCGTCTCCTCCAGCTCAGCCTCATTCTTGTCCCTCCTCCCATCTCTCCACTGTCAAGGCGCATCCCTATCACTGTGGCTTCCTCAGCCACTGGAGACCTGTACCTCCCACTCAGGCCTCTTCTTTTTCTCTCTTCTCTTCCCAAGACTTCTTCCAGCCTTGCCGGGGATCCTGCCACCATCCTTCTGTAGACCTAGCCAACCAGTCGGAGCTCTGGGTTTGGTCCCCAGCAAACCAGCCGATCACATGTGCTCTGAAGTCCCCTCTCTTTTGCCACTCTGTTGCTGCTCCCAGCCCACCCTTGAGCCAAGACGGGGCTGCTGCAGGCGGGGTCTGGCTGAGCTTTTAGTGTGGCTGCACTCAGCTCCTTGGGTCTGTTCTGTTAAGGCTGGGACTGTGCTGTGGGTGAGCTGACGTGTTCAGGGTGGGCTGGAAGTTCTGATCACCGGTGCTTGCTCTCCTCCTGCACGGGAAGACAGCCCCAGGCTCCCTCCATCCACACCCTCTTTCCTTCCCCACGGGGTAGCACCCCAGGCCTGGCTGCATTCTGGGCACACCTTGGGCAGTGTGGCCCTGCCCTGGGAACCTTCCCGCGGGACTCTGCGGGGCTCTCACCAGGCTGCCTTTCTCCCTTTGCTGTCGGGCCTCCCACAGCCTGACTCCGAGCACCTTGGCCTCTCCCGAGGGAGGATATGATGGGTGTGCCCACAACAAGTCTCCGGCAGAGACAATAGGACAGGAATGCATTAGCTTCCGAACAAACACTGTGTGGGCTCGCACAATTGCTTTGCATTCTCTTCCAAGAAACACATTTCGCAGTTGGAGGGTGCGGGTGGTTTGCCTGCCCCGGCTGGCCCACACCCCTTTCTCTGCCAGAGACATTGATGAGTGGGCGCTGCCCCCCGACTCCCCGACCCCGGGCCTTCAGTCCCCTCCAATCCATACAGATTTTCTTTCAGTGAGCAATAGCAAGGCAAAGGGACAGTTTTGTCCAGGCAGAGAATGGCCTACCCACCAAAGAGTACCTACTCACTGCCCTCTGTTTTCAAGCTGTTTTTAAATTGTAGTTTAAAAAGAACATGGGTTTCCCTCGTGGCTCAGTGGTAAAGACTCCCCCTGCCAATGCAGGTGATGCAGGTTCAATCCCTGCGCCAGAAAGATTCCGTGGAAAAGGAAATGGCAATCCCACTCCAGTATTCTTGCCTGGAGAATCCCATGGACAGAGGAGGCTGGTGGGCTACAGTCCGTGGGGTCGCAAAAGGGTCGGACGTGACTTAGCGACTCAACAACAAGAAGAGCATAAGACTGACCATTTCGGCCGTTTTTAAGTGTACAGCTCAGTGGCATTAAGTGCATTTACGTTGTTGTGACACTACCACCATCTCCAGAACGTTTTCATCTTGAAAAATGGAAACTGTACGTGAGACGCTAACTCCCTCTTACCCTCCCCCAGTCCCTGGCCACCACCGTTTAACTTTCCGTCTCTATGAATGTGTTCCCGGGCCCTCATAGAAGTGAGTCCTACTATATTTGGGCTTCCCTGGTGGCTCAGCTGGTAAAGACCTGGGTTCCACCCCTGGGTTGGGAAGATCCCCTGGAGAAGGGAAAGGCTACCCACTCCAGGATTCTGGCCTGGAGAACTCCATGGACTGTGTATAGTCCGTGGGGTTGCAAAGAGTCGGACACGACTGAGCGACTTGGTTATTACTATTGTACAATATTAGTTCATGACTGGCTTATTTCACTGAGTGTAATGTCTTCAAGGCTCGTCCATATCGCAGCGTGTGATAGGTTTTCCTTCTTTTTTAAGGCCAAATAACACTCCATTATATGGATGGACCACGTTTTGTTTATCCATTCATGTGTCAATGGACTCTTGGGTTGCTCCCACTTCTTGCCTATTGTGAAAAATGCTGTTGTGAACTCGGGTGGACTAGGATCCCTTCGAGTTGCCACTACTCTTTGAGACTCGTCTTGGGAGTTAAATAAAGCGTCGTCTCCCGAAGATCCCGAATAGAACACTCATCAACCACAGAGTTGACCCCCTCAGTGTACAGCAGCGATTCATTCATCTAAAAGCCAGCTGTCCTTTGGGGCTTCCCAGGTGGCTCAGGCGTACAGAATCTACCTGTCAGTACAGGAGACACGGGTTCGATCCCTGATCAGGGAAGATCCCACGTGCCGAGGAGCAACTAGCCAGCCCATGCACCACGACTACTGAGCCTGTGCTCTGGAGCCGCTCCTGAAGTCTGTGCGCCCTAGAGTCTGTGCGCCCTAGAGTCTTCTCCACAGCGAGAGAAGCCGCTGCAGTGAGAAGCCTGTGCACCACAAATGGGGAGAGGCCTCTGCCCGCTGCAACTAGAGAAAAGCCTGAGCAGCAAACAAGGCCCATCACAGACATAGAGAAACAAAATTATATTAAAAAAAAAAAAAAAGACGGATTCCTGAGAAGCCATTGATCACGCAGAGGCACTGGAGCCTCAGAGGGATGCTGGGGGGATGTCCTCTCTGCAGCTCTTCTGCTCAAAGGCTCTGAGGGTCCCCCTCTAAAAGCTCGAGTGAAGAGGCCGAAATAGCGTCTGGGGGAGAGCGGGACGTGGTCTGCAGCGCCCATTCCGGTCCTGAACCCTGCATCTCAGCAACTGCAGGGGAAAAGTACAGCGAAAGCCCCTGGGGCCTACCCCACTTCCTTGAGAAAACCCAGCAGGCCATTTGCAAGAGGGCCTATCACTCGATGTGATTCTTGGCTGAACACAGACTTTCCCAAATGACCAGTGAAAGATAAGGTTGGAGGAGAGGCTCTGGGATGAGAGCTCGCCCACAGCCCTGCCCAAGCGCCCCTACCCTGAGTCTGTCCCCAACCCTGGCAGCCGGGAGCCCCGGGCTCCCCAGGGAGGGAGCCTGGGTGTACAGAGGAAAGGATGTAGTCTAGTCACAGCAATGAGGGGCAGAAAGGAAGAACAGGAAGCCCTGGGCCCACTCTGCAGCTCTGAACCTGCACGCGGGAGCAGGTGAAAGGTGGCCAGGCCTCGGGCCGTAGAAGGGAAGAGGAGATGCTTGCTCGTCCAGACTAAGTGCTCAACTGGCAGGAACGTGAAGGCTCCACGAGGCTGTCCATGCAGCCAGAAGTTGGAGGACCACTTAGAGGGAGAAACAACCCCAATTCAGAGCACTCAGTACTCATCTGGCCCCAACTCTTAAGTATTTCCCTTGTTAACCTCCCATGTCCCAAAGCCCCAGAACCCCTAAGAAACTGATCTCAGGACAGAACGTGAGCCCAGGTTCATCTCAATTCCCCATGACAGGCACGCCTGAGCACCTCCTAGGTGTCAGCCAACATGCTATGCTGCACTCAGTCATATCCAACTCTTTTGCAACTGCGTGGACCATAGCCCGCCAGGCTCCTCTGTCCATGGAGTTTTTCGGGCAAGAATACTGGAATGGGTTGCGGTTTCCTTCGCCAACATGCTAGGTGCATCCAAAGCAGGACCCTTTCTTCCTTCCCACAGGCTCCCAGTTCTGCCAGCTCCCCTCATCCCCAACCAGCTGCCAGCACCCACTGTGTCTCTGGGAGTTCCCATCCCCCCAGACACACCCCTTTCCCCCTTTATGGTGATTTCTACCAGCCATTTTTATCTTAAGGATTTTCTTCCTGCTAAGCACTATGGGAAACCTATGTGGGAACAAAGCTACTATCAGGACAATGTCCCAGCAAACCTCAGCGAGTTCTCTTAATATTTGTTCTCATGTTCCGTACAGAGCAAATGGGGCTAGGCCCACCTTCCCCCCACCCCCACCCCCACGCGGTCCTAGACAGTCAGGGCCCTCTGAGCCCTGGAACCAGCCCCGCCCACTCCCCAAGAGCAGGCTGGGTTGGATGCTGGGCTTGGGTGCACCTGCCACAAGGTGAGCCACCTCTGTACCTGCTTCCTGGTCCTCATTCTGGGCTCCTGGGTTTTCTAGATGAGAGAGGCCCTTCCTAGTGTGACCCTCAGTATCCCCCCAGACACTCTCACTGCAAGTGTCCCTTGGCTCCCTGTAGGGGTCTGCAGCCCTGGGAAGCAAGAAGACTCCAGAAGCAGACACCAGTGTGTGTGTGTGTGGTGGGGGGGTTGGGGAGGGGGCGTCGTGGGAGACAGCTGTGTGCTGCAGAATATTCCTCTGTGCAAACGCATCATTTTTTTTTTTAATTCAGTTTTAGCTCTGCTGGATCTTGGTTGCCGCGCGGGCTTTTCCCTGGTTGCGGGGAGCAGGGGCTATCCTTCTTTGCAGTGCAGGGGCTTCTCATTGTGGTGGCTTCTCTTGTGGTGGGACACAGGGTCTAGGGGGCGCAGGCTTCAGTAGCTGCAGCGTGCGGGCTCAGAAGTTGCAGCACGCGGGCTTAGTTGCTCCACAACATGTGGGATCTTCCCGGGCCAGGGATAGAATCTGCATCTCCTGCATTGGCAGGCAGATTCTTCACCACTGAGCCACCAGGAAAGCCCCACACATATCATCATTGAACCAGTCCCCTTGTTGGTGGCCATTCAAGCTATTTGCAAAAGTGAAACAAAAAAAACCTTCCATCCAGCTCATGGAGCGTATGTGGGTGGGGCATGTGTAGGATAAATTCCTGGAAGTAGTATCACCGGTCAGAGGGTTCGAACACTTGTCATGTTGATAAGTATAAGTAAGTGTTAGTCGCTCAGTCGTACCCCACTCTGCAACCCCATGGACTACAGCCCACCAGGCTCCTCTGTCCATGATATTTTCCAGGCAAGTATACTGGAGTGGGTGGCCATTTCCTTCTCCAGGGGATCTTCCCAACCCAGGGATCGAACCTGGGTCTCCAGCACTGCAAGCAGATTCTTTACCGACTGAGCTAGTTATCCCCAAATTGCCATCTAGAGAGTTATACCAACTTCTGTCTCCACAAACACTATATGTTTGCAGATGTATGGATTATAACTTTGTGCCGTGTCCCCTCTGGCAGGAGAAGTCTGTGGGGTGGGGGTGTCCACATCCCACTCAGTGCTGCCGTTTCAAGCGTGTGCACCAGGGTCAGCTGCCCGGGGGCCACGTCTCAAGTTAGTCCCTCCACACTTGCAGACCCTCCTGGCCAGGTGGGTTTTCCCCCTGCCACTCAAGGCACATGTGTTAACAAATGCTTCCAGTGCTTGCTGTGTGTCCACGCTGGGGAATGGAACAAATAGGCCCTGCCCTCCTGAGCCTGCCTTCTCCTGGGGGAGATGGCAGGCAAAGGAGTAGGTCATCTGTCAAGGGTGAGAGGTGCTAGGGAGCAAAGTAAGCCAGGGGGTGAGCGGCAGAGTCACTTACACGCAAGCTGATCAGGGAATCCCTGGCAGATGAGGCCATGGCGGGCTGAGCCCCGAGTAAAGTGAGGAAGGAAGGTCTGCAGAATGGTGGTGGCTGAGAATTCCTGGGTGCAAGAGCACAAAAGCCCAGAGTCAGCAGAACGCCAGCAGGCATGCCCACCAGTGGCCATCCGCACCTGTCACTGCGGGGCTCACACTGTTACCTTTCCAGACTGCCTTGCTCTCCACCAGCTCATCTTTTGAGCAGCTTGAAACCCACCTCTGCTCCTTCATCCCCAGATGATTTTCTTTTCGGCGTGTCCACTGTGGGACCCGTTCTTGCCCGGTTCTGACAGATACAGTGGAAGGAGGTCTGGTCCCTGAGAATGACTCTGGTCACTGCAGCCCACACTGAGCCATTCCTGGGACTCTTTTGACATTTAGTAAATGCATCGTTAGCCCCATGATGTGAATGTTTGTGTCCTCTGTCAGGGTTGGATGGCTGTGATATGATGGGAGAAGCGAGAAGGGAAGGTGGGTGTGCGGAGTTTGGATTCCAAGCCTGTAGTAGGAACAGTCCCCAGGTGGTGTGTCATTTCACCCTCCTTGACCACGTCGTGCCCCAGACCAGAAAGCTTGACTCCATTTCTCGGTCGGTGGGCGAGGAAGCTGACCCTAAGTGCCTTCCTCTTGTGCCCTCTCCTTACTCTCCTCCCCTTCCTTTAAAACAAAGACAATGCATAAATCACATTGACCCACATTTAGCGAAGCCCTGCTGTTGCCAGGAGCTGTGCTGGGTGTTACAGGGCAGCCAAGACGAACGTCACACTGCCCTGCCCTCAGGAAGCCACGGTTCACCCTGGAAATGGCTTGCTCCTTGTGTGGGATGCGGAGCGGTGGGGGAAGCCGGGGGGCTCAGGAGTGAGAAGCAGGAGTGGGCACCATGCTGGAGCAACCCACAGTCTCCAGGGAAAGTCGGAACGTGACCCGGGGCTTGAAGGATGGGAAGTGTAGCAATGGAGAGTTCCAGCAGGTAGAAAAATCACTAACATGGTCTGGTGGATGGGCTGGTGAGTGTGGTGGGGTTGGGGTAGAGATATACTTACGGGCTGAGGAGGGAAGCATTACCAGCAGAGGGACCTGCGGAAGAAGCGGTCTGTGGGGCTTGGGGAGAAGAGGATGACAAAGTTTCTGTAAAGCTGTGCCTGGAGAGAATTTTTACTGGGGGGTTCAAGGAAAAATGGGGAAAGGGGCAGAAAACAGCAAATATTGGTGAGGCTATGGAAAAATCAGAACTCTGGACCCTGCTGGAGGGCGTGTAAAACAGCATGTCCACTGTCAACAGTTTGTCAGGTCCTCAGAAAGCTGAATGTGGAATTACCATATGACCCAGCAGTTCCACTCCCATGGATGGACCCAAGAGAGATGAAAGCACATGTCCACACAAACGCTCATCCACAAGTGTTCATAGCTGCGTTGTTCATGAGAACCAAAAAGTGGAAACAGCCTAAATGTCGAGTCATCTGATGAATGGACAAACAAAATGTGGTGTAATATCATATACAGCCTACAGTGTC
Source organism: Budorcas taxicolor (assembly GCF_023091745.1). Taxonomy (NCBI): domain Eukaryota; kingdom Metazoa; phylum Chordata; class Mammalia; order Artiodactyla; family Bovidae; genus Budorcas; species Budorcas taxicolor. Next base: position 49,057,865 of record NC_068931.1, read on the forward strand.
GTATCTTCCAATCACAAAAAGGAATGAAGAACTGACACATGCTACATCATACTCTGAAAGCATTGTTAGTGGAAGAAATGAATCACAAAAGAACACATATTATGTGATTCCGCTGCATACAATATCCAGAAGAGGTAAATGTGTAGAGATTAAGGACATTAGGTGTTGTCGGGGGATGGGGGTGGGAGGAGGGCTGACAGCTAATGGGTTCGGGTTTCTTTTGGGGACCATGAAAAAGTTCTAGAGTCAGTGGCGATGGTTGGGCAACCTTGTGAATCTACTAACAGCCACTGAATTGTATGCTTTGAGATTGTGGACTTGCTGTGACTGAGTTTTAGCTCAATTTAAATCGAGAGAGAGAGACGGAGAGAATGCAGCGCGGCAGGTAGAGGGGAGCCTGGATCAAGGGTGACCGGTCCCAGCGCTGAGCAGCCTGGCCGTGGCCTTGGTCAGGAAGCAGTTCCAGCAGTTCCAGTCTGGAACAGTGTGCGTGGTTTTGCAGACTCACAGTGCTGGGCCCATGGGGAAAAGCGCTGTGATTTCTGGAAGTCCTCCCGTAGCCAGGGTCCAGGCACCTTGAGCCCAGAGCTGAGCCCCTCGCACTGATTAGGAAATCTTTGCACACGAACTTCATTTTTGCTGACCAGCTGTTCACAGCCAGTGACCCCAGCATGCCTGCTACCGCTTTCAAACCCACCTGCAGCTTTGCTGGGCCAGGGCCTATAGGCAGGCCTTCTGTCCTGGCCGACGTACCCATGCTCCATGACCACGGCAGTCCTCCAGCTGCTCTGGTCCCATCAGAGAAATCACTGCTTCCTGGAGCAGTGCTCCTGCTGCCATTCAGCCTTCGTGGGCTGTCTCTCTAGCCCAGCAGCCCCAGGAGATGCTTGTTCCAGGCTGCAGGGGGCTGAGAGCAGCTCAGCACCCCTTAGCGCTTGTTCTCTGCCCCTCTCTTCCAGCTCTTGCAATCTCAGGATGTGAAGGAAGATGCCGTCCTGTGCTGCTCAATGGAGGTAAGCGGGGTGGCTTAGACCTCTCCCACCTCAGACCCTGCGCATCCCTCTCAGCTTAACAGTTTGGGGGGCCCAAGGACCATTGGAGGGGTCCATAAGCCCGGGGCTGGTAGTGGGAGATGGCTTCCTGAGTGGACCCAGGGTTCTGTCCACTGCAGCGGGACGGATGGGGTGCTAGCCTCATTCACATTCCCTCTGCCCCCAAGACCACCTCCTTCTCAGCCCGGTGCACCTCACAAATGACTTAGAAGATCCCAAGTGATGCCCTGCCCCCGGGTATCTCCCCTGGCTTTGGTGGCAGGGGGGTTTGAGGGGAGGTACTGAGGTTGAACCCCAGGTCGCATTCCCCACTTCCAAGCTGCCCCATGGGAGGTCCCAGCCCTGTTTGCAAGGTGTGGCGACTGCTCTTGCTAGGGCTCAGTTACGGGGACAAAGCTATGCCCTCAGAAAACAGCCCAAGGGGACCTCCCTGCCATTGCAATGGTCAGGACTCTGCGCTTCTACTGCTAAGGGCACAGGTTCGACCCCTGGTCGAGGGACTAAGATTGCACAAGCCATACAGTGTGGCCAAAAGGAAAAAAAGACAAGAAAACAGCCCAGGGACATTCAGAGGGAAGTGTGGTGAGGGGAGGGGCTTCCAGGGCCCACACCCAGGACGTGCCAGGGCTCTAGCTGGGTACCCTGCATGGGGCTCCAGGCAGGGGAGATAAGAGAGGAGGGGAAAGCATGGTTCCAGCCTCCAAGCAGCTCGTGGTCTGGCTGCGGATAGAGATCTTGCTCACATGCATGAATGGATGAGGCAATGTGGAGAAAACATGTAGGTACAGAGCTCGCACCTCTGAGGAGTTAGGGGAGAGGTCAGGTTACGCCAGGATGCTCAGGGAAAGTTTGGGGAAGAAGGCAGAGCCCTGAGAAGTGGGTGGGCTAAGGCCGGGGTGGGGCAGCGACAGACACTTGGGATTCCAGGGGCTGCCTGCAGGGCTGTCTGATCCAGGAGATCCGGGCTCCTCCTAACTCCGGGGGCTTTTCAAGACCATTGAGGCCTCTCTGGGGGGCAGGCCCTCTGGCTGGCCTTCTGCCCCGGATCCTCTTTCCTCCCTGTCATGTCATTAGTGTGGGCAGAGGTCAGTTGTGGGGATCGCGGGGCTAGAGAGGAGAGGAACAGGAGACCTCATCCATGCTCTCGGGTTCCACATGGACACATGGCTGGTAACAATGACCAAGTTCGTTTCCAGAGAGACGTCCTAGCTAGAGAAGGTTAATGCGGGGCCACCTGGTCACCCTCGAAGGAAGCAGGTCACATAGCCATTGAGGGTGCGGGCGGTGGTCAGGGAAGGCTTCCTGTAAGAAGGGAGGCAAGTGGATGAAGGGAGAAGCATCATGTTCCTGGTAAGGACTCTTCACAGCCCCGGACAGCAAGCAGTATCCTGACTCCTCTCATTCCTCCGGCAGATTGGGTGTTAAAGGTGGGCTCTCACACTGGCTGTCTCCACTCTCCACCCTTTCTGTCCCTCTGTCCTGGGAGGAAGAGGCCTGGGCACCTTCCTGGGATAATCCAGCGATTTCCTGTCCCTGCTCCCCTAGCAAGCACCCCTAACCGAGATGAACAGAGCAGGAGCCCTTTCGGGGTCCAGCGCGCGTCCTAACCCCACTTCTCTGCCCGCAGCTGCAAAGCACAGGCCGACTGCTGGAGGAGCAGCTGCCCGAGATGATGGCCGAGCTCCTGGCCAGCGCCCGCGACAAGATGCTGTGCCCCTCGGAATCCATGCTGACCCGGTCCCTGCTGCTAGAGGTCATCGAGCTGCACGCCAACAGCTGGAACCCCCTGACACCCCCCATCACACAGTACTACAACAGAACCATCCAGAAACTGACCGCCTGACAGCTCGGGGGCCTGGCGGGCAGCCCGCAGGGCAGCTGGGGCCCTGGTGCTCAGAGCCAGATGGACAGGCGGGAAGACAGGGGTGGCCCTGGCGGGAGAGAGGCGTGGGGAGGAAGGCAGGCAGAGCCGGCGGCCAGCCTGGAGCCAGACGGGGAAGGGACCGAAGCCCTAGGAGGAACAAACCCCCATCCGACGAGCCCCCCAGCCCGAGCATGCGGCAGCTCGCACCAGTAAGGGCAGCATGTGTCTTCTCCACAGTGGCCCGGCCCTCCTCCTCCCCGCCCCCTCCCATGCAAGGCGTCCTCCCCCCTGCCCCCCGCTGGGCTGTGCCGTGTGCAGGGGTTCATCTCCTCAGAGGCCGTGGCAGCCTGCATGCTGGGGTACAGCTTGGGTCAGAAAGGACCTCAGAAGGCTGAAGAAAGTGGGTCGGAGATGGGCTTGCATTGTTCCCGCGTGCTGTCAGCCACAGTCGTCAACCGGCAGCAGGCGACATGTAGCAGATGTCCGGGAGGACAAAGGCAGGCACAGTCCCCACCAGCCGCCCCTAATTGATGGCCTTTGTCCGCGCGGCCGGCGGGCTGGGGGACGGGGCGATCTCCTCTAACCTTCGCGTTCGGCCCTCCCGCCTTCCAGCCTTGTCCCTCAGCGCCCCCCACCCCTGAGCTGCAGGCCCAGAGGGGGCCAGGGGCCTCGAGGGGAGACAGAGTTTGCAGTTCTACTTGCACTCCTTTGTTTTATTGTGTTTCACTGTTTTCAAAAGTCAGCTGCTTTGAAGTCTCCTCTCTCAGTGCCGAGGGCCCCGCAATGTGATCACACAGTCAGCCCCGCGAGAAACCCCTGATTAGTGGGAGATCAAACCCGGCCCCCCTCTGGAAGGATCCTAGCCACAGACGGCTTGCCAGTAGCCAATTAGGGTAATTGGAAACTTCTGCCCCTGCAGGGGTCCCCGCTGGAACCCCATGCTCCTCGGCCCCTGGCTTCTCTGTTCTCTGTTTCTAGCTTCCTTCCTCAAAGGGCCGATACTGTCGCCGCTGGGAGAGCGTTAAACCTGTCCTGGCCTGGGGCCTGGTAGTGAACCGGACTCAGAAAGAGGCTGGCGAATTAAAACCGAAAAGCCCAGTGATGCTTCCCCGTGCCACACACACAGGTCTTGTCTCAAGCTCTCCCTGGGGGGCAGATACAAGGGAGAGGGGGACACCTGGTTCCCTGGGACTAACTCAACGAGCTGAGTCCTCAGCCGTGGTCTGTGCCCGCTGGGGGGCCTGTCTCTGGGTACTACTGCCCCAGGGCTGGTGGGAGGGGTGTGTTTGCTGAGTCATGAGCAGGACTGTCAGGGGATCCCAGCAAGCCACCCGCTTTCCAGGCTGGCATAAAGGCTGGGGACGCTTGGAGAGGCCAAGTCCTGGGGGCAGCCCCTTCTCTGATGGCTGGGGAGGAGGATGAGGGGCGGGCCCTGGGAGGCTGGCTTCGGGTCGTCTCTGGTGTCTGCACAGCCCCACTCCTGGTCTGGAGCCCCCATTTCCGTGAGGCCTCAGAATGTGGCCTCAGAGCCCAGCAGTGTCCTTACTTGCTCTTCGGTTGAGGCCTGGGTCACCTTGAACCCCTACCCCTGGCTGACTGGTCTGATCAGGCTGGAGGAAATGTCCCCTTGTTGAGTCTAGGAGAGCAGACGGGTGGGGGTGGGGGGCGGCTTCCTCTGTACCCCTGGCTTATCCATCCCACCAGCCGCCACCTGCCCGCCAGTCCCCAGGAAGAGCCTGTTAGGGAACAAGGGGAGGGGCACAGTTTACTTGGAAGAGGTCAGTGGCCTCTGCCAAGGAGTCCACACTGTCCCACCCCTGCCTTCTCTGCCCCCTCCCCTTCCTCCCAAGCTCCTCCATCTTCTCACTGCCTTTCCTGCAACTTTTGGCTCAGTCTGGGCCCAGGGACACCAGAGGCCCCACAGGAGGCCTTGAGGGAAGAGCTGGGCTGACGTCAGGATGCTCAGAGAGGCACCAGGGAAATCGCGGCCCCACGGGGTCAAGCAGCCCCCAGCCCGGCAAGCAGCCGCTCCCTGGCTGCCCTCTGAGACCCGCACCTGGGCTGAAGGAAGGCCCTGCTTCCCTCAAGAGAGGTGTGTGTGAGTGTGAATGTGTGTGTGTGTCTACATGAGTGCATCTACTGAGAAGGAAGCAGGGCCCCGGAAGAACGCTGAAGCCTAAAAGTGAGGCTGAAAGTAGAGGAAGCAGAAGAGGGGGTCTCCCACCCCAGCCTTGGGCTCAGAGAGCAGGCTACCTGAAGGGGCCCCAGACACCACGCGCTCGGGGGCGATGTTCCCTGGACGGCTGGGCAAGTTAACATCTCGGGCACCGCCTTCCTAAGGGCCCCTTCCTCCCGACAGCCTGCCTTGGTGGTCTTGCCTCAGGGCCAGCCCCGCCTTGACTGTTAGGACCAGAGTGGGAAGGAGTGAGCTATAAATATGTATACATATATAAATATATTTTTAATTACGTGTCGTGTCACCGTGGCCTCCAGACATATATGGTTCGCTTAGTTAATTCCACTGCTTGAGCGCGCTTCCTGGCTGATCTGCATAACCGTCGAAGCTGTGTTTCTAAATGCAGGTTGCTGCCACTTTTTCAGATGTGGAAGGAAAACGTTCCCCCGCCCCCCCCCCCCAAAAAAATTTTTTTTTTAAGGAAAAAAGAGTAAAGCCTAAACTCTGAGGCAGCTTCTCACAGGAGACTACTTAGGAACTCGGGGGCAGACAGGTGCCCTCAGACCTCCGCCCCCGCCCCAGGCCAGATCCCCTTGCTGACAGGGAGGCCGTGTCCGAGTTGACCTCTGAATGTATTTGATGGGAGGCGAAACCGGGTGTTGCTTAGTCCTCTGAGTTCTCAGTCCTCTTCTAAGGCTTGTGCGGTTTTCCCTCCTCGCCCGTGGCTCCCACAGCTCTGAGGAGGTCCCGCCATCCTGACACGCGTCCTGTTTCTCCTGCCAGTCAAGACGAGGCAGTCACGGTTTTCCTCTCAGGCAGCCCGCCTGCTCGCCACAGTCCTGCTCCCACGGGCCTCATGGCTCTGCCTGAGCTCTGGGACCGCAGAGGCACCCCCTCACCACCCGCAGCCTCCCTTGGGAGGCGGGAGCCCCCCGCACCCTCCCCAGCAGGTGTGCACCCCCAAACCCACTCTTCGTCTACTCATCCTTCCTTAACCTGTCTGTACACCTTTAAGGTTTGGGGATCGTCCTGTCCATCCGTGTAAATGTAAATGTGGGCCGAGTCGGTATTTATTCTAATTTTTATTTTTTATTTTATTTTCTCTGATGGCTGGGGAGGGAGGGGGTGTGGGAAACATACCGCTCTGATCACGCCCTGGGCAGCTGCAGGGGCGGGGGCCCAGACAGCCAGGCCGCCGCAGGAGCAGCCCCGAGGGGCCGCAAAGACGCCAAGCCCCAGGCTCTTATCTGGCATCAGAAGCCGGCCAGTGTTCCTCGTCCCGACAGACTGTCCAGCCTGCCCGCGAAGTCCTGTCCCTCAGCTGCCGGCGCTCTGTTGGGAAACTGCAGGCTGGGCCTTTGAGGACACAGATCAGAGAAACGGCAACTCTCCTCCTCTGTTCGGGACACTGGCACATAAGGGCTGCCTGCCTCGCCTGAGCCAGCTGGGAGCCTGGCGACGGGTCCTACCTCCCCAGAGCAGGGGGCCGGGGGCTTCCTGCCAAAGCTGCGGCAGAACCCTGCTCATGCGACGACCACCTTCCCTCCCTTGGTATGTCCTGCTTTCCAGCTCAACCCAAACTACAAGTGGGTTTAAAAATAAACCACACCAAAAAACAGAAATGCCCCGAATCTGTTGTTCTTCGCGCGGTCAGCAAAGGAAATCTCTCCCAAAAGCTTTTGTGCCTCAGCGGGTCCTGGCAGAGGCCTCGGAGGAGCCCCTACCCAGGTGATGAGCTGGTGAGAAGATTCCCCACGTTGGGCTGCAGCGGGGAGCAGGGCCCAGGGGCTAGAGAAGGTTGGGAAGGGGTGGTCCAAGAGAACACGGGGGAGGGAGACAGATGCCGTCCCCCTTCCACCAAGCCGGGAACCGTGGTCTGTCCAAGGTAAGAGAAGCAACCCAGTCCTGCATGAAACTTCCACTGAAGATTTGGGTCACTGCATGTTTAACCACCTCATTCCCCAAATCTACCCCTCCTGTGAAAACGTCACTGACACTTGGCAAGTGACACTGACTCACTTGAAGAAGACTGAGACTTGGGCAGAGCAGCTCCCAGAAGTCAGCAGCAAGTGGCCGTCCCGTCCCCGCGGTCAAGTCAATCTTTCATCCGAGGGTCCCAAAGGGCCCAGTGATTTCTTTTGCTGTGGTGACATGTTCTTGGTTTTGCACAATCCCGTCTGTGACAAGACACCAGGGACACTGCCTCCTGGTAACAGGTCCCCCCGGGGATTCTTTCTGGCTAGACTTTGCCAGGCCTTCAGCTCCTTAGAGTGGCGACCAGAACACCCACACCCCTCGTGATTCCCTGGTCAGGGCAGGATGGCAGCCAGGCCAGCTCAGCAGCATGTGGAGCGTGTGCGGAGATTTCTGACCCACATGAAGCAGGGCAGCTCTGGCCTGAAGTACACCAGTTGGTAGAGGGAGATAACTTTTTAATTAGATGATTATCATTTGTGAAGCTGAAGTGTTTTACAAAAATGCAAAAGGGTTGGCGTAGAAAGTGAGGTCAAAATGCAAGGTGTTGGAGGGTAGAAGACAGTGTGCATGAGTGCTAAGTTCCTCCAGTCGTGTCCAACTTTGTGCCACCCTATGGACCGTAACCCACCAGGCTCCTCCGTACATGGGATTCTCCAGGCAAGAACACTGGAGTGGGTTGCCATGCCCTCCTCCAGGAATCTTCCCACCCCAGGAATCACACCCGCATCACTTACATCTCCTGCATTGGCAGGCAGGTTCTTTACCACTAGTGGTTCTTGGGAAGCCCAGAAGAAAAGGTAGGGAAGGAGAAATCTTACCAAAGGCTGTTCATCAAAAGAGATTTTTCGGGGTTAATTCATTCTGGTTCCAGAAGTTTACTGAAAACCACGAATCAAATATTCTGAGTAGTAAATGTTTCGATTCTGTATCTCACCACTACCTCTGCTTATATGTGTTATCTGTCCTGCTGAGCATGGGTTACCTTTCTCCTAAGGTTTGTAGGAGGGAGGGACGGGAAGACTATTTTGGATGAATGAACTAGAATACACGTGTGTGCACACACACATGACTTGTAGGACCAAGGCAAAGATAGCAGAAGAAGCAGGGATTGAGACGGTAAAGAGGAAGTGGTTATACTTTAACATGAAAGCTTGTCTCTCATCCCCATGGTTTTTTCAGGGCCTTACATACACTGTCTCAGGTGGTTCAGGGGTGTAGGCAGGTGAGCATTTTTGATTCCCATTTTACAGATGAGAAAATCAAGGATCAGAGAGGTGATGTGACTGACCCAGATCCCAAGGCCAGTCAGTGGAAGAGTTAGCCACCACGCCCCCACCTCAGCCCAGAAAGCGAGTGTGTCTTAGCCTCCGCTCTGACTGCAGTGAGCACAGTCCAGGGAGCTGACCAGTCCCACCCACCAGGCAGAAGGAGCAGCCAGCTGCTGGCTTGAGCCCGCCATGGGGAGCCTGCCATGGGGAGTCCGCCATGGGGAGCCTGCCATGGGCAAGCTACATGGTCTTTTCCTCCTCATCCAAGGAAAGGAGGAGCATGATGAAACACCCTCAGATCAGATGATTGCAGAGGGGTGGGGAGGAAGAGGAGCCAGCTTGCAAAGTTCCCTGCTATTCTGTGAAAGAATACATTGTAACGTCTTGCAAACTGGATCTCCTCCAGGCCAGAGGTCCTCAAGGTGGGTGGGAAGTGAGGGAGACCCTCCCGGAGAGGGGCACATCCAGGCCTGAGATCAATATTCAAATTGCCTGGGAAATTTTTCCAACTACATGCTGAGAAAGAACACACGTATGCCAACACTTTCAGAATTCTGGTGTTAGGGGGCCCCTCTTACTGGTGAGCACACACGGGCTGTACCCTCTGAGTGACGGGAGCAAACACGGCATGTGCGGGCCAGAGAGTGCTCTCAGGAGGGCGGAACTAGCCCGTGGGAACAGCGGGCCACGCTGCTGCATTCTCACCTCAGTTTGCAGTACTGGCACCTGTCGTCAGAGCTGAGACGAGGCTGCCCAGCACATTAGCAACGATGGAAAGGGCTCCAGGCCAGTCCTTGAGTGTGGACAGAGTATACACCATGGACTCCAGGCCACGTTATGACTCTCACAGGCCCTGGGCCCTTGTGTGCCTACATAGGCCCATCCTCCTTAAAAAATAAATAAAAATTGTATTTTATGACTATCTTGGCACAAAGATGAAGATAATAATATTCCTTATTAAAACTTTTTTTTTTCAATCTAAAAATTCATTTATTTCTGATTTTAAAGAGCTGAAAACCAGCTTCCCTCGTGGCTCCACGGTAAAGAATTCGCCAGGCAAATGCAGGAGGCACGGATTTGATCCCTGGTCCGAGAAGGTACAGTAAAGCCCGTGCACCCCAACTACTGAGCCGGTGCTCTGGAGCCTGGCAGCCGCAACTGCTGAACACACCGGCTGCAGCTACCGGAAGCTGGGCGCCTGAGAGCCCATGCTCTGCAACAGGAGAAGCCACCACAGCGAGAAGCCCGGGCACTGCAGCTAGACCTCAGCCCCCCGCTTGCCGCAAGTAGAGAACAGCCTGAGCCGCAGTGAAGACCCAGGGCAGCCAAAAACAAATTTTTTAAAAAGCTGAAAACCCCTTCCAGGCCCCTAAATTTCTCATGCCCTAGGTAACTGTGCCTGAGGCATAGGCTGACTCCGTGTGGACATCTTATCTGAGCCAGAAACCTCACCTTCCCCTGCCCACCTGGTCTCAGCACGAGCCTGGGCAGGGGAGGGTGGGCAGAAGGCTGCTCACGCCGCCGCCTCCCGAGGAAGCAGTTGGCCTACTCTGGAAGCAGATGCGGTAGCTGCTTCTGCCCAGACTGGCCGCCAGCCAGCCAGCCTGGAGTGTGAGGCAAACAGCTGTGTTTGCCTGGCCAAGGAGACTGGCCCAGAGAGCCCAACCCGCCACACAGCCCTGGCTCCCTGCCATCGCCCTTTCACACACATCATCTGGCCTCACCAGGACCCTGCAAGGGAAGTAAATACCATCCTTACACCCATTTCACATCTGGGGAAACATGGAGGGAACCACGCCATCTGCTTGGACAGTGCCCTGTAGTTTTAAAATATATGATGATTTTGTTTGATCTTCACATATAGTCCTGGCAGGTGACAGACACTTTTCACTCCGTTTGAAACGTAGAGGAAACAGACTCAGGAGAGCAGTGGCAAGTCCAAGTCATGTGACCGCCCCCCGCCCCTCGCACAAGGGCCAGGCCTTGAAATGCTGTTGTCTTCGTCCTGAGAGGGGCCTGGTGGGCATCCATGGGGACCAGGCTGAAGATCCAGGTTCCTGGCCTCTGGGACTGGTGGCTATCTTGGGACCTGAGCCTCCTCACCCCTCTGTGTCCCCCAACTCTAATCGGCCTGCTGGCTCCCAGGGACAAGCAGGGTTCAGGTCAGGGCTCTTGGACCCCCTCGTGACCTACCAGAACATCCAGGGACTTGGCCCTTGACGCTGCACAGACTGGTGTGTAGTCTGCTTTCTCTGTTTAAGCAAGGCCAGGAGAGGCCTCTCTCGCAGGCTTGACTCAGAGGGAAAGGAGACGCGCCCGGGCTAAGGAGGGGGTCAGGAACTCTTGAGGCCCATGCCAGGGTCAGGAAGGGTGCTTGGGGCCTATTTCCATTAACTATGCCACACAACTCTGCACAATGAATTGTGTAACCAGTCAGCTTGAAATCTCAGGTCTTACAACATAGATGTTCACCGCTCTTGTTTACAGGTCTGCAGATGGGCTGGGGTTTGGATGACACTGGCTGGATGGCAGAGGACCTAAGCATGGTCTCATGTCCCGTGGACAGTGGTTGGAGTTACAGGCATGCACCTCCTCCAAGAAGTTCTCCAAGACTGCTCCCCTAGTCAGGGTTCCAGGTACCCCCTCTGGGCTCCTGCAGCTCCCACGGATGCTTTGACCATGACCCAGCTCACTGTGAGTGACCGCTGGCCTGCAGGGGGCTGATGTCCACTGACTCTGAACTTGACCTCGTCCATGCTGTATCTCCACCACCGAGCCCAGGGCCTGGCTCAAGCAGGAGCTGAACGAGCTTGTCGGGGCTAAACAGGTGAACCCTGACAGTGAGGTCCAGGTGATAAGGGACACAGGGGCACAGGGAGGGAAGAGCTGAGCTGTGCCTTAAGCCAGGTCCTCAAGGAGGGGCACGCAGAGCAGTGGAGGGGTCCCCACACGGCACAGGGACTTCCAGTGGGGAGGCCGGGGTGCCCCCAGGGCCCTGAAGTCCAACCGTGCAGAGAGGGCTGCAGGTGGGGGCACTGCTGTGCCGTGGGGGGCAGGCCAGAGGCCCGGGGAGCACAGACCCAGCCTCTGTGCAAATGAGAAAGTGCCCTTCCTCCCTCAGGGGCACCCAGCCCTGCCCAGGACCCTGGGAGCTGCTCGGACCCCTAGGCCCGTAGGGGAGGCCACAGCTGTGCACTGCTTGAGAGATTCTCTGGGGTATGTGAGGTGTGTGTGTGTGTGTGTGTGTGTGTGTGTGTGTGTGTATGAGTGTGTGCACGTGAGGTTCTCTAGGGTGAGTAAAGTACATACACGGAGTGAGTGTGTGTGTGTGTGTGTGTGTGTGTGTGTGTGTGTGATGTGTTTCTGATGTGTCTGAATATGCTCTGCAGTTTCTAAATCTCCCTGACTGGTTGGCCTCTGAGCAAGGAGAGGTGGGAAGCAGAGGTGTGGGGGTCCTGCCTCCCGGAACCAGAGACACAGGGTGTCTTTCAGAGGAGGTCCCCGTGGCTTTCACCCCGCTTTCTGGGAACAGGGCTGACATGGATCCTGAAAGATGCTGAGAACATGCTGTTAGTCCCCAGTGGGCAGGCCACAAGCTGGTCTTCCTTCCCTCAGTTTATTCTTCAGTTGGTAAGGGCAACGGTCTGGGCAGAAGAAAGAGGAATTAGAAGGGGAAAGGAGCAAAGTGTTCCCCAGGGGGTCAGGGTGCCTGGTCAGAGGGAGAGACCGGGAAGGGCCTCTACTGTGGTCACCAGAGGTCCTGCCAGTGGAGGGAGCCTGACTCATCTGGGGCCGGGGTGCTCCACCCAGCAGGACGACAAAGGCTCACATGGGACCACCAAGGAAAACTCCAGTTTCCAGCTCAGAACGCTCCGTGTCCCTGTTTTAGGCAGTCTTAGCCGCCCAGGCAGCGGCTTCTATTCACAAGCAGCCCCCGTGTCAGACACTGGGAGGGGAAATATCTCTGGAAACAGGATCTTGGAGACTGCAGGACCTGTATCTCCATCTCCCCCAGTGACGCTAAGGACAGGCCACCAGGGTACAGGCAGCTTCCTCTTTCAGATTCCTGATCCTCACCTGGCACTGGAGCCAGGATCTTGCAGTCCTGGAAAGCCATCTGTGACCCTTAGGGAATCTGATTGAGCAGGTGCCCTTAACTGACTTTTCTGGGGAGATAATGCCCCTCCCCAGAACTATGCTAAAAACAACATAGGTCAGACTTGCCTGGTGGTACAGTGGATAGGGACCCGCCTGCCCGCGCAGGAGACATCGGTTCGATCCCTGGTTGCCAAAACAGCAATGAAAACCCAGCACAGCCAAACGACAGGGGCAGAACAGCGGAGCTTCTAGGAGCGACAGGCTGCTCTGCTCCTCCTGGTCAAGCTGCACCAGGAATATCGGATTCCCCTTTGGGACCTTAGTTTGTTTCAGGCGCGTGGCCAAGGATGGGAAGCAGGCCAGGCGGGAGCCAGCCTGACGACCAAGGAGATGTAGGAGCCGAGAATGTGGTACCTGAGGATGCTTTAGGTATGCTCCTCTGACCTCAAAAGACAAACATGCCAATGTGGGCGAGGAAGAAACAAACCAGGGGGACGGGGGACTGGACACAGAGTGGACTTCGGACAGCCAGACCCAAGGACACCGTGGGGACCCCGCGGACTGGTGGCAGGGGGTAGCTGAGGGTAACACAAGCATCTGAGCAACAGCCCCAACACTGGACATGATCCAGCAGAAACCGGGATCCAGTGTGGACCCCATGGTGTCGGAGGGTGCTCCCCTTTGCAGGGCAAGGTGTGGATTAGGAAAAACACCAAGAGATCCCTTCCATTCTGAGGCTTTGAGACGGCAGCAGGGCCTCTCGGGATGCCTCCCTTCCAGGAACTGCACTTGCCCTCAGCCCTGGACATTTAGTCCCTTTTCCCCCAGCTAACCCTCCAAACCCTCCAGGCTACCAGGGAATGGAGGGGAACTTAGAGCCCACTCTCCCCTGTGACAGGTGAGGAAACCGAAGCCCTTACAGAAAAGGGGCTCGCTTAAGGTCACGGTGGTGCCAACATTCACAGGCACCTGTTGAACCAGGCACCCAACTGAGGACTTCCCAGCTTCTCACTACAACTCCTGAGGGTCCGGTCTCCAATTTACCCAGACCGAGGGAGGGTCACTTGCCCCAGGTCCTACCAGTAGAAAGAGGAGGGGCAGGGTTCTAACAGGTCCCCCCTGCTTCCAAAGCCCTTGCTGGTGACCTGAACCTCATACCTCAGTGTCCCACACACAGCGATAAAATCAGGTACGTCCACTGAGAAATGCAGACAGTCCTTCTCAGTGATGATAGCCAGGATAAGTCTAGCGAGGCTGGTGAGTCACCTGGTGTCTCTGAGTCTTAGCTTCCTCTACCAAAAATGGGAATATGAGATTTACCTTCCGTCTTGTTGGAAGTATGGGATAAAAGTGCTTTTCTTCTGCGTCCTTCAAATATGACAGCTCTTTTCTCTTGACCCCTAAGCTCTCTGGCCTTCCTGGCATGTGGATCACCTCCCCAGTAAAGGGAATGGAGGGAAGTAAAGCCGCCCTTGGGTGGGTGTGGCTGCCCTCATGAGGGCTGCTAGAGACAGGACTTCGAGCACTGGCCTTGCCACTCGCCCTGCAGCACTGATGGGTGAGCTGACCTGTTATCCGCACACGACTCTCCTCCGAGCATCCATTAGCTGACCTTGAGCGCCCTGGGGGACACACAAGAGAGACCCCACTCCTAGGTCCCTGTCCACACTCAGAACCAGGAGGCGTCCAGGCCAATGCGATAAAGCAGTGTGTGCCGGGTTCATGCTGGATACTGGAATGGGGACACAGCGGGGAACCAGGCAGTGGGGGCTGCAGGCAGAGGAGGCGGGCATGTAAGGAAGGGACAGCCAAGTACGGCGGGTAACCAACCAGAGCTGCACCTTCTGGTGATAAGAGTCATCATTCCAGGGGAGGGGGAGCCCAGCGAGGCGGTGACCTGGAGACCCTGTCTCCTGGCGTGATCTGATTGGAAGGGCTGGAACCCAGCACATGAGGTTGACCTCAGAGTGGGCTCACAGTGTGTAAGCAAGTGCCAGGTGGTCAGGTAGATGATGATTAAAGCTGGTCACAGTTGGCGGGTGGCCAAACTATGGGAGGGATGGACAGGCCAGACCCTGTGGGAGGGGGTTGGGTGGGTAGGTAGGAGAAGATCCTTGCGAGGCCCCCTGTGTGATAGAGAATTAGTGAATGTGTGTGTGTGTGTGTGGGCGGAGGGGTGGTTCCCTGCAGGAGAAAATGAGAGTCACGGGAGGCTCCTAATCAGAGAAGAAATGAAATTCGGGGAGGTTAATCTTCCTTCCACGTGCAGAATGAATTAAAGAGAAGAGAAACAGTGAAAACATCAAGAAAACCAGTTAATTATACAGGCAGGAAGCACCTTGATGGGGAAGGGGGACTAAACCAGAATTCCCTGGTTCTGATTGTCACCCAAGGTCAGCTCTCCCCATCTCAGGCGCCTGGCGTTGTCCAGAGCAGAGATGTTGTTACACATACATTTGCTGTCTGTTGCTGTAATCTGCCTCTTAAAACAGAAAATGTCATATCTGATTTTTTGGTAGAAAGCTTTCCATGGGGGGATCACACACAGCCCTGAGTCCTCTCACAGAGGGCTCATGCGTCTCGCCCTTTCCTGATGACTCAGGCTCATTTCGACACCACTAATTAGTAGACTGGACTGTAATACTGGGTTACCCTCAGGGATTATCAAGGCATATCCAGTCTGCTTTGCTTTTTTAATTACCGCATCTGCCTTTTACAGTTTCTCTGCCTCCTCTCTCATCAGACAGCTCTTCTGGCTCCTGCCAGTGTACCTGCTGTGACCTGAGACACTAGACCACCAAACTTGTCAGCACTGTTTGTCGAGTCGGAGCAAATGGACTCTGAGAGAGGGCCCAACTGACATTTTATGAGCCAAGAGGAGGCGCTTCATTGCATGAATGAGTGTGTCAAACACCCATTTCACCCACTCAGAAACCATCTTTGCCTATTTTCTGTCCTCCCCCCACCCCTCCTCCGTGACTTCCAAAAGTGGTGGATCGGCCAGATAACATAAGATTTGGCCGAACTTAAGTTGTATCAGCCCATGTGATCTTCTTCTTCAAAGCTTGATGGGGGGGGTCTCACCCTCCTTCCTCAAGGAGGAAAGCTGAGCCTGAGGGCTGGGGTGGGCCAAGGTCAGACAGTGAGTCGGGATGAATCTCAGGACTGGCCTGGTCACCTTGCCTCGAGGCCACCAGACCTCCCTCCTTAAGCGTTGTGGGGGGAGGGAACCAGGGGCCCCTGGGCTGGCGGAAAGAGCCCCGCACCTGGAGTGAACAGATCCAACCCTAACCCTGGCGCCAGACTCACCAGCTGGGCACCCACGGAGCCATTGCTCCACTGGGCACCAGTTTCTCCATCTGCAAGAGAAGGGTGAGTATATTCGCTTGTGAAGAATCCTCTCTGTAATTCTTGAGCTGTCTTCGCTCATTAGTGGGCGGAGGGAAGGGGATGGCAAGGAAGGCGGACAGGAAGGAGAGAGGGGAGATGTTAACAGTTGCTCTGCCTGAGCCCCACCTGGGCCCCCCAGATTCTCCCCAGTCCCTGGATTTGGACCCCTTCCCCAACCTAGTTCATCCCTATGACCCACCCAGGAAAGCTATGAAATTTCAGGCTAGTTAACTAAGAGTCTACAGACCTTGGGGGAAAGGCCTAATAATAATAACGACCTACAGGATGAGATGGTTGGATGGCATCACCGATTCAACGGACATGAGTCTGAGCAAGCTCCGGGAGATAGTGAAGGACAGGGAAGACTGATGTGCTGCAGTCCATGGGGTCGCAAAGAGTTGGACATGACTGGGCGACTGAACAACAACAGAGATAAAGCTCTTTCCAGGAGCAAAGGGTCTGGCCACCCAGAGTTATCATCCCATTCACAGGAGGGACCGCAGCCGGGCGCAGGGCTCTGCTAAGAGTCAAAGCAACATCTTCAGCTTCTGAAGTCAACAATTCTTTAGCTCCTTTTGTCTTTGGCACCTTCCGCCTGTGTCCCGGGCCAGTTCTTCTGGCTTCAGTCCACTGCTTTCTTCGTCTGGCACTCAAGGCCCCCAGGACGGTCCCTCTGAAGGGAAGCAGAAAGTGGGTCAGGCCATTTGCAGACCAGTTGAGGGCCCTCTCACTTGAGCGGGACCAGGAGGAAAGGCAAAGTGGTGATTGGCTGAAGGCCCGAGGCCGTGTGTCCCCCTGACCCCGCACCAGCTGGACAGGTTGCCCAGCAGCATGGCCCCTGCATGTGGGCCCCTTCTGAGCCCGGATGGGCACTGGCAGAGGCCCCGGGTCTGGGCTCTGCTCTCTGGAGCTCCATGCAGTTTGCAGAGGCCTAGCTCTTCTTTCCGGCAGCGACTCCATGGGGCTGGGGCCTGGGCTTGGCGGCTTTCCTGGGCTGCTGTCGTATCGATTATTTCAGCTCCCTTTTTGCTGGGGATATCAATCTAGCGGGTTCCTGGGATGGCTGTGTTTTAACCTCTCACCCCGGTCTAGACTCCGTGGGCTCCCGCTGTCCCTCGGCCGGGAGGAGATGGAGGACCCCGGGTCTCTCTGGGGCAGCCTCTGGAGCCAGCGAATTTCCAGGAACAGATGGCGATCCCGGCTCCGCAGCCCCGCCAACCTGCCTCCCTCCAAACCGGCCCGGTGAATTATTAAAGATGCAATTTCCTTTCATCTTTCCAGTAAAATCTCTCCCGGTGCCATGATCCGCTGTCTTCCTGTCACTGGCTGGGTAGGGGCCTTGGCAGGACCCTCGTTCACTCCCGCCCCTCCGTCCTTACTTAATCTACCTAGGGGGCTGAAGAGGGCTGACCCTTCCTAAAAGGGTCCACGGAGCCCAGGAGTCTTGGGAAACTGGATGGAGTGGAAGGGACCTGGAATCATAGAATATTAGAGCCTGCTGTCTCACAGCTGAAGGAAGAGGAGCCCAGAAAGGGACATTGGCCAGCCCCGGGCAGCGCAGCAAGCTGTTGGCAGAGTGGAGGCTGAAGTCCAGGCTCAGGTCTCCCAGTTGAGCGTTTCCCCTTCTCCAGCCATCTCCCTTGGGATGAGCCCCGACACCTCCCGGGTCAGGGAGCTGGGTCAAGCATCTCACCGGATCAATGAGGTCTCCCAGCATGAGTTACGGTGTCTGCTCATTATTTACCATCCAGTCCTCACCCCTCCTGCGACATGCTAGCTGAACTGAAACCATGATTGTTACCGCCCTCTTGTCAGTATTTATTGTTTCGGGTTTGGCTGTTAACTCCTGGTGATGATCGCAAAGGTCTGGAAAGCGGTCTGGAAAGCCCGCAGCTGCCGCGTGGTCCTGGTCCGATAGTGCTGCTTGTGGCCTTGCTCCAAACTCACCTCCTCTGCACCCCTCCTGAGTTCCCCAGAGACACCCAAGGGGTCTACCTGCTCTTTTACTTCATCTGAGGTCTGCTCGGGAAAGGTGCATGGACAGGGTTTTCAAGTCTTTAGCTAGGGTCTTGGTGTCCCTTAAGACATCATGCTGACTTCCCTAGTAGTCCAGTGGCTGAGACTCCGCACTCCCCACGCAGGGGGCCTGGTTTCGATCCTTGGTCAGGGAACCAGACCCCACAGGCTACAACTAAATTTCCCACATGCCACAGTGAAGATCCCAAAGCAGCCAAATAAAGAAAGAAATTAACTTTTAATGATAAAGACAAAAAGAGACACCACTCCATGTGCCCAGCCCTGAGCCATCTGCTCTGGAGACTCTAGACGACCACGGCCTCTTCATCCAGAGGTCAAGCCCAGGCAGAGGGAACCCAGAGGGACCCTCAAGACCACCCACCGCCCCCCACCCCCCGGCTTGGCCTCAGCCTGCTAGGTCAGACTGCAGTTGGCAGAGTTGGCCCCAAGGACATGCAGAAACCCTCCTGGCCCCTTCTTGTGGCAGGAAGGGGGTTCCTCCACCTTTAGTAAGATGTTCCTCAGACCCTGGTTTGGGACCATGAGCAGGCCATGCTCTGGGCCCCGTGCTGGCTCCAGCCAAGACCTACGTTCCCCTCACCAGGTTCACCATCCTGGGGTCCCTGGTGCCTCTTCCAAACCCTCTTCGTTTCCCTCCAGCTCTGAGAAAGAGGACAAGCTTTCAGAGGAGGCTCTGAGGCCTTCCTGGGCTTGGGCCTGGACCTGGTATGGCGCTCTCACCCACTGGGGGAGCACCTGCCCTCTGGGTCCAACCTGCCCCTCGTCCTTAGTGCCAGAATCGTGTGTACATCCACCAGCCTCCCCAGGGCTCCCACGTGCTGCGCACCTCGGAGGGCCGCCTCATGTCTGTCTTCATGAACATGACCCTCCCACCCACCTGCACCCGTCATCCAGACACTTTCCTTTCCTCCCCCAACCCTGTGGCAACCATTAATCTGCTTTCTATTCTGATAGTTCATATAAATGGAATCAAACAACCTGTGGGCTTTTGTGTCTGGCCTCTTTCACTTAGCAGAAAGTTTTTGAGGTTCATCCACATGGAAGCATGTATCAGAATGTCATGCCTTTTTAGGGCTGAATATTCTGTTGTACGGATCTATTACAATTTGTTATTCATTCATCAAGTGATGAACACTCCCATTTTGCAGATGAGGAAACAGGCCCAGAGAAGGTAAGTGGTGAGGGTCCCCTTCATCCTCCTACTTGCTCCTCACAGGAAGGGACCCCACATGTGCTTCCTGCTACCTGGGCAGGGCTCAGCCCTGGAAGTGAGCCTGATTGCCAGCAGTGAGGGGGCTGCTATGAGAGGGACAGTGGGGTGCAGCGGTTTGGAGGCTAGGCTCTGGAGCCCCGCTCCCTGGGTCAAAATCCTGACTCCACTCCTCCCCTGCCTTGCGGCCTGACTTCGTGCAAGTCATTTATCTTCTCTGTGCCTTTGTTTTCTCATCTGTAAAAGGGGGATGATGACAATAATAGGAGCAGCTACTTCAGAGGATGTTATAAGCATTACATGAACTACCTCTATCTATAAAACTAGAAAATGAAAATCAATCTATAACAGACAGCAGATCCATGGCTGCCTGAGAATGCCAGGAAAGGTTAGGAGGGAAATGGATTTATTCATTATCTTAACTGTAGTTAAGATGATTTTAAGGCCCACAGTTGGGCCTCTTCACCCATAGCTTCCACCTCTGAAGATCCAATCAACCAGGTTCAAAAATATTTAGAAAAAAATTTTTCAGGAAAAAAATTTTCAGAAATTTCCAAAAAGCAAAACTTGAATTTGCCACACACCCACAGTTATTTACATAGCATTTACATTGTATTTACAACTATTTAACATTTACAATATATTAGGCATTATAAGTATTCCAGAATTGATTTAAAGTATATAGGAGGCTGAGTGTAGGTTATATGCAAATACTGCTCTGTATTGTATGAGGGACTCATGAATCTTCAGATTTTCATATCTGCAAGCATCCTGGAAAAAATTCCCCATGGACACCAAAAACCTGTGTATCCACCTGCGTCACAATCGATCAGATTGTACACTTTAAACATATGCAGTGTTTTGTCTGTCAACTTATGCCTCAATAAAGATACCTCTACAAATATCCCATGAGCTGATGTGTGTCCGTCACTCCACACAGTACTAGGCAGGATGAGAACAGGTGACCAGCAAGTGCTGGTGGCGACGTCTAGGTAGCCAACCCCTGGCTGACCATGTGTGCACGTGTTATCAAACTCGAAAATCTTCCAGAGCAATTGCTAAATTTTCTCTGTCCAAGCCTGTCCCTCTTACCCACCCCCACACCCCTCCAGTCACTACCGTCACCACGGCTGCCACATCCAGTGACTCAGAGGCCCCATTCCAGCTCACTTCCCATCAATCAGTGCCACTGAGGGTCACATATTTTTTTTGACACCATGACCCAATCACACTGTTGGGGTAATGCTGCCCGGTCAGGACCCTCCCAGAGCCCAGATGCCCAGCGATGCCACTGTTCCTCAGGCCAGCCACAGAGGGAGCACTCAGGAGCACGGAGAACACCAGAGACTCAGAGCCTACCCCCACGTGACCTTCCAGCAACCGTCTGCTCTCCTGGCACCTTCCCCCACTGCACCCCAGGGTGGCACAAGAGGGTGAGGGGAGCTGGGTTTCAGGGTTGGAGGACAGGCACCGAGTCATGTCACCCCCGGACAAAGGTGACAGTTTGGCTTTCTTAGGTTTCCTTAAACACTTCCTCTTCCTTAAACTGCTCTAAGCTCTGCGTAAGAGAGACTTCTGCTGAACTAGGGGGCAAGGCCAGTCTAGACCTGGACCCCGTTTCAGAGGCTGGGCCAGGGCTGGGCTGGGCTGGAGGGAGTGGAAGTGGGGAGCCAGGCCCTGAGCAGGGGGTGGGCCTGGGGCCATCCTAATCCACACTCTTCCCACGGCACCTTGTCCAGCTTGGGCAGGATGCTGCCCCGTTGTCAAGGAAACAGTCACAGTCATCTTCCGGGGTCGAGAGAGCATGGCACGGAGCAAAGTCGGGTTGGAAGAAGGGAAGCAAGGGAGGGGGGTGGGATGCAGGCATTCGATGGCCCAGGGAAGGCCCTAGGTGCGTGTGCGGCAGCAGGGAGCCTGGGGCGGACAGAGCAGAGTCTTTATGTGCAGAGGACATTGGTGCCCCTTCCCCACCAGGCCACCTGCTCACCCTTCCTCCCCTCCTGCATGTGGCCTCCCTGGCCACCTTCCCTCCGTGTCCCCCTCCACAGCTCTCACACCCCTCCATCAGCTCTCATGGGTGGCTGTCTCGATGCTTCCTCAGCCCCCTGAAAAGAAGGCAGAGGCTTGTCCCCTTCTCAGGACCCCTGGACAACCCCCCGCCAGCCAAGGACCCACATCATCCACGAGGCTGGCAAGCTCTGTGGGGGAAAGACCCCTGTAGCCCTCACAGCTCCAGGGCTGCAGCCCCCTGACCAGAGCTCCCTGGCCCCTGTGGCTCAGGGCCCCCTCCGTGCCAGCCTCTCTCACACAGCAGGCAGATGGAGTACAGGAGGCAGATGGATTTGACAGACCCTCCTGAACTGCACTGACTGACCTGCTGCCCAGGGTGCCTTGAGCCAGTCTCACCCCCTCACCTCAGTTCCTCCATGAAAACCAGGAGGCTGACCGGAGGTGAGGTTTTACTGCGGGTTCTGGGACATGAGGCTGGTGGGGATGGGGAGAAAGCTGGATCTGGCTGGTGCATCCCAGAACCATCGGGTTTACTGTTTTACACACGGGGTGATGGGAACCATGAAAGATTGCTGCTGCTTTAGAAACGTGTGAAAGCCCTGGGACATCTTTTTTAAACTCTGTAGAAATCTCTTAGAGATAACGTTGCCGCAGTTTCACAGGCTGAAGAAGACCAAGCAAGAAGGCCCTGCAGACCCCAGGCTGGGGGAGTGCCTGGCTCCCGGACCCCTATCCTCCGGAGACTCAGGGTTCCTCCTCCTCCTCACGTGGGCTTTGCAGCGGTGAGCTGGGGCCTGGGAGTCCGTCCCCACCCCAGCCTCATGGGGCTGGCACCTTGGAACCAGGAGCCACACAAATGTGCCGCCCAGCCGGCAGGACGGCTTTGCTATGTGGAGAGACCGCTGTTATTCACAGCCTTCTGGCAAGTGGCACCCCACCCCCAACTTGGGGGCTTCTGAGGAAGCAAGCTGGAGAGCTCTGGGCACCGCTCCATCCACCCAGCTTGGGCTGCAGAAGCAGGCCCCCTTCATACCCTGGACATCTCTCCAGACACTCCTTGACCCCATCCACCTATGGATGGTTACAGGAAACCCCTTCCTGGCAGAACAGACAATGTTGGAGAATAGACAGAAATCAAGCCCCATGTCCAGGATCTTTTAATTTGGGGGGTTCTCAGGCATCTCTGAGAATCTGAGGGTTACCATGGACCTTTTATTGAGAAAAATAATGACACACTTGCAGATTTCTAGTATAGTTTTAGAAGCCTTACTAGTCCATTCCTCAGTTCCATGTGGGTCCACAGACCCTGGTGAAGGTTTCCAGAGTCCCTGACATCAAGGAGGAAATAGTGTGAGGTGGCAGCTTGTTGTTCAGTCACTAAATTGTGTCCAACTCTTTGCGACCACATAGACTACAGCTTGCCAGACTTCCCTGTTCTTCACAGTCTCCCAGAGTTTGCTCAAACTCACGTCCATTGAATCAATGCCATCCAAACATCTGATCCTCTGTCTCCCCCTTCTCCTCCTGCCCTCAATCTTTCCCAGCATCAGCGTCTTTGCCAGTGAGTCAGTTCTTCGCATCAGGTGGCCAAAGTATTGGAGCTTCAGCTTCAGCATCAGTCCTTCTGATGAATATTCAGGGTTGATATCCTTTAGGACTGACTGGTTTGATCTCCTTGCTGTCCAAGGGTCTCTCAAGAGTCTTCTCCAGCACCACAATTCAAAAGCACCAATTCTTCAGCGTTCAGCCTTCTTTATGGTCCAGCTCTCACATCCATACATGACTACTGGAAAAAAACATAGCTTTGACTACATGGACCTTTGTTGGCGAAGTGATGCCTCTGCTTTTCAATACGCAGTCTAGGTCTGTCACAGCTTTTCTTCCAAAGAGTAAGCGTCTTTTAATTTCCTGGCTGCAGTCATCATCTGCAGTGATTTTGGAGCCTGAGAAAATAAAATGGCAGGGGACTCAACTAGATCTTTATACATAGAAGGTGGTGCTAGATAACTCTAAGGTGGATGAATATATTCCATCTCAGCTGTGACATGAGGGGCAAGGATGATGAGCTAATAGTCAAGGACCTGGATCTAGCCTTCACCATAAACAACTTTAGGAGCTGAGGCTTGGTTTATTCATTCCAGGCTTGTTATATGCTCTCTACTCTGTGCCAAGCATGGGCACATGGTGAGGAATAAGAGAGACATGTAGACATGTCCCCACCCTTGTGTCATTTAGAGTCTGCAGAGCACAAGAAAATTAACAAGTAAACACAGAAAGAAGTATGTACCTTTATGAGATGGGCAGGGACTCTGACTAACACTCAGGAGCATCAGCTTCCTCGTCTGTAAAATGGAGATAACTCTAGTTGTTTGCTGGCGTTTCTAAAGAAATAAATGGGACGACCTATGCTGAGCACTGAACCCTGAGCCTGGCGCCACCTGGCCCAGTCTGTAGAAGGTGTGGCTTTTGAGTGGAGCTGGTCAGCAGAGAGAAGGAGGCCTGGCTTCCCACGGTGACAGAGGCTTTGCAGAAGCCAGACCGCCATCCGAACTAGCCAGCCTCGAGGCAGCCTGTGGGCTAGCAGTTAAGCTCCACACAAAGGGCAAACCCGTGCATAGGGCAAGAGGAAGACTCCACGCAGGGTGAGGCTAGCCCCTTGAAAATTCAAGTTGCTGCCGAGGACTAGAATTATATCTTTGCAGGGATCAGTTCTACGGTCTGTGCAGATTTCTGCTT
This sequence comes from Budorcas taxicolor, assembly GCF_023091745.1. Classification (NCBI taxonomy): domain Eukaryota; kingdom Metazoa; phylum Chordata; class Mammalia; order Artiodactyla; family Bovidae; genus Budorcas; species Budorcas taxicolor. Next base: position 49,081,683 of record NC_068931.1, read on the forward strand.
CCAGCTACTGCTTATCTAGTTTATCTCACACCAACTTTCCCACCAAAACAACCAGAAAAGACGGATAAAATATATTTTAAAAATTTGCTTGAAGGTATTGAAGAGGTCTGCAGGCCATGATCTTGGAGAGAAGAGAAATCTAGAGAGATAATGTCAACATTTGGCCTTAATTTTCCCCTAAGCAGTAGCTATGAAACTGAGAATATGAACAGAAAGTGGAGACTGAGTTTTTGCAGTCTCATGGAATTAGGAAAAAGAGGGGCTGGGGAGTTCAAGCATCTCCAAGGAAAGTGGACCCTTATTTTTTTTTTAAGGGCTTTCAGTTGGGAGCTTTGAAGAGCACATTAGAAATAGATCAGCCTTCACAAAGATTTAAACCCGATTTCAAATTAACTTAATTCCAGATTGGATTAAGTCGAACTGCCTCTAACTTCCTTCCTGAAGCAAGAGTGTAGCCTCTCTGGATCTGTCAGAGTCTCAGATTACCTCTACGATTTTTCCAAACACAGTATCTCATAAATACACACAGTCAATATAAGTTTACCAGGCACACCAAGAGAAAAGACCATATGACTGAAGCCAAGAGCAAAAAAAAAACACAAAAAACATACAATAGCAATAGACCCAGAGGAGATCCGGATACTGGCATTTAAACAACAGACTTTAAAATAATCGTGATTAATACATTTTACAAATAGACAAGATAAAGAATTTAAGCAAAGAACTGGAAACTTTTAAAATTTATCAAATGGAAGTGGAATTCTAGAAATGAAAACTACAGCGATCATAACGATAATACACTGGGGGTGGGAGGAAGGCTCCAGAGGGAGGAGAGAGATGCATACGCACAGCTGACTCACTGCGTTGTGCAATGGACTCTGTTTACAACGACACTGTAAAGCAATTAGCTCCAATAATAAAACATAAATAAACAAATGTAATCATATGATAAAAAAGAAAATAATGCAATGAAGATGCGGCTAATAGACTGTTAACGAACCAGAAAACGGGCAGGATAAAATATAGAGCATTGGGACTTCGCTGGTGGACCTGTGGTTAAAAATCCACCTGCCAGTTAAGGGGAAATGGGTTCGACCCCTGGTCTGGGAAGATTTCACACGCCACAGGGCAACTATGCCTATGTGCCATAATTATTGAAGCCTGTGAACCCAAGAGCCTGGGCTCTGCAATAAAAGAAGCCACTGCAATGAGAAGCCCATACACCGCTCTAGAGAATAACCCTCACTTACTGCAACTAGAGAAAGCCCACACTCAACAGTGAAGACATAGCACAGCGAAAAAAATAATAAAATACAGCATTATCTTAAAATATATATATATATTGTGCACCATAGCACAGTGAGAAAATTTGATAGAAAATAAAATCAAGCATAAGAAAAAAGTCACTTAAAAAAAAAATCCCTAAATTAACCCCCCTTAAAGCACAGTATACATGATTTGCGTGTAGAGCACACTTTAGTGAAGTGTTTGTGTATGTACGTAATAATGGACAGTCTGTAAAAAAGAGTGCATATATAAAACTTACTTAATTGCATTTAACTGCATAAAAGGTAAGAAGCCGGAAGTCTCATGCCTTAAATATGAATCTGATGGACTCCATGGCATATCAGGCTTTGGAGCCTGCTGCCCGAATCCTGCTGTCTCCTACTGTGTGTAGACCTTGACCCAAATCACATAACCTATCTGAGGTTGCTTCATCATCTATAAACATGGCATGGTGTTGTGATGAGGATTAAAGGAGACGGTGCTATGTGCATGGTGCCCAGGGGGCACTTAGCGATGGGACAAACGGCGTTGTTTCGGTTGTCAGGAGCTGACTTCCCCTGGATCTGTCTCCAGACCTGGAGCTCTTCCTCCAGGGAAGTGTCTAGATTTTAGATTCCCCACTCCATTGCAGGAGACAAAAAACCTTTCAGCTCCCACCCCACCCTAGAGAAGCATCTGATATATTCATTTGCACCTAGTAAGTCATCAGTGGAGTGTTTCGGAAGGAACAAGGCAGGGACAGGGCAACACTTAATTCCCAGGAATGACTTTCTGGTGGTGGGACCTCAGGTGCAGGGAGGCCTTTGAGGAGAGGAACTTGGAGGAAGGGATCCTTCCCTGTGTCCTTGACTCACAGCACACGGGTGGCCTCCCTACCTCCCACTTGTGGCTCTCACTCACCGGCTTCTCTGAGCAGCCACCCGTCTTCTGTTTACTCTGTAACCTGCCAACCTCTTCCCCCTTTCCAGGCCTTTTTACAAGCTGTTCTGTGTGCCTGGGAGGCATTCGTCCACGCTCCTCTCACATCCCAGTCATCCTTCTGGTCTCAGCTCAAACATCCCATCTCAGAGGAGATGTCCCGGATGGTCCTGCCTTAATCACATCCCCCTTCATGACGCTTACTACACTAAGAAGTCACTTAATTGGTCTATTTGCTTATCTCTTATCTATAGATAGCCTCTACTGCTGGAAATAGCCCCTATGAAGCCCTGAGTATAATCATCACTCTTAGTTTGAAACTAGAAGTATCAACCCTCAGTCATTGATGCATAAAATGCCTGCCTACTGAACACTTTCTCTGTGCTGGGCATGGAGAAGACATGGGAATGTAGGAAGAACAAAATAGGCCAAGCCCCTGCTCTCATTGGATCTGGGAAGAGACAGACACAAACATAAAAGCTGCCAGAGGTGCTGGGCACAGCTGAGGAAAACACCTCTGCAAAAGGGATGTTGAAAGGGAAGGGCACATGTGATTTTGTATGGGGGAGGCACCAAGACCTCTCTGATAAGGGGAGATTTCAGCAAAATCTAGACGGAGAAAATGGCACCAGCCATGAAGATACAGGGGATGAAGCTTCCAGAGCCTCAGAAAAGGGTTGTTGTGCTTGGTGAAGTACAAGATTGTCTTTGTGTTTATTTGGTTTCCAAAGCGAATGGTCTCTTGTGATTTGATAATGTAAATCAAAAGCTTAAAATATGCATACCCTTTGAACTGTAGGTCCACTTAGGAATCGGCTACAGGAAAAATAATGTATACTTATGTATAAGGATACGGACTAGGAAATTTTTTAAGTATATCTCATACGTTAGTTGCTCAGTCGTGTCTTGATTCTTTGCGACACTATGAACTGTAGCCTGCCAAGCTCCTCTGTCCATGGGATTCTCCAGGCAAGAATACTGGAGTGGGTTACCATTCCCTTCTCCAGGAGATCTTCCTGACCCAGGGATTAAACCCAGGTCTCCTGCATTGCAGGCAGATTCTTTATCATCTGAGCCACCGCCTTTTAAAGTATGGAAACAATATAAATGTTCAGTGTTACAGAAGTAGTTAAGTAAATTAAAGGCATCCATACTACAGAATACTGTGTCATTATTAAAATATTTAGAATATTTTAAAATGTAGAAAAATATTTGTAACCACTTGTTACATTGTTGTTCAGTTGCTAAGTCATGTCTTTGCAATCCCATGGACTACTGCATACCAGGCTTCTCTGTCCTTCACCAGCTCCTGGAGTTTGCTCAAACTCATGTCCATTGAGTCAGTTATGCCATCCAACCATCTCATCTCTGTCGTCCCCTTCTGTCATAATCTGTATCTACTACCATTTTGTGAATAAAAAGGTTTATATGTAGAAATCTTTGAAGGCATAAATACCAAAATGTTGATAGTGGTTATTAATGAGGGATAAAAGAATCTGATTCACTTGTACCTTTTCTTCTTTTTACTTTTCTATTGCCTTGAACTTTTTTTGCATTGAGTGTGGAACCATTAATTTTGCAATTTGAAAATGCTATCAAGTCAACCTAACTGTCCCTAATACATGCCCATTTATACATTGAATGGTTGCATGTCAAGTGCCCACTTTGTCCCAGGCACTGTGATAGAACCTTCCTAGTGGTAACAAACATGGAGATAACAAATCAGCTAAGCCATTCACTTGTGAAAAGTACCTGGAACACCCAGGCGGAGGGGTTGAAAGGTGCCCACAGGCTTCACCTCCGACGGTAGAGAGACAGAAACTACAAGGAAGTTTTGAGGGTGTGGAGGCGAGAAGGAAGTTCTGCTTTTCCTTCTTCATTGAAGCATGAGGGACAGTCATCAACTGAGAGAGGGCAGGGGAAGGGAGGGTGGAGGGAAGTGTGGAGTCTGGACGGGCGGCAGATGTCTTACAAATACTTATTTACTTATTTGGCCGCATTGGGTCTTAGTTGAGGCACATGGGGTCTTGATCACGTCACACAGGATCTTTTATTGCCGTGCGGGCTTCTATCTAATTGTGGAGCTTGGGCTCCAGAGCACGTGAGCTTAGTTGCTTCTCAGCCTGTGGGATCTTGGTTCTCCTGGACCAGGGATTGAACCCATGTCAAGACTTTTCAGGCAAGGGTGAGTCCCTGCCCTTTGGAGGTCTGTGATGTTCCCCATCAGCCCAGGTACAGGATATTCTCTGCTGCTGCTGCTGCTGCTGCTAAGTCGCTTCAGTCGTGTCCGATTCTGTGCTACCCCATAGACGGCAGCCCACCAGACCCCCCACGTCCCTGGGATTCTCCAGGCAAGAACACTGGAGTGGGTTGCCATTTCCTTCTCCAATGCATGAAAGTGAAAAGTGAAAGTGAAGTCGCTAAGTCGTGTCCGACTCCTAGCGACTCAATGGACTGCAGCCCACCAGGCTCCTCCGTTCATGGGATTTTCCAGGCAAGAGTACTGGAGTGGGGTGCCATTGTCTTCTCCATAGGATATTCTCTGGCAAAGTTCAATTCTTGGGAAAAGAGATGAATTCAACTAAGGCCGGGATTCTCCAGGGAGACACAAGGGAGTTAAAGAAGCTATAAATGGTGGTGGGGTGGGGGGTGGCGGGGTGGCGGTTCAGAGCAAAAATGGTGAGATTGGAGGATTGCCGTTGAGGGTCAGTGGACAGAGCTAGAGACCTGGAGGGGAGGGAGAGGGGCGGTCAAAGAGAGAGAAGCCTGAGATCAGGGTCCTGAGGTGTGCAGTTCCTGGTGGTGAGCTGGGTCAGGCTGTGCCTCAGACTGTCTGGGGAGGATGTGTGTGCAAGAGACAGGCAGCTGAGGAACTGACCACCCACGTGGAAAGTCCCTGGCGGGTGGCAACAGAGTCAGCATCCTAAATAATGAAGAGGGCGACTTTGACCAAGAAGTCAGCAGGTAACAGCCGGGAGGAGGCAGAAGAGTGCGTGGCACAGGCAAGAGCAGGGGGATCTTCAGAAAGAGCTGGGGTTTCAGAAGGAGGAGGGAGGGGAGAGGGTCAGCAGTGATAGTGAGACGGAGGAAACCAGAGCTGAAAGAGACATAGGTACCCCAATGTTCATCACAGCACTGTTTACAAATAGCTGGGACATGGAAGCAACCTAGATGCCCATCGGCAGACAAATGGATAAGAAAGTTGCGGTGCATATACACAATGGAATATTATTCAGCTATTAAAAAGAATGCACTTGAGTGAATTCTGATGAGGTGGATGAAACTGGAGCCTGTTATACAGAGTGAAGTAAGTCAGAGGGGAAAACACCAATACAGCATATTAACGCATATATGTGGAATTTAGAAAGATGGTAATGATAACCCTGTATGCAAGACAGCAAAAGAGACGCAGATGTAAAGAACAGACTTCTGGACTCTGTGAGAGAAGACGAGGGTGGGATGATTTGAGAGAAAAGCACTGAAACGTGTATATTACCATATGTGAAACAGATCACCAGTCCAAGTTCGATGCATGAAACAGCGCCCTCAAAGCTGGGGCACTGGGACAACCCAGAGGGATGGGATGGGCAGGGAGGTGGGGGGGTGCGATGTGGGGACACATGTACACCCATGGCTGATTCATGTCAATGGGCAAAACCCACCATGATATTGTAAGGTAATTAGCCTCCAATTAAAATAAATAAATAATTTTTTTAAAAAAAGAAGTGACAGTGTGAGTAAAAACGGTGTCCACCCACCTGCGGGTCCTTAGCTGGATATGCAAGAGAGAAAAGCAGTCCTTGGTGGGAGGACTTCAGGAAAAGCAGAGTCTGCGGGGAGCTGGGGACATTGGAGGCAGAGGCTGAGGCCAGGCACACCTGTGATCACACATCTGGAGGGGGCAGAGTCCAGGGAGGGGCAGGAAGCTGTGTCAGGTCAGGGATGTGGGGAAGAGGTGAGAGTCCAGAACAGTCATAGAAAGCTGGACTCCTTTCAGGATGGAGAGAAAGAGGGATGAGAGGGAATCAGATGGAATCAGAGCCCCAGTGTCTCCGAAGTCCAACTGAGTTCAAGGTCCAGGGCAGGGAAGGGACTCATGTTAGTGGTCTACCAGGGTGGGTGAGGAAGCTCAGTCATCACTGCTGGCTCTTTGGCACCTCCACCTGCAAACACACGCCAGGTGTTCCTGTGAACACCCAGCACCAAGGAGGAGAACCGCAGCCCTCAGGTTTACCCAGAGCAGGGAGGAACTGGAGTCTGCAGAGTCTTGGGAAGGTTTGCCCCAGGACAAGGAACCCAGGACTCTGGTCCACCCACCCCACCTCCCAGGAGGAGGAGACAGGGCACGTGGACCCTCCCCTCCTCTCTGCAGGAGGCGCTGCTGGCCTTGAGGAGGCTGAGCCCGGAGGTCCTGATTCACAGGCCCTAGACTACGTCCCCCCCTTCCCAAGCATTCCATTGTGTTTTAATGCAGTGCTGGACTTGTTAAAGGAGTAAATTTAGGTTTTATGAGGAGAAGCAACCAGGCTTGATCAGGGGAGTTGAGGCGAGGCCAGGGGTTCCACAGCAACCCCCAGCCTCTCAGGATGAGCCTGGGAAGATGCCTCCCGCCCCTTCCTCACCGGCCCCCTCTCTTTCTCCCCTGAGAGCTGAGGGCAGAGGAAGGTGAGGGAGCAGGGATCAGTGGAGAGGGCCCTTCCTTGCGGCCCCACCAGTGCAACTGCAGGAGGGCGACCCACGGCCCCATCTGTAAAATGGGTATAATGTGCTGCCACCTGGCAGGGTGTCTCCAGACTGGACTGGAGAGAAACCCAAGGGTCAGGTGCCCTGGCTTAGCTGTGTGAGTCAAGAGTCCTCAGACACTCCCTCTGGAAACGGGATGAAGCATGAAAGAAAATGGGGGAGATGATGGGAAAGTGTGAAAGAGCCCTTCTAGCAGGGAAGTCTGGGTGGAAGCACCTTGGACCACGGTCTAAGGAAGGCTCAGCAAGGCTGTCAGGAGCCACTGTGAGTCACCTGCCTCCTGCCTCAGTGTCCCTCCCACCCCCACCACCCCAGTCCCAGGGTGGGTGCAGCCTGTGGGCCACACCAGGAGGATTCCAGTATACAGGCCCTAGGGCCTGGGTTACTTCTGCTTCTATGGCTGGATAACTAGAGTCAGAGGTTCAAATCAACCCTGACCACCTTCCCCACTCCCATGAGGCCACAGGCAAACAGATCAGCCTCTCTATGCCTTGGTTTCCTTGGAATAAAACACCCATTTCCAGAGGAGGCAGTGAGGAGTCCATTATGACTAATGAAGCAGCTAGTCGGGGCCTAGAACTTTAGCATCTGGGGAGGTTCTCAACTCGGGGAAGAGACCAGCATGCCAGGCCCACCTCTGCTAACAGGGGACACACAGACCTCTCTCTCTCATCCTCTCCCATTGCTTCTCCTCCCGTCCCACCCCTCCTCACCACTTCCTATCAGAGCATCCCTGAGATCAGCAGCCACCACCTGCGAGAAGTCTTCCTGGCTTTCACTCACACAGCCCTCTCCCTCCTCCTTGGAATCTCATTGTCTCTTAGAATCCCACCACCCAGGAAGGCACCTAAGTGGTTTAAATATCTCATCCCCACTCAGCATTGGGCTCCCAAGAGGCACGTCTTGCCTTCTGCCTCCCACAGCAGAGGCTGCACACACAGGAGTCCCTGGATTCACAGGCAGTTCCCCAGAATGCCAAGCCAGCCCTTGGCACAGCCCGCCGCAGTGGAGGCAGGGAGAGACTATTTATATGTCCTGATTCTATTAATTAAGCTTATCGCCTGTCTGCTCTGCCTCCTGAGCCTGCGTCAGTGTTCCAGTCAGCTCTGCATACGCGCGTTAACACAGAGCAGGTAAGCAAGACTAGGTGGCCATCTGAGGCCTGGGCACCTCACCCGGTGGGCCACATCACCAGGAGGGTCAGCCTCGGGGACTCAGCCTGCCCAGCCCCAGGGGCAAAGATCCGAGGTGGGTGGGCCCCACCTCTCTAAAATATCTGCCCTTACCTGAAGGGGAGGGGACCCCGGAACCAGAGGGGCTGAGAACCCCACCCCTACCTTCCCCACCCTGTGGGAACAGGGCCAGAGTCCATGCATGAAGCTCTTGGAAGGGGTGGGACCCTGCCTCTATTAGGGGCACCCGGGCTGGGCCCGCCCTCGACACATAAGCCCTGAGCAGGAAGAGACAACACAGGAAGGACAACACAGCTTTCCCCAGACTCCACACGAGAAACAGATCCAGAGAGGGGAAACATGTTGCCCAAAGTCACAAACAAATCTACACCCCAAATGCGGAATCCCAGCGCCCTTCTCTTGCCCCAGCGCCTACTGGCAGGTGTCGTACACAAGAAGCAGGCACCCCCTCCACCCTGCGTGCTAGGTCGCTTCAGTCATGTCCGACTCTTTGTGACCCCATGGACCATAGGCCGCCAGGCTCCTCTGTCCATGGGATTCTCCAGGCATGAGTACTGGAGTGGGTTGCCATTTCCTTCTCCAGGGGATCTTCCCGACTCAGGGACTGAATCAGCATCTCTACGCCTCCTGCATTGGCAGGCGCAGTTCTTTCCCACTTTGTGACTGCCTGTGGGCTCTTTCCTCACCCGTAAAGCACTGTTGGTGGCCCTGGGAGTGTGGTCAGGCTAGCAGAGAGGAGGTACCTCTGGAGATGGCATCAGTCAGAGGAGATTTGTGCTCCCGAGGCTTTCCAGCCCCAGATACCTGACCCCGGGCTGCCGGGAGGGAGGTACAACTATCATTCTGTCAACCCTGACACCAACCCCAGGGCTGGGAACACGGCTGAACAGAGGGGGGCTCATTGGAGCTCACCGAGCTTGGTTCAGAGTCGCTGAGCAGACGTGGCACAAGATCTGCCCTGTTCTGAGGAAAATCAGGTGCACACACCACCCCCGGGCCTGCCTGTTCACTCTCCGGGACACTGGGAATCCCTGCTCTTGGGTGGGAGGGCAGGGCTCAGCCTTGCCCCTCCCGACGTCCCATCAGTGGGGCTTGGCCATCAGGGTGGCCCCAGCCCTGCCACGGTCACACGCGTCTCTGGAAACAGAGCTCTGTTCCTGAGGGTAGCCTGGACCTGGAGGAAAGTTAATGGAGTCATCCCTCTGCCTCTCTCCAGCTGCCTGACCTTGAGCAAGTCACTTCCACTCTCTGGGTGCCAAGGGCCTAGTCCCTGCTCCCGTAAGGAGAAGCTGGGGTTTGCTTTGGGAGCCTAGTGGGGGTTGGGAGGAGTTTGCTCCTCCTGTAAAAGGAGGTGGGGAGGGGGACGCTCTCCGAGGCCCTGAGGGTGCCGGCATCCCAGGCCTCCATCCAAGCCTTAAGGTCCCCCGGGCACCAGAGACCGGAGTCGCAGCGGCTGGGAGGACACGAGAAGGGATGGGAGGAAAGCCAGAATCCTCCCCAGCCTGAGAACGACTCGGCTCGCCCGCTCCCCCCGCCCCCTCCGGGGGGCTGGGCCTCCCGAGGGAGGGCCCCCCATCTGACCCCAGCTCCCTCGGGCTGGCGCAGACGCGTCGCCGCGTTGGTTCCCAGGCGAGGCGGCGGGCCATCCGTCACCGCGGCCTCTGCTCCGGCGCGTAGTCCATCGGTAGACGGGGCGGGCGGATCCCCACCCACCTGCCCGCCGCGCATCCGCACTCAGCACCACCCCCGGCCCGGAGCCCTCCCGCCCCGGATCCCAAACCCGAGCTCAGCCCGCATTCCGCCGGCCCCACGGGCCGCGCGGGACGCCGCTGCCTCTTCACCAGACCACCAGGGCCCTGCTCCGCCCACCCCAGCCCAGCCTGGGAAAGGTGAGCCTCAAACTGCCGCAGTGGTTTCGCTCCTGGACTCTTGTGGCTCTCCAAAAAAAAAAAATGTGTCCCCAAAGACGGCTTTGTTCGTTCCTAAGCATCTTCCCAGTCTGGCCGGCTCCTCTGCCCTGCTCTGAACTGCTTCTGCAGCACCTACAGAGGACTAATTAAGCCCAGTTAAGGCTGGTTTAGGGTTTCCCTGGTAGCTCAGCTGGTAAAGAATCCGCCTGCAATGCAGGAGGCCCGGGTTCGATCCCTGGGTTGGGAAGATCCCCTGGAGGAGGGCATGGCAACCCGCTCCAGTATTCTTGCCTGGAGAATCCCACGGACAGAGCCCCAGTCCATGGGGTCACAGCGTCTGTCTTGACTAAGCACAGCACAAGGCTGGTTTCAGCGCAGACCCTTGCTCTCTCCAGCCCTTCTCCCCCTGCCCCAAGTCCCACCCTGCCATCAGCTGTTGCTCCCAGATGCCCTGGCTCCTCTCAGTTTCCCTATTGTCCGCCCACTCACTGCCTGTTGATGGAATGAATGAATGATGAATGGGGACATTTACATCTGAACAGTCTTGGCCCATGGCCTAGGCTCTCATACAAACGTGCTACATTAAGCCTTAAGTCAGAGAAATGAAACACCAGGGAACAGGGTGGGCCAGGACTGGCAGGTGACGAGATACTGTGGGACATGGAGTGGGGAGCAGTGGCCTTCTGGAGGAGGGGGTGTCACAGTGTCCAGGCACTTGCTTCCAGACCTAAGACCACCTTGTAGTTGAGGATGTGGCTTGTGCTGCTGAAGTTCTGACCTGCCTGGAAAATCCCCTTTGAAACGCTCCAGGCCAGTACAGCTAGTCTCACAGGGGGCACTATGAACGTAGGATCCATTTCAGTACTTCATATTATGTTATTTTATTTTCTCCCACCAGAACCTTGTAAGACAGGCCTTTTTATCCCCATTTTACAGATGAAGAAACAGGCTCAGAAAATGTACTCTACCCACGAACACGCAATTAGAAGGTGGCTGAGTCAGGATTTGAACCCAGTGCCCACCTTACTGCAGTGCCCACCTTACTCCAGTGCCCTTCCTCTTTGCTCTGTACCTCCCTGCCCTTTTCATCAAGTATAGTGCTTCTGGGCTTCCCAGGTGGCGCTGGTGGTAAAGAACCCGCCTGCCAATGCAGGAGGCGTAAGAGATGTAGGTTCAATCTCTGAGTTGGGAAGATCCCCTGGAGGAGGCATGGCAACCCACTCCAGTATTCTTGCCTGGAGAATCCCATGGACAGAGGAGCGGGCTACAGTCCATAGGTCGCAAAGAGTCAGACACGACTGAAGCGACTTAGCAGGCACATACACGCATAGTTCTTCTACCCGTGGTTCCTCCCCACGGAGCGCACTGTGAGGTGGCCGAGTGTGGACTCAGCGTCTGTGGCCACCCTCCAGATGCGCTCTGACAGGGCTAGCCTGTGGACGTTGTCTCCACCACGCAGGCACTGGGCCTGGGATCCTCCCAGTCTAAAGCCTAGAAGACGCCTGGGTGGAAGTTAGGAACCCTGTGTTGTTACCTCATCTTCGCCATCTGGCTCTGTGACCTTCCGTCTCTGCTGTCTGTTGAAATAACGCCCACAGGTGTGTGGGTACAGTCGCATAAACACACACACACCCCCGTGGTCTCTCCTTCTAGGTGATTTAGGGTTGTCATTTCTTTAGTTGCACACACTGGGATCCACTCAGTGGCAAAGAAGTGGTCTTTGGCACCAAAGGACCCCTCCCGAACCCAGAAGTCTCAGCCCTGAGTGCCTGCAGGTGGAGTGCCCCCAGAGAGTGCCAACGCCGGAGAGAAAGGTCGTGTTTCTCAAGCCAATCCCGAATACCCCATCCTGAACTTGGACCTTCACCTCCTTCCTTCACTCATGGACAGTTTCCTGAGCATCTGCTACACCCAAGGCCACCGGCAGGCAGGGGTATAGTCAGAGTTCTGCCTCCGGAAGCTCATGGGGAGGGTGTGAGCCACATCAGAGGAGTTTGGGGGGCGGGGTGGGTAGCCAGATCACCCCTTTAAAGGGGTTTTAAAGCTCAGCTCTGCAGGATCTGGGAAGACCACCTAACCACCAGGCTACAGTCTCCTCCCCTGTGAAACTCATACAAATATAAGGTTTATTCCTTTTTCTATTTAAATGGTTTTGAAAGATGAAATGAGATAATGAACATAAAAGTATTTCGCACCAGACCTGGTGCCAGGTAAGTAAGTGGTCAATACAAAGTTGGTCATTAGTAGGTGGTCACAGCTTATGAGCAGGTCTTTGCCCAGCCCTGCCTCGGGGCCAACAGAGGCTGGGACAGGGCTGGAAGGACCCTGAAGACTGTGAGATGCCCTGAGTCAGGCCCACCCTGTGGGGTACGCAGAGAAAGGCAGAGCCTGGGGATCGGGCCTGGCAGCCCACACGCCCTAAAGCACATGTGGATGTTTGTGCCTCCCCGCAGGACTCCCAGGCTGGAGCTCCCTGGGGTCCTCTTGGGGGTGCCTCTTCCCTCAGGTCACTCCTGGACCTCACCTTGCCAGACCTGAGAGTGAGGGGCAGACACACACACACACAGTCGGCATCCTGTGGGGAGCTGGGTCCTACGCTTGGCAGGTGTGCGCGCCCTCGTCCATGGCATGAGGCAGATGCCAGCATGGTCGTGGTGGAGGGTAAGAACACATTTCCAGACGGCGCTGCCAGTCCTCGCCGTGTTCCGGCTTGTTGACACGGTGATGGCATAATTACAGTTTCAATCGCAGATTAATAATAAGTCATTTTTGCAAACGAGGAGGCAGGTCTGCACTGGAAAGAGCCCCATAGGGCCTGTCGCCTCTGCTCTCTGAGGCTGCTGGCCGCTGTTTGATGTTTTCTGCCGAGTTGAGACTTTTCTAAGGACGATCATAATAACAACAAGGTAATAATATCCCTGCCTGCCCATTGGCCTCTGGATGGAAGGCCAAGATAATGGAATTTGCTTTGGAGGAGGCATCTGCTTGTGTGTGTGTGTGTGTGTGTGTGTGTGTGTGTTGAGTCAAGATCTGGTGAATGCTCGTGGGCGGGTGCTGGTTTATGTGTGTTGATGAGTCCGTGTCAGCACGTGTGTATGTATTTGGGAGTGTGTGTGTCCATGTGACCCCAGCAGTGCCCAGAGGGACCGGCCCACACACAGACAGTCTGAGGCCTCTCTCCCCTCGCTTGTCCACCTCCAGCAGGGCTGTGCTGGAGAACTGGGAGGGACAGAGGAGGTTCTGGACCCCCAAGGTGCCCCTGGAGAGAGCTCGGGCGTGGCAGGGCCCAGGCCAGCCTGGCACCCTCTGGTGACCCCAGGTAGGGCTGAGAACCTGCCAGATGGCTCTGTTTCGAGAGGGGTTGGTGAGGAGCTAAGGATAACAACAATAACAAAAACAACCACTTACGTGTGTTCTGAGCTTTCTTCTTTTCTATTCTTTTATCTTTTGTGATCTCATTTGATCCTCACAATCATCCCAAAGGGAGGGAGGGCAAACCTCATGACTCCCACTGGCCCCAGTGGAAACGGGCTCAAGAAGGCAGGCCCGCCCTGGTGACATGGCGGTCCTGTGCCCTGGGTTGGAACACTGGCCCTCTGCGTGGACCTCACACGGGCCTCCGCTGGGCCCTCCGCCCTCTCCAGGGCAAGCTGGAGCCAAGAGGCAGGCCAAGCATTCAGAAAACCCCGGCTCACCTTTCCCAAGTTCTCTTTGGAGCCCGAGGGATGCAGCGCCCCAGGGGGTGACTCTGTCGGCGGGGTCCCCGAGAGCCCGGCCGTCCTGGGACAGCCTCAGCTCAGCCTCTGGGAGCCTGGCTGTGCACCTGCTTCATTTCCCACCAGCCCAGCAGTCACATCTGAACTTGGCCCCTCAGAGGACAGCGAGCTGGTGAGCTTGTTCCCCAAGGCCAGGCCAGGCCCAGGTGGTTTTAACAACCCTGTGGGTGTGGCCCCCACCCAGGTGGATGCCCGCCGGGTGCCCTGGGCAAGAGTGCAGCGCCCCAGAGGAGGTGAGAGGCTGAGACGGAGGTGCTCACGAGCCTTGGCTTCCTGCTGCCCGGCCCTGCCCAGTCCCAAAGGGTTCCTGCCTCTTCCTTGGGGCCCTCAAGTCTCTGTGTACCTCTGAAGGTCAGGCCTGGTGTTTTTGCTCCATTAGCAAATGTCTGACTGCCATGGGGTTCAAAGCGATTGGAGGCAACATCCAACTATGCTGAAGTGGAGGTTTGGCCTAGGGAGGCAGGTGGACGGTCCCGTTGCTCAGCTGGGGAGATGGGTGGAGGCTCACTCGGGCCAGGGCCCAGCCTGGAGAGCTTCACGGAGCCTCTGTTCAGGGCCCTCCCCTGGGGCAGGGGCAGGAGTGGGGACCCAGGCCCAAGCCCTGCCTGAAGGGCCCACCCTGCGACCCCTGCCTGGGGAGACATTTGGGGCTGGGACACAACCAAGACTCCAGTCTCCCAGGAGCAGATTTGGGGCTCCCCAGACCACTGGCAGGAGGAGAAGGGGACAACAGAGGAAAGGTGGTTGGATGGCATCACCGACTCAGTGGACATGAGTTTGAGTGAACTCCGTGAGTTGGTGATGGACAGGGAGGCCTGGTGTGCTGCAGTCCATGGGGTCACAAGGAGTTGGACACAACTGAGGGGCTGAAGTGAACTGAGACCTCTGCTGAGAACCCTTCAGGGACTCCAGAATAAAGAGCTACTGTGTCTCTACCCTGGTACTCAGCACTCCTCACAAGCTGACTCCATGCACCCCTCGGACCACACCGTACTTCCAGAAAGTCACCTTCTCAGGGCCTCTGCTTTATCAGCTCCCAGCACAGCCAGCATCACCCTGTCCACGGTCAGTCTCCTTCCGTGGGAAGCTTGGCCAGCTTTCAAACCACTGCTCCAATTCCTGCTTCCTGCTGATGTACCCAGCCCTGTGACTGGCTCGTAGGGACCGCAGTGAGAATTTCCCGAATGAACAGATGAGTGGGTGGTCAGAGAACCAGGGCCTGCCCAGCGGGGCCTCGCCTTAGCAGGTGGTTCTGTCCTCTGAAACCTTGGAGGGAAATGCAAAGTGTCTGGGCTTTTCTCTGAGAGGACTTGGGCCCCAGAAAGCCAGGCAGGGCTGAGTCTCCTTCACCCTGTGTCCCTGGAGGCCCCAGCACACCCCCAGGCACCCATGAGGAGCTCCAGACCCACGTTCTGGTGAACGGGCCTGATAGTGGGGTGAGGTGGTCAAGCCAATGGTGTTCTTTTAAAACTAATACACAGTCTCCTGACTTCCCTCGTGGTCCAGTGGCTAAGATGCCTCGCTCCACTTGCAGGGGGCCTGGGTTTGATCCCTGGTGGGGGAACTAGACCCCGCACGCCTCAACCAAAGATCTCACATGCCACAACGATGATCGAAGATCTTGTGTGCTGCAATGAAGACCCAGCTTAGTCAAATACATAAATAAATAAAAATAAGATATGTTTTTTCAAATAAATAACACACGCAGTCTCTCCCCTGCTTCACCCCAAGCCCTCCAGTCACTCAGGGTATTAGATATGCTCTTCTGTGCTTGGCGTCTGTGTTTTGTTTTACATTTTGTTTTTCCCCACTGTTCCCTGCTTGTAATAATAACAGATAAGAATTATTGAGTGATTCCTCTGGGCCAGGCGCTGTTGTAAGTGCACAGCATGTATTAACTCATTTGAGTCCTATATAAGCCAGTAGTTCTCCGCTGGGGGTTGGTTTTGCTCCCAGGGGACATTTGGCGATGACTGGAGACCTTTTTGGTTGTCATGGCGGTGGCGTGGGGGGCAAAGGGGGCAGTGGATGCCCCTGGGATCCAGTGAGTAGTGGGGTTATGGCACACATGGGACAGCCCCTCACAGCGCAGAGTCATCCTGCCCCAAATAGCGGCAGGGGTGAGGGTGAGAAGCCTTCCTCTAGACCTTAGGGTCTAAGACGTTGTCTGTGATTATCATCTTATTGTCTCACTGAGAGAGCGGAGGCTCAGAGAATTTAAGTAACTTTGCCAAGGTCACGGTGCTAGCCAGCAAGTTGTTTTAACCCAGGCAGTCTGGGGGCTCACTCTGGGGCATCTCCTGTCAGCCCAGTGGCCAGGAATCCCTTCCTTGTGGAGAGCCCTGTGTGCTCCACTGACATCACCTGTCCGTCAGAGGGAGAAAGAGACCCGTCAGGGCCTGGCTGAGGGACCCAGAGTGATTAGCCACAGTCCACGCCCCCTGAGAACCCGGGACATCCTGTGTCAGGCCTGCTGCGGCCCACGCCGACCTCACTTCTCTGAACTGGGGGTCACAGCCCCGTACGTGAGGCCTGGCCAGCTTACGTGCAGATCTGTGTGGAGGGCAGAAAGGTGCTGGGAGCAGGGCCCATGCCTCCTCCTGCTCGCCCCAGCTCCAGGCCCAAGGCCCTCGCCCACACTTGGGCCTCACTCAGCCCTCTGTGGTCGACCTCCGACACGAGGATGTCAGCGTGGACGTTTCAGCCCAGACTTAAGACGGGGGTGACTGCAGAAGAGCTGTGAGGCCAGGGCCGCCAGGCCACCTCCAGGCACTGCAGGGCCTGGCTGCAGAGGAAGCGGCCTTCAGAATGAGGAACCTGCCAGGGCCTTGCAGACAGCAGGGCAGGAGAAAGAGGCCCTGTGTAGTGGGGGAGAGAGAGGAGGCAGGCCCCTGCTTGGCCAGGCCTCCAGCTACTCCCCCACTTGTGAGACAGCTGGCCAGGGTGAGGGGCCCCCGGCCGGAGCCACACAGGGGAAGGAGCCAGCTGGTGCAGTGAGAAATATCCCCGCTTGCTGGCCCATTGCTTCTGGGGCGGGGGAGACGGTGCGGAAGGAGGGACCCTTCCTTCTCCCCACCCAACCTGAAGGGCAGGACTTTCCACGATCCAAGCGTTCCCAAGAGATCCTGCCGCCCATCCTGTGCCTGCTAGAGAGGCATGGTGAGGGAAGGAGGGGAAGACGCCCCAAGGAGACACAGGACGAAACCAAAGACAGATCCTCTAGCGGATGTGAGAACTAGGGGAAGCCTCAAGACGGATGATGAAAACCCGCGGAGGAGGAAGCCCCGTCGGGTGGGGTGAGAGTGAGCGGCTTCCTGAGAAACTCCTGAGAGGCCTCCACTGTGCCCTCCCTCTGGCCGCTCCCAGGCCTCCCAAGGATGCCCATTTCCCGAGAGCAGTACCCTTGGCCTCCCCGAGGTCTTGCTCTGGCCTCACAGTTGCCTGGACTGAGCAGGTCTGCTCCCACTGTCCACGGTCACATCCCCCAGCTCCTTCCAGACACATCAACTCTTCTCAGAATTCAATAGCTCCCCTCCTGCCTCTGCAGGAGCCGTCTGTTGACATACTTAGAGAAAAGGGAAGATACAGGAAAGCAATATTAAGGGTCCGTTATTATACTTTAATATCTCGTTCATCCTCATAATATGCTCATTGCTACATCCCCAGCATCTCTCACGGTGCTGAGCACAATAAGCATTTGTTTGAAAATCAATGAGCCATCCAGAAGGGAAATGAAGAAAACAATTCCATTTACAAAAGCATCAAAAAGAGTGAAATACTTAGAAGTAAATTTAACCAAAGAAGTACAACAACTTATACCCTGAAAATTACAAAACTGTAAAAGAAATGAAAGAAGATCTAGATAATTGGAAAAACGTTTATGGATCAGGAGACTCCACAATGTTGAGATGGCACTACTTCGCAAAGTGATCTACACAGATGCAGTGCGGTTCCAGCTGACATCTTTGTAGAAACTGGAAAGCTGATTCTAAAACTCAGATGGAATTGCAAGAGACCCAGAACAGCCAAGATAATCTTGAAAAAGAAGAACAAAATAGCAGGACTCACATTCCCTGATTTATAAACTTGCTACAAGACAATGTGGTACTGGCACAAGGATAAATAAATAAATCAATGGAACAGAATTGAGAATCCATGAATAAACTCAGACTCCTACAGTCAGCCGATTTTCAACAAGGTTGTCAAGACCATCCAATGGGAGGAAAACAGTTTTTTCAACTGGATTTCCACATGGCAAAGGGTAAAGCTGGATCCTTACTTCATACCGTATATAAAAACTAACACAAAATAAGTCACAGACCTAATATAAGAGTCAAAACTATGAACCTCTTAGGAGAAACTAGGGGTGAGCCTTCATGACCTCGGATCTGGCAAAGGATTCTTATGTATGACACCAGAGGTATGAGTAACAAAAGAAATGGATATGTTGGACTTCAAGAGAATAAAAAACCTTTTGTGCCTCAAAGGACACCACCAAGAAAGTGAAAAGACAACTGACAGCATCAGAGAAAACATTTGCAAAACATATAGCTGATAAGAGACTCGCATCCAGAATATATGAACAACCCTCACAACTCCACAACAAAAGCACAAATAATCTGATTTCAAAGTAGCGAAGGAAATGAATAGACATTCCTCCAAGACAGACAAATGGCTAATAAGCACATGAAAAGATATCTGACATCGTTAGTCATCAGAGAAATGTAGATCAAAACCACAATGAGATACCGCTTCATACCCACTAGGATGTCTAGACTCACAAGGTCTAATAATAGCAAAAATTGGCAAGAATGTGGAGAAATCAGAACCCTTCGTACACTGCTGGTGGGAATGTTAAATGGTGCAGCCACTTTGTAAATTAGTCTGACAACTCTTCAAAATACTAAACATAGAGTTACTATATGTCCCGGCAATTCCACTACTACGTGTATACACAGGCATAGCTTGTGTTATTACACTCTGCCTCACTGAGTTCACAGATACTGCATTTTGTAGAAGTCAAAGTTTTTTGGCAACCCTGCATCGAGCAAGTCTGTCAGCACTGTTTTTCCAGTCTTTGCTCATCTTGTCTTCCCTGTGTCACATTTTGGTAATTCTCAAAATATTTTGAACTTTTTCAACATTTTTGTATTTGTTCTGGTAATCTGTGGTCAATGATCAGAGATTACAACTCACTGAAGGTTCAGGTGATGGTTAGCCTTTTTTTAGCAAGAAAGTGTTTTTTAATTAAGGTATGCACTTTGTTTTTGACATGATGCTATTAAACAATTAATAGATACATCATAACATAAAATATTTTTAATAACAATTGTGATTTTTGTTTGTTTGTTTCTGCCCTGGGTCTTCATTGCTGTGAGTGAGCATTCTCTAGTTGCAACAAGCAGAGCCTTCTCATTGGGGTGGGTACTCTTGTTGCAGAGAATAGGCTCCAGGCAAGTGTGTTTCAGTAGCTGTGGCTCGTAGGTTGTAGAGGGTGGGCTCAGAAGTTGTGGTACCGGGGCTTAGCTGCTCCGCAGTTTGTGAGATCTTCCTGGACAAAGGATCGAACCTCTGTTCCCTGCATTGGCAGGTGGATTCTTACCTACTGCGTCACCAGAGAAGTCAAAACATGAGTTTTGTATGCGCTGGGAAACCAAAAAATTGTGTGATTTGCGTTATTTTGATATTCATTTTAATGACCTGGAACTGAGCCCTCAATGTCTTCGAGATAAGTCTATACCCAAGAGTAATGAATATATACGGTCACACAGAAATGTCTACATATATGTTTATAGCAGCATTATTCACAAGCAGGAAAAGGTGTGGTATATGACCTATATATATATTTCAATAAAACTATGAAAAAATTTTTTAAGAAAATGGAAACTAAATATAGACCATGGATTAGAAAATTGGTCAATATTAAAGATTTCAGACTTTGATAACTGAAAAAGAAAATTGATGGACAACTCTGTAAAGTAGGCACTATCATTATTCCCATTTCACAGATTCAGATGATGAGGCCTGGAGACATCAAGTTACCTGCCAAGGATCTCACAGCAGCTGTTAAACTGCTGTTAAACAGCCTTGACCTCCTCCTTGTCTCTCCTGGCACCCTGGTCTTTTCCTTTATAGCACTTGTCACAATTTCTAAAGTTATATTTTTTGTTCTACAGCACAGTAATCTCCTTGAGGGCAGAAATAGGTTTCTCTCGATCATCACTTCTCCATCTACTTAAACAAACACTTACGGAGCCTATTTACCTAATCCATAAGTCAGCGAAAATATTTACTACAGGTCTTGGCTCATTGTGGGTGTTCAATAGATATTTGTAGTTTGAATGGAACAAATGGATGGATGGATGAATAAATCGATGGATAGACAGGCGGGTGGATGGTTGAATGGGTAGATGGGTGTGTGTGTGAGTAAATGGATGGATGAATAGATGGATGGATGGATAGATGGATGGATGGATGGATGGATGGATGGATGTCTAGGTGGGTGGACAGGTTGGTTCTGAACAAAGGAGCTGACTGGTCCTGCTTAGGACCACTAGTACCTGGCTTCATCCTCCTCACCTAGCAATCCTTCTCCTCCTACCCGGCCCCCATCTTCAGACCCATCACATCCAGAGACCGACACCCACCGTACAGCCTCTTCTCTCTTCCTCCATCAAGGTTATGCAAAATTTCCCCATTTCTCATGGCCTTGTCAGGCTCTACTTCCTCCAGGAAGCCTTCCTAGCCTGACCCTTTCCTACACTCTGTCTAATGTACAATATTTGATGGACTGGTCATCCCTGATCATTCCCTGATGTCCCTGTCCTGAGATGCAGACCTGGGACTCAGGAAGGGTAAAGGTCTTGGCTTATTCCTCCTCCGCTGTCCCAGGGCCTGGTCAATGGCAGGCCCTGGGTGAAGCCTCCGCATTGGCCATACGGTACGAGTCAGCGTCTCCCTTGGCAGAGAAGGAGGATCCAGACGCTGGAGGAAAAAGGGCCCTCAGCAGCACCAGCTCCAGAGGGACAACCAGGCCCAACCCTGGGGGTGAGCGGGTCCCAAAGCCTGACCCCTGGGCCAGGCCGGGGCTGGGCTTGCTGGGGGACACAAGCGGGCTGGCCACAGCAGGGGCCAGGCGTGGGCGCCTCCCCGCCCAAGCCTGAGCCAACCAGCCCCCAGGCAGGCTGGAGGCCTTGTTTGCCTTGGCCCTGGGCCAGGGCCGCCCCGCCAGTGAGTAATGCGTGAGGACTGCCTGGCTCCAGTTCAAGGGAAACGGGGCTGGAGACGGGCCTCCTCAGCCTTCGCAAGGCTAGGTTCTGGGGGCGGCTTCCCAGAAAGTGCCTGCAGAGGCTGCCTCGGGCCGCTGCTGAGGCTGCCACTCACCCCTTCCTCCTCCCCCTCCGCCTCCATAAGGACCCACTGGGAGGCTGGGCTGGAGTTCCCAGGAAAAGATCCTTGAGCATCACCACAGAGCCCCCACAACACACCCACACCCTTAACGGAGCCAGCCTGTCCCTGGTGCTGTCAACTCACACTTCTTGAGTGCTTACTATGTGTATGGCAGAGGGTTGCTATCAGGGAGCTCACAGGAGTTCACGGGGTGAGGCAGGGGGTGAGGTGGGGATGATGAGGTCCCAGAGGCTCCGGATGCTTGTTCTGGAAGCACCAGTCCTAGAGGGGACCTCTCAGTTATCTCAGTTATCCCCCTCCCAGGCTTCCCGGTGAGGACACGGACACTGAGGCTCAGAGAACAGGAGCGAGTGACCCAAGCCACACGGGGCGTTACCTGCAGCCAGATAAGAACCCAGGCCTCCTGACCAGGGGAGGCCAGCCCCTGGCTGCTCTGAAGGGTGGCGCAGGCTCTAAAGCTGCGTGGCTCTCAGGATGAAGGGACACTGCCTAGGACGTTTCTATTTAGAGCCCGAGTCCTCCTGGGGCGTCCCTAAGGGCTTCTGTAACCTTACCACCCTGCCCGTGCTGCGTGGCCCCTGCTTGCTCGGGGATCTGAGTGACCACCCAGGTCGGGAGCATGCCAGGGTCCCCATCACTATCAGGAGGGGCAGAGACTCCCGGGTCTCCTGTCCCCATGGGATGGCTTGGGAGCCAACCATGCCCTATGCCCTTCCTGGCCTCTATCTGCGGTCAGTCTCTGTAGCTGCAACCTACAAAAGACTGTCCTAGCTGTGTGTGCTCATGCTCAGTGGAGTCCGACTCTTTGAGACCCCATGGACTGTCGCCCACCCACCAGGCTCCTCTGTACATGGAATTTTTCAGGCACGAATACTGGAGTGGGTTGCCATTTCCTACTCCAGGGGATCTTCCCATTCCAGGGATCAAACCTGCTGTCTCTTGCGGCTCCTGAATTGGCAGGCGAATTCTTTACCACTGCACCACCTAGGAAGCCAGTCTAGCTGAGTTAAACACGAAAGGGAAGTTCTGACAGGACCCTGGGTAGGTTGTAGAATCAACAGTCGGCTGGAGAACTCCACTGTGGGGAAGGCTGCCAAACCCACACCCCAGAGCTGCTTCTTGAGAACCCAAGGGCCCCCTGGAACCCTAGATGACTCTCTTCTCCCCACTGACGTCTGCACTGGACTCCAAACACTGGATCATGCTATTGGCCCCACGGAGGCGGCTGTTCCCCAGAAACAGGATGTAGCCACTGCCCATCCCTAGAGTCGTTCCTCATCCCCCATCCTGACGCCAAGACCAGAGCAGGGGCATCTGACTGGCCGATCCCAGGTCACGTGCCTATACTTGGCCGCTAGGGAAGCTGAGGAAGCAAGTGTCTTGCTCTTTAATCGCTCGACAGCCTCAGGGGAAGAGAATTTCCCAAGCCAGGTAAAGAGCCCAGGGGATCTATGGGCAAATCAATAACAGATGCCCTCTCGCTCACCTTCCCCCATCTCCTCCAAGTCACTGCTCACCCCACTCCCTGCCCAGATCGTCAAAAGCGCACGCAGCACGGAGGGGTGTTGCTGAAGGACTTAGAGCCCAGTGTATAATTGTATTGTGTGAGGAACATTCTCAGCAAAGGGCATGGCGCACAGTCGGTGTGGAGCACAGCCGGGTTCTTCTCCCCAGGGAGCGTGCAGATGCAGGAGCGGAGGGAAGGTGACTTGGGACTCAGCTAGTTGGTGTCAGGATCTGGCCCAAGGCAGACAAGAACAGGGGTTACAAAAAGCATCATATGAACTGCTGCAGAATCTGCTTCATGCCAACAGGACAGGCTGGGAGGCTTCTCGGAGGACTAGACAGATACTTGAGCCAGACCTTGAAAGAAGAGAGTTCATCAGCTAAAGAAAGGGGGAAAGGCATTCAGACCAAGAGTCTGTGTAACAGCTTAGAGACGTGAAAGTGCACAGCTTTTACACACAAAACCACTCAGATCTGGGTTTACAGAGTGCCCTCTGCCATACCCAGGAGGATCAGTCAGCAGGGGGACAAGTGTGGGTACAGGGACAATGGCTCGGAGGCCAGGAGTGCCTAAGCTGAGGGAGTGGCAGAGAAAGGAAAACTAATTCAGATCCAGAAACTCCCAGGGAATTCCCTTGAGGTCCAGTAGACAGGATTCTGCACTTTCACTGATGAGGGGTGGGTTCGATCTCTGGTCAGGGAACGGAGATCCCGAAGGACGTATGGTATGGCCAAAAACAAACAAACAAAACCCAGAAACTAGCAGTCAAGGGCAAGAGAAAACCAGATGGGGAGGAACAGAGGGGAAAGGGAGGGAGGTGACTCTGCTTTCTGGCAGGTGGATCTGAGGACTAAACTCCACCTTCAGGGCCCCTTGGTAGGATGCGCTTGAGACAACAGAGAGAAGGCTGAGGTTGTCAGGGAGCCCTTCCCTGTCCTCCAGCCGCATAGTCCTCAGGCAGGAGGAGAAGGAGAAGAAGAGGAAAGGAAGTGGGGAAGAAGGGGGGAGGAAGGGAAGGAAGGAAAGAAAGAAAGCATGGTACAGTTTTCAAAGATAACTGGCACCCAAATGAGGGATTCAATCAAGGGAGGTGCCCTCATGGGATCTGGGGAACAAGAGACTCAAGCCAACACAGTGGTGGACGGGGGATTCAGGGTGACTGCTATGCATCCATCAGGTCCATAAGGCAACCTGTCCAGACAGAGCAGAAGGATGGAGACTTGAGGGGGAAAGACATCGTGCTGGCAAGTTGTCTGATACGTCTGACCTTGAGGAAAAGTCTAGAAGGGCTGGAGGTACACTGAGAAGTGCCTGAAGGGCATGGAAAGCAACGGCAAAACCCACAGTGAACTCTAAACCAATGAAAAGAATCTAGGCAAAGCTTAACTCCAAGCACACCAGAGATGTGTAAGGAAAGAAATGCAACCATAGTACCCTCCATCCATCACAGTGAACAAGATGGGCATAGCTCCAATAGTGTTAGTGTTGACTACTGATGAAAAGACAAGTAGTATGAGGATTCAAGACAGTGATCTCGACCTAGAAAGTTAGTCGAAAGTTAACAAATAATATTTGAAATTAATGCATCAAGAAATATAATATAATTTAGAAATGTGGTGATAAAATCATAGTGGTAATGTAATCTACCCCTGAAAAGTAACACTGAAGATGCTGGAAAGGGCTTTAACATTTTTCTTAACATACTTTTGTAGCTTTTGAATATTTGATAATGAATATAAATTATTTTTACATTTTAAATGAATAAAATACTTTTATATACTAAAATGAAAAAGAGATATGGTGATAAATACCAAAAGAAACAGCTGGAAGAGTTGAAGGAGCTATTTCTGGGAAACTCAGGAGAAGAAAGAAAGGACGAGGGACTGCTATATTTCATTGCAAAACTTTCAATTATCTTTGACTTTAAAAATCTTGTGCATAAACTTGGAAAAAAGTTTTTAATTCCTTAAAAAATAAGTGGCCATAAAGAATAACAAACCAAAGAAAAAACAGGCCAAAGATACAAATAAGACATTCACAAAAGAAATGCAAACTATATGGAAAAAAATTGATACACATACCACCTCACCCTCTAATGATGAAAAAAACATTAGAAGAAGCTGTGCTACTTGAACATGATCTCATTAGATTATCAAGTGTGTGAAGGAGGGTACAGTTTACAAAACAATATAGTGTTATTTTATAACAATTTAACTTTTCTTTGAGTACCTACTTCTGTGGTGGTCACATGTGAATGTACTCTTTAAAAAGTCCTGTGCTCAGATGTCAACAGGTTCAACGTGATCGTGGAACCAAAGATAACTTTCAAAGTTCTTTTTCCTTTTTGTTAATTTAGTCTAAATTTTAGTGAACCTAACTTGCCAAGTTTTGCTGAACAGCAAAACAAATGAAATTTTATTTACACATTTACCTATTTGGAGCACCTTAAAATATGACATAGAACAATGAACATTGGTTTGAATAAGCAGGCAATTGATTACTATCCTGCTGAGACAGTGCAGAGAATGTACCACACCAATTTGTATACTTCAGGGTCCAACAGAGTCTGGCACCTAGCAGGCCCCCAAATGAACAACTAGAGAATCAAAATTAAGCAGAGGTGGGTGGAATATTGTAGTCAGGGGCCTAACTGCACATATGTGAGCCTCTCACATGTACATGGGGTACATATAACTCTACACTGAAAGGATTAAAATGGGGACTTTTCTGGTGGTCCAGGGGTTAAGATGCCATGCTTCCACTGCAGAGGGCATGAATTTGACCCCTGGTTGGGGAACAAAAACTTCACATACCACGTGGCATGGGGGAAAAAAAAAAAAGGATTGAATGGAGAGATGGATATAGCTACTATTTGCAATGATAACAGTAGTAGAAGTAGTTACCTGGTTGTGATGATACCTTGGACCCCAGAAATTCCAGCCCTCAGGACGCTGCCAAGCCACAAGCCTCTTTGTCAGACGCCAAAACAGTCACGAGGACAGTAACCCTTTTTCCTCCTCCCACAGCTCTCCCTCCTCCGCTTCCTCCTCCCCCTGCTGCCCACTGACCATCGGAGCAAGCCTGGGGGGCGGTGCAGCCTGAGTGCTCTCCCAAGGCTGGCCACTGGGTCCCACCAGGGCTTCCAGGACCTGAAGGTCGACTTTTCCTCTCTCTGCCCCACAGGACCAATGGCGACACACCATGCCTGCTGTGTGTGCTCCGAAGGTTCTGGAAGAGAGAAAGAAAGGGGCAAACCTAGGGGAAACAGGACTGATTTCGGGGGAAGGGACTGAATGCCACTGAGCCTCTCTTTGGAAAATAGACTCTAACTGAAGTATGACACGTACAGAAAAGTACACAAATCTTCAGTGTAAGTGTACAGCTCAATGAATTCTGACAAATGGAATATCCCATGTGAATAGCCAGTAGATTAAGATTAAGAAACAGCACTTTAGCCCCCAGAAGTTCCTCTCATGCCCCTTCCTGACATCTAAAACCATAGACTCATTTGGCCTGACATTGAACTTTATACAAATGGAATCATACCGTATGGGTTTTGTGTGTCTGGCTTCTTTAGCTGAGCACCACACCTGTGAGATTTGCTCTTGTGTGCAGTTATAGTTCTTTCCTTTCCACTGCTATATGACATCCACTGTATAAATAAACCGCATTTTAAAAAATTCACTCTGTTTTTGATGGACTTCTGAAGAATTGCAGCTATTTGAATAGTGCTGCTGGGAATATTCTTGCCCAGGCCTTTTGGTGAATGTATGTATGCATTTCTGATGCGGGTATGATTAGCTTTAGTAGACAGTGGCAAGCAGTTTTCCAAAAATGGTTAAACCAATTGTTTGTTATCCCCACCATCCTCAGAAGAGAGTTCCAGTTGCTCCATACCTTCACTCCGGTTCAGCATCAAGTGGTATTCACCTTTTAAATGAATACTAGCATCCTCTAAGTTCAGCTCCAATACTAGTCAAGCAAGAAATATCTGATGCATCATTAAGTGACAGAAGCAGTTTGCAGGCCAATATGCAAAACTTGACTCCATTCATGAAAATTGTCTATGTGCATACGTAGAAGCAGAGGCCAGCTTCAGAAGATGAATCAAAGCCTCCTGTAATAGTCATTTCTGGGGAGTGGCATTGAAAGCCATAATTTTCAATGAGAAGACTGAGTATCATTTTTACTTTTGATTTTGCTTTTCTCAGTATTTTTAAAATTTAGGGAAAAAAATCTGTTTTAGAAAATAAAATTCTCCATCCCCCATTCTCCATGGCCAGAGGAGCCTCCATTACCTAAGGCTGGCAGCCTGACTCTGATTTTCTTGTTATTCCCAGCATTCTCTCCTGCTCTGGAATTACCCTGAGCAAGGCCTCCGGGACAAGTCTCCTGGGCACTGTAATTTCCCAGGCTTCAGCGTGTCATTAGAAGATCTGGTGCTGATGACATGGGGCCTTGACGCAGCAAAGATTCCAGACCCTGATGGGATGGGACAGCCTAACTACATAGCAAGTCTCCTGGGAGAGACAACCCTGGAGTCTCCAGTTGCAGAAACTTGGCCTCAGGATGTATCTTAACCTCAAGGAAAGAAACCAGAAAAACTGCTCTTTCAAAGTTGCAGCCTCCCATGGGGGCTCAGGACTTAGAACAAGAACCATGTAGTTAAGCAGACAGGGATTCCTGCCCTATTCCTCCCTGTTCTCCATTTCCTCACCTGTAAAATGGGCTAATGACAACCCTTACCTTAGAGACAACACCAAATGCTCTGCTCAGAGTGCCTGGTACAAAAACTCTATATACAGGCTGCTGTTATTATTATGCTTATGGTGGCAGCTGTTACCATTACTCGAAGAGGCAGAGTTTTTATTTATTTATTTATGACTGCACTGGGTCTTTGTTGCTGCTCGTGGGCTCTCTCTAGTTGTGGTCCTTGGGCTTCTCATTACGGTGGTTTTTCTTGTTGCAGAGCACAGGCTCCAGGGCATGAGGGCTTCAGTAGTTGGGGTACCTGGGCTTAGTTGCCCCGTGGCATGTGGAATCTTCCCAGACTGGAGACAGAACGGTTTCATTGCCTGCATTGGCAGGCAGATTCTTAACCATTGGACCACCAGGGAAGTCCCCAAGAGGCAAAAGTTTTGCATATATCTTTTGGGGAAAAAATATAAGAATGTACTCTTTCTTTTCACAAATATTATGAAGCAAGTACAGTACAAACCTACTTTTCTTGGGGGAAAACTGAATTCATCTGAAACTTGAATGTATTTCTTTTGGAAAGTTGACTAATCCTTCCACACTGATTCATCCAAGGAACATTTGTGGAGTGCCTACTATGTCCGGGGCACTGTACTGGACACTGGGGATGTGGCAGGACAGAGCTTACAGTCTGCTAAGGGAGTCAGACAATAACCAGACTAACAGATAGATAACAAAATGTTAAATATGTAAATCAAAAGTGAAATTGAAAGCATTAGTCACTCAGTCATGTCCGATTCTTTGGGACCCCGTGGACTGTAGCTTGCCAGGCTCCTCTGTCCATGGGATTCTCCAGGCAAGAATACTGGAGTGGGTAGTCATTTCCTTCTCCAGGGGATCTTCCTGACCCAGGGATCAAACCTGTATCTCCTGCATTGCAGGCAGATCTTTTACCATCTGGGCTACCAAGGAAGCCCCAGACATGTAATTCATATGGCACAAGTAATGCAGACCAGGGCTGAGGAACTGTGTGCTGGGAATGCTCTCTGACGCATTCAGCTGAGCTCTGGAAATTTCTCTCTCCTTGGCTGAGTGAGGGAGCCCAGGAGGCTCTGGCCTTGGCAGGATCTACGCTGACAGTGGCCTGAGCTAGAACAGTTTCTTGCTCCTGTGGAGATGAGTGGTTTGAGGAGGAGGGTGGGGAGGGGCTTCCAGGGTGGGGAGGGTTTTAGGAGGCTAAGTGTGAGCAAGGGGGAATTTCCATGCATCTTTGGAGAGCCTGGGGAGACTGCCCTTGGAGGGCAACCAGCAACCCCTCCAGGGACACGAGTGGGGAAAGCCCCTCAGTTCACATCAATCATAGCAATTACTAAGCACCTATTATGAGCCCAGAGCTGGGCTTGGGGTGATAAAAGATGTGATTCAAGTAAGAATGTAAGCTGCTGCCTGACCTCAAGGAACTCCAGTGCTGTTAGAGATACAGGACAAATCTCCATGAAAAGAGGAAAGCAAGACAGATTGGGTGTAGTGTCTGCGTGGGTGGAATGGGCCATGGGTTCATTTGAATGGCAAGCCACTCAATCTCAGTCAGTGACACAAAAAAGTACCTTCAAACAGCCTGTTGCAGGCGCAGCGGCTTCCAGGGCAGTGATTCAGGGATCCAGTGACTTCATCTCATGCCTCCCTCTTCCAGGTGACAGAGGGAGAGAGAGACGCTGGGTCACCACTCACTAGTTCTTCAGGGCTTTAGCCCAGAGGGGGCACAAGGTACCTCCCCTTGAGGCCCATTGGCCAGAACTAGTCACATGGCCGCAGACAAACCGCAAGGGAGGCTGGGAAATGGGGGCCACCGAGGTACAGAGAAAATGTCTGAGAATGAAATGTCTCTGCCACAGCCACTTATTGATACCGGGACCCCAAAGGCTGATGGAGTGGAAGGAGTTTTAAAGGGTTGTTGCGCAGAGCAAGCAAGTGCCATGCTCGGGGGATGGGGAAAAGCCCTGGGAGAGATTTCAGAACTGCCAGATGTGTTCTTGCTACCTGTTGGCTGGGTGTCTCAAGTCCAACCTCTGTTCCTTCTTCCAGAAGGTTCCATCTGGACTCTCTTAAGAGAATGTGTGAAAGGAATCTCTGCACTGTTGAGAACAAATGTAATATCTCTGTCTACAGATCAGCCATACTTTCTCTTAGGTTCAGTGCAGCCCTTAGAGACACAGTCTGTTTCTACCTCCAGGGCCTTTGTGTCCCACCTGTAAATCCAGGGCGTAAATTCCATCTTATCCTTCTCCACTGAAGTGCCCACATGGGCCTGGACCCATGCTAAAAGCAACACTGGGAACAAAGACACATCCTCCCTGTGTCTTGTCGTTTCACTGAAGTATTCACGTCGTTTGCATTGTTCTGCATAACACACTCGGGCTTGTCTTAGGATAAGGCAATCACATTCTTTCTCCCCCAAAGCTCCTTAAAAAGGCAGCTCCTACTGAAAATAATATTTTTAAAAGGATGTGTATATGTGTATAACTTAACATATGTGTATATGTGTGTAACTGCTGCACTTTGCTGTATGGCAGAAATGAACACAATATCATAAATCAACTATGTGTGTGTGTGTGTGAAAGTCCCTCGCTCAGTCATGTCCAACTCTTTGCAATACTTCAACTTAATTTTTTCTTTTTTTTTTAAAGGCAGCTCCAGACAAGTGCCCCAGGTTTATTTATCAACTTCGTCTGGCTGGCCTGGGGCGGGCATGCGTGTCTATTGGATGACCTCGGAGCTTGGGACTGAGATTCTTCCACTCTCAAATCCCGAGGAAGTCTCCTCACACAGTCTCCCTAGAAAGAACCCCGCAGCTCTTATCTCTGTGGCTCCAAAGGGCGCTAAACAAACCCCACAGTGAGCCCAATCTGGCACCCAGGACATGCACCCTCTCCCACCCCTCATCCCTAGCCGTGAATCGTTCCTGAATCAAAGTGCTTGTGCTGGTCTGAACTCACGAGGGCCTCCTCCAGCGGCTACTTCACATTCACTGGATTAATTGCAGCTGGGGGGGAGGGGAGGGAATCCATTTTTAGAAAATCACTACTTTCAGAAAGAGAGAGGGGGGCGCTTCTGGTTGAGAAAACTGCTGAGTTGGCAACTCAAGCTTGCTGTTCCAGCTCCAGGAAACCCAGGGCCATGTGGGCTGCTCAGCTCAATGGGCGCTGCCCGGGGCCCATGCCCCCTTCTCCGGAGCCTGGGGCACCCCAGGCCCCCTCCCCGGGCTCCCGCCGGCCCTCATTGCCTGCTCTGACCTGGACTTGGCAGTTCGCTGGGACCCTGAGGAGCAGGGAATGGCCTCAGTATTGATCACCCCTGCTGCCTTTTCTCAGCCCTCTGGTTGCACAGCCCCTGCCTGTAGCTCCTAGGGAAAAAGAAGGTTGGGGACTCCTAACTGCCACTGCTTTGAATTGAGCATCCAGTAGATTAAATGATATGAAATTGCCTTTTGGGGAGGTCGAAACCGTCAGATAGTAGCAACCCCACCTGGTTCAGCCTAACCACCCAATGGCTGGCTCTTCAATGCATTTCCTTACTAATTCCCCCCCTCCCCTGGCCCCACGAGGCAGGTATAATGCCCATTTGATGTTTCAGAAACGGGTTCAGAGAGGTTAGTGACTTACCCAAGTGAGCACCCCCACCGCAGTCTCTCTGACTCCAACACCCAGGACCCTGAGTCACATCCCATGAGTCAGACCCCACACCCACCTGCCCCGGCGCTCGTTCGGTCACTGTCTAGAGCCGCACTTCCAGGGCAGCTGCTCTGACAACATGCAAGTGGGCAGAAAGATCCTCTGGAGGCTGAGGGTGGGGGCCTCACCATCAGGAAGTCTGCTTGCTGTGGGCCTGGGTGCAGTTCCATCCTTCCCTGCCCCTAGACTATATATGTGGGTATCCTGGGCAAGTCACTCACCTGTGGGAGGGCCACCTCTTCCAGAGCTTGGCCAAGGTTGGCTTCTGCGTTGCCACAGTGGGGCCCCGGCAGGGCATGCACTGGGAAGACCCTTGGTGAACACCGATCTGTACCTGTCCAGAACTCAGGTGCTCAGCAATCAGATCAGCCTGGTCCTTTCAACTGGACCTTGTTTTAGAAAAAAAATATCAGCCCTATTCCATCACTCTTGACCCAAGCCTGCCTATGGAGATGAGACAGCATAGAAGTGATGAAAGCTGACACCATCACTTACCACCTGGGGGACCTGGGCAGCTCTCTAACCTCCATTTCTTCATTTCGAACAGGGCCTTGTGATAATGTAGCTACTTTTAAGATGGTAGTAAGAATTATACGGGACGATACCAATGTAAAATGCCTGGGACACTACTTACTGCATGATTAGAACACAATCAGTGCTGGGTATTATTATTTCCATTCCAAGCTAAGCCCACAATTCTGTGTCTCCCTCCCTTGTTGGGACAAGCCCTGTCTGAACACCATACCAGAAATTTTTAGGGCACTGGATCCTAAGAGGGGCCCCAGCTGAGATCCCAGAGTGACAAAAACTTACTGTTCAGTAGGGAAGAGAAGCTCCACTGATGTCTCTTTAGAGCAGAAATTTTTAAGGGAGAGGTTCCCTGAAGGAGGTCTAGTCTGAGTTGCATCTTGAAGGATAAGAAGTCAATTGAAGAAGGAGCTGGAAAGCTCTTGCTTAGAAACACGCAAGTAAGGTGTGAACTGCAAGTCACCGTGCATGCAGGTACCAAGACTGAGGGTGTGTGTGTGTTGAGGGGTTAAAGCACAAGATTGGTGGGGGCAGACGCTGAAGGGGAACCTGGAGCAGAGGAAGGAAGGCCAAGGGGGCTCTAGACAGCCCTGAACTAAATCGTACGAGTGGGGACAGAGCAAGGCAACATGCGTGAGAAAGGTTTGCATTTCTAACCATGGACGGACTGAGGCAGGGAGGACAGGATCTGGTTTGTTTCTTCATGATGGGAGTGGGCAGCTGAGGCCTCGCAGCTTGGGGGAGATGAAGGTACCTGAGTGGTGTTGCCACCTCAGGACAGGATGTGGTCTGAGAAGAGAGCAGAGGGCATAACCTGTGATGCACCCCAAATCTGACTGGTGAGCTGGGAAAGGAAGGAGAATCAGGCGGTAGGGAAACGTCCCTTCTAGGGAGCGTCTGGTCTGGTCCTTCCCTCCACGAATCTGAACTCCATCTGGGCTGAAGTTCCTAGCTCCTTGCTCAACAAATTCTGCCCGTGTTGCTGACCACCCTCAGGTGCAGGCGTCTTGTCCTCCAGCACCATCGAGGCCACGTGCCCCCTACATGTCCTGGCACACGGCAGGTGCCCAGGGGCTGGCTCTGGTGACGGCCGCTCAGTGCTGCATACCAGAAATATGGGGTCTCCCCTAAGTACTCCTCTTTCCCTGACTCAGAGTCAGCAGTCCCACGGGAGTCCACTTGCCAGCAGCCCAGTTCCAGCCTGATGAGCTGAGAGTCAAGTCCAGGTGACAGAGGAGGGCGTGAAGGTGATGCCACAGCTTTCCTCTGAACCCAGAAGCCCTGCCCATGCAGCTTGCCTGGCCCGCAGCAAGGGGCCCACCTCCGCCTGCTTTGAGGCAACCCAAATAACATCTCTACAGAGTATAGACTAAAAAGTAGGGCCAGAATTGGGCCCTGCCCCCCACCCCAAGCACTTCCTCACCAGATGACCTTGGGCAAGTCTTTTAACCTCTCAGAGCCTTCAGTTTTGCAGGGGGTCCTAGTGAGGATTAAATAATTCTCTTAAATGCTTAACATCATGGCTAGCAACCAGCTAAGCATTCAATAAATAGTAGCTATTATTATTATTAAAGACTTCCTGGCATGCTGATGCAAGTTAAGAGCAAACAAAAATGCCTTTGACAGCTCCCTAATGTAACACCTTCCACCCCACCCCTCCTCCACCACTACCACCCGGGAGTTAATTAGAGCCCTCCTTGGGTGTTTTCCAGACATGGGATTTTACACTTATTCCAGGTTGCAGAACGAGAATAAACCGAGGCAGGTTTCAGTTCAACTGATAAAGAGCTGCCTTGAGTGGTGGTGAGTTCCCCATCACCTCATGGAACAAGCTGGCCCAAATGACCATTTGGCTTCCCTGGTGGTTCAGATGGTAAAGAATCTGCCTGCAATGCAGGAGACCTGGGTTCGATCCTTGGGTTGGAAACATCCCCTGGAGAAGGGACTGGCTACCCACTCCAGTATTCTTGCCTGGAGAATCCCATGGACAGAGGAGCCTGGTGGGCTACAGTCCATGAGGTTGCAAAGAATCTGACATGTCTGAGCTACTAAGCACACACACACACACACACATTTCTTGCTACACAGTTGTAAAATTCCCTTGAATTAAAGTAGTGGTGCCAGTAGGCTGTAATGCTTTGCATCATTTGGCAAAATGAAAACTTGGCCATCCTATTTTGGCCCTCCAAAAACCTTTTTTTCTGAAACTGTATCAGTTTGCAATATCCAAAATTTTAAGGTTCAAGACTCTGAGAGACACGAAAACAGCCTTGTTTGACACCTGATTTGGACAATTTCTTGTGTGAGAGGCCTAAAATGTGGCTCAGATCAAGCAGTGGAAATCCAACGGGCAGTCCCGAAGGGGCAGTTTACCAGCCGATGCCACTACAGCTAAGCTGGCCTGGGCCGAGGGATTAGAGATCTGGAAGAGTGTTTGCAGAGGGAGAGTGGGACTGGACTCCTTCCAGCCAACTCCAGCTCCCCAAGTGCCCAATACAGGACTTGGCAGACCTTGGAGAGACCTCCACCCACCAACACTCAGCCCCCGCCTCATCTCAACCCCAGGGCTTCAGCCCTCAGGGAATCTGTCCTGGAACCCAGGGTGGCAGTGACCTTCCTCTGGGAAAATTGCACTAGTCTCAGGATTTAATGTAAATCGAGGCGTTAACAAGCAGGAAGCAAGGGGCCCAAGTGCTTGGGGCTTTACCTCTCTCAGGGAAACCTCCTCCCTGTCATTTGAGATAACATCCCCTTTTCTCAACTCTTCAGCATCCCCTTTTCTCAACTCTTCAGGCTTTAAAAAATCAGCTGCCCTTGCAACTGAGGGCTCCCCAAGGTTGACCCGTTACAAATTGAGGACACCTGCCTAAGGATCTGAGAAAGACCAAGCGGTTTTGGATGTCTCTCCCTTCTCTGCTTCCCCCGACCAGGCTTCTTCCCCCACCAAGCTCTGGGAGACTCCCAAGAGTCCTGGATTCTGATGGCTGCATCCCACCCTCCCCCCGTCAGAAGAAAAAGGAGCTGGAGGACAACATGGAATCAAGTATACATTTTAAAAACTGTTTAATGGAACATAAACTCCTTTAGAAAAACATTCAGCCAGGTGATAACACCCATAGAAAAAAACACCAATCTTGTGTTTATCTTTTTTTAATTTGGCATTTGTTATTTGCATTTATATTAAAGCAAAGTGCATCTTTTCTTTATTTTGTTTATACACATTGCACAATACATAAATAATGATGCTTATAAAACGTCTTTATATTTACAAGTAATAATATATTTATATATAACATAAAATACATTTTTTCTTTAATAAATCTCAGGTTTTTTTTTTCAGGAGTCCTTTCTCTCTCAAAGCACTACAATGCTAAATTTCCAATGAGAATGCTTCTCTTGTTCATTTAAACCTTTGTAGTTAGAAAAATAGCTTATGTTAAAGTCTAAACATGCTCATTGAGCTAAGAGCAGTGTCAACGTATCATACGAGTGTATGAGTTGTAGAAGAAATGATAGGGTTAGGTGTCAGCTCAGGATGGTACCTTGGGTTAAGATGGACCGACTCCTTCTTGGTGGGAAGGGGTAGGGGGTGGGGGGTAGAGGGCTGCTCCCCTCGCTGGTCTAACAGCAGAGCTCAACACACAGGCTGCGGAGGGGAGGAAAGTGCTGAGCTGGCTTTGTGAGTCCAGGAAAAACCTGATGTAACCAGGGCACGGGAGAGGCGGAGGGGCCTGAGAGGGCGCTGGGTGAGCAATACTGTGATGGGGCTGCCCCGGCAACCCTTGGGAAGCCCATCCCAGAGATGTCCAGGAGCAGATGGCCAAGACAGACAGCTATGACGATGGCAGCGGGGTGGCCAGAGGGGAGTGAGGCAGCATGGGGAAACGGGTTCTGGTCCGGCCTCTGGTGGGGCGGCTTCGGAGAAGCCTTCGGACAGGCCAATGTCCGAGAAGGGGCGAGGCGGGGTGGGGGCTTCCCCAGGCTCTGGGGACAGAGCCTTCTGCTGGGACACCCGCTGCCCCACTGAGCCTGTCCAAAGGGCAAAGGAGACACAAACCTCTCAGCAGGCAACACGCGTAGGAAACACAGCACACCACTTTCCCTCGTCTACATACGTGCACGCACGGACGCACTGACGCACGCACACCCCGCCCCCTGACAAGGGTAGTGATGGCCCCAAGGGTGGGGCCTTCTCCCCATTTACACGGTGTATGGTGGTGCTGATTTTTTTGCTTCCCCTTTTTCGTATCGCAGTGTTCTGCCAACCATACCACTCTCCGCCCCTCCAAACCCCAAGAATTCTTTTCATAAGCTATTTCTCAAAGAACAAAACAACATAAACAAGGACGACGAGAAGGAGGGTAGGCGGTGGGGGGGGGGGGGGGGGGGGGAATAATGACCAAAGAGTTTGCATGAAAAGCAAGCACTCAGGAGGGAAATATTAGCAGCAAAGTAGTTTGGACTGGGCCCGCTCTGCCCCCGCTCTGCCCTCTCCCCGCGTGGCTACCGGCTGTTGAAGATGACCTCCAGCCAGCACGGGCAGCTGCTGATGAACTGGCGAGTGTAGCACTGGCCCCAGCCCTTCACGAAGCTGATCTGCACGGTGAAGCCAGTCCACGGCTGCTGCATGAACTCGTGGTCGTTGGGCCGCTGCAGGCTGTACGCCTTCTCGTAGTCAAAAGCCTTGATGGAGAAACCGGGGAACACTTTGTGTACCAACAGCGTCCTGGAGTCCGGGTTGTCCAGTGTGGCCGACTTGATGAAGATGGGGTAACTGCTGCGGTTGTACACCCACACGCCGTCCACTTCCCGCGTGAGCTGGATGCCACAGCCGATTTTGCTCCGTACTTTCTGCACCAGCTGACTCTTGTTGTCCGAATTGAGCTGTCCGAGGCAAAAGCCATTCCCCTGAGGTAGATCATAGAAGATGTCCAGGGAGGGCTCCTGGACACAGTAGAGCCTCCCCACTCTCGTCTTCTCCTCCCAGTATGCCACCACGCACCAGTGTGACCGATCCCCAGGCTCCAGAAGAAGTTGGGAATCTGGAAAACAGACAGAAAAAAGGCAGACATAATCAGTGGTGATGGAGACTGGCCTCCTCCTCTTCCTCCTGAAACCAAGACACACACATACATACACCCCCATGATTGGTCTGTGTTTCGGTACAAGACAGAAGGAGGTATGAGGTGGCTGGCTGTGATGCAGGCTGGACAGTCCTCCTAAGGGGAGTCTGGAAAGCTCGACCCCGTGATGGAAGAGCCTTGCCTCTATGCACGGGGCTCACTGGGGAGTCTCTTCCCTTCATTCCCCCCATCCCCCCGACTCGATCAAGAACACAGGACATGTGCCCACCTGGCCAAAGCCAAAGCCCCATCCTTGCAGAGCTCAGAAGCAAAGACCTCTCAGTAAGTTGGCTGGCCCTGGTTTTAGGGCTAGAGAAGATGTTTTACATGGATGGTCCAGAATTTCAGTTCTTTTCAACGGGATGGAACCTTGAAGACCAGAGGCTCCAGCCTCAAGTCATCCTCATGAGAAAACCTGGACTCAGAAAGCTTTTTTTCCCTCAGGCTCCAGGGACGAAAGAGCCAGACCTGGACCCCAGGAACACCTGCTAGAGTCTCTGAGCCTGTCACCCGGTTCTCAGATCAGTGCCTTGGTCATAAGGGATCACTGTCCAGAAAAACTTTAGTGGAGGTGGTTTAGGGTGAAAAAAAAAAAGAAAAAAAACTAGCTTCTTAATAGAAACACAACTTTCAGCGTGTCCGTCAGCAGCAGATCTGTACACAAAGGGTGAGTTCATGTCTCCACGCCAAATCACAGCACGCACCCTGGTGTCACAGCCCAGACAGAAGACAGCACATCTACAGTGGGTTCGGCCACGCTTGCAGGCCCTTCTAGCCGGCATCCCCCTTTTCCCCCTCCCTCCAGAGAAGCAACTCAACCCTGCGCCCTGCCCCCTCCCATTCCCCTCCTCCCCTGGAGGCCCCACCCCTGCCTTTCTAGACGATGCTTCTACCCACAGGCAGCAGGGGAGACGGGTGATTCTGGCAAGGTGATTTTTCCAGAACAGGCGCTGGGGATGGGGGTGGGTGTCTTTAAAAGGGGGATCCATGGAAGGGAAGGGGGGGCCCTCCAGCGGCTGGCATTCCAACTCCTCCTTCCTCTTTAAGCTGGAGCCGGCGGGGCAGGCCTCAGACTGGGAACCATAAATCTCCCCCAGCCCGGCCAGGCTGCAGGAACGCTGTGGTTTGTGGTGGCAGGGCGGAGACCGGAAGTCTTGTATTTGTTAACAAAAATGGGGAAAGGCTGGGCAGGCAGCCTTCTCCTCCTCCCGCCCTCCCTGCAGTCCTTGCCTTTCACGTACTGGGGTGGGGGGCTTGGGACACCAAGGTTGGGGGTGGTGTGAGACATCTCTGGATTGGTTCGGGCCTCTTTGACTGTGGAACCCCTGGGTTTTAGCGCCTGGGCGATGCCGGGGTATCAGCACAGAAGCCAGGGCTGGAGCAGTGATGGGGCCCGTGTCCTGCTGCCCCGGCAGGCTGGGTAACCAGCGCAGCTCAGCACACCAACTCCTTCCAACGTTCACAGGCATGTCAGGACCTGGGAACCAGTCAGCTCCATTACCTTTTTTTTTGTTGTTTTTTTAAAGCAGCAGCCTGCCTTGCATGATGTCCCGTGAATAAGTCTGTACAAATGTGTTTGGTGACCCCCTGGGACAGCCTGAGCTGTGGTCCCCAAGACACCCTACCCGGCCTTCTCAAAGGTCTGCCCCATCAGCTACACAAAATGGGGAGACTAAGAGTCCAGCCTCCCCGCAACCCCCACCCCTAAAATCAACACCAGAAACCTGGCCCGTCCACTCCCACCCTCACGGGCCTTTCTGAACCACAAGCACGAGAGAGGCTATGTGCCTGAATGTGAATTCGCTTCAACTGTGTGTTCTGAGTGTGTTTGTGTGCACACACACGGGAACATATGGAAAAACAAGAGAGGGACAAGGGCTCGGAGCAGAAGGTGAGTCATCAGGCATTAACTTGTTTCTGCAAAGTATCCATCAACTGCTAATAAACTCGTGAGCGCTGGCAATCTTTGAACCCTCTTGCCGAGGGAGTTGGGCTGACGGCTGCTACACCAAAGACCCAGAACAGCCACGTAAATAAAAACGCTCTGGCGTCCAAATTTGCTTAGGGGGAGAAGGCACTCCTCTGCAAGGCACGGGGCGCCTGCCCTCCCCTCCTGCTTGTCGGAGGGGGAGTGTTTCAAACTGCAAGAAGTGCTATTATCCCCACTGGGGACAACAAACTGGCCTGGAAAAGGAGTTGCTGGGAGGGAGGCTGAGGAGACCCTTGGAGTGGCTACCCTGAAACCTGGCACCCTCTCCAGCAGAGGGCTTGTGGGGGTTGCGGGGGAGGAGGAAGAGAAGGGCAGGGGGCTGAAGATCAAGTGGCCCTTGTACCAGGCCCCCCAGGGCCAGGGGAAGCTGGGTGTGGGCCTTGTCTGCCTGCTGGGCCTCAGGGGGGCAGGGGAAGCTGGGTGGGGGCTGGGGCCTGATGTCCCAACAGTAGTGGGGGTGGTGCATTCTGGTGGGTTTCTCTTTCATCTGTGCAGCCCGCCAGTCCACCCAGCAATTTGCTTCCAGACATCCCCTGCAAAGAGCCTCTTTCTGTGGAGGTGAATGGCCCAGCCCAGAGAAACAGCAGCGTGTGGGTGTCCCTGGATGTGAACAAGGCCCCCTGCAAGCCCACTGAAAGTGCCCTGAGTAGGGGGTAGGAGGACCCCCACCAACCCTCCCATGTCACCCTGCAGTCCCCTGGTACCCTGATACCTCTTCTCCTTGCTGCTCCTGAACTCTAACCCTGAGCACAAAACAGGCTCTCACGCAAACCCTTCACCAGAGGGGGCGCAGCCCACATCGAGCAGCACGGTGCAATACCCCAAATTGCCACTTTGGATTCCCCTCCTTAGCCCTGAACTACCGGCATCTGGGCACATTTCTGGGAAGCCCTCAGCAGCATCTTCAGAGAAACACAGTTCCCTGAACCAGGCCCGCAGCCCACAAGCATCTCCCCACAAAGGTCTGTGCAGACGCTCAGCTCCTGGGGCTTCCCAGGTTTCGAGGTGAGGAGCCAGGAGGGCCGTGTACAGAAAAACAAGTCCCCCCACCTCATTAGAAGGACCAAGGAGGGGTCTTCGTATCCTGGGGGCTGATACTGAATCTCCAGAGGCACAACTCACCGTCCCTTGTTAATTTCCCTCAGCTTTTATAACCTTTTCCGGTATTTTCAACAACTTCTCCCTCCTCAGAAAACTGTACAGGGGTTTGTCTTAAAACCGTATTTGTGCATTTTAAAGCATCCAAAAGAAAAGCTGTGTTGTAAAAAGCGAACTAATCAGATGCCTGCTCACAATTTTTTTCTTTTTATTACAGTGCAGGGAATTTTTGGAGCAACCCCAGAAAAGTGCTGAATCGGCCTAAAATTCCTTTAAGGTTGTTCCCCCCCTACTTCCCAATTTCCCTTAAAGCATAAAAATCTACCCTTTAAGAGGAAAAGGGGGGAGGCGGTGTGGAGAAGGGGAAGGACTTTGCCTCGTGTTTGCACTTGCATTAGGGAAGACCACTTAACAAGGAGCTCCCTGCCTCGCACAAAGAGTTATTTAATTACCCTGGTCATGAATGAACAGACCAGACCCTTCTAGAAAGCCAGAGGCTCATGAATGAATCTCACGCCCGGAATGGAAATGGCACAGGGTGACCAGACCTCAAGGCCACACTGTAGGTAAGAGAGGGAATTTTTTTCTTTAGTTGAAGGTGTGAGGAGATGATGAAGAAAAGAAAAAGCTGGAGGGACAGAGAAAAGGTCAAGGTCAGGGTCTCGATGGTACCGTGTCCAGTTTCCAGCTTAGGAAGGTGACCATAGGCCGGAGAGGCAGAGCTGTTCCAAAGCACCCCGGGGGATCCTGCGAACATCTGAAGTGGGGCCACCACACGAGAGCTGAGTCCACACACAGAAGGGGTGCTGATGGGGTGGGGGAGGGGCATCCGACTTTTCACAAGGATGCTCTTGGGAAACCGAGATAGCAGAGTCACAGCAGCAGGCACCCACTGAGCCCTACGTGCCCACTGCCAGGGGCTGCAGGGGGCTGGAATGCTCTTCTCTGAGAGGCACTTGGATTATAAAGAAACTAATCTCTCTTATCCAACATTCTCGTTACCAACAGTGGGATGGGTCTGCGAGCCACCACCCTCCTCGACCCGCCCCCACAGTGGTCCAGCGGGGCAGGCGGCTGGGGATGGAACCCAGGCGAGGAGGGCAACGGGAGGGCCCCCATGCAGGCCCAGCAGTACACCCAGCAACCCTGGGACGCAAACACGGCCACGCCTCGCCTCTCAGGTCCAGGGTCCTCCCTCCTCGGGACTCCCGGCGCCATCGAGGGTTGCCTCATCCTGTCCTCCCCCTAAGCAGTCATCCCAAAGGTTAACAGCTCCCGTCAGCCTGGGTCCCCACCCTGGGCAGGAAACTGGCTGTTCTGAGAGCAGCCAGCCCACTCCAGAGACAGAGACTGAGATAATAGTGCCAACCCGTCCCATCCAATCTCACCCTCAACACAATTAAAGAAAAGTCTCTCACTGGTTTTCAGTTTTCGGGAAGCAAATGGCCAAAAACGAAAAGAAACACATAAACGCTTGCTGCGCCGTCTGAGCTCAGTCTGGGTTCTGGGGTCAGCTCTAATGGGCCACGTTGACAGCCTCATCCGGAACTCGAAAGATGGCGCCAGAGCTGCTCCCCTAGACTCCGGGGGCAGCAAAGACAGCTCTGGGGGTTAGCACAAGCTCCCCATGGGGGCTGAAACTAATTCAAAATGCTTCAGGTTAACTCTCAGGTACCCAGCAAACGCTGAGATGAGACGCATCACCACCACCCCAAGCTCTTGCATCAAAGGGATCAAGAATGAATTCTGGC
Organism: Budorcas taxicolor; assembly: GCF_023091745.1. NCBI lineage: Eukaryota > Metazoa > Chordata > Mammalia > Artiodactyla > Bovidae > Budorcas > Budorcas taxicolor. Next base: position 49,123,343 of record NC_068931.1, read on the forward strand.
TGGAAGAAGGCAGAAGGAAAAAGCTGGATTTTTTTTTTTTTTCCTTCCCAGAGCTTGGCAATAAGGTTCTCTACTGAGGTGGCTGGACTTGGGGATGGGCAGAGGGTCCCAACGGCTCTCCTTCAAAGGCCAGGGTGCTTCTTCAGATCCCTGGGCCCAATCTCCCAGCTATGGAGTCAGACATCTCCCTTCAAATCTGCCTCCCAAGGCTCCCTAAAACAGAGCTCCCAGTAGTGGCCTCACTGGTGTTATGAAAATCTGCTAGAAGTCCGTGAGAGGTCCGGGCCTGGCCAGCAGCCACACTGGAGGTTCTCAACTTTTAGGGGGCATATCACCTCGGAGGTTCTCCAAGTGCTCAGAAAATGCAGACCACACCCCACCACACCCCCACCTCACCCCAAAGGGGAGAAGGGTTCTGGGGTGACACTTTACACCCAGTGGAAAGGGGCTCACAGAGAGGGGACCCCGTGAAGCTGCATGGTGTTAGCGTCCTGATGTTAACGGAGGGGGATTGAGGCAGGTGGAGGCACCCATCACCTGCTGAAGGGCAGAGCTGGGTTCAAGGCCAGAATACGGCCTCGTGTGAGCTGTGGGTGGGCAGCCACTTCAGGCCTCTAAAGCCACACCAGTCCTCTCCAAACGCCAGAGGGAAAAACAAAGTGTCCTTCAGAGCCCACTTTGGAAACGCTATGCCTACTCTGTCCCCAAGTGTGGAATCCGGCTCCCTCGCACCAAGAAGCCAGGAGTGAAAAGACTTCTTTACCTATAAGCCGCTGCTCTGTGACCTTGGTCAAGCAGCTTTGCCCTGTCAAGAGTCACAGTCTGACCTGCCCACAGCTAACAGGAAGGTGGGTGAGGGGCCCCCTTTGGGCTCTGCTGGGCTCTGGCTCCACTCGGGGAGATTCAGTATTAAACAACACTGGCTCCATTTATTTTTACGACCTTCCGGAGAGTTAAGAAAATCACTTTGAGGATCAGGGCACATTTTTGTATTTCATTTGCAACAATAAAACAAAAACAAAATAAAATCCGAAGGAAAAGGAGATGGGAGTCAGATTTGGCCGGGTCCATCTCTAACCCAATTTTTTTTCCCCTAACTGCAGAGTTACAAACTTGCGTTCTTCCTGTCTCCCATCACTCATGGCCCCCACGAAGAAGTGAGTCCTCAGGGGAGGGTGGCCTGTATCACTACTTTATTTCCAATGCCCACCGGGCTTGGTGCCCTTAAGTTTCTCATTCATCGTCACCCTCCTTCCTCCTGCAAACTCCCCAAGCTTACACACTTGGCAGATCCTGCTAGTCTCGAAGATTCGTGACTGTGCCTTAAAAATTGTGATGAGTAATCAGTTACTAGAGGTAAAATGTACTTCCTTGCTCCCCCACGACGGGGCCCAGCCCCACCCTCCAGAGCCCCTCAGATGGCCCGAGTCAGAGGGGCCCCAGCCCAGGGGTCTCTCCTAAGAGCAGTGTTTTGCCATCAGAGGATATAATTGAGGGTAGCGCCGGGCAGGGGCGGGAAGCCACACATATCAAAAGCTCCCATCTGTCTCGCCAGCCGGCTGACTCGGCTTCCTGTGCCCCAGCCTTCAGCCACGCAAATTATAGCGTGCACCCGGCTGCCTGCCTTCTGAGGAGGCCAGCTCTGCTGGGCTCCCAGAGGCCTCAGAGGAAGGGTGTGGACTCCCAGCCCAGCCAACTCCATTCATAATATTTACAGTAAAAGGGCCTCCCTGGCTGTTGGTTAATGTGCATCCAGCCTCATCCTGCAAGTCTGAATTTCAATCCATCCCATGGTGCAACGCCTAAGTCCCCACCATCACCCCCTCCCCACATAACTCAGCAGCTCCCTTCAGAAAGGGGGTTCACACACTTGCACACACAGGCCCCGCAGACCTGCACAGTTGTCACCTGCTCACCGACCTGCTCCCCTGGGGGGAGGATCCTGGCCACTTCCACGAAGACATGAAAAGGAGGGGAATATCCCACAACTCTCATCCACCCCTATCCCCACCTGCAGCGGGTCCTAAAATCGCCCCCAAATTCTGCAGGAAGATTCTCAACTGGGGGTCTGCAGCCACTCACAAATGTGAATCCAACAAAAAAAGAAGCTCCTCTTAAAACCACGAGAAAGCCCTGCATTTTCTTCTTGTTACAGACCACTTGTAAGTTTCGCTGGCTAACACCTTCAAGAATCTTAACAAACACAGATGCAGAATAAGCCAATTTTGTGAAAGGACACAACCCCCAGAGGTGCAGGGCAGTTCTTTGGTCTGATTCTGCATGTCTGGAGGCTCTGCCGGAGCTGCTTTTGCTGCGGTCCTCGATTTAATAAAGCCTGGGGGGCCCGCAGTGACCCTCCAGGCTCCCTGCAAGGTATTCCAGCCCCAGATGCTGGCCCTGCCCCCACCCCGTCCCCCACCCTCCTCCAGCTCAACTCTCAATATATATATATATATTTTTTCTAGAGGGTAGAGAAACCGTCCGAAGATGTGGAAAAATCCAGAGAGAAACAAAAGTCCTTTTCATCCCTCCCCTCCCCCAGCTCCCCTTGTTCCATAACAATTATGAAAACTGTTGGACGGGATGGCATTTTGAACGTTTACTGCATTCCGGCCAATAAATTCCAATGCTGGATCTGATGGAAAAGCCTTCCTCTCCGGCCAGCTCCCTGGCTCCCCGCCCCCCGCCCCCCCCCTACTCACTCCCAGCCCTCATTCTTTCTTTCTTTACAACCCGACAGCAGGGCCAGGCCAGGGCCGCACTGTACTTGCAGGGAAAAACAACAGTTCGACAGAGAGGAGAGAGTGGGCAGACAGGACAAGTTAATCATTACTTCTGTCTGCCCCGTAATCTAATCTCCCTGGCTTTGGCACACTCACTGCTCAGCCCTTTCACTCCCAAGCACCCAGGACACCTCCTAGGCCTGAGCCCCCACCCCGCACTCCTCGAAGGCCCTCCCACCCTTAGTCTCCAGTCCCCCCACCCTGGACCCTCCTTCTCAAAGCCCCCGAGGCTCTGTGCAGTGTGCCCCATATTTCAGGGGTCTCTGGGCCTGGCATAAATGTGGTTCTAGTCTGGCTTGGATGACTGCAGAGCCAGGCCACCCCTCCTCCTCCACTGCACCCCTCACTCCACCCCCAACCCTCCCCACCCCAGAACTCAGCCTCAAGCCCACCTGGTTGCCCCAAGTGATCTGTGATCCATCTATGCAGACACACAAGTCAGGATGGCCCTGCCTCCAAAAACCCAACACAGGATGACCACGTGCCCAGCAATTCCACTTCTGGGGGAAAAGGCTCGGCTTCTCCTAATCCTCTCCAGTTCACCCTGGAGTACAGAGGATTCCACGGTTGGGGGTGCTGGGGGGAAGGACCCCAGGAAATACCTGCAAATATTGGCATTTTTCTGGGGGAAATGATCCTTCTGCTTTCATTCATTCTTGAAAGAGTCTGCAAATGAAAAAAACCTGAAGAACAGCAATCTTTTTCTTCACCAAAGGAAGGGACCATTAGCTACCCACCACCTCAGCAGTAGGGGTCTCATTCTCACACACCTTCCAATCCAAGAACCAAAAATCACAGATCACAGGACGCCATTTGGTGCTGCAAGGGGCGTGGGGACCAGGTCCACTGGCTTATTTTGTAGAGGAAAAAACTAAGGTCAGGGCAAAAATGGCTCTGCAAAGGCCATGCAGCCAGCTGGTGGCTGTGCCTCCAACCTCAGCCCAGAGGAGGAACCCTGGAAGGTGGGCACTTTCCCTCCCACTGTAATCTCTCCAAACCCCTCCTGGGCATCTGACAAACACTGGGCTGGGGGATGAGGGAGGCTTCTGAATCTCTGCAAGCCCTCCAGTGCCAGGTCTCTTCCCCAGAAACACCCGAAGCGGGGCTGTGACTCTGATCCCACTGAGCTGGAGGTGGGGCCCATCTATTTCTAAGAACTGTCCTGTGCACCCAGATCACAGGAGGAATACCTCTCCTGCTTTTCCCTCCAGGTTACTGATTAATGAGGGGGAGGGGCCGCACTGGCTGCGAGGCTGCCCTGGGGCTGGCAAGGTCCCCAGGCACTTTCTGAGCAGAGCAGCTCTTTCTGGCCCTCTCGAGCCCCAGAAGCTCGCTGAGCCTACTGGAGGAGACCTGCCGACTTCAGCAGACCAACCGCAAGGTGGGAAAGGGCGACAGATATTTAAACTCCAGGTGGCAAAGGCAGATAGGCGAGCTTACTGACAGCATAGTCCTTTCTGGGCTTCGTCCTTTTTTGTTCCTGTTAACCCCATGTCAAAAAGTAAAAAAAAAAGAAAAAAAGCAACACAGAAATGAGTAAACACGAGAGCCACCAGTCCAGGCTTGGTGACCTGAGTCTAAAAGATAGAAACTCCCTATTTTGCAAGAGAGAAACTGGAGTTGAAATCCACCCTTCCCTTACTGTCCGAGAACAAACCCCAGGCCAAAACAGCTCTTCGGACTTGACACAGGAGCAAGAACGAATGAATGAAACCAGTGAACTCCCAAGAAGCCATCAGTCGGCCTCAGGGAACAGCCGGGGCAGGATGCAAGCAAACATGAAAGCCCTTGGTAACTAGGTGTTAAATTACCTCGGTGGAAACCCACCCGCAGGCGGGCCAGAGCCTCTCAAATCACCTGGGAACTCAAAAATGGACTTGACCATCAGATTTTAAATTAAAAACCAAGTGTTGCTTCCCGAGATGGCCTTCATGAGAATCAAGCCCACCAGAGTTAGAAAAGTCAAACTCCTGGGCTTTGGAAACGTCCCACCTCCCCTGTGGCTGTAAAGATATAAATGCTACCATTCCAGATGACCCCTGCCCCCACTGCGTGCTCAGCTGTGCTCCCAGGTACGCCCAGGGTCTGGACTACAACCCTACCTCCTGCTATTACGGGCTGTTATCTCACCATCAACAAGATGAGTGGGGAGCAGGGACAGACACAGGAACGGGGAGACAGACCTCTGTTTATCAACAAGCTTTTGCTTTATCTCGACTCTCAACAGACAACACGACCAAAGCACAGCCCCAGGCCCGCCCCTGCACCTCAGCTGTGTCTTACAACAACACCTCACCCCACAGCTCGGAAGCTGCCAAATTCTGTTCCAAGGACCCTCCACCTCACTGACCCACTAACACCTTCAGACGGACCGTAACCCTCTGCTGAGTCCAAGAACTACATTCTTTGTGCCGGCAGAGCCTGGCACACAGTAGGTGCTCAATAAATCACCACTAAGTGATTGTACCACAGGGACATGCTGACTTCTCCCAAAGCAGTTGGTCCCCCACTGACCACCCCCACCACCACCCCAGCTTAGAACTGGCAGGAGGCGGCCCGTGTGAACCCACCTATTTGGGAGGGTGCCTTCCAGGCAGGGGTCAGCCAGAAAGGCTGAGGCCTGGCCCCAGGCTCCCTGCACAGGCAGGAAGAGAGCCCCTGTCCTCAGCTCCTTGCCAGCTGCGGCTGATCCCGCGAGGTGTTTCCAAGCCAGGCGCCGGCCAGGCAACCTCTGTGGGCTCACCACCTGCCCACAGCCTTCTGCCTTGGCGTCCTGCTCGGTCGGGACAGGCTACCCTCACCGAGTGTTCCACAATGCTTTTACACACCCCTAGGGCCCTTGTTGTGTTATGAAAACAAAACAAAGCCCAATAAGGAAAAAAAAAAAAAGCTGGCGGGGAAAGGAGCAAGCCGGCCACATACAAACCTCTTTCTTCCTGGTATCCATCCTAAAGATGGCTCCTTGGCAGCCTGGGTCAGGGTCCTGTCCCATGTCCCGCCCCCGTCAGAGAACAATGACTGTCAAAGAGGGAACTTAGAAACTCAGAGATGAGTAAAATGACAACTGTTTTCACACCCGGCACAACCCCACCTTCTCCACTGCAGGGCTGCACAAGCCCTCTTTCCGGGGGAAGCTACTGGGTGACTGAGGGCCACGATACCCCCATGTCCCAGGGCAAAGCATAGCTCCCGGGCACAGCTGCACCAGGGGAACTGTTGTCTGCCACCTCTTTTCACCAGAACCCCAGCACTAGACACTCAGGAAGCTAAGGCAGGGACTCCCTGAGCAAAAGGAGGCTCAGAGCTTGTAAATAAAGACAGCCCCAGACTTCCAGGTGTCAGGCACCGTGGTCAAGGGAAGCCCACGCTGGGGTGAAACGGCTATGGGCATCAGTAGATTCCTACCTACCCCCTGCCCCCCAAAATATGTTTGTTTGTGTATGTGTTTTTTTTTTTGCAAGTTAAAACTGAGCTAATGACACAGGGTGGGGCTCAGCATCGAAGAAGACTGTGTAGCCAAACCAAAATTCGCTTCCAGCCAAGAGCTGCTCAGCCTCACCACTCGGGGAAGGAAGCCGAAAAAGTCATGAAAGATTCTTTAGTAAACCGGGAAATAAGGCTGCCGTTAACATTTCAACTGAAGGTGACCCTTCTGGTAAAAAAAAAAATTTTTTTTTAATAATAAAAATAACATAAAGTTCTCAAACAGCCTCTTTCTTAAATGGAAATGGCCTAAAAGTTCTCCAGAGAGTGGAAGGGAAAGAAGGGGCTAGGAAAGAAACAAAACAAAACAGAACCCGGCTGGCCTCCTCGCAGCCACTACCTTTCATGAACCACTTTTTTCTGGAGTTCTTCTCATAAAAGGAATGATGCAATTTCCTGTCTTGTCCCAATATTTCCTTTTCACTTCCAAGGTGAAAGTTATCACCCTGGTTTAAACAACTGCCCTAAACTCCATAGAAAGTTCCTATTTCCGTGCAGTGCCCCATCCCAGTCACAAAGAACTCCTCATCTTAGAATATAAACCACGATCACTGTCTACACCTCTAACTGAGTCGGCTTTAAGAAAAAGCCTCGTTTCTCTCTATGGCAGCTGCTGAATCTACAGTCCCAGCTGGCCCAGAAAGTGGGCTAGAGGTGCAGATCCCCACGGGGAGAAGTGGAAGGGGGCTGGGGGCAGTACCCCACCATGAGCCAATGTGTTTAGGTAGAGCGGCCGCCACCAAGGGAATGTTGCTTTCTTGGTGTGTTAGCCACTAAATTGAGAACTGTGCCTCAGCAGTTAATAATATCTTCCCGCTGAAAATAGCCCGGAGAGGAAGCCTGTCTGTGACAGTAGGCACACAGCCAGACTGGGCTAGCCATTCAGTGCTGAGCGAGAGAGACGGTTGGGCCAGTGGTGACCTCCCAGTGGTCACACTGTACAGTATCCTTTCGCAGGGCTCCTGCAAAGGCAGGGCTAGCACGAGTCACTAGCCTCCTCTGCAGCCCTACAGCCTCAGGGAAGACGGCACGTGGACCAGAGGCTCAGGCAGCAGGACCAGAGGAGGGGTCCAGATTGCCCAGCGGGAGCCAGGAGGACCCCAGGCTTTGGGAGACAGTCCCTGCAGGGCTGCTTACCAGACCCTGGGCTGCCCAGAGGAAAACAGTGTCCAGGGCAGACAGGGAAGAAGGGGACTTATTCCCCTGCTTAAAGGTCAGCCATGGAACATGAGCCACAGGGAACTTTCCTGTCTCTCCTTTCTGCCACCAGCATGGAAAAGGAAAGGCTGAAAAACCACAGAGACAGGCCCTTGATCAATCTCCCCCACCATGCGAGACCTCAGAGATGTTTTGGATATAAGTGTCTACCTCCAATAGCTCCCAGTGTTTTATCCTCCAGAGCCAGTGTTTCTCAGGCACTATCTAAATACCTGCATGTATTAAAAGCTACCGCAGGTCACTATTTTTTAAGATTGTGGCAAGATACACATCACATAACATTTACCATTAACAACACTGACAGCACCCGCAGAGCTGAGCAACATCATTAGCAAGTTCCAGAACACCTTCACCATCCTGAAAGGAAACCCTGTCTCAGGTCACTTTTACAATGTCCTTCACTACAGCAAAGCCAACAGGACGAAGGGGCAGAGTTAATACATCTTGTCAAATTCTTGCGGTTGTTTAGTTGCTAAATCAGGACCGACTCTTTGTGACCCTATGGAATGGAGCCTGCCAGACTCCTCTGTCCATGGGATTTTCCAGGCAAGAATACTAGAGTGGTTGCCATTTTCTTCTCCAGGGGTTCTTCCCGACCCAGTGATTGAGCCTACGTCTCCTGCATTGGCAGGCAGATCCTGTACCGCTGAGCCACCAGGGAAAGCCCCTAGAACCGAGCAAATGTCTTAGCTGAGAAGAGGCTCAACAAGCAAGACACTCGAATTCTTCACCACAGGAGCAGAGACAGAATCTGTGCACAGCCACCAAGAGGCCACCAGAGATACTGCCCCTGGGAACAGAGATCCTTTTACCCCCTACATCAGAGGCTCCCCAACTTGTCTGCACCTTGAAATCACCCCGGGAAGCCTCAAAAAACACTTGATGCTGGGATCGTGCCAGCAGACTGTGAGGTGAAAGATCCCAGGGGTCCTAACGTGCAGGCAGGTCTGGAGACCCCTGCTTGTGCCTTTTTTTTTTCTCCCACTGGGTTAAGACACCGGCTGTGATGGGAGCATCAATGCGAGCACTGTATACAGGAGCAGCGTCGCCGGACAGTAACAGCAGCAAGGAAGAAGCCCAGGGAGCCCACTGGATCATGAATCCTTTGACCTTTCTTCAGGTCCAGAGGCCGACAGCTGGGCTCTACTAAGGCAAAGCCTACCTGGGGAGGGGGGGGTTGGTGTCCCAGACTGTGGCCAAGAGATACACCAGAACCTGACCCTCACCTGACCCCCCCGCCCCCCCCCCCCCCCCCCCCCGCCACGGGCTGGCCAGGTTCTGTCTCGGTGACAGGATGCCTGAGGCAGCAGCCCATCTAGTCTGGCCGGCAGGGCAGCCCCAATTTGCTCCAGAGACTTTAAAGGCTGTCACCCTGCATTTGACTCCTGCCTGACTGCCTCATTCTCTCCAGGACAAAGGGAGTTTAACAGTGAGCCCTTCTCCAGGGCTGAGTGCATGACCTCAAGCCTTGCAGATGAGGCAGAGTCTCAGCTGCTGTCTGTGACTGGTCTTCACTGGGTGTGCACCAGGTGAGCTGGCCTGGGCCTGAGTCATCAGGTTGGCACCAGGAGACTTGTGGGTCCCCAGAGACCCAGACTGTCACTCCTCACAGTGGTGTGAAGGGAAGGGAGTGGGTAGATAAGGGGCTTGCTCACGGTCACATGGGCTGCTCCGTCTGACAACCCCCAAAGCCCATGCTCTTGGCCACGTAGATGAACTCAACCCACCCCCACCCCACTCCCCATGGCATTAGAGATGCCAGAGAAACCACAAGTTGCCTGTTTCCAGGCACAGCAAGGAGACATTAACACACACACACACACACATAGGCACCCAGGCCAATTTCCCAGTTTGCCATCACTGTTCCCAACCAGACAACAAACGCAGATGAATAACGTTCCTTAAAAACAGGATGGAACGCTCTTGCCTAAGCTACTTGGTTTGGGCCCAAGTTGACGGTGGACGGAGCCAGGACCACGGTTTCATATTATCCAGGTGCTCTTGAAGACTCTCCTCTGAGGCTCTCAGAGACGCCAGCAGGCATCAAAGAAGAGGAAAGAATCGTTCCTGGAATGGATGCCGGCCTAAGGGCACTCCCATCACCCAGAACTAGAAGCGATACATGGATCTGAAGACCTTGGCAAAGGAGCAGGCCTCCCCTGGGCTGATAGAACCATGTCTCCAATGAGCATGGTTTTGCACAGGCAAGAGAGGGTTCGCTCAGCCCCCTCCCCCAGACACATCTGTACTAGGTCTCCACTGCCTTCCACCTCCCTCCTCCAAGTCAAAGTTGATCAGTCGCGTCGGACTCTTTGCAACCCCATGGACTATACAGTCCACGGGTTTTTCCAGGCCAGAATACTGGAGTGGGTAGCCTTTTCCTTCTCCAGGGGAATCTTCCCAACCCAGGGATCGAACCCAGGTCTCCCACACTGCGGGCGGATTCTTTACCAGCTGAGCCACAAGGGAAGCCCAAGAATACTGGAGTGGGTAGCCTACCCCTTCTCTAGCGGATCTTCCCGACCCAGGAATCAAACCAGGAGTGTTCTCCATTGCAGGCAGATTCTTTACCAACTGAGCTATCCGGGAAGCCCTCCTCAAAAGTGGCACCGTTTCTGAAGTTTTGCTTGCTTGCTAAGTTGTTTCAGTCGTGTCCGACTCTCTGTGACCCCATGGGTTGTAGCCTGCCAGGCTCCTCTGTCCATGGGATTTTCCAAGCAAGAATACTGGAGTGGGTTGCCACTTCCTCCTCCAAGGATCAAACCAGCATCTCTTAACACCTCTTGCATTGGCAGGTGGGTTCTTTTACCACAAGTGCCACCTGGGAAGCCCCATTCTGAAGTTTAAATGACTGATGAACGACGCTGGCCTCTAATCCCTGCCCTTCACCAGGGAGGCCCAACCAGCTTCAGACATCAATATATGATGGGTCTGCAGCTGAACAACCTAGAGCTCACAACTGAGGCGGTACTCCTTCAACACCCCCACCTCCCCGCCCCAAATCTGGACAGCAGACAAGCTGAATGAAAGCTCCCCCACTCCCCCAAACTGCAGATGGAGGCTGCAAAGATGACAGTTTCAAATGCATGCTCTCAATTACCAGTGATACAGAGAAAGCTCTGCAAGTAAATCCTTTCCATTTCCACCACCAAGCTGAACCCAGAAGCTTCCCATCGATGTCAGACCTCTCCAAGGTGGGGACGCCTGGTCCAGGATGCATGCCAACAACAGGATTTGTTCTACACGTCTTTCAAGAAGTACCACACCTACGATCACGATTCAGAACCAGTCCATAAACACTCCCTGGGCCCCAAGCACACATCCTCAAGGAGGAGCTGTCTGTCGTTCACCGACGCCCGAGTGAGAGGGACCCAGGCCTACTCAGAGCCTGCCCACGGGCATCTGCCCACTCATGTGTGTGTGCACGGGATTGTCTATCTGTATGTCTGCAGCCCGCACACACGCGTGCACGCACGCGTGCACACACACACACACACACACACACACACACACACACACAACCAGCACCGAGCAATCCATCTGTCTCGAAGAGCCGGCTGTCAGAAATGAAAGTACAATCTCCTGGAACCGAGTCACAGCCTTCTAAAAATGTGTGCCGTTTTCCCAGACTGAGGAAACTTGCAGGGGTGGGGTCTGTTTCGCCGAGTCCCAGAGGCTCGGGCCTGTGTCTCACCGGCCAGCCCCGAGCTGCGAGGCTGGAATTCCAACCTGCAGCCAGCGGGCCGGCTCCCAGCGCGCCTGCCCGCCCACTCCCCTTCCTCGCAGGAAAGGGAAGGGCCAGCCTTGGAGTCACCCCGGCATCTCAGGAGGGGCGTGCCTTCAAGCACACCCCCACCCCCACCTCTGAGGCACCACGTTTTCACACCACTGTTTTTTCTTTCCCTTCTTCCCCTGCCAAGAGAATCAAGCCCTGGCTCCCGCTGCCGACCTTCCTCCCACCCTAAACTGAGCCCCATTCATTAAGCCCGCTCTCAGCCAGGGCAGGACAGGAAGGAAAACAGCAGACGGGGGCCTGTGAAAGAGACACTCAGAGAGGTGATTTCCAGGGGGAGGTGGGGGCAGGGGTGTGTGGGCGCTTTCCCTGCTCCCACCTTGATGCCCACTTGGCCTGGCCCTCAGCACGGCAGGCACACCCCCTCCAGCCTTCTTTCTTCCCCTACCCAGCCCTGCCTCATTCAGCCAGTGCACGGCCCCCTCAACTGGCCTCATCCTGGCCACCCCCACCCCCACCACCCCCCATGGAAAGATCAACTTCTTTGAAAGGAGGAGGTTTGGGCATACTCCATTTGCAAAACCCGCCACCTTGGACCTGGGCCACCACAGTCATCTTTTGCCGGGGGGCGTTGGGGGGGCGGTGGCACGGCTTTCTCACTGCAGAGATGGGAGCCCTGGGTTTTCTCAGTGCCCATCGCCTCCCCTCCAGATACCCCCAAACCACTGGCAACAACCCAAGAAACAGTTTCTTCAATTTCCCCCCATAGCACATTATTAATAAACTGCTCCAACTCTGAACGGAAAGAAGAAAGAGCTCAAACTTTGAAGCCTTGGGAATTAGTAAATCAAGAGCTAAAATTCAAAACAAATGCTCTTTCATGTGAAGCCCCCCCCCAATCACTTTTTTTTTTTTCTTTTTGCAGTTCCCTTGAACCATGCTACCCTTCAGAGACAAGCACTCCTTCCTAGCAGCTCCTCATTTATTGAAATGGCCGCAGTTACTATGGGGGCTGGAGGCTGGGGGGTTCATGATTGCTTTACCCCCAGTTTCTTTCCAGGACTAGAAAAACTCTTGGAAGCCCACCCATCTCAGAAGGGGCTACACTGTCACACTGTTTGGCTCTGGGGCCGGGAAAGGAGGCTGGTGGCCCAGGCTGGTCGTCACTTCCTCCAGAAGAGGAGACAGACAAGATGTTATCAAGAAAACAAACCTTCCGAAAAGCCCCCTTTCAAAAGCTACCACTTCCCTTGCTTACTTCATGTGGTTCGGAGGGGCTGGGACTCCTGCACATTCAGGATTTAAAAAATAAAACCGTCTAACAACATCCTGAGTGCACGATTTCACCCAGACCCTTTCTTCCTCCTTGGCCTTTCTTTCCGGAACCCTCTCAGCTTTAGAAAGCAGAAGAGACACAACTCACACATTCCTGTATGTTCTTTCCTCCTCCACCGCCACGGTCCACGATCATCCTCACGCCCCCTAGCCCCCTGCCCTCTCTGGGTTCCTCTTTTTTTCCTGCTCAGCTCTCATTAGGAGCTTTGAGTAAACAATACCCTCTGTCTCAGATAACAGCCAGAGTATATACTGTGCTGAAATCAAAACAAACAAGGGTCTCCCTGAAGACATTCTCGGCAAGATCAATTCCTGCAGCGGGAACTGGCTGGGAGGAACAAGACTGAGTGGCACTTGACCAGTCAGAAGTCCCCTCTCAGAAGCCTTTACAGCTTCCACCTGCGCTGCCACGATCCTACCCACACGAATGTCCCAAAGGCAAATGCCCAGAGCTCTACTGGGTCTTCTCTTTTCTCCCCTAGGTTACTTCCCCTCTTGTTTTAGCTAGTTGTTAGAAAATCCTGTGATGGCATGCATACTGGGGTGGGAAAAGCAGGTGGAAACAGGACGTCTTTAGAACAAAATGGAAATGTCTCCCACTTACATTGGTAATGAGCATCTCCAAGTTTATCACTCTCTTCTCCCGTCTCTCAGCGACAAGGATGCTCAGGCTATCCAGTGCCCCTCACCCAATTCCATAACCCTCTAGCTGGGGCAAATTTCAGGCCCCTCGCTCACACCTGTGGGCCCTGAGGGACACCTTCCCCGCTGGCTCAGTGTCAGCGCCTGCTATCTGCAGTGACCCATCTATCCATCCCCAACACACACTGTAGACTCTGGCCGGAAGCTCGACCGGGAGGCAGGATGGGCAGAGAAGCACCGAGGTCATCTTCTCTAAAGTCCCATCCTACACCCAGGATCTGTCTTCTACAAGCTTCCAAAAGGTGGATCCCTTCCCTTCAAGGCACCTGATGCACTGAGAGAAAGAGAAGAGCTTAAACCCAAGAACTAAGAACACCAGAGGCACCAAGCGAAGCCCCTCCAGCCAGGAGCTGCTTAACAACAACTGAGAAACACAGCCCACACCCAGGTGGCCCCCATTTCCACATCTATGCGGTGGGCCTAGAATCTCGAGCTGAAGGGCAACGCGAGTCAGCGCAGATACGTCCAGTTTAATGCACATAAAAGCGTGGATTAACTCCAGACCAGCTGGGGTGGCAGAAGGCCACCTCCGGTCCTCCAAAATCTCTGGTCATTTCAGAAGGCCTTGGAATCCCCGGGAAAATAAGAGAAAAGCGTCTCACCTGAAAGCCCCCCAGGGGCCAGATAATTCGTTCCCCCTGTTTCAGCGGAGGAAGGCACAGCATCTGGACAGTCTGCTGTGGATTTGAGAAGGAGAGAGAAATAAATACACAAATAAATAAATAAGTACACCAAGATTAATTTTTAAGCACATTCTAAGCAGCATTAAAGAGAAACCACACATTCCAAACAGCTGACTCCCAGCCGCGATGCTGATTATTAATGCGCTGCTCAGGCTTTGCTACCCATCATGAGACAGACCACAGCACCTTGTCACCCGTCTGGGCTCCGGACAGCCAGTTAATCATTCGTCAAGTCAGACTCGATCACAGACTGCTGGAATTTTTTTCTTTTATTGCAAGTCCCCCATTGAGGAAACCAGGTAGTTCCCAAGGTCAAACAAAGGAGGCCCAGGTTCTCTCCCAGCCACCTTTCTCGGGGCAAGATCAAGGGCATGGCCTCTCTGCTTGGATCCAGTGGCCCTCGCCACCACTCTCACCTGTTTACAGACAGACTTCCCAGTTCTTTAAGAAGAAACGGGCGTTGGGCTGAAGGGACTGTGTTTCCCTTTCTAATAGAGGCAAAGTGCAAGAAAATCTCAAGAACAACTCAAAGAATCTTATTCATGTACGCACCTGGGTGAAGCCCCCTCAAGTCAAGAGAACAGAGAACATTCTCAGTAAGGCTCCCAGCCCCTTCCAGACCTAATCCAAAAACTCCCCATGTGTGGAAACCTTCCCGGGCAACCCCAGACCTGCAAGGCTCCCTGCCCTCTGTCCCTATAAAAATCTTTCTGGCACGCGGCACTTGCGGAGTTGCCTTCCACTGTCTTTCCTGCTCTTTTACCTTCAGATCCTGTCTGCCTGAACTAGTCTATAACCTCTTCAATGTCTTTGCCACCCTCAGGTGCTCAAGACAGTGACCTAAATGTTAATGAGGATAATGACGATTCCAGCTGAGAAATAGACTCCACAACCTCCCTCCAAGCAATTAAAACAAAAAATAATGGCTACGAACCACAACTAATTAGTCCCATGAAACAAAAACACACAAGACCCCATAAGTGTATCGGGCATCACTGCCAATGCCCAACTTAGGAAATCCACAGAGAAAGGCCAGCTCAGGAAAGGAGTGTCCTGGCTCCAAAGCAGTCACACCAGATCAGATGGTGCAAATCCCAGACCTTCCTTCTCCAGGTCACTAGCAGGATGTCCATGGAGTGTGCATTACCAGTTTCCCACTGGAACCGCTTAGCCAAGACGGCAAATAGGAAGCCAAGGCGAAGAGGTGCCCAGAGGCAAGGAGCCATGGAGCTCTCTAGGGACCTAGCAGCTGTCTCCATTCCCTGGGTAAAAAGGGGCTGGGGCTGGGCTTGCCCCCCTCCCACCCCACCCCAAGTCTCAGGTTCTCTCTCTAATCCCGCTCTTGCATTCTCTCTCAGATTGGAAAAACAACTTTCCAAGAATTCTTCTCCATAGGGGAAAGGCGGGCCGAAGAGTGGCAGCATCAGGCAGGGGGAGACAGAAAAGACCATGCGGGTAATCGCATCCTATCAGGGTAAAGTTTAATTCTGAACAGGAATATACAGTGTTACAGGATACACTTAATCAAATGGAAAACAATAGGGGCAGGCAGGAAATGGAGTTGCTGGTTAAAGAGTGTATACCCTGCACTTTCCAAACTATTCCGATGGCCTTCACCCTGATGGACAGACAGGCAAGACACCCCCACATTTAAACATGATGATTTTGGCCAGCCCCCACTGCCCCCAGCTCTGGCTGGCTGAATCCCAGGGGCAAGGTGTGTTTCAAAGGAAGGGCCCGGCATCTCAGGGTAGAGCTGGGACCGAGACCAGGGCTGTCAGCTGGTCTCAGATCAAAGGTAAGCCAGCTCCACACCGGCAACTACAAGCGTTTCTATGAAATGGTGCTCTGCCCTTCGTGCAGCGCCTTTGATCTCAGGAGGGATTTACAAACATTAATTAGGTCTCCCTACCACCTCTATGAAGGAGCAAGGTATACCTGTTTGACGTGCACCTAGGTAAACTGAGGCGTCACTGAGTAGCCCAAGGGGCCACCCGGTGAGCTGGGCCCTACCCAAGGGTTCAGCCCTCTCCTCCCCAACAGGCCTCACTCTCTTCCCTGCAGGTAGTTGAGCTGAGACAGTCTTCAGCATCATCTAGGTCCTGCCAGGCTAGTAAAGGGCCAAGAGGCCACACCTCCGTCTCTCACCCACAAAAAAAAAAGAGCTTCGCTGCGATAGCTCTCCCAAGTCAGGGTGTCAGCTTCTGCTGTGTCACCTGCTCCCCAGAAGTGCTGGGTTCTGTGGGAGACTCATTTCCCTCTCCCAGCAGCAAGAGAGCCCTTGAAGACGCGTGCCTGGAATGAGCTGCTCCAAGGGATACAAGGTGACAAAGCTGGGTATCCCCTCTTCTCTCAAAGAATGGTTTCCCAACAGCCAGCATTGTCTTGTCAACTTAGTTCTGAGCTTCCTTCAGTACCATCTGGCACAGAGGAGTCCCCCCGCCCACCACTATACCCTAAGCTCTGCCCCAACCCACAGCCCTGGTTACAGAAGGACAAACTGGTGCATCAGAATCATCACTGCATTTTAGGCAGGCACATCATCAGGCCTGTAGAATGACTGAACGAATGAACAAACCAATAAATGAGTGAATGAATGCATCATCTAACTGCTTCAACCATTTCTAGATTTAAAAACAGGCCTGGAAAAAAAGAGTGGCCTGAGTTGAAAAAATAAGTGCAGAGCAAAGTCTCAGACTTCTCAGCTAGGCTTTGGAGGCCTGATCTGCCAAGAGGCACTGGTCACTGGGGTCCCTGGCCTAAGCAAGGAACATATACCCAGCAACATCAGCCCCCCTCCCATCCCAAGACATTCTTCAAATAGTTCAGACCTTCAGATACAGAGAAAACAGGAAGCAGAGCCCACACAGCATCCCCATTCCATAAACTGGGATCTCATTCTAATAACCTGCTCTTACCCCTGGTATAAGGGTGACACCTTGCTCCTTCCTTCAGCCATGGCGAGCGCCCCTTCTCAGAAGATCCTGCTGACTTCGAACCACCTAGCAATCAGGTCTACCAAAGCCAGGCCATTCCAGAGGCCGCAGTAGAGCGGCCTGAACCATAGCAAAATGGAACTCCCAACTTTTAGCCCTGGCATTCCCTCAAAGGCTTCCCTGGTGGCCCACTCCATAAAGAGTTCGCTTACGATGCAGGAGACCCAGGTTCGATCCCTGTGTCAGGAAGATCCCCTGGAGAAGGAATTGGCAACCCACTCCAGTATGCTTGCCTGGGAAATCCCATGGACAGAGGAGCCTGGTGGGCTACAGTCCATGAGTTGGACATGACTTAATGACTAAACCACAACCACCAGTTCCTCCAAAGGCTGCAGGGGGACCAGGCCCCAGCCCCTCCCCACCGCCTCTGCCCATGCTGGAGACTCTGCAGAAGAGATTCCCTTAGTTGTGCAACTGGTTAAGATTTTAATAACGTTCCACTGTAAACCTTATGGCTGCTTCTCACCTAGTAACCCAAGGACAAAAATTCAACCTGGACTCGGAAATTTTACAGTGAGAGCAGCTGATCTAAATTCCCCAGCCAAATACTCTCCGCAACGTACAAGGCAAAGAGAAACCTGGGGCAGCATCTCAGATGTGTGTCTGACCTCAGTGCCCCTGGCCACAGCAGCCAACAAAGCCAGCCCTGGCTGTCCTCCAGCGTGTCAGGAGACATGGGGGCTTCACCTATTAGCACCCTCATGTCCTTACAGCAGGACGGTACTTTTCATTCCTTTTTTTTTTTTAATTTCAGGGTTTTCTGGGTTTGGGGGAGGGGGCTACTTTTTTGTTTGTTTTTGTTGTTGTTGTTTTGCTTTTACACAAACATTCTGGGTGAGTAACCAGCTGTCTGAGTTTCCGACTGGCAGGTTAATCACTTCCTATTGGCTGGTCTGGAGAACTTTTCTCCCCCTTGGAATGGCGCATTCCTGTCTTTGTGGCTTCTCTGTTTACACACATTCTGCTACCTAATGTCAACACTTGCTAATGAATAAATATATCACTCCATTCGCTGAAAATGAGGTCCTGGCCTGAGATGGTGACTGCTTGAATCCGGTGGACGGATCTGTCCCACTATCTCTCCAGGAAACCCAACAAAACGTGGGCCTTCTTTCCTATGGTTATAGGAAGTTTCTCTCGGAACAGTTCCTCCAGTCGTCTTTAACCCTGGGGCCAAGATGACTGGCCTCTCTCTCTTTTAAGGAAAACCTCCACATTTGAAGACTACAAAGGAAAAACAAAAAGCAGGAGAGAGAGGGCCCCTTGGAGAACTAAGCTCATAAAAGAATTCTTGAGCCTTGATGCCAAAAACCCAGTCAAGTTACATTCTTGGAGAAAACAGACCTTGGTAATCTCAGTTAACGTTTGTTACAAATACAGAGCTGGTTTATCTCCTCATTAATGACCATTTATCTGGTGTTTTGTAAATCGAAAGCAAAATATCATATGCTTCGCAGGCCACTTATTAGACAGGCACCAGGCAAGCAGCAACGCCTTCCGACTGGAGGGAGTGTGGAGTCAGGGAGGGCTGGCTGGAGACCACGGGCTTCTCTTACACCATTCATTAAAGTATTTAATTTAGGACAACGCCCCAGCAAAACTTTTAATTAGTGGGGGGAAAGGCCCAACAGCCAAAACTCATGAGGCGGAAGGACCTGTAGAATTCCAAGAGGGAAATGGGGCCCAACCCTTCATTTCTCCTTCTCCCAGAACCCTGGCAAAGTAAGACCATCACAGTTACAACTCAGACTTGCAGGCACAGGAACCTCCCCCCTGTAAGAAGCGGCTCCAGGAAACAAGGGCCCATCGGAGCTGCCTCCCAGCTCTGCGGTTCCTCCTCCCTTCTCCCCTGCACTGCCAGCCAGGAGCTGAATGCAGACAAATGCAACAGGGCTGGTGCCAGCCTCAAGTGGGGCTTCTGCCCTGGCTGAATGCCACCCAGTGACAAAGCGACAGGCAGGCAGAGCTATGCTAAACACTCTTAAGGCCCCCACTAGGAATTCTGAGAAAATTAGGAGGGGGGGAGGCGGCTGTTGCCTTTACTCCTTAAATTTTCTATTCTCTTGCCCCAAACCGAGGTCATCTCTACACTTTTCTAAACAAAGTCTTCCTTCCCATCAGGCTCTCCAATCTCCCCACTGATACTTCTGGCACTCACATAGTCTCCCACGTTTTCCATCACCCTGTCCCATTTGGCTCCCTAGACCTGCATGGACCAGAGTCTATGCGCCGAGTTGAATCAGCTTGGGTTATGGAGTGCAAATACAAGAAAAGGAACAAAATGGAAAGCATACCTAAGAAACATCTTTGCAAAAAGAAAGATATATTTGTATACACACACACACACACACATTACCTCCAGCTCCAGTCACAACAAAAAAAGAAAAAGAAAAAAAAAAATCCACTAAATTGCCAACAGAGGAAACCTATAACCACCTCAGGGCAAGTCCAAAGTCTCCCGAAGCCTGCCTAGACACACAAATCCGCGTTCTACAGCCTCCATTTCTAACTTAAGACAGGAAGGATATTTTTAAAATCAGCTACTCACCAGTTGGTTTGAGAAAATCCATCGGGTATCTGGAGTAAGGAGGAGGGGGAGACTCTGGAATTAAAAAAGAAAGAGAAAATAAAGGCTGAGCCCTGAGAGAGAGATAGAAACTTATGATAACAGAGGCATTCTTTTAGCCCAACTGTTTGTCTTAGCTGTGGGGGTTGGAGGCAGGGCCGCGAGGCGGTGATTGCCTTGATATTTAGCTGTCAGATAAACAAAAGAGGCCGCCTGGCGCCAGCCTCGGCGCGGCGCTCCTCCACGTCTGCGGCCGCCGCCGCCGCGCTCGGCCGGCCCGGCTGCAAACCGCCGGCTCGGCCGCCGCACGTCGCAGTTCACGGGGCGGGGGGCGACGAAGCCCCCCGCCTCACTTCGCGTCCCAGAACTTCAGACCCTGCTCCCTCCGCCCCCCGCCCCGCCCCGTCCCCCCGGGGCGCAGTTCATCTCCGCCACCGCCGCTGCGCCCCGCACCCGCGCGGGGATCACGGGCTTCCCCCTTGCCCAGCTCCCTCGGAAGGTGCACCCCAAGGGCGCTGGGGAACTTGGATCGGTGGGCGCCCGAGGTGCACCCCGCCTCCGCACAAAGAGGCAGAGAAAAGGGATGCAATGGAGAAGGCTGGGAGCATAAAGGAGAAGGGCCCCGGGGTCTCAACGGAGGAGCCCGGGGCCCAACTCAGTAGTCTGGGGGCAAACCATCCGACGGTCGGTTACACTGCTCTCTCTCCTGCGCTGAAGAAAGTAGGGGACACCCAACTTCCCCTGACTGCCTGTTCTCTCTCACCCCGGGCTGGCGGAGCTGGGAGCAGGTACACAGCTCGGCCTCCTATCCTGCTCTCTCTGCCTCAAAACCCAAATCTGCGCCGGCCAGGGCAGGCTTCCTGGCCCCTTGCGCCCGACGTGACGCTCCCCCTTCCTTCCTAAAGGGGAGCCTTCCTCTCCAGCCTTTACTACCGCTTCTCCGAGCCTTCCTTGGCGGGCTTGGATCGAATCCAAATCGGCCACACACCTCAACGCCGCTCTCCGTGCGGGGGAGGCGTGACTCCCCCCCCCCACACACACTTCTCTCTGCACCCCCTGGGCTGATCCGGAAATAACCCCATGTCTGCAGAATATGGGCATGAATGAGTAGGGCCCAGGGGCCACCCCCCCGCCCTTGGGGCCGCCGAGGAGAGAAAACTGGAAGGGAACCCCGAGGGAATGCCTTTCCAGTTTCTCCGGGTCCCTTCTCTACCTTCGTCCCCCAAATCTCCTCCCAGGAGGAAATGTACACACACCCCTCCGGCGAGGTGGCTGCACTAACCCACAGCCCAATCGGGCTTTTCTTCCCCCCACCCGAGTGCCGGGGGGAAGGGGGGGCCCGGGCGGGTGGGCGGGGATCAACTTCTTACCTAGTTCGCAGAGCCGGCTAAGGTGATGGGGGTTGCAGCACACCAGCTCGGGGTTGATCTTCCCGTAAGATTCACAGCAACACAGCCTCTTGACTTCCGAGGAATGCCTGAGATCCGGCCACCTGAACACTTTGCACAGCAGGAGGGGGAGCGAGTAGGTGGAGGGCGGCTGCGCCGGCTGTGAGCCGGCGGGCGCCCCCAGGCCCAGCCTGCAGTCCAAGCGGCCGGGCAGCAAGAGGCACGCGGTGCGCGTACCGCCGCGGGACTCCACGGCCTGGAGCAGCAGCTCCAGCTGCCGTTCCTTCAGTTTCTTGAGCACCGAGTGCGTGAGCGCTTTCAGATCCGCCTCGCCACCCCCGGCCGCGCCGGCGCCCGCGGCTGGGGGGTGGGGATGGTGGTGACCTTTGGCACCTCGCACCGCCTTGCCCAGGCAGCAGACAGCCCTGCCTGCGCCGCCGCCGCCGGCCCCATGCGCCCGGCCGTCCGTCGCCCCTTCTCCCCGCAGCTCGCCTCCTCCTCCGCCTCCCCCCGCGCCCTCCTCCTCGTCCTCGCCGCCGGGCGCACGGCTCCTCCAGAGACGCCGGACGAGCGCAGATCGTTTGGTCCTGAACATGCGGGGCGAGGAGGCGAGGAGAAAAGTCGTTGGCCGGCTAAGGAGCGAACATGACCTCCGCACACCATGAAGAAGTCGGGCGCCGAGTTGGGGCAGCAGGCGCAGGCGACAGCAGCAGCAGCAGGGGCCCTGGCAGGAGCGGCGGCGGCCCGAGGGGCGCTCCGTGGCATGCGCCAGTCTCCCGGAGGCCGGAGCGCGCGCGGGGGCCCGGGGGCGCCCGCCGGGGCTCGGGGGCCTGCGCTCCGGCTGCCCCACCCCGCGCGGCCCGCGCCGTGCGCCGCTCTCGGGCCCCGGCGCACCCCGGAGGAACGCGGCCGCCGCTTCCCTGGGGGCGGCGAAGCCTACCCGGGTCGGCGCCTCCCCAAAAAGAGGCCCCCCCGCAGTGGCTCCCGAGTGTCGGGCTCGCCAGCCTCGGCTGCCTACATGGAAGATCCGCGGCGGCAAAAAACGAAAGGCGTTCGGCAGGGCTGCTGGAGGGAGGAAAAAGCCTCTTTCCCCCTTGCTAAGCAACTTAATTTGGGGGTGGGGAGAAGCAATTAAAAAAAAAAAAGCAGGCACGCGATTTATTTTTTTCCTCTATATCCTTAGTAACCGGATCTCCTTGAATTCCGTGCACACGAAGACTCGGGGGAGGGGGCTGAGTGGACTTCACCCCACATGAGCTGTCTGGCGAAATAAGGAGGATCTCAAAATCTAAGAATCAAACATGCAAAGCCCCAAATGAAAAACACCACCTCCTCGCACCCCGGAGGTCTGGGGGCGTCCGGCTGGAGCTGGGGTTTAAAAAAAGAAAATGTTTACAAAGTAGAACGAGACGTTTCAAGGGTGGAAAAAAAACGTATCCACGAGTTACATCCCCCTTTTTTCCTTGCAGAGCCCCGCTGGTCTTCCTCTCCTTTTCTTCTGCCAAGAAAAAAAAAATCCTATATATATATTTTTTAATCCACAGAAAGCTTTGGCTAGGCTGCTTCAATCCTTCGCATCTGGGTGGTTTAGGGGAGTCTCTGGCCTTTCCTCTTGCGCTCCCGGGGGCCCCGGTCGTCGGCGGGGACTTCCTTGGGGCTGGCGGGGGCGCAAGGGCAGAAGATGCTGCGGCGGCGGCGGCTGCGCCCCGCGGGGCTGACAGCGCGGGGGAGGGCGGCGCGGCGGCCGCGGCGGGCCCCTGGCGGGCGGCGCGCTCTCGCCCTCTGCTCTCTAGCGCGGGGGCCACCGGCGCCCCCTCCCCGGGTTGCGGCTGGCCGCTGGGGCTCCCCGTAAAAGGCTGCTCGCCCCGACTCGGCTGCGGCGACTGGAGGCCCCGGTTGTCCCTCACGCCGCCTTCTCCGAGAGACTCTCCTCGTCGCGGCCGGGAGCCTCCTTGTCCCCCCGTCCGCCCTCTCCTGGCACTCGGGTCCTTCTGCCGCCGCCCGGGGTTTGCCGCGCCGCACTCAGGGGCTCCTGGGCCGGGCGCTCGGCAGCTCGGCGCCGGCGGGCTGGCTCTCGTCTCGGGCAGCTCTCTCCGGCGCGGCGAGCGGACCGAGCACGGCGCCCGGCTGGCTCGGCTGGCGCGGCTCGGGGACAGGCTCCTCCGTGCGCGGAGCAGGCGAGCGAGTGTGCCCGGGGCTCGCCGCCTCCCGCAAGGCCTCCCGCCCCCGCCCCCTTCCCTCCCCCTTCCTCCCCTTCCCTCCCCCGCCCCCCAGCCGCCGCCGCCTCCTCCCCGCCCCCCCCCCCCCCCCCGGGCCCTCTGCTCTGCTGGTTCCACTGCGCAGTGGCGCGCCCGGCTCCGGCCTCGTCACGTGGCCGTCTAGACACCCTGTCGCTTTAAAAAAAAAAAAAGCGATTGTGTTTCGCAAACAACAGATCGGGTTTCTAAAAGCTATTTCTCCCCCCCACCCCCACCCCCACCCCCCCCCCCCCGCTCACCAAATCCCCGCCACCGCCACCCGCCCGGGTCTGCAGAGGGGGGACCGATATGGGGCGGGAGCAGGGGTGGATAAAGGTGGGGAGCAGAGAAGCTCCCGGGGTCGACGGAGACCTGGCGGAATCAGAGGAGAAATGGGAAGACCCAAGAGCACCGATCGGGCACCGCCGGCGAGTTTTGGAGCGAAGCGAGCGGGCCGGTGGCCGGATTTAGACCCAGCCCGCGGAGCCTCGCGGGGGCTGTCCCGCGCGCGCTCGCCCTAACGCTTCATTCATTCGTTTTGTTTTAAAGGCCCTGGCGACGGATCCCCTGGCCGCCGCGCGGGAGGGAAGGGGGAGGAGAGCGCTGTCTCCGCGTAAAAGACATTTACACCGGACTGGACCGAGGCCCTGGGAAGTGCGCGCTGGAGGGAACAGCCGGCCCGCCAGGGCGGGGAGGCGGCGCGAATGTGACCTCAGCGGCGGCCGCGCGCTCCCTCCCGCCCTCTCCCGCTCGGGGCTCGGGTTTCTAGGACTGCCTGGAGAAGTGTGTCTTGTGCAAAGCTCTGGAATGCATTTGGCTGCCTGACGAGTTGCGAGGGGCAGCATCTTGGCGGGAGGTGGCGGGGGTGTGTGTGGGGGTGCTCGCCCGCCCGCCGCGGGCAGGTTTCCTCCGGAGCCCGGAAGACCTCCGCCACTCGGCCTCCCGGCGCGGGAAGGTTACCTTCCGAGGAGACCTGTATGCATATGCATGCGGGGCCTGTTTCTTCCCCTCCTCGGCCCCGTAGCTTTCTGTGGCGCTTAGAGTCAGTGAGTTTATCCCCTTACCCCAGGCTATAGAGAAAGCGTAGACCCACCTGGCCGACTGGTGCATAGACACGCTAAGGCGTTGATGGGGCAAAGCACCAGATAGCGTTTACTTCGTGAAAGCTGTTGATGCTGAGAAGCGTCATGATTTAAATATATAAGCGTTAGTATCGACGAGGCCACTAGTTGGCATGGTGGTCTAACCTCACATCTTATTCAATGAAATAATAAATATATTTTTTTAAGTCATTTAGAATTGTGAGGTCAGGATGACAATCAAACTCACTGGGGATTTTAATGACTTTTTTTTTTTAATGAATCTTTTAAAAAAGGTGAAATGAACTGTTTTCATTTTCTCAGCTAAATTATGCCCCTTTTAAAGGAAAAGGCACCAAAAAAGGGAAAACGTAATAAAAGGAAAAGGCACCGATGAACCTCAACTCAGCCCCTTCCCTTCCAGCAACTTAAAAGCCATCTACATGCTATAGATGCTTAATAACTATTTAGGAACCAACAGATTTGGATAGATAGGTATTTCCACCTTCTCCCCCTACCCCAACCCACCAAGAGCACCTTTGGAGATATATTATGTGATAATATAATATTATATAATATATAAGGGAGAAAATCATTATCATCTCTAAGCAAGGGGCCCTGAAGCTCATTGACCTAGAAGAGCCAGAAATGCCAAGCAGGGCAGAAAGGTGTACAACAGGGCAGCAGCTGGGATTCTAAACATTTACTTTGTAAGCCACATAGCTGCAATTGTATAAGATCATAGTTTAGTTACAGTTAAAAATAGTACTGGGCTTCCCTGGTGGTCCAGTGGCTAAGACTCCATGCCTCAATGCAGGGGGCCTACGATCGATCCCTACCCAGGGAACTGGATCCAACATGCCTCAACTAAGAGTTTGCTTGCCAGGATTCAAAGATCCCACGTGCAGGATCTAACACCCAGTGCATAAATATTTTTTTTAAAATATATTGCTTATTGAAAAGGGCATTGAAACCTGTGTATTTGTGTGAAACTTTCTGAACAAGCAACCTACAAAGATAGCAGCCGAGAAAGCCCAGGAAAAAATGGGTTATCCCACCATCATAGGCAAAAGAGGTAGAAATGGGATTTTGGAGGTATCTGAGAAATGATACACTCACCTCAGAAAGGCTTAGAAAGAATGCCAAACTAGAAGTCAGAAAACCTGATTCCTGCCTGGGACTCTGCCATGTGTGCGTGCTCAGTCGTGCCTGACTCTTTGTGACCCCATGGATTGCAGCCCGCCAGGTTCCTCTGTCCATGGGATTTCCCAAGCAAGAATACTGGAGTAGCTTGCCATTTCCTCCTCCAGGGGATCTTCCTGTCCCAGGGATCGAACCCACATCTCCTGGTCTCCTGCACTGGCAGGTGGATTCTTTACCACTGAACTCCCTGGGAAGCCCCTGGGTCTCTGCCATTCACTGGTTAAATAACTTGCACTAGAGGTGATCCTCGAATTAGAAGAGCACTTGGCAAGATTTAAAAAGGTTTCTGGGTAAGTTTCCTGCCCTGTCAGGGTCCCATTCCCACTCTCTGCTCTGGGCATTGCTAGAAGATGTTCACTTTCCTAGCGAGGCTAGGCCAGGCTGCAAAGTGACAAGAAGGACTTAAATAAGCAGTGAAAGCAAAAGGCATAATTCTGCTTAAGCTTCTTGGCTAAATAGAGAACCTGATGGTTCTGGGAGATGTGGCCAGTGGTGCTTACACTCTGGGATGTGAGGCTGGAGCACACACAGGGCAGGTAGATTTAGTGGGTGTTTCAGGAGTTGAATCTGACGTCACAACTTGTCTGGGAGGAACATGCATATACTTGCAAAGATATGTTCCCATATAGTGTAATTGTGGGTGCTTTAATTCAGGCGTCACTCCTGTCTTCCCCTCTGTGCATGGCTTTCCTCTTCCATTTTACTGCCCTAGGTAGACAGTGGGTGGGTTGCTGGGCAAGTACCTGCAGTGGCTGGTGCTGCTTTATAGCTCCTTGGCATCCCCTGAATCAGTTAACATCCCAAGCTTTCCTGAGAGCCAGCCCCACCCTGTTCACATTCTTATCCCTTTCCTTTCCAAGAAAGAAGCTGGACTGTAGAGGAACTCCTGACTGGCTAGTGTGCCTAGAAAGGGAGTTCCTTTCCTTTTCTTTCCATGGGCACAAATGAAACCAACAAGCACCCAGTTTCAAACTATTCTAATCCTTAAAAAAAAAAAGTTTAGGAGTTCACCAAACTATTGTGAATGAGTTTGATTCTAATCACTTGCTGGCAAGGAATATGGAATAAAATGTTTCATTTGCAGTTGTTTATTTCCTGTTGTGGCTTCTATTTTCATCTTTTAGTCACTTTGGTGATAGTAATCAAACCCTAATCATGGTGCGGCCACAAGTCACAGAGACCAAAATAACTTGCAGCCGAGTTATGACAAACAAGGATGGAGTCAGCTAAAGACCTGGCTACTTAATCACTGGCCCCTGGCACCCAAAGGACTGTGGGGGCCGCCATTTGACTAACCCCGCCATTTGACCGACCACTGGCTGAGCATCTAGAGGAGAGAGGAAGCTGGAGGGAAATTGCTCCAAGGCCGGTGGTCTTGAGCAGTCAGGGCCCCAGGGTGCGAGAGGAAGGAGGGCAGTGGAGCATATACAGGAAGTGGAGGAGAATCAGGTGAACTGTCCACAACTGCCAGGGGGGAAACTGACATGAAAGAGAAAGAGGAGAACAGAAAAAGAGAACTGGCAAACCCTCTACAGCTGCAAGCGGCTAAGCAATCACTAAAATAAATAAATAAAAACCTCGGCTCGGGGAAGGCAGGATTCCTCCTCTCAGGACTTTTCTCCTGTTCAGTGGTTCTTGGAAAAGAAAGGTCGAGAGAGGCCCCAAAGGGCAGGTGGGTGTGTTGGTGTTGGGGCCAAGGACCAAGGCAGGGATGAGGATTTTTCCTTGCAGAAGCCAAAAAAGAAACAATTAAAGGGAAAAAAAAAAAAGAAAAAAAAAGTGTTGAAAAAATATGGACATTTCTTATGCAACTGTCCCCTGAAAAATGTGTGCACCCTCAACCATCCTGAACTGGCAACAATACAACTGGAAGTGATGGCTCATGAAAGAAAGACAGCGTGAGTGAGGCTGATGTGACGATCAGCACTTCCTGGCTTACCTTAGGAGAAGGAGAAGGTAAGTGAATGAAATGCATCCAACTCACAGTCAAATAAAGATGCTATAAGTCCTGACTCATCAAACATGCTTGTGTTACAGGCATGCTGTCAACTGATCCATAACATTTGCCAGGTGACTCTCCAGGGCTCTCGGCGAGGTCTTGGGGGCCAGAGGGGGAGGGGCAGGGTGAAATGAATGTTCTTATGAAGGAGTCGAGAGAAACATCCAGGAAAAGCAAAGACCTAGGACAACAGAGACATTCAAATATATAGTCACAGATTCCTCCAGGGATGGCTGAAGAAAACGGCTGGGAGGAAAACTTAATTGCATGTAACTTTCTGTACCTTTTCAACTTTGCACCTTGTGAATGTGCCATTGATTCAAAAATATACTAATTTGAAGGTTTACTCTTTTTTTTTTTAAATCCATGTCTGCTTTTCTCATTTCCTGAAATTTGCTATTCTGATGTCCTTGTAGAAAAGGACGACAAGTTGGCGAGGTCCCATGTGGAAGTGAGGCTGCAGACAGCGTCTCTGTCTGTGGGGCAGTTCCTACAGGAAGGCTGATGACAACAGAGGCCAGTGTGTCATCCCAGACAGCAAGGGCGGAGGCTGCCTTGTCATGACCCTGGCAAGAGTCGGTGAGGAAACACACCAGTCCTAATCGAAAGTCATTCTAGATATCAGTGAGGTGCAAGTCCTAAACGGGGAGAACAGTCTCACAAACACTGGCGTCCCGATCACAGAGGCGCAGGAAGGAGGAGCCTGCCCCATCTGAGAAGAGGAGAGTGGCACCTCTTGGAAACAGAAAGGGGTTCTTGTGATTCTCGATCCATTTCACCAGCACTGGTTCAAGAGGTGGTGCCACGTCCCAGGCACGACCTCTGAGACACAGAAAGGTGTATTAAACAGCCTCTGCCCTCAAGAAGGGTGTAATTTAAGAGAGGGCTAGAAATAGGAAAATAGCCTTCAAGAATGGAGTGAGGAGAGAGAAAAAAAAGAATGCCGCAAGAACAGTGCGAGGAAGAATGGAGGCCCCAGGCTTCGCTGCTGGCTCAGTGGTAAAGAATCCACCTGCCAATGCAGGAGACATGGGTCTGATCCCTGATTGGGGAAGATCCCACATGCTGTGGAGCAACTAGTCCTCTGCGCAGCAACCATGGAGCCTATGTTCTGGAGCCGGGAACCCCAACTACTGAAGCCCTCGCGCCTGGACCCTGCAGCAAGAAAAGGTACCACAGTGAGCAGCCTGCACACCGCAGCTAGAGAAAGCAGCCCCTACTCGCTGCAACTGGAGAAAGCCTGTGTGGAGTAATGAAGACCCCGCACAGCCAAAAAGAAAAAGAATGGAGGCCCCTGACCAGGAGAACAGAAAATCAAGGGATTTATTCTGTCGGGGAGGGGGGCAGGGGTTGTGTCTCAGAAATTTTCCTAAAGGTATAAATATTTGGGTGAGTTGACCGTCAGGCAGAGGTGCGCGTGAGATGAATGACTATTCAAAAGGAAAGCATGATACAGAAACAACTGGTTTGAGATAAGTCTACTATCTACTTTGAGATAAGTCTTCAAAACTCAAGCCGAGCTTGTCACTTTGAGTCTATAACTTCATTTATAAACACTCCTAAGCCTCGAGGGAGTCAGAGATGGAGGTGTGGCCCCTGCAAGGGATGTTCAGGGAGCTCACCTTCCTCAGAGTGAAGCTTTTCCTTGTAGAAAGAATTTGCAGGCATAACACGACATCATCTATAACTACAGAAAAGTTTCTTCTCAAATAACGGGGAAAATCACCATGATCTCCACTCCTCAAACCAACAGTCAGGCTTCACTTGAAGCAAACTGCTTCATGTCAGGAGACAATGCCAGTAGTTAACACAAGGAGAAGGGAAGTGCCTCCAGCATGAAGCTGGCCTGTGATGGCTCAGTAATGGACCTGCTTAGATAATGGCTTCAAATGCCAACAATGAAAAATTAGGATTCGCCATTGCAATATAGACAGAGAGACATACAATTTGGCTGATTTCCACGGGCAGTAAAAAAAATTGATTTTAAAGACAGCAAAACAAGAAAATAAATGTTGAGCTTTGCTCAGAGGCACCCCAGGAGCCCTGCTGATATTCCTCATTATCCAGGCTGCATTTGAACTTCAAGACACCAACATATGGACTTCAAGCTCCTGGTCATATTGGGCTATCAAATTAGCCTTCACTCTTTTCTGATTCCTCCCCCTATTTTTATCTTTCCCATTCCCCTAAGTCATTAAAGGATGACTTTGGAGCTACATTCTGCGTAGTAAGTGCCAGATAGCTTCATAGCGACGAGACATCCTGTTAATGGTGAATCAGAACTGGGCAGCCTGCAGAAGGGGTGATGTTTTGTCTGTAGTAGAGCGGAGAGTCATAGGTGACCACACACGCTGCTCCTGGCACATCCTGGGACCCACCAAAGAAGCCCAGCCCCATGAGTGATGGCCAAGGCATTTCCACTGTGAGGACCCAGGGGAGTAGACAGGACCCTCAGCCCAGTTTTCGGATCAAATAGATTCTTCTGCCATTACTAGCCTCAAGGCTTTAGGAAAGCTGTTTCCGTCGTCTGTCTGCCTTCCTCATACAACAAACACTGAATTAACAACGTCTTGTGTATGCCAGACCCGGTGAGAGGCTCCAGGAACAAAGCCTTCACCCCGGGGGTTGCTGGGACTCAGCGCAGGCACGCCGGACACGCCGCCAGCACAAGTGCTATGTAAACTAGCTGGTATACAGATGCTAATCGTCATGATTATCATGGATTTGGCTGCGGGAGCCACCCAATAAGCTAATTTTGCCTAACCTTCCAAGTCTAGGAAATGAATTTTTGCTGGGATAAGTGTCCCGAGTGGTAGGGTATTGAAAAAGGAAGCCACTCTTTCTAGTGTATGGGACTTTTTGTGGGTTTTACTAGGATCAGTTGAGATACTGTCAAAGGAACACGGCCAGCATCAGAGTTTAAAAGCCAACTAGTAAGGCTGGGACATCTTTTTCTTAGAATGAAAGAGGGGTACTGAGAACACGATCTAGTGTTCCTAGTTCTTTGCTAGTATTACTCTGAATCATATTTTCTTATGTCCTAGAAATAATTTTGCTGCTGATGGTGACAAGCGAGGAGGAAGGTGACAGGGGGAAGGAGCTACCCAGTGAAGTCTCCATCCCACCTTTCTCCATAAACATTTATTTTGCAGGCTTTCAAAGTCTGTGGAATACGATGTTATTCAGCATTGCTCACATCTAGTAGACCCATAAAGAAAAATTGCAGTAACATTCAGTGAGAGCTAGAAGGGATTTTAAAGTCGTCCTCAGCAGTTCAGGCCTCAGAACCTGTGATCTGTGGTCAAGTTTCCATAACGCCATATATTTTCTCAAATGCTAAATTATTAGATAATTTTGCTATTTTTGTTTTATTGATTTTTTAAATATGTAATACATGCACAGTGCTACACAGCTTAAAGAGGACAAAAGGGCAGGAAGAGAAAAGTAAAGCTCCACTCAGGCCACTGACTTCTCTCTCAGGAGACGGCCCCATCACAGCCAAACAGAGAAGGTGAGTCAAGTGAAAAGACTGGCCTCTGCTTTGAACTTCAGCCCACAGCCACCTGCCTTTTTGACACCTCCCCTTGGATGGCTCAAAGGCACCTTGAACTCGTTATGTTCCAAACAGGGCATATCTCAGTATCTTCCTCCCAGAACCTACTTCTCCAGCTCTCCACCCTCAGAAAGCTTGCCCAGGGATGTCCCTGGTGGTCCAGTGTTTAAGACTCTGCACTTCCAATGCAGGGGGGCGTGGGTTCGATTCCTGGTTGGGGAACTGAGATCCCATATGCTGCACAGTGCAGCCAAAAAATAAGTAAAAAGAGAGCTTGCCTATCTCCATCCAGTGGTGGGAATCAGAAGACCAGCCCAGACAGCAACCTCCTTCCTCATCCCGCATCCAAACCAGGCTCAGCATCAGTAAAAGCCCACTCAGTTTTACCTTTGAGATGCTTCTCAGTCTGTCTGCTCTTCTGCAGGTCCCCTCACCACAGCCAGCAGGACGCAGGCCATCAGCATCTCCCTGGGGACCACTGCCCACAGTACTTTGCTCACTTGTGGATCTGGCTCACTGAGACCCGCCAAGCCCCTTCTGCTGAGGCTGCTCTCGGTGCTGGCCTGACTGCACCACCACCCAGCAGTCTTGCTACAGCCCTCGGAACAAGGTCAGCCCTTCTGTGACCTGTAAGCCCTGAGTGGTCACCTCGGGACCTTCCTTCCGCCCCCAGGGACTGGGCACGTGCTGTCTCTCAGCCTGGGATGCTCCGCTCTATGTTTGAGTTAGGTCACCCCACCCCCATTATTATGTACTCTCACAGCCTCAGGCATCTCTTTAGGGTAGCATTTACTACACTGGAAATCTCAGCTTTAATTCCAAGTCCTTGCTTCAAGTTTGTCTCCCCACCTACCCAGGGTTTTCCAGGTGACGCCAGTGGTAAAGAACCCGCCTGCCAATGCAGGCTAGACAGAAGAGACTCAGATTCCATCCTGGGTCAGGAAGATCCCCTGGAGGAGGGCACGGCAACCTGCTCCAGTATTCTTGGCTGGAGAATCTCGTGGACAGAGGAGCTTGGCGGGCTACAGTCCATAGGGTCACACAGAGCCAGACATGACTGAAGCAACTTAGCAGGCATGCCCACCTACCCAGATGACTCCCTGAGGGCAGAAGCCCCGTATTCCAGCACACCAAACACTGGCAAGGAGCAAGCACTCAGCGAATACTGGCTGAACAGAAGACTGACCCATAAAGAGAGAGTAAATCATTTCATTTTTAAATTTTTGGTTGCATTGAGTCTTCCTTGCTTTGCACGGGCTTTCGCTAGTTGCGGCGGACAGTTGCGGTGTGCTGGCTTCTCTTGTTGTGGAGCACGGGCTCTAGAGGGGCAGACTCTGCAGCTGGGGCTCACCGGCTTAGTTGCTCTGTAGTTGGGGCTCACTGGCTTAGTTGCCCCACAGAAGGTGGAATCTTCTTGGACCAGGGATGGAATTTGTGTCCTCTGCATAAACAGGCAGATTTTTAACCGCTTTCCCAGCAAGGAAGTCTGTAAACCATTTCTTTTGAGATACTGTCCTTCCTAGTTCGAGGAATCAACATGCCCTATCTTTTTATGAAAGGCGATGATAATAGACAGTGTTTACTTAAAGACTTATTTAGAAAAATTAAATGTTGACAATTGAAGGGAGGGTCTCTCGATGCAAAACCCTAAAGCTGACAAACTACTGCTTAAAGTCCAAGGATAGGATCTCAGAGCCGGAAATCCTGGAGGATCTAAACACCTTCCTGAAGAATAAGTTGCCCTAAAGTCAAGGGGGGCATAGTAAATCTCTCAGTTACTTCCAATTCTGTGTCCCTCTTTCCCTCCCTTTCCTGTCTGAGGCTCATTACATGCATTTTCTCAGCCGGAGTTCCATGAAGATGGAGAGAAGATCCCCTAAGACCGTGTACCTGGTTAGTAACACCTTCAGGTCCAGAACTCACCTATCCCTCCATCGACATGTCGCTACACCCGGCAGTGTGTAGCTGTCCCAGCTGTCTAAAATGCGCAGGTAAGAAAACAAACAGAAAGAAGCAGTCTGGCTCTTCTCGGCTGGCTGACCCTGGCTGTTTGCACACAGTTGGTGCTCGATGAGTAAATGAGTGAATGAATGAAGGCATGAATGACTGGTCACTCTGACTTTCTTCTGGGACTCATCGTCTGAACCCTGCAGTCACAGGATCATGTTTCCCAGTCTCCCAGAGCCCTGTCACCAGCTATACGGTGGGCTGGGTGAACAAGGACCACTCCTTGGCTCTCCTTCATACCAACTATGGACCAAGCATCGCTCAGGCACATGGTCTCTCCCATGGGGAGTTTGCACTCTAGGGGGAGACAGAGAAGAACTAAGTAAACACACACACACACACAAATATGATTTCACATAGTTACAAGAGCTTTGGAAAACATAAAGTAGAGTGAGGGACTAGGGCTGGTATGGGCTGAGAATGGCTGTTTCAGGTCTGTGATCAGGGAAGACCTGTCTGGAGAGGAGAAAAAATCAGGTAAGACCCTTCCAGGAAAGGGAGGGAGCCAGGGCCTGGAACCTGAGACAGGTGAGCTGGCAAGTTACAGGAACATCTGGGAGGCCAGCCTGGCTGGCATGGTGACAGCAGGGCAGAGTGATCAGAACTGCGGAGAAGAGCTGCTCGGCAGGGGGTGGGGTGGGGTTGATCATGTAGAGCCCCCGAGGTGTTCATGCTTGTTAAGTGAATATGCCAGCAAACACAGGATAATAGACACAATCACAGTTTCAGGGGAAGCACACAGCACCCAGCACAGGAGCCAGAAATGCCATGTTCAAATATCAACTCTGTTACCATTAGCAGTGTCACCTAAGACCTTGATTTCCCTATGGATAAATGGGGATAATAATGACACTCACCAGTGCAGAGTTGTCTTGAGATTAAATGAGATGATAAAATATACAGTGGAATATTCTGCTGTGCTGTGCTTAGTCACTCAGTCATGTCCGACTCTTTGTGACCCTATGAACTGTAGCCCGCCAGGCTCCTGGATCCACGGGAGTTCTCTAGGCAAGAATACTGGAGTGGGTTGTCATGCCCTCCGCCAGGGGATCTTGCCAACCCGGGGATCAAAGTCATATTTCCCACACTGCAAGCAGATTCTTCACCATCTGAGTCACCAGGGAAGCCCACAGTGGAATATTACTCAGTCATAAAAAGAATGAAATAATGCCATTTGTAGCAACATGAACGGACTTGGAGGACATTTTACCAAATGAAGTGATTCACACAGAGAAAGACAAGCATGATATTGGTTATGTGTGCTCTAAAAATGATACGAATGAACTGATTTATAAAACAGAAGCACTCACAGACTTAGAGAACAGACTGTGGCTACCAAAGTGGTAGGGGGAATAAATTGCAAAGTTGGGATTAACATAGACACACTACAATATATAAAATAGACAGTCAGCAAGGACCAACTGTATAGCCCGGGCAACTCTACCCAGTAGTCTGTAATAACCCATAAGGGAAAGGAATCTGAAAAATGATTTATATGTATATACTTATAACTGAATCACTTTTCTGTACACCTGAAACCAACACAACGTTGTAAATCAACTATACTCCAAAATAAAATAAAAACTAAAAAATAAGATGATGTACATCAAAGAATATTGTGGGGATGAGTCTATAGAATTGTGATTTAAGAAGAAACTGCAATCAGTCGTTTCTGAACCCAGCATAGAACAATTCCGTGGTACCTCATGCATTGGAGAAGGAAATGGCAACCCACTCCTGTGTTCTTGCCTGGAGAATCCTAGGGGTGGGGGAGCCTGGTGTGCTGCCGTCTCTGGGGTCGCACAGAGTCGGACACGACTGAAGCGACTTAGCAGCAGCAGCAGCAGCAGCAGCAAGGCCTAAAAGTGTCCATTTATACAGGCTGGTTGACCAGTAAACCTTCCATTTGTGGAATTGCTGCTGAAAGCATTTGTGTATTAAGTTTGTTATTATGTCATAGAAATATGTGTGTGTGTGTGTGTGTATACACGTTAGTGTGTGTGCTCACTCTTGTCTGATTCTGCGACTGCAAGGACACTAAGCTGCCAGGCTCCTCTGTCCATGGGTTTTTTTCAGGCAAGAATACTGGAGTGGGTTGCCATTTCCTCCTCCAGGGGGTTTTCCTGACCCAGGGATTGAACCTGCATCTTCTGAGTCTCCCACATTGGCAGGCAGGTTCACACACACACACACACACACACACACGGCTCATGTCCATTCCTCTTATTCTCCTTGATTAACAGGAATATATGAAGAACAATTTGCTGATGAAGATGCTGAGGAAGCTCTCTGATACCAAAATCATCTAAAATGGATCATTTGTCTAAAACTGCACAAACTCACAAATTTACTTCTGAAAAAACTAAAGAAAAGCCACCCAAAGAAGCCAAGGAAAGCAAAAACAAGCTCACTGGTAAACACCCCAGGGTCCTAAACCATGAGTTGGGTGCTTGCATTCCCAGATGAGCCCCAAGTTCCATGCAGGTGCTTTTGCATCTAACAGATCTGAAGCCAAGAGAGGGTGGTCACAGGCACTGGGTGGGGTTAGAGGTCCGCGTCTCCCTTACGGTCCCCCCAGGATGAGGAAGGAGGCCTTCCCCTGGCACGTCAGCCATCTGGGCCACAGCCCTCCCCGAGTGGCTCCTCAACGACCCAGGCCTCTGCCTCACTCATTCCCAGCCCAGCTGTCCCCTCTCCCGGACCCTGGGCTTCAGGGAACGCCAGCTCTGCCTTCTGGGAGCCACTGTGGGCTCAGACCAGGGGAGAGGCTCCAACAAAGGCCTGTGTGCCCAGAACTGCTGATCCAAATGGACTCCTGCTGCTTCTCTGCCAAGCCAGAGATGCTCAATAGGCACTTCATCCCCTCAGAATGCCAGAGGAGGGGGCACACCATTCCATTTTTCACCTGTCCCCCCATACCCCTCAAATCATACTTGTCCTTTACCCAGCCAGCTGTCTCCCCAGATCTCCCACTGGCTTGAGACAGACATAGAAGTAGAGGACTCTTTGCAACCCTATGGACCATACCCCACAGGCTCCGCTATCCATGGGATTCTCCAGGCAAGAATACTGGAGTGGGTTACCATGCCCTCCTCCAGGGAATCTTCCCGATCCAAGGATCGAACCTGAGTCTGTTACGCCTCCTGCATTGGCAGGCAGGTTCTTTACCACTAGCACCACCTGGAGGGGCAGGATATATCCCACCCAGCTAGACAAATACAGGTCCCAGGAGGCTCTGAACAAATGTTGAGTTTCCTTCCTCCTTCTCTCCAAGTGATAGACAGGGGCCCCCAGGGAGTGTTTTCATCTTCCAAGAGAACATGCTCCATTAGTCCAGAACGTCACTGTCCTCTCTGCCTCCAGTTTTCTAGGCTAACACTCGATCCCTCATGGAGTATTCTTGACACTTTAAAGGCTCTGGCCAGCATGAACGCCACTGTGGCTGCATGCTTTAATTAATATTTATTGAGTGTCCCTATTAGGTGCCTGGCAAGCACAGTGTGTTGTGTGCGGCAAAAATATCTATTCCTTTTCCTCTCCAAGAAAAGTACATTCCTGGACAACCCAAGAATGTTGACATGCCAAGGAAAGGAGAAACATGCTCTCGCAACAGCAAGAGTGAGCTGGAAAGGCGCGAGAGCACAGAGGCAGCACACAGTAGTCAGGAAATGGGAGTTGAGTCCTGGGGTCCCAACCTGGGCTGCGCAAGTTCCAGCAGGTAGCGACACTCCTCTGAATCTGCGTCTGCACAAATATGATCAACAGTATCACTCTGCCTGCCTCCTGGGGCTGAGGATGCTATAGACACCAGATGAGATCATGTAAGCGACGCCCTTTGAAAAGTTTCATGTGCCATACAAATGCCAGATATTTCCTCCCAAATAAAGTCTTTGGTGCCTTTCTTGATAGACACAAAAAATTGAATGAGGTTTGAAACAGTGGAACTCTGGGAGGTCAAAATCTGACAAGTGCCATAGGGCATGCGTTTAGAGTTTGAGGCTCTGATCCAAATTGCAGACAAGCTCCTTTACTCTTTGATAAATACTAAATACATTCATCTTCAGCTATATGTATGTATATGTGTATAACACACAGATACACTAGGAAGGTGCGTAGGAAGGACCACACTTTGAGGGTCCTTTGGCAATAACTTGCGGCTGCATATCTGCAAGTACAGAAAAGCTTATGCAAACATGATATGAATAATTAGATTATGGTGGCCTGGAGAATTCCATGGACTGCATAGCCCATGGGGTCACAAAGAGTCGGACACAACTGAGCGCCTTTCACTGTTTCACTTCATGGCTATGATATGGCTTCCCGGTGGCACAGTGGTAAAGAATCTGCCTGCTAGTGTAGGAGATGCGAGAGATGCAGGTTTGATCCCTGGGTTTGGAAGATCCCCTGGAGTAGGAAATGGCAACCCACTCCAATAGTCTTGCTTGGAAAATCCCATGGACAGAGGAGCCCAGGGGCCTACAGTCTATGGGTCTGCAAAGAGTAGAACATGCCTGAGCATGCACCTTTACATTTGCCTTTTTTTAACTATGATACACTGTCACCTGTGCAAACTTTAGAATTTTAATTTTATGCATTCCTGGCATAAACTGGTGTGATCTTTCTGGCCAGCAGTAGAGAGTTTGACCAAGAGCCTTAAAAATATTTCTGTGGATAAACAAAATGTGGTATGGAATACCATAATGAAATACAATGGAATATTATTCAGCCTTGAAAAGGAAGGAAATTCTGACATATACTACAACATGGATGAAACTTGAGGACATGCTAAGTGAGATAAACTGTCACAAAAGGACAAACACTGTATGATTTCACGTGCATGAGGTACCTAGAGTAGTCAAATTCATAGAGACAGAAAGAACAGAGGCTGTAACAGGCTCAGGGGGCAGCAGGAATGAGGAGTTAGTGTTTAATGGGTATAGAGTTTTAATTCTGCAAGATGAAAAAAGTTCTGGAGGTGGATGGTGGCGATGGTCCCACAACGATGTGAACACACTTAATGCCACTAAACATGTAAGTACATGTAAAAATAGTTTAAATGGTAAATTTTAGGTAACGTATATTTTACCACAAGTTTTAAAAAGTGTTTCCATTTCTGACCCAGTAATCCATCTAAGAATGTATTCAAAGGACATAATAAGAGAAGAGGGCAAAGATGTTTGTATAAGGGTGTTGACTTAAGTCTTATTTTGGAACAACTGGAGACAGTCCAAGGGTGAAATAATAGCAGAATGAGCAAACAGATTATAAAATATCTGTGTTAGGAAACACCATGCCGCCAATAAAAAGCTTGCTTTTGAAGAATATGTAATGACATGGCAAAATATTCATGAGAAACAGGACTCAAAATCATCTGCCCAAAGTGATCGCAATCTTGGAATACGATACCACCAAATGAAAAAGGAAGAAGGTCATAAGGAATCAAACTGTTGGTTACCTCTGGGTGGTAGGGATTATAGGCACATTTTTATGTTCTTCTGCATCTTTCCTAATGTTCCTTGATGAGTACGTATTAATTACTTTTATATTTCAGAAAAATGGTGATTCAATATTAAAAGGACTATAGAGCTTGCAGACGTGTCTCTAGATCCCTTATGGATCCGGGTATGCTCAGGCAGAGAGTGGCACACGCAGTGTTTCATAGGGGAGACTTCCAAAAAGCTCTCCTGGAAGATGAATCAGGTCTGTAATGTACATTGTCTACAAAATACTCACGGTGCAGTGGAGACACTTGCGATAAACATCTGTGATTATGTAACTGTGGTGAAAAATACTTTATTGCTTTGGGGTATCAGTAGCAGTTTTGTTGAAATTTGGGGGATTATACAAAGCAGTTGCCTAAAGATGATATGTTAGAAATACGAAACATAAGGTCAAATGTATATTTCATATTTGAAAAGGATGTTGTTGACAAGTATGATTCACATGAGTTTAGCTAAAATGTCCAAAATATAATCTTCATTATATGTTAAATAGAAGTATTGGAAGTTGATAACCTAAAGGACAAAATATAATGGAAGAAAAGCTCCCATTTTCAATGCAAACAAACCAACCAAATAAACAAACAAAAAATACTTAGGGAAAGCATTCCACAAATAATACATGATCTAAAGGAAGGCATTTTTCAAACACTAAAGAAGACCTGCCTGAATGAAAACATACACCCTGTTCTTGGATAGGAAGGCAGTGTTAAAAGATGTCAATCCTTTTCAGATTAACGTATAATTTAACTTAATCCCAATAGAAATGTCAATAGGGTTTAAGCTAAAGATGTGCAGGGGAACTGGCCAATAAAACTAAGAGCAAAGTTCAAATGAAAAGCAAATGCTAGGTAAAATTTGAAAAAGAAGAGGGATCGGGACTAGCCCAAATAAATATTAAAAAGATACTATAAGGCTTTAGTAATTAAAACAGGTTTTTACTGACACATGCCTAAATAGATCCATGCAACAGAATGGAGAAGTCAGAAAGCAGTTTAAATATATTTCTTTTCAAAGAATCTACTTATGGCTTTGATAAGTTTTTATATTATATGTTTGTTTTCTATTCTGTTAATTTCTGGGTTCTGAGTTCTGTTGTCCTTTTTCTCTTTGGACTTCAGATGTGCTTCTTTCCCCCTAACTGAATTAGATATTTAGATCACTGATTTTTCAGCCTTCCTTCTTTTATAACACATGCATAAAAACTATACATTTCTTTCAGTATAATTTTAGCTACAGGCTATAAGCTTTGATGTATTTTCATTGTCATTTAGTTAAAAATATTTTCTACTTTCCGTTTGACCCATAGTTTATTTTAGAAATGTGTTGCCTAGTTTCCAAACATTTGGGGGACTTTCTAGCTCCGTTTTTGCAACTTAATTTCATAGCAGTCAGAGAACATTCTCTGGATTATTTCAAATATATATATGGGGTTTAGTTAAACATAAAGGCAGTACTTCAAATCACTTGAAAGAAAATGAATGTCCAATAAATAACATTGGGACAATTCAATGGGGACATGGAAAACAAAAAAGCACCAGTTATTCACTTCACGTAATAAAGGAAATTCCAGATGGATCAAAGATTTCAACATAAAAACTAAAGCCGTAATATTAGAAAAATACAAGAGGAAACTCTAAAAATTTCAGAGTAAGGAAAAGTCTTCTAAATCTAACCTTAAAAGATTGATACATTTATTCAACATAAAAATACTCAAATCTTTGCTGGCCCAAACTGCCATGAACTCATTCTTACAGGTGAGAGGGTATGTTCTGGGAGGGATATGAGCAGAAGTACCGGTAGAGTTTAGGACTCGGCAAGTTTCATGGCCAATAACCAGGTGTTGAATGGTAAGATTTCTATAGATAGAGAGGAAGTGTGGCAGGTTATTTCAGATCCTGGGAAGTAAGGACAGGCAAGCACTTCACCATGTTAGCAAAGCATTTGCTTCAGTCTTCAAGGCAGACTCCTCTCATTCAGTGCAGTACATTGTCCAGGACTCTAATCAGATGTGTGGGTCATAGGTGATAAAACACCTTTCATACTGAGCACTCTGGGGTTCCATCCAGATCCACCACGTAGCCCTGTGACTGTGAGCACATCACTAAATCCCACTGGGTACCATCTCCTCAGCTGTCAAAACAGACAGCATACATATATATACCTATGGCTGATTCACACTGCTGTTTGGCAGAAAAGTGAAAGTCCCTCAGCCGTGTCCAACTTTTGTGACCCCATGGACTATACAGTCCATGGAATTCTCCAGGCCAGAATACTGGAGTGGGTAGCCTTTCCCTCCTCCAGGGGATCTTCCCAACTCAGGGATCAAACCCAGGCCTCTTGCATTGCAGGCTGAGCCACAAGGGAAGCCTGATGTTTGTCAGAAACCAACACAATTCTGTAAAGCAATTATCCTTCAATTAAAATATAAAAACTGTATGGCATGAGAAGTAGCGATTAGAAGCACGAACTTGGGACTCTCCTGGTGGTCCAGTGGCTAAGACTCTGCGCTCCCAAAGCAGTGGGCGGGGGGTTCTGTCCCTGGTCAGGGAACTAGATCCCATATGCAACAACAAAGATCGAAGATCCTGAGTGTGCAGTCAAATAAATAAATAAATTAGAAGCACAAACTCTGGAATCAAATTCAGTTCAGTTCAGTTCAGTCACTCAGTTGTGTCCAACTCTCTGCGACCCCGTGAATCGCAGCACGCCAGGCCTCCCTGTCCATCACCAACTCCCGGAGTTCACTCAGACTCACATCCATCAAGTTGGTGATGCCATCTAGCTATCTCATCCTCTGTCGTCCCCTTTTCCTCCTGCCCCCAATCCCTCCCAGCATCAGAGTCTTTTCCAATGAGTCAACTCTTCGCATGAGGTGGCCTAAGTACTGGAGTTTCAGCTTTAGCATCACTGCTTCCAAAGAACACCCAGGGCTGATCTCCTTTAGAACGGACTGGTTGGGTCTCCTTGTAGTCCAAGGGACTCACAAGAGTCTTCTCCAACACCACAGTTCAAAAGCATCAATTCTTTGGTGCTCAGCTTTCTTCACAGTCCAACTCTCACATCCATATAGGACCACTGGAAAAACCATAGACTTGACTAGACAGACCTTTGTTGGTAAAGTAATGTTTCTGCTTTTGAATATACTATCTAGGTTGGTCATAACTTTTCTTCCAAGGAATAAGTGTCTTTTAATTTCATGGCTGCAGTCACCATCTGCAGTGATTTTGGAGCCCCCAAAAAATAAAGTCTGACACTGTTTCCACTGTTTCCCCATCTATTTCCCATGAAGTGATGGGACCGGATGCCATGATCTTCGTTTTCTGAATGTTGAGCTTTAAGCCAACTTTTTTGCTCTCCTCTTTCACTTTCATCAAGAGGCTTTTGAGTTCCTCTTCACTTTCTGCCATAAGGGTGGTGTCATCTGCATATCTGAGGTGATTGATATTTCTCCCGGCAATCTTCATTCCAGCTTGTGTTTCTTCCAGTCCAGCGTTTCTCATGATGTACTCTGCATATGAGTTAAATAAGCAGGGTGACAATATACAGCCTTGACGTACTCCTTTTCCTATTTGGAACCAGTCTGTTGTCCCATGTCCAGTTCTAACTGTTGCTTCCTGACCTGCATATAGGTTGCTCAAGAGGCAGGTCAGATGGTCTGGTATTCCCATCTCTCTCAGAATTTTCCACAGTTTATTGTGATCCACACAGTAAAAGGCTTTGGCATAGTCAATAAAGCAGAAATAGATGTTTTTCTGGTACTTTCTTGCTTTTTTGGTGATCCAGAATCAAATTACCTGGGTTCAAATCTTGGCTTTGCCCCTTGCTAGCAATGTGCCTCCGTGTTCATATATGTAAAATAGGGATGATGATCATGGCAACTTCATCAAGGATCATTCTGAATTAAATAAATTAATACTTTTTTTAGTATATGTAGCAAAACATTTAGAAACTCTCTGACATGTAGCTCCGTGTTAGCTGTAAAATAACAATCATCAGTGTTATTATTATTTAAGTTGAGTCATAGATTAAAAAAACCTCCTATACTAAGAGGTAGATGGCTTCGTTTGTAGTTAAAGACAGAATTTTACATCCTGAAATAAGAGATGCTGGAAAATCTCTTTCCTATAATTCCCCAGGATTAGGAAGAACATTAGAAATCATCCGGCCTGCTATAAGGCGTTCGAGACTGTGAATTCCCTGTTTTCAAGGAAACCTGCTCTTCTCTTGGTGACCTTTCTAGTTAAAAGGCTGATGCCAAACTGAACTGGTTTGCCTTCTTATAACTTCCCCTCATCCATGCAATTCCTAGCTTTAGCAGTCACGTAACAAATGTAACCTCCCTCTACATGCCAGCTCTTCTTGACGATTTTACCATGTCTTCCTTCACCTCCTCTCCTAGTAACTAAACATGCCCTGTTCTTTTGGGCTATTGACCCAGAACAGGATTTCTGATCCCTAACCATCCTGTAGCAGTGCTCTGGAGGTTCTCAGTTGGTTAACATTCCTACTGAAAGTTGGTACCCAGATCACAGCATTTTGGGTCTGAAAAGTCCCACACATGAATGCTGAGTGAATGAATGAATGGACAAAATTCTCCAATTAGCACCATAATATACCAGAACTATCATCTCCCTTTTATCATCACAAAAGTGAAAGTATTAGTCACTCAGTCACGTCTGACTCTTTGTGGACTGTAGCCCGCCAGGCTTCTCTGTTCATGGGATTCTCCAGGCAAGAATACTGGAGTGGGTTGCCATTTCCTTCTACAGGGGATTTTCCCAACCCAGGGACTGAACCCAGGTCTCCCATATTGCAGGTGGATTCCTTACCGTCTGAGCCACCAGGGAAGCCCAGAGGTTTATTATCACAACCTCAGATTATATTAGCTTTTCCAAGCAGAGCATTCAGCTCTGGTCCAGCCTCTTTCCCCTTCGTCACCCTGAGACACAGCTACGGTCACCAGCATTTCTGCCATGCCCCTATTTTCCAGGCACAAAATTTCCAAGGATCTAAGCACAGAGTGGGATCTGAGGGAGCTGATGGAACAAGACTAGTCTAACTTAGTGACAGGGCAAAATTTTTTTTTTTGGCCACGCTGCAGGGCATGGGGGATCCTAGTTTCCCAACTGGGGATAGAACCAGTGCCTCCTGCAGTGGAAGAGCGGAGCCCTAACCCCTGGACGGTCAGAGAATTCCGACAGGGCAACATTTTTGCCTGATCTACAGATGCAACAGTGGGAGATCCTCTTGAACAGTGGGTAAGCTGAGGCACAGAAGAATAAAAGTTTGGTCAAGGTCACCCAGGGTTGGTGCTGGGGCTGCCCTTCCTTGCAGTGCCCTCCCCACAGAGGTGCTTGTGCCTAGCCCTGTGCTCTGGTTAAAGGGGTTGTGCTGCCCTGCAGAGCAGTCCAGCAGGAAAGCCCTGGTTAGCAGGCATCCATACACCTGGGCTCTGGGAGGGCATGCTGCGTCTGCCCTTCGGCAAACTATTTGACTTTCTAGCTTGTGCTTCCTGGAGGGTGGCGAGAGGGGTGTTGGTCTCTCCCAGCATTAAAGTTTAAAGTTTGGGGCTTCCCTGGTGGCTCAGCGGTTAAGAATCCCCCTGCAGGAGACAGGGGTTCTATCCCTGTTCCGGGACGACCCCACCTGTCGTGGAGCAACTAAGCCTGTGCGCCAGAACTGTTTGTGCTCTAGAGCCTGGTCCCACAACTACTGAGCCCACATGCCGCAACTGGAGAGGAGCCCCTGCTCTCCACAACTAGAGACGAGCCCTCACAGC
Source organism: Budorcas taxicolor (assembly GCF_023091745.1). Lineage (NCBI taxonomy): Eukaryota > Metazoa > Chordata > Mammalia > Artiodactyla > Bovidae > Budorcas > Budorcas taxicolor. The sequence continues at coordinate 49,167,588 of NC_068931.1, forward strand.
CACGAGGACTCAGCACAGCCAAAATAAATGAATTAAATAGTAATAATTTTTTTAAAAAAAGTTTAATGCTTAAAATCAACTTACTTTTTGATTTATAAACCCTTTCTTGACATATAACCTACATAAAAAGAAAAGTGCATGGATCATAAGCATACACCTTCATCAACCATCACCAGCTCCCAGGTCAAAAACAAGAACATCACTGGTACTTAGAAACTCCCTTCGTTTTTCCCTCCCAGTCACCTCCCAATCATGGTACCTAACCATTTTCCTGACTCCTCACACCTGGGATTACTTTTGTCTGCTTTTGAATTTTCTGTAAAAGGGATCACCACGTTTTTAAATGCACTTTCTTTCGAAGCAACTAAAAATTTACACAACAAGGAATTTGGGGCTGCCATTGTTTTTTATTTGGGCAACCCGCAAGCTGCTTTAAATTCACTGTATATGGACCATGAAGAGATTTGAAAACCAAAGTATTTTACTCTGCCTGATCAACTCGCCAAATGAATCTCAGCAGTCTCTCTGGAGGCCCCTGGGGTTCCTTTGCTAGTATCCTTTCCCCTGTTCAGAACCACTAAATCCTGTGATTCTAAGACCCAAGTCAGACTAACTTAAAAAACAAAAAAAAACCTCTTCCTTTCAGGATAGTTTTACACTATGTGAAGTTACAATACAGTGCAGCCGGTTCCCATATACCCTGCACTCAATTTCCCCCATTGTTAACATCTCACATTACTATGATACCATTTTGTCACAACTCAGAAACTGGATTGGTATATTATAATTAATTAAACCTCATACTTGATTCTAATTCCAGTTTCCCCCTAATGTCCTTTTTATTTATTTCGAACAAATGGCTGATTCTAAGGTGTGGGGAGGAAATGCTCAAGATAAGTCTAGAGAACCGTGGAGTGCCAGAGAGCAGTGGGGCACACATTACATTTAACCCTCATGTCTCCCTAGGCTGTCTGAAGTGTGACAATTTCTCAAGACTTTCCTTGTTTTTGATGTCCTTGGCAGTTTTGAGAAATATCGGTCAGGTATTTTGTAGACTGCAACTCAACTGGGTTTGTCCGATGTCTTCCTCATGGCGATGGGTTTTGGGGCAGAAGATGGCAGAGATGAAGTGTTCTCACCACAGCAAATCAGGAGGCCACGATATTGACATAACTTCCCCCTGGTGACCTTGATCCTGATCACCCCACTGAGGTTGTGTCTGCCAGGTTTCTGCCCTGTAGAGCAACTCTCTCTTACTGCCCTGCCCACACTGTGCCCTCGGAAGCCAGTCACGAAGTGCAGCTCACATTCAAGGGGAAGGGTTTGAGGCTCCACTTCTTTGAGGGGAGAATGTCTACATAAATTATTTGGAGTTATCTCTGTGGGAGATTTGACTCCTCCTTTATTCATTCATTCCTTAAAGCAATCATTTCTTTGTATCAGTATGGATTCATTCACGGATATTTATTTTACACTTTGTATTAAGATCCTCTATGACGTTGCTTACTCTTTTGCTCGAATTGTTTCAGCCTTGGCCATCAGGAGCGCTTCCAGGTGGCTCCTGGGTCCCTTTCACATGCCCCATCCTTTTGATCTTTGAGCACTTTCCTGCTTTCTGGCACTACACGGTTCTCTAGACTTATTCTGAGCATTTCCTGCCCAGGCCTTAGAATCAGCCATTTGTTCAAAGAGAAGATCGGCCAGTTTTGACCCCCCTTCCCCTCAAGATGCTTAGAAATAGCCCAGCTTTATTATGCGGCACAAACTAGCCATTGGCAAATAATTTGAAACCTAGTTTGATGTTTTGTGGGGTTTTCCTCTGATTTTGGTTTGTTGCCACAGTTCGGGTATGTGCTCAACCTCTTTGCCTACGAGCTCTTCTCCCAAATGGTTTCCAATTTGCTTGAAGCTACTTTCCTCACTCTCTTGACTGAGACTGTGATGGAGACCCGCCCCAAGTGAGTCAGGATGCAGAACTGAGAGAATAAATTAGAGGTCTTCCTCCTGCCAGGCCTACACACACACACACACACACACACACACACACACACACACACACACACATGCTGAGGACACACACACAGACACACACATACCTACCCACCCACCCAAGAAGGGAGAAGGCACCACAGGGAGGGCAATAGAGGCCTTTGCTCGGAGAGCTGGTGTTCAAAGGGGAAGAACAGGGAGGTGCTTGGGCAATCCAGCGTGCAGGTCTGAGCTGGCCTGGGGTTTTAGCACAGGAGGAGTGAGCTCTTCTGAACAGGACCAATTAAAACCTTTTAAAGTAATTGTTCCCCTGCCTTCTTTCAAAGTGGAGCACTAATCGTCTTCTCTTTCACTCTTCCCCACCATCCCATCACTTAAAATTAAACCCTTTGCTTCTCTCCCCGCTGCCTGTGGCCTATCGAAGAAGTGACACTACCTGTGTTTGCAGCTGGGGGGCTGTGGAAGGCGGCCCTGAGGCTAGCTTTGCTTAGCACAGAATGAACAAGGACTCTATCCAGCTCTCATCACCCCGCCCCCACCCCTCCCGCAGAGCAGAGAGGAGGAGCGGGGAAAGAGTCAGACAGGTTCCCAGAACACATGACCAGGTAGTGAAGCTTCCTGGCGGTGCTGCCCGGGATGTCCACTAACATTACCCGGCCATGGTGGTGGGGTGGGCAGGGCCTCCCCTGGACAGGGCCATAAACCTTTTGCGGCTCCGGGAAATGAGATCCATCAGGGTGACATCACCTGTCCACCTTCACTCTTCTCTCCCTCTAGCCAAAGTCCCTCTTTTCAGGCCCTTGGTGGCCCTCCCAGCACGTCCCTTTAGGGGAGGATTGTACAAATGTCCGAAGGCTCTGAAGCCATGTGGCAAGCAAAGTTCTCAGGGGAAGGTTTCCCCGTGGAAGTAGGGTAATATATAATTAACGGAACTGCACAGACCTGTGAAGGTTACCTTGACCTTGACTGAGTGATAAATATAACTGGAGTTAGACACAGAGCACAGCATTCAGAAAAGCAAACTGCTGTCACCTTTTTTTAATCTTAAATCTCATCTCCGTTTTGCCTCTCTACAGTATCAGTACATTTTAAGGAAGGAAAACCCACGTGCTTGTCTCTGAACGGTCAAGACCTCCAATCACTCTAGTCCGGGGGAGGGGTGTTGGCCTTCCCCACCGAGTCCACTTTCCTAACACTGGCTGGGTGGGGTGGTGAAGTGACCCAGTCACTCAGCCAGTTGGTGGCGAGGCTGTGACGGGAAACGAGGCGTGGAGACGCCTCTCCCGACTAGGCGCTTCCCATAATGGAAGCCTTCGCTCCATTAAAAGTTATTTTCAGGATTCCACAAGCCCACCATCATCTCCCCACCGCCCCACCCCCACCCCATACGGAAAATTTATGTAAACCAGTCAAAATAAAGCAACAGTTTCTTAATAAGTATGTTTGGAGTTTCTCTCTGCACCTAGGCGAGAAGACGAGGCCTTAAAGGCTCCAGTGTTCTTCTCTATACAGCCAGACTATTTTTAACCAGTTAAGGACGCATTCAGGCCCACACCCCTCAGGTTAAGCAGGGCACCGGTTCCGCCTGACCCGGCGCCGCCGTCCTTGAGGTCCACACATACACACAGACACGCCCCAGCTAGACACACACACACACACACACCCCAGCTAGATACACACACACACACACCCCAGCTAGACATACAGAGACACACACAACACACCCCAGCTAGACACACACACAACACACCCCAGCTAGACACACACACAACACACCCCAGCTAGACACACACACAACACACGCCAGCTAGACACACACACACACCCCCCAGCTAGACATACACACAGACACACACAACACACCCCAGCTAGACACACACACACACACACACACACACACTCCCCCCAACTGCATCCGCCCCTCTCCCCGCCTTCCCGAGGCCAGGCATCGGGGTAGGAGTTAAGGGCCAGGTCGGTGGCGCTGGGGTCCCACCTGGCGAGGAGACCGGGTTAAAAGACGGGATCCAGAGGAGGGGGAGAGAACGCAAAGAGGGGGTACATCATTCCCAGCGGGGTTCAGAGGAGACGGAGCCGCCGGGGCGCTGGGGCTTCTCCCGTGGGACGGGGAGGAGATGCTCGGTGCGCCTCTGAAAGCTGCACGGGGACATCCCCGGGAACTTCCAGCCCCCTTCCGGGCTGCGGGGGTCGAAGGCTCGAGTCACCGGTGACTCAGCCGCTGCTGGCGGCGGGGAGGCCCAGGGAGCCCTGAGCACTCGCTCGGCGCGCGCCCGAAAACTCCGGGGTGTAGGGCGGCGGGGAGGGGGCGGGGGTGGAGCGGCGAGTGGGGCGGCGAGAGCGCGCGCGCAGCGGAGGCGCCGGGCGGAGACCGGGGCCCGGCCGTGCGCCGTCAGCCCGGCGCCGCGCTCCGAGTGCCCGCGCCGCCTCCCGGGGCGCCGCGCGGGTGGCACAGGTAGAAGCCGGGGCGGGGGCGGGGGCCCCCCCGGGGCTCAGGTTCCAGCCGCCTGGCTCGGCCCGCAGCCGCGCGCCGCCAGCGGGCGGGCGCGGGGGGCGTCGGAGGCGCAGCGGGGCGGGGCCGGCGCGGCGCGGGCCCCCCGCCTCCAGCACCGCGCCCCGCTGCCCGCGGGCGGCGAGCTCCCGCGGCTGCGCTCTGGGCGTCGCTGGGGGCCGTGGGGGCGCCCCGACCGGGCGCCGAGGCGTGGCGGCCCGAGCTGGGCGCGGGGAGGCGCGCCCGCGGCGGGGACCCGGGCGGGGCGCGGGCCGCACAGCCGCGGTGGCGGCGGCGGCGGACCCGTAAACCTTAATGACAGCAATCTCGCCCGTCTGCGCCGCTGACTCACGCGGTGACCCAGCCTCCAGTCACCCGGCGGCCTCGCTCTGGCCTCAGTTTCCCCGGCCGTCGAACAGTGAGGCCACTGTGTCGCTATTCATTCCTCAGAGCCCATTCACTCCCGGAGCATCGCCCGCCTCCCCTGGGAAGCGACCGAGGCGACGAACTTTTAATTATCTCCCTGGTGGGGTCGGGGTGGGGGAGTGGCGGGGAAGGCCGAGCCGGGCTGGGTAATTGAACTCTGGGATTATTCCCAGGTCGGCTTCAGCTTTTTATTTTAAACCTTTCTTTCCGCACTTCATCCTGTTCTCGTTTTACCCCCTTCTCTCCATTCTGGTGGAGCTGCTTGAAAAGCCACGAAGTGACTCACCGCCTAGGCCCTGGCGGTTTAGACTTTTCACAAATATTGCATGTTTAATTAATCTCCTCGCTATAAACTTCAGCGCCTACGGAGGGCCAGGCCCTGCGTGGTGAGTGTTAAAGATGAGACTAGCCAGTTCTTTAGCCCGGCCTGTCAGAGGAGCCACCTTGAAGCAGAGGGTTCACTTGTTAGATCCCTGTGTAGGAATGAAATGGATCAAATTACTGATGCAAGCAACAGCGGATGAATCTAAGCCAGACACAAAGAGACCACCTCCCCCCCCCCCCCCCCCCCCACAACACCCCTCGTAAAAGGACAAATTTGATCCATAGACCATCATTGGTTGTTGGGGCGGGGGGAGGGGACTGTGATGAGGACAGAGCAATTCAAGGATGATGGAAATGGTCTTGATCAAGGTGGTTATATGGGTGTATGTATATAGCTGTCAAAACTCACCAAACTCTAAAATGGGTGCATTTCATTGCGTATAAATTATATCTCAATACACTCACCGAGGCCATTAGTCTCAGGAGTCTGGCAACTTTGTCAGCCTTCGGCATCATTCTGAACGTTGAGAATGCATTGAGAGAAATAACTTAAAATACTGTAAAACTGGCAAGAGAAGGGTTTGAGGAAGGAGCAATGTTATTTGTTGAAGGCTCCAAAGAGAAGTCGTTGCATATGTTATTCACTGAAATATAGTACAAGTCCCAAATATTGCTGTTACTACCCCCATTTTACAACGAAGGAAGCAAACTCAAAGAGATAAAATGACTCACCAGCCTCACTAGACTTATCCTGGCTGTCATCACTGAAAAGGACTGTCTGCATTTCTCAGTAGACGTACCTGATTTTATCGTTGTGTGTAGGACACACAACGTTGTGTGAGGTTCAGGTTACCAGCTAGGGCTTTGGAAGCAGAGGGGACCTGTTAGAACCCTGCCCCTCCTCTTCCTAGTGGTAGGACCTGGGGCAAGTGACCCTCCCTCGGTCTGGGTAAATTGGAGACCGGACCCTCAGAGGTTGTAGTGAGAAGCTGGGAAGTGCTCAGCTGGGCGCCTGGTTCAACAGGTGTCCATGAATGTTGGCACCAACGTGACCTTGAGCAAGCCCCTTTTCTGTAAGGGCCTCGGGTTCCTCCCCTGTCACATGGGAGGGTGGGCTCTAAGTGCCCTTCCATTCCCTGATAGCCTGGAGAGTTTGGAGGGTTAGCTGGGGAGAAAAGGACTAAATAATGTCCAGGGCTGAGGGCAAGTGCAGTTCCTGGAAGGGAGACATCCCGAGAGGCCTTGCTGCCCTCTCAGAGCCTCAGAAAGGAAGGGATCACTTAGTGTTTTTCCTAATCCATGCCCTGCCCTGCAAAGGGGAGCATCCTCTGACACGCCTGTGAGTGTAGACCCTAGCTTCTGCTGGTATGTGTCCTGGGGTGGGGGGCTCCATCCCTCACGAGGCAGCCTCCTCCACTACTGGGCATCTCTGGTTTCCAAAGCATTCTTCCTCCTCATGTGGATCCCCAGTCTGTCCTCCCGGGTCTCTCTCTCTGACCAGTTTTGGTGACCAGGCCCCGTGACCCCCTGGGGAAAATTTTCCTCCTTTGCCCTTTGGTTTCCTCTTTCCTCTGCCCAGACCCTTTCCCCTCAACAACTAAAGAATAAACTGAGGGAAGGAAGGCCAGTGTGTGTGCCCACGGGGGACCAACAGACAGCCTGTTCTTGGCATCTTTCGGGATCCATGTCAGCCCTGTTCCCAGAAAGCGGGGTGAAAGCCATGAAGACCTCCCCTGAAAGACACCCTGTGTCTCTGGTTCTGGGAGGCAGGACCCCCACACCTCTGCTTCCCACTCTTCCTTGCTCAGAGACCAACCAGCCAGGGAGATTTAGAAACTGCAGAGCAGATTCAGACACATCAGAAACACATCTCACACACACACACACACACACACACTCACTCCATGCCTGTACTTTACCCACCCTAGAGAACCTCACGTGCACACACTCATACACACACACACACACACACACACCTCACATACCCCAGAGAATCTCTCAAGCAGTGCACAGCTGTGGCCTACCCTACGGGCCTAGGGGTCCGAGCAGCTCCCAGGGTCCTGGGCAGGGCTGGGTGCCCCTGAGGGAGGAAGGGCACTTTCTCATTTGCACAGAGGCTGGGTCTGTGCTCCCCGGGCCTCTGGCCTGCCCCCTATAGCACAGCAGTGCCCCCACCTGCAGCCCTCTCTGCACGGTTGGACCTCAGGGCCCTGGGGGCACCCCAGCCTCCCCACTGGAAGTCCCTGTCCCTTGTGGGGACCCCTCCACTGCTCTGCTTGCTCCCCTCCAGGACCTGGCTTAAGGCACAGCTCAGTTCTTCCCTCCCTGCGCCCCTGTGTCCCTTATCACCTGGACCTCACTGTCAGGGTTCACCTGTTTAGCCCCGACAAGCTCGTTCAGCTCCTGCTTGAGCCAGGCCCTGGGCTCGGTGCTGGAGATGCAGCATGGACGAGGTCAAGTTCAGTCAGTGGACATCAGCTCCCTGCAGGCCAGCGGTCACTCACAGTGAGCTGGGTCATGGTAGAAGCATCCATGGGAGCTGCAGGAGCCCAGAGGGGGCGCCTGGAACCCTGACCAGGGGAGCAGTGTTGGAGAACTTCTTGGAGGAGGTGCACGCCCTAAACTCCATTCACTGTGACTCACGGCATGCTGAGCTGTGTCCTCTGTCACTGTAAAGGGAGGCCTTGGCTTCAGTCCCCAGCCTTGGGAAAGGGTGTCCGACTCAGCTTCCATGTCCTTGTCCTTGCAAAGTAAGAATGTCAACCTTGTCCTTGCTGAGGTGATGTGGTGAGGTGGATATGGACGCCGCACAGCCTGCCTTCAAATCCTGGCTTCGTCACTGCGAGCTGTTCTGTTCAGCCTTGGGCAAGTTAGCTCACTCCTGAGTCAGTGTCCTTGTGTGAAACATGGGGGTCAGAACAGCAAGTCCTCACAGGGGTGTTGGGAGGATTTAAAGCGTTTCAGTTGGGCAAGGGTTCCGAACAGTGCCTGGCACCTGGTGAGCCCTGTGTGTAGAGAGTATATATACATGGTTAGCAGGCCCTGGTACAGAGGAGGAGTTCAGCCTATGTGCCAGCGTGGACATGACCTCAAACCAGTCTCTCCTTCCTGCCGGACCTTTAACTGTGTCTGAAGGGAGAGATACCAGGCTGGACGCAGAGGTGCTTACTGTGTTCCTTCAAGACGCAGGCTGGGCCTTGGTTAGTGGAGGGTGGGGCAGTGGCAAGGAGGTTCCTTCGGTCACTAGGTGGATAGCCACAGGTGCTGGCCTGGTGCCAGTCTCCTCCCAGTTGGCACCGTCGCTGGGAGAGTGGCAGTGGCGCTCACAGTGATCTGATTGCTTTCCTAACCTCTCCCTTCTCCAAACATGGGCTCACCTTGGCCTTGAGCAGATTTCCATGATCACTGCCATTCCCTCGTCTGTTTCTTTCTCCTCAAAATAAGTATGTAAATATCAAACATCTGCCCATTCCTCAAACACCTAGAGCTACGTTAGGACCCAGCAATACCACTCCTAGGTATATACCCAGGAGAAATGAAAACATATGTCCTCATCTGTAACATGGGAGTCATAACAGGAAGGACTTGTATGGAAATGTGTATGGGAATATTTACAGAAGGATTATTCACAACAGCCAAAGGGGTGGAAACAACCGGAATGTCCGTGAGAAGACCAAAGAATAAGTAATATATGGTATAGCCATACAACTGGAGTATTACTTAGCCATAAAAAGGAATAAAGTACTCATACATGCTAAAGTGTGGATGGATCTTGAAAACATTAAATTAAATGAAAGTGTTTGTGTGAACACTCATGATGTCTGACTCTGCAAACCTGTGGACTAGGGTCCTCCAGGCTCCTCTGTCCATGGAAATCTCCAGGCAAGAATACTGGAGTGTGTTGCCATTTCCTCCTCCAGGGGATCTTCCTGACCCAGAGATCGAACCTGGGTCTCCCGCATTGGCAGGTGGATTCTTTACCACTGCACCATCTGTTGTTGTTCAGTTGCTCAGTCGTGTCCGACTCTTTACGACCCCATGGACTGCAGCACACCAGGCTTCCCTGTCCTTCACCATCTCCCGGAGCTTGCTCAAACTCATGTCCATTGAGTCAGTGTTGCCATCCAACATCTCATCCTCTGTCCTCCCCTTCTCCTCCTTCCTTCAGCCTTTTCCAGCATCAGGGTCTTTTCCAGTGAGTCAGTCTTCACATAAGCTGGCCAAAGTATTAGAGTTTGAGCTTGAGCATCAGTCCTTCCAATGAATGTTCAAGACTGATTTCCTTTAGGATGGACTGGTTGGATCTCCTTGCAGTCCAGAGGACTCTCAACAGTCTTCTTCAAGAAGACTCTTTGTTTGAACACCACAGTCCAAAAGCATCAATCCTTCTGCACTGTTTTTTTATGGTCCAACTCTCACATCCATACATGATGAAGACCGTAAATGAAAGAAGCCAGATGCAAAGAGTCACCTATTATATGACTCCGTTTATTTGAAATGTTCCGAGTAAGGAAGTGTATAAAAAAAGACAGTAGGTTAGTGGCTGTGTCATTGAACCCGAATTCATCTGCCCAACTCGTAGTGAGGCCAAACAAATGGACGTGTAGGAGTTTGGAGTGGAGAAAGGTGTATTACAAGGACCAAGCACGAGGGGCTTCCCTCATGACTCAGTTGGTAAAGAATCTGCCTGCAATGCAGGAGACCTGGGTTTGATTCCTGGGTCGGGAAGATTCCCTGGAGAAGGAAATGGCAACCCACTCCAGTATTCTCGCCTGGAGAATCCCACGGACAGAGGAACCTGGCTGGCTATACAGGCTATGGAATCTCAAGAGTCAGACACGACTTATTGACTAAATCACAAGGACCAAGCAAGGAGAACGGGGTGCCTCATGCTCCGAGGACGCAAGCTCTCTGATGAATTTTGGGGAAGAGTTTTTATAGACCAGATTTTGGGAGAGGTCTGCAGGGTGTGCGACCTTCCTATGGTTGTTTGGTGATGAGGTTAACAGGGCCATTGTTCTAGGAATCTCAATCATCAGCCTTCTAGTTCCAACCAGAAGAGGTCCATGTTCTTGTGTTCAACCTGAAGATACCATCCTCTACCTGGGTGGGGGCCTTAGTTCCAGGGGAAGAACTCAGAGATCTGTATCAGATTGTTTGTCGTGCTCCCCACCCCCACCCCAAAGGAACCAGGCCCTCCCTGTCCTGCACTACTGTTTCTGAATTCCCTCACTCTCTTAATTAGTAAGTGCTTGAGACTTCCCTTTGGCCCTCAGGGAAGGTCTAGGAGGCTGAAACATTTCCCCTCCAAACAAGAAATAGGGGACATGGAAAAGCTTTTGTGCATAGTAGGGTCCCACAGCATCCTACTTGGTTTCAATCCCTCTCTTCTTTGATACTTCTTAATCTTGAGGGGAACAGGTATTGGACAAGAAAACGAATAACATTTTAGATAGGTTAATCATAAACTTGGCAGAGGAACCTGGCTTTAGGGGGGTACTCTGTGTCAGTAAAGAAGGCTAAGTGCCAAAGAGTTGATGCTTTCTAATTGTGGTGTTGGAGAAGACTCTTGAGAGTCCCTTGAACTGCAAAGAGATCCAGCCAGTCCATCCTAAAGGAAATCAGTCCTGAATATTCATTGGAAGGACTGATGCTGAAGCTGAAGCTCCAATACTTCGGCCACCTGATGTGAAGAGCCGACTCACTGGAAAAGACCCTGATGCTGTGAAAGATTGAAGGCAGGAGGAGAAGGGGATGACAGAGGATGAGATGGTTGGATGGCATGAGCGACTCAATGGACATGAGTTTGAGCAAGCTCCTGGAGATAGTGAAGGATAGGGAAGCCTGGTGTGCTGCAGTCCATGGGGTCACAAAGAGTTGGACACGACTTAGCAACTGAACGACAACAACAGTTTCGGTTGCTTAGGGCTAGGTTGGAATGGGGGTCTGTGGTTGGGGAATTGGAGAGTAATAGCTAGATATGAAAGGCCTTGAGGTGATGAAAATATCCTAATATTGACAGTGGGGATGGTTACACTTATCTGAATATTCTGAGACCCATTTCATGGTATACTTTGAATGAATGGATTGTCTATTATATCTCAATGAAGCTGTTAAATAAGTAATTGGGTAAGTGTAGCAGTGTTTCCTCTTGGGGGATTTATGGTCCTGACGCAGCTCCCACACCGTGGAGGGGGTCAGTGTCGCGTGCAGAGGCCCTGTGTGGAGTCCCCGTGGTGTCCTCCCAGCACCTCTCCAAGCCTGTGGCCCCACAGACCAAAGTGCCCCCTTCCCCTCTTCTGGGTCTGCGTGTACCCCACAGCTTCGGGATCTTCCTGCTTCTCTTCTCACCACAGCCTGGGAAACCCCTCCTCACTGGCTGTTTGGTGCCCATACCTGCATCACCCCTCTCCACGACCAGCCTCACCCTGAACTTGTCACTCCCTGTCAGGGTTCCTGGGTGTTATGCTCCGAGGGAGTGAGATTGTTTACTTGTCTCCTTCCCTGGCTGAGCGAATCTCCTTAAGACTGTCCCACACCCATTCCTGGAAGAAACCAGGTGCTAAATAAATGCTCTTGAGTTGATCTGAACAACAAGGGACTTGAGGTGAGCCAGTGAATCAAAGCCTTCCACCTGAAATGTTCAACCCTTTACTCAGATTTTTTTTTTTTTTTAACTGACTCATTACTTAAATTCAATTTTTGAAAGTTACATAATTTTAAAAGTAAACATTTATAATTTATTTTGACTTTTTAATCTAAAACTTAGAAAATAAAAGTGTATTAAAAGCACATACAGAATAAAGCATGATTGTGTCTTGAATGTGTCTGTTAACACAGTATCTAGATATACATGATCCATACATCTGCTCCCTGGGTTGCACCTTTGACCTTAGTGAAAACAATCAGAATAATACATATGTAAGAATAAGGAGAGTATTAATTTTTAATTGAAGGATAATTGCTTTACAAAATCCATTTTTTTAAAAAAACACAGAAAGTACCCAATGAACTTGAGTTGGAAGTACATCTATGCATTTTCTGAATGCCTTCCAGTTGAACTGAAATACAATAAGAACAATGTTTTCTAAGCTGAAATTCCCCCAGTGTGCAGAAACTTCTACATGTCCTTTGTTTGGGGGTTCCTCACCCCCTCTGCAGGTGAGAAACCACCCCCCTCCGGCCCAAGGTTCCATGAAGCTTGGCGAGAGATAGGGGACAGAAGGGGAGAGGGTAAGTCTTCTCTTAAGGTCACACAGTCAGGACTGCAGGCTGGATCTTCCCTGGAAGCTATTTACCTCCTGGGTAGGAAAAACATCTGCCCAACAAATTCCCTTAAGATGTCACCATAAAAAGGCTTCTGGTATTGGTCCTCTCTGGGGTATTTGCAGACAGTCCCTGGGAAAGAGTTGTTTGTATAAAGAGCTCACTATTTACAGGCCTGTTTTTTTTTTTTTTTTTTTAAATTGCACCTTCTAAGTTCTAAACTCTTGGCAGGAAAGTACCTGTCATTGTTTTATATTCTTAGCAAGGAGCTTCAGATGTAGGACTCGCCTGAAGGTTTGGATTCAGTAGACCTAAAGTTTGCGGGTGGGGGAGTTTTGCATTTTTAACGAGTCTTCTTGCGACTCTGATGCTCACCAGAGTTTTAGAACAATTTTTATGCAGCACAATTTGCTCAGATGAGAATCGCACACAACACAGAAGACCTGGGTTTGATCCCTGGGTCAGGAAGCCTGGCAGGCTACAGTCCATGGAATTGCAAAGAGTCAGACATGACTGATCTTCTAAGACTTTCAGGATTTGCTAATGAAAGGGAGGAATAATAAAGAAGAAGGGAGGGGCTGATAGCTCACCCAAATATTTCACCAGATAATCTTTTTCTGTTGGGTACACAATAGGTGCTTAATAACTGTGGCATGTGCAATGAGTGAATGCTTGTGGTAGTCCGGACTGACAAGGACATGAGCAACTTCTCCTTGCAGCCTGAGGGGACCCTAAGGATTCCTTAAGGGTCACTGTGCTTTCAGAAATGGTAGCTACCAGCCTCTCATGGCTATTATTTAAATTTAAACGAAAGATGAGCTTCCACAGTTGCACCTGCCACAGTGGAGCGCTTAAGCACTCTAGAGTCCTGGGGGTCTGAGTGCCGATGGGTCACTGATGCAGGCTTGAGGGGCAGGACCCCCATTCTCTTCTTGCTTTCAGGGGTGCTTCCTGGGAGCTTACTGGAATCAGAGCTCCATGTAGTTAAATCACTACTCCCAGCTCAGCTGGAGGAGAAATCTGATGCTCAGTGAGTGTTTATCCCTTCAAAGGCTAACTATGTTCATTGTAAAACTCTATGTTCAATTTTTAGTAGAAATCTTTCTTAAATCTATCACATCCTCCACTGAGCAGAATGGGATGCTTTCTTTTTTGGTGACTGTGGTCCCCTCTGCGAATCTCGTTATTTCTTTGGGCCATAACTTCAGAGCATATATGAAGGCAAGCATCTTACTCCAAACAGTTCAGATGGCTGAGTCTGGATCACTTTTTTCTTCTGACAGCACTTTTCCCTCCTTTCACCTTTTACTCATCCATGGGTCTGGACACTAGTTCATGCAAGCAGTTACAACTGAACATAAAGTTTCAAAGATTTTGACTAAGGTCTCACTAACCAGTGAAGAGCTTCTGTTTTGGAGCAAGGCTTTTTGATGTCTGTTTGGCTGCTCAGAAGTCTTTTCTATTTAAATCCTGCTCCTGTAGGCTTCCCCAAAGGCTCAAGTTCTTTACAAATCCGCCTGCAATGCAGGAGACACAGAAGATGCGGGTTCCACCCTTGGGCCAGGAAGATCCCGTGGAGAAGCAAATGGCAACCCACTCCAGTATTCTTGCCTGGAGAATCCCATAGACAGAGGAGCCTGGCGGGCTATAGTCCATGGGGTCACAGACAGTCAGAAACGACTGAGCATGCATGCATATATACCTGGGGTATTTTAAATATTAACTAGTTGAGTTTACCACTGATCATAAACACAGATACTAAAGAGGGGATGCTGCTCCTGTTTCCAAAGCTTCTCTTCAGCTCCCTGTGACTACCCCCTGGAAATGGGGAGCAGGCCCTAGACTGTCCTCAGCACCTTCTACTCAGCCTTTTCTTCTTTCCTTTCCCCTGCAAAGCAGACTTTGAGAGTCTCCTTCTATACAATGAGCCCCCAAATCCTGACTCTGAGTTCTATCAGGGAGAGCTTTGGGAAACAGCTAACCCAAAGCCCCTGAGGGCTTGGGTCATGTCAGGAGACACACTTGTTGGCTGGGTCCAGGGCCCTTCAGTAGCCCCATCGGAACTTCACAAGCGGCAGTGCTAAAGGAGGGCGGCCCGGCTCCCCCGGCTTAGGCCGCCCCCGACAGAACCCAGGCCCAGACCCCTCGACAGAACCCAGGCCCAGACCCCCCGACAGAACCCAGGCCCAGACCCCTCCCGCCCTCTGCCTTGTCCTTCCCTTGGAAGAGGAGAACCGTCACCGTTTTTGTCCTGGAGGTGGAACAAGGGTGCAAGGCGGTGAGGAGGGGAGAAACAGGGAAGGAGCCGTGTGAATTCACCCCCCACGCCACCACCCCCTCTGGAGCCTATGAAGCACCCCAGTTTGAGGGAAGATCTAGGAAGTGCAGGAAGTGGAAAGAGGTCGCGTTCTCTTGGCCTTACTTTGGGGTTAGTTAGGACTTCTCACACCCCAAGATGACTGTCCAGACCCTTCAGCCTGTAATCCAGGAAAGAGTTGGGGGCTGTCTGTCCCAAGGCTCCGGGGTGGAGTCTAACCGCACTCTCTTGGCACCCTCCCATTGGTTTGGGCCATCCACCCAACTATCAGGCACCTCTTACCCTTCCTGGAAAAGCCTCCCTGTGACATCAAATCCTGTACATCCCCTGTTTATAAAAGCCTGTTCCATTTTGACCAGCGTGGTTGGTTCAGCTCGTCACTGTATGTGGTCCTGAGTCTTTTTCTCTCTTGGTTTTCCCTGGCTCTTTTTGCCCCTGACTTTCTCAGTGGTCAGCCAGAAGGGCGTGCAGCCTGCAAAGCCCCCGGCCCTGGCTGGATGGAGCCCCAGGACACTGGCTTCTCAGTTCCTGTCCGTGCCCTTCACCCCCGCCCTGCAGAGAGAAGAATTTGTTCAAGGAGACACAGAGGTGGAAGTGTGAGAGCTGAGGGAAGGCCCTTGCCCCAGTATTTTACACAAACAAGACCATCCAACGGCTTTGGGCTCTGATTAAAAATAAATTGGTCTTTCTGCAGTTCTCTTTTTTCTTCCTTCAACCAAAATATGCTCTCCTCTGTTTTTCCCTCTCCACACCGGAAACTCTACTTATGATTTTTAAATGGTCTTAACTGGGGAGAGGAAGTTGATTGGCTGGGGAGAGAATTCCACAACGTCCATATCCCACTGGGCCGAGAGTCAATAGAACGGCCCTCGGGGCTCCAGGCGGCAGGAGACCGGACAAGCCACGAAGTATTTATTTTCTGTGGCTTTGCTCAGGCCTCTGCAGACAGAGTTTTTATTGAATCTGGCCCCAAAACTGCTGGGATTAGGCCTTGCTTGGCTACTCAGAGAGAAGTAAGTGTTCTCAAAAAAAAAAAAAAAAGGCTGCCCTCTCCTGCCCTCTCCTTCTTTCCCTTTTCCACTCTCCCCACGTGGTTTCTTTGTTTAAAAGTTTTCCAAAATTTGCTCATACTGAGGAAGAGAGTCATGTTTTTCTGAAAGCCCGGGATGGCTCCTCTGGACCTGTGGCTGGCGTCAGTCTCGGGAGAAGATGGGGCAGAGATGAAGGGAGGGTCAGCCTCCTTAAAGAGGACTTTGTCTCAGGGCACTGGGGAGCCGTGGGGAGGTGTCAGGCAGAGGAGAGTGGATCCAGGTTCCTGTGCTTCAGACTTACCACTGGTGCCCTGCAGAGAAAGGTTTGCAGGGGGACCAGAAGGGGAGCAGGAAAGACAATTAAGAGATGATTGCAGGGTCTGGGTGAGAAATGCTGGTGGCCTGGACCAGGGGGATGGAAGGAGGCGAAGAGACGCAGATGCCCTCCCAGGCCTTCCCCCGGCAGCCCAGAGCTCAGAGCAGGACCCAGGCCTCTGGAGAGCCTAACTCACAGTACAGGCAGCCTCCCTTGAGGTGGCAGCTAAGGGAGGATGCGAAGGGCCCTGTGCAGGTGGCAGATCTTCCCAAGGTCTCAGGCCCTTGCCTGGCAAGGCCAAGGCCAGAATCAGGCAGAGCGGAGCTCCCCAGCAGGGGTTCTGGGCATGCCTGTGAGACCCTAGAAAGTAGGCTACTTAGATCAGGGGACTCACGATCTGCTCGTCTGAAACAGGCTCTCTGGCTGTGCCCTGCGACTTGGGCCTGGCCCAGATCTCGGTTCCTGAGGAGGTCTCATACGGCCCCTCTGAGGCCACTCAGGGTCTATGAAAGGGGATGAATTCCATCTAGAAACCTCTGCCATCCTGATGGAGGCCCTGAGGTGCTAGGGAAGGTGACCCCTAGTACCCCCTAACTGCCGCCCCGCTTCCTGGCTGTGCTCCCTTCCCATTCTCTCTTCTTTCACAAACTTCTCTGCCTGCGATGTGATCACTCTTAAGGCGCCATCTAGCAACCAGGTGTATTAACTCCTGTGACTCTTTCATTTATTCATTCATTCAACTAAGAAATAAAATAACTCTGAGAAGGTGTGCTTTAGGCCCTAGAAGGGAGCAGCCTGGCTGCTGTCCCCTTGGGGCTGTTGCACGTTGTAGACAAGAGGTACTCAGAGAAAAGTCATAGACTGTTGCAGAGAAGAACCAATTCTGACTCCATGTTGGAACTGTTTCTTTGACTTGCTTTTCCTTGCTGTTGTTATTATAATCATATTTAATGGTCTGGCCCAGCAGATGCTGCCCCTCTGCCTGTTAAAGTGCCTTTGTTCAGCTTGCAAGGGAAATAATCTGATCTTGCCCACCTGTGAAAAGAAGAGATGAACACATCCCTTCCAAAGGCTTGAAATGCGGGAGACCCAGGTTCAATCCCTGGGTCGGGAAGATTCCCTGGAGGAGGAAATGGCAACCCACTCTAGTATTCTTGCCTGAAGAATCCCATGGACAGAGGAGCCTGGTAGGCTACAGTCCACGGGGTCACGAAGAGTCGGACTCAACTGAGCAACTTCACTTTCAATTTTTCCAAAGGCTGGCCATTCATGGAGATGTTTTACAAGACTGATGGCCCTTTTTACTTTACTTCCCCACTGCCTCTCTCCCTCTATTCTGCTTTTTGACTTTAGTTCCTCACCGCTTCTCTCTCTGGTTCTGCCAGAGAACCTGGCATCCAGAGCCTGGAAAGATGGTTACTTTAAGACATTAGTCAGCCATCTTCTCCATCTGCCAGCTTTCCAAATAATGTCGTATTCCTCATCTCTCGGATTCACTGGCCTGTCGTGTGGCGAGCAGAGCAAGCTTGGATTTGGTAACAAGACTGCCACCTGAAGGCAGGCCTCTGACCAGACCCGGGTTAGCGCTCTGCCAGCAGAGAGGCAGGACAGCATCCCTGGAGAAGGCAGAGAGGCTGGACGGACACTGCGTCTGTAGATCAGCAGAGGCTCTCCTGGTGTGTTGGGTGGACCGGCGAACATAAGACCTCTTCGGACAAGGGCGGTGGCATCAAGCCAAAGATTTGTTACATGGACAAAACACAGCCATGTTGGGTCTGGCAGTTTGTTCATCTGGTTCCTTGTTCCACGTGCAAAGGCCTATCTGTGTCATGGGAGGAGAAGCTGATTATCACCGGGGTTTATGGTGGGGCTATTAATAATGAACGTATCCCTGCTCCAGGCTGGGGGAGACAGCTCGGGGCCAGCCGGCTCTGTCCCTGGAGCCCCTTCCCTCCTGCCCTGCCAAATTCCTCAGAGCCCAGTGGATAAGATTAGCAGTTTCTACTTCCCAAAGGCCCAGGCCTCAAATTCTTATCCAGCTCCAGCCTCCCTTGACTTGGGTGGAGACAGAGCTGGTCTGCAAGGGCTGGGAGCTCAGAGTCCCCAGAGAGAGGCCAGTCAGGCAGAGGAGAACCTCAGAGGCGGCTCGAGTCCCGAATCCTTGGTGCCGCTCTGCAGAGCTTTCACCCCTCTCCCGGCTTCGAGGCCCCTATTACTTTCCATAGAGTCACAATCCTGAAGACAATTCTGAAAGTGGATGCCCGGTTGCCTGTCCACCAGTGGGCAGGAAGGAGAAAGGGGCGGGGAAGCCAGGCCTGCACACAGTCTGAGGAGTCTCGCCTGGCCTGGACACAGGGTCCTGTCGTCTGATCCCAAGTCCTGACAGCGGCTCTTTCTCTGCTGTTGATGGGCCAGGCCTCAGGGCCGGCCTGTCCATACCTGTTGCGGGCCCCCATCACCAGTCAGCCCTCATCCACCCTCTGCCTGCTTCACTGCTCACCTGGTCTGTGCAAACCCCACCCCCGCCCCACGAGCTCATGCGGGGCCGAACAGCAGAGCACACACTTTAGGCCATGAGGTCCCGCCTTCATGGCTTTAGGTTTCAGGCTGATTTGTGTGTATGCAAGAGCTGCTGGCTCCTGGGCTGGCCCCCCCTCCCCCGCCCCCCCCACACACACCCCTCCCCTCAGTGAGCCTCTAGGAGGAAGGCAGGGCTCCATGTTTCTTGACTGTGAAGATTCATGTGGTTCATTTTAAATTCCCTGGGAACACGGGTCAGGAACCTGGATTCTAGAACCCATATGGCCGCCTTGTGCTGTGTGACCTTGACAAAGTCACCTAACCTCTCTGTGGCATTCTCATTTCCTATTCCAGGAGGTGATTCCATTAGTCTGTCTCTGCAGAACCTGTTAAGAATGAGGCCAGGAGGAGGTCACAGGTTATAGCTGGGTTAAGTCATGCCCAGATTCCTCTGGGGAGGGGAGGTGTGCTAGGGCCGCCCTGCCCCAAGGCAGGATGAGATCCTGGTTCTCTGTCTGCAATCTCTGGATTCCAGCGTGTCTTCTGACCTCCCAGAGGCTTTCCTGACCTCCAGGAAGTAGGGCGGCTACCTCAACTTGGACCTTTCCCCTCTTTCTCTTGAGCGCTCCCCTGCCCACCCTGCTGGCTTCCCACCCCCTTGCTGTGCTCTGATCTAACCCAAGGACAGATGCAGGCTGAGAAACCTTCAGGTTATCTTCTACCTACCTGACACTGGAGAAGAGTGTTAGGGTTGCTTGTTGGACAGCCACAGCAGTGACGTTGGCCCATACAAAGACCCATCGATGGGGGTTTTTAGGAGTGTGGGATTGCCTGGAGGCCTCCCAGTGGCAAGGGAGGAAGGGGCCTGAATAGATTTTGCTGGATCAAGGCTGGGACTGGGGGTAGGATGAGCACCCTTCCTGGAGCAGACAACATGTGGTCTTCTGAGGGTTAGAGGGAGAAGGAAAGGCCGACCTTGCACTACAGCCCAGCCCTCCTGGTGCCTCCATCCACGGCACTCTCCAGGCAAGAATACTGGAGTGGGTTGCTATTCCCTTCTCCAGGGGATCTTCCCAACCCAGGGATCAAACCCGGGTTTCCTGCATTGCAGGCAGATTCCTTACCATCTTAGCCACCAGGGAAGATTTCAACCCTGGAGGGTTTGCATCTCCTGGACAGCTTTAACAAACGCAGGTGCACAGACTCACAGCAGGGACTCTGATTTCGTTGGTTGTGAACCCCTGCCTTTAGAGCCTTACCTGTCCCCAGGTGAAGGGTACCCTCTCCATCACACCTCCCCTCTCCCAGTACCTGAAGGATCTTCCTCCCGCCAGCTCCTGCCAGGAGGACACCTTGCTCACCTGGGGTGACTGTTGACACACCTGTCTTTCCTGCAAGTGAGGCTTAGCCACCATACCTCGCCACCCTGGCCAAGTAAGTGAAGTGGCAACTTCTGCTCAGGTGGGAGTAAAGTCTCACCATATATCTGTCCCTCAGCCTCAAGTTCAAGTCAGATGCACTGGGGAGTCACGGATCTGCACCTCTTCTGCTCCCCCATCCAGCACTGGCTGGACAGTACCCCAGCCCTCCACTATCTCGACAGCCACCGAAGTGTGGGTGGTGATTGGTGGCAGCTGCTAGGCAGGCCAGTTGTGCAGCCAGGCCAGCCTGGGGTGTCCAGTTACTTCCTGGATGGGCGTTCAGCCTCATCATGACATCATCCACTTTTTAGGACCTCCCATTGAGGACCTCTCAGTCACCATCCCCTCCTCTGGCTTCTGCTTTGGCTTCTAGAATGCTTCCTCCCACCATTCTCACTCTTTCTGAAATTTTGGCTGTGCTGCGCAGCTTGTGGGATCTTATTTACCCAACCAGGGATCAAACTCATGCCCTCTGCAGTGGAGGGGGAGCATTCCAGTCATTCTGTCTCCTTAGAGTTCTCCATTGACTGTGAATGACACTACTGAAACATCAACCGGCTCTAGAATGCCCTTCCCCACTTCACCTGGCAAACTCCTATTCAGTCCTCAAAACCTCACTTGAGTGCCGCTTCCCCTGGAAAGCCTCCCAGGACCTCCTGGCCTGCATGCAAGAGTGACTTGGCCTGTGATGGAGCAAATCTGCTCTGACTTCCAAGGTGGCAACTCTTCCTGTTGCTACCACCCACGGGGAATTTGGAGTCCTGAGAGGGAACCACAGAGTGTTCAGGTGAGGGGAGACAGATATCACGCAGCCCTTGTGGGAGGCAGCCTGCACTGACTGGGGCTTATCCGTGAGGACTTGTCAGACTTTTATGGGACACAGCTGGCAGAGCCTGCAGTGAGCTTTGCCTGCATGTCTCAAGTGAGAAGTCAGTAAGGGATCTTCTCAAGTGAAAAGCAAAGGCCCACCTACCAAGGAGCTTTCCGGGGTGATGCACACGTTCTGTATCTTGCTGGGGTTTTGGTTACACAGTGTGTTTATTTGTCTAAACTCAGCCATTGTACACTCATGATTTTGTGCGTTTTGCCACATGCACATATTTTTATCTATTAAAAAAACACGCTTTAAACAAATGCTGAAATCCTGTGAACGATGTGCACGCTGAAGTGACTGATGCCTGCAATTTACTTTACAACGTGTCGGGGGATCACAGGGGATGGAGAGAGGGTGACCGTGGGTTCAGTAGTGCGTTTGCAGTAGAGTGCTGGTGGTGGGTGAACAGGTATTCCCTGTAAAAGCCTTGCCACTTTGCAGTATGTTTGGCAATTTAAAAACAACTTCGAATAAAATGTTGGTGCGAGAAAGCGGAGGTCCGGGGCAGGAGATGGGATGCTGGCGGTCTTTCCAGGGGAAGTGGCACTCAAGTGAGGTTTTGAGGACTGAATAGGAGTTTAACAGAAGAAGGGGGAAGGGCATTCCAAAGCAGGTATGATGTTTCAGTAGCCGGCAGGATGGGACGCTCTGCCTGCTTCTGAATGAGGCAGCCCAGGCTCCCAACTGAGAATCATCCCAGCTCTTCCTGGAGGGACCAGAGGCTGTTGGGGTTTATACTTTGCATTCACACTAGTGGCCTAAAGTGGGTATGCTTTATCCTAGCCTGTGAACCCTGCCACTCTCAACAGATCCCTCAGAGGTCCCCATAAACTCCCACATGAAGTCCTGGGCGGGGACTCTACCTGACAATGCAATCAGGTCCAGGTAAGTGACAGA
The DNA here is from genome assembly GCF_023091745.1 of Budorcas taxicolor. Lineage (NCBI taxonomy): Eukaryota > Metazoa > Chordata > Mammalia > Artiodactyla > Bovidae > Budorcas > Budorcas taxicolor. Next base: position 49,189,475 of record NC_068931.1, read on the forward strand.
CCCCACGTCGCCCCCAGCACCCAGCAGAGTCTTTTTTAATGGGGCTCCTTTGTGCTCCTGGGTGACAGTTACCTAGCAGGATTCGCCGTGTCCTTGAGTCCCCCTTCTGCACGGTGAGCCCCCAGGGGCAGGGGCCACGGCTGATTTTTCTTTGCCTCCCCCGCGCTTGGCACAGCGCTGGCATGTGGTGAGGCTGGGAAATGTTTGCTCGGTGAGCAAATGCTCTCGACTATTTCATGTCACCCACTGGATTCGGCCAGCCTGGGTGCTCTGACGGTGCGTGAAGCTAAAGGTGAGGCCACCCGCCAACAGCTGCCAACGGAGACGCCCTGAAATTGCTTGCCAGGTGGGGGGAGGGGTGTGGTTAGAGCTCAGAGTCCCTCTGTCGTAGGTCAGGATGGAGCTACCCAGTCCGGCACTGAGAGATCCAGAGCCTACCCTCACTTCTCTGGAGTGATTCCTGCAGCTCCCAGCAAGCTCCATCTGCCCAGCCACGCAGCTCTAGATTTGCACTGCTGCTCACCCGGTGTCCCCCGGCCTGGACTGCCTTCCCCACCTCTCTCTCCCATCTGAACTGCGCCAGGCTCCCCAGGCCTCAGTCTCCCCAGGTGGGAGCAGTGACTGTTTCCTTTAACTTGTCCATTGCCCACCGGTCTTTCTGCTGGCCTAGCACCAAACAGTGTTATTAACTACTTATGTGGCGTGACCAGTGACTTCTTTTCCTTGTGTCCGGCTGAGCTCCCGAGGTCTACCTGTTATCCACAGCCTAGCTCTCCCCTAGGGCTTAGCACCATGCCCTAGAGGGTTTAGCATCATGCCTGAGAAGGACAGAAGACACCCCAGCGAGCTGGTTGACTGAGAGTGAATCTTCAGGGCTGGTTTTCAGGACCAGAACAGGAGCCTTTTTTTTTTTTTTTTTTTATGAATGAAGCGTCTGAAATTGAAACCTAGCAACATGAAGACAGGAGCAATGGTGTCCAGACAGAGAGGTGGGGATGGTAAGAGGCGAGGCTCTCCAGTTCTCCTTTCTCCAGAACCTCACCTCCCTCTCCTCCTTGACCTCGAAGGGGTCTCACATTGGCCCGCTCCCCTGTCTCCTTCCAAGCTGCCTTCTGTAAAGTGATCTTGCTATATTTACTTAAACTTCTATTTAAAGAGGAATTCCTCATAATTACTCAGCCGCAGAGAGCTGACACTGTTTGGCTCTGTTTATTTAGTTTCTCCTAGTGATTGGCAAAATGTCCTCAGTGGCTTTAAAGAGCAGATATAGACGAATGACCCGCTGGTCATAAAATAAAGTATGATGTTCTTTTCTGTCCTCATGGGAGATGGCATGTGGAGGGGAGGTGCCTCACCATCTCATCCCATGAAATGCTAAACCCCGTCATTTCTGATGTTGGATTAATGAAGCAGTTTTGTAATTTGTGAAAGGCAACCCCCCCATATCATCTGGACATGAATATGTATGTGTACACAGCGTGTGCTCAGCACACACGCTGTAAACCCTTCTCGTGTGCACACAGACATTCACACCCAGACACAGCCTCACAGACAGCAAAGGGCAGGCACGCCAACAATGGATTGAAGCAGGGATTGATACATCTATTTTTTTTCTTCAAAAAAAATCTAATTGATATTTGGCTTTTAGCCCAGTAGTGGAACTAAAATAGTAAGTTATTTATATAGAAATGATTCCCTAGGCGCTCCGCTCTCTTCTCCTCACCCTGCTTCCACCCCACCGCCCATGCAATGACCTTCCTGCTCTGACAACCCAAAGGGAAGGGTATGCTGAATATCATTCGTGAAACTTTGTGGGTTTTTTTCCCCCCTGGTCGCACTGTGTGGCTTTCAGGATCTTAGTTCCCTAACCAGGGATTGAACCTGGGGCCACCACAGAGTTCTAACCACTGGGCAACCAGGGAATCCCCTCATTCGTGAAACTCTGGCCAGGAGCTGGGCTCAGAGATGGTTGGCAATCGTGAGGGGGGTTGGGGGAACTGATCGTGCACTGTGTCCTCTCCAGTGAATCCCAATGAGTTTGAAAGCTTGCAGGCAGCGGGGACAATTGTCATGCCTCCCAAACATGACCTGACCAACCTAACCCACCACAGCCACCCACCCCTCCCCACTTCTCAAGAGCTCCTCTTGGCACTGTCCACCAGCAGCCCTCCGAGACCTGCCTTCTTGGGGCACATCTTGGTCCACGCCCCCTTTCCCATCCCTGTCCTACGCTCCCCTCCAGCAGCCTTGAGCTGATCCCTGAGGACGGGGGCAGCCTTCTGAGGTCTCCTCCGCCTGCCTTTCCCTGCGTGCTTTGCAGAGACCTTTGTGGGGCTGCCTGTACCTCTGCAGGGAGGGGTTCGGGCTGTGCCCAGAACCCTGCCACGTCCTCTTATCACCTGGCACACAGAGTGGGGACCGTGGAGTTGGTGGGGACAGCACGTGTTCGTGGCCTTACGCAGCGCAGTGCAGGGGCTGAGAGATGCATGCTGTTGACCAGACATCTTGGTCCTTGTAGCCTCCTTCCCGCTGGGCCCAGACCTAGGCTTAGGCCACAGCTTTGCCTCAAAAGCTGGCCGGCCCACCTGAAAGAACCCGGGGCCTCCGTGATGCCATCCTCCATTGCTCCTTCGTCCCAAAAAGGTTGACAGGGTGTCCTGAACCCCAGCCGAGTCTTCAACTGGTGATGATCCATCCTTCACTTCCTGTTCTTTCGGTGACCTTGCTCCCCAGAAAATTAAGAGGACCATCTCTTCTTTTTTTGTGGCCTTGCCAAGTGGCTTGGGGCATCTAAGTTCTCTGACCAGGGATTGAACCCCAGCCGTGTCACTAAAAGCCCAGAATCCTAACCATTAGGCCACCAGGGAACTCCCAAGAGGACCATTTCTGTAAAAGAGACTAGACAAATAGAGTTAGAAGCCAGGACCTTCCTCATTCCTCAGCACAACCGACAGGGTTCCCCAAGTGCGCTCCACAGCCCCTGGGGCAGCCTGCCCAGCCCACCGACTGCCCCAGCCAACTGGGGGCCTGTCAGTCCACGGTGTTCACAGGCCCTCCATCACCTGCTTTCCTGAAAGATCGGCTAAAATGCAAATGCTACTAGACCCACGAAACCCTTTCCAGTGGTTAAACCCTAGCTTGAATCAACATCATTTCAACAAACATCGATTGAGTACCGCTTGCTTCCAGGAGCTCTGCTTGCTTTTATCGTTGTTTAATCACTAAGTCACGTCCCTCTCTTTTGTGGCCCCATGGACTGTAGCTTGCCAGGCTCCTCTGGCCATGGGATTTCCCAGAGCTCTGCTTATGCGTCAGTAAATAAAGCACGTGGGCCACTGCTTTCATAGGGTTTACAGTCTAGCAGAGGGATTCTCAAGTTTTGGGTTCATGAGAATCATCTTGGGGAGTTGTTAAAGCCCAATGTTGGGCCCCAACCCTAGAGTTCCAGATTCACTAGGTGTTGGACACGGAACCTGAGAATTTGCTGATCTAGAAAGTTCCCAGGTGATGCTGCTGTGGCTGGTCCAAGGACCACACTCTGAAAACCACGGGTCTAGCAGATCCCCAAAGAATCAGGACCCAGGGCAGTGATTTTTTTTTTTTTGCTTGTTGATTCCCCGCCCCCCCCATTTGTTTATTTTTGCCTTTAAAAAAAAAATTTTTTTTTTTGGCCATTCTACGAGGCTTGTGGGATTTCAGTTCCTGGACCAGGGATTGAACTCAGCGCCTAATTCTAACTACTTGGAGATCAGGAAACTCCCCAGGGCAGTGAATTTTAAGACTTTTAAAAGATAGGTAGTTCAGAAAAACAAAAGGGTGACAGAAGCCGGCAGCACAGGGCCCTCAGGCCCTCAGCATATCAGAGCCTCACGGGGCCCTCAGGCCCTCAGCATATCAGAGTCTCGAGATGTCTTCTGACTGGATGAACTCCAAGACCCTTCCTAGGTCTTGTTTTCTAGAGGATGGGTGAACTGGCAAGAGAGGGGGAAGTGAGCAAGGATGGGGAGGCAGGGCAGAGGGTTCTGGAAACCCTGGGGTTGGGCCGACAGTGGAGAAGAGGAGTCGGGTCTCCCCCCGTCTCCCCAGCTTGTCTCTCGGCTTCAGCAGTCTCCTCCGAGGTGGCTCCCGCCCCCAGGTCCCAGACGCCGCTGCCGCATGGCCGGGACCAGCAAGACCTGGGAGCCGCCGCTGCCCACGACACCTACAGTTTTAGAATCTGAAGAGCAGATGCCTCTCCTTGCTAAGCAACTCATGAAACAAACAGCTTGCTTCAGGGCTTTCTTTTTTGAAGCTGACTTTGTTGTTGGGGTGGCGAGATGTGTGTACAGATAAGCTTCTCAAGGTGATGACATTGCAAGAATAATAATAATAATAAAAAATGCTACTTTGCAGTCTGTGTCCTTCACCTCTGAGGCATATTCTTCAAAATAACCACAGGTCCGTTCTCCTTAGGATCAGCTCTGGGGGCTAGGGGTGGAAGCAGGGAAGGGGCGCCCGCTGACAGACAGGTGGCTCTGCGAACATCTCTCCACCTTCCCTGCTAGAGCCTCAGTTTCCTCATCTGAAAAATGGGCTGAGCTAGGCCGCTGTTAAGGTCCCTGCCTGTTCCCAGTTAGACACATAGAACTAATTAAAACTGGGTGTTTAACCAAACTCCATTGTTCACTGTAGAGGTGTTTGTTGTAAGTGAATGCTACCTGGATATATATAAGAAAAATTTTTTTTGTTATGATAAGGGGTCAGAGGCTGCTCCAGAGCCCCAAAGCTTCCATAATTTGTGAGGGCATCTCCCTAAGAAAAATAATATCGGAATTCCTAGACAAAATTAGGCAGGGGCCTGGCTGTGAGGGACCATGAGGTTCAAGCTTCTTAGCTCCACGGGATCCCCTCTCCAGGTAATTAAAGGCCCTCTGTTGTCCTGGACAGACATCAGAGACCCTCGAGACCGTCGTCATGCGCTTGAATCCGCACGTTGCAAACCTGAGTGTCTCCCGCTCCCATTCCGTCCTGGCCTGTGTTTTGGTCTTGACACTGTGGTTGCCTGGCAACTGTCTATCCTATAGGAATTCACACTCGCCCTTCCAGGCAGACGCACATTTAATTTCAGACCCGGAGTGCTCAGTGATGTGGGATGTCACCAGCCTATGCCCTCACCGAAATAACCCCAAGCACTCAGTCCAAAGTAGCTGAGGGAACTGATACCCGCATTTGATCTTATTTCCCTAAAATAGCTTGGTCCTGTTTATGGGGCCGCCGTGAGAGAGGGGACGCAGGGGCCTGGCTGTGCTCACAGCTTCCTCCCTCCAGCCGGCTGCTTGCTGCTCGGCGGACACCGCCAAAGACACAGTGACTCAGGGCCTTGAACATGATGTAACACCTCTGGCTCCTGGGCGGGGTGATGGGGAACATGTGTGACAGCCTTGGAATTCCAGGCGGGACCCTTGGTGCCTGCCGGCCAGTTCTTGACCAAGGTCAGGTTCAGCTGAGAGCTGGGCCCTTGAGCCTCCTGGGGGTGGCTGGGGAGGGCGTCCCGGCTCTGGCTGTCACTGAGGATGAGCTCAGGTCTTGGCCAGAAAGGACCGCACATCAGTCCACTCTCTTGAGCACTCCTTCTCAGCCTTGACCCTGCACTGCAATCACCTGGGGAGTCTTATAAAACACGGATCTGGTGCAATAGTGAGATTCTAACATCACCAGGCATCGTGTTACCTCCCTGACCAGTTAGCGTTTTTTTCCCCCTTTTGGCAGGTGTATCTGGAGTCCCGGGTACCCCCAAGTTCTGACATCCCAGGGCCCTCTCTCACACTCACTAGGCTCCTAGGCCCTCAGCCAGGCATCATGTCTTGACTGCCAGCCTACTATGTCCTCATCAGGGCTAGACTCCCCTGGATGGGTAACCCTGGCCCTCGAGGGTGCTGGGGAAAAGTTAAGACTCCGTGAAAGGTGCTGGACTGGGACTGGGACTGGGCGGGGAGAAGGTGGGGCCTTCATGGGGTGGTGGGTAACGAGTGAAGGTAAGAGTTAGTTGCTGGGCTTTGAGAATATATTGTAATATATATGTAATATATATTTTATTATCATATTATATTCTACATCATATAACAAAAATATAAGGCAGTGTGAGTATTAAAGTAGAGCTCACAAACGAGCAAGCATCAGTTCAGTTCAATTGCTCAGTCGTGTCCGACTCTTTGTGACCCCGTGGACTGCAACACGCCAGGCCTCCCTGTCCATCACCAATTCCTGGAGCTTACTCAAACTCATGTCCATTGAGTCAGTAATGCCATCCAACCATCTCATCCTCGGTCGTCCCCTTCTCCTCCTGCCTTCAATCTTTCCCAGCATCAGGGTCTTTTCCAATGAGTCCATCTGTTCATTAGTCACTTTGTTTTTTAATTGCTGTTAAAAAAAAAAAGACAATATAAAAATCACCATAGGGACTTCTCTGGCGGACCAGTGGTTAAAACTCAGAGCTTCCACTGCAGGACGCACAGGTTTGATCCCTGATGGAGGAACTAAGATCCCATATAATGTGCAACCAAAAAAAAAAAAAAAAATTTCACCCTCTTGTCCATTTTTAACCATAGAGTGTGATACTGTATGAGTGTGCAGTACACACTTGTGTTCACATTGCTATGTCTCAGATCTCCGGGTCACTTTCATCTTGCAGAACGGAAACTCTACAATCGTTCCTCATCCCCAGCCTCTGCAATCACCATTCTACGTTCTGTCTCCACGGTTTGGACCACTCTGGGTATTTCATGTAAGTGGAATTGGACTAGCTTGTTCTACTCAGCATAGCATATTCAAGGTTTATCCATGTTGTCATGTGTTACATGATTGCCTTCTTTTAAAAAGCTGAATAGTACTCCCTCCCACATGTATACCATGCTTTCTCTATTCATTCGTCTGTCAGTGGACACTGGGGCTGCTTCACCTCGTGGCTATTGTGAATCACGATGCAATGAACATAGGTGTGCAAATGCCTCGAGGCCTTGCTTTCGATTCTTCTGGATATATACCTAGTAGTGAGATTGCTGGATCAGATGGTATTTTATTTTTAATATTTTGAGGAACCATTATACTGTTTTCCATAGTGGCTGTGCCATTTTACATTCTCCCCAGCAGCAAAGGTACCAGTTTCCCCACATTCTCATCCTCTTGTTATTTTCTTTCTGTCTCTCTTCCCTCCTGTGTTTTTTTCCTTATTAAAAATTTTTTAATTTATTTTAAATTGAAAGATAATTGCTTTACAATATTGTGCTGGTTTCTGCCATACATCAGCATGAATCAGCCATAGGTATATATATGTCCTCTCCTCTTAAACCTCCCTTCCACTTCCCACCCTATCCTACCCCTCTAGGTTGTCACAGAGCCCTGGCTTGAGTTCCTTGAGCCATACAGCAAATATCCATTGGCTAGGATGAGATGGCTGGATGGCATCACCTACTCGATGGACACGAGTTTGAGTGAACTCCGGTTGACGGTGATGGACAGGGAGGCCTGGCGTGCTGCGATTCATGGGATCGAAAAGAGTTGGACACGACTGAGCGACTGAACTGAACGGAACTGAACTGACCCCCTTGACACACAGTAGTGTACATGTTTCCATGCTACCTTTTTTTTCCTTTTAACTGTGGCCCTCCTAATGGGTGTGAAGTGCTATCTCATTGTGGTTTTGATTTACGTTTCTCTAATGATTGAGCATCTTATCATATGCTTGTTGGCCGTTCACGTATCTTCAGAGAAATGTCTGTTCAGGTCCTTCGCCCATTTTTTTGTTTGTTTGTTTTTAGTTGTCGAGCTGCAGGAGTTCTTTATATATCCTGAGAGCAATCCTTTATCTGATATGCGGTTTGCAGCTCTTCTCTCCCATTTTGCAGGCTGCCTTCTCTTTAATGTGCAGATTCTTGGTCAGGTTTTAAATACAGGAGGGAGCTGACCGAATAATTAAAGAACACAAAAGAATCCATTAATTGCATTTCATATAATAAAATTTAGACCTCAAGATTGAGATAAAAATCAAAGCAACATTACACCTACCAATTAATTCTAGCAATAAGTGTAGCAAAATTTTTAGAAAAGATGTTGGCTGTTGGAGCTCCACTCTAAGACTCTCCTCCTGCACCTCACAGAGTGCCATGGACTCCCTGCCAGGTAGAGGAGCAAGCCCCCAGCTAAGGGTCTACCTTCTAGAGAAGAAAGAGCTAGATCACGGGTTCTGGGAGGATGAAAGTGCTGGGGGCTCCTTGACTGCATCTTTCGTGGGTTGGGAAGATTCCCTGGGGGAGGGCATGGCAACCCACTCCAGGATTCTTGCCTGGAGAATCCCCATGGACAGAGGAGCCTACTGGGCTACAGTTCATGAGGTCACAGAGTTGGACACGACTGAGCGACTACGCTCTCAGGGCACACCGGGCCTCACTCCAGGGCTGGGTTCACCCCGCCGGGATGCCCCTGGGTCCCGGTCCACAAGCCTCTGCCCACTGGGGGCCTTCCTCTCCTCCCCCAGCCCCCGTTCTTCAGTCTGCCTGAAGCCACGCGTGAACTGCCTCAGGTTCCCAGTGGGCTCGCCTAGTCTTTTTCCTTAGAACCTTCACCTCACATCCTTGAGGCGTTTAGGCCCAGTCCGTTGGGCCGGCTTCAGTCCTAGCGCTTTGGGGGTCGCAGTGTTCTCCTGAGTATACATTGAAGGTGGGAGCACCAGACAAAGAGTCTAAGACCTCAGCAAGTCATGCTAGCTCTCCAGGCCTCAGTGTCCCCTTCTGTAGAGTGGGAGTGATGTCTCTGCCGTGCCAGGTGCCAAAGGCTGAGGGGGAGTCCTGAGCCAGGTGTGCAGGTGGTGGCGGACACAGGCCGACCCTCAGTTCCGTAACTGTTCACACAAGGCTTGGAGGAACCAAAGCCCCAGGTGCGATCCTAAGGTCCAGCCCAGGAAACGTACTCTGAGAAGAGGGCCTGGAGACCTCAGTCCAGCCCTCCCTGATCATCAAATTCCCTTTTTGTTCCTGGGTCAGTCACTCAACTGCCCTAGGCTTCAGTTTTCCCCATCTACAAAGTGGGAATAATGATACTCCTTTCATCTAACTCACCACTACAAAGAAATATACAAGTTTCTTTGGTCTATTTAAAAATTACTCACATATTGGGATTAATAGATGCACCCTACTACATGTAAAAAGATAAATAACAAGGGCATACTGTACAACACAGGGAACTATATTCAATATGTTATATCCTATAACAGAATCTGAAAAATAATGTATGTATGTGTGTACGTACACATTATATGTGCATAAGGCTTCCCTGGTGGCACAGATGGTAAAGAATCTGCCTGCAGTGCAGGAGATCTGAGTTTGACCCCTAGATCAGGAAGATTCCCTAGAGAGGGGAATGGCTACACCCACTCCAGTATTTTTCCTGGAGAACTCCATGGACAGAGGAGCCAGAAGGACTACAGTCCGTGGGGTCTCACAGAGTCAGACTTGACTGCGAAACTAACATTTTTCACTTCACTTTTCACTTTTTTTAACTTATACACACACACACACACACACACACACACATATCTATAAAACAATGCATTACGTGTACATAATTGATTCACTTTGCTGTACACCTGAAATGTTATAAATCAATTATACTGAGGAAAAAAAAATTACTCACCTGTGTATGGTAAATGTTGGCTATAAAAGTTTTGACCCTAGGACGCTGTCCTCTCCTTTTCCAGGGCTGGCAGTAAGCACCCCTTCCTTGCATTTGCAGGTGTCTTTGCACCCAAATCCCTGTTCGCGGGTGTGTGCTTATTTTTTTTTTTCGTATTTATTGCATTTTTGGCTGCGATGGGTCTTCACTGCGGTGCACTGCCTCTCTGTCACTCTGCTCAGGCTTTCTCTCGCTGTGACGAGCAGGGTCTGCTCTCTAGCTGCGGTGCGTGGGCTTCCCGTGGCGGTGGCTTTTCTTGCTGTGGAGCACTGGCTCTAGCGGGCTCGGGCTTCAGTAGTTGCGGCTCACAGGCTTCGTTGCCCTGCAACGTGTGAGATCTTATTTCCCAGACCAGAGATTGAACCTGCGGCCCCTGCATTGCAAGGCAGATTCTTAACCCCTGGACCACCGGGAGGTCCCCTGTGTCACAGATACTTAGATCTTCATCACCTGAATGGGCTGATGAATTGGGCTGGCGGGATGCAACGGTGGAGACTGGTGTAGTGAGCAGTCCCTGTGGCTGGGTTTCCATGGCCACTGGAGTCCCCAGGCCTGGGCTGTGTGCTGTGCTTCGTCGCCCAGTCGTGTCCGACTCTGTGACCTCATGAACTGTAGCCCATCAGGTTCCTCTGTCCATGGGGATTCTCCAGGCAAGAATCCTGGAGTGGGTTGCCATGCCCTCCTCCAGGGGATCTTCCCAACCCAGGGATCTTCCCAGGTCTGCCGCGTTGCAGGCGGATCCTTTACCGTCTGAGCCACCAGGGAAGCCCTGGGTTTTAGCCTAGAGATTTTTATTCCCTGGGCCCAGGGCCCCTGATCCCTCTAGTGAGGCCAGCGGCATCATGCTCTCTGGCATAATGCTAGGCTTCAGCCAGGCCTGGACAGTGGTCCCTTCCTGGACAGGGCACAGGCCTCAGGGGTACATGGGAGAAAGCGCTCAGGACCTGCCCTTCAGGGTGGACAGGAGCTCTGGGCCATCTCGCCTCAAGGGCCTGAAATGTGTTCATTTTTCTTGACTCTGAGCCTGTCCCAACTGAGACCTGAGTCTGCTTACCCCCTGCCCATCCCCCTGCCCCTCACCCCCAGACTCTGGGGCAGCTCCTCCCTGGCAGGGTAAGGGGGCTGGAGGTGGGCCTAAGAGGGAGGCAGGAAAAGATGGAAAGGAGAAAGCGGGGTGTGTCGGGGGGTTCATCAGGCGGTCTGTGGAGTAATTAGGGGGAGACATCTACAGGCCCCGCCCAGTACACTCCTGGCTTCATCTCCACCAAAGCTGGCATGTTTCCCACGCTCCTGAAGCCCAGCAAGCAGTTTTATCGTAAGTGACTAGTTAATAAGTTATGTTAGTGAGGTATGTGAGCAGAGCCTTCCGCTACAGAAGGTGGCTGACAGTACTTTCTCTTCCTCTTGTGCGGTGAACAATGAAAATGAAACACTTCTGCAGGAACCATTTGCAGTGGCTCAAGAGCTGTCTACACTTTGGGGTAAAGAGGGGACGAGGGCTGTCGTTTCTCCATGGCCCGGACAGTGCCTGGGACGCAGCCCAGCACAGAGCTAGTGCTCAACGGAGGCTGACTGAATGCATGACCACTGGGTTGATTACAAACCAGAAGGATGGCGTGAACCCAAGCAACCTCCATGCTTCTGGACCCAGAGGTCGGCTCTCGACCCTCACCTTGCGTCATCTGTCCGCAGAATTTGGGAGGACCAGCCCCTCCCACTTGGCTCAGGCACAGCAAACGCTGATCTCTTCCAGGCCTCCTCCTCCTCCTCCTCCTTGTCCTTCTGCCCAGGCTGCTTCCACGTCTTCTCTCTGCCCACTTCAGTCACATGCTCAGAACGTGGTCCTTGAGTTGCGCTGTCGGCTTCAGGAAGGAGCTCCTGGTGGCCTCACCCAATCTCCTGAACTCCAGACTCATCCATCCACCAGCTTCTCTGACCTCTCCACCTGGACATCTAGTGCCCTTGTCAGACTCAACAGGATGAACCTCAAATTCCTAAGTTCCCCACAGACCACTCCCCGAAAGGGTTCCCCCGCTTGGTCAATGGCAACCCCATCCTTCTGTGACTCCCTAAACCCTGGCAGTCATCGTTGGGCTCTCCTTTCTCAGACGTCATGTCCAATCTGTCACGGACTCTGCCTCCAAAGCATAGTTAGAATGCAGCCCCTTCTTTCCCCCTCTGTTACCACGGTAGTCTCATCTGAAAGTGTCCATTATGCACTGGTGTCCCTGGGCCACCCTGGCGTCCCTGCGGTCTGATCTCAACACAGCAAACACAGTAGCCTTTCAGAAAGCAAGCCATATCCCACCTCTGCTCAAAATCCCCACCCCTCCAGTGGCTCCTTGCTCGGCCCCCCACCCCTTCAGGGGCTCCTTGCTCAGCCCGGAGTAAAACCCCAATAGCTGACAGTCGTCTGTTGCAGTGTTTCTCAGAGCATGTCGTTCAGATGTGCACTCATGTTTGAGAAGTAGTGGTCTAATAATGACCTACTTCATATGATCCTACCACCTCCCTGACCTCATCGCCTCCCCTCCCCCAGCAGTTACTTCATTCCAGCCAAACCAGCCGCCTTGTCGACCCCCAGACAAATCCCTGCCCCAGGACCTTTGTCCTGGCTGCCCACTCTGCTCTCGCCTCCTTCGAGTCTTGGTTCTATGTCACTTTCTCGACTGGGCCTTCCTGCCTCCCATTTTAAAAACGTCAACTCTGTTTTCCATTATAGTGTTGCTGACCTTTTGATGTTTTGTATCACTTATTTCTGATGCTTCTTGCTTCTCTAATGCCTCCCATTAGAATGTCAGCTCCCTTGGGAGGGACTTCCTCTTTGTTCAGTGATGCATCCTAAGTGCCAATAATGGTGCCTGCTTCAGGGTGTGTTTGTTGAATGAATGAATGAATGGAATAATGAATGAATGGAGACCCACATGACCCCAAAGAGCAAAAGCTACCATGTATTGAGCACATATTTTTGTTCCGATCTTTTTTTCAAACATCAGCTTTAACTCTCTCAAAATTCCTGCAAGGTACATAGCACAATCTTCATTTTATGGATTGAGAACTTGACTCAAGAGAGGTTAGGCAGTGTGCCAAAAGTTGCCCAGCAAGAAGGGGCTGGAGTTTGGTGTCTTTCTGATTTGGAAGCCTCTGCTCTTTCCCTGATACCAGGCACCCATTTCCGAAAGCCCTCTACCTGTGCCCCCCAAAGGCTGCTGCAGCCCCCCAAAAGGAGGTGATGTAGTCTCAACGCTGCAGCTTGGGTAAACCCACTGTGTCTGGGAGACATACCGTAAAAGGTAAGGCAAGTCCTGGCCACCTGGGACCCGTCCATCTGTGGATCAGAGCACAGGGACGAGAACCCAGGCTCCTCCGAGTCTGCTGGTGGTGAGGAGGGGGCTGGGGAGCGGGTGGGCTGGTGTGGTTGGGCTGCCATCCAGCCTTCCTTCGATTTTCATGCAGCCCCTCAGAGGGTGTACCCCTTCACCCAGTCTCTAAGCAACCGCCTTCTGCAGCAGGCAGGAAACGATCCATTAATGATACGTTAGGAAACCCTTACTGAAAATAATTACACCCTCCTCTGAGCGACGTGTCAAAACCCGCAGGGTCGTCAGCACAGGCAGAGCCCAGAGGCCAGCCCCTTCCTTCCAGCCCCTTCCTCCCACTCACTCTCCTCAATCTGGCATGTCTTCTGCCTGCAGACCCACTTCCCCCTCTTCCTGAGACTGGCAATGTGGGGGGCACCCACAAAACCCACACCCTATCGCTTTCATAAACCACGCTGTTCAGCTGTCACAAGCCTCAGAGGATGGACCTCATGCTTACAGAAGGTTTGGAATCAGGGCTGCCCCAGGAGCCCGGGATGGATGTCACTGTAGCTCCCGACTCCCACAGTGGGGTTTGTAGAGTTATCGGGGCCTTAGGGCTCTGGCAGACCTGGGCTTCAGCCCCTGCGTGACCTTGAGCCAGGCATTTGACCTTTCTGCGCCTCAATTTCTTGACACATCAAACAGTCATAACGAGTTTGTAGGATTGTGATAATTAAATGACCTTTAACCAGTGGGCCTTACTCTGTCCTGGAACATGGCCCATCATCAGGGTTTCACAGAGATGACTGACTCTCTTAGGGCCAATGTGATTTAACAGTGAAAGATAAAATACAGAGCACCCAGTAAGCAGGGAAGAAGTTTGGAAGAAGATAGAGATCCGGGGGCCCCCCCGGGTGATTAGGAAGAGCCTGGCTAGAAGGATGGGGAGGGTTTGCAGAGTCAGAGGGATAGTCAGAGAGCCAGCGCAGGTGGGTCTGACTGGAGGGAGAGATTAACACTGAACAATGTGCAAGCGGATCCCCTTCACTGACTTGACTCCTCTCTCATCAGAATGCAGGTTCCCGTGGATTGGAATCTGTCTGTCTGGTTTCCCTGTCTTCCCACTACCTGCCCAGAGTCGTAGATGGTTATGGAACAAAACAACCAAGAAAGAAAAAAGATGATATGCCAGGCCAGACCCATCACACAGGATCCCAGAGGCCCAGAAGCTGACTCTAGAGGCAGTGGCGAGCGGGGTGCATTTTGGTTGCAGCGGGTATGTGTATGAAAAATGCTTCTCTCTACCTTTCTTCCAGGAGGAAAGTCTGAATTGTTAAGAGGGGTAATCTCTGCAGAGTGGGAGAATGAGGGTTTGCCAACTTTTACTTTTTATATTTTGCCGTTGTTTGAATTTTAAAGGAACAAGTCATTTTGCAATTAAAAAAAAAAGTCAACAGATTGGAAGAAAGTTTGGAACCACTGGAGCAGGGGACTGAGGAGACACATTGGTCCTTGCAGGGCAGTTGGTGGGGAACGAAAAGTGAACGTTAGTCGCTCAGCTGTGTCTGACTCTCTGTGACCTCATGGACTGTAGCCTGCCATGGGATTCTCCAGGCAAGAACACTGGAGCGGGTTGCCATTTCCTTCTCCAGGGGATCTTGCCAACCCAGGGACTGAACCTGGGTCTCCTGCATTGCAGGCAGATTCTTAACCATCGGAGGCATCAGGGAAGCCACCAGGCAAGCTGGTGGGGAGGTCAGCCTTAACTGGGGAAAGAGTCAGATACCCCCTTGCCATCCTACACTACAACTGAGGTTGTGGGGCCTGGTGGACAAGAACGGTGTGCTCTGGACTGCCCAGGGTCCAGTCACTCCTGAGGACGGCTGACGGCCACAAGGGGAGCAGAGGATGATGGCTCTCACTGTGCCCCGCCTGGTCACCATAGCTGAACTCCTTACCTAGGGAGAGAGAACCACTCATCACTGGCTTTGGGGCCCCAGTTGGGACTGCAGAGGGTCCTGTAATCTCACTGACACAAGCATCTTCTTTCCTTGTAAATAAGGCCTGCTTCCAGCCTTCCAATATAACAGGCTGGTTCACTGTCAGAGGCAGAGCCAAGGGTGGGATACCTTCCAGGTGAGTGGGGGGTCACTGGGCAAAGAGGGTGGAGCTATTCTGGGAAGGGGAACACAGAGGTCAGGGCCCAGCCCTGCACAAGCAGCAGGTTTGACAAGAGGCTTAGGCTGGGTGGCGGAGAAGGCGATGGCAGCCCACTCCAGTGTTCTTGCCTGGAGAATCCCAGGGACGGGGGAGCCTGGTGGGCTGCCGTCTATGGGGACGCACAGAGTCAGACACGACTGAAGCGACTTAGCAACAGCAGCAGCAGCAGTAGGCTGGGTGGGGAAGGTGGGCTGCAGAACCCTCTTGGGGGCTTCATCCAGACAGCTCTGGGGCATTTCAGAAAAATCCCACCTGGAGGAAACCTGCAGAGGAGGGCAAGAGGCCCGAGGACCACACCCTGGGGCCTGTGGGGGTGGAGAGGAGGGCAGCTGTGCCACTGTCCTGCAGAAGGGATGAGAAGGGGCTCAAAGGAACAGAAGGACTGAGGCGCTGCCCCATTCCTGCTAGTGACCTGCCACCTCACCCCCATTCCCACCCTTTGCCAGCAACAAAATCACCCGCAGCTGACTGCTTTTTCCAGCTCTCTCAAGCGCTCAGATGGTAAAAAAGCTGTCCACAATGCAGGAGACCCAGGTTTGATTCCTGGGTCAGGAAGATCCCCTGGAGAAGGGAATGGCAACCCACTCCAGTATTCTTGCCTGGAGAATTCCATGGACAGAGGAGTTTGTCCCCAAGCTACAGTCCATGGGGTCACAAAGAGTCGGACATGACTGAACGACTAACACTTTCACTTTCTTTACTTTTCAAGAGCATATCTTTTTTAGAAAAATTGAGTAATTTATTTATTTGGTTGCATTGAGTCCTGGTTGTGGTGGGCAAGCTTAATTGCCCTGTAGAATGTGGAATCTTCCTGGAGGGATCAAACCTGCATCATCCTCATTGCAAGGTGAGCTCCCTACCACTGGGCCCCTGGGGAAGTCCCAAGATCATATCTTTTTATTTTAATTTTTCCTTATTTTGTGTGTGTGTGTCAGTCACTCTCAGTTGTGTCTGACCCTTTGTGACCCCACGGACTGTAGCCCACCAGGCTCCAAGGAGATTCTCCAGGCAAGAATGCTGGAGTGGGTTGCCATGCCCTCCTCCAGGAGATCTTCCCAACCCAGGGATCGAACCTGCATCTCTTACATCCCCTGCATTGGCAGGTGGGTTCTTTACCCACTAAGCCACCTGGGAAGTCCTTTTCTTCATTAGTTTTTAGAACATTATAAAACAACACAAAAGTAAGGAAATAAGAAATGCCGGTCTGCCCCAGCCTTGGTCTAGCCACTTCCTTCTTCCAGTCCCAGTCCCTGGAGCTACCAGTTTCTTCTCTTCTCTCTCCTCCCTCTCTCATGTACTCGTAATATTTTTATTCTGTATTATTGTTCAGCTTTGATTTGTTTTGTTTCCATAAATTTGGGCCAACCTTTTGAGTATTCCTCTATAACTTGCTTTTTCATTCAATAGCATAGTATCCTGGAAACTCCTTGGAATGAATGTAATGCCTGAGGTGCATGGTATGAGGCTGAACTTCCCTGGAACAATCTGTATTGACGGGCATTCCTGTTGTCTCTAATGTTTTGCCAATTCAGAAAAAGCGGCATGAACATCTTTCTAAACCATCCTCGTGGCCTTGTACAATATTTTCCCACATATGGAACTGCTGGGTCAAAAGTGAGGTTTAGGGACGTCCCTGGCAGTCCAGTGGTTAATACTTTGCCTTCTGATGCAGAGGGTATGAGTTCGATCCCTGGTGGAGGAGCTAAGTTCCCACATGCCTTGTGGCCCACAAACCAAAACATAAACCAGAAACAACGTTGCAACAAATTCAATAAAGATTAAAAACAATAAGTGAGATATATGGGTAAGCACCTGATTGCTATTGCTAAACTAACTCCACAAGAGGAGGCCCAATTTGCTTTCAACTGACAGTGCCCGATAACTGTTCTCACATCCTCCCAACATTGCATGTTATTAATTTTTTAAAGCTTTTTCCCACATTAATAGAAAAAAATAATACCTCAGTGGTGTCATTTTGTATTTCCTCTGATTCCAAACAAAGGCATTGCCAAAGAATGCTCAAACTACCACACAATTGCACTCATCCCACACACTAGCAAAGTAATGCTCAAAATTCTGCAAGCCAGGCTTCAACAATATGTGGATCGTGAACTTCCAGATGTTCAAGTTGGATTTAGGAAAGGCAGAGGAACCAGAGATCAACTTGCCAACATCCACTGGATCATCGAAAAAGAAGAGAGTTCCAGAAAAATATCTATTTCTGCTTTATTGACTGTGTGGATCACAACAAACTATGGAAAATTCTAAAGAGATGGGAATACCAGACCACCTGAGCTGCCTCCTGAGAAATCTGTATGCAGGTCAAGAAGCAACAGTTATAACTGGACATGGAACAACTGACTGGATCCAAATTGGGAAAGGAGCACCTCAAGGCTGTATATTGTCACCCTGCTTATTAAACTTCTATGCAGAGTAAACGCTGGGCTGGAAGAAGCACAAGCTGGAATCAAGATTGCTGGGAGAAATATCAATAACCTCAGATATGCCAATGACACCACCCTTATGGCAGAAAGTGAAGAGGAACTCAAAAGCCTCTTGATGAAAGTGAAAGAGGAGAGTGAAAAAGTTGGCTTAAAGCTCAACATTCAGCAAACTAAGATCATGGCATCTGGTCCCATGACTTCATGATGAATAGATGGGGAAACAGTGATAGACTATTTTTTGGGCTCCAAAATCATTGCAGATGGTGACTGCAGCCATGAAATTAAAAGACGCTTACTCCTTGGAAGAAAAGTTATGACCAACCTAGATAGTATATTCAAAAGCAGAGACATTACTTTGTCAACAAAGGTCCGTCTCGTCAAAGCTATGGGTTTTCCAGTAGTCATGTATGCATGTGAGAGTTGGACTATAAAGAAGGCTGAGCGTGGAAGAATTGATGCTTTTGAAATGTGGTGTTGGAGAAGACTCTTGAGAGTCCTTTGGATTGCAAGGAGATCCAACCAGTCCATCCTAAAGGAAATCAGTCCTGAATATTCATTGGAAGGACTGATACTGAAGATGAAACTCCAATACTTTGACCACCTGACGCAAAGAACTGACTCATTAAAAAAGAGCCTGATGCTGGGAAAAACTGAAGGTGGGAGGAGAAGGGGACGACAGAGGATGAGATGGTTGGATGACATCACTGACTCAATGGACATGAGTTTGAGCAAACCCTGGGAGTTGGTGATGGACAGGGAGGCCTGGCGTGCTACAGTCCCTGGAGTCACAAAGAGTCAGACACGACTGAGCAACTGAACTGATTACTGGAAAGAAAAAGTATCGTTTTATACAGTTATGAAAAATTTTATTTTCTTTTGGGAATTTCTTCCCTCCAGCTTTTGTCTGCTGAGTTATCTTTTGCTTGTGTATAGGCAGTGCAGTGGTAAAGAATCAACTTGCTGATGCAGGAGATGCAAGAGACGTGTGTTTGATCACTCGGTGGGGAAGATCCCCTGGAGGCGGAAATGGCAGCCCAATCCAGAGTTCTTGCCTGGAGAATTCCATGGACAAAGGAGCCTGGCAGGCTACAGTCCATGGCATTGCAGAGTCAGACACGACTGAGTGACTGACCACAATACACCACAGATTCAACATACAAGTCCTTTATATTTTACGTCTGATGCAAACACATATAGATGTTCTCGTGGTCTGCCATTTGTCTCTGAACTTTGTTTATGCTTTGCTTTATACTTTGTTTTGCTCCTCTTTCAGTTTCTAAGTAGCCAAAGGATTCCTTTCTGCTTTCTGGGTGTCCCCACATCTCATAAATACTACCCTTCGAGGTAAAAATGATGGCATGGTGGGAGGAGGGCTTGATGTGGAACTCAGACTTTGTTGGCACAAAAGCCCAGCCCATAGGCATTACCTCCAGAGAGGTATTTTTTTCGGGCAGAAGCCTGGGCCCGCGGCCTCTGGCTGCCCTTGGGACAATCCCTCCTGCCCTCAGGAGCCTGCAGACCCCCTCCTTGGGCCTCCACTGGCCAGGGAGGCAGGAGAGAAGGAGAGCAGGACACAGGATTTGCTTCTCCCCAACCTGTCTCCAGACGCCATCCTGCTGGGAGCGTTGACTCCACGGCCCAGATAGGAGAGATATGCTAATGGCCTCTTCCGGAAAGACTGGGGCTCGGGCTCCAGTGGGCAGACCAACTGACCACAGCTCAAATCCAGCAGAGATGCCAGTCTTATCTCTGGGGCCTCTGCAGGGCGCCTCCGGAAAATGGGTCAGTGGAGGCAGCCTCTGGAGCAGACCCTGCACTCTCCCTATCCCCACCCCACCCTCCCACCCCCAGGCTCCCCATTCAGCAGTGAGGACCATGGCTGCCCTTAGTTGTTAACCATCTGGGGCTTGCCTGTTACAGAGCTACTGGGTGCTGTGCGGTGCTTCAGTCCCTCAGTCGTGTCAGACTGTTTGCGAGCCCATGAGCTGTAGCCTGCCAGGTCCCTCTGTCCAAGAATACTGGAGTGGGTCACTATTTCCTCCTCCAGGGGATCTTCCCAATCCAGGGATCGAACCCAGGTCTCCCGCATTGCAGGCAAATTCTTTACCATCCGAGCCAGCAGGGAAGCCCATGAATACTGGAGTGGGTAGCCTGTCCCTTCTCCAGGGCATCTTCCTGACCCAGTGATCGAACCAGGATCTGGGGCCACGTTGCAGGCGGATTCTTTACCAGCTGAGCCACCAGGGAAGCCCAAAGATACTATAAACTACATGCAAAAATCACAGCCATCCCAGAAATGAACCATGTGGAATGTACCAGTCACTTGGGCCCCCTACCTCCCCCTACCAGGCCTGGAGTCTGTCCAAGGCTGATCTGAGTTTCTCTCCCTTCTTGAGCCTCTTTTCCCAGCCATTCCAAAAACGCGTGCACAACGTGAACTTGACTTCAGAATGTTACACACAATGCTTCCTAATGATCTGAAAGCCTCACGCTTATCTGAGCTCGGGTTCCTTTTCCCTGGTCTTAGTGTTGCGCTTTTTTTTTTTTTTTCTCCTCTCCTCTTTTTAAAAACCTTTCTTATCATGAAACAAGCACAGATAAAAGCGTGTTTAAGAGAAATGTAGGGATGACTAAAGGATTGTAAAGAAATGCCAACACCCACCACACAGATCCTGGGAACGTTCCACAGCCCAGAATCCACCCCTCACCCCAGAGGCCCTTCCAGCCACAGCCTCCTTCTGGTCTCCCATCCTGACTGTGCCTCATCACGTCCTCGCTTTCCTTTGTATCCGTCCCATGTAGTTTGGCTTTGCCTGTTTGAGTCTTTATTTCTTAGTGGCTTCCCTGATGGCTCAGGGACTTCCCGAAAGCTCAGGTGGTGAAGAATCTGCAATGCAGGAGACTGGGATGCGATCCACGGGTCAGGAAGCTCCCCTGGAGAAGGGAATGGAAACTCACTCCAGTACTCTTGCCTGGAGAATTTCATGGACAGAGGAGCCTGGTGGGCCACAGTCCATGGGTTGCAAAGAGTCAGACATGAATAAGCGACTAACACACACACAGTCCCTGATGGCTCAGATGGTAAAGAATGGGTGAGGTCAATGGCCTTGTCTTCTCAAAGGTGGTCTCTTGGGTCAGCTCCAGACCCCCAGCCTGCATCCGCACCTCCCTAAGCTTCCCCTGTGGAGAGCGCTGCCCTGGCCTCCAGGCTCACCATCCACAGGTGAGAGTTCCTTCTCCCGTCACCACTGCACAAACTCAGGCAGGTAATTAAATGCTATAAGCTTCAGTGTCTTCTCTATAAAGCGAGACATTGGGAGCAATGGATGTGTCATGCCTGAAAAGCATCTGGCCCAGTTAGTAAGCAGCATAGAAACGCTGGCTCTTACCCTTGAAACTTCCCACCTCCCTACTGAGGCTAGTCCTAGTCCCAGGGCTTGGTATCGCTTTCCCTTCTTTGCATGGGACTCTCTTGCTTCTCCATCAGGGCCCAATCCAAATGCCTCAAGCTTTTATGACACCCTCCGGGCAGTGACTTGCTCCTCAGGCATCTCTTTCTCACACTGCATTCCTACATTCTAAAAGCCTAATAAAAATCTGTGTCATTTATTGGGCAACTACTGCATGCAAGCTCTTTCTACATGTCATCTGTCATTCTGGCATCAACCAGGAAAAGTTGATTACAGTTCTGTTTTATAGGTGAGCAAATTGAGGCTCCCAGAGGTTAAGGGAATTTGCCTGAGGTTACAGAGTCACTAAGTGAGGAGTCTGAGAGTCAAATCCAGGAGGGCAGAACTCATCCAGGGCCACCAGCAGCCTGGGCAGAGTCTTCGGACCTGTTGCCAAGGCAGCTTTTCCTTGGGGCACACGTAGCCCTCAAAGGGGTGAAAGTCGTACAGATGGCATCCAGGCGGAAGATGAGGCCCGCTGAGTCACTGGCAAACTTGGATGAGACACGGACAGGACGGGTCCATAGGACTGGCAGGTGTCCCAAGCACCAGAGCGGGTCTGACCGTGCCTGGGGAAATGGGAAGGCCCCTGCGGAATGCCTGCTCAGAGGGCCCAGAACCTCCTATGAACCTTTTATATCTTCTGAACTTTAGCATAGGTACGGCCCTGGAGGTCTTATTACTCTGTTAATGCTGAGTGTGCGTGCGCATGCTCAGTTGCTTCAGCCGTGTCCAACTCTAAGTGACCCTCTGGACCGTAGCCGGTCAGGCTCCTCTGTCTATGGGGGTTCTCCAGGCAAGAATACTGGAGTGGGTTGCCATGACCTCCTCCAGGGGATCTTCCCAACCCAGGGATTGCAAACACGACTCTTACATTTCCTGCATTGGCAGACGGATTCTGTCACCACTAGTGCCACCTGGGAAGCCCCAGTTTGTTGTTCAGTTCAGTTCAGTCACTCAGTCATGTCTGATTCTCTGCAATCCCATAGGCTGCAGAATGCCAGGCTTCCCTGCCCATCATCAACTCCCGGAGCTTGCTCAAACTCATGTCCATCTAGTCAGTGAGCCCATCCAACCATTTCATCCTGTTATCCCCTTCTCCTCCTGCCTTCAATCTTTCCCAGCATTAGGGTCTTTTCTAATGAGTCAGTTCTTTGCATCAGGTGGCCAAAGTATTGGAGCTTCAGCTTTCAGCATCGGTCCTTCCAATGAACATTCAGGACTGATTTCCTTTAGGATTGACTGGTTTGATCTCCTTGCAGGCCAAGGGACTCTCAAGAGTCATCTTCAACACCACAGTTCAAAAGCATCAATTCTTCAGCGCTCAGCTTTTTTTACAGTCCAACTCTCACATCCATACATGACCACTGGAAAAACCATAGCCTTGACTAGACGGACCTTTGTTGGCATAGTAATGTTTCTGCTTTTTAATATGCTGTCTGGGTTGGCCATAGCTTTGTGGTAGTTGTGGCCAATTTAGAGGCAGCACCCTTCATCCTCTTGACCTTGAGGGACTGTGTGAAGAAGGGGCCAAGGGTTCCAGAGTCAGTCTGGATTCCAGTCCAGCTCAGCCACCATCTGCTTGTGCTACCTTGAGCAAGCTACTTCTCTATGCTTCAGTTTTCTTATCTGTAAAATTGTGACGAAAGATTGTACTTACCACCTCTACAGAATTGTGATTAAAGATGCCACTTGCCTTATGTGAAAGTGAAGTCGCTCAGTTGCGTCCGACTGTTTGCGACCCCGTGGACTGTAGCCTACCAGGCTCCTCCATCCATGGGATTTTTCAGGCAAGAATACTGGAGTGGGTTGCCATTTCCTTCGCCAGGAGATCTTCCCGACCCAGGGATTGAACCTGGGTCTCCTGCATTGTAGGCAGACGCTGTACCGTCTGAGCCACGAGGGAAGTCCCTTGCCTCATAGGGTTGTTATTAATGGAGGGATTAAGGAGTTTGCACATGCTCAGCACTGTAGGGGTGTGTGTTTGTGTGTGTGCAGCGGGGTGCTTACCCTTAAACCAATGGCCAAGGACCCTGAGGGCTCTGGGAGACCCCAATGGGTCCCAGTTCTTCTAGAGGATGTCGGGCCACTGGACAACATCCATGAGTATACATCCCCCTGGATCCCAAGTCTTCCCTAGGCCTGGGTTCATCTCAACAAAGGTGCACCTAGCTGACTCAGGAGCAGAGAGAGGAAAGAAGGAAAGTCATCTTGGTGTGTCCTGGACCACACGCCAGGTGCTTTACAAACATCGATTTCAGTTGTATTTACCACTCTGTGAGATAGGTGGTATCAAACCCCATTTTGTGAAAAGAAGAAAAAAAAAAAAGAGGCTCAGAGAGGTTAAGTAACATGCCCAAGGTGACACAGCACTGGGATTTATTCTGGGTTTATCTGGCTCCAGAGTCGGAACTTTCCTTCTACAACTAACTTACCGCCTTAAGGTGGGCAGCCTTCTGGTATTGTCCTGAGGGAATGACTAAGGTGATATCTTTTATTCTCAAAAATTTCTGCTTCCCAGAAATAGGTTCAGAGCCTTAAGAGATTGGGACTGCGTTGACTCTCCAGATCATTTTGGGGAGTATTGTCATTCTAACAACACTACGCCTTCCAATCCATGAGCGTGGGATGTCTTTCCATTTATTTCAGTCTTTTAAAATGTCTTTAAATGTTTTGTAGTTTTCAGAATATAAGATCTACATTTCTTCAGTTAAATTTATTGCTAAGTATGTTATTTCTTTTGGATTGTTATTATGAATGGAATTTCCCCCTTTAATTTCATTCTGGATTGTTCCTTGCTGATGTACAAAAATAAAGCCGGTTTTTCATTGTGATGTTGTAGCCAGCCAACCTGCTGAACTTGTTTACTAGTTCTAACAACAATCAGCTCAGGCCTCTCAGATGCCCGGCCGGCTCTGGGGTGACTTTAACCAGAGGATGGAAGCAGGGCTGGCAGGGCAAGACGTTAGGGGGACTATGGCTCTCCTGTCACCAGCTCAGAAAGTGCTGATGGGCCCTGCTCCCCGCCTCCCACCCCCAGACAAGGAGCAGCGTCTTGCTGATCTCCACCCAGGGCCACAGGACACACACGTACACACCCTCCTGCTCTCCCCTCAGAGGAGACCTAGGCTCCGGGCCCATCCCTGGCCTGGGGGCATCTCTGCCAGCCCTCTCTCCCCCAGCCAGCTTCCCCTCTTCAGTTACAGGGCTCACTGTTTCCTTCGTTCTTACCTCCCTCCTTCTCGCTCCTAGTTCTTCCTCAGGACTCCACTCCAGTGGGGGGACCCCTCCTGCCCTTTACAGCCCCTCTTGGCCCTTTAGCCCCAGTGTGCAGCATCATTGGGTTGACCCTCCTGGGTATGAAGACAGAGGCATGTGTGTGTTTGGGAAACGGAGGATGGGTGAGAGGGGTGGCCAGGCGGGAAGCCAGTTTCAGGCTGGGGAAGGCCCCTCTGGAGTCGGGACCCTGTTCTCCCATGTCCCTGGTCCTCGGAGAGAGGCCCGATTCTTCTGGGGCGACTCCCGGCTCGCCTGGGCTCCAGGCCCTGATGAAGATACGAGATAGAGGAGGTATTTATGGCGCATCCGCCCAGAGGAGACGCGTGGCCTCCCAGCCGTGACCTCAGTGCTCACGGGTGCACCAGGCGGGTTCCAGCTCGCAGAGGGGAAAGCTGAGGCCTGGGAGGGAGACAGTTCCTCAGGAGACACCTCCCTGAGGGCCAGAGCCTTTAGGGAAAGAGCAGTCTCCTTCCTCCTCACCAAACCAACAGGAATAAGGGCAATTTGCATACAAAGGTCATCTGCTCCTAGAGGGCGTCTGGGTGCAGGCCCGCTCAGGTCTCTACCCTCCTGCCTGGTATCGCCCTCCTTGTCTTCAGGCCCATGCTAGCAGCTGCCCTCTGGAGAGGGTTCACAGGGCAAAGCCGCTGCTGCACACCAAACCCTACTGGGGAAACTGAGGCCGAGGCTGGGGCTTCCCTGGTGGCTCAGTTGGGTAAAGAGTCTGCCAGCAAAGCAGGAGACCTGGGTTCAATTCTTGGGTCAGGAAGATCCCCTGGAGAAGGGAATGGCAACCCACCCGAGTATTCTTGCCTGGAGAATCCCATGGGCAGAGGAGTCTGCCAGGCTACATACAGTCCACGGGGTTGCAAAGAGTCGGACACAACTGAGTGACTAATACTTTCACTTTCTGGGGAGTCTCGGGGGTGGGGTGAAGCAGCAAGGCTATGAGTGTGGACGGGGGCAGGGGGTGGTGCACAGGGCTGCTGGGAGCAGCTGAACGGAACCCCTAAGGAGGGGTGGACCCTTCCTCCCTGCCTCGGGCTCATGGTGCCCTCACTGCAGGCCTCGATGGGGGAAGGGCCCTGCCCACGTGCTGCGCCTCCGCCTATGGCCCTGTTCAGGCTGAAGGTCGCAGACAGGGACACTTTCCCCCTTACAACCAGGGCCACCGTCCACCCAGCTCTGGGATGGCTTTGCGCTTGGGGCCCAGCAGCCTGCGGGAGTCCTCTGTGTCTCCCTGGCTGGCCCCTCTCTCTTCGAGCCTCTGAGCATCCTGGGTGGACTCTGCTCCTCAAACCCTGGGCACCCTAACTGGGTGCCCAGGTAGCTGCTGGCCTGGGCGAGGCTTCTCTTTACCCGTGGTCCTGACCTGGCTCGCCCTTGCTTCCCACTTGAGCTCAGGGACGGGGGTTGGGGGGCTTTGGGGCCAGCTACCAGCCCCCAGGCCTTGGGAAAATGGTCTTTGTCTACTGAGCCTCCACTGCCGTCTTCATACGCCATCACATTTAAGCCCCACGGGAGCCTTACGAGATGGACAGTTTCATTAAATCCGTGTCCCGAGAGTGGGACTTCCTTACGGAGGTCACAGAGGTCACAGACATGGTAAATGACAGACAGGAACTGCTCTCTCACCGCCTGCTGCAGTGTTCCTGGGCACCAACAGCACCGCCCACCCCCATCCCTGGGCCCAACTCGGGGGGCACTCACAGGGCTGTGGGCTGCGGGTGAGTGTTCAGTCTGGGGTCTTTGGCAGTGGGAGCTGGCACGCCTGTTGTGGCCTCGCTGTCTGATCCGTCTCCTCCTCATTCAGGCCATGTGTGTGTGTAAGAGGGAGGGAAGCCCTGCCTACCCAGGATCTGGTGTTCAGGGTGCAAGCTGGGGAAGCCAGCCCTAGGGTGGGCCCTGGGCATTAGGTGTGCGCCTGCAGAGGCCCCAGCCTGGCCTGGGGAGGAGTGGGCACCTGGAGGCCAGCAGGGGAGGTTTGCCTAGAGTCCTGGCAGATGCTGTGGTGTCTGCACCTCGCCCTGGCACGATCCCCTTGGCCCAGCCTGTCCAGGGCTGCAGTCCATGGCTGGGAAGTGTGACCTGCCAGGGTCCCCTTCCACCTGCCCTCCTGGGATGCTCCCTGCTTCTAGGAGAGGACCACGTCTTGGCTGCAAGTATGCACGTGAGTGTGAGCGTGTGTAATGTGTCTGGGTGTGAATGTGTGATTGTGTGTGTTTGCGTCGGGAGTATGCCTGTGCAGCTCTGAAGTGAGTTGTTAAGACAGGTGCCCGGAATATTCTCCAAACCAAGCAGCCCGGGTGTCCCAGCCCGCCTCCCTACGTCCTGCAGTGGCTGGAAGTCCCCAGGCTACACCAGAGAGTGACTAGCGGGATGCCTAGGGGGGCCTAGCCGATGGGGGAAGGGGCAGAGTTGGCTCTAAATCCTCCCCTGCAGGCCCTTTCCAGCCCCCTAAGCAACTAGGGGGAGGGGGAGTCCCGTCCATGCTCAGGGCTGGGAGTGGTCTTGGCTCCCCCTGCCCCCACCCCGTGCAGCCTCCTTACCCAGGGCCGTAGACCGTCCCAGCTCCAGAGTCAGGGCTCTGGGGTGACTCGCTGTGGTTTAGCCCTGAAGTCTGCTGACCCCCAGGCTCCCCAGGGTGACACCTCGCCCTCCAACTGTCTGGTCCGGGGCAGCTCTGCTCTCCAACACCCCCGCCCCCCCAACCTTCTGAGGATTCAGGTCGTCTGGGGAGGCGGGTGGCGTCAGAAGCCCCAGCCCTGGCCTCTGTGCATTCCAGACCTGTGTTTCCGGGAGTGTCTACACCTGTCCATGGAGGCATCATCCGGGCCACAGGCTCGCAGGTCTGGCGGCCCATCTCTGCTTGCCCTGCGGGCAGCCTGGCCCACCTCCTTCCACTGGTGGCCGCTCCCCTTTTCTGGCCTGGTCACCTGGACCAAAGCCCCCCCACTTCTGGGAAAAGGGGAGCTCGGCTGGCGGGGGGCTGGGGGGGCAAGGGGAGCCCTGCTCTGGAGTGGAGGGCCAGGTCAGGCTGCTGGGGCGCCCTGTGACCCAGAGTCCAGGGCTCCCTCGTGGAACCTCGGCTTCGCGGCCGTGAGCTGGGCCTGGGTTAGGCGGGTGGGAGGATGGATGATGCGATGGTGCCGTGAGGAGGTCACGGTGCTGAGGGGCCGGGCGTCCTGCACTGCCATCCACCGTCCGTGGTCCTTTTGCAACCATGTGGCCCTCCGCGTGGGGTCTCACAGCCTTCCTGAGGACCCCACCCTTCACCGTCCTCAGCCGCCTCTGGCAGAGCAGCCTTGACTTTGCCAGTCCATGCCTGGCTCAGCGCCCTGGAGGACTGAGGTCTGTGCCCCGGAATCCAGTGCCGCCGCACCTGATGCCTTTGTACCCCCAGCCAGCTTCTCCCCACACCATCCCACTCCCCCGGGGGGACAGCCCTCTTTGCCCCCATGCCTTGTCATGCTGCACTCCATCCTTGTTGCCCAGAAGACCCTATTCCCTCCCCATCTTCTCATGGGGTCCCCAGGCCCCCGTCTTCTCTCCCAGATGGAGGGGATGGAAAGGCAGAGGGCTTTCAAGTCCAGAAGGAGACACAGCACTAACAGGGAGCCTCCCAACTGCTGTGTCTCCAGGTTGGGGTGAGTCTCCAGGTCGAGTGAGTGAGCTTCCAGAAGCATGAGCTCAACGGCCCTGCCCCAGGGAGGGGCGGGACCCTGCTGGACAAGACCCATGACCTCACCTCTCCTGGCTCCAGGCAGCAGTCCTGCCCACTTCTGGAGAATTCCATGACTCAGGTAAGAGGGTGGGGCCCTGTCAAAGTCTCAGAGCCAAGGTCACGCGGCCCTGCTGCCACCCCTGTCTCTGCTGGAAGTGCACGGCCAGAACTGGAAGGCACTGCCATTCCTGCTCAGCCAAGGGACCAGCCTCCCCAGGGGGCAGTGAGGGGAAGCCTGCAGGGCCCGGAGGGGAGTGTTGATGATCTGGGGGGCCAGGGAGTTGCAAGCTGCAAGCTCCTACCTGGCTAAGCCTGTTGGGTGGGGAGCCTAGGGGGCAGCTGTTGCAGGCAGGACGAGGGACCTGGGGCCTGGGCCTGGGCCTGGGCCTGGAAGATGTTCCTCAGCAGATAGGAGGTTACACTCGGGCAGCCAAGTATGGTTGCATGGGCTGTGCACTGCTTAACCCTAGGAGGCGACCCCTCCACAGATTCTGATGCGATGGCTGGTGGATGTGAGACGCGATGGCTCCATTCTGCTTCCTGCCCTTTCTCCCTCTTCCTCTCATACATTCACACACAGGCGCACGCCTAGTTGAGTGATTTTTGCATCAACGTCCTGATGTGTACACATTCCTTCTGTCTTGTTTGAAGAAGCCACAAAGTAAAGGTGATTGTGGCCTAGGGTTCCAGGACCAAGAGGAATGGGTTTAGAATGGAAAATATGAATTGCCTTTCTTCTAAAACCCCTTTCCTAAGCCTGCTCCATGTTCCCAAAGTCAGAATTACCATCAAGACCCTAAGTTGGACCCCATGGGGACCAGGCCTTGGTGGAGAGGAGTCACTTTCCCATTCTCAGGACCCTCCGCTTGCTCTTGTGTGGGCTGGGCCCTTCCTCATGTTGTCCCCCATGCACACTTTGAGGCCCAGCTGAAATGTGACCTTGTCCTGGAGGCTCCCCTGAGCCCTGAAAGCCCTCACGCCAGCCCTCCTGCTTCTGAGGCTCCCATCTCTCTCTTCGCTGACTCCTTCCCCTCAGCCTAAAACAGACCCGTGTTTGTCTGCTGAAACTCCCTGCTATGCCATTTCCGCCTCCTCTATTCCCTGCTCAGCTCACTGACACAGAAGGCTATATCCTCAAAGATGCTGGCCACGGCCCCTCTGATCCCATCTGCCCTTCCACCCCGTGATCATGACCCTCTTCAATCCAGGTGGGCCCGGGACCAGTAGAATGGGGTCAGAGTGAGGCTGTGGGACCTTAGGCCTGCATAGGTGATGCTTTTCTGCCTTGTTTGCTGGAAGCCTACTTGGCACCCTGACTGCCATGTCCAAGCTCAGCTCCCTAAGGCTGCCATGCTGTGAGGAAGTTCAGGCCACAGGATGGCCATGGGCAGATTTTCTGGTTGCCAGCTCCAGCTGAGGTCCCAGCCAAGGGTTGGCACTGGCCACCAGCGTGAATGAAGATGCCGTGAGGTCACTTTGGCCCCCAGCTGCTGAGTGTCCTCCAGCTGTAGAATCTTACCAGCTGAGCTTCAGACATCACAGGGTAGAAACAAGCTGTCTCCTCTGTGCTCTGTCCAAACTGCTGAGCCACAGAAGCTGTGAGCTTGATGACGCAGTTGTGACACCGGGCGGGGCCCAGGGGGTTCCTAAGCACAAGGCCTTTCTGCGTCTCCCATCTTTTTTTTTTTAATTAATTAATTGTATAGTTTTTGGTTGTGCTGGGTCCTCGTCGCTGCGAGGGCTTTTTCTCGAGTTGTGGAGAGAGGGGGCTGCTCCCTCGTTGCCATGTGAGGGCTTCTCGCCGTGGGGGCTTCTCTTGTTGCAGACCATGGGCTCTGGAGCGTGGGCTCAGTGACTGCGGTGCCAGGGCTCAGTTGATCCACGGCACGTGGGATCTTCCCAGACCAGGGATCGAGACAATGTCCTCTGCACTGGCTGGTGGATTGCTATCCACTGTACCACCAGGGAAGGCCCCCTGCACCCCCATTTCTTTGATTATAGGGAACAGCCTGCATTCACCCTCCAAGACCTCCCCTGAGTTCCAGTGGGCAGATTCCAGCAGTTAATTAAGGACTGGAGGGAACGGGAGACCAAGGAGAAACAGTCACGAGCAGCCTTGGGCAAGGTCCTGTTTCCCCACCACAGGATACATACAACAGTATCTCTGAGCTATTTTAGAGATACTGAAACCCCCTCCAGGTAGAAGTTAACAATTAATCATGGTATGCTGCCCACAGGCATAGACCCTAGACCAGGTGGACATGAAGGTCAGTGATGCTGACTCCCACTTAACCTCACCACCACCATCAGAATGTCCATGAGCTGATCACACTCTCTTTGGACAATTAATACAAAATTTCTCACTATCTTTCCCAAATGGGGGACAGACACACGGGTTTGAGAGCATTAGCCGGCTGTGTCCCCGTTTGCCTGGCTAAGCAGTAAGGTAAGGTGAAGTTGCTCAGTTGTGTCCTACTCTTTGCAACCCCACAGACTGTAGCTTACCAGGCTCCCCCGTCCATGGGATTTTCCAGGCAAGAGTACTGGAGTGGGGTGCCATTTCCTTCTCCAGAGGATCTTCCCGACCCAGGGTTTGAACCCAGATCTCCTGCATTGTAGGCAGACGCTTTACCGTCTAAGCCACCGGAGAAGTTCATCTTTTTCTACTTCACCCAAAACTCTGTCTCGAGATTTGATTTGGCATCCATACACAGAGAGGCTGAGTTTCCGGCATCAGTTGCTTTTAGCTACTAAATTTGGGGTTATTTGTTACACAGCAGTAGATATTTGAGACAGCTGCCGTCTGCTTCCTGCTCCCACGCTTGAACGGAAACCCCCGTCACCACCCCAGAATCTCTTGGTGGCTAAAGTTAATGGGCTGGTTTCTGCCTGACCTTTCTTCACCTCTAGGCCACCATTTAGGCTTCTAGGAAACACCCTGACCCTTGGCTTCTGCCACCTCCCTCCTTCCCGGTTTCCTCCTTTTATCCTGTTGCTGGGCCTCCCCTCATGTGGTTCCCTCCATCAGTCACCCCTTGAACGTGGGTGTTCTCAGGAATCCGCCTGAGTCTGCTGCTTCTCTCCTGGCACACAGGACTCCAAATCCACATCTTGGGTGCAGACCACGTCCCAGAGCCCCCATTGCCTCTCATCCCACCCCTATCCCAGGGGAAGCCCCCCACCCCACCCATCCCTGTCCCTGTGGTTGTTGCCCAGGTACGGTCTGAGCAGCATGGTTCACAAGTGTGGAGCCAACCTCTGGGATGGCAGCAGTGAGGGAAATGGTGCCTGTCAGGCTGGGGACAGAGGTGATGGGAAGGTACTCAGATCTGACCCACTGGGGGGCCGTGGCAGCGCTCCCCAGTAACCAACTCATGGCTTTTGGGAGAGTTCGAGCATACTGTGGTTTTTCCTCTGATGCCCACCAGCCCAGTTAAGGACTCACTGCCCAGATGGACGTGTTTTTGCTCACCATCCGCAAATTGGTTCACCCCAAAGTGTAAAAACAGAGCCTGCCTCTTCCAGTTATTCCCTCTGCCCTCTCCCGCATCAGCTCTGATGCGGCCCGAGCGTGTGGACAGTGGGGTGGAGCTGAGACTGTCCCTGAACACAGGTCTGAGGGCTGGTGCTGCCCTCCCCGAGCGCGCCCGTGGATGGGCAGACAGGCCAAGGCCAGCAGCCAGTGAACCAGCTGCACTCAGGGTGCGGGAAGCCGCCGTAGAAGCAGGGAGGGTGAGGGCCCTGCCGCGGAGGGCTGAGCTGGAGGGCCCCTCGGGCCGGTGGGCGTGGATTCCTTTGAGGCTGCGGACTTGCCAGAAGATCCATCAGGAGAGACCTTCGGGGGACTTGGTGTGACTTGGTGGGCAGTGGCCTTGGCAGGTGGAAGAAGCGTGGGGAGGCCAGTGTGGCTGAGGGTGGTTTCAGCCAGAGGCGGGTCCAGCTTTCCAAGCCAGAGAGAGAGCGTGGCGAGGCCATGCCCTGGGTGCGTGTGTGTTATGGGTGGGAGCAGGGGGAGGCAACTGTCCCGCGTGCCCACCCGAAGAGGGAAACAAGCAGCGGGGACTGAAAACGGAGGGCTGCTGGTGGGAGCAAACTCAGGGATGGTGTCTGGGGTTATGGGCTGGATTGCATCCCCTGTCGCCCCTGGCCTTCCCAATTCATATGCTGAAGCCCTGAACCTTAGAATGTGGCTGTATTTGGAGATAGGATCTTTAAAGAGGTGGTTAAGGGCATGGCAACCCACTTCAATATTCTTGCCCGGAGAGTCCCATGGACAGAGGAGCCTGGCGGGCTACAGTCCATGGGGTCTCGATGAGTCGGACACGACTGAGCAACTAACAGTTAAGGTAAAAGGAGGTCATTAGTCTGGGCCCTCATCCAATATGACTGGTATCCTTAAAGGAAGAGATTAAGCCATAGACACAGCGAGGGAAGACAGTGAGGACACGGGGAGGAGGCCGCCATCCCCAGGTCAGGGAGGGGCCTCAGGACGACCCAACCCCAGCAACACCCCCACCCTGCTCATCCAGCCTCCAAAACTGGGGGAAATCAATGCCTGTGCTTTAAGCCCCCGTCCTTGGAACTTATTAAGCAGCCTGACAGCAGACAGACATCTGGGTTCCAAGCTAAGACAGGAGAAGGGGTACATGAGTGTTGCGGGGCACAGCAGTGATTTCAGATGAGGCTGTGCTTCTCCGCCCCACCCTACACAGGAGGCTTCCGGGGCTCCCTCACCTTCATCTTTTGACTCTGAAGCATCGCCCTTCTCTCCCCAGTTCTTTTTTTTTTTTTTTTTTTTTTGCTGCAAAAAGCTTTATGGTTTCCATTTGGTTAAAGACTTGGGAGAGGCTCCAGGGTGTAAAAAGTCTGCCTGGTGGCTGCAGAGAGGGGCTTTTGGCAGAAGCCCTGACATTGAGCGGGGGTGGTTTCCTCAAAGGCTTCCGGGCTTCAGAGGCTCCTAGTCATGCTTGAGGGTGAGTCTTTGGAGGAAATATGGGACCAGCCAGCCTGTGGAGGTTGGTCAGGTGGTCCCCATCTTCTAGGACATGTCCCTCCAGGAAGTCACAGAGGTGGGGCTCTGTGCAAGCAGAACCCAGGCCATGCATATCCAAAAGGGCTGGTTCTGGTGCTTCTCCATGAAAAGGGTGGCTTCTAGAGCATCCTGGGTTTTACCCGACTTGTCTTGAGATGCTTCTGCGTGTCCTGGAAGAGGGAGCAGCTGCAGCTCTGATTTTGCATTTTCAAGAGATGCTGGGTGCCCTTGCACTTCTCCTTAACCTATTTGTAGAAAAAGTGGCCCATGCCTTCCAGAGCCACATCGTTGTGGTCAGAATAGAAGCCCAGAGAGAGGTTGGTGTAGGAGGCCAGCAGAGGTGTGTTGACCAGGCAGATGACAGTGGCCTTCACCTCAATGGAATAATTCTAATGAATCTGGGAACTCGTGGTTGATTGGTAATGGGCATGTGTACATGCTAAGTTGCTGCAGTTGTGTCTTACCCCATGGACCGTAGCCCACCAGGCTCCTCTGTCCATGAGATTTCCCAGGCAAGAATACTGGAGTGGGTTTCCATGCCCTCCTCCAGGGGATCTTCCCCATCCAGGGATCAAACCTGCGTCTCTTATGTCTCCTGCATTGGCAGGTGGGTTCTTCACCACTAGCGCCACCTGGGAAGCCCTGGCAATAGGGTGGTGGTTGTTGTTGTTCTCCAAAATCACTGCAGATGGTGATTGCAGCCATGAAATTAAAAGACGCTTACTCCTTGGAAGAAAAGTTATGACCAACCTAGATAGCATATTCAAAAGCAGAGACATTACTTTACCAACTAAGGTCTGTCTAGTGAGTGTTGGACTGTGAAGAAGGCTGAGCACCGAAGAATTGATGCTTTTGAACTGTGGTGTTGGAGAAGACTCTTGAGAGTCCCTTGGACTGCAAGGAGATCCAACCAGTCCATTCTGAAGGAGATCAGCCCTGGGATTTCTTTGGAAGGAATGATGCTAAAGCTGAAACTCCAGTACTTTGGCCAGTCATTGGAAAAGACTTTGATGCTGGGAGGGATTGGGGGCAGGAGAAGAAGGGGACGACCGAGGATGAGATGGTTGGATGGCATCACTGACTCGATGGACGTGAGTCTGAGCGAACTCCGAGAGTTGGTGATGGACAGGGAGGCCTGGCGTGCTGCGATTCACGGGGTCGCAAAGAGTCGGACACGACTGAGCGACTGAACCGAACTGAACTGAACTGAACTGAACTGAACTGTTGTTATTCACTCGTTCAGTGGTGTCCGACTCTTTGCAACCCCATGGGCTGCAGCACGCCAGGCTTCTCTCCTTCACCATCTCCCGGAGCTTACTCAAACTCATGTCCATTGAGTTGGTGATAGGAGTTAAGCTCAAAAAATGGTGTTGGCTGGCCCTGGTGATGGCGGAAAACTGAGTGGCTGATTCTGAAGGTTGCATCTGCAAAGAAGGATGGAGGGTGGTCAGAGGCTGGAGTGAGGGGCGTCCCCGGATCTGTTCTGTCCGAGCACCACTGAAGCAAGAGACAGATCCTCGGGGCCTCCTAGCGCGCTGCCTCTCTCAGTTCTTGTAGACTCAGCTCCTACGAAACACACAGGGAATGTGGACGTGAACCTGGAGGGCCTTTAGGAAACACCCACCCCGCCCATCTCCGAGGATGCTGTAGCCGCAGTCGTCTCCAAAGGTGCCCAGACATGTGTGCGTCACACACACACACACACACACACGTGTGCCCATGTGCTTACACTCATGCCAATATGTCATCTATTAAAATTCCAGTTTTACAGACTTGTTTTAAAATTGCCCAAAGGACATGGAAAATAGCCCTGCTTTGAAGATGTGTGCATGTTGGAAGGGCGGTCTCAACCCACATCTGGTTTTCGGGTCTTTGGACTGAGCGGGGGTGGGGAGCTGGCTCTGGGCTTCCTGCGCTCTGGTGGGGGGCCAGTGGGCTGGTTTCGAGGTGTGTTCATCGCCTGGACACCCCCTGCTCTGCCAGTACGTGCCCTGGGTGGGGGCTTGCACTGGCCTGGGGCTGGCAGCGGGCAGTGGGTATTGAGGCTCAGGCCTGAGAGGGAGGGGGCCTGGGAGGGGCCCTTGGGGGCAGGCGGACGGGGCAGCCAGGGGCCGGGTGAAGTGTCCCCGCACAGGACTCTCCTTCCCTGGGCGTCCCTGCTCCGCACACTCGGGAGCCCCTCCTTGAAGCAGTCAGGACATGCGCTCTTTCCTGGCCCATGCAGGGCTCCTTCTGCCCCCTCCACACCCCAGCACCCCCCGCCCCCCGCCCCAGGCCGGCCGTCTCGCAGCTTTCTGCGGCCAAGGTGCTGGTCGCTCTGTAGCCCATCTCTTCCACAGCGCGCAGGGCAGTGCCTCCTCTGGGGCGGTCACCCAGGTGACTTCAGTTCAGAACCAACACTGCTGGCAGCCTGCCCGTGGCAGCTGCCACTGCGAAGCCCCTGCCACCCGCTGAGCCCCCGCTGCCCAGGCTTCGCATCTCTAGCGTTCCTGCAGCCCCACCCGTCACACGCTTGTCATCCCTGTGGCAGATTGGACGACCCAGCTGCACAGACGCCCACCAAACAGCCAAGCCAGCTGCTCTGAAGCCGGGTTCCTTCTGGTGGGGCCGGGAGGACTGCACGGATGCCCCGGGTGGGGCTGTATGTGCAGGAGTCAGCTTCGCCTTTGGGAACTGGTGGGCCCCACCCCCCTGCAATGCCCCCTTACATCCCAGGTGCGTTTCATCACTTCTCCTGCCCCAGATGTTCCCTGGGGGCCTCACAGATGCCAGCAGGGTGATGGGCGTGCCAACGGTGCTGCCGTGAAGAGTGTCACAGTAAAGGGCCCCAACAGGGACTCCTGGGTGAGGGGGGTGGGTTTGTCCAACCAGCCTGGGCCGGGCTGCCTGGCAAAGACAACTCTGAGCCTGGTCTTAAAGGGGGGACAGAGAGACAAGGAGAGGAAGGGGGATCCAGGGATAGCCTGGGCCGAGGCAGGGGGGTTGATGTTAGAACATCTCCCTGCCCAGCCCTGGTCCCCAGGGGTTCACAGGGTAAAGCCAGGTCTCCTCTGGGACCGCCAGCCCTAACCTCCCCCGCTGCCCCAATGGCTTTAGGGGATTTAGGGGTGGGGGCTTTGGGGGTGGGGGCAGCCCGAAGGCCAGCGTGAGGAGGCTGGGCACCTGGGGACTCCTCCCAGGCTGGGGGCTCCTCTATGCTAATCCCCAGAAGGTTCTTGAGTCCCCAGCCTGGCCGGGTGGGCCCCTCAGGAGCCAGGCTGGGCTGGGTGGGAGGCGTTGCGCTGCGGCGAGGACAGATGTTTCCAGTTTGAGGGCTCGGTTGTCATAAATTGTTTGTTCCCCACCAAACCCTGTTTTCTATTAAGCTGACTCTGGGAGACGGAGGGGCCGCCATTTGTCCATGAAGGTTGTGTGTGGGAGCCCTGGTGAGGAAGTGGCTGTGGGTCTGTCCACCCCGCACACATCCTGACCTTGAACAGGCCCTTGTCCTGAGAACGGTCCCCTGGCTCCTGGCAGTCTCATTCAACAGAAAGGTTTGAGAGGTGGGACTCAGGAGGCCTCCGGATGGAGGTTCTCTGCCTTTCCGCTCTGTCCCTGATCACAGCCTACTGTTGGGTACCCTTCCACCCCCGCCTCCTATTTCCTTCTTCCTAAAAGAGACCGATTTACATTCCAGTATTCACTCCCCCTTATACAGCTGATCCATCCAGGTTCCAGATCCTGATTAGTGTGATATGATGGTGGAAACCTCTCCTTGCCAACGATGCTATAGGAAAAGGCGTGGGAAGGAGGCCTGGGCTGGAATGTGAGAGGACCTCTGGAAGAGAAGACCCAAGCTGTGTCCTAGATGAGATCATGCCTTGACGCAGCATCAGGAACTGTGGCAGCCCTCTTGTGACTATGCGGGAAACCCGGCAGAGGGTGTCAAAGGTACAGATGGGCAGAGTCTGGGTCCTTTAGATGGCACTGGGCTGCTGTATGAGCCCTCTCTAAGACTTCTTATCATGTGAAATAATACTAGCTATTATTTATTGAGTGCTTATAATGTTCTAGAAGCTGTGCTAAATGCTGGCATATTTGACAAGTGTTTCTTGAGGTCAGGTTCTTGTTAAAGGTGTGGGATACAGACATGCAGAAATCAGACATAAATCTCTGACTCAGAGAATTTAGATTCTCTATGCTTTAAGTATTATCTCACTTAAGATTCAAACAACTGCATGAAGTGAAGTGAGAGATGACACACTTTGGTTCAAGCACACGCCCACCTCTGTGGCCTGGGCTTTCCTGACAGAGGCTGGAGAGCAAGAGGCTTCATTTTCTAGGCTCCCCTGCAGCCGGGGTTCTGCAAGCACCTGGCTTTCCCCAAGGGCACTGGCTGAGACGTGGGTGGGAAAGGGCATGGGGAGGTGGCAGGTACGGGCATTCGGGGAAAGTGGTGGCACTGGTTCCCCTGGGGCAGCTGTGGGAAGAGTTTAGTGACTGGTCTCTAAGCTGTGTGGAGGGGTGCTGAGTGCTGGGTGGGGTAGCAGCCAGGCTGCCTCTCAATCCTGGGGAGCAACTGGCTATTTCTCCTGGCTGTGTACCTTAGTTCCCCAGCCCAATACCCAGAAATAAATCCTTTTCTGCCTAAATTAGTTTGGGTATGTTACATAATTGCTGCAAATAATATCACCTAAAATGTGCCTTTGAGCTTGAGGAGGTGGTTGGGTGGTAGATGATAAGAATCCACTCACAGAGGGTGAGAAACCAGAGTCTCTTGTTGGGCAGTGGGAAAGAATTAGGTCAAGCTGCTTCCTCCAGTACTTAGGAAGGAAGGCCACGGCCAAGCACTGGGCTGGGCTCAGGGGCAGGCTGGATGTGGGCTTGTTTTCTTTGAGGGGTGTGTGGGGGGCTCTTTGCGGGGAAACAAGACTGTTCGTGGGTGATGGAGACTCTCAGGAGAATCCCCCTTCCCTCCCTTTGTAGCTGCAATAGCAATGGTGAGCCTTCCAGCTCATGAATCTAATATGCCTCCACTTACCTAGGGTTTTAATTTCACTCACTTTTGTTTTAGGATTGATCTCTGGGTACTTAATGGAGTTTTAAAAGGCTACTGTAAATGGTACACTTAAAAATTTTCATTTTCTCATTGTTCTTGGTGTATAGAGACATGAATGATTTTTGTACATGACCTGGCACCCAGAAGGTTTGCTTGTTCTGCCCATTTATTGGTAGATTCTTTTATTTACAATAATCATGTCATCTGCACAAGATGACAGTTTCTTTCCATCTGATCCAATATTTTAAAAAAAATTGCGCTGGGCTAAGACCTCAGGTACTATTGCCCCCCTCCCCCAGTACACAGTGAAATTTTTTTAGATAAATTAAAAAAATGTAATCCTTTATTAATTGAAGTTATTTATTTTGGGCTGCACTGTGTCTGTCGCTGCGTACGGGCTTTCTCCAGGTGCGTCGGGCAGAGGCGACTCTAGTTATGGTGCACGGGCTCCTCTCAGTGCGGAGCACGGGCTCTCGGATGTGTGGGCTTCAGCAGTTGCAGTACACGGGCTTAGCTGCCCCACGGCACGTGAGATCTTCCCAGACCAGGGATTAAACTCGTGTCCCCTGCACTGGCAGGCGGATTCTCAACCACTGACCACCAGGCAAGACCCACAGTGAAACTGAAAGAAGTTCACAGTGGACACCCATATACCCACCATCTAGATCCTGCCACTCTAGATTTTACCAGGTTACCATACTAGCTTTACTACACATCTTTCCCTCCTTCTATTCCTCCATGAATCCATTCTTTTTTCCTTTTGGTGATGCATTTCAAAGTAGCAGCAGAAATCAGTATAATTTCCCCTTGTACTGTGGCGTGTGTATCAGAATCTAGTATCATTTGAATGGTACTATCATTTGAATGATATCTAGTATCATATTTGGATGGAAGTGTTAAATGGAACATAATTTTCTAGCTCCCGATCTTCGAAGGAAAATTTCGATACTTTAAGTATGATGTGTTTGCTGTAGGTTTTTTGTAGATAGCTTTATCAGAGGGACATTTCCTTATTTTTCTAGCTTGCTAAACATAGCACTCAATGATTGTTGAATTTTATCAAAAAAATTTTGTCCACATCTGTTATCATTTAGTGTTCTTTTTATTCTGTTGATGTGAATGACTTTGGTTTCTGAATGATAAGCCCAGTTTAATCATGATGTATTTACAAATACTTTCTGTTATTTATTTTGGCTGTGCTGGTCTTTGCTGCAATGCACAGGCTTAGTTGTGGTATTTGGGATCTCAGTTCCCTGACCTGGGATCGAACCTGGGCCTCCTGTATTGGGAGGAGAACCAGGTGGTCTTATCCACTGGACCACCAAGTAAGACCCCATCATGATGCATTTTTATATAGTGCTAGTTTCTATTTGCTAATGAATAGACCTCTTTTAGCCAGGACGATGAGAAAAATTGACCTGTAATTTTAGATTCTTTTCAGTTCAGTTCAGTTCAGTCGCTCAGTCATGTCCGACTCTCTGAGACCCCATGAATCACAGCACGCCAGGCCTCCCTGTCCATCACCAACTCCTGGAGTTCACTCAGACTCAAGTCCATCAAGTCCGTGATGCCATCCAGCCATCTCATCCTCTGTCGTCCCCTTTTCCTCCTGCCCCCAATCCCTCCCAGCATCAGAGCCTTTTCCAATGAGTCAATTCTTTCCATGAGGAGGCCAAAGTACTGGAGCTTCAGCTTTAGCATCATTCCTTCCAAAGAAATCCCAGGGTTGATCTCCTTCAGAATGGACTGGTTGGATCTCCTTGCAGTCCAAGGGACTCTCAAGAGTCTTCTCCAACACCACAGTTCAAAAGCATCAGTTCTTCGGTGCTCAGCCTTCTTCACAGTCCAACTCTCACATCCATACATGACCACAGGAAAAACTATAGCCTTGACTAGATGGACCTTAGTCGGTAAAGTAATGTCTCTGCTTTTGAATATACTATCTACATTGGTCATAACTTTTCTTCCAAGGAGTAAGCGTCTTTTAATTTCATGGCTGCAATCACCATCTGCAGTGATTTTGGAGCCCCCCAAAATAAAGTCTGACACTGTTTCCACTGTTTCCCCATCTATTTGCCATGAAGTGATGGGACCAGATGCCATGATCTTCATTTTCTGAATGTTGAGCTTTAAGCCAAGTTTTTCACTCTTCTTTTTCACTTTCATCAAGAGGCTTTTGAGTTCCTTTTCACTTTCTGCCATAAGGGTGGTGTCATCTGCATATCTGAGCTTATTGATATTTCTCCCGGCAATCTTGATTCCAGCTTGTGTTTCTTCCAACCCAGTGTTTCTCATGATGTACTCTGCATATAAATTAAATAAGCAGGGTGACAATAGACAGCCTTGACGTACTCCTTTTCCTATTTGGAGACAGTCTGTTGTTCCATGTTGAGTTCTAACTGTTGCTTCCTGACCTGCATACAGATTTCTCAAGAGGCAGGTCAGGTGGTCTGGTATTCCCATCTCTTTCACAATTTTCCACTGTTTATTGTGATCCACACAGTCAAAGGCTTTGGCATAGTCAAGAAAGCAGAAATAGATGTTTTTCTGGAACTCTCTTGCTTTTTCCATGATCCAGCAGATGTTGGCAATTTGATCTCTGGTTCCTCTGCCTTTTCTAAAACCAGCTTGAACATCAGGGAGTTCACGGTTCACATATTGCTGAAGCCTGGCTTTGAGAATTTTGAGCATTACTTTACTAGCGTGTGAGATGAGTGCAATTGTGCGGTAGTTTGAGCATTCTTTGGCATTGCCTTTCTTTGGGATTGGAATGAAAACTGACCTTTTCCAGTCCTGTGGCCACTGCTGAGTTTTCCAAATTTGCTGGCATATTGAGTTCAGCACTTTCACAGCATCATCTTTCAGGATTTGAAACAGCTCAACTGGAATTCCATCACCTCCACTAGCTTTGTTCGTAGTGATGCTTTCTAAGGCCCACTTGACTTCACATTCCAAGATGTCTGGCTCTAGATTAGTGATCACATCATCATGATTATCTGGGTCGTGAAGATCTTTTTTGTACAGTTCTTCCGTGTGTTCTTGCCACCTCTTCTTAATATCTTCTGCTTCTTTGATATCTAAGGTTATGCTAGTCTCATAAAATCAATTTGGAGGTTTTCTATTTTCTGGAAGAGTTTGTGCAAGATTGGCATTTATTTCTCTCTTAGATGTTTAATTGAATTCACTAGTGAAGCCATCTGGACCTGCAGATTTCCTTGTGAAGCGATTTTAAATTATGGCTTCAATTTAGGCAATAGATAAAGGACGATTCCAATTTTCAAGATCTTCTGATGTCAGTTTTACCTATTTTTTAAAATTAATTTT
This sequence comes from Budorcas taxicolor, assembly GCF_023091745.1. NCBI lineage: Eukaryota > Metazoa > Chordata > Mammalia > Artiodactyla > Bovidae > Budorcas > Budorcas taxicolor. The sequence continues at coordinate 49,230,992 of NC_068931.1, forward strand.
TATTAGAGTATAGTTGCTTTACAATGTTTCTACTGTACAGCAAAGGAAATCAGCTATATGGACAGATATATCTCCTGTTTTTTAGATTTCCTTCCCATTTAGGTCACCACAGAGCACTGAACAGAATTCCCTGTGTTACTCAGTAGGTTTTCATTAATTATCTATTCTATGCATATTATCAATTGTGTTTATACGTTAACCCAGTCTCCCAATTCATCCCACACTGATGTCAGTTTTAGAGAGCTTTTTTTTTTTTCCAAAAAAAGAAATTTGTTCATTTAATCCAAAGCTTAAAAACAGCATTATTGAGGCATAATTGACATACAAAAACTGCACATGTGTTAAGTGGATGATTTGATTAGTTTTCATATATGTATGCATATTAAAAAGCAGAGACATTACTTTGTCAACAAAGGTCCGTCTAGTCAAGGCTATGGTTTTTCCTGTGGTCATGTATGGATGTGAGAGTTGGACTATAAAGAAAGCTGAGTGCCAAAGAATTGATGCTTCTGAACTGTGGTGCTGGAGAAGACTCTTGAGAGTCCCATGGACTGCAAGGAGATCCAACCAGTCCATCCTAAAGGAGATCAGTCCTGGCTGTTCATTGGAAAGACTGATGTTGAAGCTGAAACTCCAATACTTTGGCCACCTGATGCAAAGAGCTGACTCATTTGAAAAGACCCTGATGCTGGGAAAGATTGAGGGCAGGAGAAGAAGGGGACGACAGAGGATGAGATGGTTGGATGGCATCACCGACTCAATGGACATTAGTGTGAGGGAACTCCGGGAGTTGGTGATGGACAGGGAGGCCTGGCGTGCTGCGGTTCATGGGGTCGCAAAGAGTCGGACACGACTGAGCTGCTGAACTGAACTGAACTGAATGCAGTCCTGAAACATCACTCCATCTATATTTAAAATTGATTAGTATCTATAATATCCTCTTACATGTTTTTAATGTGTGCCTAAGCTGAACGAATTCACCCGTTTTTCACTTCTGAGACTGGCTATTTTCCTGTCCCTCCCCCACCCTTCCACCTGTTCTTCCTTCCTCATCAATCTTGTTACCGGGTTGTCAATCCTTTTAAAGAACGAACTTTTCACTTTCTTGATTCCCTTTATTGTTTATTTGTGTTCTACATTTTGGCTTTTATTTCTGGGTTTCATTTGCTTTATAAAAAAATTTCTAGGTGGTTGCTTCAGTTCAGTTCAGTTCAGTCGCTCAGACGTGTCTGACTCTTTGCCATCCCATGGACTGCAGCACGCCAGACCTCCCTGTCCATCACCAACTCCCGGAGCTTACTCAAACTCATGTCCATCGAGTCGGTGATGCCATCCAAACACCTCATCCTCTGTCGTCCCCTTCTCCTCCTGCCTTCAATCTTTCCCAGCATCAGGTGGTTGCTTAGATAATTGATTCTCAGCCTTTCTTCTATTCTGTGTGTATGTTAGTCATTCAGTCATGTCTGACTCTGTGCAACCCCATGACTCCACCAGGCTCCTCTGTCCACGGAATTTTCCAGGCAAGAATACTGGAGTGGGTTGCCATTTCCTTCTTCAGGGGATCTTCCCGACCCAGGGACTGAACCCAGGTCTCCAGGATTGCAGGTAGATTCTTTACCATCTGAGCCACCAGGGAAGTCTTCTATTCAACATATACAATTAAAGAGATAAATTTATAAGCATACTTTTAGTTTCAACTCACAAGTTTTCTTAAGTTTGAATATGTAGTATTTTCATTATTGAAACATGGTTTGATATCTTTCATTATTTGAAATATTTCAAATTACCTTTATGATTTATTCTTTGACAGATGGGTTATTTAGAAATGCGTTTACCTGTTTAACTTCCAAATTTGTTGTCGTTCAGTTGCTAAGTCCTGTCCAACTCTTTGCCAGCTCCATGAACTGCAGCACTCCAGGCTTCCCTGTCCTCCACTATCTCCCTGAGTTTGTTCAAACTCACGTCCATTGAGTCAGTGATGCCCTCCAACCATCTCATCCTCTGTCACCATCTTCTCCTCCTGCCTTCAGTCTTTCCCAGCATCAGTCTTTTCCAATGAGTTGGCTCTTCACATCAGGTAGCCAAAGTGTTGGAACTTCAGCTTCAGCATCAGTCCTTCTAATGAATATTCAGGGTTGATTTCCTTTAGGATGGACTGATTTGATCTCCTTGCAGTCCAAGATGCTGTCCTCTCCAGCACCACAGTTCGAAAGCATCAATTCTTTGGTGCTCAGCCTTCTTTATGGTCCAACCCTCATAGCCATACAAGACTACTGGAAAAAACGTAGCTTTGACTAACTTCCAAATAAATGAGGATTATTACATTATCTTTTTGTAATTGATTTCCAGCTTAATTGCATTGTGGTCAGAGAACATATTTCATTGGCGTTAACTCCCTTAAAGTTTGTTCAGACTTGTTTTTATAGCTCAGCATACAAATTTTGGCATATGTGCTATTTGTGTTTGAAAAGGAAGCTGTTGAACGTAGTGTTCTACATGTATTTATTTGGCCAAGTTTTCTAATTGCATTGTTTACATTTTCTGTAGCTTGATTTTTCTATGCTTTATTCTTACTGAAATAGATGTTGAAATCTAACTATACTTGCATATTTGCCAAAATTTCCTATTCTATCAACTTTTAATTAAGAGTGTATCATTAAGTACATAAAATTTAGAATTACTACCTAGTTCTGGGAATTGAACTGACTGCTTTTATTTCTAATAATGTTTTTACCTTAAAGTTTGCTGTAATGTTAATGTATCTACAGTAGTTTCCTAGGGCTGCTGTTTGCTGGGTATATATTTCTCTATCCTTTCCTTCAAAATTCACGTTTTAAAAGTGTTTCTTGTAAATAGCATATCATTGTTTTTGTTTATGTTAAATTATTTCAGTTTTATTGAGATGCAATTGACATACAGCTCTGTGGAAGTTTAAGGTGTATAGCATAATGATTTGACTTTATTACGAAATGATTACCACAGTAAGTTTAGTGAACAGTCATCATCTCATATAAAAAATTGAACAGAAAAAAGTTTTCCCTTGTGATGAGAACTCTTACAAAGTATTCTTTTAATAATGTTCATATATAACTTACAGCAGTGTTGAATTATATTTATCATGTTTTATTTCATATCCGTGGAGCTTATAACTGGAAGTTTGTATGTACTATGGTGTGTGTGAGTTAGTCGCTCAGTCATGTCTGAATCTTTGTGACCCCATGGACTGTAGCCCACCAGGATCCTCTGCTCATGGAATTCTCCAGGCAAGAATGCTGGAGTAGGTTGCCATTTTCTTCTCCAGTGGTACTATGGTAGTTCTTCTAAAATCAAGCCTGACAGTCTCTGTTAGTCCATTTACATTTAATGTAATAATGGGTTTATCATGTATATCTTACAACCTGCTTTCTATTTGCCTCACCTATTCTTTTTTTCTACCCTCCTTGTGAAGCTCTTAATCCTGTCCATGGAATTATTCCCTCTTCTGTCATTAGTTTTGAGAAGGCAATGACAACCCACTCCAGTACTCTCACCTGGAAAATCCCATGGACAGAGGAGCCTGGTGGGCTGCAGTCCATGGGGTCACTAAGAGTTGGACACGACTGAGTGACTTCACTTTCACTTTTCACTTTCGTGCATTGGAGAAGGAAATGGCAACCCACTCCAGTGTTCTTGCCTGGAGAATCCCAGGGACGGGGGAGCCTGGTGGGCTGCCATCTATGGGGCCGCACAGACTTAGCAGCAGCAGCCTCAGCTGTCATTAGTTTGAAAGTTATACATTCTTACTAATATTAATCACAATATACACCCTAGACTTAACAAAAATCTAATATTAATTGAGATTTTAAAAACTCTCTTCTAGTATGATGCATGGAGCTTAGAACACTTAAACCCTATATAAGCCCTCCCCATCTATATGCCTTTAACACATATGTAAACTTCATAAGACACAATTCTTGTTTTATGTAGTATTTATGTTGACCTGCATATTTCTCATTTTCATTGCTATTCAGTTTTTCCTAAAGCTCTGTCCTTATATTTGGGATTATTTTCCTTCTGCCTTTAGGATACTTTTAATTTTCCTTTAGGGTATGTGTGCTAATGAATTCTTCCAGCTATTTGCATGTAAATGTCTATTCTTCATCCTTGCAGGATATTTCCCCCAGTTAGAAATTTTGAGGTGGGCTGTCATTTTCTTTCAGCAGTTCAGAGTCACTGTATTTCACTATGCCTGCTGAGAAGTCAGTGGTCAGTTGAATTGTTGCTCCTTTGATGGTGATCCCTCTCTTACCCATGCCCCACCCCTCAGTAGCTTTAACATCTTTTCTTTGGTTTTCAGCAGTTTTACTGTGATGAGTCTAGGTGTGGACTTTTCATTTATCCCATTTGAGATTTGGGGTTTACTGAATCTTTGGTTTGATATCTTTCTTGAGCTTTGGAAAAGTTCTCAGCCAATATTTCTTTCGCTCTCCTACTTTTTTGAGATCTGAACTACACTCAGGTCAGACCTCCTCACTGTATCCTTTGTCTCTTACCCTCGATTCACTTTCTGACTCTGCTTTTGCTCTGAAGTTTTCACCTTACTCATTCCTTTCTCAGTTGTGACTAATCTGCTCTTAAACCCATCGACTGAATTATTAATTCTTGCTGTAATATTTTTCAGTTCTAGAATTTCCATTTGGTTCCCTTTGTTTCTAATTCTCTGAATTCTTGGGCACACCGTTTGCTTTTAAACACAGAAAGCATAGGTGGTTCGAATTCTGTGACTGAGACACCTGGAGAGACTGTGGGCATTTTTTCCCTCTGAGTCTTAAAAATGTTTTAAAAATAAGAAAATGCTTACTTTGGCTGCACTGGGTCTTGCTGCTTTGAGGGCTTTCTCTAGTTGTGGCAAGGCGGGGGCTACTCTTTCTTTGCAGTACGCAGGCTTCTCATCGCAGTGGCTTCTCCTTGCGGGGCACAGGCTCCAGGCACGTGGACTTCGGTAGTTGTGGCTCAAGGACCCAAGAGTGCAGGCTCAGGAGTTGTGGTGCACAGGGCCCCTTGCCAGGCAGGATCTCCCTGGACTAGGGATCCAGCCGGCATCCCCTGCATTGCAAGGCAGACCCTTAACCACTGGACCAACAGGGAGGCCCCCTCTGATGGTTTTCATTCATATAACATATTATTTGGTCTTCTCATATACCTGGATATTTCTGATTGTAACAGATAATTTGAAGCCTTGGGTTATACGCCTATACTGTCAGTTTGGGGTGTTCCAACAAAATACCATAGACTTATGGTAGGCTTAAATAAGAGACATTGATTTCTCATTTCTGAAAAGGCTGGAAAGTCCAAGATTAAGGTGCTGAATGATTCCATTCCCGGTGAGGGCTTTCTTCCTGGCTTACAAACAGTGGTCTCTTTGTTGTGTCCCCTTTGATGGAGAGAGCTCTCTCATCTCTCTTTTTTTAAGGGCACTATGACACCACCCTTATGGCAGAAAGTGAAGAGGAACTAAAAAGCCTCTTGATGAAAGTGAAAGTGGAGAGTGAAAACGTTGGCTTAAAGCTCAACATTCAGAAAACGAAGATCATGGCATCTGGTCCCATCACTTCATGGCAAATAGATGGGGAAACAGTGGAAACAGTGTCAGACTTTATTTTTTGGGGCTCCAAAATCACTGCAGATGGTGACCGCAGCCATGAAATTAAAAGACGCTTACTCCTTGGAAGAAAAGTTATGACCAACCTAGATAGCATATTCAAAAGCAAAGACATTACTTTGCCAACAAAGGTCCGTCTAGTCAAGTCTATGGTTTTTCCAGTGGTCATGTATGGATTTGAGAGTTGGACTGTGAAGAAGGCTGAGGACCGAAGAATTGATGCTTTTGAACTGTGGTGTTGGAGAAGACTCTTGAGAGTCCCTTGGACTGCAAGGAGATCCAACCAGTCCATTCTGAAGGAGATTAGCCCTGGGATTTCTTTGGAAGGAATGATGTTAAAGCTGAAACTCCAGTACTTTGGCCACCTCATGAGAAGAGTTGACTCATTGGAAAAGACTCTGATGCTGGGAGGGATTGGGGGCAGGAGGAAAAGGGGACAACCGAGGATGAGATGGCTGGATGGTATCACGGACTCGATGGACGTGAGTCTGAGTGAACTCCGGGAGTCAGTGATGGACAGGGAGGCCTGGTGTGCTGCGATTCATGGGGTCGCAAAGAGTCGGACACCACTGAGCGACTGAACTGAACTGATGTGAAGCTGAAGTCAGAGGATGCACTCAGTTGTTAACAGTGCATGTCCTCTGGAGGGAAGGTACATTTGCTAAGCACTGGGGCCACTCGTAGTTTCCCCTCAATCCACTTTCAGGGACTGGATGAAGTGACTTAGAAGCTGGATCACAGAATCCACAAAGGATAGTTTACTGACAGTAATGGAGTGCTAGGTAACCTAAACCAATGCTCTGGCTAATGGTGGCTTGGAAACCTGCCAAAATACTTTAAAACTTTGTTGGAGTCATCCCAGAGCCAACAAAATGATGAAGCACTATCTGGTTAGTCACGTGGGATGGCTTTCCTCTTCCCAGAGGCTGTGTCTGAGTAGCTGGCACTTTTGATAGCCTGGTGAAGTCAAAAGGGTAGGGGCTGCCATACATGACCTGACCAAGGGGGTGGGAAGTTCCTGATGACTCTCTTATTTTGGGTGGGAGATCCCTAATGAGATTAAATTTTATGCTTTGAATTCTTAGAAATAAAAATGCATTATTTGCTGTGGATTGTGTTATCGAATTCACTCCTCAGCTGTGTCATAGGAAGCTTGGCTCATCAGAGACTAGAAGCCTGAACTCCTTGACTCCTGGAGGCGAAGTTAAGACACTGGAATAGCCCTGAATTTGGTGTCAGAAAGCCTGGGGATCAGTCTCTAATATCAAGTGGCAGCTACTGAAATTCCACGCACCATGCTTAGGAAGAAAGTAAGAGACCAAAGGGTTGACCTTGCAAACTCAAGTCTATTAAGTATCAGCAAGTACCACAGCTCTAATTTATGGCTCTTGGAAAGCAGTGACTCAGTTATGCAGAGAACTGAAATGCCTGAGGCAAGACCCCAGCTGCACAGAACCGAAAGGACAGTATGTTGCCTTAAGAATGATATATTAAGAAATTTAGGGCCTAAAAGCACCCCCTGCCACATTCCTCTTGCGGGGGGCGGGGATGTTCTAACAAGCTGGAGGAACACTCACAGCTGAGTGTTCCCACTGACGCTGGTCCTATGTTCTTTCCTGTCTTCTCCAGCTCCTCTCATTTCCTTCCGAAGAAGAGGACTGTGTGTACCGTGTACTTTCTGTGCTTCAGGGACCTTCTTTCCTTTCTCTGTCTTTGTCCTTGAGCTCCTCCACAGCCCCGCTTCCATCTGCACTGCTGAATGGCGGCCATTCTGTGATGCCGACCTTGCAAGGCTGTTGTTCACAGATCCTGCGACACCAGCCTCAGTGGGTGATGGGACCAGAGCTACAGTTCTGAAGCTTGTTTGCACAGTGCCTTGAACTCTTAAGGAAAGGTGCTACTGAGAGGAGCACATTCTTTAAAAAACAAACAATATGATAGATGACACACTGCAAAAACAGCTCTGTATCTTGGGCAAAATCAGATGTGAGTTTACATGCAAACACACAATGAATGATCTTGTGTGGCCTCATTCTACATGTTTTCGCTTTGTGGAAAACCGAAAAAATTTCTAAAGCAAATTAATGCAAGCATAATTCAAGTTTATCATTTTAAATTTATTGTCACGTAATAAATCTTTCACAAAAATAAAGAAAAGCCTCTGGAGGGTTTGCAGAGCCGAGGCTGTGATGCAGTGGTGTCTAGAGCGTGTGCTTGCACGCTGCCTCTGGGGCTGCAGCCCCAGCTGAACTTTTAGGCCCGTGAGGACCTCTACCGTGTGGTTGATTAAGAGCGGGGGGCAGGGGAGGACACTGTTGGAGAACGGGGCTGTGGGGGCGCCCCGTGAGCCGGGGCGCCTGGGGAAGAGGCTGCGCGGCTCCCCTGTCAAGGCTCTCTTGGGTTTGCCCTGTGGCCGAGTGCTGGGGACTCCAGTCCTCCTGTCGGCAGAACTGACAGGCCTGCAGCCCAGTGACTGTCCCACGCCACTGCACGCTCCTCAGCCTCAGAGGACAGTGCTGGGGCCCTACCAGGGGCTCCTCTGTGCCATGTGACCCTTTAAAATAGTTGCGTTTTGGTTTAAAGGAAAGGAAGCAGATCAGAACGCTCGGGAAACAAATTAAAGCTATGTATCACGCTTCCATAGAGGAAATATAAAAAACTGCGGCCTGAAATGGGCATCCCGGATTTTCTCCTTTCTGACTGGAGGACTCCGCCTTCCACCTTCACACTGCCTCCCCCACAGGCCAGACTAAGCAGAAGCCCTTCACAGGCCTCACCTGCTGGTCTGAGGCCCTGTCCGTGACCTTCAGGGAAACCCCAGGGTCCCAGCCACTGGCAGAGACACTCAGAGGCCGGAGGCTGAGGAGGCAGCGGCCAGGCCGCATGTCCACCCAGCGCAGGCCCTGCCTCAGCCAGCCAGCCTCGGGGAGCTCTGGTCTCAGCCCCATCCTGCCGAAGATGAAACCGGCCGGCCTTAGACACTGCCGAGAGGATGGGCAGCCGGGCTTCTCAAGGGGGGAACCACACAAAGGCGCGCTGGCGCGTCACGTGTTTAACCTTCCCAGGGCTCCGTGTGAGAGACGCTGGCGATGGATCGAAGTGACTCTGGTCGCCAGCCCGGGGACAGGAGAGAAGCTGCTTGTGATATAGATTAGGCAACAGCAGGTTGAAACGGGTGCTTCCCTTGCAGAAAAGCACATAACTTTTGTGTCTTTGAGACTGAAACTAGGCCCAAAGGGGTGGCCGTGGGCCCAGAGTGTGGCTCTAAAGGCCCATCTGTCCTCGGTGACCATTGCTCTTCCCCGGGGCAACCCCGGTGGCCGCGTCCCTCAGAGGAGCTCAGGGAGCCAACTGTGGCTCACACAGGCCCCAGAAGAGTTTAAACAAAGTCAGAGATGGACAGGAAAACATGTCTTTCATCTCGCGTGGAACACTGTATTAATCAAATTCGTCTCCTTTTTCTCCTACTGGTCTGGTTGAAGAAAAAAAGACTGCTTTCAAAATGAAGCTTTTCTTTTCCTAATGATTAATACAGAGAAGATTAACTTAATTTGTGCTAGACTCCAATTTAATTCAGCTATAGCTCAGAGGCCAAATCCACAGAAAAGCTAATCTGGGCTTCAGGAGGAGGAGCCATTTCTTTCTTTGAGGGAAAGATGTGGAGGATCTAAAGGCTTGTATCCAACTGCCCAGGCTTCCATCACGGGTCCTCTGAAAGGCCACTACACACATACACGGCTTCGTTTCCTTATTAATTCCTGTCCTGTCATCTTTTCAGATTGATGTTTCTCAATGTTAAAACACAAACACACCACAGACACACACTCTCAAAACAAAAATCCTGAGCATGCAAAAAAGAAAAGAAAAAGAAGTATGCACTGATAAAGTGTTATATGCCTAAGGCATCAGGTTTCCTGGAAAAGCTCTAGATTTTTGGTTTAGAAATAAGATTGCATGTGAAATAGCTGGTTTTCACATTTATTATGGTTGCGTACCCCCCTCCCACTTTTTGCACTAGAATCTAAACTGAGTGATCTATTGCCAACTGGCACCAATTCTCCAAACCCACGTGTGCAAGGGAAACACGCCTGTGTGATCCTCTTTAATAGAAGACACACCAGGGAATCTGTCTACCTCCGTTCCCCAGAAAGAACATAAGTAGAAAGGCTGCGGCTGGAGGGGGTCAGAGGCTGGGTGGGGTGGGGGGCGGGGAACGGGGCCGCTCTCAGTCGGAATCCATTGTGAACAGCTGGATGTCCTGTGGGTTCCAGTAGAGGCCTACTGCCGAGTTGTACACCAGGGACCAGACGTAGGGGATAAAAAACTCCTCGGGCTGCTCCTCTTCCACATATTTGAATTTCAGTTCTGGAAATTTCTGCAACAAAAACAAGATGAGTTGATCAATCTCACAGGCCTGTGCGAGAGCAGCGGGAGTTTGTACACGGTGTGTGGGGGGCGCAGGAGGCCTGGGAGCCCTGGGCCACAGATCCAGCCTCCCAATGATCCCCTGGAGGCCGGGTGAATCCCCCGAGGGAAGGGCACACAAGCCCACCGACCCTGGTCAGGGCATGAGGTGAAGCGAGAGACGTCAGGCGGGAAAGCAGGCCCTGCCTGGGGCAGACAGTGCTCAAGTAGAGACTGTCTGTTGCGTGGCTGGAGTCCTGTTGACTGGGTCTCCTTGAGACACCTCCCCTCTCAGGGCTGAGTCACCTTGGAGGCAAGGACGTTCCCCCCCACAGCTCCTCGGCCTTCACTGTGCAGGCTGGCAGCACCGTGGGCCCGGGTGGACGTGGCAGGTGGGGGTGAGGTGGGGGCACTCCAGCCCTGTGGAGCAGGCAGCAGAGGGGAACCTGGCTCTGCCATGCTTCCAGGTGGCCTAGCTGCACTCTGCAGTCCCGGGTGAGAAGGAAGAACACGTGCAGATCCCTGGAAGTGGCACTTTCACCGCAGCATTTCACCAGGATTGGGGCTTCTCATTTTCTGATCTTACTCCTGATCTATCATCCCTTTGGCCGCCAAGGAGCCTGGGGTCCCCAAAGGTCCCTGGTGCGGATGCTTCTCAGGCCAAGGTGACGCCAGCCTTGCGTCAGACACTTAACAAATGATTTGATGAATGACTCAAAGAAGCAATCAACCATATAAGGACCAATCAGGTCCCAGACACGATGGTAAATACTTTACGTATATTACAGTAGTCAATCTCTCTTACGTGAGTCACTCACTCATTGTTCTATTGCTTGGATGTCTGCTCCTCTGCACACCAGGCAGTGTGCATCAGGGCCTCACCATGCATAGTCCCTGTCCTCACAGAAGGTTACTTCTCCTGGAGCAGAGGGACAAAGAAGCGGCAGCCACGGAACAATGGAGGTGAGTAAGGAAGAGTACAGTAAGTCCCCTACATATGAATGAGCTCTGTTTTGAGAACACGTTTGTAAGTCCAACTAAGTTAGCTTAGGTACCCAACTGACACAACTGGCTACATAGTATTATAATGTAATAGATTTATAATACTTCTCAAACAAATAATACAGAGAAAAAAAACAAACCAAAAAATAAAGGAAACATTTTTAATCTTACAGTTCAGTGCCTTGAAAGGCACAGTAGTATAGCACAGCGGGCACACAGGGGCTGGCACCGAGTGACCAGGCAAGAACTACTGACTGCAGGGGGGAGAGGAAGTGGGAGATGGCAGAGCTGAAGGATCGTCAGCAACAGGAGAGAGAGGGCGAGCTGCAGTTTCACTTCTGCCTGATGTTGACTGAATGCATCTCTGAAAGTCTGCAACTTGAAGGTGTGTATGTAGGGAACTTACTATCCTAAGAAGGGAGTCCCACTAAGGAGGGACCAGTGGCTACACAGGCCTGCGGGAGGTGGAAGGGCAGCCAGGCGAAGAGGGAAGCCAGCGCCTTCTGAGGGAACAGCAGGCAGGGAAGGCATGAGGCACTTTTTGCTGGAGGCGAGAAGAGGGACAGTGCGGGAGCCAGCCCTGGTGAGCAGGGTCCAGAGGGGAGGATGGAATCGCGTGAAGAGTCCTGGCCTCCGCTCGAAGGGCCTTCGAAACCTTTGAGGGGTCTCAGGAGGGGGCTTGATGGGAGAGGCTTTGTGCAGGGACCACTTGATCACAGGGTGGAGAACCAGAGGGCACTGGAGGGGACAGGGCCTGGTCCAGGTGAAGGGAAAATGAGCCTGAACTAAAATGAGTTAAAAAATTTTAAACAAAAAGTGAGGGCGTGGGGGGAGGGGTGGTGGTGGTAGGTAGTGGGTTAGGGGCTAAGAGGGGGCGGGAGTAAGGAGTTACACACATGGGGGTCCCTGGTGGCTCAGACAGCAAAGAATCTGCCTGCAACGCTGGAGACTCGGGTTTGATCCCTGCATTGGGAAGATCCCTTGATGGCTACCCACTTCAGTATTCTTGCCTGGAGAATCCCAAGGACAGAGGAGCCTGGTGGGCTAAAGTCCACGGAGTCGCAAAGAACTGGACACGACGGAGCGACTAATACTTTCACTTTTTTCACTTTCACACAGAGTTAAAGAGATTTTTCAGATAACCTGTGCAGTGATTAAGACTAAACATCTAAGTGCTGGATCCTCAGAGTTCCAGAATGATGACCCTGGGGCGGGGTTATGCAGGAAATTCTTTGTGGCAAGTAGAGTTTTGAGTTAAATTTTAGCAAAATGTATAGGAAATCATGGGAAGGAGGGTCCTCTGGTCACGGCTGTTCCCTCAACATACCACAATGGCACAGTCCCCATCTGTTACAGCTTTAATGGAAACCAACTTTATTCCATGGCTCCCAGGGCATCAGTAAATACAGTCTATACACAAATGGGATTTATAAGCAGCCCACACTTCAGCCCTACCTACCGCTATATCCACCCTCATACATTTTACCCCATACTTTGCAAAACAATTCAGGTTGAATGCAAACCCAGGCCTTTTCAGGGCATCAGTGTTTCTGAATCAGTTCTCTCCTCTCCTCAGTGCAGGCTAATGGTCTCGGTGTGCGCTGAGGGCCGTGTTGGTTCTCGTGCACAGGGACAACTTCTCCCGCTGGGCTCTGGGGGTCAGTCTGGCAGACAAACCACGAGCAGCAGGGGCTGCAGCACTTCTGGCGCTTCCTGGTCGGACTGGAATTCGGTTTGGTCCCCCGGCTTTCCATCCTGCGGGACCCCTCCCACCCTGGGCCCACAGTCTCTGGGCGCGCCACAGATGTTCAGCAGCTGTGCAGTCTCTGGGGCCCGGGCACCCTTGATGAGCCTCCTCACGTGCTCTGCGCTGCTTCTGGCCTGGCACGGAGTTCTCAGGTATGGGGACAGGGTTCTCGGAGGTGGCAAAAGGTCTTTGTCACGGAACCAGGTGTTTTATAGGTAGCAACACAATGATCTTCTTTTCCGTGAAAAACCTGCATCTGTAGCAATAGGGTGCAGTGAGTGGCTGCCACCAACCGAGCACTCCCTGAGCACCAGGCCGGCCTAGAAGCTCCCCAGACGTGTCGTGGTCAGTCACCACGGTGTCCTGGCGAGGCCCACATGGTCAGCTCCACAGACAGAAGGTGAGGTGGGGCCTGGAGCAGCTGAGTGGCTCGTTTCAGGTTACACAGCTTGCGGGGAGGAGTCAGGATTGGAGCCTCGGTGGGAAAGTTTGACAAGAGATACCACAGTCACAGATACCACAGTCAGCCTACTGCTCTGTCCCCAGATCCAATTCTCCAAGGCTCCACGGGGCCCTTTCACTATATGGATAGAACCTAACACACACACTGCTGGTCCTGAAAGAAATGACCAACCCCACAAAGATGTCAAGCATCAAGAAAGTGGGGCTTCCCTGGTGGTCCAGTGGTTAAGAATCCACCTTGCAATGCAGGGGACACCAGTTTGATCCCTGGTCCAGGAAGCTCCCCGTGCCTCGGAGCACCTAAGTCCGAGAGCCACAGCTACCGAGTCCAAGTGTAGCCACCACTGAAGCCTGCGCACCCAGGTCCTGTGGTTTGCAGCAAGAGAAGCCACCGCAGTGAGAGGCCCACAGACCTCAACAGAAAACAGCCCCCACCCCCTGAAACTAGAGAAAGCCCCCCTACAGCAACGAAGGCCTAGCACAGCGCCCCCCTAAAAGAACCAAGAAAGTATGGTGGACTGTGTGTGTGAAGAAGAAATAAGCTTCACCCTCTAATAATGAGGATGCAAGTCCTAGCTCTTGGAGTGGCCTCAACTTAGAAAACCTTTCACACTGTCTTGGAGGGGAGGGGAGTGGGCTGTGGGCTCAGAGGTGGCGGCTTGAAACCTGCCCCTCAACACAGCAATGTCTCTTTCAGCTGGAATAATAACATCCTACATTTTTAAGTGGGAATGTCACAAATACGACGCATTTCTGGTTGTCAGTGACAAAAATGACTAAAAGATGTGAAGCCTTTTCTCCATCAAGTGACTATTCAGGGGTTTTCCTACGAAGGCAGGCCTCAGGAAAGGACATGAGGCAGCTTACCCGAGACCGCTTTCTGTCCCTCCAGGGAGGGTGGGATGGAAATAGAATGAGCAAATTGCTTTCTCAAGAATTCCCTCCAATTAAGCTAAAGAAACTTAAGCAAGAGCTGCTCAGGGGATGGCACTGCGTTCATGCGCTGGCACAAATCTAGTAGCCCTCGTGGTTTGGGGGAAACTCTGACAACTCTCCCGTTAGGACGAGTCACGAGTCAGACGTTGCCTTTAGGTCACAAGCAGCCAGATCCAGGAAAAGGCCACCAGGAGAAGCATCTGGCACCCCCCAGGGCTTCCCTTTCTACCACCTGGTAGAAACGAATCTGAAAATGCCTTGTTTTTATTTTTGCTTGAGTTTACTTCAAAATGATCCATCTCACTCTGGAGAGAGTAGTAAAGTTCTGTCACGAGCAAAGGTAGGTTTTGAAGAAGGGCCTTCCGTCTGTCTGGATCCTCACTTGTTGAAGAGCAAGCTGTATGAACAAATGCATGGTTTCCTGTCTGCGCACATCCCTGCGCTGCAGCTGTTTAACTGGACGGGAGGTGGGGCTTGGCTCTGAGGGGAGTTCAGAGCTATCGCGATGAGAAGAGAGGGGTCACCTCTAAGCTGTATTTTACATCAGTCTCCCTGGATAGTTCTGTGGCAGACACAACAACCTCCAACAGGGGTGTGACGTCTAGCTCCGAGAGGACACGGCTGGAGAGGCTGAGGTGGCCAGGAGTGGGGGGGACGCCAGGCCTCCTGTTGGCTCACAGAGCCCACCCAGCAGGGGCGCTCTGAGGAAGGGACACACCGAGGGTGCCCAGGGGCCAGGGTCGTGGGTCACCTCACCCATGACCACCCAGTAACAAGCAGCATCTCTCAGCTCATCGGCTGGTCTCCTCCACAGCAGTTGGGGTTGAGCTTGCATATTTGTTTGTTTACTTGGGTACCATCTTCCCCTCCAGGACACAGGTCCCAGGAAGGCAGGGACCTTGCTAAGATGACAGCATCTAGCATACTGCTGACACTGAGGAAATGTCTGCTGAACAATGAATTAAATGAATGAGCGCATGGCTTCAACTCTACACATAACCCTGTGACATACGTTTATTAACTATGTTGAATGGATAAGAAAACCGAGGCTCAAAAGGACAAATAAGATGCCAAAGAGGACAGAGCTAGGAAGCGGAGGAGCTGGAGGCCAAACAAAAGTACACCTCGCCCCTGCGCGCCCCTCAGAGTCGACAGGGACCTAGCTGCGCGTTTTTTTAAAATGTCTACATCGCACACAGACGGGAGGTTTTCATGTCTCTCTAGTAATGATAAAGAACCTCAAGCATTTCTTCCGTGTTCCCAGCTGCTAAGTCACTAGCCCTCTGTGCTTGAGTGTCCTCATGGGAACGGACGGGACCGCTCTCCAGCTCTGGAGCCCAGGTGGCCCCGGGCTGCTGGGGGTCAGGAGGCGTCGGCCCTTTCCTGGCTCGGCCACTGGCAGGCTGAGCCGCATGGGGCAAGTCACAGCATTTCTGCAGGACTCGGTTCTCTCGCCTTGTAGAAAATGAAGGGCCTTGGGCTTCTTCTGAGTCTCCTGGGTGTGGTTTTATGAGATGACCCCAGTAAGGGCTCCACTTTGGGATTCTCTGCATGCCCCCCAGGATCTGCTGGGTCCACCTGGAGAAAAGGGCTGGATGAGTTGGGTTGAGGGACAGCCCTCACGTCAAGCACTTGCGGGCTGCCACTCAGACAGGCATTACCTGGGGGCAGGCTCAGCGGAGAGGGTCAATATCTGAAGGTTCCTGAGCTGTCCTGGGGGGTGACAACAGTTGGGTTTTAAAGGCTAAGACTCCCCAGATGCTTAACAATCAAGACACACACGAGGCTGTGGTTGGCCTGCTGAGGTCTGAGAGCTCGTGGCTAAGTGGGCTGAGGTCCCAGGTGTGGCCGCTTCCGTGGAGTGTGTGCCACTGGACACAGGGCAACCCAGAGAGCAAGCAGAGACAGAGTGGCGTGGACACACTTCTGTTACCAGCAAAACCCAAACACTGCAGACAGGACACACTCACGCCCCTCGAGTTCTAGTACCAGCTCCTCCTTCCTCAAGGGAACAAGTGGGCTGTGGGTTATTTGCTTGAAATTTTTCACCAGCACTTAAAAGGTTCAGAAAGGGGGATAAAGCATAAACAGTAAGAAAAACAGAGCGTTTTCTCCAGGATTGGCTATAACAAAACAAACATAACAAAGCACAAGGTAAAAAGTTTCATCTTTCCTGCAATGAGCTGTTTTTAAGACAGTGTACTGGAAAGATTTTAAAAGGGCGAATAATAGGCATAAATCATAAGAGTTTGGAAAACACCACTCAGTCAATCTGACTGAATGGGAGCACACCCTCTGCATAACGAACCCTGTCCAAGGAGCACCGAATTTGACACCCTTCCCAATGTCTCCCTGTCTATCTAGTCGGAGAGAGAGCCCACCTGGGTTGAGACTGAGACAGACATTCTTAAAAATATGTGCTCCTCTAAAACAGATCTGTAGATGGTGACTGCAGCCATGAATTAAAAGACACTTACTCCTTGGAAGGAAAGTTATGACTAACCTAGATAGCATATTCAAAAGCAGAGACATTACTTTGCCAACAAAGGTCCGTCTAGTCAAGGCTATGGTTTTTCCAGTGGTCATATACGGATGTGAGAGTTGGACTGTGAAGAAAGCCGAGTGCCGAAGAATTGATGCTTTTGAACTGTGGTGTTGGAGAAGACTCTTGAGAGTCCCTTGGACTACAAGGAGATCCAACCAGTCCATTCTGAAGGAGATCAGCCCTGGGATTTCTTTGGAAGGACTGATGCTAAAGCTGAAACTCCAGTACTTTGGCCACCTCATGTGAAGAGCTGACTCATTGGAAAAGACTCTGATGCTGGGAGGGACTGGGGGCAGGAGGAACAGGGGACGACAGAAGATGAGATGGCTGGATGGCATCACTGACTTGATGGACATGAGTTTGAGTGAACTCCGGGAGTTGGTGATGGACAGGGAGGCCTGGCGTGCTGCAGTCCATGGGATCACAAAAAGTCGGATATGACTTAGCAATTGAACAGCAACAACAATACTCTTAGAACTCTGAGAGCTAAGGAAAAGAAAGACAAAAGGCTCTATTTACACTAAAGACACTGGGGACACATTTTGTTAAGATTCAGCCCAAGAAATGTCATAGTCTGAATGTCAGATCAACAGCCTAGAAAAAGTCACTCTTTGCTCTGCTCTTTTCACGCCTGTGAAGAACGCTGATGCCATCCTGCGCTGGCTCAGGGAGGCCCAGGTTCCTCACTTGAGAGCATCTTCACTCCTGACCCGGTCAGCAGGGCACAGGCCACCGGGGTCTTCCTGACTCTGAAGCCGTCCTCCCCCGTCTACCTCATCTCCTTTTTTGCCTTCTAAGGCCCCCCTACAGGCCTCAGTGAGGGACTCCTGGGTAGATGGGCTTGAGAACCCACTGAAGATCCGGGAAAGCAGAGGAGGGGGCTCTGGGGGGATGGGGGCTTTAGTGTGACAGTTACGGCAAGAAGGGGTGAGGAGAGGGTGGGGAGCTGGTCACCGCAGGCCCAGGCGTTCACCCCTCTCCTTCCGAGACAGTTGTGACTCAGCTCAACAAGGAGGGAAAACCCATCTCTCAAGCTCAGGGCTTGGTCTCAATCCAAAGCTACTTACAACAATCTTGTTGTTTTGACTTTTGGAGCCAGAGGTAATGCTAGACTCTCTCGAGTTTGGCCGGAATGTTTTTTATCAGCTCCAGTGAATCAACCCACCGCAGTGGGACATCCGGACGCCCAGCCCAGAGACAAAGCAAAGGTCTGATTTGGTGGTTGAGACTCGGGTATAATAAGTAGACCAAACGCTTTAAAGACTGTCTCTGCTGTCAGCCATGTGATCTGGTAGAAACCCACAGGAAGTTCAGCGAACAGATGTAGGGCTCAACTGCAATAATTTTATTACCGCAAAAGTTCAATGGAGTTTTCCCCCTTCCACCATTTATATAGATAGCATCAGAAACTCTAGCAAGTCCCTGGCGTGGCTCCAGAAAGTTTAGTGTGCTTTAAAATCAAACAGCTAGACAGCACATTACAAAAAATTCTTTCAAAGACCGTATCAAGCCTCTGAATAGACAAGTGATGGGTGATGGCTGGCAATGAGGCAGCCCATCACTGCTGGGAGATGGTGTGGGACGGGGTGGGAGAGGTGAGTGGCTGCTAGTGGCATGCCCCGGGGCTGTGGTGGTCAGGTTCTGTGCACATGGAAAGAAAACTGATTTTAAGATCCCGGCATAAGATATCCAGGTAGGCATTTACAGGCAATTATTTTATCGTGGGGTAAATTGGGGATGAAGAACCAGTTTCCCTACTATTCCTTCCCTGATTTAATCTCACTGTGTAATGTTGGGTCCTTCAGGAATGGGTCCTTAAACTAAACACAGGAGGTGAGCGCCAACTATATATGAAGCATTACACTTGGAGGAAAGGAAAAGGAAAAGGAGTAACTGCTGCTCCTCCAACAGCGGGGATAAGCTAGCAGGAGGAATAAGAATGGTGGGAGCATGACACAAGGTGCAAGGGCCGCGCCGCAGGCAGACCGGCCAACACCGGGCTCAGACGACCGTGGGTGGGCCTGAACGCAAGCTCTACGAGAAGCATCCATGTGATCGGTCCAGCTAAATTACAATCTGAACAAGCCTGAACCGCAGGCTCTTCTTTGTGTGATGGAATCCACTGTAAATGAATCAAATATTATTGCTTAACTGACATAAAGGAGATAAGCACTGGTCTGTAAATAAAAGCAACACTGGATGTGGAGCAGTCCTGTTTTATGCAAATTAGTTTCAAAGTGAATGAAAAACTAAATCTAAAGTATAGAAAATTAGAAAGGGTCATTTGTTTTTACTTTACTTTAATTTTATTTTGGGGGGCTTCCCTGATAGCTCAGTTGGTAAAGAATCCATCTGCAATGCAGGAGACCCGGGCTCAATTCCTGGGTCAGGAAGATCCGCTGGAGAAGGGATAGGTGACCCTCTTCAGTATTCCTGGGCTTCACTGGTGGCTCAGGTGGTAAAGAATCCGCTTGCAATGCAGGAGACCTGGGTTGGATCCCTGGGTTTGGAAGATCCCTTAGAGAAGGGAAAGGCTACCCACTCCCGTATTCTGGCCTGGAGAATTCCAGGGGGTCACAAAGAGTCAGACACGACTGAGTGACTTTCACTTCCGCCTGCACCGTGTGGGGTGTAGGATCGAACCCACACTCCCTGTAGTGCAAGTGTGAAGTCTTACCCACTGGACTGCCAGGGAATTCCCTAAAGGGCCATTTATTAAAAATTATAAATTAAGAGATACAAAGCTGACTTTAAGAAGTCTGTCATGAGGTGGCTCAGAATACAGTCACAATACCTTGCATGTCTAAGCTCATGCTGGCTGGCTGGGCAGTGGGCACCTTCGGGATCTCCCTGGGAAGAAGAGAGCTACAAGGTGAGCCCGCATCTAAGTCGCTCAGTCGTGTCCGACTCTGCAACTCCTTGGACTGTAGCCTTCCAGGCTCCTCTGTCCATGGGATTCTCTAGGCAAGAATACTGGAGTGGATTGCTGTTTCCTCCTCCAGCTGATCTTCCCAACCCAGGAATCAAACCTGCATCTCTTATGTCTCCTGCATTGGCAGGCGGGTTCTTTACCACTAGCGCCATCTGGGAGACCCAGGGTGAGTGGACACCTATGAATATTTTGAAAGCTCCGGCCAGAAGACCACCTCTGAGATTACAAGGGACACTAATGGCTCTGTGACTGGTGGCAAAAAAACCCCCTGAAAAACTCTTAGGAAAAACAGAAAGATACAATGTAAGATTGAGCCTACACTTGTGATGAATTCTCCACCATCACACCATCAGCCAGAATCTGAAGCCTGCTGGAGTCTGAAGACAGACTCTCTCTCACAGGTCCAGGTTAAAGGGGGTCATGAAATGGGGACGTCTTCCGTTTGAAATTTCTCTCTCTTTTCGGGAGAAGGGGCACTGGTAGGGCAGCCTGCAGGAGCAGGAGGGAAGAACAGGCTCTCCCTGAGACAGGCTGTGACAAGTGGGTACTGACCTATAGGGGTTGGGTTGGGGGCAGGGAGGAAGCTGGCATTGCTCGTGGCGAGACCTTGTGGGCAAACACTGAGGCCGATGACACACTTGCAGGCCTGGCAAGTTGTAGGGCCCAGACACAGGCTCCAAGGCCGGCAGCTGGGGATGCTGCTGGAAAGAAGGGATGAAGACAGAGAGGGGCCTCAAGGGCTGGGATAATATATCTATTCATTCAGTGAGCCTAGAATTGAGAGAAGAGGCACGTTGGGAATAGATATTTCTAATTTAAACACCATTAGCTCTGAGATGGCAGTTGAAGTTGCCAAGGGTGTAAACTCCTCAAGAAGACTGAGCTGCAGCACTGAGTACTGACCGAGTATTGATTGAGTACTGTAGTATCCAAAAACCTGTTCTAAATGCAAATTATTTTGAATACAGCAGACCGGGAGGAGGAGAATGTTTTGATTCCATGGTGGGAGATGAAGGGCAAAAGTTAAGAATTTACTGGCATACTTCTTGGCTGAAAGCCAGCCCAGAGGGGGAGCCACAGATGACTGGAAAAGTGTATTCTTCCTGCAGTGGGCTCCTTATTTTGGACAGGACTCAGATACCTAGGGCTTCCCTCATAGCTCAGTTGGTAAAGAATCTGCCTGCAATACAGGAAACCCTGGTTTGATTCCTAGGTTGGGAAAATCCACTTGAGAAGGGATAGGCTACCCACTCCAGTATTCTTGGGCTTCCCTTGTGGCTCAGCTGGAAAAAAATCCACCTGCAATGAGGAAGATCTGGGTTCAATCCCTGGGTTGGGAAGATCCCCTGGAGAAGGGAACGGCTACCCACTCCAGTATTCTGGCCTGGAGAATTCCATGGACTGTAATAGTCCATGGGGTCGCAAAGAGTCAGACACAACTGAGCGACTTTCCCTTTCACTTTCAGATACCTGGTTAAGAGAGTGAGATCCCAGGAAAAAAAAAATGCATTACTGGGAAATAAAAGTCCAAGTAGAATAAAAGCTCCATGAGGGCAGGGATTTCCCCCTCCTCCCCCCCTGCTACTGATGCATCCACCAGTGTTTAGAAGATTGCCACGGACTTGAGAGATATTTGCTGAGTGAATGAATAAACGAATGAATGAAGAGGTAAAAATTGCTGTTTGTAAAAAACTCAAGAGTTATTGGCAGGGTGGGAGTGGGGTGTGCTGGGTGGGTGGCGGATTTCCCTGGTAGCTCTTCTGCAATGCAGAAGAACCTGGTTTGATCCCTGGGTTGGGAAGTTCCCCTGGAGAAGGGATAGGCTACCGATTCCAGTATTCTTGGGCTTCCCTGTTGGCTCAGATGGTAAAGAATTCGCCTGCAATATAGGAGACATGGGTTCGATCCTTGGGTTTGAAAGATCCCCTGGAGGAGGGCATGGCAAACCACTCCAGTATCCTTGGCTGGAGAATTCCCATGGACAGAGGAGCTTGGTGGGCTACAGTCCATGAGGTTGCAAAGAGTTGGTATGACCAAGCGGGTAAGCATTTTGGGGAGGTGAGGGACAAGAGGGGAAAATTGAGTCCTGTACACTGGATGAGTCAGTGGAATAACTGCCCAAATTTATTTGGGACAAAATGAGCCAAATTAATTTGAGATGCAAATGAACTGACTTAACTGGGATCTGGGGGCAATACTTACAAACTCAATAAATTAACTTCTCAAACTACCTCTTCTCCTTGCTTACCACCATCCTACCACTGTCATAATCTGGCTTACCTAGGAAACTGGATCCTGGATAATGGATGACATTAATATAGATAGTCACAGTCATATTTTATATTTCAATACCTAATTATGGAAAATAAATGAGTTCATCAAAATGTACTAGTCATGAACCGACACATAATATGTGAATGGAGAAACGTTCATTTTTAATGAGTCCTTTACTTTTTCCTTTTGTCAACACTATAATATGGTTTTTAAAATGGGGTAAGGCCTTAAAATGTAAACAGTAAGTCCTGATTAGTGTGTCTGTGATAATATTTCTTTATACTGTTTTTTTTTTTCCAGATTAATATGTGAATTAAGAGAGAGTGGGAGATAGAGATTTTGGAGAAAGATTTTGAATCTTGTTTAGACAAATTCTGGCAAAGCAAGGATCTTTGCTATGTCTGAAATGTCCGTGCTGGGAGATACATGTGGGTGACACGTGGTGGCTGTGGGGACAAAGACACAGAAGACGCTTTGCTGGCATTCCCCAGACAGACTGTGGTGCCTCTGATTGAAAGAGAGTCTCTGTGATTATATTAGGCGAGAAGACACTCTTTACCACAGTATGTCAGAGATATCTGGAAAGAGAATTCCAACTAAGATGAACGCAGAGGTAAGAAGTTGTCTTTAATTTCTTAAGAGTTATCTCCTTTGAACATTCTTAGGATTTAAGTTATAAGCAAATGTGACAGTTTTTCAAGCCTTCTTAAAAAGTCTTGCCTGAATTATTTCTTAGCAGGAAGTTAAAACAAGGCTCTGATGATCAATATCCCTATGCATCCACCATATAGGAGAATTTTCCCCTCTGCTTATGGAAAGAATAATCTATTCACAGTGTTCTATGAAAAGCCTGTGGTTGCTAAACCAATTATGCTTTCTTCAATCTACTTGGAGAAAATTCCACTTAAATCCCCTGATTCTAAAGGAAGGCCAGCATTTCACAGCCTAAGTTCAGCCTCAGTGCTCCCTATGTCTCTCTTTCCCAGGGACGCAAGTATGATCCATCAACAGACGAACCACATCTGTGACTTCCTGTCAGATGCTAAGTCCTGGACCCGTGGTTACTCCAACATTCGTGATCAATGAATTAAAAGCACAAAATGAGGTTGGTTTCCTTCTCCACAATCATGAGGACTAATAAAGGGAATGAGGAAACTGAGAGGAAAGGGAACAGAAGCAGAATGCTCCAGAAGATTCCTAATAATCCTGTTTGTTGTTAGGAAGTGAGTCTGCCTTAGATTCCACTCAGTCATGGTTATGTCATTGTGAGACAGAGCCATCTAGAAAATGAGCACTCCCAGCTTCAACTAGACAGGCCTAGGTCACCTAGAAAAATCTGTATTACTTTCCTGGACCATTATACTATGGGATCCTGGAATCACAGAATGTTAGCACTTGAAGAGACTCTCAATTTTAAAAAGAAGGTACAAAAATGTACAAATAAAACCATAAAAATCCTTAACAGTTATATAAGGTCCACCAAGTTAACTGGAATTCATATTAAATGACTATACATTGATTTCCTCAAGAAACTGTTCTAATATAGGGAACATACTCATTATCTTAGTCCAAAACTCCCTTAGACTTGAGCTTGTTCCCTTTGGGGAAGCCATTGACACTGCCTCAAAATTAAAAAAAAAAATGCTATTGATAAAATAGTTGTGTTTTTATCCCCCTGAAGCCAGTAAACATATTATCAAATGATTCAAAAGTTTGACTTGGTATGATGCATCACATTGTAAGGGGGTTCCCTGGTGGCCCAGATAGTAAAGAATCTGCCTGCAACATACGAGACGCAGGTTCAATCTCTGAGTTGGGAAGATCCCCCGGAGAAGGGAATGGCAACCCTCTTCAGTATGCTTGCCTGGAGAATCCCATCGTCAGAGAGGTCTGGCAGGCTACAGTCCATGGGGTCACAAAGACTCAGACACGACTGAGCAACTAAGGACATACACACACACCACATTAAGATATCGTTTCACTATGTAAAACAGCTCTCAGTTGTGAGACGCTCAATTCACTGAAAACCCCAAGATAGAGGAGATAAGCAATGAATGCATCAGAATGAACTGACCGAAGCAGTTTGTTTAATTTTTCCCAAGGAAAACATGAACAGGAAGAAGCAAAGACAGAGCAAAGTGGGTGGTGGGGTATGTCTGTGAAGGGCGGTGGGTGGTGGCGGTGGGATGAGAGAGACACTGGCACAGGAGCTATGTGATTTGACCACTAGGACCAAAACTAAGAGGAACCTGTCCCACTGTACACTAAACTATAAAGCTGAAGTAACTGAGTGGTGTACTATCCCCCATCTAATGTGGACCACCACAGGTGTATATGATTTAGCACTTATACCTGCTATGTTATAATTACAGAAGAATTAACCAAAAAGCTGTATAAAATAGGTATTTTATGTATCTAGGGAATATATCCCTACACATCTACGGAATACAGGCTGCATTTTATTTTACAGTGAAAAAAATGTGCTTGAGATTTAAACTTCCAAAAGTTTTGCAAGTTAAAGATGTATATATTTCAAAATACGCACAACTACATGAAAGAACCAGAGGTTCCCTAACTTACCAGACTTGTTCCTCTTCTCTTCTCATTCTATCTTAATCAACTAATCAATCTGTCAGGTGGAAAACTTTATGGAGAACGGCAAGTATAAAGCAAAGTTCAGATGGTCAAAGAGCTGAAAATCTAGCACGGAGACACACTGTAAATGCACAAACGAAACATGTAAATGTCCATCTCATTGTTAAATACCAAGAGTAGCGATACAGGCCGTGAACCACTGAAAAGTTTCCAGCAGGAGGAGGTGAATACATCTGTTGCGTCTGGGACAGTCCCCTTGGAGGCAGGGGGAGCTGGGCTGTTAAGGTAGAGAAGGGGTGAGGAGACCACCACTTCAGGCAGGGACAGGCAAGGCAGCAATGAAGAGTGGGCTCAGAGGCCGGGGGCAGAGAGCACGGGGCTGGGCTCAGAGTCTGAACTGTACTCATTTTTCCTGGACTCTTCAGGCATCAGGGAGAGGGCTATGCAGCAGGTGAGGGGTGAAGTTTATTCAGGTGACTGGGTGGTAGAGATGGTGGTGCTGATGGTGACACTTACGTGTGTGTGTGTGAGTGTGAGTGTGTGAGTGTGTGAGAGTGAGAGACATTCCCCCCAACAAACTACACCCATTTCCTCCCCCCAACCAAGTTAGAGAAATGAGATCTACTGACCAGTAGCATTGGTATCACCTGTTAGAAAATCAAATTCTTGGGTCCCAGATATTCTGTGATTCAGGAAGGCAGAAGGGAAAGAATGAGCTGAGAGAGAAAGAATTTCCATTCTGGAGGAGCCATATGAAGGAGCACAGGTTCTCAAGAATCGGGAAGAAGGATAGTGCAGGATGGCAAAGGGTATCCTCCAACAGGGGAGTTAGGACAGACACCACGTATGGCTCCCTCAACTGGCACATGGGGATACCGAGGCCTTTAATAACAACCATTTATTTCATTATACAACAAAAGTCCACACAGTTGAAGCTATGGTTTTTCCAGTAGTCATGTACAGATGTGACAGTCGGACCATAAAGAAGGCTGAGCACCAAAGAACTGATGCTTTCAAACTGTGGTGCTAGAGATGACTCTTGAGAGTCCCTTAACAGCAAGGAGATCAAACCAGTCAATCCTAAAGGAAACTTGATGCTGAAGTTCAAGCTCCAATACTTTGGCCACCTGATGTGAAGAGCCGACACACTGGAAAAGACCCTGATGCTGGGAACGATTGAGGGCAGGAAGACAAGGGGACAACAGAGGATGAGATGACTGGATGGCATCATCGACCTACTGGACATGAATATGAGCAAACTTCGGGAGATAGTGAAGGACAGGGAAGCCTGGCATACTGCAGTCCATGGGGTCACAAAAAGTCGGACACAACTTAGCGACTGAACAACAACAATTTCAGATGACAAGGCTAAAATGTGGCAGAGACCTAACAAGAAATAAGTATTTGGGGCTACTGGGTAGGCTGGCCCTAAGACACGGACAGAAGCTGGGAACCATCTCCGTGGAGTCTGAAAACAAAGTGAAGGTAATAAAAGAGAAAAAAAGGGAAAGGATGGCGAAAAAAAAAAACAGTGCTTCAAGATGATCTAATCTTCCATTGACATTCTTTGCCATTCATGGAGCCTGCTTTTACCCTTTCCTATACCAAAATACATAAGTTTTAAGTTTCTTGTCTTAGTGTGTTAGAAGTTTAAAAACCAGCCCTCCATATTCAAAATGGAGTGTGGTGCAGGCTTCAGGGCAGGCTGGAAATTTAACTGCACTGTATACCAGCTAAGTTCACATGACTTTAATTTTTTCCCATAATTTTCTTAAGAAAGGAATGTTTTACCATTTTATGAATAAGCAATACCACTGCAGGCAAATTTTTTAAAACATATGCTCAGAGGTGGCAAAGCGGTGGCACCAGCCAACCTGACTGGGAGGCCCAGAAAGAGTGACTCTACATGCTCTGAAGGGGGCTCATTGCGGAGCCCAGGCCTGGCACTGACACAGCTCACATCCTGGGTCAAAGCCTCACACCTACCCTACTACCTTCGTACAATTTTAAAAAGGGGTATTTCATAAACTGGAAACATCACATAAAAAGGGCTGCCCTTGGACTTCCCTGGTGGTATGGTGGATAAGAATCCGTCTGCCCATGCAGGAGACACGGGTTCGATCCCTGATCCAGAAAGATTCCACATGCTGTGGAGCAACTAAGCCTGTGGGCCACCACTACTGAGCCTGTGCTCTCGAGCCCATGGGCCACAACAACTGAAGCCGGAGTGCCCTAGAGCCTGTGCTGTGCAACAGGAGAGGGCACCACAACGAGAAGCCCGAGTGCAGCAAGATGACCCGGTGCAGCCAAAAAAAAAGGACTGCCCTTTGCACATGGAGGCAGTAGTCCCAGCCCCTCAGACTCATTAACCCAGATCCTTTCATATGTGCATTTGTCTCTGATTCGGCCACATACTTGCACCTGATTCCTCTCAGGGACGTGGGTGTAGGATTCGAAAGGGACTGGCTTCAAATTCTTACCGGCTTGTGGCTCCAGAACAGTGAGGTGGACCAGGTGGTGATGAGTGACCCTCGTGAAACATTCTAACCCACAGCTTTATCAGCAATCAACACCAGACCCTTTCCTGCACAGTTCAAAGAAGCTGGAACTTCTGCCCTTGCCTGGGCATTCACACTTCTGTCCACCACTGAATGACACTAATTTTTTTTTAACCTCAAAAGGATGCAGCCTTTTCTGGAACACCTCTGATTTCCAAGTCTCACTCTCATGAGGGCAGTTCCTGAGAGGCAGGTATTCCTGAAACTCAGCACAAAAGACAAATCATAAATCACTTATTAGTCCAAAACACTTTGCTAAAGATGCTGCAGCCATATTTTAAGCCCCATTACGTACAAAGCAACCTGAATAAAAGATTCGAATGTGCTCTGAGTTGAATGGAAATTCTAAAATTGAGGAGAAACAGCTAAATAATCTGCAAGTCTTAAATAGGAGTATATATACACCCAGAGGGGCACAGACCTGGGGAACAGTGGTCGGAAAGAGCTAAGCAAGGAGGCTGGGAGGTGCTGCTGCCTGTGTTCTGGGCAGCAGTGACTCCATGTGCGGCGGGGACGGGCTGGGGTGGGACAAATGCAAGTATCAACTGAGGGGCTGGAGCCCTGTGCCCTCTGTCATTCACAGCCTGGAAGCCAAGGCTGGACCAGGCAGGGCACTGGACTCCTGTCCCTTTTAATTCCCCAGCTTAGACAGGCTGGAGGTTGTAAAAGGCAGGCAGTTGGTACTTTTATGCTCCTCATGGCAATGGTCATATGTACCAATTACATGAGACTGAAATAAACACCATGGTAAGGAGGCATAACCTTTGAAGACTAATATGTATCTTTCCCATCTAGGCTCTGAATGGCGTAATGGAGCAAAAATTCAGGATATCTGAATTTTAGACTTGGTTCTGACACTAATAAACTTGGACAAATAACGTGACTCCTTTGACACTTAGTGACCTCATCTGTAAACCATTACTGCTGATGAGGCCTGCTCTGCCGGCGGTGAGGGGCCGATGCGGAAGGCTGGCTGTGAGGTTTAAGTGACTCACGTGGGGCCGGGGGCACAGCGAGGGCTGGGCAGGGCTGCTGGCCGACTCCGGCCTTGTCCACGGAAGCAGTGCCCCAGAAGGGCTCTAAACGAGCTCATCTCCTGCCCTGGGACAGGTACAGTCAAAGGAAAATGGAATAGCGGGACCCCTGCCTTTTCTGTTTTGGTTGGTTGGTCTATTTATTTATTTTTCAAAGCAATGCCACAGAAGGCAAGTAAAACATTTGTAGGTGAAGTATTTGAAGATCTATGGTCATTTCCAAAACCTGACAGTAGTTTAACAGGAAGCAGTTTTACGTTTTACAATACAGGCTCTGATTAATCCAAATTTACATATTTCAATAAAGCAACATGCATTGCTTATCTCTTAATTTGCTTTCAGGGACTAACCACCGATAACTCAGTTTGCTATACACTGCAAGCATGTTAACTAACATTGGAATTTACCTCCAAAGTATTCAGAAACGTTTTGAAGGATATTTCTAAGAGAAATTCTAAATTTAAACAATCAACATATTTTAGAGGAATACTTAAATGATAAAATACTTTTTTTATACTTAGAGAAAAGGACATAGTTTATTTAGAGAAAAGACTATTGAACATTTGCTTCATTTTTTAAAAAACAAAAATTTGGGAAAATAAGGTGAAACTATAAATTTCCCCTAAAAGAGAACTATTGTCTATTTAGCATGAAAGGGATGACATGTGAGTTCTGGGGCTTTTAAAATACTGCTTTACTTTCTTAAGGAAGAGGGAATATTGTGCTTACTGCAAGAGTAATTTACATTGTTGATACATCTTCCACAGTTTCTCCATCCTAGTGAACATACAAAAAACTTTCTGATGAAGAAGGATGTTAAGATAAAACTTCTGATTAAATCCCTCTTGTAAGGTGACCTGTTAACCCATGCATCCTTCCTTCCTTTGTATTAATATTTACATTTTAATTATAACCACTGATGATTTAACAAATATGGTATTTTAACACAATGGCAGATACAAAAATAATGGTCTCCTCTGCCATCTGGCTGATGGGTCTTCATCGTTTGTTGTGACTATACCAAGAGCCCAACCAACTGGCTGACTCCTGGCCGTTTTTCTGGCTGTTCTGGTGGTCAGGGTTGCAGCAGGGCAAAGCGAGGCACAGACGGCAGCCCCAGAGCTGCTGTGAGGGCTGGGCCAGCAGCCCAAGCTGAAGGCTTACTCGGTACCATCGAAAGCCCAACATCTCCCCCAACATTTTATTAGGGATGCCCACACGCAGCCATGAAATTAAAAGACGCTTGCTTCTTGGAAGAAAAGCTATGACAAACCTAGACAGTGTTTTTAAAAGCAAAGATATCACTTTGCTGACAAAGGTCCATCTACTCAAAGCTATGGTTTTTCCAGTAGTCATGGACGGGTGTGAGAGTTGGACCATAAAGAAGGCTGAGCATAGAAGAACAGATACTTTCAAAATGTGGTGCTGGAGAAGACTCTTGAGAGTCCCTTCGACTGCAGAGAGATCAAATCAGTCAATCCTAAAGGAAGTCAACCCTGAAAATTCATTGGAAGGGCCGGTGTTCAAGCTGAAGCTTCAATACTTTGGCCACCTGATGTGAAGAGCCAGCTCACTGGAAAAGACCCTGATGCTGTCAAAGACGGAGGGCAGGAGCAGAAGGGGGTGACAGAGGATGAGATGGTTAGATCACATCACCAACTCAATGGACATGAGTTTGAGCAAACTTCAGGAGATAGTGGAGGATAAAGAAGCTGGCCAGTCCACAGTGTCATAAAGAACTGGGCGTGACTTAGCAATGAACAACGAACAACAACATGCACAGAAGTGGAGAGAAGAGTGTGCCCTTCCACCACGGGCGTCACGGTCAACTGATGGTCATTTTTGTTTCAGCTATTTCCAACTTCCTTCCTCTGAATTATTTTAGCATTAATCCTACAATTTTATCCCCAAATATTAACCTACATATTATCAAACAGGTAAAAATTTCTTGCTCTACTTTTAAGATAACTCATTAAAATTAAGTTAGAGTGATCCTTTGTACCATAAAAGTATTTGACAAAAAATATGTCATATGGCCTCTAAGTAATCATAAACAGTTACGTGGAGAGTTAAGAAGAGTGCAAATAAAAAAAAAAAAAAAAGGGAGTCATCAAAAAGCAATTCTCCAGTGTAATCTATTGTTTAGAAGAAGCAATGTACTAATTACCAGTCCTGATTTAGATGGATTCTAGGATGTGCACGAACAATCCAAGTGACCTCCTAGCTCCGTCTGCTTCCTCTCCTTTATACAAACCATCAGCCTCTGCCAAAACGACTCTCTGAGGTCCTCTGCAAACCCCAGGCGATTCCCTGCTCCTTGAGGCTCTGTTTCTGAGACTGCTCTTCAGAGCTTAGATGTCCTCCCCACCACTTTATCGCTTCCAACACAACAGGCTCAAATGCTTCCCACTCTCCTGAATGTCCCTCAAGGCCCCTCCAGTGCTAGGTGCCTGCTGGCCCACCCACAGGCATCCGTCTGTACACTTCCCACAAGACGCCTGGACTGGACACAGGTTTGCATATGGCTTATGTTTTGAACGCAGACTTTGCTGAGTGAGGAACGTGCCCTCCCCTGTCAGGAGCTACGGTGGCTTAGGAAAGACGCAGACCCTGCAGATGAGAGCAGGTGGGGAGGCTGGGATGTGATGGTGGACCTGAGTGGTCCTGAAGGAGGCGGTGAGGTGGGGCAGCATTTCAGCACCGGGAATTATTTGGAGGCCTGGCCAAACAAGAAAAAGGTCTCAGCCCTCCAAAGAGCACAAGAGGACCACAGGTGCAACAGTGAGTTCTGGTCAAGGGGGATATCCTTGGCGGTCCGGTGGTTAGGACTCGTCACGTCCACTGCAGGGGGTGTCAGTTTGAACCCTGGTCGGCGAACTAGGATCCTGCAAACTTTGCGCCCACCTCTCCCCTCACCCCCAAATCTGGTCCTGGTTCTCTGTGGCTTAAAGAAAAAAACCTTTGATGACTTACCAGTGAGAACTACTGTCATAGAAAACACCAAAAAGAAAAGACAGAGCCTGCACCAAGGTGTTTACAACCTACATCTGGAGATAAAACATTTATAAAAATAAGTATAAGACAAGGCAGAAGTGATAAGTATCGTGTAGGTGTACAAATGAGCATAACGTAAGGAAGTTCACGGAAGGGAGTCATCACTTTAAATGGAGGCATCAAGGGAGGCTTCAAGGAGGAGGTGGCAATTGAGTGGTCTGTAAACGATGGGTAGAAGTTGGGCATGCGAAGATAGGAAGAAAGGCATTATGGACAGAGGGGGAGACATAAGACACGACACGGAGGCAGAAAAGCACAAGGGTGCCCAAGGACCAGCCCAAGTTCAAGCTGTTGAGAAAATGGGGACTAAAATGGGGAGTGATGTGAAACAGAGCTGAAGGGCCGGTTTACAGATCCTTACTGAGCCCGACTCTAGACTTTGGTCTGTGCAAAAGCCACTGTGTGTTTGAGCAGAGCAGTGGTCGGACTGGAATGCTGCTGTGGAGGATTACCTAGGAAGCAATGGGATCCATTTGATTGAGGAGGGCAGGAAGCAAGCCCCCAGAAGAGAAGCAGCTGGGCGACTAGATCAGGGGTCCAGGTGACAGGGTGAGGGACTGAACCTGAGATGACGGTGGAACAGCAGAGGGGTGAACAGGGGAGAGGGTGAGAGCCACCCGGGCGAGGGAGGGAGCAGGAGGGCAGGGAGGGAGGGAGGCTTGGCTGGTTTTCACCGCTGCCCCTCCCCAGAAAGGGAGATGAGGGCTCAGAAGAGACAGATCCAGAAATAAATTCAAGAGTCTCCTCTGCTGATGGTCATATGTTGAGTCCAATGACCTTTGTTACTTTTGTTCTTCACTAGAAACAAACAGACAAATAAAATCCGGTTCCATCCTTGTCTGGCTCCATTCTAATGAGTCTTTATCTTTGTGATATGGTTTCCTTGAGCCCGTTTGCCTCTGGGAAGGGGGTTTCAGTGCGGCTGACGTCACACAGCCTGTATATTTAGGTCAGCGGTAGCTGCTGACAACAGCCCGCAGTTCCGCCTGTCTCACAGACTAAGCGTGCTGTCTGGAAGGGTTTATCACCGTGCTGGTTCTCTGGTCTCTATCTTTGAAAGCTGGAAATGGGAAACAGAGCCTGGAAGGAAGTCCTAATACTTATTTCTGAAGAGAGATGCTTTCCTTAATTTTGTCAATTTCAGCTTTTGATCATCAGCCTGTGGATATAGAGAGCAGTAATGACAGCTTAGGAACAAGGAGAGACCAGCTGTCAATGACTAAGTTTCTGACTGCAGTCCAGGAAACACACCCACATCTAGTTCAGGTTCAGGGCCTGCTGACCAATGCCCTGGTCAGTCCCCGGGCCTTGACTCTAATATCTCCAGGGCCTGCAGATGTACACTGACTAACAGACAGTCCTCCTGCTGGAAGTCTGAGCCAGGAAACTACCTCTCACATGTTCGGGGAGACAACAGCAAGCCTTGAGGTTCCTGGGACGAGAGTTAAACTGGATTGAACTCAAGGTTCTTCACAGGACCCTGTTTCCCAGGCTTGGAACGCACGTGGTTCCAAGGTCACACTGCTTGCCATGTGTCCCCCCCCTCTACCTCCCAACCTTGCCCTGTGAATTATCTGGGACGAAAACAGGAGTCCTTAGGACACATTAGGGTTAAGGGTTCCAGCTTAACAAAACTGATTCCAATAAGGGAGTTCAGGCTCTATACAAAGTTGAGGCAATATGCTCCCACTCAGAAATGTACAAGCAAATTTCATTCCCGGGGTTCTGCTCCATAGCATTTTTTTCTCACTTCTGGAAATCAGGAATGGGAATGGAGTGGGTGACAGAAAGGAGGTGATTAGGATAAACTTGGAAAGCCACTAAGGCAACCTGACTTCACCTAAGGGGAAGAGGCAACCAAATTCTCACATTGGCGCTTTCTGTATCTGGAATATTCTGTCACCATTAGCTGTTACTCAACTCTCACTTCCCCTTTCTCCAGTTAGAAACTAGACCCCTACTAACTGGAACTTTCATGAAAACACAATTATTTTCAGGACAAAGAAACAAGAGAACAAGCACATATTCAGCATAGTATACGTCCAAGGGACCCTCCCCCCAAGATCCTGACAGACTCTGCACAGCTTCTCACACTTCACACAGGCCTGTACATGGAAAACTCACATTAGAAAGCGGATGGAAACACAGTCAGATTCTGAATTATTCACAAGAGATAAAAAGCATCTATGCCTAAAGAATTTCCCTCTGAACTATAAAAAGCTTTAGGGTCTAAGTTGAACTGAAGGTGTAGTTTATAAATAAATGAATATATAGACAGAACTAAAGAAATATTAATTTGTAATATTGAAAGATACTGTATCACAGAGTCAAGAAGCCGAGTGTGGTTTAGGACAGTCCCTGACCCAGAGGAACTTCCTGTCTAGGGGACAGCTGTGTGTGTATGCTCAGTTGTGCCTGACTCTTTGCGACCCTATGGGCTGCAGCCCGGCAGGTTCCCTGGGAAGGACTCTAAAGTGGTGGGGCAGCAGAGTGGTGGGGCAAGGCTTTGCTGAGGAGGAGGTAATTTCTAAATCTAGAGAGAAAGGGGTGAGTTCTGACACGGAAGAAGCACTTAAGACACTGGGGGAAAAAAAACATGAATAGGGTCATGTATGCAAAAAACAATAGGGAGATAGTAAAACCGGTCACTTCCCAAAGAATGAGGTTTTTAAAAAAAATTTTGGTTTTATACATTTTTTTTGGTCACAGAGGATCTTAGTTCCCCAACCAGGGATTGAACCTGAGCCTCCTGCAGTGAAAGAGCAGAGGAAATGCTGAACCGCCAGACAAGTCCCATGCTTTCTACTTCATATAAATAGATAGTTTATAATTTATAAACTTTCTATAGATTCTTTATCATAAAACTGCAAACATTACAAAAATTTTTATCAGAACAACTGCAAGGCCTAGCAAAGCAAACTTTTGAGGCAGATTCTAGCTTGGAAATACATAAATTCTTTGATTTCAAAATGGGATGTCTCACAAACCTAGTCACTGGTTAATAAAAATGAACTTCTGAGATTTCAGTGATCTTAAACTACTCTTTTTATCTATTCTCCAAAAAGTCATCTATCATTTACAAAGAAAATGTCTTTGAAATAAACATGCAAAAACTTATATCAAACACAGAATTTTGAAAACAGATTAGTTTTTATGAAGTCTTCCATAATGAGCTCTATGATTTCACATTCCCTAAAGAAACTGTTAACAGTAAGAACTTTTACATTCAGTTTTTGAGGTCCACTCTGAATTTTCAGCTATGATATATTTGATTAAATCTTACTTGAAAGTTAAAAATAATAAAAACAACTACAGTAAACTGATGCAAGGGAATTTTTAAGCTTTGTACTCATATGTAGAGAGGCTAACGTGTATTTGAGATGTCTGGCAAGAGTATATTAAATTCTCTTAATAAAGCTTCTGGGATACCATGTTCCAAATATATATTTTTCCTTTTTCATCTAGATCTCCAACTGAAATAAATTTAATTTTTTCCCATGTTCAAAACTGTAGTTTTGCTTTACTTAAAAAAACAAAATTTTTATTATGGAAAATTTCACACACTGAGACACACAAAAGTAGAGAGTATAGCATAAGAAACCCAATGTACCTACTGGTTAGCTTCAAAATTATCCAGTCTGCCCAAATTCTTATCCACCATATTTAAAAAATATAATCCATGTAATGTATCAGAGTTGAAACAGTTAAAATAATTACTATTATATAATACTTAGTGAACTCTGGGAGTTGGTGATGAACAGTCTGGTGTGCTGCGATTCATGGGGTCGCAAAGAGTCGGACACGACTGAGCAACTGAACTAAACTGAATACTTATCAGTGTATACAGTTTCCCAAATGTCAAAAAGGCCTGTCTGCAGTTGGCTTATTTAAATCAAGACCCAAACAATGTTTATACATTAATTTTTTTTCTTTTTCACTCCTCCAAGTATTTATTAACCACCTGATAAGATCATTCCAATTCTGAAGAGGGGCAATGCCAAAGAAGTTTCAAGCTACTGTACAACTGCACTCATCTCACATGCTAGTAAAGTTTTGTTCAAAAATGTTCAAGCTAGGCTTTAGCAGTATGTGAACTGAGAACTTCCAGATGTACCAGGTGGGTTTAGAAAAGACAGAGGAAACAGAGATAAAATTGCCAACAGCCACTGGATCATAGAGAAAGCAAAGGAATGCCAGAAAAATATCTACTTCTGCTTCATTGATTATGCTAAAGCCTTTGACTCTGTGGATCACAACAAACTGTGAAAATCCTTGAAGAAATGGGAATACCAGACCACCTTACTTGTCTCCTGAGACACCTGTATATGGTTCAAGAAGCAACACTTAGAACTGGTCATGGAACAACTAACTGGTTCAAGATTGGGAAAGGAGTACAACAAGACTGTATATTGTCCACCTGTTTATTTAATGTATACGCAGAGTACATCATGTGAAATGCCAGGCTGGATGAATCACAAGCTAGAATCAGATTGCTGGGAGAAATATCAACAACATCAGATATGCAGATGATACCACACCAGTGGCAGGAAGTGAAGAGGAACTAAAGAGCCTCTTGATGCGGGTGAAAGAGGGGAGTGAAAACGCTGGCTTAAAACTCAACATTCAAAAGACTAAGATCATGGCGCCTGGTCCCATCATTTCATGGCAAATAGGAGGGGAAAAAGTGGAAGTAGTGGCAGATTTTATTTTGTTGGGTTTCAAAATCATTGTTGACAGTGACTGTAGCTATGAAATTAAAGTTATTAGTTTAATTCAGCCAGATCAGAGAGAATAACTCAGAAACACAAATTGTCTAAAAAGTGCTTACAGGCCAATCACGAGCTTTGGCTTGGGCTTCTATGCACATCACATCACATCACTGAAATACCCACAGAAGATGTGGCCTTTGTTTTAGAGAAAGCAGGGATATAATCTATTTTCTTATTCCCTTAACTCCCAAGTCCATATATTCATCATAATAACTCCTCTAATTCATACTGACAAGGCTATCTTCCTTTTTTTTTTGTGGTAAACAACATAAAATTTACCATGTTAACCAATTTTAAGTGTACAATATTGTTATGTATATACACACTGTTGTGAAAAAGATCTCAAAAAATTTTTCACTGTGCAAAACTCAAACTCCAGACCATTAAACAACTTCTTTTTCTCTTCCCTTATGGCAATTACCATAGGATTACCAAGTAGGATTGCCTACTGTGCTCATGTGCATTCAAATCTACCATGGTAGATTACCATTCTCTTACCTACTTCATATAAATGGAATCATTTGTCTTTTTGTGACTGGCTTATTTCAGTTAGCATAATGACTTCAAGGCTCATCCATATTGTAGCATGTGACAGGATTTCCCTCCTTTTAAAGGCTGAATAGTATTCCACTGTATGTACAGACCAGATTTTGTTTATTCATTTGTCCACCTTTTGGCTATGATGAACAGTGAGTGCCGCCAGGAACAAGGAACAGGAACAATTGAGATCCTACCTTCAATTCTCTGGGATATATACCCACGAGTGGATTTGCTGGACCATTGGTAGCTCTATTTTCAATTTTCTGAGGAACCTCCAAACTGTTTTTCATAGTGCTTGCACCATTTTACAGTCCTACCAATAGTGCACAAAGGTTCCAATTTCTCCATATCCCCCTCACCAATGTTTGCTATTTGTTAAAATAATGGCAATCAGAGTGAATGTGTTTTTCAATTGAAATTTTAACAAAATGTCTACCTCATGTCTCATAGTAAAATATATTATTCACTTAAGAAAAATTTTAAAACAGGGATTTAAAAAATTATCATCAGCTCCACAGTCCAAATACAACTATTAAACATTTTGATACATATTTCTCTGAGCCTGTGTGCATGCTCAGTCGCTCAGTTGTGTCCGACTCTGTGTGACCCCATGGACTGTAGCCCACCAGGCTTGCTGTCCATGGGATTTTCCAGGCAAGAATACTGGAGTGAGCCCTCCTTCAAGGGATCTTTCCCACCCAGGGATGGAACCTGAGCCTTCTGCATTGGCAGGCAGATTCTTTACCACTGAGCCACCAGGGAAGCCAGATTATATTTAAGGAGAGATAAATAATTTGATTTCTAAATGCAAACAAAAACAGGGAGAAGAATCTTACATACCAATAAAAATATTTTTGCCTTCACTGAAACCTCCTTGTTTAACATTTCAATGACTTACCATATTTAACTCATTTTTGAAATAAAGGAGTCTTTAAGGATTGCCTCACTGTTTTTAGCCTTTTCTGTTATGAAATATAACACACAGACACAAAAGTCCACAAACACAAGTACAGGACAACTAAGCTGGTACAAGGCAAGCACTCCTGTTACCACCGCTTGGGTTTGACAAAGAACACTCCCACAGCATTCCTCATTACCACCGTCTTGACCTTGACAGCATCACTTTCTTGTTCTTTCTTGTACCTCTGCCACCTACATTTGCATTCTTTAGGACTATCTTTGAGGCCTGCCTCTCCTTGAACTTCATATTAATGAAATTACACAGTATATATACCCTTTCACTGAGTCTTTCATTAAGCGTTATACATGTGAGGTTCATATACAGCGGGCTTGCTATGGTTCACTCATTTGCACTGCTAACCAGTACTCTATTGTTTAAATACACCTCACAATTTCTAAATTAATTCTACTACTAATGGACACTGGGTTGTGTCTAGGTTTGACTATTATGAACCATGATGCTATAGCTATTCTCATACGTGTCTCCTGGCACGCAAGGGCATGAATTCATGTTAGGAGTACACCAAGGAGTGTACATATGTTCAACTTCAGCACACAGGCTGAACTTTTACTGAAAGTAAAATTGAAAGTGTTAGTCAGTCATGTCCGACTCTTTGCGACCCCATGGACTGTAGCCCACCAGGCTCTCTGCCCATGGAATCCTCCCGGCAAGAATACTGGAGTGGGTTGCCATGACCTCCTCCAGGGGATCTTCCTGACCCAGGGACTGAACCACGTCTCCTGGATTGGCAGGCAAGTTCTTTATCGTGAGCCACCAGGGAACTGGAATAGCTCTGCGCTGCCCTCTCTGAGGTTTGCACTCAGCACCTTCAGATTATGAGACTGACGTGTTGCCTACTGTGCTCATGTGCATTCAAAGACAACCCTGAAATGCAGCTCTAAAAACACGGCACTAGAACACGGAGCCCCTGAGGCCCAGCCTGAGAATGTGATAAGGCCTAGACAGACCTGCGATGTTACTGGGACAGGTCACGCAATACTCCAAAAGTGGTCCTTTAGGGAAGACATTCTGTTGGTCATAAAGAAGACAGGTCAGGGAAAGAGTATTTGAATGAACACAAACACGACATCAGCAGAAAGCACAAACTCATGGCATCATTTTTCTATATAAAGAACAGCCAAGAGCCAATTACTAGTAATAGCTGGACTTTCAAAAATTTTGAGGCTGCTTTGATGGATGATTCAACCTGACGGTAGGAGTTCCAGTACCCCTTGAATGTCGAGAAGTGTCACACAGTACAAATGGATCAGGAAACCTGGCTCTGGGGACATATCTGCCCCTGCAGTCTGTGACCTTGGGCCATGAGTCGATTCTCTTCATTTCTCTATTCATGAAATAAAGGGGTTGCAACAGGGTTTCTAAATTATCTCTTATCTCCCTGCTATAACAATGAATGCTGAGAGAAGGCATATTTTTGGTCCACTTCCTTAAGAGTGAGAAAAACCCTGTCCGGCTCTTCTGTATCTTTCCCACAAACCCTGAGGCTTATAGGAGTGAATGGGCACACCCCAAAGCTGTTCCTGAGAAATGAAGGGAACTGTAGAGAATACTGTTTCTTAAATTATTTGAAGAGTTTTTTTGTTAGTCTGGGCTGCTGGAAGTGAGAAATGTAAGACAAATTAAAACAACCCACGAAGTGAACCCTGGCACTTGGCTGCTTTTGTAACAACTTCAATATCATGCGCAGCTCTCATATGCTGAGGATAAGAGTGGAAATTTAAAACAAGGACGTGGCTTCTCCTATTTTTTCTTCAGGAGTGATTACATTCCAAACTGCCTGTTTTCTTCAACTGGAGAGTGGTACAGTTGTGAGATACAGGCAGGGCCAACTCTAACAGTAAATGTGAATTATAAACAGTAAACATGGAATTGACAGTTCTTTTCATAAATACATACACTAAGGTGTCTTTTTTTTGGTCATGGCATGCAGCATAAAGAATCTTAGTTCCCAGACCAGGGATCAAACCAGCACCCCCTGCAGTGAAATGCAGTCTTAACCAATGGAACACCAGGAAAGTCCCTAAAGTGTCTTTTAAAAACACTGGAATCAGGAAAAAAATCTGTAATACCAAATTTTCAGTTTTTTTTTTTTTTTTTTAAATATTGAGAATAGCATGTTTACTGAGGAGGCATGAACAAAACAAAAGCAGTAGCACAGTAGGCTGGTTATGGACAGAGCAGAGCTTCAGTGTTAGATCCACTGGCTCAGCCTCACTTCACAACGTGGAACTTTCTAGAGGAGACAACCGAGTTCTGACAGAGCTACTGATGTGATCATGAGAAACGGTGCCCAACCTGTGTGTGTGTGAAGTCGCTCAGTCGACCCCATGGACTGTAGCCTACCAGGCTTCTCCGTCCATGGGATTCTCCAGGCAATAACACCAGAGTGGGTAAATAACTATAAATCAAACCAGTTGCTACTTAAAAAGAATTTTAAAGTTACTGTTTATGAGGATCTGACTATGATTCCTTTCAAACTGAAATATCAGACCCACCAACCAGTTAAATAAAATCACACAGCATCACTGACTCAACGGACATGAGTCTGAGGAAACTCCAGGAGACAGCGAAGGACAGGAAAGCCTGGTGTGCTGCTGTCCTGGGCTGCAGAGTCAGACACGCCTTGGCAACTGAGCAGCAACAACAGGGACTTCTTTGTTTTGAGCGTTCAGATTAGTGATTTGAGGCTTCTTTGGGCTGGGGTGAG
Organism: Budorcas taxicolor; assembly: GCF_023091745.1. Classification (NCBI taxonomy): domain Eukaryota; kingdom Metazoa; phylum Chordata; class Mammalia; order Artiodactyla; family Bovidae; genus Budorcas; species Budorcas taxicolor. The sequence goes on from NC_068931.1 coordinate 49,271,174, forward strand.
TGATGTGCTGTTCTGAAAGATGAGGCCTTACGTTTCTCTAAGACAAAGATGACCTCAACTGGAGATCCTATAATTGACCCACCCTTTCCCCAGGATCAAGGACTCTATAGACCTGCAACTTCTCTTGATGAATTGTGTGCAAAAGTTCCTAGAAGATAACGAAAAGTAAGATTCACATGTGTTGTTTTTACATTCTTTCTCTTGTTATACCAGGACAGGTGGCCCTTGATTTTTACTACTGTTGACCTACTATGTGGAAGTTCTTTTAAGTTGTGGCTTCTAATCTCTTATAGTCTTGAGAACCAGATGGCCAAGCTTGTTAAGATCATATATCAGGCTGTAAGCAAAGGGCTCATAGCCCTCTTCCAGGAATAAAGTGTGCAGAATTTCATTATTTAGAATTTACAGCTTTAGTTCTTGGTTTTGCTGTTGAAGAGTGAGGCTGGCAGAAAATGGGAAAAGTGACATCGGCTAACAATTACTGAGGGCTTACTCTGTGCTAGGAACTTTGCATTATTGGTTCTTACATTTCCCCAGTCACCTCAGGAGGGAAGCAAGGCTATGAGACAGATCTGCCCTGGAGGTGAGAAACTGATGTGCAGCGAGGGTTAAGTAACTCACCCAAAACTCCACAGCAGTGGACACACGATTCACTCTTAAGATTGACAGCATCCTGCCTGTCTCTCCACTTGCACGCTTCAGGGCACTGAGGTGGGGTCCATGCTCTGTCCATCATCACTTATTTCTAGTCAGAGAAATCAAGGCACCTCAAAGTCCTGCAGGGTTGGAGCGGTCTCTTTCCTTTGCCATCTGCATCCCCAAATCTAACTTAAGAGTCCTCATTTGAAAAAGGTGAGTCTTGGACTGCGGTTCTATGAGCTGTGCCCTCCTAAATGAGAAGGCTCTTTTGGGGACAACCTCTAGCAGAGTGCTGTGCAGACCAAAGCTGCTGCTCAATCAATGCTAGTTGAATAAATAAATGAAAAGCAAGCAAATCCTAATTGCAAATAATAATTTTCTAAGAATAGGAATGGTAGTCACTGGATGTTGGAGATATTTATTCAAGGACTCAGAAGTCTGAGGATTTGTGGGAACAACATAAATAAATGTAATGACCCAGAGCCAACACGGTTCCTTGTACCCCATTATATCTTGATCTGAAAACCCCTCAATACGGCTCGGTGTTTTTCTTTAACAGGGACTGTTAATGACAAGAAGCTCTGTGAGAGAATATGGAGACCGAGTACAAAGGACTAAAATACTCCCTGATTTTTCATTTTCAGATCCTGCAGTTTAGGGCGGAGATACAGATGGTCAGAGAGGAAGGCAAATCTTTTATAGCACCTTACTTGCTATTATTTCTCATCTCTGTATCAACAAGAAGAAGGCTGAACGCACAAATTTAATAAGACTGCTACTTATTTAATGGCAGAGGTTGTGAGAAATAAGAAAAAGAGCTAGACATATTATTTGACTACTTTCTTGTGAAATTCCTCTAACATACATTTTAAAAGAAAGGCTGTGCTTTCAATGCCCCAAATATGGTCTTTTGCTACAAACATACTGAAACTGAATGGAGAAAAATAAGATCCCTCTTGACTACAAGGAACCACCCACTTCAGCCTGTGTAACACTCCAGGATACAAAGGAAACCATGGACACAATGCTCTACGTGCAATTCAAGTTCACAAAAGCTTACCTCTAGTGATGAAGAGAGAAAATGATTCATTCATTGACCTTTTATGCAACCAGTGTGTCTCTTTGGGGTTCAGATTATGAGCAAAGTCACTGGCCTGCATGGGCTAAGGGTTGGCTTTGTGACTTTATATATTTTTAGCAAACAGGAGCCATGCCAGTCAAGGGAACTAGTGTTTGCTGACAGTAATTCTTTACTAACTTGGGGGCCTAAAATATTCAGGGCTAAAAGTTGAAAGAAAAGTCTCTCCAAAGAGGGGGAAAAGAAAGAATCTAAAGAATTCACTCCTAAATATTACCAAGTGCATACATTAAATATTAGATGCTTAACGTCAGAGAAAGGACAATAATGGTAAGACAAAGGTTCTCATTTACAGCATCTTTTCATAGGAACTATTGAAAATTAAATAAGGCTGTTCCTAGCTGCTACTGCTATCAATTAGCTAGCAGCCACTTCCACAGCCGTAATAACTGCCACATGCCTGCTGCGTATTACCTCTGGGCCTGCTAATTCCAAACACAGGAGGTCGAGACTGTAGACTGCACTCCGCAGACCAGCACACAGCCGAATGCCCTGCTAGTCAGATTCTGTTTTACAAAATGAAATAATTCAGTACGTCAGAATATTTTAGATAATTTAGCCTAGTTCCGCTCCTTAAACATATGAACTAGATTACATACTTTGTAATAATTTAACCTTCACTTATCCAAACATTCTCTATGCCGTACAGCTCTGTGCACAACTCCGAGAGTCTGTTTTTATTCCTTGCAGTTTCACAAAATTTAAACAATGATCTTTGGTCTAAGTTACAAGGATATGCTGCCAATAAGGTGGTTCGTGTCATGTTTAAAGGCCTTTTTTTTTTTAAATGAAAAAAAGAATCAGTTCTATGAAACTGACACTTCACTTTGAAAGATGAAGGTATCAACACTGAAAAAGAAAAGAAACTGAAAGTGAAAGTTGCTCAGCTGTGTCTGACTCTATAATCCCATGGACTGTAGTCCCTCAGGCTTCTCTGTCCATGGAATTCTTCAGGCAAGAATACTGGAGTGGGGTAGCCATTCCCTTCTCCAGGGGATCTTCCTGATCCAGGGATAGAACCTGGGTCTCCCATATTGCAGGCAGATTCTTTACCATCTGAGCCACTAGCAAAAGCCCCTTGAAAAAAAAAATCCTATCCCAAAGGGTCCTCTTTTATACCTATGGAAGCAGCCCCCAGGCCCACTCCACAGCCTGCTCCTCACTCCAGCCCCTTCCGTGTGGGGTTCCTCAAATCCTAGTATGGACAGAGGTACCCGTCATCAAGGCATGAAATGCTGGGCAACAGTAAAGAGTTAAGGCTCCTCCTGAACTTTGGAAGAAACCAGATTTCGTCAGTGAGGTTTGGCAATGTGAGAAACCCTGTAACCAATTTCATTTCCTGATAAATAAATGGCCCACAGGGGAAAATCGGCCAGTGAGTTTCAGAACTGTTGAGAGCTCAGACTTTACTGCGAGACTCCTTGAAGGAGCCAGCCTGTCTATTGCTTATCGCTGCTGGGCCAGCCAGCCCCGTGCAAACAGGGCAGCTGCCAGACTCCATTCACAGCTCACTCAAGGGCGATTACGAGGGCTTCACAGACATGTGGTATCCCTTTAAGAAATGACACCCCCATGTTAGATTCCCTTCTATTTTACTGGGCCTTTTAACCTGCATGGCTACAAACATATGCCTATTAAAATTATTTTAGAACAGCAGATTCAATGGTCTTCATCATTTAAACTTATCCCCCCGCCACCCGACCAAAACCAATGAGTTTAGCTTTCGAACTGGGGAAATGCAATAACCTAAAACCAACAAATACTCAGATAAATAAGAGAAAAATGCAGGAAGTCAATCTGAGGGGAGTTATATAGAAAGTACCTCAAAGTACGGAAACAACTTCACTGGAAAAGTAAATAGTGTAATTAATTGCAAGATCATTTACATTTTAACCTTGAAAAGAAATAAATATCTATATGTTTAAGTAAATGAAAAGGTAATTCTCATAAATACAACCACAGATGCTGTATTTATGCTTAAAATGCAAAAAATAAATCTTGTATTTTTTCACATTAATTCAGAATTGGTCAAAGCATATGCTTAAAAATATGTGTGCTGACTTCAAGTAAACTTTCATCAAAGGTTAGCTTGACAGATTTAACATCTCTAATTTACGCTTGCTTAGAAAACACACACAATTACCCTAACATAAAATAGTCAAGTGAACACTTGCAGGCAGGAGAAGGGGAAAAGTTCTAAATAATGGCTTCAGGCCCTTAATTATAAAAAATAAAGAAAACAAAATCTGAACCTAGTGAGCTTTCAAGAGGCTCGCAGGCTTGAACTAGCAGTAAGGAACCTGGAGTTGATTAGCCTCACTCTCGCAAAAGCACGTCACAGCAGCAATGAGGAAATGGTCGAGGTTTACGGAGAGGGAGAATGCTAATTTCATCCACCAAGAATAACGCAGAAAACCCGGACAGAGGAAAAGCCAACGAGCCCTCTAGCTTCCTTAAGCATTCGATCCGTCTTTTTCTTTTCTTCATGGCTTTAGGACCACAAGATGTATTCTTTCTTGGACTCCACTCTTAGATTCTTGGTGACACTGAGCTGAGCTGTCTCCAGGACCAGACGAGCAGAAGAAGTCTACTCATTCACTTTCAGGGAGTCAGTAAAGGTTTATTTATACCAAAGATCAAATCATTTGGCAACAGAAAGGAAAGACTGAAGGGAAAGGGAGCTTCCTAGGTTCTTTTAAAACCATCTGAATTGTGACTCTGATCAGTCACGTGACAGTTTATAAATCAAGGGCAAAAATAAATTTTTCAGTATTATGTTTATGAACCATGTCAAATGTCAATGATCTACATACATAGTAACGGTGCATGGTACTCTTAAATTGAGAAAACCAGCACAACTGAAAGGTTTAATTTAAAAATTACCTGTGGTAGGAGAATGAGCCTGGTTCCTAACATGAAAACTGAATTATTTAAAACGCTTTGTGGACAGAGCTACAAATGACTATTGAGTTTAATGGCCAAAAAGCACATCTGAGGCCTTTAATTAATCTCAAGAACTGTTTCTTGTAAATATTCTGCAAAGCACATGAGTTTCTTATACGGTAAGTTCCACGAGAACTGAAACATTTTTCCATTTTCTTCTGAACGTGGCTGCTTTCCATCAGACTCAAGTTCAGGAGCCGGATGGCATGTGAGTCAGGGAGAGAGGAGCGGAAGGCTTAGAGAGCGATAACGTCAAAACTGCCGTGGAAAAGGCCTGACGTGACTAGACTCACAGAGTCCTGATAAGAGAGGTCGTTGATGAGCCGGGGGGAGGTGGGCAGGGCAGGGTTTCTCCAGATGAGCATCAACTCAGAGTCCAGGAGGTCAGGGACCCAGCTTCAACGCTGCCTCCTCACTGGAGAAAGACGGACAGCAGGGCCTTTACAGCCAATGGATGAGGACTGGTGACCCTGGGGATGAGGTCCTTGTTCTGAGGAGGAGCCAGGGAAACTCGGTGTTTCAGGATGCTTTTCCTCCCTTCCAGGTTCTTTTCTGTCAACATGAGTCACCATACTTTCCTGTCTGAGAGCTGAGTGTGCGGCTCCTGAGGACGGAGGTCCTGCTGGCTGGGTGCAGGTCTGAATCGGGGGTGCTCCCCCATGCCCAGTACTCCTTACACCTCTCCTTGAACTTCCCTCCAGGATCGGGGTCACCACCAACAAACAGGACCAACACACAGCTGAGCAGATGCAGGTACCAGGAAGCTCAGTGAAGGATGAACAGGGAGGCAATGACAGAATCAAGAGAAAAACACACATTTTGGGATCCTTCCTTGGGAAACTGGCAACAGGCACAATGAGCTAAACTACAGACTCGAAATTTTATCCACATTTTGATGATGGGGGTAGTGGGTAAGGCTAGCAAATATCAGAATTTTTCCAACACCGAGAATTCAAAACATTTTCTGCTCTGAGTCTTGGAAACAAGGAATGGTAGTTTAAGTTTTGAGGCAGGGAAGCAGAGGGATCAAAAGAATGTTTACTCTGTTTACTAGAAAAAAAAAAGTTTTATGAAGTGCTTTTTCCAGTGGAAGACATAATTATTATTTTCTGCTGGGAAAGAGTCTGGCTAATTTACAGTAAGGATCTGATATAACATGGGAAAAGTTTAAACCCTATACACTTAAAAGCTTGCTAGCACATATTTTCCTGTAGAGGCTGCGGTCATGTTTATCCTCCATTTAGACAGAGCAATGTCAGAAATGTGGTAGCAGGAGCACCCTGTTACTGCAGCAGAACAACGTTTAAAGGAATTTTCAGAAAGCAAAGCAAGCAAGCAACCGAACCAACCCAGCCCACCCTTAATCTTACTACTCAAAGTAAGTAAATATTTTCATTTTGGGGAATAATCTTTCTGTTTGTGTATATGGGCCTACTTTCAGATGGGTGATACACACACACACAACCCCCAGTAAGTATGTATGTATAAATATAAATATGACCATAGCTGCAACCATATGAAAAGTATTATGATGTTTTGGGAGTCTGGGAGAAACATTAAGAAAAACTGCCAATGCCTGCCTACTTCTAGATGACCCTGTAAGTTATTTCATACTTTTCGTGTGCTCTCCATGAGACAGAGATTATGCCAGAAGTAAACCACTGAAAGATGTTTCGGTAAAACGTACTATTGTAATTGTTCAAGTAATTCACAACTCCAATGTAATAGCAAGTGCTATGTTGTCTAGGTTTTGAGACTGCAGCCGCACAAAATGATTTTTCTGGTCATCTGACTCGTATATGAAGATTTACATGAAAATGAAATGACAATATAAAGTGCAGAATGTTCATTTCCTAAAGACACCTGGGAAGGAGTGAGTTGTTCACGTTGTTTTCAAAAACCCCTTGGGGTCGGGGAGGCTTCCCTGGTGGCCAAGTGGTTAAGAATTCGTCTGCCAAAGCAGGGAACACAGGTTCGATTCCTGGTCTGGGAAGATCCCACATGTTGTGGAGCAACTAAGCGCCTGTGCCACTGAGCCCATGTGCCTACACCACCTGCAGTATGAAAAGCCAAGGCAATGGGAAGCCTTTATGAGGTGAAAATGATCAAGCCAATTGTTTGCTTCTTTTTTTGCTTGAGAGTAGCCCCTACTTCTCACAACTAGAGACAGCCTGCACACAGCAACAAGCACCATACAATTAAAAGTCACTAATTTCAATGTTCAATTTGATGAATTTTGCTGTTTGTATATAATCATGCAACCATCACCACTATCAAGATACAGAGGAGAGGCCCCTCCTGGCCCTTCGTACTTGATCCCGGCCCTGTCCACCTTGGTTCAAGGCAGCCACAGCTCTGTTTTTCAGTCACAATTTTGCCTTTTCTAGTGTTCTATTGATTTCTAATTATCTAATTCAGCTTTAGTGATTTAAAAATTATTGAGGCTTGTTCTATGGCTTAGTATTCTGGTCTGTCTTGGTAAATGTGCCATATGCATTCAAAATGATGAATTTTGCCATCACTGGGTAAGGCGGTCTATGAATATCAATGAAGTCAAAGTGATGTCCTATGCCTTTGCTGATTCTTTTTTTGTCTAGTTGTTCTACCAATTGCTGAGAGGAGGCTGTTAAAATCTTTAAAATAATGGTGGAATTGTCTATTTTTTTGCTTCATGATTTTGAAGCTCTGTCATTGGTGCATATAGATTTACAATTATGATGTCGTCTTCTGTTGAACTGATGTTTCGACGATTTTGAAGTATCCCCTTCATCTTAGGTTTTACTTTATAACAGCTGGTGTTAGGGAGCTTCCCTGGTAGCTCAGCTGGTAAAGGATCTGCGTGCAATGCAGGAGACCCCAGTTCGATTCCTGGGTTGGGAAGATTCCCTGGAGAAGGGATAGGCTACATACTCCAGTATTCTTGGGCTTCGCTGTTGGCTCAGACAGTAAAGAATCCACTTGCAATGCAGGAGACCTGGGTTCGATCCCTGGGTTGGGAAGATCCCCTGGAGGAGGGCATGGCAACCAATTACAGTATTCTTGCCTGGAGAATCCCCATGGACAGAGGAGCCTGGAGGGCAACAGTCCATGGTGTTGCAAAGAGTTGCATATGACTGAGTGACTAAGCACAGTACAGCTGACGCCAATACAGCCATTTTAATCTTCTTATGCTTAACTGTCTGTAAGGTACTTGATTTTTTCCCCATCATTTGCTTTCAACCCACCTATACTTTTATATTTAAAGCACAGCGTATAGTTGGGTCTTATTTTATCCATTCTGATGATCCCTGCCTTTTAGTGAGTATTCAGTGCATTGACATTTAATTTAATTACTGATATGTTTAGCTTGGTCTCTCACCTTATTTTTTAAAACTATTTATTTTTGGCTATGCAGTGTCTTGCTGCTGTGTGCAGGCTTCTTCTTGTTGTGGCACATGGGGGCCACTTTCTAGCTGCGGTGTGTAAGCTTCTCATTGTGTGATCTTAGTTCTTGGACCAGAGATTGAACCTGTGTCCCTTGCATTGGCAGGAGTATTCTTAATCACTGGATCACCAGAGAAGTCTCTATCATCTTATTTTTTGCTTCTGTTTGAATCCTCTGTCTTATTCCTTTGTTCCACCTTTCCTACCCGGGGAGAGGACAGGGTAATTATTTGAATATTTTTTAGATTTCTATTTTAATTCTTCCGTTAGTTTTTTAGCTGTTGATTTTCCTATGTTTTAAAATTGTGGCTACCCTAGGATTACAATGTATACCCTTAACTTTTCATAGTCAAATAACAGATAATAATCGACTACTTCAGGGAAAATACAGAAAGTCATACAGGACCACATCACACAGGATCATATTCATCGTCTCTTATCCTTTATGCTACAGCTCTGAGTGTGTGAGTCTATGTGTGTGTATAGTACATCTACATACATTATAAATCCCATAAGACAATGTGATAACTTTGGTTTTAAGATAACTAATGAGGACCTACTGTATAGCACAGGGAATTCTACTCAGAACTCTGTAATGACCTTTATGGGAGAATAACCTAAAAGTGAGTGGATATATGTATAACTGATTTACCTTGCTGTATAGCAAAAACACAATACTCCAAATCAACTATACTGTAATACAATAAAAATAACTATAGCTTATTTAAAAATAAAAGAGAAAAAACTAAGCGAAAAAGGGGTGGTGAAAGGAAGAAAAATAGAGACAGATATGAATATTTTTCATTTGTCTAGATATTTGCCATTTCTGGTAAACAGGCCTTCTTCTGCATCTGAAAATCTGAGTTTCCATCTGATACCATTTTCATTCAGCTCAAAGGACTTTCTTAGCATTTTTTTTTTATAATGCAAGTGTGCTGGCAACAAGGTCTCTTGGTTTTCTTTTACCTGATGTCTTATTTTGGTTTCATTCATGAAAGATCTTTTCACTGGATACAGAATTCTGGGTTGACTAACTGTTTTCTTTTGCACTTTAAAGACTTTGTTCCATTCTCTTCAACACTCTAGAGTTTCTAATAAGAAGGGATGTTAATTGGATTGTTGTCCCTCAGTATGTACCATGCCATTTTTTTCTCTTGGTCTTTATTATTGGCTTTCAACAGTTTTGACAATAATGTGCCTTGATGTGGGATTATTTATATTTTTTCTGTTTGGTGTTAGTATTTCATATCTGCAAACTACTGACTTTTTTATTGTCATTATTTCTCAGCTGAGCCTTCTCATGTCTCTGCTGAGTTTTCATGTGTTAAAAACATGTTTCATGCAATGAAAACATTGAAGAGAGTTACGGTAACTGCTTTTAAATCCTTGTCTGTTAGTTTCAACATCTGGTTCATTTTCAGGTTGATCCCAATTGATTTTCTTCTGCGCAGAGAACATGCTCCATTTTCTTGGTTCCTTGGATGCTGGGAACCTTTGGAGTACATCTTGAATAACATTAAGTCGTGGAGATTCTTGTCTGCGTTTGAACTGCAAACTTTATATAATTCTCAGTAGCAGCACCAATCTCTGTTCAGCTCTTCTGTTTTTAGCTAGGCTGTTTAAAGTCTGGTCTACAGATGTGTAATTCAATGTTTAGTTCAAGGTACAGGTAGACGGACTTTACAGATCCTCTTCTCTGATTCTTCCTCTTCTGGGATAACTCCACTATTTTCAGAGTTTATGGATTCTCAGCTTCTTTTTTTTGGTTCTTCAGGCCAGGAAGGCTAGGTCTTTCCCCATATGTCCCATCTCTGCTGTGTATGCCTGGGACTGCAATTGGCCTCAGGCTAAAAGATCTCAAAGATGAGAAATGTGCTGTTTTCCATCCTCCAAGTGAAAGTACTCTCTACCAGTTTTCTTGCAGCTGTTTATGTTTCTGCATCTTTTGGTGGCAAGTCTGGTCTGAGTTCAGAATTTTGGTCACTGGCTGAGCTGCTCTGAGTCTGTTTCTCACATGTGGTTCAGGTCAGAGGTGCAGACAGATACAATCTGGGGGCTTCTCTTCTGATTCTTCCCCTTCTGGGATTCTGCTACTCTCTTCAGCACTCACACTTTGCCAGCCTCACTTTTGAGGTTCTCCAGGTCAGAAAAACTAAGAGTTTTTCCATGTGAGTCCCCTGCCACCACACAGTAAACTCCATGGACTGTGCTTAGTCCCAGGCTAAAGTCATGCACATGGCTTTACTTATACAGCTTTCTGTTTCCCTCTTCTAAATGAGCATGAGCTCCCCACCAGAGTCTCTTTGCTTCTATTCACTCTTCAGTACCTATAGGGAGTTGTGTTTTGTATTATTTGTCGGAGTTTTACAGTTATTTTGTATTATCTGTCTGAGCTTTATAATTGTTTTCTGCAATGGGTATTATCTAGTAGGGTATCAGTCTGATTCATGTCAATGTATGGCAAAAACCACCAAAATATTGTAAAGTAATTAGCCTCCAATTAAAATAAATAAATTTTTAAAAGTATTCTTAAGCTAATTTTCAACCATGCTTAATGAACTAAAAAATTAATTCAATAATATTTAATAAGGAGGTATTCTGTGCAAGGCAGTGTATTATGTTAAACACTATAGAGGGAATATAAATATAGAAAATACACCAAGAAGCTTAAAATCAAATGAGATTAAAATATATACATACATACTGATATATAAGATAGCATGAGAACTTTTAGCAGCTTAAAATTGGAAATAATCTAAATGTTTACCGTTAGTAAAATGTATAAATCATGGACTGTTTACACAATGTGATACTAATACATCAGCGGACAGGAGTAAACTTTGTGTAACAACATAAACATCTCCCATAAACTACATTAAGTGAACGAAGAAAGGTGTAAAAGAAAATAAACTGCATGATTCCTTCTACAAAAAGTTTGAAAACAGGAAACCATAATGTTTGGCATTATACATACAGATGGTAAAGTTATAAAGAAAAAGAAGAGAATTCTTTCCAAAGTCAAGACAGTGTGTATTCATAGAGGGACAGGGTACATACACTAGGACTTCTGGGCTGTTGGCAACGTTCCATTTCTTATTCTGAACAGTGATTACATGGATATTCACTGTCTCACAATTTTAAAAATTTAAAAAAAAAAGGGGGTGGATTTATCAGTGGCCAGCACCCTGACTTCATTCTAGGTATGATGTACGACTACGAACAAGTTATTATTCTTGAGACTGAACCTACTTCTGAAAATGGGTATCAAATATATTTCTCCCAATCTCACTGAGCAAAAATTTGCTGGTTTAACTTAGCTAGTACCAGAGAAAAGTTCACTAAGTGCTTTTAAAAAACTCTTTCTTATTTAAATGTAACAGAATCAGTTCCATCTGAGAGATCATGTGAGAAACCCCCTCGACTATTTGTCTAAATTTCATATTTTAAGCTATGCTTGGGTTAAAGACTGTATCACTATTCCCAAGTTTCAAAATGTATTAGATTTCTATCAGTTATGTTCAGTGTCTAGGGTATTTCCTATTGCCCTCAGAGCTCCCAGGCAAGAATTTTATAAAGAACCTGGTGTGCTGAATTGACAAGAAAACAAAAACTGTTAATAAATTAATTGTCTCAGATTCACTGTTAAGTATCAGTTGTATTCACAGTCTTCATAGAACTGTGTTAGGGTTTTAGGACCTCAAATCTTCTAAAACCAACAAATGCTGTATAAAAAACTAACTGTAAGGCCAGATACTTAGCAGTTACCTTGGTGTAATTAGTTATATGCCAATCACTGCCCCTTCCAACTTGCCCCAGAAGTGAAAGCCACCATAATGAAAGCAGTTTTGTTCCTTCAAAGGACCATTTTGCTATGTGTAATAAATCATATTAGTGTTTAATAAGACAGTGGACTTTGGTTTCTTTAAAGTCTTATATCACCTTAAAAATTTTCAAACTTTTGGGCTACATGCTTAATTTAAGAACAGCCCTTCAAAAATCATAAGAACCAAATACAATTTAGTTTTCTTATTATTTTACTTAAAAAAAGCTATGCAGAAAAGCTGTATTGAGAATACTAAAAAAATAAACAGAACTCAGAAAAGAAACTATTATGTATAATTTGTTAGTCACCCTTTTTATCAGAACTAATTCAGTCTTCACTTATTATCCATTAAAAATATATAGTTCTGTAACTATCTGGGAGCCATTATTTCTTGGTTTTATTATTTCTTGGCATTATTACACATATTAGATTACAAAATATTCTGCAAGGATTGTAATAAATGACTTGAGCAGTAACTGTAGAGGCAATGAAACAATATCAGTAACTTTCATATAGTCAACCTCATAGAAAAGTCAAGATTGGGACAGATAAAGAATGATAACTGGTTCTGTTTTTTAACCAACACAGTAGATTCTCTTTTCAGGAAATTTTAGTTTATGAATCACAAATTTCTGATTATACCAAAGAAAGTAAGTATATTAAAACTAATAGCAGAGATGTAAGGATAAAGTAACAGATTAATTTGATCCCCTTTTCAAAGGAAGGGGATCAACATTTTTCAGAGCTGCCCTTGCATAATGAACTTGTGTCTCTTTGTCACTGGAAACTATGATTTGGAGAACCGGGTGAAAATCTCTTTTTGTATAGAAAAATCAGATATCTATTATTTTTCAATTAAGACTTCTAGTTTTCATAACTATATGCCAGATGTAATGATAATAAAGACCAAATTTTTATAATCTTTGAGATCATAAAGTAAAAAAATAAAAATTAAGCTTAAGAGGACAAAATAGCCTATAAACTGCTTACAAATCTAAAATATGTTTAATTAAACAAAAATAATGTAAGACATTATAATAAACATGAGTCAGTTTATGAAGAATACCTATCTGAAAAGTAAATTAAAAAAAAAAAGTAAATATAACATGAAGCTACTAAAAAAAAAAAACAAAACCACGAAGCTACTGCATGTGTAGTACAATCTCATCATTACATGTGAGGAAACCTCGAGGGTGCTCCTTGCAGTAGCTATGGGTAGAACTGTTCAAACATTCCGAAGATTACAACACTGTATATAGATACTGTCAAAACCAAGAACTTAATTACGTGTATTATGAATGTTTTAGGTTAAACAAATTGATCTAATAGGCAAATGGCACTGTGAGTTAGGAGGAGACAAATTTTTAAGACTTCAAAGAAGGAATAGCTTCTTTATGGCTCAAAGCTAAGATGGACTGAAACCATCTTGGACAAGTCATTCTCTCATCTCTAAAATCTCTTTTGCCTGTTTTCTCACTTGCAAAATGTAAATTTTCCTTACAGTTCAGATAGTCGTTGGGAAGACGAAATGAGAACACTTGTAAAAAAAGAAAAAAATACCTACCAGAGAACGTGACATAGGAGCAAATGCTCAATAAACGTAACTCGGTGATAACAAAGAAAAAGGAGCTGAGTCAAAAGATGGATATGTAAACCAGATTAAAGAGCAGTTGCGCCATTTTAAAAGACTATAGCGTTTAAATTTTTTGCTACTATTTGTTTAATTTACAAAATAATTGTGTTATTCTTATATCTGGGTTACATGTAAAAGAAATCTATTTAAAATAAATCTTCTATTTTAAGATTCATGAAGTGAAAGTTCTCTGTCATTTGCTTCCTTAGTCCTTGGATCTTTCCTGGTGGCTCAGATAGTAAAGACTCTGCCTGCAATGCAGGAGACCCAGGTCCAATCCCTGGGTCTGGAAGATTCTCTGGAGAAGGAAATGGCAATCCACTCCAGTATTCTTGACTGGCAAACCTAATGGACAGAGGAGACTGGTGGACTACAATCCATGGGGTCGCAGAAAGTCAGACACAACTGAGCGACTTAACACTTTCTGAATTTCCTATGGTCCTTATCTTAAAAAAAAGTGCCCTGAGGGATTCAACTGAGTCTGACTGTCCCTTCACTTTCACCATTTGCTTCCTTCGTAACATATAAAATTGGTGACTTGGAAAGCTAGAACGGCATTCTGCATGTGTGGTGAGAGGCGTGCACACGAGCATCTGAGATCACATATTACACATGATACTCCTCACATGGGGCCTGAATGGTCCTAAAGCCAGCATTATCCCAGCAGTTTCTGAAACCATTTATGATCATGTTTACTGTTCTAAGAAAGGCAGAAGTAACTCATAAATAGGACTCGATCTCTGTCTTTACTGGACGAGAAACTCAAGGAGGGTTAAAATGGGAGGAAGAGCCACTCTGCTGGGCCAACCTTCTGCAGAGATCACTGGGGCTTGAAGGAAATGGCAGGAATGTAGCTTGTCTCCCCTTTGAAGGAGAGAAGCCCAGCACAGGGCTGTCCCTTTTACGCTTAGTGCTTCTTAATTATCACCTACAAGTAAAAGGTAACTAAGATAGTATTTCAAAAAGAGAAAATGGTAAGGGAAAAAAGGTCCAAAATGATTTTAAAAATACAGGAAACAAAAATGGCTTCAAATAAGCCTGATAGTTCCCACATGTTCTTCACCCTTCAAGAAAGACTCAGCAATAGAATAAGACCACCTAAGAAACTTTATTCTAATAACATAAATCAGAATATTTTACTCTGCTTGAACTATAATGAAATCATGGCAGGTCAGAGTTAAAAAGAGAACTCCTGAGAAACTATTAAAAATTTAGTGAGGCCAATTTACATTGTAATTAACTTACTGATGAGGAGTACTAAAGTGGAGGTCTTCAGACCAGTGTGTTGCAGTTGTAAGAATGTATTGAATGGGACACAGTTATTATACACTTAAAAAATGTAACGATTTCAACAAAGTGACCAGGGCCTCCACTGTGAACTTACTAGCTTCTCTATAATATTTTGGTGAGAAAGCTGACCTTGCAAAAGTCTATAAAGAGCTGTTCTCTAAAAAACAATCTTTATTTAAACTAGCATCTGGACCATCACTCAGTGGTCAACAGTCCCCCGTTCCTGTCTGTCCCTCTCTTCCACTCGGCAAATACTGATACTAAAGCACCCACTATGTGCCAGATACAACTGCAGATACATCAGTGAAAATGTGCAGATCTGTGCCTTCCTGGAGCTTACGTTATTTGAAAGAAGAATAACAATAACATAGTATGTATAAGAAGTGATGAAACGTTAGTCGCTCAGTTGTGTCCGATTCATCGTGACCCTGTGGACTGTAGCTCGCTAGGTTCCTCTGTTCATGGGCTTCTCCAGGCAAGAATACTGGCCTGTAGTGGGTAGCTGTTTCCTTCTCCAGGGGATCTTCCCAACCCAGGGATCGAACCCAGGTTTCTCGCATTGTGGGTAGATTCTTTACCACCAAGGAAGCCCATATCATAGTAGGCTAGGTGATAAATGCTGTGGAAAAGGAAGACCTATGGTGGGATTAGGGGGACTGAGAGTGCTGAAATTTAAGCAGGGAGGTCAGAGCAGGCCTCCCTGAGTGAGAGGCTGCATTTGCTCATGTGAGTAAAGACCTGAAGGAGATGCAGGAGAGAGATGTGCAGGGACCTGGGGGAGAACAAGGGGGGCAAGAAGAAGCCCAAGCAGAGGCCCAAAGGGTGGAGAGTGCCGGCGTGTCTGGGGGATTATCTACTGCTGTGCTTCTTAAACTTAAGAGTTAAGGACAACATCAGGAGTTACTCCGAGGGCCACTGCTGGGTCCCAGCCCCAGAGGAGGAGCCGGGCTAGTCGTATTCCCGTGGGTGGAAACGTGAGAGAGTGGATGTGTAAGGACGCAGAAGAGTGTGTCTGTGGACACGATGAGTGATGGTTCCTGTGGACCCGGAGGCGGGGCATCCAGGAGGAAGTGGGCACACCACAGTGACACTCAGTATTTGGCCCTGGAGACAGAACTGACAGGGAAACAAGAGGGGTGGGAACATGCACAGGCTTCTAATGGTAGGTGGGGGAAGACTTGAAGCCAGTCTTCCGCATTGCAGGCGGATTCTTTACCAGCTGAGCCACAAGGGAAGCCCAGTCAGTATCAAGATGCTCTGCAAAGACTAAAAATTTCAGTCAGCTTTTTGTATGTCTTTTTTGCAACTATTAATAGTAGTGTAAGGATTCTAAGAGGTGGATATAAAACGAAGACTTTAAAACTCATTAGCATGACACTGCCTGGCCTCTCTGAATTTCCGTAGTCTATCAGGTGTCTGAGGGGATGGAACGAAAAGTCCCTCAGTGCCAGCAACTTCTACTCCTGCACAGTTTTCTACTTACCCTAAAAGAGGACCTGTATTCTGGTTCATTCCCCCTGAAAAGCATGACCTAACTTTCAAACATTAGATATGGCAGAATTCTTAATCCTCAAATGACATGGGTAATTCACTAAACCGAAGTGAAGAGGTGACCGGGAAACTTTACGTAATGAAGTATGAGGTGGTGCGGTGGTGGCTGAGAACCTGCACGGATCTGGATGAATTTTTTTTAAATTAATTAATTTGAGTGGCTGCGCTGGGTCTTCGTTGCTGTGCACAGGCTTCTCTAGTTGCGCAGCACAGGCCCTAGGCGTGTGAGTTTCAATAGCTGCAGCACGCAGGCTCAGCAGTTGTGGCGAATGGGCTTACTTGCTCTACAGCATGTGGCATACTCCTGGACCGGGGATCGAACCGGTATCTCCTGCACGGGCAGGCGGATTCTTATGCATTGCAATGCCAGGGAAATCCCTGGATGAATTCTGACCAATCATCATGACATCTCAAATGCTCACTAGTCAGTGAAATGGGAGCCAGTGGACGGGCCCTGCTGTAGATGCAGACAGTGAGAAACTTTGAGCTGTGGCTTCTGACTGAGCTCCTGGAGGACACACTAGTTTTATTTATTTCCTTCCAAACTCGAAAGGAGAAATAAGCATTATAGGATTTCAGAGCCTGTTCTTTATGTCTCTGTTTATGCAGGAGGGTCCCAAAAAACTAATTACCTGGTATTGCCTTTCCCAGACTTCACGCAATACCAGTAAAAAGAGGATGTTTAGAATGATATTAATACTATTTACTCTGAACAGCCAAGTTGTTTAACTATATAGACAGATTTATCCAAAGAGTATATATTCCCACACAGGATATTATACAAATATTTTACAAGGCTATGTCAAATAACATTTGATTGAAAAATATTTTATTTGGTTGAAAGTCAATTACTATGCCATGGGCTTCCAGATCTTAATGTTTACTTGCCCAAAATTGGAAGAATAATTCTTCAACAAACTTGGCTTCAGTTCTGCAACGCAAGGAAAACTTCAAAAACTTTTGGCTCATCTTCTTCAGTTGACATTAGCTGGCTAATGTCTCATGAGTAAGAGGCACTGTGCTGCTCTTAACAACCCAAAAGGCGGTTCTAAATTTTCTAAATGTTTAATTTATATTTTAAGAAAGAACAAATCAGTAAGTACATACTGTTGCGCACTTTCACAAAGAGCTCACTATAACAGCATTTCCAATGTGAAATAACCTCTTTTACATCAATCTCATGCACAAAGCTATTATTACATACCCAACAATTATTTTATCAGTATATATTAGTGAACCACCCAAAAGACTATAATGTGCTGTCATGTGGCATATAGTACAAATATTATTCAACACACAGCTTGAATTTTCAATCAACTTTAGATACAGCACAATCCTGTGAATTAAACTCTAGGGGTTTTAAGTGATTCACTTTATTATAAACAACCCAAAAAGATGATTAAAATAATTGAGATAATGCTTAATTATAAACAGCCTTTTTTTCTGGAAACATCTGTGGTAATAATGTGCTATCATTTAAATCAACTGAGAGTGACTCACCATCTGTGAGTAAACGTAACTTTGGTTTCTTTTCTAGTGCTGGGAATGGATTTCTCTCTCTCTCTCTCTTTTTAAGCTGAATCATCCATCCTCCATCTATCTGTCCCTCTTGCAACCACAGAGTGAGATGGTAAGCTGCTGTCAAGAATACAGTTTCTTGCTATGTTCCAGGAAAAAATTAACCGTCCCACTTAAGGAGTTTATCCATGACCTTGGCTTCAATGGGATCTTCCTCTAAGTTAGAGTTAACTGGCCTGAGACCTTCTGCACAGATCAATAAATCTCTGTATTTATTCAGTCATAAATAAAAAAAACCAAGAGTTATATTTCTCACTTATATTTTACTGTCTCAAATATAAAGAATATTTCCTTTCTGAATATATAGTATAATAAATGAACAACAAAGTAACATTCAAACATATAGCCTGTACAGAGTAATTCATTTTGCTTTAAGGTAAGTATTACAGTGAACTATAAAATTAACTTTTAGTATCTGCGATGGCCCATGGAAGGGTTCTTGGGCCAGAGCTGTTCACTAAAGAAATTAGAAAGTAAAATTTGCGATCAGAGTAAGCAGAAAAAAATGGACTAAAAACAGAACTAGTGAGAGACAACCCAAAAGAGAGGAGCTGAAGTTTATCATAGGGGAGGGACAGACACAAAAGAGTACCTGGGGATCACAGCAGAGTGAGGAAGTGCTAACTATCTGAAGAGAAAGGGGGTGGGAAAGGACAGGCGAGTGGGAGAGTGCAGAAAGTTCTTAGAAGATGGCGGCTAACGCCCAGGTCTTGTTTCCTAAATACCATTAAAAAAAAAAGGGAATCAGGGGTCATTGAGGAAGTCGTTGATTCCAGGGCTGGGAGGATACAGGAGTTAATCTGGAGGAGCTCCCGCTGGCCAGAGCTAGAACAATTTGAGCATCAGAATAAATGACAGTATTGAATTATAATCTATAGGATAAAATACAAAATTATCGTTACGTAAACACCACAGTAATAACTGTGTAGGGACACTCCACTGATGAATGATAAAATCAAGGCAAAAGTGTCTGGAGAAACAGGATGTTAGCAAAGTCTCACTCCTAAGATAGTAATTGAAAACAAAGGCAGAAATAGTCACTTTTCACTGGAGCAATCTGGTAGACATCACAGTAACTGACTGATTAAGGGTAACATCAAGAGTAGTGAGATAGGCTGATACCGGGTATCTCCTGAGATAATGAACTGAGAGGGACACAATGGTACTTTCATGGTATTTTTGCCAAATGCTTGTATAACTTCAATATAATCATGAGGAAACATAAGAAAAACCCAAGTTGAGTGACACCCTAGAAAATAACTGACCAGCAAACATCCATACCATCAAGGTCATGAACGATAAGGAAAGACTGAGGAACAATCTCAGGTTGGAGGAGACCAAGGAGATTTAGGAACTAAATACAATGTGGGTCTTGAAAAAATTCTGAAACAAAATAAGAACACTGGGAGAAAAAAACAACTGGCATAATTCAAATGAGGTCTGTAATTTAGTTAACAATATTGTACTTACGTTAATCCTCTGGTTTTGATAATTGTACTATAGTTATATGTAGTTATATGTGTTGTTAACATCAGAGGATCCTAGATGAAGGGTTTACATGAACTGTCTCTATTACTTTTGCAACTTATCTGTAAGTCTAAAATTATTTTAAAATAAAATGTAAAAGACAATCAAGGTGGCACTGATTCAAATATCTTCTCTTCTCAACATCCTATCTATTACTATCTGTTAATAAAACTGCTCCCTCCCCAATATTGTCTACACTCCTCTAATATTCTTATTTGTTGTTGTTTAGTTGCTAAGTCATGTCTGACTCTTTCCGTGACCTCATGAACTGTAGCCTGCCCACTGTGGGATTTCCCATGCAAGAATACTAGAATGGGTTGCCATTTCCTTCTTCAGGAGATATTCCCAACCCAGGGACTGAACCCATGTCTCCTGCACTGGCAGTGGATTCTTTACCACTGAGCCACCAGAGGAGCCCCCATTTTTCTTATTTACTACTACCTAAGATAGTATGCAGGTCAGGAAGCAACAGTTAGAACTGGACATGGAACAACAGACTGGTTCCAGATAGGAAAAGGAGTACGTCAAGGCTGTCTATTGTCACCCTGCTTATTTAACTTCTATGCAGAGTACATCAGGAGAAACACTGGGCTGGAAGAAACACAAGCTGGAATCAAGATTGCCGGGAGAAATATCAATCACCTCAGATATGCAGATGACACCACCCTTATGGCAGAAAGTGAAGAGGAGCTAAAAAGCCTCTTGATGAAAGTGAAAGAGGAGTGAAAAAGTTGGCTTAAAGCTCAACATTCAGAAAACGAAGATCATGGCATCTGGTCCCATCACTTCATGGCAAATAGATGGGGAAACAGTGGAAACAGTGTCAGACTTTATGTTTTTGGGCTCCAAAATCACTGCAGATGGTGACTGCAGCCATGAAATTAAAAGACGCTTACTCCTTAGAAGAAAAGTTATGACCAACCTAGATAGTATATTCAAAAGCAGAGACATTACTTTGCTGACTAAGGTCCGTCTAGTCAAGGCTATGGTTTTTCCTGTGGTCATTTATGGATGTGAGAGTTGGACTGTGAAGTAGGCTGAGTGCCAAAGAATTGATGATTTTGAACTGTGGTATTGGAGAAGACTCTTGAGAGTCCCTTGGACTGCAAGGAGATCCAACCAGTCCATTCTAAAGGAGATCAACCCTGGGATTTCTTTGGAAGGAATGATGCTAAAGCTGAAGCTCCAGTACTTTGGCCACCTCATGCGAAGAGTTGACTTATTGGAAAAGACTCTGATGCTGGGAGGGATTGGGGGCAGGAGGAGAAGGGGACGGCAGAGGATGAGATGGCTGGATGGCGTCACGGACTCGATGGACGTGAGTCTGAGTGAACTCTGGGAGATGGTGATGGACAGGGAGGCCTGGCGTGCTGCAGTCCATGGGGTCGCAGAGAGTTGGACCCAACTGAGCGACTGAACTGAACTGAAGACAGCAAACACTGCAAAGGAAGCTATGACGATATGCTGTGCAACACAGGGAATAGAGCCAATACTTCACAATAATTATAAATGGAATAAACTTTAAAAATGGAGAGTCACTATACTGCACACTTGCCAATTATTTATCTTATTGTCATCTCCTTCACACATACACACAAAAATAAAGCTTTATGAGGCAGGGATTTTTGTCTATTTCGCCCACTGTTATATCCAGAGTTTAGAACAGTGCCTGACACATATAGGGAGAGACAATTAAGTGAATTAAAATTGTAAAGAGGGTGGTAAATTAAAAATTAGAAAAGCAGGTCTGGAGATAGGATATTTCACTCCAGAACTCTTGAATTCTATAACAGGTCCCCATTTCCTTTTTAGAAATATGTAAAATGAGCTTTTCATTTATCTAGTTACTACATTTACTAAGTAACTACTAGTACCAGACACTGAACTAGGTAGGCGTCAGGAGGATGCAGGGGACTAAGTCGTGACCCCTGTTCTCAAGGAAGTTATAGGTGAGTGGGAGAGAGAAAATATTTAAATAACTGCATAGAGGTAGAACAGGAGAGGAGTTCCCAAAAATGTACGTATAAAATACAGTGGGTATTTAGAGGAGGAGACACAGACAGGTTGAGAAATAAAAGGAAAGGCTTCATAAAAGTTGTTAGATTTATTAAGGGCTTCGGTGAATGCTTAGAATTTGAATAAACAAAAAGCAAAGGCGGAGGGGATGGAGAATGGTATATCGGGAAAAGAAAGTTGTATAAGCAAATCCAAACATGCGGGAAGGAAGAAGGCACAGAGCTAGTTCTGCTTGACTGGAGAGTCGGGTGGGGCTGGGGTAGCACTAAGTAGGGAGACAAAGGCGTGGAAGGGCAGGCTGGGCTAAATGGTGGATGGTCTAGAAGTCCAGCCTAAGGATTCCAGACCTTATCAGGTCTCAACAGAGCCTGACCTCTGAACAGTTGAAGGATGTTATTAGGGCACTGCCCTACAAAACTTCTTCATGGAATTTTAGAAGACAGAATTCTAGACTCATAAGAATTATAAGAATTCTTACTCATAAGAATTGTTGGTTCAGAAGGTCAAGAATCTGCAGTGTCGGAGACCTAGATTTAATCCCTGGGTTGGGAAGATCCCCTGGAAGAGGGCACGGCAATCCACTCCAGTATTTTTGTCTGCAGACTCCCCATGGACAGAGGACGCTGGCAGGCTACATACAGTCCATGGGGTCGCAGAGTCAGACACGACTGAGTGACTAAGCACAGAACACAGCACAAGAATTGTAAGAGGGACTTCCCTGGTGGCCCCGCGGTTAAGACTCTGTGCTCCCAATACAGGGGCCTGGGTTTGATTCTTGGTCAGGGAACTAGATCCCACATGCTGCCACTAAAGATCTTACATGCCACAACTTTAAGACTTGGTTCAGCCAAATAAATAAGTATTGAAAAAAAAAAAAAAACAACTGCCTGAAATCTTTGGGATCAACTTTTTATCAACAAGAACTCTTTCCATCTTTCCTCTGTCTTATAGACTTGAGCCCCTTTGTCATCTGGCTCAGTTTTCACGTTTACCATTCAGACTTTGTTGTGAATCCACTTCACTACTTCATGAAGCTCCATATGGACTACTAAAGAACTTGACCCATTAGAAAACATTTCCTTAGGTGGAACTAATACCTGTCTGTGTTCAGTCACTACCCATTCATTGCCCTGTGGTATAAAATAAAAAGCTTAATTCCTCTTTTAGAGTTTAATCCTTAAAGTAGTTGAACACGGTTCTTTTATTTTCCTTTTTTTTCCCAAGTCACATATTCTCTGCTCCTAACCTCATGTGACTTAAGAGGGTCTTTACTATAACTTCATCTGCTTGTGAACACAGTTTATTTTACTGATGAGATGCTCAGATGGAACCAAACAATGGCAGTGTGGTCTTACCAGCAAGGAAGAAGGTAAGGTACAGGACAGGGTGAATGAAACAGACTCCGGAAAAAGACTGCCTTGGTTTGAACCTCAGTTTTGCCTCTGGACAGTGACTTCTCTGAGGCTTAGCTGCCTCACCTGGAATCAGGACAACAGCAGTAATTCATAGTGCTATAAAGTGCTTAGAAGAGTGTCTTATAGCACTATTAGTATTAATGTGGAGCTTGAGTTCTCAAATTTTACACACAGGCTATATCTGCCAGCATTGTAAGAAACTGTGTATCTGAGGCTTAAGACGAAAAAAGGCTGGCAGCTCGTGTACCATTCTTTTTTTTTTTTTTTTCGCAGACTTGTACCATTCTTATACTTACCTTGGGGTTTGATTTTGTTTAAAAGATATATTCTTTTCCAGTTTGAGATTATTCTCAAACAAAGGAGATAAACGAGCATTTGAAAATGGGAGAATGCATCAATCAATTATGTAATTTTGTCCACTGTTTTTATGCTGAAGGCCCACAACTTATTTTGTTGCTTTCTCCTCTCAGAGGGTCAAAGTCCCCTTCCAATTTGAGTCTTCTGACAACATTTATTTAAGCTCATGCCACTCCATTACATTTGTTCTCTGTACATAACATTCTTTCCATCTTTAGTACACATCGTTTAAAAACTCCATGCTCATCAAGAAGCTTCTCATTTTGCTTCTTGTTTCTTTTGATGGTATGCCACACTGTTGGTGACTCAAGCACCTTACTTCCCCTTTCATGGTGAAAGCCTGGAAACTACAGCCCAGCATCTCCCCAGAAGGGCTTTGGGTTAGACTGTGGCGATGAGACGAACTGGTATTTCAGAAGGCAGAAGAGACACAGAGGCCACTGGTGCTCTGGTAACAGCGGTGGGCAGGCTGTGGGCTACAGCAAGCGTTTTGCCAGTGGTTTCCAGCAATCTCCCTGCAGACCTCCATAAAGATGCTGCAGGCAGGCCAGACCATCGGTGACGACACTCTTGCCACTTCTGATTTCCTGAAAGCCAGCACTGGCTTTTGGTGAAGTTGGCTTCTCTGGTCCTTTCAATGACTGCTAAATTTTCTATATTAAATTGCTTTCTGTTTGCAATCAGGGGTTTTATTTCTCTGACAGGTTTGGTAGGGAGAACAGAAGTTACTCTCTATAACTTAAGTATAAAGGATATTGTAGGGAAAACAGATTTATGCAACTGTTGGAAAGGCAAGATCAGAGAAGCTGTGACAGAAGACGGTCTACAGCACTGGGGTGGTTCTCAAGAGCTCTCAGCAAGCAGCTGAGGCAAACCTCAGGATCTATGGGAGCCATCGACGACCCTCACTGCCTACACAGCATGAAGCCAAGCAGGAGCTGCCTCTGGAGAATAATGGCTCCTTCTCATCTGCCTGATGAAGAGATGATGCAGAGGGAAATTGAAAGCAAAAGGAGAAGAGGGCAGCAGAGGATGAGATGGTTGGATGGCATCACTGATTCAATGGATATGAACTTGGGTGAACTCTGGGAGATGGTGAGGGACAGGGAGGCCTGGCGTGATGCAGTCCGTGGGGGCGCAGAGAGTTGGACGCAACTGAACGACTAAACAACAATAACTCTTCTGCTTTCCATTTATGCAACTGTGCCTCTCCTTGGCAACTTCAACTCAGAACTACAAGGGAGGATTCTGCGAAATGCACCCTGGCGGTTTTCTGTGATGCGGAGGAGACTGGAGAAGGCAGTAACTGTGAGGCAGAGTTGAAAACATACTTCAGTACAAACGTACTTCTCCTGTTCATTTGCACAGGACAATCAGTGATTGTACAGTTAATATTTTTTTATTTTGTTTTCCATCCCTCTTGTATTATATGTTTTCTTGTTATGACCCATATTCAACTTTTAGCAATTTCTGTACTTCTGGCATACAAATCTGACTTCTTCTTCCTTTGCTATGATGAACTGAAATGTGAGCTCTTTGTCATTAAAAAAAAAAAAAGCCCCAGATTAATAATATAGCCTTACTGTTTCTTGCATCATCTGAGAGTAAAACTGTTATCAAAAATGTATGCAATTTCCTGCTTTGAGGAGAATGATAATGTTGGTATACACAGACAAAATAATACTCTCAGGGATGGAAAGGTTCTTAAAAGTCACGTAGTTGGATTTGCCAACCAATATTTGAGTCCTTGCAGTTGGAACAGCAAATAATTGCACATGTACATCTTATTGTCTGTTCCTGCTGCCAATGGCAAGCTCTGGGAATAGATCTCAGCACTCTTTCTGCTGGACCTGCACACAGCCTGAGACTCCTCCCCTCTCTGCTGGCCAGCTCGTGCCAACAGAGGTCACCCAGCATGGAACCTGTCTGCCTCCCTGTCAAGTGGCCATCATTCCCCAGTGTTACCATATACTGTGAGAATGACTGCGTCACTGCCCAGAAGTTGCCTATTCCATCTCTAAGTCTAGTTGACTCTTGAACAGTAAGGATTTAAATTGCATGGATCCACTTAACACATAGGTGTTTTGTTTTTCCTAATAGTAAATACTGCAGTACTTTACCCTCCATGGTGGGTTGAACCCATGAGTTCAGAAGCACTATGAATACAGAAAAGAAAGAAAGAAAAGAAAGATAACACTAAGTCATATCCAATTCTTGCATTCCCATGAACCGTAGCTCGCCAGGCTCCTCTGTCCATGGGATTCTCCAGGCAAGAATACTGGAATGGGTTGCCATTCCCTTCTCCAGGGGAACTTCCCGACCCAGGAACTGAACCCAGGTCTCCCGTATTGCAGGCAGATACGTTACCAACTGAGCTACATGGGAATACAGAGGGCAACTAAATTCCATCTGGGTTTTTGACTATGTGAAGGGTCTGTGCCCTTAATCTGTGCATTGTTCAAGGGTCGACTAGTTCCATTTCGCAGAAAGCTCTTCCTTACATGGGACTGAAATGCAATTTTTCTGTATAAAGCGTCTACCTCCTTGTTTCTGTTCCTGAGATCAACATAGTGAGGACAACTCTGCTTTAGTCAACAATTCTTCCAGGACTCGAAGACAGTAAGTCTCTTGTGCTTGGATCCTGTGAATTCCTGTAAGTATGCCCTCTGTTCTTCCACAGCATTGGTGATTCTGTGAAAGTTTTCCAAATTCTCTTAAGGTGTTGCCTCAAAAATTTGCTCTGAATTTTCTAGTACAGACAGCCTCTAGATACTACTAGCTACGTACATGTACGTTGACCTGCGTACACTGATGAGTCATACAACATTTAGCAAAGTGGAGCCAGGCATCTATGAAAGATGAAGCTAGCCAATGTCTCAAAATTGTCCTTGACACCGCCTTGTCCAAGTCCAAATTCACTTCCGTAAGTAGTTCTTCCAATACTTGCATGCTAGTTCTGCAACCAGTCCATCAGAACCTACGTGTAGCCACCATTCCCTGGAACTTTTGTAAATAATACAGATAATGCTCAGTTGTGTTTGACTTGTTGTGACCCCATGCACTGAAGCCTGTCAGGTTCCTCTGTCCATGGAATTTTCCAGGCAAGAATATTGGAGTGGGTTGCCATTTCCTATTCCAGGGGATCTTCCCGACTCAGTACCACTAGTACTACCTGGGAAGTCTGACACAGACTATACTATCTCCTAAAAAGTCGGCAAATTTGGAAAACTCAGGTCACAGGACTGGAAAAGGTCAGTTTTCATTCCAATTCCAAAGAAAGGCAATGCAAAAGAATGCTCAAACTACCGCACGATTGCACTCATCTCACATGCTTGAAAACTAATGCTCAAAATTCTCCAAGCCAGGCTTTAGCAATACGTGAACTGTGAACTTCCAGATGTTCAAGCTGGTTTTCAAAAAGGCAGAGGAACCAGAGATCAAATTGCCAACATCCGCTGGGTCATCAAAAAAGCAAGAGAGTTCTAGAAAACATCTATTTCTGCTTTCTTGACTATGCCAAAGCCTTTGACTGTGTGGATCACAATAAACTGTGGAAAATTCTGAAAGAGATGGGAATACCAGACCACCTGACCTGACTCTTGAGAAATCTGTATGCAGGTCAGGAAGCAACAGTTAGAACTGGACATGGAACAACAGACTGGTTCCAGATAGGAAAAGGAGTACATCAAGGCTGTCTATTGTCACCCTGTTTATTTAACTTCTATGCAGAGTACATCATGAGAAATGCTGGGCTGGAAGAACCACAAGCTGGAATCAAGATTGCCAGGAGAAATATCAATCACCTCAGATATGCAGATGACACCACCCTTATGGCAGAAAGTGAAGAAGAACTAAAAAGCCTCTTGATGAAAGTGAAAGAGGAGAGTGAAAAAGTTGGCTTAAAGCTCAACATTCAGAAAACGAAGAGGTCCCATCACTTCATGGCAAATAGATGGGGAAACAGTGGAAACAGTGTCAGACTTTATTTTTTGGGGCTCCAAAATCACTACAGATGGTGACTGCAGCCATGAAATTAAAAGATGCTTACTCCTTGGAAGAAAAGTTATGACCAACCTAGATATTATATTGAAAAGCAGAGACATTACTTTGCCAACAAACGTCTGTCTAGTCAAGGCTATGGTTTTTCCAGTGGTCATGTATGCATGTGAAAGTTGGACTGTGAAGAAAGCTGAGTGCTGAAGAATTGATGCTTCTGAACTGTGGTGTTGGACAAGACTCTTGAGAGTCTCTCTGGACTGCAAGGAGATCCAACCAGTCCATTCTAAAGGAGATCAGTCCTGGGTGTTCTTTGGAAGGACTGATGCTAAAGCTGAAACTCCAATACTTTGGCTACCTCATGTGAAGAGCTGACTCATTGGAAAGGACTCTGATGCTGGGAGGGATTAGGGGCAGGAGGAGCAGGGGACGACAGAGGATGAGAAGCCTGGATGGCATCACCGACTCGATGGACGTGAGTTTGAGTGAACTCCAGGAGTTGGTGATGGACAGGCTGGCCTGGCATGCTGCGATTCATGGGGTAGCAAAGAGTCGGCCATGACTGAGCAAC
This sequence comes from Budorcas taxicolor, assembly GCF_023091745.1. Taxonomy (NCBI): domain Eukaryota; kingdom Metazoa; phylum Chordata; class Mammalia; order Artiodactyla; family Bovidae; genus Budorcas; species Budorcas taxicolor. The sequence goes on from NC_068931.1 coordinate 49,299,074, forward strand.
TGAACTGAACTGAAAAGGTTGAAGTGCACTCCTCTGCCAGCCAGACAATTACTTGGACAAACAGTTAGCACTTCCACCTCTCCACCATGGTCCAAGTCAAGCAATAATTTAACTGATCCCTCTGCTCTCACAGTCACACTACAATCTACTCTCAACACATCAACCAGAGTGATCCGCCTAGAATCAAAACCCCAGCATGCCTCTCCTCTTCTCAAAATCTTGCCTTGGCTCCTCATTCCACTGCCCTGCCCTACCCCTTATCATCTCTGTTTACCTTCTGCTCCTCTCCCCTTGTCCACACAGTTCTAGCTGCTTTGTTCTTCTCATTATTTCTTCAACATGCTTGACATCCTCCTGGCTTTGGGCCTTTTCAGGCACTGCTTAGGATTCTACTTCGAATCAGCACATCTAATTTGCTCACCTTCTTTTTTTGGTTAAAGGTTGGCTATACCATTCGCTGTTAATTCTACAACCTTCTCCCACCACATCCTCACTGGCACGCCCAAACCCTCTTAAGTTTGCTTGATCATTTCTTTCTTTTCCAGAGCATCTACCACTCTAGATCATTTTGTTATTCATTACACCATGCTGATTATTTGTCGTCTGCTTCCGCCTGCTAAATTACAAGCCCTGAAAGGGCAAGGATCTTTGCTCACTCTGTGCCCAGGCACTTAAGAGCAATAGCTGTCACAGAGCAGATGCTTGACAAAGGCTTGCTCAGGGTTGATGGAACCTGTGGCAAGCTTTAACCTAACGTCACACGACCTCATCACTCGTCATCGCCCCCTTCTCCTGAACTCTCATTCCCATCCTGCTCTGGGCTTTGTCTCCCGTGATCCAACCTCCCGTTACTTCTCTGCCTTCCGTGCCCCACGCTGCCTTTTCAAACCCTGACTTCATGGTTATTATGTCCCGCGACATTCTCAGTTCCTGCACTGGATCTTCCGTCTCTCGTCCTCACCTCTTAAACAAGAACCTGGTTCGCCCCTCAGGACTTCCAAACCCCTGGAGCCTTTGGAAGTAGAAGCTGATGGTTCTTCACGCTCCCTAGTCTTCAGGGCCTGGAGGTGCAGCTGGTGTCTTGTCTTCACTGCTGGTCCTTGGCTGTTCCTCTACTCTTAAATACAAAGCTCTGTTCCTATGAGGCCAGTATCAACTTCTTCTCTTCCTTTTACCTGCTGCATGCTGATTCCTAGGCCGCTCTCCTATTTACTGTAGTGTTTGGCTCAGTCTTTCTTTCCCCCCATGGCTTATCATCCTGGGTTGACTATTATGCCCACGTGTATGGCCCATGGTTGACTTCAAAACCATTAACTGGCTCGATCACACTGACTTCCATTTACATCCATATCATTTCAGTCCCCCGCTCACAGCTGAACCCAGACCATGTTGTCATGGAGATCTGCTCCTTGTGAACACCTTCAGTCTAAATATACTGCTCTCTAATCACAATTTCCATGACTTCTACTTCACTGGTTCTTTGATCTCATTCAAATCCCCCTTCCCTTCATTCCTCTCCATTACCCTTTCCTTACAGTCTCTTGTTACACCTCTTTCTTGACTTTCCTAAACACCAAGATCCATCACTTCCTGTGAGCTGCCACTCTAATCATCATGCCCTGTAACATGGCATAGTTCAAATAAATTCAAAAGGGTGATAAAAAACCTAAGAGACCTCAGATATCTTACTTTAGGTAAGAGAGGAAATAATATGAATTCTCTACACTTACGGACTTGTCAGGAAAGAGAGTCAAGTCAGAGCTGGAGGGTCTGGTGAACTGTGATCAGGTTTTATGCCATTGCCACATGCTGGTGCCATTTTAGTTGAGGAGCAGACCACCCTCCGCCCTCTACTGCAAGGCTATCCGCGTACAGTGGAACTTCTGCAAGTGATCATGACTAATGCACTGTTGCTTGACAAACTCTGTTGTTGTAACTGAAAATATCTTCATATCCTACAGTGTTTATTAAGCAGTGGTTCCAGTGATAGTGTTGCAAGGCACAACCCCCAAACAGTAACTTTGGAAAAAAGTTGTGACTAAAACTATGAAGAAGGCCGAACATTCTCTATGATACCCTGTGTGTTGTTCATTTAGGAATGAGCACTCTAAAAAAAAAGGGAGGTAATGAAAGAAAAAATTAAAAGAAGTATTAAGGTAAAAATAGGCGACAATGTCGTACATTCACGCATTTCTCCCCAAATATCCCCTTTACATCTTTTCTTGTGGGAAAATTAAGTCTTGAAATATGAGTTTTATATCATGATATTGCCTCAGGAACACATTTAGTGCACAGATTTAAATGTTTCCTCTAAACACTGTATTTCTCCTACCTCTTCCAGAAAATACTCCTCTTTTTGTAGCTACACCCAGGTACACAGTGAATAATGTGGTGATTACAAGTACGGACTTGGGAGCCGAAGACCGGGGTATGGATCTCCTAGTTCATTAATTCCCTAACTGTATGACTTGGGGTAAATTACTTAACCTATTTTTGTACCAGATTCCTCATCTGAAAATTAGGATGATTAACACTACTTAACCTCAAAGGGCTGTTGTGAGGATTGATTGATCAGTTAATATATAAGACACTTAGACCCCCCCAAAAGCACTGAGTAAACACTTTGTAAGTACTAGCTACCCCTGCAGCTAACAGATCATCATCACTATCACCACCACATCACCTATCGATCAACCCTGATGATACACACAAGACTGAATTTATTTCAGTGGGTTAAAAAATAAGGTGCTCCTTTATTCATAGTATTATGAATAAAGTATTATGCATAGTATTATGCAGCGGTTACTCATAGGAGATGTATGCAGTGGTGAAGAGTCCTTTGGCGACTTCTTCTGGAAAACTATCAGAATCTTTCATCACAGCTCTGCGTGTCAGTGTACAGGAGTAGGCAATATTTAGAGAGCTTTTCCCAGCACAAGTGCTGGGTAAGTAGTATGATTCTGAATAGAGCCTACTCAGACAATAACATTTACATCAACAGATGCAACAGTATATTTCTTCTCCCAGTCCTACCTTCAGCCTGTCCTTGGGCAGTGCGACAACCCCTTGCTTGATGATTTCCAGGACTCGTTCCACTGACAGCTCAGCTCCAGCTTGCAGCAACCTTGAGCTAAAGAAGGTGATCACCTGGAATGCAAAGTGTTATTTTTTTAAACAAGTAGATACATGAGATATATTTTCAGTAGATGCCTTTCTCACATGGTAGTCAAATGATCATTGTTCCACTTCTTAGAGTGACCTGGCTTTTAACTCACCCACTCTCCTAAATCAGTCCTCTCTATAAAGGGTTTGATGGCTGAATCAGAGCCAATCCCCTTAATATTCAGGGTTGATTATCCATTCTGTGAATTAAGTAGGTTCCTCAATTCTGAGCTTTCTTGTGCTACCCCACCTTGCATTTATATTTCATTTAGAGAGAAGCATTCATCAGAAGGCAGGAAGAGAAAGCCAAAGCTTAAAATCTGTTAATATTGAGGCTTAACAGTAACTGTAAAAACAAGTCTTAGGAAGAAAGGAATTTGAAACTAATGGCTTAAATGATGTTTTGGGGATTATTTATCAATTTAATTTATCCACAATACTCTTATCTCTGATCACCAGGGAAAATCAACAGCAAGCTATAATTTTTTTTTTCTTTTTTTGGTTTCATGTCACAGCACAGCCTGAATGAACTATGTAGCAAGATGCTAAGACAGTAACATTCTGGAAATAACACTGTCTCCTAACAGTTGTCATTAAAAACTAAAAGAATATCATCATTTCTTAGGAAATCACTTACAAACCACAATGTTAATAAATCAAGATGACCATGGGTCACTTGTTATTTAAGAGCTATACTATACACTATAGACAAGAGATACCTGTAAAATATAAAAATTTACATTGTTTAAAAAGTTGAGTATTTCCATTTACATGCTTTCTATTTTATAGGTAAGATATTTTAAGATATTTTAAGTTGCTAAGAATTATTTCCAATTTTTTTTCTAAATTTTCTTTCAGGATTACTCTCCTAAATATTAATTGTTCAAAGGCACAATCAGTTTTCTCCTAACCATTCTAGTGGGAAAGGTGCATGATATGACATAAATGCCACTGAAACAGATTTATTCTGGAAAGCAGAGATCCAGCTAGAGCCAGAACCTTAACAAGCTTGTGCCTTGAAAGACGGTGGCAGTGAGTGAAAACAAAGGCAGCCAATGCCTGGCTACACTTCTGTTGATTCCAAATAAATCGTCTCTTTATCTCAGGCAGTTTGCTGGCACCAGCTCCTTTGCAAGTTGCTTATTTTGTCCATGACAGGTTGGTTTTCAACATGTGCCTATGGCTCTTGTTTTTTTCCAAGTCAGATTTTAAGCTCTTTAGGGGAATTCTGGGATAAAATTTTGTTCACAGAGTTTAGTCACAGCAGGTACTGAAATTGATTTTTATAAATCATAATTGTCTTTTTATTTTTAAATGGACATTTTGTATGTGTAAAATAAGTAAATTCAGAGAAAATATTTTTTGATTTTTGGTTGTACTTCAAGTTTTTGTGTTTTAATCAATACACTGATGATACCCTTGACAACTTATTCAGTGGAAGAGATATTCAGAGAATTTATATGGAATAGATGATATTTTGTGTCTTTAAAAAAGACAAAGATGCAATGTAACTGGGGGACTAGACACAGATCAAACATGTACAAGGAAATGGATTTAGACATCATGGTAGTGTACACTACAAATTTCTCAAAGAGTCAGAGGCCTAGTTTGGGTCTTGCTTGTGATACTTACTAACAATGTGACACTCAACTTCTTCCAGATGTAGAACTGTGGAGTGGTTGGGAACACTTATCAGGTATCAGATAGCTTAGATTTAAATCTCAGCTTTCCTTATAAACTAAGGCAAGTTATTTAACATCTCCATACCTGAGTTTCCTGATCAATAAATATCAGGTATGGACCTGTCATATACTGCCTTTACTATGTGAGATATGTTCCTTCCATACCTACTGTGTGGAGAGTTTTTAATCATAAGTGGATGGTGAATTTGTCAAGAGTTTTCAGCATCTATTGAGATAATCATATGATTTTTACTCTTCAATTTGTTTTTAAAGTTGCATATCACATGATTTGCAGATTTGGAACTATCCTTGCATACCTGGGATAAATCCTATGTGATCATGGTGCATGACCCTTTTAATGTATTGTTGTATTCAGCCTGGTAATATTTTGTTGAGGATTTTTGCATCTATGTTCATCAGTGATGTTGGCCTGTAGTTTTCTTTTTTTGTGATGTTTTTGTCTGGTTTTGGTATCAGGATGATGCTGCCTCACAGAGTGAGTTCAGAAGTGCTTACTCTGTAATTTTTGAAATAGTGTGAGAAAAATAGATATTAATTCTCTAAATGTTTGGTAGATTTCATCCATGAAATCATTTGGTTTGGATTTTTGCTTGTTGAGGGTTTTAAAATCACTGATTCAATTTCATTACTTGTAACTGGTCTGGTCATATTTTCTATTTCATCATGGTTCAGTTTTGGGAGAGTGTGCATTTCTAAGAATTTGCCCCTTTCTAAGTTGTACGTTTTTCTGGCATACAGTCCTTTTACAGCAATCTCTTATGATCCTTTGTATTCCTGTGGTATCACTTGAAACTTCTTTTTTGATTCTGATTTTCCTGATATCAGTTCAGTTCAGTTGCTCAGGCGTGTCTGACTCTTTGCAGCCCCATGCATCACAGCAAGCCAGGCCTCCCTGTCCATCACCATCTCCCGGAGTTCACTCAGACTCACGTCCATCGAGTCCGTGATGCCATCCAGCCATCTCATCCTCTGTCGTCCCCTTCTCCTCCTGCCCCCAATCCCTCCCAGCATCAGAGTCTTTTCCAATGAGTCAACTCTTCGCATGAGGTGGCCTAAGTACTGGAGCTTCAGCTTTAGCATCATTCCTTCCAAAGAAATCCCAGGGTTGATCTCCTTCAGAATGGACTGGTTGGATCTCCTTGCAGTCCAAGGGACTCTCAAGAGTCTTCTCCAATACCACAGTTCAAAAGCATCAATTCTTCGGCACTCAGCCTTCTTCACAGTCCAACTCTCACATCCATAAATGACCACAGGAAAAACCATAGCCTTGACTAGACGGACCTTAGTCGGCAAAGTAATGTCTCTGCTTTTGAATATGCTATCTAGGTTGGTCATAACTTTTCTTCCAAGGAGGAAGCGTCTTTTAATTTCATGGCTGCAGTCACCATCTGCAGTGATTTTGGAGCCCCCCAAAATAAAGTCTGACACTGTTTCCCCATCTATTTCCCATGAAGTGATGGGACCAGATGCCATGATCTTCGTTTTCTGAATGTTGAGCTTTAAGCCAGCTTTTTCACTCTCCACTTTCATTTTCATCAAGAGGCTTTTTAGCTCCTCTTCACTTTCTGCCATAAGGGTGGTGTCATCTGCATATCTGAGGTGATTGATATTTCTCCCGGCAATCTTGATTCCAGCTTGTGTTTCTTCCAGTTCAGCGTTTCTCATGATGTACTCTGCATGGAAGTTAAATAAGCAGGGTGACAATAGATAGCCTTGACGTACTCCTTTTCCTATCTGGAACCAGTCTGTTGTTCCATGTCCAGTTCTAACTGTTGCTTCCTGACCTGCATACAGATTTCTCAAGAGGCAGGTTAGGTGGTCTGGTATTCCCATCTCTTTCACAATTTTCCATAGTTTATTGTGATCCACACAGTCAAAGGCTTTGGCATAGTCAAGAAAGCAGAAATAGATGTTTTTCTGGAACTCTCTTGCTTTTTCCATGATCCAGTGGATGTTGGCAATTTGATCTCTGGTTCCTCTGCCTTTTGTAAAACCAGCTTGAACATCAGGGAGTTCACGGTTCACGTACTGCTGAAGTCTGGCTTGGAGAATTTTGACCATTAGTTTTCTAGCATGTGAGATGAGTGCAATTGTGCGGTAGTTTGAGCATTCTTTTGCATTGCCTTTCTTTGGAACTGGAATGAAAACTGACCTTTTCCAGTCTTGTGGCCACTGCTGAGTTTTCCAAACTTGCTGGCATATTGAGTGCAGCACTTTCACAGCATCATCTTTCAGGATTTGAAACAGCTCAACTGGAATTCCATCACCTCCACTAGGTTTGTTCATAGTGATGCTTTCTAAGGCCCACTTGATTTCACATTCCAAGATGTCTGGCTCTAGATTAGTGATCACATCATCATGATATAGGCCCTCTTTTTTTCTGGCTAAATCTGGGTAAAGGTTCACCAATTTTTTTTATCTTTTCAATGAATCAAGTCTCAGTTCCACTAATCTTTACTATATATTTTTTTTCAGTCTCTATTTCAGTTACTTATTTGAGAATTTTCCTGTTTCCTGAAATAGGCTTGTATTGTTAGAAACTACCCTCTTAGAATTGTTTTTGCTTTATCCCATAGATTTTGGATCACAAGTCATAGGATCATTTACATTTTCATTTGTTTCCAGGATTTAAAAAAATTTCCTTTTTGATTTCTTCAGTGACTCTTTGGTTGTTTAGCAGCAAATTGTTTAGCCTCCACATGTTTATTGCAATTTTTTTCCTTCTGATTGATTTGCAGTCTCATAGTACTCTGGTTGGAGAAGATGCTTGATATAGTTTCAGTTTTCTTAAATTTACTTAGAGTTGTTTTGTGACCTAGTATGCTGTCTATCCTGGAGAGTACAATGTGCTCTAGAAAAGAATATTCTACTGCCTTTAGAAAAAATATTCTCTATATAATCTATTAAGTCCATTTGGTCTAAAGTGCCATCTAAGGCCAATGTTTCCTTACTGATTTTCTATCTGAATGATCTGTCCATTGGTGTCAGTGGGGCTGCACAAGGTAATTTCAAGATGAACAGATGACCCCTGCAAATGCAGTGGGTTATATTATAGGAAGAGAACTTTGAGCTTAGGGAACACAAACTCTTATAATGGTCACTAAGCATGTCTCCCTTTTGTTCTAGAGGGAAACACAGACATGCCCCCAACCTTCCCCCTAACTGATTCCAGGTATCTGTACAACTTGCTTTCTACTTCTTTCAAGTCTGAGCTCAAATGTAACTTCTCAGAGAGGTCCTCTCTGACTTCACTCTTTATATCTGTAATTCTACAATCCTATTCCCAATAGTACTCATTATTCCTCAATCTTTTTTTTTTTTTTTTTTGACACAGCAACTCGTAGATATTGATGTCATTTACAGAGCTAAGGAAGACTGCAGAAGAAAAAGTTGATTCATTTTGTGTTTGATTTTTTTTTTTTGGAAGAAAATAATGAATTCTCATTTAACCTTGTTTAACATTTGTGGAACTGTTATACAGGCAACTGAAATGTGCTAAAAGGCAACTAGGTTTTCTATATTTCCAGACCTGGAAAATCTAGTATAAATTTTACACTGTCCAGAGACAAAAACAGTTCTTGTCTTTACCATACCACAAAACTATTGTTGTTCACTGTCTCTGTCCTCTACTTACAGTCAGCCATGACATTTCTTTCATGCCCTCTCCTGTTTGGTGTGGTATTTCTGTTTTGTCCTGTTGCTTGAATTCAGCCAGATCATATCATCTTATGAGTTAGATGCAGAGGCTATGTGCTAGTGGCTAATAATAATCTGGCTACCTGAAACGCACATGTATAGCTCCTTCTGCAGAAGTTAAAAGTACTCCAAAGTTAGTCACTCCTATCTCAGACATTCACTATTGCTTAATGTCTTAATAAAAAATATCAACTCTCAACTGCCTGTCAGCTAAAAATAACAGTAGATTCATAGTCTCCTCTACCAATACTTTTCAAGGTTAACTCCATGAAAGAAGAAATAGCAACGGTTTGCTTAAGCCAAGATTTCAGGAGCATTTAGGTGAGGGCAGGAGAAGGTAAAGTGCTGAAAGAGGCAAAAAGTGGAAATGTTATTTATATCTTTATCATGGCATTCTTTTCAAAATATGTAACAAGTTTAAAATGATTTTGAATGAATTTCCAGCATGCCCAACACTATTTTGGATGACAGTATTCAACAAAAAGTTGTTGGAAAATCTGCTCATTTAGAATCTTATTTAGGTTTATCCAAGTGAATGCTGAAAATATGGAGTTTACAATGAGAAGACCTGGATTAAAGGCTGAGTGATTACTAGCTAAGTGACGTTGAACCAACAATTTCACCTCTGAAGCCTTGCTCTGCCTCCCTCATGGGGATAATTTACGGGTCAAGTGAGATAGGCATATGCAAATAACCCTCAGTGATAAAGCTCTATGCAAACATGTGAGCATTATTTAAGAGGCTAACTCTATTATTTACTTATTTATTTTTTGGCTGTGCTGTGTGGCTTGAAGAATCTTAATTCCCCAACTTGAGACTGAACCTGAGGCCTGGCAGTGAAAGTGCTGAGTCCCAACCACTGGCCAGGGAATTCCCTAAGAGGATGATTCTTAGGTGGAGATCTGTGTTAAAAATCACCTAGGAAGCCTGTTGGTTTCCTTACCTGTAAAGTGAGACAATAGTAACTAGTTTACTGGTTTAAGAGGAATACAAGGGTAATATATGTAAAGCTACTTAAGTCTTATTCCCAGCATTTAATAGAGACTCAAAAAATGTTTAGGCATATATTTATCTAGTTTTAAGACGTGCACAACAGCACAGAGCCAAATGTTTACCCTGAGGTTGCATTTTTCACTGAATACAGTTGCAGTGTCAATAAGCAGTCCATTCTGGTGACAAGGGCAGGATATAAATCTAGTTTATCACTCCGCTTTTATTTCTATTTGCTTATATACTGTGAGAAAAACAGTGAGGGCCCTTCTATTTCTTCACCTTGACTCTGCTTTTTGCTTCTTCCAAAGGAGACTAAGCTTCAAATGGATCTAGGTTAAGTCCTTTGCATGGTTCTTTCATGTCCTTCAAGAAAAATATGGTCCTTTAGGGTTATTTTTAAAGTTTCAATAGCTGGTTACTTTACCCATGGAGTAAAGACTGATTTGACATCACTGGAAGTTAGAAGGAGAAAGTAAATTTCCAGGTTTGTTTTCAGACCTTTTCAGGTAGTGAATAGGCAAATCAATGAGAAACTGGAGGAACATTTAGTGAATGGTGATAGCAATCAGGCAAGATGATTATAAACAAGGTTGTTTTTTTTAATCAAACTACCTTGGTTTGAGTTCTGGCTTTATCACATTCTGAATGTGTGATCATGAGCAACTTAAATCTTTCTAAGCTGGCTTCTTTATTTGCAACTGAAAATTAAAATCAAATATACCTCACAAGTTTGTTTTTTAATGAAAATTAAAAGACATAATACATACAAATGCTCAGCAAGCACACTATAAAGCTAGCAGTGCTAATGATTAACAGAAAAGGAACAAATGGCTTTTGATGTGGTTTAAACATTTAACACCAAATAATCCAAACAATGTGTTAAAACATGATCATCCATCACTGATTACAGTTACGAACATAGGAAAAAATAAATTTTGAGTTAGTCTTTTAGCAGAAAGAAAGAGAAAAAATGGGTTATTATGAAAAGAGGTATTGGTAATTAAAGGGAAAACATTTGTTTCCAATACACCACAGATATAGTTTATCTGACATATGTTGTACACAATTCAAGTGACTATCCAGAGGAAGACAACAAGGGTGGAAAGTGGGGAGAGGGAGGGAGGATGGAAGGAAGGAAAGGATAAAAGGAGAAAAAAGACAAGAAGGAAAGAAGAAAGAAACTGAAATCAGAGGGGTCCAGAGAAAGGTAACAGTTATGATAGAAAGGGGAGGAGTGTGCCATAGGGCAGACTAAAAACAATTAGGCTGACACAGGTTAGAAACATGGAAGTTAAAAAAGGATATATTGGATAGTTCTATAATTCAAAGATCTGGATACATCTTGGAAAAAGCAGGATATTCTCCACCCTGGAACGTGAAAGAGATTATTTATAAGTACCCTAAGAAGATATTATTTTAGTACTGCAATGCCCTTTCCTAACTGGAATTCGTAGTCCCAGTCAGACATCAAGAGACTCAAGAGTATAACAGCCATTCTGTTTACTTTGTATACACTTGAAAATTTTTACAATAAAATGTTTTTAAAATAAAAAAAAAGTATAATAGGCTATAGTTCACATCAGATTAATTTAAAACGATACAAGATCAAGAAAAAGAGAATGTGAACAGCACAGTCACAGGCTTTTGTTTTTGCTGGGAATGCTCATAGTAGTCTCAGGGCAAGTCTCTGGACCCTCAAATGATAGTGCCGATGTGAGAGAAAGGACTACAGTGGGCAGATCCAAAAGCCACCCAAGCTGAGAAGCCCGATACCAAGCAGAAACCAATGCCCTTTGTGACACTCTCAGCTTCTAGGTCCCTGAAAAGGACATGCCTGGCTGTGAGGATTTTTTTCACTCAGGGAAGCCCAAAGCTATAGTCCTTCTAGCCCAGACTCAACTTACCAACCAAATGTCATTTTATTATATTCTCATTTTATCACAGCAGTATTACTGAATTAACACCGCTGACATTCTACCTTCATCAGATTTCCAAGGAACAGAGCGAAAAACAGACGAACCCAGGCCAATTTCCCATGTAACAGAGAAAAGGGTTTTGTTGAACCTTTTACTCATATGCACAATGAATCGTAATCTCAGTATTTTACTCCCCAAAATGGTACTAGCAAGAACTAGAAATGAATTTGGACAAATGCATGAATAGGCTGGCGAGAACTGGCTTTTCACTTTATTTTGGTTGCACCATGTGGCTTGGAGCATCTTAGTTCTCCGACTATAGATCAAACCTGTGCCCCCTGCAACGGAAGTGTGAAGTCCTAACCTCTGAACTGCCAGGAAATCTCCAGAAGTGGCTTTTTAGCTACAAGCTAGCCTGTAAAGTTTGTCTTCATAAAGAAAATTGATTTCCTCTCAACACTGTGATTGTTAAGACTGCTATGAGCAATATACTATTAAAAGAAGTAAGAAAGGCTCCGCCCTTCCTATCCAGAAACTCTCCTTTCTGGATAGTTTCTTTGAGAACTGGGATCAGAGAAGGGACTGCACTTCCCGGAGACTCTCCCAGGGAAAAAGCAGACTCTACTTTTTCCATGGAGGCAATGCCAAAGAATGCTCAAATTACCACATGATTGCACTCATCTCACATGCTAGTAAACTAATGGTCAAAATTCTCCAAGCCAGGCTTTAGCAATACGTGAACCGTGAACTTCCAGATGTTCAAGCTGGTTTTAGAAAAGGCAGAGGAACCAGAGATCAAATTGCCAACATCTGCTGGATCATGGAAAAAGCAAGAGTTCCAGAAAAACATCTATTTCTGCTTTACTGACTATGCCAAAGCCTTTGACTGTGTGGATCACAATAAACTGTGGAAAATTGTGAAAGAGATGGGAATACCAGACCACCTGACCTGCCTCTTGAGAAACCTATATGCAGGTCAGGAAGCAACAGTTAGAACTGGACATGAAACAACAGACTGGTTCCAAATAGGAAAAGGAGTACGTCAAGGCTGTCTATTGTCACCCTACTTATTTAACGTCTATGCAGAGTACATCATGAGAAATGCTGGACTGGAAGAAGCACAGGCTGGAATCAAGATTGCCGGGAGAAATATCAATAACCTCAGATATGCAGATGACACCACCCTTATGGCAGAAAGTGAAGAGGAACTAAAAAGCCTCTTGATGAAAGTGAAAGTGGAGAGTGAAAAAGCTGGCTTAAAGCTCAACATTCAGAAAACGAAGATCATGGCATCTGGTCCCATCACTTCATGGGAAATAGATGGGGAAACAGTGGAAACAGTGTCAGACTTTATTTTTGGGGGCTCCAAAATCACTGCAGATGGTGACTGCAGCCATGAAATTAAAAGACGCTTCCTCCTTGGAAGAAAAGTTATGACCAACCTAGATAGCATGTTGAAAAGCAGAGACATTACTTTTCCAATAAAGGTCCGTCTAGTCAAGGCTATGGTTTTTCCAGTAGTCATGTATGGATGTGAGAGTTGGACTGCAAAGAAAGCCGAGTGCCGAAGAATTGATGCTTTTGAACTGTGGTGCTGGAGAAGACTCTTGAGAGTCCCTTGGACTGCAGGAAGATCCAACCAGTCCATTCTAAAAGAGATCAGTCCTGGGTGTTCTTTGGAAGGAATGATGCTGAAGCTGAAACTCCAGTACCTTGGCCACCTCATGCGAAGAGTTGACTCATTGGAAAAGACTCTGATGCTGGGAGGGATTGGGGGCAGGAGGAGAAGGGGACGACAGAGGATGAGATGGCTGGATGGCATCACGGACTCGATGGACGTGAGTCTGAGTGAACTCCGGGAGATGGTGATGGACAGGGAGGCCTGGCTTGCTGTGATTCATGGGGTCGCAAAGAGTCGGACACGACTGAGCGACTGAACTGAACTGAAAGATCTCTTGGTGCCTGGGTTTTCTCATTGTAGCACAGACACTAACATGCATTCTTGGAGCATAAACTAGACTACCGAGTTGTCAAAAAGAATCTAGCCAAGAGAAAAAGGTAGGGATAAGCTGTGATTTATGTGTCTCGGATAACCATTTGTTTCATGATCCTATTAACAATACTTGTCAGTTTTATTTTTTTTTTCTTTTAAAAAATTTTTTTATTTATTTATTTTTTTAATTTTAAAATCTTCAATTCCTACATGTGTTCCCAAACATGAACCCCCCTCCCACCTCCCTCCCCATAGCATCTCTGTGGGCCATCCCCATGCACCAGCCCCAAGCATGCTGTATCCTGCGTCAGACATAGACTAGCGATTCAATTCTTACATGATAGTATACATGATAGAATGCCATTCTCCCATATCTTCCCACCCTCTCCCTCTCCCTCTGAGTCCAGAAGTCCGTTATACACAGCTGCGTCTTTTTTCCTGTCTTACATACAGGGTCGTCATTGCCATCTTTCTAAATTCCATATATATGTGTTAGTATACTGTATTGGTGTTTTTCTTTCTGGCTTACTTCACTCTGTATAATCGGCTCCAGTTTCATCCATCTCATCAGAACTGATTCAAATGAATTCTTTTTAACGGCTGAGTAATACTCCATTGTGTATATGTACCACAGCTTTCTTATCCATTCATCTGCTGATGGACATCTAGGTTGTTTCCATGTCCTGGCTATTATAAACAGTGCTGCGATGAACATTGGGGTACATGTGTCTCTTTCAATTCTGGTTTCCTCGGTGTGTATGCCCAGCAGTGGGATTGCTGGGTCATAAGGGAGTTCTATTTGCAATTTTTTAAGGAATCTCCACACTGTTCTCCACAGTGGCTGTACTAGTTTGCATTCCCACCAACAGTGTAGGAGGGTTCCCTTTTCTCCACACCCTCTCCAGCATTTATTGCTTGCAGATTTTTGGATCGCAGCCATTCTGACTGGTGTGAAGTGGTACCTCATTGTGGTTTTGATTTGCATTTCTCTGATAATGAGTGATGTTGAGCATCTTTTCATGTGTTTGTTAGCCATCCGTATGTCTTCTTTGGAGAAATGTCTATTTAGTTCTTTGGCCCATTTTTTGATTGGGTCGTTTATTTTTCTGGAATTGAGCTGCATAAGTTGCTTGTATATTTTTGAGATTAGTTGTTTGTCAGTTGCTTCATTTGCTATTATTTTCTCCCATTCAGAAGGCTGTCTTTTCACTTTGCTGATATTTTCCTTTGTTGTGCAGAAGCTTTTAATTTTAATTAGATCCCATTTGTTTATTTTTGCTTTTATTTCCAGAATTCTGGGAGGTGGATCATAGAGGATCCTGCTGTGATTTATGTCTGAGAGTGTTTTGCCTATGTTCTCCTCTAGGAGTTTTATAGTTTCTGGTCATACATTTAGATCTTTAATCCATTTTGAGTTTATTTTTGTGTGCGGTATTAGAAAGTGATCTAGTTTCATTCTTTTACAAGTGGTTGACCAGTTTTCCCAGCACCACTTGTTAAAGAGATTGTCTTTACTCCATTGTATATTCTTGCCTCCTTTGTCAAAGATAAGGTGTCCATATGTGTGTGGATTTATCTCTGGGCTTTCTATTTTGTTCCATTGATCTATATGTCTGTCTTTGTGCCAGTACCATACTGTTTTGATGACTGTGGCTTTGTAGTAGAGCCTGAAGTCAGGCAAGTTGATTCCTCCAGTTCCATTCTTCTTTCTCAAGATTGCTTTGGCAATTCAAGGTTTTTTGTATTTCCATACAAATCTTGAAATTATTTGTTCTAGTTCTGTGAAAAATATGGCTGGTAGCTTGATAGGGATTGCATTGAATTTGTAAATTGCTTTGGGTAGTATACTCATTTTCACTATACTGATTCTTCCGATCCATGAACATGGTATATTTCTCCATCTATTAGTGTCCTCTTTGATTTCTTTCATCAGTGTTTTATAGTTTTCTATATATAGGTCTTTAGTTTCTTTGGGTAGATATATTCCTAAGTATTTTATTCTTTTCGTTGCAATGGTGAATGGAATTGTTTCCTTAATTTCTTTTTCTACTTTCTCATTATTGGTGTATAGGAATGCAAGGGATTTCTGTGTGTTGATTTTATATCCTGCAACTTTACTATATTCATTGATGAGCTCTAGTAATTTTCTGGTGGAGTCTTTAGGGTTTTCCATGTAGAGGATCATGTCATCTGCAAACAGTGAGAGTTTTACTTCTTCTTTTCCAATTTGGATTCCTTTTATTTCTTTTTCTGCTCTGATTGCTGTGGCCAAAACTTCCAGAACTATGTTGAATAGTAGCGGTGAAAGTGGACACCCCTGTCTTGTTCCTGACTTTAGGGGAAATGCTTTCAATTTTTCACCATTGAGGATAATGTTTGCTGTGGGTTTGTCATATATAGCTTTTATTATGTTGAAGTATGTTCCTTCTATTCCTGCTTTCTGGAGAGTTTTTATCATAAATGGATGTTGAATTTTGTCAAAGGCCTTCTCTGGATCTATTGAGATAATCATATGGTTTTTATTTTTCAATTTGTTAATGTGGTGAATTACATTGATTGATTTGCAGATATTGAAGAATCCTTGCATCCCTGGGATAAAGCCCACTTGGTCATGGTGTATGATCTTTTTCATGTGTTGTTGGATTCTGATTGCTAGAATTTTGTTGAGGATTTTTGCATCTATGTTCATCAGTGATATTGGCCTGTAGTTTTCTTTTTTTGTGACATCTTTGTCAGGTTTTGGTATTAGGGTGATGGTGGCCTCATAGAATGAGTTTGGAAGTTTACCTTCCTCTGCAATTTTCTGGAAGAGTTTGAGTAGGATAGGTGTTAGCTCTTCTCGAAATTTTTGGTAGAATTCAGCTGTGAAGCCGTCTGGACCTGGGCTTTTGTTTCCTGGAAGATTTCTGATTACAGTTTCAATTTCCGTGCTTGTGATGGGTCTGTTAAGATTTTCTATTTCTTCCTGGTTCAGTTTTGGAAAATTGTACTTTTCTAAGAATTTGTCCATTTCTTCCACATTGTCCATTTTATTGGCATACAACTGCTGACAGTAGTCTCTTATGATCCTTCGTATTTCTGTGTTGTCTGTTGTGATCTCTCCATTTTCATTTCTAATTTTATTGATTTGATTTTTCTCTCTTTGCTTCTTGATGAGTCTGGCTAGTGGTTTGTCAATTTTATTTATCCTTTCAAAGAACCAGCTTTTGGCTTTGTTGATTTTTGCTATGGTCTCTTTTGTTTCTTTTGCATTTATTTCTGCCCTAATTTTTAAGATTTCTTTCCTTCTACTAACTCTGGGGTTCTCCAATTCTTCCTATCATCGGTGCTGTATAGATGGAGAGGTCTAGAGGCTACTGTAAAAATAAAACTGAAAACCAGAAGCAGGAGGCTTAAATCCAAAGCCTGAAAACATTAGAGAACTCTTGAATTCAGGGAACATTAAGCAATAGGAGCTCATCAAATGCCTTCATACCTACACTGAAACCAAGCTCCACCCAAGGGCCAACAAGTTCCAAAACAAGACATACCACTCAAATTCTCCAGCAACACAGGAACACTCCCCTGAGCTTCAATATACAGGCAGCTCAAAATTATTCCAAAACCTTTGATGTCTCATAACCCATTACTTGTCAGTTTTAAATGGAGATGCTCTTCGGGTTAAACCCAGACTTAACGAGAAGGATATGGGGCCAGAGAAGAAATATTTGAGAAGTGGCCTGAGGATGCTATCACACATCCTAAATATCAATATATCTACATACCTGTTCATAATGGTGAGAATTTAATTACAGACCTTAAATGTCAAGTCTAACTTTAAGATATAACCAAGCTCATTTGAAATGATGTTTCAGCTTTATTCTAACTGAAAAGATGACAATGGTTCTCAGCTGCCCCAGTTTTGTTAATGAAATCTAAATAATACTGATAGTAGTTCAGGAAAATGACAAGGGTGTGAATGGCAAAATAACCTGCTATAGCTGCAACTGTTAGGTATATAGTTGAGGCAGCTTAAGGGAAGTCCATGAAAACACTAACTAAACTGACAGTTAAGAGTTTTAGTTTTTATTTCTGTTTACCAGCAATCATTACACAGCAGTGATATGGAGCAAATCAATGAACAGATCTGCAAGAGTATACATAGTGGTAGTTAAACTCAACTAAAGTCAGCGTAATTGTGTGATTCCAGAGTATTTAGCAACTCATAGAATTTATGTGTTAAGAGTCTGGAATGGGAGCTTGGTTATAGTTCAAAGCTGGTTTCAATCAAGTACAAACAAGTACACAAGACTCTACTGGCATGAGCAAAAATTAATCTACTTGGCTTATGAGAATGGATAGAACTATTCTTAAATATCTTAAATGTGACCAGAGTCCATGCGTCCATCTAGGTATTGCTGTTATTCTGGAAGAAGCCAGTTATATAAGTTTACACCTTAGAGGTCACTCTCACCCTCTTTTCCCCAACCCCAATATTAGGCAGTCTCTACCTCAGCTTTTAAAACCCTCACAGATGGATGCACAGACCCCAGTCAGGAGCTTGGAGGACTCTTAATATGAGGAAACTGGATCTAAGAAATAATACTTAGTGATACCAACATGAAGGGGCTTGAAAAGAAATGGCCATCTTTCTCATAAAAGTTTCAAAGAGAGGAAATAGCAGGAGACAGAGAAACAACCAGGAAGAAATAATTAAATGAGTATTTGAAAGCTCTGAGCATGAGTCTCTAGACTAAAAGGACCCTCTAAGCACCAAACACAACCGACCAAGGCACAGCAAATCCTGAAGTTTCAGGACACAATAATAGAGAGATCCCCCCAAAGCTTCCCAAGACAACAGTCATGTAGTAAGAAAGAAGAAAAACATTTTAAGATATTAGAAACTAAAAAAATAAAAAACCTATCTCACATATACCCTTTTCCAGAAGGCTACAGTAGTGTAAGCTCTACCAATCTGAAGCAGTAAACCAAGAAAGAGGATTTCACAGGAGCCAAGACCAACCAAAGGGACAGCTGAGGGAAATTCTCAGAATGTTCCGCAGTTGGGCAGGAGAACCAGAGTCCAACATGGCTGGGGCTGGAAGCAGTTCTCCAAGGAAAGAATAGGACTGAGAACTAGATGTCTGACTATACTGAGAGGAGTTTTAAAGTTATGTCAGAAAGTTTGTATTTGTGTTAGTGACTGGATATTTGCAAAACATAATGAAGACAGGCCTAACAACATAACTAGAACAAAGAATCTACACAAAGATATATAACTCAGCAGAAAAACTGGCAAAAGACTTGCCTAGGCATCACACGAGGAAACCCAAATGAAAACCACAGTGAGGTGCTGTTACAAAACTGACAAAACTTAGGTCCACGAGGATGTGAAGCAACAGGAATCCTACATACCACTGGTCAAAGAGTAAAACGGTGGCATCCCAGGTAGCACTAGTGGTAAAGAAATCGGCCTGCTAATGCAGGTCAGACGTAACAGACGCGGTTTGATCTCTGAGTTGGGAAGATCCCCTGGAGAGGGGAATGGGAATCCACTCCAGTATTCTTGCCTGCAGAATTCCAAGGACAGAGGAGCCTGGGTGGGCTACAGTCCATAGGTTTGCATAGAGTCGGACACGACTGAAGCAACTTAGCAGAGCACACAAAGGAAATGGCCCATGTTATGCAGCAATTTCACTATGAGGTGCATACCCTGGAGGAAGGTATGTACCTGTGCTCAGTCATGATGGAAATAACTGTATATATTTATACTTGAGCAATAATTATTTAAAATCTTCCTGAATTTAAGTAAATGATATGCAAATAGCTGACTCACTGGAAAAGTCCCCAGTGCCGGGAAAGATTGAGGGCAGAAAGAGAAGAGGGCGTCAGAGAATGAGATAGCTGATGACATCACCGATGCAATAAATATGAACTTGGGCAAACTTGGGAGATGGTGAGGGACAGGGAGGCCTGGCATGCTGCAGTTCATGGGGGTGGCAAAGAGTAGGACATGACTGGGCGACTGAACAACAACAAATATAAGTAAAACAAGGACAGGGATGGTAGCTCTTCACCTTCCTCTTGTGCACAGCAACTGTGAACCTGATGAGCTATACAACAAATATCTGCGGAATCAAATTGAACTGGGAAACATTAATATAGCAATAGAAGGCTTAGCAGAAAAATCTTTTTAAAAAGAACAGGAAGTGAAGGTCCACAGAACTGTGAAAAATGTTCACTCACACTAATTATGAAAGAAATAAAAATTTAAAACAATAATGAAATACCATTTTTAATACAAAATAGCAAATGCTAAAATAAATATAATACTCAAAGCTGTAAAAGTATAGTGAGGTATTTCCTCTCATAGATCACTTGCAGAAGTAGGAGACGATATACAGATACATTAGTTGTACAATACATCTAGACAGCAATTTGACATGGGGTGAATCTTGAAAATACAGACACCTCTGACAGTAAAAACTAGTATAATTCCAGTTTTAAGACTACATCAACAACAGAACTAAAAAAGGTGAGCTGTAATTTATTTAGAAACTGTTAATTATGAATTAATTACAAAATATTAGAAACAATCAAATAAGCAATAATGGGGTAAGGGTTAACATATTTTAGGACCTCCATAATACAGGTTATTGTTGTTCAGTCGCTAAATTGTGTCTGACTTTTTGTGACCTCATGAACTGTAGCATGCTCCTCTGTCCTCCACTGTCTCCCAGAGCATATTTATGTCCATTGAATGGTGATACTATCCAACCATCTCTCTCTCAACTGTCCCCTTCTCCTCCTGCCCTCAATCTTTCCGGCATCAGTGTCTTTTCCAAAGAGTCATCTCTTTGCATCAGGTGGCCAAAGTATTGTAACTTCAGCTTCAGTAACAGTTCTTCCAACGAGTATCCAGGGTTCATCTCCTTTAGGAAAGACTGGTTTGATCTCCTCGCAGTCCAAAGGACTCTCAAGTTTTCTCCAGCATCACAATTTGAAAGCATCAATTCTGTGCTCAGAGTTATTTATGGTCCAACTCTCACATCTGTACATGACTACCAGAAAAACCACAGCTTTGACTATAAGGACCTCTGTCAGCAAACTGATACACTGTCTAGGTTTGTCACAGCTTTCCTTCCAAAGAGCAAGCGTCTTTTAACTTCATGACTGCAGACACTGTCTGCAGTGATTTTGGAGCCCAAGAAAATTAAATCTGTCACTGTCTCCACTTTCCCCCCATCTATTTGCCATGAAGTGATGGGACCAGGTGCCATGATCTTAGTTTTTTGAATGTTGAGTTTTAAGCCAGGTTTTTCACTCTCCTCTTTCACCCTCATCAAGAGGCTCTTTAGGTCGTCTTTGCTTTCTGCCATTAGAGTGGTATCAACTGAATATCTGAGGTTGTTGATATTTCTCCTGGAAACCTTGATTCCAGCTTGTGATTCATCCAGCCCCGCATTTTGCATGATGTACTAGGCATAGAAGTTAAACAAGCAGGATGACAATATATGGTCTTGTCATATTCTTTTCCCAATTCTGAACCATTCAATTGGTCCATGTCTGGTTCTAACTTTTGCTTCTTGACCCACATACAAGTTTCTCAGGAGACAAGTAAGGTGGTCTGGTATTTCCAACTCTTTAAGAATTTTCCAGTTTGTTGTGATCCACACAGAGGCTTCAAGGTCATCAATGAAGCAGTAGTAGATGTTTTTCTGGAACTCCCTTGCTTTCTCCATGATCCAATCAATGTTGGCCATTTGATTTCTAGTTCCTCTGTCTTCTCTAAATCCATTTTGTACATCTGGAAGTTCCCGGTTCACATACTGCTGAAGCTAACTGAAGGATTTTGAGCATTACCTTGCTAGCATGTGAAATGAGCACAAGTGCATGGGAGTTTGAACATTCTTTGGCATTGCCCTTTTTTGGGACTGGAATGAAAACTGATCTTTTCCAATCTTGTGGCCACTGCTGAGTTTCCCTAACTTGCTGACATATTGACTTTAATGGCATCATCTTTCAGGATTTGAAACAGCTCAGCTGGAATTTTGCCACTTAAGGCCCATTTGACTTCATATTCCAGGATGTCCAGCTCCAGGTGAGTGACCACACCAATGTGGTTAACCAGGTCAGTAAGATGTTTTTTTGTATAGTTCTAAAGGAGATCCAACCAGTCCATTCTGAAGGAGATCAACCCTGGGATTGCTTTGGAAGGAATGATGCTAAAGCTGAAACTCTAGTACTTTGGCCACCTCATGCAACGAGTTGACTCATTGGAAAAGACTCTGATGCTGGGAGGGATTGGGGGCAGGAGGAGAAGGGGATGACAGAGGATGAGATGGCTGGATAGCATCACTGACTCGATGGACGCGAGTCTGAGTGAACTCCAGGAGTTGGTGATGGACAGGGAGGCCTGGCGTGCTGCGATTCATGGGGTCGCAAAGAGTCGGACATGACGGAGCGAGTGAACTGAACTGAATGTGTATTCCTGCCACTTCTTAATCTCTTCTGTTTCTGTTAGGTCCTTACCATTTTTATTCTTTGTCATGTCTATCTTTGCATGAAATATCCCTTGATATCTCCAATTTTTTTGAAGAGATTTCTAGTGTTTCCCATTCTATTGTTTTCCTCTATTTCTTTGCACTGTTCACCTAACGAGGCTTTCTTATCTCTCCTTTTTATTCTCTGGAACTCTGCATTCAGTTGGTATTATCTTTTCCTTTCTCCTTTGCCTTTTGCTTATCTTCTTTCCTAAACTATTTGTAAAGCTTCCTCAGACAACCACTTTGCCTTCTTGCATTTCTTTTCCTTTGGTTCTGGTCACTGGTTCCCATACAATGTTACCCAAGGCCAAACTTGTACCCCAAGGCCAAACTTGCCTGTCCATCAGGCATGTCTTGACTTTCTACTTTTGCATTGTGATCCCCTATGACGAAAAGGACATCTTTTTTTGGTGTTACTTCTAAAATTGTTGTAGGTCTTCATAGAACCAGTTAGTTTCACCTTCTTCAGCATCAGTGGTTGGGGCATAGACTTCTACTGTAATGTTGAATGGTTTGCCTTGGAAATGAACTGAGATCATTCTATTGTTTTTGAGGTTGCACCCAAGTACTGCGTTTCACTTTTTTGTTGATTATGAGGGGTATTTCATTTCTTCTAAGGGATTCTTGCCCACAGTAGTAGATATAACAGTCATTTGAATTAAATTCACATTCCCATCCATTTTAGTTCACTGATTCCTAAGATGTCAATGTCCATTCTTGACATCTCCTGCTTGATCACATCCAATTTACCATGATTCATGGACCTAACATTTCAGGTTCCTAAGAAATATGTTCTTTACAGCACTGGATGAGGGTCGTTTCCACTTTGGCCCAGCCGCTTCCTTCTTTCTGAAGCTGTTGGTAACTGCCCTCCACTCTACCCCAGTAGCATACTGGACACCTTCCGACCTGCAGGGCTCAGCTTCTGGTGTCAAATCTTCTTGCCCTTTCATATGTCCATGGGTTTCTCCAGCAAGAATACTGGAGTGGGTTGCCATTTCCTCCTCCAGTGGACTGCGTTTTGTCAGAACTCTGCACTATGACCTGTTCCTCTTGGGTGGCCTGGCACAGAGTGGCTCATAGCTTCAAGCCCCTTTGACACGCCATGACAAGGCTGTGATCCATGAAATATAGGTTATACAGTTATTAAAATGTGAGATTTTCAAAGAATTGATATCACAGGAAAATGTGTTAAGTAAAAATAGCAGAATCCAGAACTATTAAGATATAAAATATGATCTCGATTCTCCTAAAGACATATATGTGCATTATATATATATGTGTCTGTATATAATACATACACACATGTGGAAGGTGACAATTGTTAGAACAGATGGCAAATACAGTTAACGTTCAAGAGACTATTGTAGGTTTTTTTTTTAAGTTTCGTTAAACTTTCTCTGTTTAAAAAAGAATAACAGTAAATATCTCCATTTACACTTACCAAATCAATATTTTGCATGATATCCTGAAATGAAGGATGAGTATGAAATTGTTCAAAAAGATCTCGTTTGTAAAGAAGTGCATATACCAAGTTTGGATTGTGATGAAGAGAATTTGTCAGGCAGGAGTTGATAATCTCTAACATCATTCGAATCACTTCTTCAATGACATTTAGGTCTTGTGCCTGATAAAGAAAGAAAATCCCCGTAAGAGTCAGTATTTTCCTCCTTGACATAGAATTAATTAGAATGAGGGCAACTGCTTTACAATTATAACAGCACTGGAAAGATCATGCACAAGAACTCAAGATTATTTTTGTCAAGAATTTTTAGAATTAAGTTTAAAGGATTTGAGTTATAACTTTTGAACTAAATATGGTGATAATCATAAATTTCACATTAATAAATTACTTGCCAATCTAGAAGAAAATCTGGAGCTTTGATTAATAGATCCTAATTTGTACTCTTATCAGTGTACCACCCTACATCACTAAACTTGCTCAATATAAAGCGATAGTAGGGTCTTATCAACTCCAAGAAGAGTTTCTAATTCGGAATATGACCTCACTTTTCTGCACTGTCATTCAATGCTCATATTTACAGATAAACAGCCTAATGTTTTGTTTCTGTTTCCTGGGAGTTAATAGTCTTTGGGAATCTGAATGTGAAATAGTTAATAAGAGCAAAATTCAAAGTAAGTAATCAACACATCTCTTGAAAGAAAGAACAATGGAAGGCAAAAACATAGGTGAATATGACACTTTCCTCCTTCTGAGTTTTCTAAATTATGTTTGACAGTTGGGGCAAAAATTGTAACACTGATGTGGTTCTCAATGGAGGCAAAGGAACACCTAAGACAATTATATTATAAATCAGGGAGAGCAAAGGAATTTAAAGAGAGGATACTTTCTACCTCTCATTTGATCTGGGAAAATGTCAACACTACTAGATGTGCCAAGTTATGTAAGCTATATATGTAAAGTATCTAGAGCAAATCCATACAAAGAGATTATAATAATTAAAATCTGAACAATGACAGAGTGGATAAAAAATACATGATGCAACTATATGCTATCTACAAGAAACTTCCAATGTAACTCACTTTAAATAAAGTTAGATTGAAGGTAAAAGAATGGAAAAAGATATACCATGAACTATTAATCAAAATAAAGTAGGAATGGCTATTATTATTAGGAAAAATACACTTCACATCTAAGACTACATGGCTTACAAAATAAAAAATATTTACTATCTGGACGCTGGTGGAAAAGTTTACCACCCCGATCTAGCACACAAAAAGGTATACTTATTTCCATATAATTCTCCTCCACTTGTATTAAGAGCAACATCCAGCAACAAATCAACATTTACGGGACAGAAAAAAGGAAAGTAAGAACAACGTCCAAGGGATAAAGCGGCCCAGTGGATAGGAAACACCTGCCAATACAGGAGACCCGGCTTCCAGCATGCGGGAGATCCCACATGCTGCGGAGGAGCAGCGGAGCTTGCGTGCCACAACTTCTGAGCCCGCACCCTAGAGGCCGTGAGCTGCAACTACTGAAGCCCACGTGCTCTAAAGTCCTGCTCCATAACAAGAGAAGCCACTGCAGGTAGAGAACAGCCTCTGCTCACCGCAACTAGAGAAAACCCATATGCAATAACAAAGACCCACTGTAACCAATAAGTAAATTTAAAAAAATAGATAAAATACTGCTTTTTACCTCCTGAACAAGATTAAAGGAGGTTAACACACTTTAACTTCTTGAACAGCAAGGTGCTGACCCCATTCTTCCCTGTTTTGTTACAGTTGCTTAGGTTTTTAATTTCATGTTTTTTAAAAAACCCACAAATTGGTTTTTAAAAAATCAGTACTCAAAAAGGCCACTTTTCATTCCAATCTCAAAGAAGGGAAAATGCCAAATAATGTTCAAACTACCACACGACTGCAATCATCTCACATGCTAGCAATGTTAATGCTGAAAATCCTTCAAGCTAGCTTCAACAGCATGTAAACTGAGAACTTCCAGATGTACAAGCTGGATTCAGGAAAGGCAGAGGAACCAGGGATCAAATTGTCAACATCCAATGGATCATAGAAAAAGCAAGATCATTCCAGAAAAACATCTACTTCTGCTTCACTGACTACACTGAAGCCTTTGACTGTAGTTCAGTTCAGTTGCTCAGTCGTGTCCAACTCTTTGCAACCCCATGAATCGCAGCACGCCAGGCCTCCCTGTCCATCACCAACTCCCGGAGTTCACTCAGACTCATGTCCATCGAGTCGGTGATGCCATCCACCATCTCATCCTCTGTTGTCCCTTTCTCCTCCTGCCCCCAATCCCTCCCAGCATCAGAGTCTGTAGAGATCACAACAAACTGGAAAATTCTTCAGAGATGGGAATACTAGGCTACCTTACTTGTCTCCTGAGAAATCTGCATGCAGCTTAAGAAGCAACAGAACCGGACATGAAATAACAAACTGGTTCAAAACTGGGAAAGGAGTATGTCAAGGCTGTATACTGTTATCCTGCTTATTTAACTTATATGCAGAGTACATCATGTGAAATGCTGGGCTGGATGAAGCACAAGCTGGAATTGAGATTGCAGGGAGAAATATCGATAACCTGAGATATGTAGATGATACCACCCTTCTGGCAGAAAGCAAAGAGGAACTAAAGAGCCTCTTGATAAAAGTGAAAGAAGAGAGTGAAAAATCTGGCTTAAAACTCAACATTCGGAAAACGAAGATAATGGCATCCAGTCTCATCACTTCATGGCAAATAGTTGGGGAAAAAATGAAAACAGTGATAGACTTTATTTTCTTGGGATCCAAAATCACTGTGGACAGTGACTGCAGCTGTGAAATTAAAATACACTTGCTCTTTGGAAGAAAAGCTATGACAAACTTAGACAACGTATTAAGAAACAGAGATATTACTTTGCCTACTACAAAGGTCCATATAGTCAAAGCTATGGTTTTTCTGGTAGTCCTGTACAGATGCGAGAGCTGGAAAATAAAAATGTCTGAGCACTGAAGAACTGATTCTTTAGAACTGTGGTGCTGGAGAAGATTCTTAAGAGTCTCTTGGAAATCAAGGAGATCAAACCAGTCAATCCTAAAGGAAACTGATCCTGAATATTCACTGGAAGGACGGATGCTGAAGCTGAAACTCCAATACTTTGGCCATCTGATGTGAAGAGCCAACTCACTGGAAAAGATTCTGATGCTGGAAAAGACTGAAGACAGAAGGAGAAGGGGATAACAGAGGATGAGATGGCTGGATGTCATCACTGACTCGATGAATGTGAGTTTGAACAAACTCCGGGAGATGGTAAAGGACAGGGAAGCTTGGCATGCTGCAGTCTATTGGGTCACAAAGAGTCGGACAGGACTGAGCACCTGAACAAAAAGTCAGTGGTTAACTAACTTTACATATGGATTTCAGTGCACGCCACTAATTCCTGCATTCCGCTTCTCTACAGGTAAACTTTTCTTCTATTTGAAGTACATCCTTTAATAGCGCTTTCAGTGAAGTCTATAGATAATAAACTCTTTCAGTCCTAGCGTGGTTGAAATATGTCTTTATATTACATTCACGCTTATATTTTATCTGGGTATAGAATTAGTTACTTCCTTACACACTTTAAAGATACTTGTTCACTTTATTCTGGCATCTGTTTTTGGCTTTGAGCAGTTTATTATACAAACCTAACTACTGTTGCCCTGTGGAAAAGCTTTTTGATAGCCTTTAAGATTTACTTTTCATTCTTTAACACTCTTGAGTTTCACAACCATGTGTTTCAGTGTTGATTTATCTTTATTTATCCTGCTTAGTATTCAGAGTGTTCCTTCCATCTGACAACCTAGTCTCTTCCATAAAGATAATTTGGATAATTTTTTCTCATTATCTTACAATTTACTAACCATCTTTGATACTGCCCAGTTTAGAATTTGTCTACTGAGCTTTCATATCTAATGACTATATTTTTCATTCTAAGCTTTCTAATGAAATAGTTCTGAGTCATGTTCTTGTTTCATTTCACCGTTTTTATTTATTTATTCTTCTTAATAAATACTATATCCTTCATCTATCTTTGAGGATATTAAAAATACTTAAGAGTACTTTCAAAATTATCCTATTAATTTTTGCTTCTCTTTGGATAAACTTACCTTAAGCATGATCATGACTATGTTGGCTGTCTTTCTTAGTATTAAGTTAGATTTTAGCATATACTTTGGAATTTTGGTTATGTAGGCTCACTTAGTATGGCTTAATCCCCCAAGCCTACAGGTCATGCAGTAGCTTTCTAGAGCTCCCAGTCTGAAACGAGGTCTCATCGTTGGTTTATCAGGGCTGCTGCCCTGCAATCACATTAAAGGCAGGATAAGCAAGGTCTGTCACCAAGCCACATCCCCTCACAGTAGGCTCAAGATTCCAGAGTGAGGCTGGTTGTGGGTCTTCCCACCTCCCTACACACAGAACTTAAGGGTCATCACTAGTGCCTCTACTTAGGCTCTTTTCAGTAAGGGGTCTATTCTACCTCTTAGTTTCTAGCAGGGAACCCAGCACTACCATGCTGCCTCCCAAGGGCCCCTGAGTGCTGTGCCTGCCTTGCAGCAGCTGAGCTCCCAGCCACTCCTGCCTCCTTCCAGACAAGAAACTTGGCAGCCTCACTGGTTCAGACCTTGCGATCTGCTTCGAGTGCTTTTACTATTTCTTGTTGATCAAGAAGTTACCTCTCTCATTTTAGGGTGTGGCTATATGGTTTCAAGGTTTTTTTCTAGTTATGGTTCATCTATTACTTTTATGTGTTTGGAGCAAAGAAAAGGGATTAGCCTTCATATTGGGAACCGACAACATAACTGATTATAGTTCTCTCGATTGTGTTTTCATCTTACATTGCTACTTGAATTAGAAAAAGAGGAGAAAGGAACTTTGAGTTCAGAATTTTCTCTCAAATTTCTCTCATCTAAGAGCAACCCAGTGAGACGGTATGACTATCATAGTAACATAAGTCAAAACATTAGCTTTCTGCAGAATTTCATGTTCCTAAGTATTTTGTACCCATTTATGTTACATATAACATATATAATATATATATGTTATATGTATTAGGACCCTTAAGTCCTAATATATTACACTTAAATATAAAAAATGAATTACCTATTGATAGCTTACACTTTCTGCTTTCAAACATATTGATAATTCATTCTTGAGTTTCATTAAGTAATTTGCAGCAACAAACAGGTTAATATACTCAACCCCCAAACAGGTACCTGCTCATTTAAACCCAAACCAAACTACTGATCATTTATTTTATCCCCAAGTCGGGTAAAGTATAAACTGGAAACTACCTCAGTAAGTATACTCCACATTAGGTTTCAACTTACATTCATCAGTCTGACTGAGGTTCCTTAGAAGTTATACTAATTCTCATATACTTAAAGGAATTACTAGGTATTTTAATTCTTTTTTTACTGTTTCTGTGACAAGTTCTAATTCTAATGCTATCGTTCAAAGATTATTTTCAGCTGCAGATTTATAAATTAAATGTCAAGAACATAAAGTTTTTCTGACATTACTAAAATTGACTGAAAATATAATCAAAGGAGCTAGAGCAAAGACATTTTATACAATATCATATTTTGCCATATTGTCACTCACACTAGAAAGCATACTGTATATTTTAATGTTGCAAAACAATTACAAAACAAAAATGAGAAATTAAATGTAATTCAGAAATTTAAAATAAGCTTAAATTAGGGATTGATTATAATTTTCTGATAATGCCTATTTTAACATGTAACTCTATAAATCATTTAAATTTTAAATACTATTACAGAAAGACCATAAAGATAACTGCCTTTCCAAAGTGGATAAATTAATGCAAATGTTATAAGTGCAAAGAATCACATCTCTTAGCTTTAGATATGTGCTAAATCCCACTTTTATTAATTTACAAAACTAGTCCGTTAGGGAAGTGTATAAATTACATTTATGGAATAAAATAAAGTTTTTAAAAAAGACATGTTTTTTTTTTAAAAGACAGATTTCCAAAAACTAACCAAAATTAGCTCTGTCAGAGATAAAATCAGATGGTTCATTGGTAGAGTAGCAAAATACGTGGAGAATATTGTGTCTTTTTCATTCATGGTATTTTCTTTTTAGTACATACAACTTCCATGCCAGGAATGGATCCCACGTCAAACAGACTTTCTTCTCAAAAAAAAAAAAGGCCAGGCTTATTTTATTGCAGAAAATCTCAAATGTAAATATAAGGGCCTTGAGAAAATGGCCCCCTTTTCAGATGTTTCTGATGGTTTTGTACATGCTGGTAATGAACAGTGAACATGATCTGTGCTAAGTAGTGAATTCATGTCAAATGGACAAGCTGGCAGCTGTGGGAGCACCTTACTCTGTCAACAGCAGTCAGGGCTGCTTCGTTATATAAACTTCCTTTTTCTTTTAAGAGGGAATTTATACAGTTAAATAGTTTCAAATCATTTATTTTTAGTTTCCTTAAGAGAAGCACATGTATCTTGTTTGTATTAGTTTTGGGGGGATTCCAAGAGAGTTGTCTAAATTTCCTGCATTTTCAGCAGAAAATAAAAACCTTCAACAAAATTAATGGGACTTGGCCAAAGTGGGGGAGAGTAGGGCGGAAGCTACAGGAAAGACGCTTTTAAAGTTAACGTGCAAATGGCCTTCAAAGCCAGTCATTCAGTGATGGAATCTTGCTATTTCTCTGTTGTTAAAATTCGCCGGCACACATTGCTGAAAAGCTTTGTGACCATGCTATTTCCAGCCAGAACTGGAATTGTCCCAGAATATCGAGATTCTGACAGCAAGAACTAGCTTTCT
This sequence comes from Budorcas taxicolor, assembly GCF_023091745.1. Taxonomy (NCBI): domain Eukaryota; kingdom Metazoa; phylum Chordata; class Mammalia; order Artiodactyla; family Bovidae; genus Budorcas; species Budorcas taxicolor. Next base: position 49,329,367 of record NC_068931.1, read on the forward strand.
ACTACATATAGAATTACAGCTGAAGAATAATCCTGCGACCAGAGGAAATGATGTGAAACATTAATAATGCGGCGGGCGGGGGTGCAGGGGGGAGAAGGCTTGAGCTCTGGCACCACTGTCTTGGGTAAAATGAGGCGGTCGTTTTCTTCATCCTTGGGCAGGGTCTGAATGTGGCACATGAGCCTAAACTAGAATCCTGGGAAGCCTGTTATTTACAGCATGCTTACTGGTGGCGGGAAAGCAAGATAACGGTGACTGCCCGGGGACATGGGTTAACTTTACATGTTTTGGCACACCCGGAAAACAGCCAGAGAACTCCAAAAAAGGAATGTGCGGATTGAAATCGAGCTAGGCTGCAGCCCCCCACAAGCATCTACCTTAGCTGGCTACTCACACTGGGAAGCACTGGGGGCCAGAACTGTGCTTCTCACCCCTCCCCCGCCCCTCCCGCTGGCAGAAGAGAGGAAGCACACAGGGAGCTTTTTTTTAAAACAAGGAAATATAATTAATTAATTCATTTAGGCCACGCCATGTAGCATGCAGGATCTTAGTTCCCTGACCAGGGATCGAACCCGGGCCCCCTGCACTGGGAGTGCAGAGTCTTAACCACTGGACCACGAAAGAAGGCCCCTGAGCTTGAAGTTTTCCATTTTGTTCTTAAAAATGCAATGTTTTGGGACTTCCCTGGTGCTCCAGTAGTTAAGAATCCACTTTGCAACGCAGGGAACACGGGTTCTATCCCTGGTCGGGTCACTAAAATCCTACATACCACAGAGCAACCAAGGCAGAGTGCTACAGCTACTGAGTGAGCACGCTCTGGACCCAGCGTGCCACAACTGGAGAACCTGAGTGCCACGACAAGAGATCCCTCAGGACACAGTGAAGATTCGGGGTGCCGCAACCAAGACCTGACACAGCCAAATAAACAGATAATGTTTTTTGAAACAGCAATGTTTTATATTAAGGATTAGTATTCACGCCTACTCTTCTCCAAAATACATTGTTTATTATAAGACCAATGGCCTTCCAGATCCTATAAAAGTAACCTAAGTAAAATAATTCTCGAGGAAGATGTATTGCTTTTTTAAAAATGACTTTGACAGTTTACTGAGTGCTTCCTATCACCCCACTTTGAGATATGAGAGTCCCAGCTCCATCCCAATTCTGCTGGTAACTAGCTATGTGAGTTTAAGGAGCCACTTAACCCAAGTTGCAGTTTTTTATTTGCGAAAATAAGTGCTTGTGAGATTTTAAAAATCCCTTCCTAGTCTCAAGTCTTAATTTCCATAAAGAATGCAGAAAATACTGAATTCAGAAAGCAAATTTTATTAGACTAACCAAAAATGTTAACTCATAGTAGAAAAATCTTTACGGAGACCTCAAACTTCAGTAAAATTTAGAATTTACTTCAGATTACTGTGGCACCTAAGTGTCACTGTTCACTTGGAAAGGGAAAAAACAAAACAAACAAACTTTGAGAATAAGTTTGTTTGAGAATAATAAAAATTCATAGGGCTAAGTTTGAAAACAGTCAGTCTCTAAACCAGGGAATCTACTGATTCTTCAATAACTCACTTTTTTGCAGTATTTGTTAATTATCTTTGATATTGTTAATGCATAGAAGGAAAATAATCGCTAAACTCGTTAGGGATTTCACACAAACATCAGAGACCTAAGACGCTTGGTGTTCTTTTTTCATTCTTTCTTGGGGAGAAGGATGGGTGATGCTAAGAAAGGCAGTAAAGCATCACACGTAAGAGAGCTGCAGCTCTGATGTTTAAAAAAGGGAAAAAGGAAAAAAAGAGGTGGCTACAAGTTAATAGAGAGAAGCTCTAACATGGGTTCTTGTCTCAGTTTTGCTATCGACTGGACAAGTCACTTTCTGGGTCTCAAATATAAAACAAATAGGCACTTTGGGCAACGTAGGGAAGCACTAAGAGACCCAGATTGACTTCTGCTAAGGATGGGGAAAGTGGCAAAGAACGCCATCTCCTACCGTAACAAGGAGGGATAGCCAGATAATTTAATAGTCAAAAGTCTTCTTAAGGCCATCTTCTTAAGAGAATGATTCTGCAAGGCAATCAAGAGAAATGAATTTCCAAGAGGGACAAGCCCCTCTAAGGAAGGAAGGAAGACAAGTACTCCGTCGCTTTGGCCAAGCACAGGCAGAAGAGGTGGTCTTCACAGAAGTGGGTTAGAAGAAATCAGCCACAATTTTAATGAATCTTAACCGCTCAGTGTGGTCTAGTCTGTCAGTCTGCAAAGCGAGAGCTTCAGATCCAGTGGAGTCTGCACTCATCCCAAAGTTCTCTTCCACCAGCCTCCACCAGCCGCTCAGGAGCCCCTCCATTTGGCTCAAGCTTGCAGAAGGTGACCAGCTGCAGCTGCAGGCAGGCACCAAGACTCTGCTCCTTCCCAGACTTTCTTCTCATGCTAAGCAAAAGCCTTAAGCTATTGGAGGAGCAAACCCTTTTAGTCTACAGCACATGCAAATTTTCACTGTTTCTAGGGGAGAAGTAGGAACAAAACCCAACTGCTCCTGAATGAGAAACAATAACCCTCTTACCCCAAGGACCTAGGCAAAGATCCATTCTGGTTGAAGGGACAGAAACCAAAACCTAACACTGGAGGTTGGGACTAGGATCCCACGCCTCTACCAATACCAAGCGGACGTCTACTATCACTGGGGAAGGGGTCCCACTGAGGGCCCACCACAGATACTAGGCAGTTTGGTTGCCAAGGGGAAGAGAGGCAGAGATGCTGAGAAAGCCCTACCTCTAAGACCCAGGTGCAACTAAGGACTCCCCAAGATTAAGGCTGGACCAGGACAATAGAAAATACTCCTCTTCTCTAACTCCACTTCATGGACTGCTGAAAGCGGAGCATGGTAAAGGAATACTGGGAAAACCCCACAAAACACAGACCTATTCTTTAAACACAGGTAACAACTGCTGAGGGAAGTTGAAGTTGGTGGTACAATGAAGATACAAAACCCAAACTCAACTCCGGTCCTAACCGGAAGGATCCAACTCCATGCTGGCAGCCTAGCCGCAGAGGTGTACCCTTTTATAGTCATAAATAATTTTTGCTTCAGATTCTGTTTCTATTCAATGCCAGACACAATGTTTGGCATTGAATACAAAATTTTAAGATACATAAAATAAGTGATATGACCCATAAGTAAAACAGAACATATGATCTGGTAGATGCTGGGGACTAAGCCCCAAGACAGAGTAGAAAGATGTGTGCTCATCATCTCCTGCGGGAACACCAAAATCGCATCTCGCTGCTGAACAACCATCGACAGGAGGATGCTGGAACCCACCAGAAGAAGATACCCCTTGTCCAAGGACAAAGGAGAAGCTTCAGTGAGCCAGTAAGAGGGGTGCAATCATGTCAAAATCAAACCGCATGCCTGCCAGAGACTTTCGGAGGGCACAAGCGAAACTGTGTGCACTAAGACCCAGGGAAAAGACCAGTGACCCCACAGGAGACTGAGCCAGGCCTGCCCGCGAGTGTTTGAAGGGCTTCTGCGGAGGTGTGGGTCAGCAGTAGCCTGCCACAGGGACAAGGGCACTAGCAGCAGCAGTCCTGGGAGGTGCAATGTGCAGCCTAAGTCCTCTTGGAGGAGGTCGCCATTAGCCTTACCATATAGCCACCTGGTAGGTGATCCACAAACTGAATGAATATACCAGAGTTCTCACACTGTTGCGAAGGTCCTGGGCCACAGAAGAGACTTCCCAATTTGGGGATTCAGCAAAGGGACTGGGAATCCCCAGGGAATCTGACTATGAAGGTCAGCAGGATCTGAGTACAGAATTTTCACAGGACTGCACCTGACCTGTCTCTTAAGAAATCTGTATGCAGGTCAGACAGTTCGAACTGGACATGGAACAATAGATTTGTTTCAAATAGGAAAAGGAGTACGTCAAGGCTGTATATTGTCACCCTGCTTATTTGACTTATATGCAGAGTACATCATGAGAAATGCTGGGCTGGAAGAAACACAAGCTGGAATCAAGATTGCCAGGAGAAATATCAATAACCTCAGATATGCAGATGACACCACCGTTATGGCAGAAAGTGAAGAGGAACTAAAAAGCCTCTTGATGAAAGTGAAAGTGGAGAGTGAAAAAGTTGGCTTAAAGCTCAACATTCAGAAAACGAAGATCATGGCATCCGGTCCCATCACTTCATGGGAAATAGATGGGGAAACGGTGGAAACAGTGTCAGACTTTATTTTGGGGGGCTCCAAAATCACTGCAGATGGTGACCGCAGCCATGAAATTAAAAGATGCTTACTCCTTGGAAGAAAAGTTATGACCAACCTAGATAGCATATTCAAAAGCAGAGACATTACTTTGCTGACTAAGGTCTGTCTAGTCAAGGCTATGGTTTTTCCAGTGGTCATGTATGGATATGAGAGTTGGACTGTGAAGAAGGTTGAGCATCGAAGAATTGATGCTTTTGAACTGTGGTGTTGGAGAAGACTCTTGAGAGTCCCTTGGACTGCAAGGAGATCCAACCAGTCCATTCTGAAGGAGATCAACCCTGGGATTTCTTTGGAAGGAATGATGCTAAGCTGAAACTCCAGTACTTAGGCCACCTCATGCGAAGAGTTGACTCATTGGAAAAGACTCTGATGCTGGGAGGGATTGGGGGCAGGAGGAGAAGGGGATGACACAGGATGAGATGGCTGGATGGCATCACTGACTCAATGGACGTGAGTCTGAGTGAACTCTGGGAGTTGGTGATGGACAGGGAGGCCTGGCGTGCTGTGATTCATGGGGTCGCAAAGAGTCAGACACGACCGAGCGACTGAACTGAACTGGACTGGGGAAACAGAGACTCAGGGAGGGCACAAACTAAACCCTGTGTGCACCAGGTGAAAGGCGCAGTGACCCCATGAGAGATTGAGCCAGATTTGCCTGTGTTTGGGAGTTTCTGGCAGAGGTGTGGGTCGACAGCAGCCTGCCAAAGGGTCAGGGACAATGGCAGCAGCAGTCTTGGGAAGCACAGCATGTTGGCATAAGTCCTCTTGGGTAGGTTGCCATTAGCCCACCAGAGAGTATGGCAACCCTAATAGAGACTGCAGACTCCTCAAGCCAAAGTACAGGCAGGGAGCGCAGTCCCACCTATTAGTAGAAAACTGGACTAAAGATTTACTGAGCATTGTCCTACCCACCAGAACAAGATTTTCCCACAGCCAATCCCTTCCATCAGGAAGCTTGCACAAGTCTCTTATCCTCATCTATCAAAGGGAAGACAGAATGAAAATCACAATCACAGAAAACTAACCAAAATGATCACATGGATCACAGCTCTGTGAAACTCAATGAAACTATGAGCCATGTTGTACGGGGCCACCCAAGATGGACCGGTCATGGTGGAGAATTCTGACAAAACATGGTCCACTGGAGAAGGGAATGGCAAACCACTTCAGCATTTTTGCCTTGAGAACCCCATGAACAGTATGAAAAGGCACAAAGATATGACACTGAAAGATGAGCCCCCAGTTTGGCAGGTGGTACAATATGTTACTGGAAAAGAGCCAAGAAATAGCGCCAGAAGGAATAAAGACACTGAGCCAAATGGAAATGACACCCAGTTGTAGATGTGTCTGGTGGTAAAAGTAAAGTCTGATGTTGTAAAGAACAATACTGCATAGGAACCCGGAATGTTAGGTCCATGAATCAAGGTAAATTCGAAGTGGTTAACCAGGAGATGGCAAGAGTGAACATCAACATTTTAGGAATCAGTGAACTAAAATGGACAGGAATAGTTGAATTTAGTTCAGATGACCATTGTATCTATACTATGGGCAAGAATCCCTGAGAAGAAAAGGATCAGCCCTCACGGTCAACAAATGAGTCTGAAATGTAGTACTTGGGTGCAACCTCAAAAATCACAGAATGATCTCAGTATGTTTCCAAGGCAAACCATTCAACATCATAATAACCCAAGTCTATGCCCCAATTACTAAAGTCAAAAAAGCTTAAGTTGAATGGTTCTATAAAACCTACAAGACCTTCTAGAATTAACACCAAAAAAGATGTCTTCTATATCATAGGGGATTGGAATGCAAAAGTAACAGGCAAGTCTGGCCCTGGAGTACAAACTGAAGCAGGGCGAAGGCTAACAGAGTTTTGCCAGGAGAACCCACTGGTTACAGCAAAAACCCTCTTTCAACAACACAAGAGATGTCTCCACACATGGATATCACCAGATGGTCAATACCAAAATCAGACTGATTATGTTCTTTGCAGTCCAAGATGGAGAAGCTCTATACAGTCAGCAAAAACAAAACCGAGAGCTGACTGTGGCTCAGATCATGAGCCACTTATTGCAAAATTCAGACTCATATTGAAGAAAATAGAAGAAACCATTAGGCCATTCAGGTACGACCTAAATCAAATTAGATCTGATAGAGTACCTGAAGAACTATGGATGGAGGTTTGTAACACTGTATGGGAGGCAGTAATCAAAACCATACCCAAGAAAAAGAAATGCAAAAAGGCAAAACAGCTGTCTTCTGAGGAGGCTTTACAAATAGCTGAGAAGTGAAAGGCAAAGGAGAAAGGGAAAGACCTATCCATCTAAATGCAGAGTTCCAAAGAATAGCAAGGAGAGATAGCAAAGCCTTCTTAAGTGAACAATGCAAAGAAATAAAGAGAAACAATAGCATGGGAAAGACCAGAGATTTCTTCAAGTAAATCAGATACCAAGGGAACATTTCATGCAAAGATGGGCACAAGAAAGGACAGAAATGGTATGGTCCTAATGGAAGCAGAAGATATTAAGCAGAAGTGGCAAGAATACACAGAACTGTACAAAAAAAGTTCTTAATGACCTGGATAACCACTAAGGTGTGGTCACTCACCTAGAACCAGACATCCTGGTGTATGAAGTCAAGTGGGTCTTAGGAAGCATCACTCTGAACAAAGTTAGTGGAGGTGATGGAATTTAAGCTGAGCTATTTCAAATCCTAAAAGATGATGCTGTGATAATGTTGCACTCAATATGCCAGCAAATTTGGAAAACTCAGCAGTGGTCACAGGACTGGAAAAGGTACATTTTCATTACAAGCCCAAAGAAGGGCCACACCAAGAATGTTAAAACTATCCCACAATCGCACTTATTTCACATGCTAGCAAGATAATGTTCAAAATCGTTCAAGCTAGGCTTGCTTCAACATGGGCTTCCCAGGTGGCTCAGTTTTAAAGAATATGCCCGTTAATGCAGGAGCTGCAGGAGACATGGGTTCAATCCCTGGGTCAGGAAGATGTCCTGGAGGAGGAAATTCACTTCAGTATTCTTGCCTGGAGAATTCCATGGACAGAGGAGCTTGGTGGGCCATAGTCCATGGGGTTGCAAAGAACTGGACATGACTAGTGACTGAGCACAGACACAGGACAGGCTTCAACATTATGTGAACCGAGAACTTCCAGATGTAAAAGCTGCGTTAGAAAAGGCAGAGGAACCAGAGATTAAATTGCCAGTATCTGTTGGATCAGAGAAAAAGCTAGAGAATTCCAGAAAAACTTCTACTTTTGCTTCTCTATGATTAAGCCTTTGCGTTGATCACAACAAACTGTGGAAAATTCTTCAAGAGATAGGAATACCTGACTATCTTACCTGCCTCCTGTGAAACCTGTATGCAGGTGAAGAAGCAACAGTTAGACTGGACATGGAACAACAGACGGGTTGAAAATTGGGAAAGGAGTACGTCAAGGCTGTACATTGTCACCCTGCTTATTTAACTTATATGCAGAGTATATCATGTGAAGTGTCAGACTGGATGAATCACAAGCTGGAATCAAGACTGCCGGGAAAAATTTCAATAACCTCAGATATGCAGATGACATCACCCTAAAGGCAGAAAGTGAAGAGGAACTAAGGAGCCTCTTGATGAAGGTGAAAGAGGAAAGTGAAAAAGCTGTCTTAAAACTCAACATTCACAAAATAAGATCATGGCATCAGGTCCCATCACTTCATGGCAGACAGATGGGGAAACACTGGAAACAGTGACAGACTATTTTCTTGGGCTCCAAAATCACTGTGGATGATGACTGTAGCCACAAAATTAAAAGACGCTTGCTCCTTGGAAGAAAAGCCAAGAAAAACCTAGACATCATATTAAAAAGCAGAGACATTACCTTGCCAACAAAGGTCTGTATAGTCAAACCTATGTATGGATGTGAGAGCTGGACCATAAAGAAGGCTGAGTGCCGAAGAAGTGATGCTTTTGAACTGTGGTGTTGGAGAAGACTCTTGAGAGTCCCTTGGGCTGCAAGGAGATCAAACCAGTCATTCCTAAAAGAAATCAGCCCTGAATATTTATTAGAAGGACTGATGCTGAAGCTGAATCTCCAATATTCTGGCCACCTGATTGGAAGAGCTGACTCCCTGAAAAAGACCCTGAGGCTGGGAAAGATTGAGGCAGGAGGAGAAGCAGGTGACAGAGGATGAGATGGTTGGATGGGATCCACTGACTCAATGGACATGAGTTTGAGCAAACTCTGGGAGATGGCAAAAGACAGGGAGACCTGGTGTATTGTGGTAGTTTAGTCACTAAGGTGTGTCTGACTCTGCGACCCCATGGACTGTAGCCTGCCTGGCTCCTCTGTTCATAGGGTTTCCCATGCAAGAATATTGGAGTAGGTTGCCATTTCCTTCTCTAGGGATCTTCCTGACCCAGGGATTGAACCTGGGTCTCTTGCATTGCAGATGCGTTCTTTACCAACTTGAGCCACCATGGAAGCCCATGGGGTGCTGTAGTCCATGGGGTCACAAAGAGTCAGACTTACGGACTAAAAATGGTCCCGGCAATTCTAATGTTAGAAATTTACGCTAAGGAAATAAGTAAGGCTGTACTCAAGGATTCAGCCTTGTGAATGTTTATATTGAAGTAAAAAATCCTCACCATCCCTGAATTCATTTTCTATTACTGCCATAAAAATCTATCACAAATGTAACAGTTTAAAACAATGCTGATTTATCTCGCTGTTCTACCGAAATTCAGATTTGGTTGGTTCCTCTGCTCTGGTTTGGTTGGTTTGGTTGGTTCCTCTGCTCTGGTCTCAGGAGCCCAAAATCAAGGCGTCAGCTGCATGAGGCACTTATCTGGAGGCCCTGAAGGAGAATCCCCTTCCAAGCTCATTCAGGGTGTGGGCAAAATTCAGTTCCTCAAGACTGCAGAGCTGGGTTTCCTATTTTCTTGCTGGCTATCAGCCGGGAATCTCTGTTAGGAACTTCCTGCTGCCCAAATTACATTGCCCCTTCCATGTCACACCAGCAATGCTGTGTCAAATTCCTCTTAGCTTTGCATCTCTTGGACTTCCCCTTTAAAAGTCTGTCTTCTGCTCCAGATGGATAAAGTTCTCTGCTTTTTAGGGCTCACATGTTTCGACTGGGTCCACCTGAATAAGCCAAACTAATCTCCCTATCTTCATAAACTTACATCTTCGGTGTTCCTTTTAAGTAACAAATCCATGGGTTCCGGGGATTAGGGCATGGACACTTTACACAATCCCTTCAGGGTCATTATGCCTGCCATAAAAGCAAATGTACAACAGTAGATGACTGGTTAAATAAATTATAGTACATCTGGACAATGGAATACCACGTATGTTATTAAACTAACGGGTCCTGGGCAACTCAGTATGAAATGTATAAAAGACAGTAACGAACTGATAGAAGCTCAGAGATGAATGACGGTGGTGGTTCAGTTGCGCAGTCGTGTCCGACTCTTGTGACGCCATGGGCTGTAGCCCATCAGGCTCCTCTGTCCATGGGATTTCCCAGGCGAGAATACTGGAGTAGGTTGCTGTTTCCTTCTTCATTAGAGATAAATAGGTAGGTAACAAACAAGTTTAGTAAAATATCCACTGCAGAATTTAGGTGTTGATTTATCGGTTGTCATTGTAAAATTTTTCTACTTGTTTAGATTTGAAAAATTTCAAAAAACAATTAGCTCAGTGATCTTGCAAGCCCTCCTCCCCCACTCAACTAATGGTCTTCAAACTTCATGCCATGAAACTCTATGTGTCTGTGAGATTTCTAGCAAAGCACTGGCAAATAAGCTTTTGCAAAAGGTCTGTACAGAGATTGTCCCAAGTAGCATTAAATAGCACTCCACTTTATTTTTCAGATAATTAGCAAATTAAAATAAAAAGCAGTAATATAGGATGCATTTTTTGAATTGTTATGTTAAGAGCCAAACTATATTTTATGCTTGAGGCATTTTTATTTTTAAAACAGAAGTTCCCTCTAACACAAAATTAATGCTATCTTTATCAATTATTTCTAGATGGGAATAAACAAATTCATCCCACAATTTAACAAAATTTGACAGAACAGACTCCCAGCTGATTGAAACAGAGTAATGAACGTAACCACAGAAGACAGTAACTTCACAAACAACAACTGAAGGCCAATGTCATGACATTACAGCAGATCTGCCTGCAGTGCAGGAGCCCCGGGTTCGATCCCTGGGTCAGGAAGATCCCCTGGAGAAGGAAACAGCAACCCACTCCAGTATCCTTGCCTGGAAAATCTCATGGACAGAGGGCTGCAGTCCATGGGGTCGCAAAGAGTCGGGCACGACTGAGCGACTAACACTTACTTACTAACACTAGGCACTGGGAACAGATTCTGAGGCTATAAAATAAAATGTAGTCCTTGTCCTTTACACCTTGGAGTTCAGAATCCTGTCTAATTTTATAAAATAGAAACGTCTCAAAGATACTATTTTCAAGACACATAAGGAATTTAACATCTACAAAAGGGAACAAAAAACTAACTTGCTATTTTCATTTGGAAATATTGCAAATGTAACTGAAGTATGCTACATCTCAATCTAGACACCAAAAAAGATTCTTACGGATTCAAATCAGCAGCAATTACTCTTATGATTCCCCAATTTTATGGGAAATTGGCCAGAATATGAAAGAGGAGTACTATGGCACAGTAGTTAATAGGCAAGGCTCTGTGGTCAACCTGACTGGCCTTTGAATCCCTGTTCTACTACTGCTCATGTGATCACAGGCAAGCTCTAAACGTTGATTTCTTTATCAGCAAAGCTATTAGAGTGGAAACAAGATAATGTGTATATAAAATACCAATGCCAGTCTGCAAAAGGAGCTCAAGAAATCATTACTTTTACTAGCAATAGTAATAGTAAACCAAAGTTTCATATCAGATTTAGATGTAATTGGGATGTATGTTAACTATTAGGCACTAAGTCAATCAAACAAGTGCACTGTTCTCTGACTTACACAGAGAAGTGCTTCCATGACACTGAAATTTTAAACGAGTTTTCAAACATTTGTGTGCATTTCAATGAAATGCTCTGAGCTAACTGTGAATCTGAGATCTTACGACCTTGCTATACTAAATGGTTAATCCTTTCAGGAAATACTGTGTTCAAAAATATTCCAAGTCTACCGCTGAAATATAAGTGACTCCTGATTGAAGACAGCTTGATTTGAAATGCACTACATTATAACTATATTCCACATAATGACCAAAGGTTGTATTTATGGTTGCTTAATGCCTGGGACCAATGCCTATGTTTCGTCCAAACAACTGCCAATGCTCACGATTCAGTCAAGGTCAATGGCAATGAGGGTGACTCAGTCTGCTGCTACAATTAGAGTAAGGGATCACTGAAGAAGTTGCCATGGCAACTGCCTATTGCCCAGCAATTACCTTTCAAAAACTTTGGGAGGCAATCCTGTATTAAATTTGCAATTTATTTCTTGTGGCAGAAACTAATTTTAAAAAGAGTTTGAAGGTCCTTAGAGTAATGAAGAATGCTTACTACAGGAAGAGTTACTAAAACAAGATGTCTTCAGTTGAAAATTCATTGGATTTATATTTTCAAAAGCTTCAAAGGCACCCAAAACAATTTTAAACATGCTGTTGTTTGTGAATATAGAGTTATAAACTACAAATTTTTCATTCACTTACATCTATTTTAATGTTTCTATAACATGGAATTAATTTGGGGGACTTTAAAAGCCCCACCTTAGGAACATAGTTTAGCAGTTAAGTCATGAGTTGGGGTTGCCTGCCATTTTGCTATTTGGTGCTGATTTCTTGGGAAAAGAGAGATGCTTAATTTTATTTTCTGAAAATTTTTCCTGGACAAAAGTTTGTAGAAACAACTATCAATATGTAAAATATAAAATAAAAATGGGGGAGGGCTAAGGTAGCATGAAACAAATACTTCTTTTAGCGGAAAAGGAAAGGTGATATTAATATAAAAATGTGGGGAAAAGGCTATTCAAGGAGTCTCTCCAGTTGAAATTTATTTGACAACAAGGAATGTATTTTCCCTTTCCTTTCCTCTTTGGGTATATTTAAGTCTACTTGTATCAATTTGGGAATAGGAAAAAAAATGTGTTAGGAGGAAGATAGGAAATGCAAGTAAAAGACATTTTAGGGTAACAAGTACATTGTAACAAGGAAACTTTTAAGTATCAATGCTAGTATTATTGACAATAAATCTAAAATTAGCATTTCTCATTAAAAAAAGCACACTGACAGTACAAGGAGTACAATGAAGATGCAGCTTTTTCTACAATGTGCAGACCATTAAGTTGCAATTTAATGGTAATTCTCTTTGGTCCACTGTATTACAAGTTTGTAAATAAAGACAGGCAGTTTCAGTTTTTCTTTAGTTAAAGGAAAACCATAGTTTCCTTAAGGTCCAAAGTCAGAGAGGTTATTAGATGTGCACAGGCTCGAGTGGAACAGACTGAACATGTTGTAGTCTGTGTGCAACAGTCACAAACATACATAAGTGCAAGAGAAAGTCTTCTGTATTGGGCGCCATTCCTTTAGCTTTGGCAAGGACCTAAACGTGCACAGCTCCGATTAGAGAGACACCTCCGTCTCACTGCATCAATAAAGCCAGTGATAAGTTTGAACCTTTCTGAAAATTACCTGGATTTTACCAAAAGATCATACTGAGAGCCAGGTGAACAAGAATTCTCAAATATTCTAAGAATAAGAAAATAGCAGTATAAAATCAATTTTAGCAATTTAGTTGCTTTCTTAATAAAAATGTCTCTCCAACCAAAATGTTTAGGAAGGAGTTTTTCTCCTTGTATGTGTGTTTGATTTATGTTTAAGAAAACATGTTGTGACATTATTTGAACTAATTTACTGGTTATTATTCAACAGTGACTGCTAACTCTTAACTCTTTGGTGTGCCAACAAACCAAATAAAAGAATGATTAGAACCTTCTGAATGGTTTCAACTCTATGCCATTCAAAATTTGAGTAAATGAGATAGGAATTGCTTGTGTTGTGTAAAAAGAATTCAAAAACTGAAAGACATATAAAGACAGAGGGAGAAATTAAAATCTCATTAAATTGCACACACAAAAATACAGTTACAAACTGCCTTTTACAGAAGATCTCAAAAACAGTTGCTATGTGAAAATTCCTTATACTTCCAAAGAGCTCTGGTAACAGGAAGGATACTGAACACCTGCCCAGTATTCCATGCTCCCCTGTAATTTACTGGCCCTGGAAGATCTGGTTCAAGGTGCCCTAGACAGCTGGGGAAATATTATTAACTCTTTCAGGTGACCTGGCTAATTGGTACAATTTAATCAATTCTTCCAATGGCTATTTATTAGTTTACACAGCATTTCCAGATGAAATCTGTCATTTACTTAACAAACACTGAAAGACTGGCACTGTGAAAAGGCACTGGATGAGACTCAGGATTCAAGCAGTGACCAATGGATGTAGTCCTTCCCTAGACGGAGCCTAGAGTCCAGTGGGAGAGAACTGTGAATTGTGGGAAATCCTTCAAAGCAAAGAAAAGGGAGAAACAGGAGGATCAAAAAATGCAATTTAGACAGAGACTTGAATAAAGAAGCACAGGAAGTGTCCCATTTAAGACTTCACATTATAATGCTTTCAAGAGTTTCAGTCGATGTCATTAGAGATTTCCAATTAAATAAAGAAAAATACCAGAAGTAGGAGAAAATGCCTAATTGTGGAATGCATAATTTATTAGCAGTTTTAGCCAATCTCTCTTGAATTACCAAAAATCAGACTCTGCTTTATAAAGTGAGAGTGCTGACAAGCTTGCTATTTTATAGGCTAAGCCTTAGAGAATAATATATTAAATTCAGTTTTGAAAATGAGCCCAAGTATTTATTGTTACATGTGTATAGTTTCCAGTTCCTTATTTCTTTCCCCCTAAACTTCTGTCTTAATTTTTATCAAAGTAACAAAAAGTGTGAAAGTTGGGATGACTACCAGATTTGAAACAAAATAAGAGCAGTCAGTCCCCCAGATCCATCCTCCTGTTCCTTCTGTTAATGCCCACTCCCCAGAGGTGAGTAGTTTGAGCCATTTTAGCTATTTCCTCCAACATCTGTCTTCTTATTCTGAAATAATACGTGTATACTCATTTCTTTATTTTAGAATGTCTAATTATCTATTGACTTCTTGAAAAATGAGGCGTTTCCTCTTCTAAATTCATTTTAGAATTAGCTCAAGTTTTTCTGATTTACTTAACTGAAAAGAAAAAAAAATTTTTTTTGCCACACCACACACAGCATATGGAACCTTAGTTCCCTGACCAGGGATCAAACCTGCAGCCTCTGCATTGGAAGCACAGAGTCTTAACCACTGAAAGTGAAAGTCACTCAGTTGTGTTGAACTCTTTGCGACCCCATGGACTGTAGAGTCTATGGAATTCTCCAGGCCTCAATTCTGGAGTGGGTAGCTATTCCCTTCTCCAGGGGATCTTCCTACCCAAGGATTGAACCCAGGTCTCCCACATTGCAGGCAGATTCTTTACCAGCTGAGCCACCAGGGAAGCACCTTAACCACCCGACTGTCAGGTAAATCCCTGAAGATATCCATTTTAAAATCATCATATGAAGGAGACGACGAGAAAGAAACATGTATAGCCAGAGGATCTGCCCAACCCAGAGGTTGAACCCAGGTCTCCCGCATTGCAGGCGGATTCTTTACCAGCTGAGCCACAAGGGAAGCCCAAGAATACTGGAGTGAGTAGCCTATTCCTTCTCCAGCGGATCTTCCCAACCCAGGAATCAAACTGCCTGCATTGCAGGCAGATTCTTTACCAGCTGAGCTAGCCCCTAAGAACACAAGCTAAAATCCTGAAAGAAATGAAACAAGGTTTAACTGGGAATCTCAGTGTAAGTACTGCATTTCGGACTCTTCTGTTGACCATGATGGCTACTCCATTTCTTCTAAGGGATTCCTGCCCACAGTAGTAGATATAATGGTCATCTGAGTTAAATTCACCCATTCCAGTCCATTTTAGTTCGCTGATTCCTATGAAGACCTACAAGACATTCTAGAACTAACACCCCCAAAAGATGTCCTTTTCATTATAGGGGACTGGAATGCAAAAGTAGGAAGTCAAGAAACACCTGGAGTAACAGGCAAATTTGGCCTTGGAGCACAGAATGAAGCAGGGCAAAGGCTAATAGAGTTCTGCCAAGAGAATGCACTGCTCATAGCAAACACCCTCTTCCAACAACAAAGAGAAGACTCTACACATGAACATCACCAGATGGTCAACACCAAAATCAGACTGATTATATTCTTTGCAGCCCAAGATGGAGAAGCTCTATACAGTCAGCAAAAACAAGACCGGGAGCTGACTGTGGCACAGATCATGTACTCCTTATTGCCAAATTCACACTTAAATTGAAGAAAGTAGGGAAAACCACTAGACCATTCAGATATGACCTAAATCAAATCCCTAACGATTATACAGTGGAAATGAGAAATAGATTTATGGGACTAGATCTTATAGACAGAGTGCCTGATGAGCTATGGACGGAAGTTTGTGACATTGTACAGGAGATAGGGATCAAGATCATCCCCATGAAAAAGAAATGCAAAAAAGCAAAATGGCTGTCTGAGGAGGCCTTACAAATAGCTGTGAAAAGAAGAGAAGAGAAAGGCAAAGGAGAAAAGGAAAGATATACTCATTTGAATGCAGAATTCCAAAGTCTAGCAAGGAGAGACAAGAAAGCCTTCCTCAGCGATCAGTGCAAAGAAATAGAGGAAAACAACAGAATGGGGAAGACTAGAGGTCTCTTCAAGAAAATTAGAGCTACCAAGGGAACATTTCATGCAAAGATGGGCTCAATAAAGGACAGAAATCGTATGGACCTAACAGCAGCAGAAGATATTAAGAAGAGGTAGCAAGAATACACAGAAGAACTGTACAAAAAAGATCTTCATGACCCAGATAATCACAATGGTGTGATCACTCACACTCACCTAGAGCCAGACATCCTGGAATGTGAACTCAAGAGAGCCTTAGGAAGCACACTATGAACAAAGCTAGTGAAAGTGATGGAATTCCAGTTGAGCTGTTTCAAATCCTAAAAGATGATGCTGTGAAAGCGCTGCACTCAATATGTCAGCAAATTTGAAAAACTCGGCAGTGGCCACAGGACTGGAAAAGGTCAGTTTTCATACCAATCCCAAAGAAAGGCAATGCCAAAGAATGCTCAAACTACTGCACAACTGCACTCATCTCACACGCTAGTAAAGTAATGCTCAAAATTCTCCAAGCCAGGCTTCAGCAATACGTGAACTATGAACTTCCAGATGTTCAAGCTGGTTTTCGAAAAGGCAGAGGAACCAGAGTTCAAATTGCCAACATCCACTGGGTCATGGAAAAAGCAAGAGAGTTCCAGAAAAACATCTATTTCTGCTTTCTTGACTATGCCAAAGCCTTTGACTGTGTGGATCACAATAAACTGTGGAAAATTGTGAAAGAGATGGGAATACCAGACCACCTGACCTGCCTCTTGAGAAATCTGTATGCAGGTCAGGAAGCAACAGTTAGAACTGGACATGGAACAACAGACTGGTTCCAAATAGGAAAAGGAGTATGTCAAGGCTGTCTATTGTCACCCTGCTTATTTAACTTCTATGCAGAGTACATCAGGAGAAACGCTGGACTGGAAGAAACACAAGCTGGAATCAAGATTGCCGGGAGAAATATTAATAACCTCAGATATGCAGATGACACCACCCTGATGGCAGAAAGTGAAGAGGAGCTAAAAAGCCTCTTGATGAAAGTGAAAGAGGAGAGTGAAAAGTTGACTTAAAGCTCAACATTCAGAAAACGAAGATCATGACATCCGGTCCCATCACTTCATGGGAAATAGATGGGGAAACAGTGTCAGACTTTATTTTTTTGGGCTCCAAAATCACTGCAGATGGTGACTGTAGCCATGAAATAAAAAGATGCTTACTTCTTGGAAGGAAAGTTATGACCAACCTAGACAGCATATTCAAAAGCAGAGACATTATTTTGTCAACAAATGTCCATCTAGTCAAGGCTACGGTTTTTCCAGTGGTCATGTATGGATGTGAGAGTTGGACTATGAAGAAAGCTGAGCAGCGAAGAATTGATGATTTTGAATTGTGGTATTAGAGAAGACTCTTGAGAGTCCCTTGGACTGCAAAGAGATGCAACCTGTCCATCCTAAAGCAGATCAGTCCTGGGTGTTCACTGGAAGGACTGATGTTGAAGCTGAAACTCCAATATTTTGGCCACCTGATGTGAAGAGCTGACTCATTTGAAAAGACCCTGATGCTGGGTAAGAGTGAGGGTGGGAGGAGAAGGGGACGACAGAAGATGAGATGGTTGGATGGCATCACCAGCTCAATGGACATGGGTTTGGGTAGACTCCGGCAGTTGGCGATGGACAGGGAGGCCTGGTGTGCTGTGGTTCATGGGGTCGCAAAGAGTCGGACACGACTGAGTGACTGAACTGAACTGAACTCAGTGTAAGATCATGCTCCAAATTCTATGACTGAGACAACGGTAGTTCACCAAATCCCCTTGCACCTCAATATCGTCTCTGTAAAATGAGGGTGAGAGAACAATCATTTCTCTTGCCTTGTTACTGGAGTAGAATCAGAGTCTGAAGAGTTGGACCATTTTCCAGAGCACTCTCTAAATTCAATTAGACCTGTTAACTGTACCTTATGGTCACTACTTTTGAGTGACAAATCTATTTTGCAACTCTCAGAGTATGATGAATCCTAGGTGGCTGTTTTATTCCTTTTCTTTTTCTCTTCTTTTCTTTCTTTACAAGAGTCTGGCATTCTCAATAGGCACAGCAGTGATCCTGCTGGCATTCTCTCTTGCTCCTGTGCTATCACATTTGATTTGTGTGCTTTTAGAACTTTGTACTTACGCCCACGGGCTTTTGAACAATGGGCACCCATTCAATAAACCCAAGAAATAAATGACTTGATGACTGTAAGCGCTTTGAACTCAATGGACAGAAGGCTTTACATAAGTAATGTAATAGTAAGGACACTAGGATGAAAGATTGAAAAGAAGAAAATAATCATCTAAAGCCTTTTCAGACACACACTCTCCCTCCCTAATTGTCATTCTCTGTTACATAGCACTCATTTCCCTCATTTGTACTTGCTTTTCAAAACCTCTTCCTCTATATTTTTTTGAGAGGAAAATGACAAACATTTATATGTGCTTTCAAAGAGGATTTCCTTTGAACCATGGATGGGATGGTGAATGCAAGGCTTATTATATAAGGTAAGTGATACTTATACAGATCCTGCAATCTCATGGAAATAATATCAGTGTTATGAGGAAACAATTTGGAGCTTCCTATAACCTGAGTTGGTTTGGGCATACTGTACATTTTGAGTTTAGTACTTTTCACTTTGCTTGGTAAGCACAACTTAATTTAAAATTTGACAGATGCACAGGTTTAAAGAAAAGTAACCAGCATATTTAGTTATTATGTTTATCATGAGTTATTAATTACAGTCCTGATGTATATCCTGACTTATAACCCCTTTTTTTTTCCTTTTGTGGCTGTACCATGTGGCTTGTAGGATCTTAGTTCCCTGACCAGAGGATCAAACCTGGGAAAAGCAGTGAAAGTGCCGAGTCCTAACCAATGGACCGCCAGGAAATTTCTTAGCTTGTGTTTTAAACAAGTTTAACTTTTATCATTTTTTTCTATTTAATTATCATTCAGCTAACCCAGTATAACAATGATTCAATTATTTATCCCCTCTGATGTGAAATTCGGGATAATTGGACTGAATTGCCATGTATACTTGGATATGTTTCTGGATTCTTTTTTTTCTGGTGTTCTCTTATTGACTTTTTAAAAGTACATGTTTTTGGCTGTGCTGGGTCTTCACTGCTGTGTGCAGGCTTCCTCTAGTTGCTGAGAGCAGAAGCTGCTCTCTAGTTTCGTGTGCAGGCTTCTCACTGCCGCGGCTTCTCCTGCAGTGGGGCATGGGCTCTAGGGCCCTCAGGCTCAGCAGCTGCTGCACACGTGCCCAGTCGCTGTGGCTCATGGGCTTTTACTCTGCGGCATATGGGATCTTCCCAGACCAGGGATCGAACTGGTATCCCCTGAGTTGCAAGACAAAGTCTTCACCACTGGACCAGCAGGGAAGCACCCTATTTTAAAAGGAACAACTCTATTTCTGTGGCATCATTTCTAATGTACTAATTAGTAAAACTTTGTGTATCCTGTTAGAAGAATGTCTTCCTTTGCTATTTTTCAAAATTTTAGACAGCAGTTCCAAAGTTCACCCTTAACTTTTAGTCTCTGCTCTGCTTTTCCATTTCTTATGCCCTTGGTGCTATGAATGGCAAGTAACATGCCTGAATCTTTACCTCAGTAGGTTTTCAAAATGTGTTCCCTGGACCTCTCTGGGTTTTTTATTTTTATTTTTTTCACCATTTCATCTCCTATAGCTACTTGAAGTTCTCCAGGGCTATTTTTTTTTTTTTTTCTTAGCTAGAAGTATCTTTGTTTTCCTTCTGTCTTTGGGTCCTTCTCAGCTGGAAGGAGCTCTAAAGGTCCTCTTGTACTAAGGAAAGTTTGAACTCACCTGCCTTGATCTCTGAGGCCTGCTTGATGTAGTTCACTTCACTTCATTCATTCCTTTCCTATATTTGATGTTCTAGCCAAACGAGATGTCCCTGTGTCCTGACCATCCCATGGTCCACTTCACCAAGGGGCCTTTCGGACATGCAGTTCCTGCTGCCTTTCCACCTCTCCCACCAACTTGCACAGGTATCTGCCATGTAACTACCATCTGCTAGGCAAGACAGCAGATGTTGTTTAGTATATTGTACTATTTAATCAGCTTTCCCAGGTGGCCCAGTGGTAAAGCGGAGAAGGCAATGGCAACCCACTCCAGTATTCTTACCTGGAAAATCCCATGGGCGGAGGAGCCTGGTAGGCTGCAGTCCATGGGATCGCTAAGAGTCAGACACAACTGAGCAACTTCACTTTCACACTTCACTTTCATGCATTGGAGAAGGAAACAGCAACCCACTCCAGTGTTCTTGCCTGGAGAATCCCTGGGATGGGGGAGCCTGGTGGGCTGCTGTCTATGGGGTCGCACAGAGTCGGACACGATTAAAGCGACTTAGCAGCAGCAGCAGTGGTAAAGAATCTGCCTGCCAATGCCAAGAGACACAGGAGGTGGCAGTTCTATCCATAGGTGGGGAAGATCCCCTGGAGAAGGAAATGTCAACCCACTCCAGCCTTCTTGCCTGGAAAATTCAATGGACAGAGGAACCTGGTGGGCTATAAGTCCATAGGGTCACAAGTTGGACACAACTAAGCGACTGAGCATGCATGCATAACTATTACCATTCATCCACATAAAAACTTCATAAAAGTCGGGTATGCTAGGAAGGGTATGTAGGAAGGTCTGGGTCTTCACTGCCACACATGGGCTTCTCCTGCTTGTAGCAAGTGGGGCCTACTCTCCAGATGCGGTGCAAGTGTTTCTCGTTGGTATGGTTTCTCTTGTTGCAACGCACAGACCGAGCTGCTCCAGGGCATGTGTAATCTTCCCGGACCAGGGATCGAACCTGTGTCCCCTGCACTGGCAGGCAGATTCTTAACCACTGGGACACCAGGGAAGTCCTAACCAGGAGACGGAGAATAAGTAATGTCGTACTCTTTCTTTCTTAGACTTCGCTTTTAAAAAATCTAATCTCTAAAAGAATCTTCTCATGATTAATCTAGCTACCTGTAAGTTTATACTATTCAAAATAATTCCCATTTCTACATGCCCAGATATCATCTCTGTTTTGGCCAATACAGTGGCTATCTTTTAATCCTCATCTCATCCTCAATCTTCAACCTATAGTGGGTTCATTCTGTCTTCCTTTTAAGACATGCCTACCTGACATCACACACTTCCTCATCTATCCAACCTCTGAAGGCTGGCAGCCCCCCAGGGGTCCTTTCCTTCTCATGCCACTTTCTCTCTCATAGTGCTCTCATCTCCCTTGTGATTTTGAGTATCTCATTCTGCATTTCCATCTCCAGCCTAGAATTCTCTGAGTTCCAAGCCACTATCATCTCTCACTGGGTTGATTCAACTGGACTCTGAGTCTTAACTCTCATCTCTTTAAGTCATTTTGCCACAATATTCTTTTCAAAGGCACATTAGGCCAGATGCAGGGAACTAAGATCCCACACGCTGTGGAGAAATTACACCCACGTACCACAACTAGAGAAAACCTGTGGGCTGCAACAAAGACCCAGTGCTGCCAAACAACAACAACACACCAAAAAACAAACAAAAAACCCCCTAATGGCTTGATTCCAAATTATGGATAGCATCTAAACTCCTTAAAAGGAGGAGCCCATCAGGCTGACTATACTGACCTATACTTCTAATCCCACTTAATACTTTCCCTACTCAGCACATCCACACTGCAAGACATTCTGGTCTGCTTAGAGCTTCCTGAATCAACAGCCCTGTCCTGCTTCAGTGCCTTTGCGTATGCTGGTAAACATACTACTCCCACTCTTTCTCCGCTGACTGTTACTCATCTATCAGGTCTCAGCTAAATATCACTTTCTCACAGAGCAACAAGCAGTCGAGCTCACCCACATCCCCCAATCTAAATTAAGATTCTCACGATTCTCCTGCATTATGCTATAGTTATTTTGCCTACTCTATTTATGATTTTGTATTCATCTGCTTGCTAATTGAGTGGGCTCTTCCCTCCACTAACTCCCTGAGGTGGGAGGGGGTGGGGCGGGGGCAGGGTCCATGTCTGTTCAATCATCACCATATGCTCAAGTGAAAGTTACAGTTGCTCAGTCGTGTCCAACTCTTTGTGACTCCATGGACTATACAGTTCATGGAATTCTCTAGGCCAGAATACTGGTGCATTCCTTCTCCAGGGGATCTTCTCAACCTGGGGCAAAATATGACATTAATAAAATCATATGTTTTGAATGGATGATTCCCTCCTTTAATTTATATTTAAAAATGAACAAGTAATAGTAGGACTGTTGTGATTATTTTCAGAAGTGGAAGTTAAAACTCAAAAGATTAAGTCATTTCCTTGCTATTAAACAGCTACTAAGAGAGGGAAGCAGGATTCAGACCCAGGTATGTCTGATTCTAGAGTCTTTGTTCTTGGATGGCAAAACAGAAGCTCAGACATGTGATTTATCAATGACTTATGTAATAATACTTGAAAGCTTTCTCTCGTTCTTTTGGGAAAGTAAGTAGACATGTATTATTATTTACATATTGAGGATATAAATACAAGCAATTCATTTAAAAAATCTCTGTGGCTGCCCCTTGTGATGTTAATGACTTGATAGGTTCCTTAAAGACAATGGCCAGGCCTCCTAGCATCATGCAAGTTCCATGAAGCTTTGTGTAATGCTTTATCTCTTGTGAATGCTCTGTAAATAGTAATGATGATGCTATAATGAGAGAAATGTCTTATTTGATGAGAAGAAATAAAGCAGTGAGGATAGCATAAATAGAGACAAAAAACATTCACAGAATACAGAGTTAGAAAGAGATCTGAGTAGTCACCTACACTGTATTTCTGGAATCCGTTCTGGAGCATTTCTGTTAGGTGCAGACCTCATCTTTGTTGTACTTGAATCACAAGTGGGAAAGAGTGCTTTTCTATTTACATCTGGTACCTAGTAAGTCCTTTTTGGTGTAGGGTTTTTTTAACTAGAAAAAAATAAGGTTAACAATGGGCATCAGTATTCCAGTTATCTTTAAACTGCGACCAGAGCACTCTTGAGAGGAACATTCATGCCTCTAAATAGAAAGGTGATAAGGCTCTGAGTCAGTTAGTGTTAGTTGCTTAGTCATGTCTGACTGCTTTGAGACTCCGCGAACTGTAGCCCACCAGGCTTCTCTATCCATGGGATTCTCCAGGCAAGAATACTGGAGTGGATTGCCATTCCCATCTCCAGGGGATCTTCCCAACCCAGGGATCAAACCCAGGTCTCCTGCATTGCAAGTGGATTCTTTACAGTCTGAGCTACAAGGAAGATAAGGCTCTACTAATAAACAAAACCCACTGAAACAAAGAAAAGATACTGAAATTTCAAAAGAAATAGATACAACTTTAATAAATGTTTTATTAAATCCATTTTAAATCTAAGTCCATAATTAAATCAGAAATCCATTATTCTTGCTATTGTTGTTCAGTTGCTCAGTCGTGTCTGACTCTTTGCAACCCTGCGGACTGCAGCACACTAGGCTTATTCTTATGTCCAGATAAATACTGGCCAGGAAGGATAAATGGAAAAGCCCATCTTTCCTTCCATTCCTGAATAATGATAATCATATATGAAAGAGTACAATCATGTTATGACAATATCCATCACTTACTGTGAACCTACTATGATCAAGGCATTAGGTCAAGAACAATCACCAATATTCAATCCAACTTACAGAGTAGGTATTAGCATCTTCATTTTGTGGATGAGACAACCAAAGCTTAGGGAGCTACAATAACTCCTCTGAGGTCACTAAATATTAACTAACCAAAGTAGTGTATCAAGTAAGTGCTAAAACTTAGAGTTAACTCAAGTCTATCTAACTTGCAGAGTAAGCTTATTTCATAATAAGCTTTAGTTTTTAGTGATGGGAGGATGAAGGACATATTTTTCTACTGTAGGTGGCAGAAGCTGTAGTGGTAGTAATACTTGGCACTGATATTTACACAGTACATATTTATATGTTGTTGTTTAGTCACTGAGTTGTGTCCGACTCTTTTGCTACCTCATGAACACCGGTAGCTCGCCAGGCTCCTCTGTCCATGGGATTTCCCAGGCAAGAAGATTTTATATCACATATTTATAAAGTTATAGTTATATGTCAGATATTGTGCTAAGTACTTTCTATGCATTATCGCATTTCATTTGTACAATCCCATGGGCAAGGTATTATTGTTTTTATTTAACAAATGAGGGAACCAAAGATCAGCAGGGTTAAAGTCAAGGTCACATGAAAGCTAAACTTAGTTTTTTCAGATTCGTATGCTCATATTCTTTAACTTAAGAAAAAATTGTGGTAAAGTACATGTAACATAAAATTTACCGTCTAACCATTTTCTACCATGTCAGCAGTGTTAAGTACAAGTACGCTCACATGGCTTGCAAACTCTTTAACTCTTTAATCGGAAAATTTCAAATATATACAAAGATAGGATAAAATAATGAACCTCCATTTACTTATTATCCAACTTCAACCATGATTCAACTTATGGCCAATTTAGTTTCTTTATACTCAGCCACTTTCTTCTCCCAAGTGTCATTTTGAAGCAAACTCCAGATATATCTTTCAGCCATTAATATACTGATATGTACCTCCAAAAGATAAAGATTTTTCTTTTAAAACTGTAATTCTATCCTCAAATATAAAGAGTTAATAGTAATCTCTGAAAATTATTAAATATCCAGTCTTCAACTTTTTTATTTGGCAAAAAAATGGTTTTTGCTGTTGTTTTTAATAAGAGTATGTTAGTATGAGGATCCAAATAAAGTCTTTATAGTACAACTTGACTTTATTAAAGGATGTTTCTCTCTTTTTCATTGTAATGTATTAGTTGATTAAATCAGGTTATCTGTCCTACAGAGTTTCTTGCAATATGGATTTTGATGGTGGCATTTCATGTTTCTCTGTTCTACATACTTCCAATAAACTGGCAGATGAATCTAGAGGCCTGATCACATTAGGCGTTTCTTGTCTTTTTTTTTTTTAAAGCAAGACTACTTCATGAATGATGGTGTGTTATATATCAGGAGACACATTATGTCTGGTTCTCTTTTTTGTCTAAGTCAGCAGTTACTCATGTTCATTGCTTGGCTCCATTCATTTCTTAAGGTTCCTTAAATGGTGATATTCTAATAGTATCATTCCATTTTCAGTGGTCAGCTATAACATTTCCCTAAAGAGGTGTTTTCTCGTATCTATTGTTTTGCTACCATCTTACATGAAAGGCGGGATGAATCCTTTGTTTCTTTTAGCAGAAATCTTGTTGCTAGTGATGTTCAATGCTGTGCTACTAGGCTGGTCACTATTTCTGTGAGTTCAAAGGACAGAAACAGAGTGGCTAAACATACCTACAGATATTAAAAAACAAAAATCTGAGTCCATACAAAGACTTCCTATTTAAACTAAGATCAAAGAGTTTTTATTCAATCTCTTCTATTTTATATATACATACACTGCTTCCAGGTTCCCAAGGCAATGGGGAAAACAAAATTAGAATATTGTACAATTGCTCCTTTGCTTTATCTTGAGTTACAAGCAGAGGTCTTGAAATAACAATACCAAGGTTGTTACACAACTGTGATTAGTAAAAACAGTTTAATTTTTTTTCAGTTGTGTCTTTAAGGTACAGCCTACTAGAGAAGAAGAGTCACTAAGATGTTTGGTTATACCACTGACTGGATATATATTTATTTCAATTTATTTAAATTTTAGAGACTACTCTTTCAAACTGTTTTATGCTCATGCTATATGTATAATCAGTAATATTCAAACCAGCTCTACTGAAGGAACTTTTTCTTAACTTAGGAACTCTTTATATAGGTTTAAGTTAAACCTAAGGCAATAGGAATTACAGAGTCTACCTTTATCTTTCAGAAATCACTTTCATCCTATTCCTTCACTCTCCTTATAGGTAACTGTCAAAAAAAATTTTTTTTTATAGTTTGTCCTTTCATGTTTTTCAAATATAAATAGTTCCAAATGGATAAATAAATATAAATAGATTCAGATATAAATGGGTATCACCAACCTATCCTGAGGATGATTATGTGGCAACATACAGAACTTCATATAGCAATATTTTTCATTTATTTTTATAGATGGATAGTACTCTATCATGTGAATGTGCCAAAATTTATTCAACCAGTTCTTATCAATAGTTTTAGACTGAAGGTCAACTTGTTTGGTTCCAATGCTCTCACATATAATTTTATGTTACATTCATCCAGGTTTTTTATCTAAGTGTTAGTCACTTAGTCATGTCTGACTCTGCAATACGGACTGTAGCCCTCTGTGGGATTCTTCATGCAAGAATACTGGAGTGGGTAGCCATTCCCTTCTCCAGGGGATCTTCTAGACCCAGGGAATGAACTTGGGTCTCCTGCATTGCAGGTGGATCCTGTACCATCTGAGTTATCAGGAAAGCCTTTCATATGTGGTATATTTTATTTGCTTTCTTTTTTATATTTTATTTTTTGGCATTCGGAAATTTGTATTTTTGTTTTAATGCTTACCTGTATGTGAAGAACTTTATGTAATCTGTTTCTTATTTTTTGTCATTTTCTATTGGTTAGCTACTGTAAGCAATATCAAATTAACTCATTACTTCATCTTCTTCCTCCCACTTCTCTCCCAGCATCTGAAATAATATCCTTTAACCGAGTTAACCATCAGGCCATCGGCAGTTTATTCTGTTTACATGTTCTCCCCATCTCCCTCCTCCATATTTTAATAGTTGTGATGAATGTGCATGGTCAGATATACAGCCTTGACATACTATCTTCACTCTTTCCTTCATGAATGTTGTTTCGTGTTAGTTCTACGAGTACAAATATACATAATGCTCTTCACCAGTCTTTATATTTGTATCTCCCAGTCATTGTGGTTGTCTCAAGTTCTTTATCTAGTACAGGGACCGGCAAACTACAAACCATGGGCCAAATGAGATTAGTGGCCTGTTCTAATGTGGTCTCTGAACTAAGAATGATTTTTGCATTTTGAAAGGAAAGGGTTGTAAACAAAACACCCCAAACAAAGACAGATGACAAAGACAGCAATAGAAAACCTTTGATGAGCACTACTCTCTATGATTTTTCCAGTGGTCGTGTATGGATGTGAGAGTTGGACTGTGAAGAAGGCTGAGCGCCGAAGAATTGATGCTTTTGCACTGTGGTGTTGGAGAAGACTCTTGAGAGTCCCTTGGACTGCAAGGAGATCCAACCAGTCCATTCTGAAGAGATCAGCCCTGGGATTTCTTTGGAAGGAATGATGCTAAAGCTGAAACTCCAGTACTCTGGCCACCTCATGAGAAGAGCTGACTCATTGGAAAAGACTCTGATGCTGGTAGGGATTGGGGGCAGGAGGAGAAGGGGACGGCAGAGGATGAGATGGCTGGATGGCATCATGGACTCGATGGACGTGAGTCTGAGTGAACTCCGGGAGTTGGTGATGGACAGGGAGGCCTGGTGTGCTGTGATTCATGGGGTCGCAGAGTCGGACATGACTGAGCGACTGAACTGACTGACTGACTCACTGACTCTTGTAGAGCCCTGGGGAAGGGAACAGTATTCTCAGAGTTCTTATATTTCATAAGATTGTGTTTCTTACATTTGCAAGTCAGTTTGCGTGTGCACTCAGTCGCTCAGTCGTGTTTGACTCTTGTGACCCCATGGACTGTAGCCCGCCAGGCTCATCTCTGTCCACTGAATTTTCCAGGCAAGAATAATGGAATGGGTTGCCATTTCCTACTCCAGGGGACCTTCCCGATCCAGGGACAGAACTTGTGTCTCTGTGTCTCTGGCACTGGCAGGCAGATTCTTTACCACTGAGTTAGGAGGGAAGCCCTGAAGGCAGTTTGGTGGGATATAAAATCCTTGGTGATGGAGTGGTGATAGGGAAGTCTTGTGTGCTGCAGTCCATGGGGTCACAAAGATTCAGACACAACTGAGAGACTGAAGTGAACTGACTGAAAATTCTTGCCTCACATTTGCTTTCCTAGAGTGTCTTAAAAATGTTATTTCACTTTATTGTGGCATAAAAAACTGCCAAAAAGCCTGTTGACAATTTTATTTTCTTTACTTAAAAGTGACCTGGTCTTTCTGCCTGAGTACCCTTCAAGTCTTTTTCTCTCTAGTTTGTAACTGTGCAATTTCACTGGAGTTTGTGTTGGTATTTGTTGTCCTGGGTTGAGTTTTCAAAGGCATACAACATATGCTCTTTCAACGTGTAGTTTCAAATCTTTTCCTTCATAATTTAGGAAAGTTTCTTTGAAGTACAGCTTTTAGTATCTTTCTTCTTTTGCAGGTTCCTAATTTATATATGTTGGATTTCTGCCTACACTATCTAGTCACTTTCTTGCGAATATTTTTTATTTCTTTTTGCTTTCAAGATTTTCTTCCTTTTCACTTTCTGTTTTTCTTAAGGAATTTTATCTGTTTATTTACTAAATATTTTATCTTTGTGGATAGTCTACACTTCTGAAAATTTTTATTTCTAATTTTATTTAGAAATAAAATTCATCCATTTGAGTTTCTATAATCCTGATTTATGTTGTTCTGTTCTATCATTTTCTTAGCTTTTTAAAAGTTGTTCTGAAAAGTTTTTTAACAGTTTTAATCTATTTTGTGGGTATATCTCATGATCATATTGTTGATACAGGAGTTATTCTCTTCTTTCCTTACACTGGATTTGACTGTGACTTTTCTCTTTTGCTCATTTGTAATAAAGTTAAGTTTTTCTGCCTTTCTTCACCTTTCTGTGAAGTGTCCATGAACACGGCCATGCACCTTCTAGAATCTCCTGGCTCTTTCCCAACCCTACATTTATCTGAACTTTTTTCTTTTTTTTGCTTTGCTTATAATCCCTGACCTCTTCTGGGGGCTCCATTTCTGGTAGCTCCACCTCACTGTGGGGCTTGGTCCTAGAAGAGAGCTTCAGCCATTTAGTTTTATGAGCTGACAGGGCCCAGAGGCTGGAATCCCTTCAGCTCTTAGAGCAGACCCCTGTCACTGAACTCTGGGTTACAGTGTGCAAACCCCTTCCAGTTTCAGGCGCTGGCCTGTGAGCTTTCCGGTGAATCCCTGTCTCCTTCGCAGGTGGTCCCTTGGCTGTCTCATCCTTCCAGCTCCTCTCACTGATGCTGCAAGGATCTTGTAGCTCGAGGTAGTTTCTACCCACCCTCCAGTATGTGGGGTTTCATGTGGCTACACTGTCACCTGGTTTTGTTGTAAATGTTGTGTTTGTCGATGCATTCTATTTGTTGTTTTCATGGGGAAATTTCAAAAAACTAAAAACTTTGCAGCTGGATCCACATTCCCAGGAATTCTCCTCATAAAACTTACATGCCTAACCACTATATATACTCTTAATTAAAAGCCCTTCCACTCTGTAAGACTCAGATGAAAACCACTAAAACCTTTTATGATGTCTTTGCAGAGCAGCCTTTTATCTGTAGCATTCTATAAAACATAAGCTGATATTTATCATATCTATAAACATGTACATCACTGTGATATCTACAAATATCTATCTCAAATCATTAAAGAAAGGATCGGCATCATCATTTTATATTTCCTAACAAGCTTTGTCACACACCCAGGCCCACTACTGTCGTGTAACTCCAAGGTACACCAAGCACAGTGTATCTGAGGTTTTCAGGGACATGTTCCAGAGACATGGTTCACACAGAATACAAAGAGAGTGGAGTTCCCTGTAATTCCTGTGCATTGCAGAAAAGCACATCTCTTCCTATATACCCAGTGTATCTCCAGAGAACTAATGGAACCAGAGAATGCCAATGTTAAAGAAGTCACACATAAAAAATCTACTTTAAGATACAATTTAAAGGCAAGGAAATCAAGAATCAGACTGGCAAAATAAACTGCCTAAGACCATAGCAAATTAAAGATAAAAAACCGGAACACAGGTCTTCTAACTGAAGGAAATGGGAACCCACTCCAGTATTCTTGCTTAGAAAATTCCATGGACAAAGGAGCCTGGCAGACTACAGTCCATGGGGTCCCAAAGAGCTTGACATGACTCAGTGTGTGTGCACGCATGCATGTGCGTGCACACACACACACTCTTCTAATTTTCAGGCTGTTACTCTATCCAAAACTTTTCTAGATCACTCATCAATATGCATTTGTTCAAGATGATTCTAAATATGGTCCCGATAATCCCCTTTCCAGGTACTAAACCCTGCCAGGCTCACAGAAGCTCTTGTCTCAAGCCCTCTACATTCACTGTTTCATCTTCCTAGAACACACTGCCTCTACATGACTCACTGCTGGCCCTTCCTTGGGCTGTGCTCAAACATCACCTTCCCAATGAGGCAAACCCTCCACTGACCACCCATTACTACACTGCTACCTTCCTTTGGCCTGTGCTCCCAATCCCTTTACCCTGCTTTACTTTCCCATGGGAACTTCTTACATTTCATTCACTTGTTCATTTGTTTGCCTGTGCATACAATCATTACACATCTCTCTTCATTAGAATGCAGGCTTCATGATGGCAGACATTTTTTTCACTGATGTCTTCACAGAACAGAGAAAAAAGTGGCTGAGAAGATACCAGTTGCTCATTACTTTTTGGATGAAAGAATAAGGAATTTCAAATACCATATGGAGTTTTTTTATGCATGTACTACTCTTCTGTAAGTAGTATTACTGTTAACCAAGATAATATTATTAATTATATGGAGATCAAATTTCAAATTGCCAACATCCATTGCATCATAGAAAAAACAAGGGAATTCCAGAAAAATGTCTACTTCAGCTTCCCTGACTATGCTAAAGCCTTTGACTGTGTGGATCACAAAGAACTGTGGAAAATCCTTAAAGAGGTGGGAATATCAGACTACCTTATCTGTCTGCAGAGAAACCTGTATGCAGATCAAGAAGCAACAGTTAGAACTGGACATGGAAAAATGGACTGGTTCCAAATTGGGAAAGGAATATATCGAGGCTGCATATCGTCACCCTGCTATTTAACAAATATGCAGAGTACATCATGTGAAATGCCGGGCTGGATGAATCACAAGCTGGAATTAAGACTGTCGGGAGAAATACCAACAACCTCAGATATGAGGATACTACTCTAATGGTAGAAAGCAAAGAGGAACTATAGAACCTGTTGATGAGGGTGAAAAAGTAGGCTTAAAATTCAACATTCAGAAAACAAAGATTATCACATCCAGTCCCATCATTTCATGGCAAATAGATGGGGAAAAAGTGGAAACAGTGACAGATTTTATTTTCCTGGGCTCCAAAATCACTGTAGATGGTGACTGCAGCCATGAAATTAAAAGATGCTTGCTCCTTGGAAGGAAAGCAATGACAAACCTAGATAGCATACTAAAAAGTAGAGATATATGGACTTTGCTGACAAAGCTATGGTTTTTCCAGTAGTCATGTATGCATGTGAGCGTTGGACCATAAAGAAGGCTGGGCGCCGAAGAATTGCCGCTTTCAAATTGTGGTGTTGGAGAAGACTCTCACAACAAGGAGATCATACCAGTCAATCCTGAAGGAAATCAACCCTGAATATTTTTTGGAAGGACTGATGCTGAAACTCCAATACTCTGGCCACCTGATAGAAAGAGCTGACACGCTGGCAAAAACCCTGAAGATGGAAAAAATTGAGGACAGGAGGAGAAAGGGTGACAGAGAATGAGATGATTGGATAGCATCACCGACTCAATGGACATTAAGTCTGGACAAACTCTGGAAGACAGTGAAGGACAGGGAAGCCTGGCGTGCTGCAGTTCAAGGGATCACAAAGAGTCAGACACAACTTAGGGACTGAACAATAGCAAAAGTGGAGCATTCACAACAGGTATGGGACTTTAGGACTTATGCATGAGTCTAATCTCTCACTTGGTATCTTCTATGATCTCAAATTTGAATTTGAATGAGGTCACAAGGATACTATTGTGTTGCTCCAAAATATATCTTTTTTTTTAATGTACAATGCTTACAGATCAACTTAGTGACTGAATTAATGACAAACCTTTTTTAGGGTCATGTTCTAAGCCTAACAGCATTTTGTGCTCAACTTGCAGTTTTTCCATCAGCCCACACTCCAGGATTTACAGTTTGTTCCATTAAAAAGAGCTCAATGACCCTCACCTATTTTCACATCAAAAACAGTATTCACTAAAGCCCGAGGTTAATGAATGGACAAAATCTTACTGTACTGACTTCTCATGATGTCAGTGGGATCTTTAAAGTTCAGAATGACAATGGCTCCGTCTTTAAAGCTGCTATAACTCAAGGGGTGTTGAAAGCTCTAGGAATAGAATGTCATACTGTTCCTGAAGACCCCAATCTCCAGAAAAAGTTGAAAAGGTTAATGACATTATTCAAAGACATCCATGTAAGCATCACTTTCACTTTCTTCCTTTCATTTTCACTTTCTTAGTTTTGTTTTCTTCCCTGGTGACTCAGAGGGTAAAGCACCTGCCTGCAACGCGGGAGACCTGGGTTTGATCCCTGGGTCAGGAAGATTCCCTGGAAAAGGAAATGGCAACCCACTCCAGTACTCTTGCCTGGAAAATTCCACAGATGGAGAAGCCTGGTAGGCTACAGTCCATGGGGTCACAAAGAGTCAGTCATGACTGAGCGACTTCACTTTCTTTCTTTTCTAAGCCTAAAAATGTACTCAACTTTTAATAATCAGTATTAACTTTCTTATTAAGATGTATCATACTGGTCAGTGAATTGAAATTTGAGTGAGAATAACTTTTGTTTTATTATTAGCAGAGCTTTAGCTCGTTATCCAATTCCAAGTGAGAGATTAGACCCAAATGCATAAAAATAATTAACCATGCATGCCTGCCCAGTTTATTATTAAACAAACATGATAAGTCACTTCAGTTTCGAGGACTGAAACTTAGTTCTTATAAGTCCATTTTCCAAACAACTACTTTGTTGTGTTAGCAAATCAAGAAAACCAATACACTCCAAGCATGGAATAGCATCTAACAATTGTCAAAGCGCAAATTAACTTGTCTTCTGCTTCCCAAAGCATATCACTTCTCATGACTGAGATATTCAAACTCACATCTTGGAAACACAAATAATTTATGAATAAGCTGAGAAACAATTTAGGCTTAACTTTCTCTGGTGTTCACTGAATCTTCTAATAATACCTGAAGCTTAGATAAATTCTGATGATTTCATGTTCATTTTTGCATTTATAAGGTAATACTCAAATATTCTTCTAAAGATTTCTTAAGAAGTTTTCAGAAAGCCATGAAATTTCCAACAAAACAAGCAGAGCTAAATTCTCAATACAATTTTTTTTTTCTCAGAAATTAAATCCACTAAGGAAAGAGTTGAGTTTCCACTCATACAATGAGTAAGATTACTAGTTTTTGGGGGTCTTATTTGGAGAAACTATAATAAAGTGCCATTTATAAAATATTTGCAGCTTTGACTATAATCAACTGTAATAATAAGATACCAGCTCAAAAATTCTTTTCATTTAAACCTCTTTTGTAATACTGGTTTTTAATAACCCTCATAATAGCTGAATTAAAGGACCCCAACAGAAATCATTCATCCCACATAAAACAAACATTGCCTTTTCTTCTTAGCTTTGTTTTACAGGCTACATTATTTCCAGATGACGCTTGAGGGGACGATGGTTTCAAGAATTAGATGCTTAAATAGACAGCTGCTTTCTATTTGCCATGTAAATCAAGGATATATCAAAGAAAATTCCAAATAGTAGACTTCTTTTCTTCCTATTAGGAACTATGAACTCAGGCAGAAAGGGAGAAACAGAGGGAAAAACAATAAATAGTTGAGCAAAGAGAAAATTAAAATGATTTCTAACAAAGAAAGTTTGAAGAATCTTAGGAAAAGATGTTTTTATATTAGCTCCGTACAGCAGCAGGTAAGAATATTTTCACTCCAGTGGGAGGGGGAAGAAGGAAACTGTGCTCACTGGTTTTCACAAATTTATCACACACTGCTACTGAATTTAATATGCATGGGTTATTTTTTCTGTATTCTTTAAACTTCTCTTAGAAAGTTAATTAATCATTGCCAGATTTCAATGCAAATATCCGTTTATCAACCCTGGGATTTCTTTGGAAGGAATGATGCTAATGCTGAAACTCCAGTACTCTGGCCACCTCATGAGAAGAGTTGACTCATTGGAAAAAACTCTGATGCTGGGAGGGATTAGGGGCAGGAGGAGAAGGGGACGACAGAGGATGAGATGGCTGGATGGCATCACGGACTCGATGGACGTGAGTCTGAGTCAACTGCGGGAGATGGTGATGAACAGGGAGGCCTGGTGTGCTGCGATTCATGGGGTTGCAAAGAGTCAGACACGACTGAGCGACTGAACTGAACTGAACTGAGAGGGAACATAAAAGTTATTTAAGTACTTTTCATGATAATTTAAAAAAATCCTTAAAAAGGACATTTTACCGTATTCTATAAGAAGAGACAGGACAAATTTCCTCTCCAGGAATAAAGGGCAGTAGTCTTTATCTCAATTCAGGTGTTGCTTAAGAGCGAAGGAATTTATTTTTCTCTTTTAAGCAAGAGGGGATTTCTCCTACTCAAACTGTCTGTAGAAGCATTCTCAGAACATTTCTGAAACTCCCAGTTCAGAAATGCTTCAAAACCAAATTATAACACAACCAAGAAAATTAGTCTGATTATGTTAAAATCCTGGTTTTTCATTAGGAAGAAAAAGTGGCAGGGGTGGGTGTGGAACTTGCTCATTTGCTAGAGGCCTCATTTATTTGATTTTTAAAATCAATTGTTCTAAAGAAGAAACTTCTTGGGACTTAATCCGTGTGGGGCTTGGAATTTACTTATGTTCAGAGCAGTTGTAGGGAAGGTAGTAAGATTTGTAACCTTATTCACAATGTTTGATTCTTGTTTTTTACATTGGTATTGACATTATGAAAGTAACGATTCAGATCTTGATTCAAATTTCATGATCCTCCTTGGAGAACTGATTGATTTTAGGGCTGAAGCAGAGGAAATATGAGATGAGTTGGAGCACCGTGAAGGATGCAAAAAAAAAAAAAGGTTGATGCATATTCAAAGGGTAGCGGACAAAACCTGACATGGCTAAAGTTGGAATAACCTGAGTAACAAAATAACAACAGTCCTGGGTGATAAGACGAAAATAAGTATCCAGGAGTTTATACTGATAGAAATAAATAACTGCACAGGCAAGAACTTTGGGGTGAGGTGACAACTCTTCCTTGCAGAATTCCATTTATAAATGTAGAGGGAATGAGACAAATAGAAAATCATTCCAAACTCAGTAAAATAATGATGCAGACAAGACTGATCAATGGATGCTAGGATTTGTGGGAAAATGTTTAGGAAAAAACTGGATACTGGCATTGTCTCGAAGTATCTTCCCCATATACTCTTCCAATATAGTGGAAATATGTAATAAAGTATTTCCAGTATAGTGACAATAACTACTATATAAAGCATACAGAAATTACAAAGGGAACATTAGCAAGTTTATAGTGAAGAATATTGGCAGACATCATCCTAGTGATGTGATCAAGTAAAAACATCACCAGTGCGTGTGTGCTAAGTCGCTTCAGTCATGTCTGACTCTATGCGACCCTACGGACTGGAGCCTGTCAGGCTCCTCTGTCCATGGGATTCTCCAGACAAGAATACTGCAATAGGTTGCCAGTTCCTTCTCTAAGGGATCTTTTCAACCCAGGGAATGAAGTCACCTCTCTTACATCCCCTGCATTGGCAGGCGAGTTCCTTACCACTAGGGCCACCTGGGAAACCCAAACATCACCATGAATATAGACCAACCCCATGTATTCTCTGGAATGATGCTCTGAGAAGGGCACATCACTTCTGAGGTATCCTTTCCAATAATGCATAACATCAATCTAATCATGAGAAAATGCCAGACAAACCCAAACTGAGGGACAGTCTGCAAAATAAATGATTAGTACTCTTCTAAAGTGTATGACACCACCCTTCTGCTAGAAAGTGAAGAGAAACTCAAAAGCCTCTTGATGAAAGTGAAAGAAGAGAGTGAAAAAGTTGGCTTAAAACTCAACATTCAGAAAATGAAGATCATGGCATCTGGTCTCATCACTTCATGGCAAATAGATGGGGAAACAGTAGAAACAGTGTCAGACTTTATTTTTTGGGGCTCCAAAATCACTGCAGATGGTGACTGCAGCCATGAAATTGAGAGACGCTTACTCCTTGGAAGGAAAGTTATGACCAACCTAGATAGCATATTCAAAAGCAGAGACATTACTTTGCCAACAAGGGTCCGTTTAGTCAAGGCTATGGTTTGTCCAGTAGTCATGTATAGATATGAGAGTTGGACTGTGAAGAAAGCTGAGTGCCAAAAATTGATGCTTTTGAACTGTGGTGTTGGAGAAGACTCTTGAGAGTCCCTTGGACTGCAGGAAGATCCAACCAGTCCATTCTAAAAGAGATCAGTCCTGGGTGTTCTTTGGAAGGAATGATGCTAAAGCTGAAACTCCAGTACTCTGGCCACTTCATGCGAAGAGTTGACTCACTGGAAAAGACTCTGATGCTGGGAGGGATTGGGGGCAGGAGGAAAAGGGGATGACAGAGGATGAGACGGCTGGATGGCATCACGGACTCGATGGACCTGAGTTTGAGTGAACTCCGGGAGTTGGTGATGGACAGGGAGGCCTGGCATGCTGCAATTCATGGGGTTGCAAAGAGTCGGACACGACTGAGAGACTGAACTGAACTGAAAGTGTCAAAGGTCATGATATCCATGGAAAGACTAAGGAAACATGACAACAAAATGCAATGCAGGATCCTGGACTAGATAACAGAAAAGAATAAGGGCAATAGTATTAAAACTGGTAAAACTCAAATGAGGTATGTGTTTTAGTTAACAGCATTGTACCAAGGTTAATTTCTTAGTTTTCAAAAATGTTCTATGGTTATGTGAGATATTTACAAAGGGGAAAGCTGGTGAAGGCTATATGGAAATGGGGAACACATATACACCCATGGCCGATTCATGTGAATGTATGGCAAAAACCACAATATTATAAAGTAATTAGCCTCCAATTAAAAAAAATAAAATAAAATCCTTTGTAAGTCTAAAATTATATGAAATAATAAAGAAAGAAAGGACTGAGGGAGGGAAAAAGGAGAGAAGGGAGGGGCAAATAAGTCATAAACATGACAAAAACGTAAAGATCTTTAAAAAGAAAAGTATAAGGTAATAAGTTCTATTTTTCCTTCTTTTCAGTCTAACTCCCCATAGGTAACCATTACTTAATATTTTCTTAGGCATTATTCCAGAAAAATTAAATGCATACTTTCAATCATACATGTACATATAACCTATATACTATAAAGTATGGTTTTCTGTTTTTTTCTACCAAATAAAGTGTTATGGATATCTTTTCATATAAATCTATATGGACTGAATTTGTTTTTAAAAATGTCTGAAGAATACTGCATTGGATAAACTTAAACTTTAATCAGTTCCTTAAAGATAGATTTTTTTTCCCCTTATTTCCATACTTTTGCTGTTAAACCAAGCCGAAAAATATGGCTTCCCAGGTGGCACTAACAGTAAAGAATCCACCTGCTAATGCAGGAGACATAAGAGATGCAGTTTCCATCCCTGGGTCAGGAAGATTCTCTGGAGGAGGAAATGGCAACCCACCGCAATATTCTTAACTGGAAAATTCCATGAACAGAGGAACCTGGCAGGCTACAGTCCATGGGGTTGCAAAGACACTTGAGTGACTGAACACACTTGTGTAATTGCATTATCTAGTTGACTTTAGCAATTTCTAAAGTCAAGTCATGCTCAAGAAACATATTTTCCCGTTTTGAAAATATTAACTTTTTCAGAGTATAAAGTTAATTTTTCTAAATTCACTCTCATGCCACAGTGTCAGCCAAGCTGTTATCTATATGTTATTACACTCAACAAGCAGTTCTTTTCTTCCCATAGTGCTCCAAACACTACTTTTTTAAACGGCTTCACTGAGATAACATCCACAACCACATGCGCATATGAGTGCACAGGCGCTCAGTCGTGGCCACCTCTCTGTAACTCCATGGAGGGCAGCTTGCCAGGCTCCTCTGTCCATGGGATTTCCTAGGCAAGAATACTGGAGTGGGTTGCCATTTCCTCCTCTGGGGGATCTTCCCGACCTAGGGATCGAACCTGCATCTCCTGTATCGGCAGGCAGATTCTTTACCACTGAGCCACCTGGGAAGCCTTCACAAGCATGTACTTTGTTAATTTAAATGTACAATTTAACAGTTGTTAGTACATTCAGAATTGTGCGACCATCACCATAATCTAATTTTCAAACATTTTTATCATCCCGGAAAGAAACCCTGAACCATCAGCAGTCACTGGCCATCCTGCATTGGATCGTGGATTTTTTCCAATAAATACAGTCTGCTCTCCATAGTTTCAGGTTTTACTTCTGTGGATTTAACCAGCCTTGGATAGAAATTTCTATCCACGGTTGAGTAAATCTGAGGATATGGAGGGCTGACTGTACTATACCACTTTATATAAGGGACATGAGCATCTTGGATCTTGGTATATGTGAGTGCTCTTAAAACCAATCCCCCTCAGACAATGAGAGACAACGTATACTACGTTTCTTCCTATACGTGCAGCTTATGATAAAGTTTGATTCATGAATTAGGTACTAGAAGAGAATATCCAAATTGCTAGCATCACTACTCTTGTGCTTTAGGGTCATTAAGCAAAAGAATGGTTATTTAAACACAAGCACTGCTCTCCTGCAACAGGCAGCTGATAATCTGGATGGCTACTATGTGACTAATGGTCGGGATATGCTGGACAAAGGGATGATTCATGTCCCAGGCAGGATGGAGCTGGACATTAAGAGATGTCATCATGCTTCTCAGAATGGTGTGAAATGTAAAACTATCAACTGCTTATTTCTGGAATTCTCCATTTAATATTTTTGGACTGCAGTTGACTGTGGGTAAATGAAACCTCAGAAAGCAAAACTGGAGCTAAGAGGGGGATGATTGTACTTGCTTAGCAAGTTGATGATAAACCCTTAGTTACTATTTCTACATCTGGGGATTTTTCTGACCTGGCTCCTTACTATTTTTGGCCAGGGTCTTTTTGGCTTGTGCCTTTGCATTTATGATTGGAATGAGATCGGAAAGTGGATCCTATGAAAAGGTTAAAAAGTTCTTTGATGATCACACAGCAATACAATTTGGTTCCTTAAGATTCCACCTAGGATAAACTAGTCATCTCAACTAGTTGCCGAGATAATCACTAGAAATTAGGGAAACGACGTTTACATGTAATTGTGACAACAGTCTTAGTTAAAAGCCACAGTTACATTTCAAAAGCAGCTACAATGCATTTACTATTTTTGTTTCACCGCCTATATTCAGGTTGTGTTTTATATGACCAAAGTTATTTTAGAGGTTTATTCTTTTTTTCTTTTTTGGCTGAGCCTTGAAGCAAGTTGGATCTTAGTTCCCTGACTGGGGATGGAACCTGTACCCCCAGCAGTGTTAGTGCAGAGTCTTAACCACTGGACTGCCAGAGAAGTCCCTAGGGGTTAATTCTTATGAAAATAGTGTTGAAAGATTCTTCTCTAATAATTCTCTCATGTCTTTTTAGTTGCTGAATTAAATTTTATGAAACTGATATAAAGACACCAAAACTCAGCCAAGTCAACTGAACTTCACTAGCCTTCCTAGATGCCTTAATCACTCTCTGACCAGCTATCACTGTAGTGAGCATTCTCTCTCCCAATGGAGAGCTCAACTGCAATTTTTGTTTTATTTTCCCTTAAGCAGTCAGGGCATTTCCTCATTATCTAGAAGCTGGCTGAAGGTTTCAGGTTTCCCCTGAGAGGTTCAGACAAAATGGTTGTACTAAAGTACTAATATTAATGTTTTCATAACATGCTATTTGTTTTCTATGCTGTTACTCAATTGACTGGTGAATTATACAGTATAATGACAATAAACTTTTCTTAATAAACTCAGAAATCTCTAGGTAGTCTGAAAGTACTCTATGTACTACAGTGAGAAGAAAAACAAATCCTTATTTTTATGCACGTATTCAAACTCTCTGCTAATATAGTTCTCTCAGTCCTGGTGTAGAAAGTATACATCTGGGAATTCACTGCTGCATTAAGGCCCTTTCATTTTCCTTTTCCGTCTTTTACAAACAAATGTTCTAATGCATTCGGTGAGGACACAGAATTTTATGTGGTTGTTGGAAAAGACACTTAACAAGTGAAATTTCTTGGGAAGAAAAAGGGAACATACTTTATTCGTCCAATTAATGGCCAAGTTAAAAGAGAACGATAATGAGAACATGGTTTCAAAAGTTCACGCTCTCATACATAGTGTTTTTAGAAATAAGAATGACCAATAAAACATGAGTTGTCACCAAGAAGAACTACCAAAGCACTTACTTTTGAGGTTGCTACTGTTTTCTTTAGTCATCTTTCAGCCTAGTGGCAGGGTGAGTGATTCACAATCATCGATACTACGACTGAATCAGTGTTACCCACCCTCTTCACTTAGCTCTAGGGAAAGGCAGAAAATTCAAGTTCATAAACCTATTTGAAAAACACTGTGATTTGCAAAGTCTCATACATATAAATGTTAAAATAAGACTGTCAATGACAGCTTCATATGGAATTTTCCTTGTATTTCTAGAAAGCAGATGCTTCAAGAAGTTCCTTTTTATTAACACTTCATGAAAATTTCATGCTAGAGGAAAACAAGGACTCTCAAAACTGTACAGTTCAATAGCAGACTTCATATATCCATTACGAGTTCAGCTTGTGCTTTCGCTGCATAATTACCTCCATAACTGGCAAATGCTATTAAATATGACCCATTTTCTCAAAGAAAATATCAATTTTCAGGCCTCTGATTAAAGGAGAATACTACTAAGGCAACCTCAGCATACACATTCAACACATTTTGTGTGGAATGAAACAACAGGAATACTATATAAATCAAATTATACGTGTATAAAATGACAAAACATTTACAGGTGAACAAAATTCATATTCTTAATAAACATAACCCTATTGCCACTCTGGCCCCAAATGTGGATTCCAAGGAGCAAGTATAAAGAATTACTTTTCTTAGAACAAGTTATGACAAGGAAAGAATTAAATCAGCCATAATGCTCATTTTTTCAAAAAGACGAGAATATTTAGCTGGCAGGAAAATTTTAAAAGATAGTTTTTTTTTTTGGTAAGAGAGAAGTACTTTGGAATTTCAAACTTAATACCTTAATGGGATGACAGATCATAACATCTTTCTCACACACACACTAAATAAATAAATATAAGAGAAGAAAAACAGCGCCAGTCAGGTTGTGGCTGCACATAGCTATCTCTGTTTATCAGTGTCTGATATCCGGACTGGGTGCTGTTCCCACAGTCTCGTATCAGCACAACCATTTAGAAATGAAACAAACCACAGCAGGAAACAAGCAAAACAACTCTCTGGCTGTCTGGTACACATCACCACTTCAAACTCAGAATACAAAAATTCTCTGCTCAAGTTTCTGAATATCGACTTTAAGTTGTCCCCAGATAAACAAATAGGGAGGTTCTTATTAGAACTGGATGAACTATCTCTGTGACTTGTGACATGAAAGTTTTTCGTATCCTCATCTAAGCATGCTCCACAATATGAGAAGTGTCACGGACAATGTCGCTGTCCTAAAGGAACCCACACAACGGGTTCCCCTCTTATTCCACATTGCTCTTCCCTGGGCTGTGTCTATTCTATTCTGTTATCAGCCTCTGAGGTCAGGTGGTAATAACCTCTTCATCTTTAAAGAAGGGGGAACAAATGCCACATGTTACTGCTGTTCTCTGCTGACCATGACTATGAGACCAGGGCAGACACCCTGAACGAGACCACCAGCAGAGCCAGTAAGAGTCTCTCTCCCAGGACATGAGAATTAGAGGACTCTGAACAGTCAGCAAAAGGCATGACTCGCATTAAAACACGTTAAGGGTTGGGAGGGTAGTGGGTGGGAGGAGGGGTGAAGGCTGCTATTTCAGACAGCAACTATAGAAAAGGGGCCTATGGGATGCAGCAGCAGAATAAATCTGAAGCAAAAAGAAGCAGATAACAAAACTAAATGTCCAGAAAGACAGGCTATTTTGAAGAATCCAATGGCTTTTCAATTTTAAGTTCTTGTTCTCTGAAATCCAGGTCTATATCTTCCCCTTGAGTTTAGTGAGAAACCTTTGCATACTTCTTATAAAATTCCTCCTTTCGTTTCTCTGTAGTTAGTTTGGGTTGCCTTCCTGACTAAGGTAATAAGTTTTCTAATTATTAACAATCATTGATTTAGGTTTGACTTTCTTCAACCACGTGTTAATAACCTTTGAAAAAACTTTTTCCCTTGATTTCAAATGTTTCTTCTTTATTTTCTATTACAGGTTTCTCAGTGGCCAAGAACAGTCAGAACTCAGGAAGAGGGGAAATTGTTATTTTTTAATTTAGCAACGAAAGGAACAATTTTTTATTGACAAGTAAGGTAACTACTTACATAATCTGGTAGAGGAACATCATTGGAACTCAATGAACCTCTCAAGGACTGTGTGGCTTGTTCCAGAACTTTGTTGTGTTTTTTTGACAGCAAGGAAAACAAGCTGAAAAAACAAACAAAAGTCCAATTATATTAAAAGAACTAAGTGTCTCCTTTCATAGGTTTTATATGGAATTATATAATTACACAGAATGTCAATTATTTCAAAATATACTTGTAAATGATTATTTTTTCATGCCTGTGTGAATAGCAAGATTAACAATACTATTGATATAATAAATGATAAAGTGAAAAGAATGCTTAAATTCTAAGGGCTCTAAAAAATAAAAGTTTGCCAGTTTAAGACTGTATTTCAAGTACAAGAGAAACTTTCAGAAGATTACTATCATGGAAAGAACAGTGGACAGAAATTTAGAAAACCTGGGACATGAACTGACTTTAGGAGTAACTCAGAGTGTATACTCTGTTACAAATCACTTGAGCTTGCTGTATCTCAGTCTTCTCATCTTTCAAATAAGTGTATCAGATTATTTCTCTAGCATAATATAGAGTCCATGATTCTATATTATGGCTTTATATTCTTATTTCTCAAAAAGACTGACTTTCAATATTGTATTATAAGATTTTGCTTCTGGCCATGATGGATTAACTGGTACTGGATAACTTGCCTGTGTAAACAACTAAAAACTGAACAAAATATACGAAATAACTGCTTTCAGATGCTCAACAACATCTGAATACAGGATTATGATCCCTAAAATAAGAGAGATCCACAGTGTTGTGTTAGTCGCTCAGCTGTGTCTGACTCTTTAGGATCCAATGGACTGCAGCCCACCTGGCTCCTCTGCCTATGGGATTCTGTAGGCAAGAATATTGCAGAGGGTAGCCATTCTGTTATCCAGGGGATCTTACTGACACACGGATTGAACCCAGGTCTCCTGCATTGCAGGTAGTTCTTTACCATCTGAGCCACTAGGGGAGCCTTTTGGGGGCCCATGTGATTCATTACCTAGAAAGTGAGTTTCTAGCCAGAGGAACATTTTAAGACTGTGGTTCAGAAAGCTGGAGCCCAAGCAGTGCACAAGAGTACTGTACTGAGAAGACAGATATGAATCTGGGGCTTCTGTGGCAGCTGGAATTTACAGAGTAGATTGTTAGACTGCAGGGAACTGCAAGAGGGAGGTCCAAGACCTGTTTCAGTGTCAATTCTTCAGTGTTTGGCTAAATAATATGCTGTGCTGTGCAAAGACAGACCTCACAAGGTATGACAGTAAACCACCATTCAGGAGGCACAAACCGAACAGAGATTTTGGAAATCACAGAAGACTGGAGGTATGCTGAAGTTCCAACCTGTCAGAATGGATAACACTCAGCTGAATTCTTGGAAAGATGATGTTTTAGGAGTAGTATTCTAACCAAGAGTAAAGATTATTCTAAGATGGATCCTAACAGAACTAAGTGAGCGATTTTCAAGTATAAAACAAAGTTACATTAAATATAAATGGATTAAACCCTCTGGTTAAATGATAAGAGACTGTCAGACTAGGTAAAAAAACTAAACCCCAAAACATGCTATGTATAAGAGCCAAACTTGTAAATTTGAAGATACAGATAAGTGAACAGTAAAATGATTCAAAAGAGATATTGTTTAATACAAACAATAATCATAAGAAAGGTAGAGTGGCTATATTAATATTAGACAA
Source organism: Budorcas taxicolor (assembly GCF_023091745.1). NCBI lineage: Eukaryota > Metazoa > Chordata > Mammalia > Artiodactyla > Bovidae > Budorcas > Budorcas taxicolor. The sequence continues at coordinate 49,373,727 of NC_068931.1, forward strand.
AGTAGGTTTAAGGATAAGATTATTACTAGAGATAAAGAGAGAAATTTTATAGTGATGAATTTACCAAGAAGCTGTAACAATCATAAATGTGTATATGCCAAATAACAGAGTTTCAAATATATATAAGTATATGATCCTAATATTATATCTACTATATCTAATGAAAAAGGAATTCCTCTTTGGGCTAGACAACGGGTTAAAAATAAAGACAATTCTGAGTCCATGTACTTTTCCATATAAGTATGGCTTGTAGTATCTTTTTTTTTTTTCACTTTATTTAAATTTTATTTTCTTACTTTACAATACTGTATTGGTTTTGCCATACACTGACATGAATCCACCACAGGTGTACATGAGTTCCCAACCCTGAACCCCCCTCCCATCACCCTCTGTAGTATCTTTTCTAAGGTCTGAAGCATTACTCTAGTAGTTCTTAGTGGTATCTTTCTAAATAGAATATTGATCTGAATATCAATTTAGGAAAATACCTAATTATTTCTGAAGCTTTAAATGGGATAATTATTGAAAACAAGACTACTAAGTATTCATTCCAGATTAAGTATTAACTAACATAAAAATGTTAAAAAATGAAAAAGTTTCTTAACACTTATGGGTAATGCTGGATGTGCACAAAGCAAATGTAACAGAGCCGAGAATATTCTCTAGATTCATATTCAAATACTTCAGGAAAATCTGTGAAATAATTACTTGAATAACTGAAATCATGTAACACTGATCAAGCATATGTTGATAAAGAGAGATTTCTGTGAAATGGAATAGTCCAGTTAAGTTTCATGAAGGGGTTAGACTTTACATAAAGTCTTGAAGAGGAAAAAACATCCATGCAAGAAGAGAGAGAAGGCATTTCCAAACAGAAGGCAAAGCACAGAGGCAAAACAGGGGACAGTGAGAAGAGTGAAGTGGAAATGTGTAAAGAAGTAGGAAGAAGACTCAATCTGTAAGGGTTGGTGCACTGTTTCTGTTGTTTTATTTTTATGGGTCTTCTTTATTTGAGTTTTAGCTTTGCCTTTTTTTTTCTTTTTCCAGGTTAAAAGTAAACGTCATGCTTTTTCCCCACATTCACTCCCATAACCCACTGGTAACAAATGTTAGCAGTTTATTGTCTATGATTCCAGAAATGTTATATTCATCAAAGCACGTATAGGAATGAATACTGTACATATACATCCATGCTTAATTCACAAAATAGGTATTGCTCTGTACCTTGCACTTTTCCCACTTAATAGTACAATCTTTGATTCGTTCAATAAAACATATACTGACTTAGTAAACTGATATCCAAGCATATGTATAAACCACATTTTGACTAATCCATTAGAAAAGTATCATTGCAATGTTTACAATTTTTTGTATCATAAACAGCACTGCAGTGAACACTCCTGTACATAATTTTTAGCATACCTGAGATGAGACTGACTATAGGATAAAGTAAAACTGCTGAGTAAAAGAATAATTGAACATATTACTGAACTGCAAGGTGTATATATTCTTAAAAATACAAATTATTTTTCAGGCAATGAAAATTAAGAGATAAAAATATGTTTAAATAGTGTATAAAGCATATTCACAAGGAAATGCATAAAAGGGGGAAATTAGTAAGATTCACCTAATTAGTTAGTATGTTGTTAACTCACTTCAGTCGTGTATGACTCTTTGCAACCCTATGGACTATAGCTTGCCAGCTCTCTCTAACCATGGGATTCTCTAGGCAAGAATATTGGAATGGGTTGCCATTTCCTCCTCCAGGGGATTTTCCTGACCCAGGGATCAAACCCATGTCTCTTATGTCTCCTGCATTGGCAGGCGGGCTCTTTACCACTAGTGCCACCTTGGCACCCCTCTGAAATCACAGAGCTATGTACAAAAGCAGGCTTCTGCTCAGGACACTTTTGGCTGCAGAAGTAGACACACACCCAGGCACGCCAGCTCTGCACACGGCTTCAAGGCCACATTCTAAGGCCTTCAAGGCCATTATATTACATAACTAAATATACTGCTGCTAAGTCACTTCAGTCGTGTCTGACTCTGTGCGACCCCACAGACGGCAGCCCACCAGGCTCCCCTGTCCCTGGGATTCTCCAGGCAAGAACACTGGAGTGGGTTGCCATTTCCTTCTCCAATGCATGAAAGTGAAAAGTGAAAGTGAAGTTGTACTACTTAGCATATTTTCTGAAATAAATGGAGTTTCAGAAGTTTTTTGAGATGGAATGGTCTTTGGTGGTTGATTCTAGTATCTGGCATGGCAAGACTCAAAGGGGCATCAACTGGGTGCCTGAACAGAAAGCTAAAGCAGTAAACATACCTGGAAAAAGTGAGCTTTTTGGTATTAGTAAGAGGAAAGGGGGCAAATGGAAGTACAGCAGCGCATTTTATGTTTGCACAATACCAGAACTGTTCACGGGTTCAACAAACCTGGGATTTTCTCAGTCAGCGTTCTAAGAGCGTACCCTTTAGAGAAGAACAAAAGAGGTAACCTGTGGTAGCTCTTATCATCAATTGAAGACATTTATGAAATGAGTCCTGGGAATCAAAGCAAAGAGGGTTTGATAATGTTTTCTTCAGAGAAGAAAGGCTAGTTTGTTTATTTTAAAAGAGAATACTAACAATCTGCTTTCCTTGTTAGTAGAAGACAAAACAAGGAAGGGAACTGCAATTCAAACACAAGCTCTTTCAGTTGGACACAAAGGAAAATTTGACTGCTTCGGGCCTGCAGTGTTGATATAGTTCACCCCAAGAACCTGTAGCTACTGCTCCCAGCTGTTTTTAAGAAGGTCGGTGTAGGAACAGATGACCTGAGGTCCCTTCCAGTTTTCTATCGCGAATGAGAAACAGAATTCACACTTACTCAGGCTATTATTCTTCTGCCATCTAATAGGCTTTTTTCTCAGTTCTTTTAGCCAGAGCTCTCAAAGTTTTCTTAAATTTTTTAAAAAAATTCTAATTTCGTCTTCCATTTAGCATTTTTAGGGCACAATGACCTACATTTATATGAAACATGATTTGCAAATTGCTGAGAAAAGTAACTTTTGCTTAAAGCTTTTGCATTCAAAGTACCAGCCCCAGTTAAATGCTAGTGAGAGTAAGCATCACACATGATATCTGTACGGAAGGGGTAATTCTGATTCTGGAAATAACTGAAACTGACTCCCAAGTGCACTGATACTCAGAATATAGCTGTCATGATACTTAATTTAAATTAGAAAAAGACTGGATTTTCCTTGTTGTACAAGCATGTTCATTATAAATTTGTTTAATGGTGAAAAACTAAAAGCAATAAAAACTCTGGTCAAGAATACAATGGATAAATAAACTGGGATAGTCATATAATAGCACACTATGTAACAATTAAAGGTTATCTAAACGGGATAAATCTCAAAAAAACAATGTTGTTCAGTGAGCAAGGACCCTGGTAGAGAATGTGAACAAGGCATTATTATTTATTCAGTGTCTTTAGCATGCAAATCAACATTATATATCTTCTACAGATAAAACTTTTGAAGTAATAAAACACACATGGAAATGATAAACATGACATTTAGGATAGTAATCATTCTCTGAGAAAGGAAGGAAATGAGATCAGGGAGGAAGAAATGAGAGGTTCAGCACACTCTGTCTCTCAAATATTCTTTCAGTTATACTAGATATATACATATTATATATATGTATATTTTGGTTATACTACATATATATATACAATACACATAATACTTTGGCCACCTGATCCAAAGAACCAATTTATTGGAAAAGACCTTGATGCTGGGAAAGATTGAGAGCAGGAGAAGAGGGCCACGAAGGAAAAGATGGTTGGATGACATCACCAACTCACTAGACATGAGTTTGAGCAAACTCAGGGAGATAGTGAAGGACAGGGAAGCCTGGTGCACTACAGTCCATGAGGTCACAAAGAGTTGGACACAGCTTAGTGACTAGACAATAACAACATATCTAGGGGACTTCTACGTTACTCTGTTTTTTTGGTGTATGCCTGAAATATTACACATTTAAAAAACTAATAAAAAAGAACACACTATCCTGAAGAAAACAGAGTCCCTGCCAACAGTCAGCATTTCATAAAAGAAAGAAGCACATAAACACGCATGATGAGTCCAACCTGGAATGTGCTCCGAAAACCACTGGCTGCTGCAAAGGGCTGTCATTCAGGTGCCCAGTTGGTGGCAGGAGATAAGACAGTTTAAAGACAGACTGTGAAGGGCCACTTATGGCACCTCACAAGTCCTGGACCTTTCTATATGGAGTGAGAAGCTAATGGAAGCTAATCAGTCTTAGAAAATGAGTAGAGAGACGTCTAACAGAGTAAGGGGGAAAATGTCTACAATATTGGAATCAGAGAATGCCACGGGTCTGAGAGAGTGCTGCGGGAGTAAAGCTGAAGGCTAGGTACGTCTCCCAGAGGAAATCTATCTTGACGGCGCCCTTGAAGGTTAAGGGGTTTGCCTGTGGGGAAACGTAAAGGGGAAGGGAGAGCCAGTCTGAAAGGTGCAGAAGCATACAGAAAGGCACAGAGCCGTCAGGGAAGTACCCAGAGCTTACGAGGCAAAGCTAGTACAAGTCCACAGAGCGGGGAGCATTAGGCCAAGAGATCAATCCAGCAAGAACAGCAGGACCTGTTTAAAAAAATGCCAAGAGGTTTGCACCGTCAAGTTATTGAGACAGACAGTAACTCAATCATTTACCAAGAACTGACTACGTGTCAGGGATGAACAAGTTGTCTGCTGGGGATATAGCTACTAGCAAAAGCCACAAGACCTCTGCCTTGCCCTCTTGGAGGGCACAGTCTGGTCAAGGAGGATATACTTGTATACAAGTGCTCCTGTCACTGGTGATGGAGAGATGCATGGGCAGAAATGGGGACAAAGATGAGGGTGTCTGATCACACCTGAAGTGGGGACAGGAAATCATTTCTGGAGATGATCCCTGCGCTGAATCTTCAGGACCATTCTGAAGATAGCCAAGTAAATCAGGCAATGGGAAAGGTAATGTGGGCAGAGAGAAGAGTATGAGAGGAAGCAGAGAAATCCGAGCCCTGCAGGTGCAGTCAACAGAGCAGCACACAGGCTCATAAGGTGCTAAGTATCTGGCGCCCCACGTTACGGTCAGGGCTGGAACGGGAACAGCTCACAGAGCGCCTCTCGTGTCTTAGTGAGACCTTGGACTTCATCCTGAAAGCCAGAGGTGTTTTCTGACAGCAGGACTACAAAGATAAGTAAAAGAGAAAAATGCAAAGCTGCTGTGTTTGGTGTCCAGGTGGGAGGGGGGCAGGAAGGGATGGGCAGGAGGGGTGCCCAAGCCCCCTCGTTCTTCTCTGTCCTCCGTCTCTCCCTGATGCTCTCTCATCTCGAGGTGGCTGCAGAGGCCCTGTCACAGAACCTGAACAATCCACACCTGTGCAAGGAGGTACAGGTACATAACAATTACACTTGTTTGAGAAAGATTCTCGGCCCCTAGGCAGGATGGGAAGGTTGGACAGGGTGGGCAAGAGAACAGGAGTGGAAATAGATAATTTGGCGTAACTTTTACACTGCTAAAAGTGAGAGGTAAGGAGGGCTTGAATTGGAGCAGGTATGAGCTATTTGGGGGAAAAAAGCAATCCTGGATGACTCTCAGGTCTGGGAAATCTAGTGGCTGGCTGAGAATGTGACTGAATATGCCAGGGATATACGAAGAAGAGCCTAAGAGCCGGGAGAAGAACTGGGAAACAAAAAGCTGTGTCTTGACAACAAGCACAGCAGCAGACAGACTGACGGAGCAGGCAGACTGACGGAGCAGACGACACTGTTCATCATCAGATACCACCTGACGTGTATGCCGTCATTCTCCAGCCTTGTTTTATTTTGAAGGGATGATGAAATTGAGGCGGGGAGTGGGTAAGGCTCATAGCTACTAGTGGTGGAGTCCAGAGTCAAATTCAGGCAGATGGGCTCTCAGAGTGGTGTTCTTAACAGTTCTGCCATGAAATTCAGAGGTGCTCTGGAATACCCAGATGCCCATGGTTAGAAATGTCCAGATTCCAAAAACACCAGGTGCTCAGGAGAGACGTTAAGAAATTTAAGGGCTATTAGCATCAGTTGAAATCACAAAAGTACAGGTGATCACCCAAGGATAACACATTTCTAGTATAAAACAAGGACAGAATTCTGGGTAAAGCCAGTAAAGTGTATTCGACGAAAGCTCGGAGTAGAAGAAGGGGAAGAGAAGACATTCTTTTGGAAGTCAGGAGAACCATCTTAAGGGGGGAGCACTCGCCACTGTTAAAAGGTAAAGCAGGACTGAAAAAAATAAAGTCACCGGATTTGACACAAGGCAAGGAATCAACGGTGATGGTAAAAGAAACTTTTTTCAGTGGGGAGGAGGAGGCAGAAGCTGGCTCCTGGCAGCTGGAGAAAAGCAGGACGTGGGGAAACAGGTGGTGCTGGGGCGAGGAGAGTGAGCGTATAAGCCTGTGGAGGAGGCAAGGCAGACAGAGGTCAGTGACTAGGAGGGGCGGTGGAGGTCCCTCTTTGACCACCGCAGACATGCCCACAGGAACCTTGCTGCTGCTCACAACGTGCAGTCACGGCCTCTCCACACCCCAGTCCTTCCTCTGACATACTCACGAGGAGCGCCACCAGAGACATGAGGTGGACCTCAACTCCACAGATGAGGAAACAGAGCTGGTGGTTCAGCCAAGGTCAAAGTGACACAGAGCAGTGACTACAGAAGTCCTTTATAAACCCTCCGGAGCTATTAAAATGCAAAAAAATATCAAGTTTATTAAAGTTATTTATTAAAGCAGAGTTACAGCTAGAAACTGAGTTTCCCCACGCCTAGCTTCCCGCCGTCTCCGGGCAGCGAACCCCTCCTACTCTCAGCCCGTCTCAATGCTGCCTCTCCTTCGAGGCACAACTGCACACCCTCTGTGAGAGGCTATGCTCACCCTGCCTCTGAGCCACACTCACTTGATCACTCAGTTCATGACTAAACGTAGTCTCAGGCTGCTGGATAGTTTTAATCAGCTTTATTGAGGAATGATCTCTGTATTATAAAACGGACCAATTTTAAGCAAACAATTCAAAGAGTTTTGAAAAATACAAACATCCATGTGACTCATCACCGTAACCATGATAGAGACGATTCCCTCACCCCAGGAAGTTCCCTTGTGCCCCTCTGAAGTCAAGTCCCTCGTCCAATATGCACCTCCCCAGACCCGACCCCAGGTAACCAGGGGTCTGCTTTCCATAACAACGGTTCTGCCCCGTCTAGACTTCATGCATAGAGACTCACACCACCTGCACTCTTTCATGTCTGGCTTCTATTCCTCTGCATAACACTCTTCACACTAACCCACATGTTCTGTGTGTCGGCAGTCCGCTCCTTTTGCTGCTGAGGAGTCTCCACTGTATGAATGAATCTCAATTTGGGGACATTTGGGTTGTTTTCAGTTTTGAGTTATTATGAATAAAGCGGCTATAAATGCTCTTGTACAGGTTTTTATGTGAACATATGTTTTCATTTCTCTTGAATAAATACTTAGAAGTGGGACTGTGGCATTGTATGCCAATTGTTTTGACTCTATAAGAAACCATCAAATTTTGTTTTACATTTTTGGTAGCAGGGAAGTGGAGGGCAGGGAAGCCTTGATATTTCAGACTTTACATTTAGCTATTTTAGTGGATGTGAAGTAGATGTTACTGTAGTTTCAATTTGCCTTCCCCTAATGAATTTTCTTGGGCTCACGTTTTCTTTGCTGAAGTGTCTATTCATATCTTTGGTCCATTTTTCAAAAAAGTGTTTTGTTCTTCTTGAGTTGTGAGAGTTCTTCATATATTCCAGACACAAGCCCTTTAATAGATTTTTCTTTTTTGTCCGTTTTAAAATATTCTCTCCCAGCCTTACTGAGATAATAAATGATATATGACATTGCGGAAGGTGTGCAGCATGTTGATTTAATACAGACACACTGCCAAATGATGATTACCACAGCTTTAGCTCACATCTCTATCCCATCCCACAACTACCATTTCTTTCTTGTGGTGGGGACATTCAAAATCTACTTTCTGAGCTCCTTTCAAGTATATCAGTTTGGTTCAGTTCAGTTTAGTCACTCAGTCGTGTGATTACCATGCTGTAAATCAGATCTCCAGAACTTAAAACTGGAAGTTTGGGAAGGGAGACTTAGGAAGAAAGGGATATTATGACTGATTCGCGTTGTCATATGGCAGAAACCAACACAAAATTGTAAAGCAATTTGGGAAGGGAGACTTAGGAAGAAAGGGATATTATGACTGATTCACGTTGTCATATGGAAGAAACCAACACAAAATTGTAAAGCAATTTTCTACCAATTAAAAAAAAAAAGACCAACTTTGTTGTGGCTGTTCAGTCCCTAAGTCATGTCTGACTCTTCGTGACCCTGTGGACTGCAGCATGCCAGGCTTCCCTGCTATCCACTGTCTCCAGGAGTTTGCTGAGTTTCACGTCTGTTGAGTCAGTGAAGCCGTCTCACCATCTCATCCTCTTGACCAACCTGCTATCAGCTGAACATCAAACTGGTTGTAGCATCATTTTTTAAACATTTGGGTACTGTTATTGAGATAAAATTACAGTCTATTCAGAGGCAGCTGTCTCTCATGGCCTGTAAGTTATAAGCATGCAAATATATCCTAAGTACAACACAGAGTAGGGTGTGTGATATAAAACTAAAAAAAGAATTTAACATTGATGAAGATTAAACAGTGACCTTAAATATACTGAGAAAAGAATCTATATTTCCTTATTTTGAATCTCATTATTGGGTGTTATTTATTTTTGTAAACAACTTCTCCCATTCTGGAGAGAGGTAGGGGAAGTGGAGTCAAGTTTTAGAATTTGATGAAGTCCAATTCACGAAATTAAAAAAATTACTTGTACTTTTTGTATTATAAATCTTTGCCTAACCCAAGATTCCAAAGATTTTCTCCTATGATTTCTTCCAGAAGTTTTATAATTTTAACTCTTATAATTAGGTCTGTGCTCCGTGTGAACTTTAATATGGATGTACGGCACACAGTAAGAGTCAAATTTCATTTTGCTGTTATTGGGGCTTGGGGGATATAAATATTTAATTATTCTAGAACCATTTGTTGACAGGACTATCCCTTTCACCCCGTGAATTACCCTGGCAGTCTCGTCAAAATTTCACTGACCATATATGCACAGATGTATTTCTGGATTCTATTCCATTGGTCTACTACATATTGTCTTGGTTACTCTAGCTATAATTTAGAGTAAATCCTGCAATCAGGGAGTTTGAATCCTCCAACTTAAGTTTTGTCAAGATTGCTTTGGGTATTCTTGGTCCTTTGTACATTCATACATATTTTAGAATCAACTTTGTCAACTTCTACCAAAAAGTATGGTGGGGTTTTGATATGGATCATTTGAGCATATTGGTCAGTTTCAGGATCTTAATACTAAGTCTCTGATCCATAAGCATGAGATCACTGTTTATTTTGGTCTTCTTTCTTTCAGCAGCGTTTCAGTTTTCATTGCATAGATCTCGCCTAGATTTTGCTATGTTCATTCTTAAGCTATTTCATATTTTTATGCTACTGTAAATAGCATTGTTCTAAGATCTCAATTTCTGGTTGTTTATCACAAAAAATATTAAAGTAAACTTATTGTTTTATACTGAGTTTTTATCTTATACTTATGCTAAACTCATTTATTAATTCTAGTAGATTTTTTATAGATTCATTAGGATTTTCAAACATCTGACCATGTTTTATGGGAATAAATACAGCTTTAGATCTTCTTATCTAACCTAGATTGTTAACATTTCTTTTCCTCAAGTCATTGCACTGGCTAGGATCTCTAGCACAATAATCAATAAATATGAAAGCAAACATCCTTGCCATTTTCCTGATCCATGGGAAGATGCTTTTAGTCTTTTACCATTAATTATGACTTTAGCTGTGAGGAAATTCCCCTCTATTCCTTGCTAACTGAATTTTCTTATCATCTGCATAGGTGTTGAATTTCACTAAATGCTTTCCTATACCTATTAAGATGACCATACAGTTTAAGTCTACTAATACAGCAGACTGTACTCAATGATCGTGTTATGTTAACGCAACCTTACATTCCTAGGGCAGACCCCACTGGTTATCCTTTTATGTGCTGAGGATAAATAATGACAGTAAGTTGTCGCTTGCTTAAGATGTACTCTATGCCACATACCTTTTTAATCTTTCACATTTTTAACTAAATTAATATACAACATGCTTAATGAAGAGGGTATTAATGTTATCATCACAATATACAAGAGTAAACTAGGGCATTAGAGGGGCAAATAGCTTGCCAAGGATTATACTGCTTATACGTGGAAGAGACAGAATTTATGCCTCAGTAACCTGACTTAGAGCCTATACTCATAACCACTCTATTTTATCATCTTATTTAGGGTGGGCTTTTTTTTTTCTGACCAGCATGGTTCACTTCCACTTACTTCTTTAAGGAAAAGAACTGCCTCTCCTGAAAAAAGCTGACTCCATGGTACATGCTGCTGCTGCTAAGCCGCTTCAGTTGTGTCCGACTATACCCCATCCCCCGGGTCACAAAGAACAATCAATGGATACATGCTTTAAAACTGAGCCAGTTGAAAACTTTCCCTAAGATTTTCCCAACTAGGAATGGTGAGAAAGACTGCTGCTCGTCTCTGTTTAGAAGACTGTAAAGATGTAAGGTGCCTAAGATCATGGTTTCACTTCATGGAGAAAATCCACATGCAAGAGGAGAAAATGAACCTAAGCTGATAGAGTGAAAGAGAAGAGACACCACAGACATAACACACAAATGCAGACACACAGACACAGAAAGCCACACGGGAGAGGGGAGGGAGGCTGAGACTATGCTCTGGAGGTGCTGACTCCTCCGTTCAAGTCTCTGAGGTTCCCAGCACTCCCTGCATTTCTTCTGTGAGCTATTCTCCATGAAGTATCCTGAACACAAAGTGTTTCCTTTGTCACACTGGAGTCTGGAATGGCTAGCTCCCTTACCTTTAAGTCTTCGCTCAAACGTCATCTCTTCTTTGAGGTCTATCAAACCCACACCTGGCACGCCCTGGTTTCCTTCTACTGCTCCATGTTCTCCTATACTATTCCTCAATTTATAAAATACTATATGCTTTATTTATATGTTTTTACTGTTTCTATCCACTAGAACAGAGGCTGGCCAACTAGAGCTCACAAATCAAATCCTGCCCACCATCTGTTTCTTTTTGTTTGTCTTTTGGTTTTTTGTCCGTGCAGCTTGTGGGATTTGGGTTCTCTGACCAGGTATTGAACCTGGGCCCTTGGCCGTTGAGAGAGCAGAGGCCTAACCACTGGACTACTAGGGAATTTCCTCGACCACCTACTTTTGTAAAGAGAATTTTACTGGCTCACAGTCACATCCATTCATACTCTCTATGGCTGTTTTCATGCTACAATGACAGATACAATCTGATGTGCCAAGCCTAAAATATTACTTAGTCCTTTACAGAAAAAGTTTTCTGATCCGGCACTAGTAGGTAAACTCCACCATGGCCAGGATTTTTACCTGTTTTGCTTAAGATCCCTCAGAGGAGCAAATGCAACCCACTCCAGTATTCTTGCCTGGAAAATTCCATGGAGAGAGGATGTTGGCAGACTACAGTCCATGGGGGTCACAGAGAGCTGGACATGACTGAACACACATATTCCCAGTACTTAGAACAATGCCTGGTGCATAGCAGGTATTCAATATTAGTTCACTGAATAAAATACGAAGTAGAAGTTCCCTGAAAAGTACTTTTGCTAAGCTTAAAATTTCACAGTTTATCTGGTTTCTGATTCTTTATAGAAATATCTGGTATTTTTATGGTTACGCAAGTATCTCCTTTCCATATTTTTACTGCACTAAAAAAACCCAACAAGCATTCTCTTCCATTTGTCTAGAAGTACAGCTGTCTTAGCACTCTTCAGTTTCTCCTAAGAGTAATCCTCCAGTTTCTCTCCTTGGTATACACACTGAGCTGAAGCCAAAGCCAATAGGATCTGTTGCCAGACTGGATTTGAGGTGAAAGAGAAGAGCCAAGGATATGATCTGAGTTTTTAGCAGAAGCAAACGGAAAGGTAGGTGTATCACTGTCTGAGATGGGAGACTGTCCGCTGGGGCCGGGGTCGGGGGGTAGTTCCAGGGGGACCTTTGGGCATTCCTTCTTAGATCTGCTAAGTTTGTGATGCCTATTCATTATCCAAGTGAAAGTTTCAAGTACACATTTGCAAGATGAGTCTGGCTTCAGGAAAGAGATGCAGGTTAGAGATATGCATCTGAGAACGATAAACATACAATCAAAAATTAAAGCCATGGCAATGGATGAGGAAACTCAGGGACTAGTATACATAGAGAGTGGAAGAGGGACTAGAAAGAGCTGAAACCAAAGCTAGAAGTGAAGGAAGACCAAATGATCTTATATTCTAGAACTCTAGCAAGGTACAGACAGTTCAGTTCAGTCACTCAGTCGTGTCCAACTCTTTGCGACCCCATGAATCGCAGCACACCAGGCCTCCCTGTTCATCACCCTCTCCCGCAGTTCACTCAGACTCAAGTCCATCGAGTCCGTGATGCCATCCAGCCATCTCATCCTTGGTCGTCCCCTTCTCCTCCTGGCCCCAATCCCTCCCAGAATCAGAGTCTTTTCAAATGAGTCAACTCTTTGCATGAGGTGGCCAAAATACTGGAGTTTCAGCTTTAGCATCATTCCTTCCAAAGATATCCCAGGGTTGATCTCCTTGCAGTCTAAGGGACTCTCAAGAGTCTTCTCCAACACCACAGTTCAAAAGCATCAATTCTTTGGCGCTCAGCCTTCTTCATGGTCCAACTCTCACATCCATACATGACCACTGGAAAAACCATAGCCTTGACTAGATGGACCTTAGTCGGCAAAGTAATGTCTCTGCTTTTGAATATACTATCTAGGTTGGTCATAACTTTTCTTCCAAGGAGTGAGCGTCTTTCAATTTCATGGCTGCAATCACCATCTGCAGTGATTTTGGAGCCCAAAAAAATAAAGTCTGACACTGTTTCCCCATCTATTTGCCATGAAGTGATGGGACCAGATGCCATGATCTTCGTTTTCTGAATGTTGAGCTTTAAACCAACTTTATCGCTCTCCTCTTTCACTTTCATCAAGAGGCTTTTTAGCTCCTCTTCACTTTCTGCCATCAGGGTGGTGTCATCTGCATATCTGAGCTTATTGATATTTCTCCCGGCAATCTTGATTCTAGCTTGTGTTTCTTCCAGTCCAGAGTTTCTCATGATGTACTCTGCATAGAAGTTAAATAAGCAGGGTGACAATATACAGCCTTGACGCACTCCTTTTCCTATTTGGAACCAGTCTGTTGTTCCATGTCCAGTTCTAACTGTTGCTTCCTGACCTGCATACAGATTTCTCAAGAGGCAGGTCAGATGGTCTGGTATTCCCATCTCTTTCAGAATTTTCCAGTTTATTGTGATCCACACAGTCAAAGGCTTTGGCATAGTCAAGAAAGCAGAAATAGATGTTTTTCTGGAACTCTCTTGCTTTTTCCATGATCCAGCAGATGTTGGCAATTTGATCTCTGGTTCCTCGACCTTTTCTAAAATCAGCTTGAACGTCAGGGAGTTCACGGTTCACATATTGCTGAAGCCTGGCTTGGAGAATTTTGAGCATTACTTTACTAGCATGTGAGATGAGTGCAATTGTGCAGTAGTTTGAGCATTCTTTGGCATTGCCTTTCTTTGGGAATGGAATGAAAACTGACCTTTTCCAGTCCTGTGGCCACTGCTGAGTTTTCCAAATTTGCTGGCATATTGAGTGCAGTACTTTCACAGCATCATCTTTTAGGATCTGAAACAGCTCAACTGGAATTCCATCACCTCCACTAGCTTTGTTCGTAGTGATGCTTTATAAGGCCCACCTGACTTCACTTTCCAAGATGTCTGGCTCTAGATTAGTGATCACACCATCATGATTATCTGGGTCGTGAAGATCTTTTTTGTACAGTTCTTCCGTGTAGTCTTGCCACCTCTTCTTAATATCTTCTGCTTCTGTTAGGTCCAGACCATTTCTGTACTTTATCGAGCCCATCTTTGCATGAAATGTTCCCTTGGTATCTCTAATTTTCTTGAAGAGATCTCTGGTCTTTCCCATTCTGTTGTTTTCCTCTATTTCTTTGCACTGATTGCTGAAGAAGGCTTTCTTATCTCTTCTTGCTATTCTTTGGAACTCTGCATTCAGATGCTTATATCTTTCCTTTTCTCCTTTGCTTTCCGCCTCTCTTCTTTTCACAGCTATTTGTAAGGCCTCCCCAGACAGCCATTTTGCTTTTTTGCATTTCTTTTCCATGGGGATGGTCTTGATCCCTGCCTCCTGTTCAATGTCACGAACCTCATTCCATAGTTCATCAGGCACTCTATCTATCAGATCTAGGCCCTTAAATCTATTTCTCACTTCCACTGTATAATCATAAGGGATTTGATTTAGGCCATACCTGAATGGTCTAGCGGTTTTCCCCTACTTTCTTCAATTTAAGTCTGAATTTGGCAATAAGGAGTTCATGATCTGAGCCACAGTCAGCTCCTGGTCTTGTATTTGTTGACTGTATAGAGCTTCTCCATCTTTGGCTGCATAGAATATAATCAATCTGATTTCGGTGTTGACCATCTGGTCATGTCCATGTGTAGAGTCTTCTCTTGTGTTGTTGGAAGAGGGTGTTTGCTATGACCAGTGCATTTTCTTGGCAAAACTCTATTAGTCTTTGCCCTGCTTCAGATAGTACCAGGTATTTAAAGGAGGATGCAGATGAGGCCCAACACAGGTGACTGAAAGTCTGGATTAAAACGTCAGACTTCCCATGAGCCGCAACTACTGAGCCCACATGCTGGAGCTACTGAAGCCCGTGCACCTACAGCCTGCGCTCTGCAGTGAGAAGTCACTGCAAGGAGAAGCCCGTGCACCACAACTACAGAGCAGTCCCCACTCAGCAAGGAAGACCCAGGGCAACAAAAAATTAATTAATTTTAAAAATGGAAAAAGTCAGACTTTGCGTTCCCTCTCCTTTCCCATTTAGTTCAATAAGTGCCTACCTCCATCCTGGGAAAAGAATGGCGGTGTTCACTCTCCAAGGATGAAGCAGGCAGACTCTGGACTTAGGGATATAAGGCCCAAGTGACAATGGGAGTACTATATTGAAAGTAATTAGGTAAAAACCTAGATGCTGAACACTGAAACCTTCGGCTTCATCCCCCAATTAGCTCAGAAAATGCTATCAAGTGTGGTTTATAAACTCAGGAAAATTACTGACAAATTACTTAAGAAAAAATAAAAAGTGGGAAATTTTCCTGGCAGTCCACTGTTTGAGACTCAGCAGTTGCACTGTCGTTGGCCTGAGTTCAATACCTTGTTAGGGAACTAAGATCCCACAAGCTGTGCTCAAAATCCTTCAAGCTAGGCTTCAACCATATGTGAAGCGAGAACGTCCAGATGTACAAGCTGGATTTAGAAAAAGCAGAGGAACCAGAGATCAAACTGCCAATACCTGCTGGATCCTAGAAAAAGTAAGGGAATTCCAGAAAAACATCTACTTCTGCTTCACTGACTATGCTAAAGCCTTTGAACAGTGCAGATCCCAACAAACTGGGGGAACTTCTTAAAGAGATGGGAATACCAAACCATATTACCTGTCTACTGTGAAACCTGTATGCAGGTGAAGAAGCAGCAGTTAGGACAGGTTATGGAACAAGAGACTGGTTCCAAATCGGGAAAGGAGTACATCAAGGCTGTATATTGTCACCCTGCTTATTTAACTTATATGCAGAGTACAGCATGAGAAATGCCAGGTTGGATGAAGCACAAGCTGGAATCAAGACTTCAGAAATATCAATAACCTCAGATATGCAGATGACACCACCCTTATGGCAGAAAGTGGAGAGGAACTGAAGAGCCTCCTGATGAAGGTGAAAGAAGACAGTGAAAAAGTTAGCTTAAAACTCGACATTCAAAAGACTAAGATCATGGCATCCAGTCCCATCACTTCATGGCAAACAGATGGGGATACAATGGAAACAGTGCCGGATTTTATTTTCTTGGGTTCCAAAATCACTGTAGGTGGTGACTGCAGCCATGAAATTAAAAGATGCTTGCTCCCTGGAAGAAAAGCTATGACAAACCTAGACACAGTATTAAAAAGCACAGACATTACTTTTCCCACAAAGGTCCATTGAGCCAAAGCTATGGTTTTTCCAGTAGTAATGTACGGATGTAACAAGTTGAACCATAAACAAGGCTGAGTGCTGAAGAATCGATGCTTTTAAACTATGGTGTTGGAGAAGACTCTTGACAGTCCCTTGGACTGCAAGGAGATCAAACCAGTCAATCCTCAAGGAAATCAACCCTGAATATTCAATTGAAGAACCGATGCTGAAGCTGAGGCTCCAATACTTTGTCCAGCTGACTCAAAGAGCTTACTCACTGGAAAAGACCCTGATAGTGGGAAAGATTGAAGGTAGGAGGAGAAGGGGCTGACATAGGATGAGATGGTTGGATGGCATCAGACTCAATGGACAGGAGTTTGAGGAAGCTCTGGGAGATGGTGAACAACAGGGAAGCCTGGCGTGCTCCAGTCTATGGGGTCACAAAGAGTCAGACACCACTGAGCAACTGAATAACAACAACAAGCTGTACAGTATAGCCAAAAAAAAAAAAAAAAAAAAAGACAAGAAAAACGAGAAGTGAAAGCAGAAGAACCTGGAGATACTGACACTGGAGATTCTCCAGAAACCTAGCTCAGCTGAAGGACTCTGAAATGAAGTCACCAGCCATCAAAGCCCAACACACAGAACTTCCAATATGTTCTTTAGTGGCTCACTTTTAAATATCAACTCTGCCACGATAACCAGAAAAAGTCAAAAAGAAGAAAAGAATCTGGATGAAACAGAGAAAAGGCAGGGACAAGATGAAAATCCCCAAATGATTACAATTACTAAGCTAAAGGAAGAGATCTATTGCAGCCATGAAACAAGAAGGAAGTCATATAAAAAGGAATATCAGAGAACAAAAAAGAGCCCTTGGAAAATGTAAATATAACAGCAGACATGAAAAAAAACCAATAGAAGAGTTGAAAAATAAATTTGAAGAACTTTCCCAGGAAGTGGAACAGAAAAGACAGAGATGGTAAATAGTGGAAAAATGGCAGAGATCTGGTCCACAAAGTTTAACATAGGATGTTCTAAAAGAGCAGAGAAAATGGAAAGTAGGAAATTACTAAATAATTATTCCAAGGAAAGTTCTCAAAACTGAGAAACATGAATTTCCAAACTGAAAGAGCTCATCATGAATCCAGAAAACAGGTAAAAAGGAAGCAAAATAGCATATGACTGGAATTTTAAAACACTAAAGACAAAAAAATTCATAAAAACTGAGAGAGAGAAAGGGAGAGAGGACCATGTACAAACTGTCAAGAATTAGTAGGGCATTAGACGTCTTAACAACTACAAAGCAATGAGCCACGCCTCCTACATGCAGAGTAAAAATGACACCAAACATAGAATTTTAAACCCTGCCAAAATTTTATTCTAAAGATTAAAGACATTTTTCTAAGGAAGTAATTATTACCATATTATACTATATGGATCATCCATGAAAAAATATCTGGTTATAATCATGCAAAGACTGACTACTGATGCAGTGTGAAATGGCTGCTGACCTGTACTGGGAGCGTGGGGTAGAGGACCTTGGAGGTTGTGCATGTAGATGAACCTATCTGTAGGGAGTGGAAGATGGTAACTATTGCTTTTGAAATATTGGTCTGTTCACACAATGTTTTTCTTCTTCATTCTACTTTTCTGCTTCTCATGAAAAATCCTTCCATCTATCCAGAGAAAGTTGAGCAGAGCAATGATTGCCAAAGACAAGATTCAGTTGCCTTTGCCAAAGATAGTCAGACCAAGTCAGAGGTTGGGGGAAAGGCTGAGGAAGAAATGGTTCTAATAAATACGGAGGAAATCTGAGCATTAAACACCTATGAGTGATTAAAGACCCAAAGTCTTTCAAGACCAGAACAAATTCATTTCATAAAATGTGTCCCTTTGTATTGATACTTACAAAATATAATAGAAATGGTATTTTAAGAAAGGACCTTGGCAGGCAGGCTTTTCCTCTTTATCAAACTATGTACTCCTACTTATTTAATATGCTGCTTTATGCTATTAAATTGCCATGCACCTACACACATATGTAAAATACATACATGTATTGTAAATATGGTTTTTCTCCCAAATGCTAACTAAGTTCATGTACAGCTTTGATTGAAGATCTTTTTACAGTGCTTTGCATAAAACAGGGTCCAAATACGCTTGCCACTCATAATGTCTTTCTATTTCTCTTCTATTGTTCTTACTCTAGTAAAAGAAACTGCAAAGACATCCATAATCCTGCCTTACAAAATTGGAAACAAGAGGTCTTTGTTTATTTTTAGAACACAAAAATCTTATTTTTAAGGACCTAAAATTAAGATGAAGAAAACAACTAACTACACAATTATGTTTGCTAAAACACTGACATTTACAAAAAGAAGCAAGGTTAGAGCAAACTGCCCACTCATTCACACATACGTGACTTAATAACTATAAGCATTATTTTAGGTATAGAGTAACTTGTTTAAAATTCATTTTCATCCTGGACAAGTGCTAAAATGGCATTGATTTTTATGGTACAGAAGGGAGAATACAGGGACTTCCCTGATGGTCCAGTGGTTAAGATGGGGGTTAAGACGCAGGGGGTGGGGGTGGGGGGGAATAGGGGGGACTGGGTTCAATCCCTGGTTGGGGAACTAGAGCCTGCATGCCATAACTAGGAACTGGCTCAGCCAAATTTAAAAAAAGAAGGTAGAATACAAAATAAGAAACCTCAGTATCACCCGCTTGCTGACTTGTCCAGTAAGGCTTGTTAAAATGCAAATGTTTAGTGGACTAGCAGAACAGAGCACAACGCAGGGGAAGAAGTGTTGGTCCACACTGAAATGCCATCAAGTCTATACTGCTCCCTGGTTCAACACTCGAAGGAAAATGCAGTAACTCATCTGCTAACACTCTGAAGTGAAAGCAAAAGATACAAGACACTCATTTATAAAAATCTATAAAGCAAGGGCACATCCTGAATTGCAACTAGAGAATCCGATCTCTTTGCCATAAAAACATACTAGGTATCTTGGAAAGAACTTGAAATTATGGTTACAATGTCCAGTATAATTGGCACTGTGTGTATGTCAGGCAACACAACCAAGTATTCAACTAAACAATACTTCTTTCAAAAAATGCTTGACACTCAGGAACTGAATTTTCCTGATTACAAAGACAACACAGGGAGGAAACAGAAAGAAAATGGAGAGATAACTAATAACTTTTAAAATAATGTTACATGAGTTATTATAAGTAAAAATATTTTTTAAATAATGGATAAAATACATGACCTGATAACTGTAGTTAAAAAAAAAAAGGCATGAAATAAGAGAACCTATCATTAGCTTAAAAACAATTTTATTTTTCACAAAGACAAGCATGCAAAACCTCTTTTATGTTTTTAACCTTTAAAGTAATTCAATGGAAGACATATAATAAGTGGACATAATGCAGAAGCGTTGTTTTCTTAAGCAGATTTTTCCCGTTTTGACTAAATTTGGTCAGAAATGCTTATGAGTAAGAATGATCTAACTAAATTTAAAAACTGGTAATTTGATTTATCTGAAAAGAAAAACTCTATCCCTAGTCTTCACTTACTTGCTTATACTTCTTTCACAGATAACATACTTAAAAATGTGTATCCTTATATAAACTCAAGCACAATGCAAGACACAAGGTATTTTGTAATTAGTATGTATTAGGTTGGAGAAAAAGTAATTGAGGTTTTACACTCTTGAATTTTGCCATGTGATACTGGAATACATTCTGAAATAAATATGGTTATATTATACATCATTTTAACGTGCATTTCTTGCTTTATGTTTTTTTGTTAATGACTCATTACTTGCTTTTTATTTTATGTTAATTTTAGACTATAGAAATGATGTTAGACAAAAAGCAAATTCAGGTGGTTTTTTAAATTTGAGTTCAAAATGGGTCATAAAGCAGTGGAGACAACTCACAACATCAACAACATATTTGGCCCAGGAACTATTATGAATGTATAGTGCAGTGATGGCTCAAAAAGTTTTTGCAAAGGAGACAAGAGCCTTGAAGACGAGGAGAGCAGTGGCCAGCCGTCAGAAGCGACAACGACCAACTGAGAGCAGTCCTTGAAGCTGATCCTCTTACAAACTACACAAGTTGCCAAAGGACCCTACGCTGACCGTTCTATGGTCCTATGGCATTTGAAGCAAATTGGAAAGCTGAAAAAGCTTGGTAAGTGGGTGCCTCATGAGCTGACTGCAAATAAAAAAAATTGTCATTTCGAAGAGTCATCTTCTCTTATTCTACACAACAACAATGAACCATTTCTTGATCAGGTTGTGACGTGGGATGAAATGTGAATTTTATATGACAACCGGCAATGACCAGTTCAGCTGGACCGAGAAGCAGCTTCAAAGTACTTTCTGAAGCCAAACTTGCACCTAAAAGGTCATGGTCACTGTTTGGTGGCCTACTGCCCATCTGATCCACTACAGCTTTCTGAATCCTGGTGAAACCAGTACATCTGAGAAGATGCTCAGCAAATCAATGAGATGCATTGAAAACTGCATCCTGCAGCCGGCACTGGTCAACAGAAAGGGCCCAACTCTTCTCCATGACAGCGCCCGACCATACATCACACAACCAACCCTTCAAAAGTTGAATGAACTGGGCTACAAAGTGTTGCTTCATCTGCCATATTCACCCAACCTCTCCACAACCAACTACTACTTCTGCAAGCATCTCAACAACTTTGGCGGGGAAAATGCTTCCACAACCAGCAGGAGGCAGAAAACGCTTTCCAAGAGTTTGTCCAATCCTGAAGCACAGATTTTTATGCTACAGGAATAAACAAACTATTTCTTGTTGGCAAAAATGTGTTGATTGTAATGGTTATTATTTTGATTAATAAAGATATGTTTGAACCTAGTTATAATTTTTTAAAATTCAAGGTCCGAAACCAGTTACTTTTGTACCACCCTAATAATTCTAAAGATATCAAGTCTTATTAGAAGTTCTGTGGTATTTTCTCTTCTCTGTTAAAAAATACAAAAATATTCTACAAAGAATAGAAATGCATCTTCTGAGTTGACACAAATCAGACTACTTTCTCTGCCACCCTTTCTTAGTCCCTTGAAAAACTGCACACTCAGCAGATCCACTTAAAAATAAAAATTTTGTAGCACAATGTCACTAATTTATGGCAACAATTAGGACTGAAATGATAGCTAATGAGAACATTCACTTGAAAAGAGAGATTATCTCATAGTGAACACAAGAGGAGCCAGGATGAACAGTTTATAAGTTATTATCACAAATCGTAAGGCACTTCCTAAGTGTAAAGAAATTTCCTCTCAGGGGAAACCAACCAAATAAAGTATGTTTACTCTATGTCAGATTTTACAAAGATAGGCAAAGGAAACATGACACTAATAACTGTATTTAGAAAATGATGCAGAATACCTCCTCTTACAACCCATTTATCAGGAAGATGGTTGGTAGACCCTTAATTCAAGGATCCCAACTAGAACTTCAGGATTTCTTTCTGGTTAGCCCTTCATCTCAATTTAGCAAATACAATTAGTCTTTGGGAGGGCTATAGGAACAGGAAGTCTTAATTGGAATTATAGGTCTTTACTGGTAAATGCCTTTTTTCAACATCTGTCAGCCTCATTACTATTAAAAATCTTAAGACTTGTAAAAACTCTATCCTCTTATTCCTACTTCCTTTCAGTCCTTGTGTATTTAGTTACTAATTTATACTTGTTCTACACATTGTAACACACATCTTTCTTTATCTTTTGCTTGTATA
Organism: Budorcas taxicolor; assembly: GCF_023091745.1. NCBI lineage: Eukaryota > Metazoa > Chordata > Mammalia > Artiodactyla > Bovidae > Budorcas > Budorcas taxicolor. Next base: position 49,395,760 of record NC_068931.1, read on the forward strand.
TTTAGTCCATATCTTTCATGAACACAGTTTCAAGGGCAGAGACGTCCATTCCATTCCTCTTTTTTTCCCCAACTCCTTTTCAATGCCTCCTTTGATTACAAAGAGACTTAGTTATTCCCTACTCCACTTTCCTTTTAGGAAAAATATCCTTTTAGTCAAAAATATTGACTGATTGGTGGTAGATAAAATATACTTTGAGTTAAAGTTTGGAAAAACTTTTTTAGAATCACCAAGAAATCAAATATAAATTCACAGGAACTTCATAAGCAACCCTCCTCTAGGTGATGGGGAGGCCCCATTCCCAGCTCTAGAGACAAACTCAAATCACAAATGTAGAAAGATTTCCATGCAAGAAATGGTTTATTGATGGCCAAAGGAAAGCTGTGAACTTAACTCAAAAGTCTTATTAGTCTGATCTAACACAATTATCAACAAGATAAACTATTGGCTTCCTCAGCTAAAAATCCAAATAATAAAATTAATGAAGAAGAGAAAGTCAAGATGGTTTCCCAAAATGTTTAACAGTGTAATTATAAAACAAAAAAAGTACTGCCTTAAAATGTACTACCATTACTCTTCAGCACAACAGTCTATGCTCACAGCAATGAAAGCATCAAGAAAAAGACTCAAATGTGCACATGCCCTGAAAACTCAAGCTGAAAATTTGAGAAACCCTGCCTGCAATAGCAACATCTCTTATCTGAAATGCTTTTAAACCATTTTAAGGTAGTACTTTTGTGAAACATGCTTTTGTTATCTGGAAAATTTGTGGAAATCCACAGTTGCAGGGGTAAATGTGGTACCACATACACAGAACTTTTAAAAGCCTGTAATACTTATAGTCACAGTCTCTTTTAGTTCTGGGTTAATTTCAAACAGCAGAGTTACTACAGTATCAACCAGAATATTCGATATGATAAAAATTATGATTTTTTAAATTAAAATATATTTAACAATACAGAACATAAACCATAGTAATCCTCACAAGTAACCATTATTAAATGTCATTTTAGAACATAGCTCTTTATTATAACTACCAGTAATTACAGAGGTAGAATTCTGTCCATTGTTATAAAAATGCCACCATTTCAAGACAAAATTATAGCTCAAATCAAGCTGAACATAACCTGATAAAACACAATCTTCTGCTTTAAGGACTGTGGTTAATGTTTAACCATATAACCTCCGCCCCCACCCTCCTCCAATTTTCCTAAGATCCAGACATGCTTTGTGCTCCCTCTGCTGGTCCTGTAGCTATAGTTAAAACCCATTCTTGGGAGATATTTTGTACAATGCAATCTTCTTACAGCACACTGAAAGGCAATGGTACATTAGATTAGTGATCAAAAAGATAGAATCCAGCTCCCTCCTTTGGGCTTTGAGGAAAAACAAAAGAAGAGATACATAGCTTGACCAAGGTCACACAGAATGCTGAGAAACAGAATAATTCTGGTCTCTTTAATTCCTAATCCAGTGCTCCTTCTATTCCATAACAATGTCAATGTATTCATGTACAAAACTGTACTTTGCCACAAGTATCTAAAATCTGACGCTTGGTATCTTTGGGCCACACAGGGATTTTTCACTGAACTGTAACTACACCTGATAAGGGCATTTGACCAATATTCACTGCAGACATACAAAGAGTGTCTCTGATTCTAATTTTCTTGGACGGTGCCCAATTAAAAATGAAAGCTTTGGGGAAAAGATACTTTATTTAAAAAATGAACCTGTTTAATTTCTTTTAAAATTTAAGCTAAAGTGGGGGAGGTTAATACTTCACTTTTGGTTGAGTAAGGTATATGACCTATACCATAAATGTTCCCAAAGAATAAGTTAGCATTTAATTCCAGTTGACTTTCGTATAAGAGATGTATTTAATTATTTGTCAAATAGTCTATGTGTGGAAAACTGGAAATACTAGCTCTAGTCTGATAACAGTACTATTTAGATAGACACAAACAGTCTGGGATTAAAGAATCTAATCTATTCAGACAAAAAGTAAATATTTATTAAGCTAGAATATACAAGTCTATCTTTGCAGGGAAGAGACATTTGTTTCTTGATGAAAGATATAAATTGTTATCTAAATCATGAACAATTTTTATTCAAAGTAAAGTTTAAGTTCTGTGTTCCTTTAGAAAACATAAAGACATCAATGCCTATCCTTGTTTCATGGCAGTGATTAGCTGTTGTTTTCATGGAAGGGAAACATGTTAAAGTATTTAAATAAATAGGAAAAGAGTGTTAAAATGAATATATTTCTCAATTACTAATTAGTAACTTATTTGGACAGTACAAACAGCAAATGTCAACATTTTAGAAATGAGAAAGCAGCCTGTGTTAAATCCAGCCTTAGGGAATTTAGGGAAAATTGACAGATGAATGAAAATTTTAACCCTGCACAATTTAAATAATGTAATAAATTTGTCACCTGGAGCACTGTAGCTATCATTATATAATATTATAGGATGTTGATTTTTCAACTGAAATGAAAGATAAAAATAACCTTGCTTTGATGTTATAAAGACAGAGTTTAGAATAATTCCGATATATTTCTGTTTAAACACCAGTCCTCCAATTACTAGCTACAGGAACTTGATTACTTAACTTTTCTGAGACTCATTTTCCTTACATGTGGTAGTGATGATGGTGAAAGCTACTGCATAAGAATTGCTGTGAATTAAATGAGACAATTTGTGTAAAAACACTTCATGGGGAGCCTAAGGAAAAAGCCTAAGGAGAAATGCAGCCCTGGGTTACTATTTATCTGTTATATATTAGCAACAAATGCTGACTTTTAAAACATACTGTGCAAAACCAAGCACAGCACCTCTCTGGACTGAGTCTAGACCACAGGTGGTCAGTATGCAGTTTCTGTTTTGAAGAATCACTGGAAATGCCGCAGGTCCTGAAACTGAGCAAAGCATCTCAAGTCAAGGCTGTGCTGGGGTTAGATGGTTGTTCTCAAAGAAAGGGATGTGCTTCAGCAGGAAAAGCCAAGGGCATAGGTTAGGAGGATTTCATGAGAAAGACTCAAAGCAAAAGGGGCATTTTTTTTTTTCCGGGAAAACCATAGTTTTGAGATAGCTTAGTACTATACTTACATTCCAATTTAAAATCTTTGATGTTTGTATAAATGTATTTCCATTTAATCCCCAATTCTCCAGTAAAGAGAGTATGTTCTATCAGAGACAGATCATTTGATTTATAATAGAAACCAAATTCTCCATGCTGTAACATTCCTGTGTCCAGGATACAGTACAAAATTACTCAACATACAATCCTGGGTAGAGATGTATCAGTATCATTGATCTTCTTAAGGAATGAATTCTGAGTTTCTCTACTGCGTTTCTATTTTCTATATCATTGCCCTCTGCTCTTTATTACTATCTTTCATTTCCTTATTTTGGTTTAATTTGCTCTTCTTTTTCTAGTTTGTTAAGGTGAAAGTTGAGGTCACTGATTTGAGATCTCTCTTCTTTTCCAGTATAGGCATTTTAGGTTATAAATTTCCCCTTAAATACTGCTTTAGTGGCAGCCTACACATTCTGAACTGTTGTATTTTCATTTTGTCTAATTTACTTTTTAAATCCCCTTTGATTTCTTCTTTGATCCATGGCTTGTTCAGAAGTATATTTTTAAATTTCCAAATATTGGGGGATTTTCCAGGAAACTTTTTATTATTGATTTCTATCATAATTCCTTTATAGTGAAAGGACATACTTTCCATGACTGGAACCCTTTTAAAATTATTGCGACTTGTTTTGACGGCACAGAATATGGTCTTGCCTGATCAATGTTCCTGTATACAAATGAAAAGGAAGTGTATTAGAATGTTATTGGTTGGAATATTCCATAAATATCAATTAGATCAAATTGACTGATAGTGTTGCTTGGGTGTTCAATATTCACGCTTATTTTCAGTCTATTCCTTCTATCAACTATTGAGAACAAAGCATCCAAATCTCCAACTGTAAATGTGGATTTGCCTGTTTCTCCTTGAAATTTTACCTGTGTTTTGCTTCATACATCTTGAGGTTGCTGTGTCTTTGGTACGTACATTTAGGATTCTAACAGTCCTCTTGATGAATTGACTCCTTTACCATTGAGAAATGGCTTTTTTTAATTCCTAGAGAGCATATGCTCTGAAGTCACCACCTCTTTCTTTTGATCAGAGCTACCCATGGAATTAAGTTTATGTCGCTCACATTGCTGTCCGTTTTCTATTTGTCCCGTCTATTCTTTTTTCTTTCCCTTTTCCTTTTTTTTCTTTTGTCTTCTTTTGGATTAATTGAGGGTTTTGTGTGTGTGTGTGTGTGTGTGTGTGTGTGAGTCCACTTGTTGACTGATTAGCTGTAATTCTGTGCAGTGATCCAGAAATTCTCTTACAATAGTAGTCTGCAGTATTCGTTGGGACCATTTCCTTTTGTTTCTCATCTATCAGGCATTAGTTTCTTTGAATGCGTCACGCTCAGTATCTTGCAAACCACTGTTTCATATATTTTGTCTGTTTTCATTGTTGTTTCAAGTAGAAGGGTAAATCCACTCTCTGTTCCTCTATCTTGATGGGAAGTGAACAGTGACTTTTAAATATTTACATGAAAAAAATGCACAGTTTCACAAATTTTACATAGAAACAATGGAGGAAACCAAAGATTTTTAATCTAATATCTTTCCTTATTTGAAGTTGTGATTGCAACATTTTTCCCACCTCTAATATAATCACAGATTTTAAAATTTCACCCTGATTCTCAAATATGACACTAAGCATATATACTTAGTTCAATGTGTATGGAAATTCTGTTCCCTTAAAATAATCTCACTAATAACATGCTTTGTTCTACTGCACTTTATTTGTACTATTAGTCTCCTCTGTAGGTTATAAGTGGCAATCATTCCTAGTCTCTTCATTATTCTTCATTGTCTTTCTACTTTTTCAGATAATGCTGTGACACCATTAGTGAAGACAAACACTACAGAGGAGTTTCATATTTTAAGTTTGAGTCCATCGCCCCCTACCTCACTCCACACAATGTCCACATTGATCTGCTCATCATTTCCCGAATACACTACCCTTTGTTCATGCTACCCTCTTTGCTTTTATATCCCTTTCTACATAAATCTGCCTAGCAAATTTCTACTCACCTTCAAACTTAGAAAAAACATTAATCATATTAGTTAGTTGTATCCACATTTATTTCCCTCACTAAATTATTACATTCTTGAGCATGGAATAATTCACTTTGGTCTCCTGGTACCTACACAGTGCCTATGGAAAGATTCTCAAAAAAGTTTAATTAACTAAACTCAGAAACAGAAATAGTTTGGGATGCAGCATGTCATGCATTGAATGTATGTGTCCTTCCAAAATTGCTACAGTGAAGTCCAGACCACTAGTGTGGCTGAATTCGGAGTAAGGAAGTAACTGAGGCTAAATGGGGTCATAAGGATGGGGCCCTAATCTGACAGAATTACTGTCCTTACAAGAAGAGACATGAGCTCCCTCGCTACATGGGTATAAAGAAGAGCTCAGAGTCAGAAGGCAGCCATCGGCAAGTCAAGAGCAGAGCCTCTACCAGACATCAATTCTGTTAGTAATACCTTGATCTTGGACTTTCAGTCTCGAGAAATGTGAGAAAACAAATTTGTTAAGTCAGCCAGTCTATGATATTTTGTTATGGTGGCCTGAGTGGACTAACACACACAGAGAGGTTGTTAAGCTGAGGTAGGTCCCAAGGTTCCTGAGTCTCAAAGGCCAGGATTAGGAATGTTCTCTTCCATTTAAAGAGAAATTCATTTCTGCTTTTCCTCCAGAGGGCTATACTTGAAACAGTGCTGCTATTTCACCCTTAGCCACTGACACTGCAACTTACCCCAAATCAAAAAGATCAGACATTCTATAACCTTGTTTACAAGCAATTTCAATTCAGAAAGAAAGCTCAATTCCCTAAGGACTAGGTTACTGAGACATTACGGAAGCACAAGTTTTATTGCATCACAGAGTCAGAGTTTATAATTACTCCAGCAATATACATATATCTCAGAAGTATGGGGATGATCACAATGCTTCTGAAATAATTGTCATGTATGAAAATGAATCTGAAGAAAGAATACAGAGTGGAGAGAGGCTCTGGTTTTTGATTGGGTAGTCAGAGAAGGTTTCACTGAAGAAATGATATTAAGACTTATAGAAAGTGGGGGGTATGAGTTGAGTAGATATCTGAGGAAAGAACATTCTAGGAAAAAGGAATAATAAACGCAAGTGGACCATACACAGAGCTAATTCACTTCACCGAACAGCAGAAACTAACACAATATTGTAGAGAAAGTATATCTCAATTAAAAAAAAATTCAAGTGGACCAAAGAAGGGCATGTTCAGGTTGCATTACTGATAACAATCTCAGGAATCTCTCTAAAGAATTATTTAAAGCATGCTGCTGCTGCTAAGTCGCTTTAGTTGTGTCCAACTCTGTGCGACCCCATAGACGGCAGCCCACCAGGCTCCCCCGTCCCTGGGATTCTCCATCCAGGCAAGAACACTGGAGTGGACTGCCATTTCCTTCTCCAATGCATGAAAGTGAAAAGTGAAAGTGAAGTTGCTCAGTCTTGTCTGACTCTTAGCAACCCCATGGACTGCAGCCTACCAGGCTCCTCCGTCCATGGGATTTTCCAGGCAAGAATACTGGAGTAGGGTGCCATTGCCTTCTCCATAAAGCATAAAAGATCTAAAGCAAAAGTCACTCAGTCATGTCCAACTCTTTGTGACACAATCCCCCACCCCCACCATGGACTGTAGCTTGCCAGGCTCCTCTGTTCATGGAATTCTCCAAGCAAGAATACTCTCTGTTCATGGAATTCTCCAAGCAAGAATACTGGAGTGGAGAGCCATTCCCTTCTCCAGGGAATTGAACCTGGGTCTCCTGCATTACAGGCGAACTCTTTACTTCCTGAACCACCAAGGAAAAGATCTAAAACACATCATTATTTTCAGTTGCCAAGACATACCCTACCCCCTAGCAAAACTAAATTTATCCTTAAAAAAAAAAAAAAAAAAAACTAAAACAGAAAATTAAATGATTACTCTTTAGCCAGCAGTCTGCTGCACAACAGGAAGTGGATCCGAAAAACACAATGCTACTGAAAACATCTTTAAGACTTAGTTGAAAGCAAAATGAGAGTTGCTGTATTCAATAATTCAATAACATGACTGTGACAATCTGTCTGTCTACATCTGTAAAATAAGAACTGGCATAGATATATAGAAGGTGAAATGTGAGTTGTGTTCTATGGAAGCTGGAATGAAAATTAGTTTTCCAAACATTTCTTTAATTATGGAATTATCATTACAAATAAAAGGTGGAAAGCTACCAGCAACATCAGTATTTATTTGTTACTTTAAATTAGCTTAAATTGAAAACATGCTAACCACCAATATATAAACAGGAGTAGTGATTGCACTAATCATAGGAAAAACAATAAGAACAGAATTTGGTTGCTTAGTACGTGACATTAGCATTGTGCTAAGTGTTTTGTGTATGTCACCTCATTTAAATTTGACTTTAATCTAGAGAGGAGGTTTCCCGATTATCTCCATCTTACTTGCTCAAGATTCCCAGCTACCCAGCAGCAGAAGTAGCTCTCAAGTCTAGGCAGCCTGTCTCAACACATAAACATCCTGCCACACTGTCATGGAAATGCCAGCATCTGTAAATTAACCTCAGTGATGGGTCCTGCTAGTCTTGGGCAGAGTCTGATACAACTATTTACAGTTTATTTTGTTAAGGAATATTATGGTATAGCACTTTCAAAACTCAGGATTTTAATATTTCCTATCTTTGTAATCTATGAATGAGCTCCAAGTAAGCAATGAATAATAACATTAGAACCATATGCCCCGATTTGCCCAGGACAAGTCCCACTTTACACACTTTGTCCCAGGAAAACTATTACACAGAACTCCCTTTCACTCTATTAAGGGTCCTAGTTTGAATGATATATTAATGGTCTCCTGCTTAATAATCACTTCAATTTTTTTGCTCCGCCCAATCACTGCCTTCCGTATTAAACGGTGAACTGCCATCATTCTCTTTTGGAGTGTAAGTTCACCACACTTTTTTATTTTTATTTTTTTTGGCTGCACCTCATGGCAAGTGGGATCTCAGTTCTCCAATCAGGGATTGAACCCGCACCCCCTGCGTTGGAAGCGTGGAATCTTAACCGCTGGACCATGGGGAAGTCCCTCATCATACCTTCTCCTCTAATCAGAGTGTTGGCTTTCTCAACATTTAAAGTACAGTGTTTTTCTTGTCTCCAAATGGTTCCACAACTCTTTCCCAATTTATATGTCTGATCTCATCTCCTCCCACACCCTGTCCCAGTAGCCATTCTTTTCTCCTAAATGAACCCTTTGTCTTTCTCGCCTACTCTTGCCTGTATATTCTTTCATGCCACCCTCCTATGCCTGGAACAACCTACTAGTCCACCAAATATCTGCCCTCAAATCACTTTTTAAAAGTCACTTTAGTCAGTGAAGCCTACCTGAGATCACCCATCCACTCACCTGTCCTACTTATGAACTGAATCCATCAGGTTCAAATTTGAATTGCTTTTGGTATCACACTACTGTGAGGTTCACCATATTCAATGACACCGCAGAGAATGTGAATCCTGACAAACAACACAACTTAAAAGTAGGGCTTTTAGATATATCTATATTAACCAAAGAGAATGCCCAATCCAGATGGATTTTACTTAAAATCATATCAATAGATAAACCATTGCTTTTAGAGGATACAGGGACACACAGTAATAGGTGAAAATTTGATTGTCAAAAAGACGACCACATTCATTGATAATATACAATAAAAAATTACTCTAAGGCTCGTGGGTAAAATGAGTGAATTGGAACGCTGGTCATATCCTGATTCTATCACCTACAACTTGTCTGATTCTAAACACCAGAGCTATGTTTGTCCACCTTGACAATAAGGACAGAGGTATCTGCTACAGAGAAAAATTAGAAAAACAAAATATCCATGGAAAATCATCTCTTTTAGGCTAAAGATTAGTGATTTTTAAAGAATCAGTCTAATGAATTACTGCATGGCATGCATCCTCAGTTGCTCAATCATGTCTGACCCTTTGTGACCCCATAGACTGTAGCCTCCCAGGCTCCCCCTGACAGTGGGATTTTCCCAGCAAACATACTGGAGTGGGTTGCCATTTTAAGATCTCCAGGGGATCTTCCTGAGCCAGGGATCGAACCTGCATCTCCTGCACTGCAGGCGGATTCTTCACTGCTGAGCCACCAGGATGCCCAAACTAATATATAATACATCTCATTTGCATATTATTCTTTTCAGTGGTATTTTACATTCAAGGAGGAAGATAAGTAATTCTAGGTAATACTGTAATTTTTGAACACCATAGTTTGTTTGAAATAAACACGCATTAAAACTCAAAGCTGAAATGTCGACACCAAAAAGTTATTTTTAATGAGGTAACACATCTAAAAGTAATAAAATGAAAACTAAACTCTCCTCAGAAAAATATATGAATAACAAATATTAGTAGGCAAAGACATAACTATTGCATTTATACAAGTATAGGTCATCAGAAGAAATGTCATTTGATTATATAAGAGGGAAAATGAGTTTCCGTAAATACACAAAATCAGGGAATGCATCCCCAAAATCTTACACATAGCTTCATTAGGCTAAAGAATGCAACATGTACTGGGAAAGAAAGTTCTATGGTTTGGGTTATGGGGAGGCATGTCAAATTTCTACATGCTGTAAACAAACAAGGCCATATTACCCTTTGAGATGATTACTTTTTAATTTTAAATTCTTGAAATTAATGAACATTGACTCATTTTAAGTATGTAATTTCAAGCCATGTGCCAACAAATTCAAACCCAAGAATACAAAGACACTGAGTCAGTAAACAAAGCAGTAATTTTAAGCATTCATTTTACTGTTTGGGGTAATATTTCCAAGATAGAGAACAAAACCACCACCATTTTGGCTATAAAAAGTAATGCAAATTAAAGTCAATTGACTTTGGTCTCACTTAAAGGAAAGATGCACATGTAGTTTATATTTACAAGTTTGCAACTGGTAGCTCTTAGTTTATATTACAATTCTAGCTCAAGTGGATCATTGTTCTGTGGAACTGCAAGTAATTAATGTATACGGATTCACTGTATAAACCGGTTAATATTATCATTATCATATTCACAAAATGTAGGGAAGGGAGGGACTAGAAAACCAGACAATGAGAGAAATAAGATTCTCTAACAGGAAATACCACAAACTCTTACCAAGAGTCATGCAAAATTCAGTAACCTGGATACCTCTTGTATTTGATACCTAGTGCCAGCAACAGAAATCAAGCCAGCTGTGTTCTTAAGAACAAGTATTTTTAAAAGTATGAAAATTAAAGCTCTTTTCTTTCCTTCCTTATCACCACACACTGCCTCAGTATCTTGCCCACTAAGTAAAATACTGTTCCGCAAGACAAGAAAACAGCAAGAATTAAAAAGCCTACAGATTTGCATTTAATCCACAATGATGTTCCCTTCCTGACCACTTAAGGATAGTAAGAGGAAACCAGAGGCTACAGTACAACCAGCTATACTACGAATAATATTCCTCAGATGAACTTGTTTCACTGCACATGCAGAAATAAATTTACCTGTAGCTATTTACTTACTAGTTTCAGACTAATTTGTTAAGCTTTCCTTTATTTTCTAACACTTTACAGAAATGATACTAAAATATGGTCCTATTTTAGTATATGTAGTTGCATTCCTATCTTCAAACATGACTTTAGAAGTTTAGGACTGAAGGACATTACATAAGTCCTAAAAGGTAGACTCACCCCAACAAGACACAAACTGCTCTTTGCCTAGGTTCCCACTGTTGCCACAACCACCGCATGCCAGGATGTACAGTCCATGGAGTAAAACCTCTACAGTCATGAATAACTGGGATTTGACCTTTCTATTAGCTTCTAGTATGTGCTACCTGACAATCAGTGCACATAGGAAAAGGAATTACTGGTACTAACATGAAGTACACCAAGAATGAACTTTAAAATAACAAATATTTTTAAGTTTATGTAAATGTTACCTGTTAAAAAATGTACATATATAGATAGTAACTATACTCCTAAATCCTTAGGAAAGCGGCTGCTTATTTATCAAAGTTAGAAGGATAACCAAATTGTTAGTCACTAAACAGAGGAAGCTATAAGACTTTTAGTCACTACTAGAAATTATATTCAGCTGCTAATTGCTCTTCTTTTTTCTTTTCCCAATGGTAAGTAAAATGTAAAACATATCCTTGGGTTACCCTGAAAATCGGCCTATGAATGCTTACTCTGTGAAATATGGTTAAAAATATTTTGAGAATAGCTTGTATTTTTTTTTTTTTACTGAGAAGGAAAAAAACTACATCAAAACTATAACAAAAATTAAAATCAAACTTAGACATTTGGGATACAACATTATGAAACGTTTATAAGGATTAATAGCTTTGAAAAACAGGAGACACTGTGTGTTTAGAGAGTAGCAACCAAGACTAAATGGTACCTATAAAATTTAGAGGACCAAGAAATACAGTTTTGAGTCTCTTCTGTTTTTACAGTCCACAGTTCAATTTTGAATTTTAGCCAGTTTTACAAACTATCTCCAAGTGAAATTTTAGGTGGGCAGAAAAGTTCAAAAATGTAAACACAAAACACAAATAGTTTAAAATGTGTAATCATCAAATAATATCAGATTTGTATTAGGCTCTGAGATGGTTTGAAATGATTTCAATAAGGGCAAAGTTACTTATTAAAAGGCATCTTAGGTAACAAGTGGAGTTTTTATAGCTAGAATAATTTCAGTTCCAATACTGGCTTTACCATCTTCAAGCAAGGATTAATGCACTCTGTGCATCACTTTCCTCATTTATAAAATAGAGAGTATAATATTAACTACCTCACAGAGTTGCTTTGAGCATAAAAATAAAAATAGTTAATAATTACAACAGTGTCCATTACAGAGTAAGAGAGTTCAATAAATATCAGCTATTATTATCACTACTGGGCAAAGAAAATATTTTGTATGCATACTCTTAATATACAGCCTTTAGAAAATCTATACAGTACATCTAAAGTTCATTTAAAAATTAATTTTTAATGACTGCCTCTTACAGACAGTTTGTACAACTGTTGTGTAGAACGAGCAAACTCTTGGAACATATCTGACTCTAGTTTAAGATCAATGTAAGACTGCAAGGGAAAAATGCCTAAGAAAAGTAGTTCAAGTAGTTCAATTCCCATTCCAGTTCAAATCCTTAAGATGGAGATTTAAAATGTAACAGATATAAAATATAACAGGATTGAGCTGAAATTATAAAATCTCAACCCAATTTAAAAAAAAATTAGCGGCACTATCTACTGAGCATACTTCATTAAGCACATGTATAGTGAGATGCATTTATCTCACTTTATAATGCAGTGTCATTCAGTGAGATGAAACTTTGATCTCCAGAGACTTCCAGCTTGTTGTGTGATCTTTGTCAAACAATTTAATTTCTCCATCTTCTCCTCTAATTCCTCATCTTTTGCATGACGGAAATAAATCATTCTGTTGTCAATCTAACTTAGAGGGATGGGATTAGAGTAAATGTCATTCCCAGTCTGTGGCCAAATTGAGAAGGATTTACCTCTCTCATCATTTAGTTACTTAGTGTCAGTAGGTGAAACATTAACTTCTGATTTACATCACCACCTATTTAAATTCTGGAAGTCAAGTAAATGTAAGGCTGGCGTCATGACGTGCCAAGGCACGGAGAAAGGGTGAAATTACTTTTCTTCCATATACAGGAAACCTTGTATGTTTAACTCTGTTAGATATTTAGTAACCAAGAATACTTCTATAATAAGCAGTTATGCAAGCCTGCATGTCTGAATATGTACATGAAATTCCCTGCAAATGGAGCCCCAGGGAAAGAGCACCCAACTTAGGGAATTTGTACATTCCAAATCCTACATAGTCTAAACTATATGAGACATTTTAATTTTGTTGTTTAGAGTACTCATCTTCGAGAACTCTGGTTATACCTATGCACCACAGGTATGTTAACTAAGACTTGAATGCCTTCTTTACCAATGAAATCCACTTATGGAAAAATAAATTTTAAAAAAGCATATATTTTCTGTCCTCATGGAGTGTATAGCCTACTCTGAGATAGAGAACGAACGTGTGTGTAAGAGAAAATGCAGTATTATGTGTAACAATGGTTTTGGGAATAAGGGGAAATGTCTGGGGAAGTAAAAACAGAAGAAATACAGAATTGGGGAAAGAACATTCTAGACAGGGAAGAGCACACAAATAGCCTAAATATGGAAATGGGGTCCATGAATCCTAGAAAAGGAAAGTATTAGTGTGGCTGGAGGATGTACCATCCTAAGGGCAAAGGGACCCAGTGAAGGGTTTTGAGCAGGGAAGAGCACAAACCGGATTTAGAGGATCTGAAGATGCTTGCTAGATGTGGAATTAGGGGTGGGGGCAATGAGCCTGGAAGAGAAGAAACCAGGTAGGTTTTCTCAGTCTAGCTGAGAGAGAAGATGGTTTGAGCTACAGTGGTGGCAGTAGAGACACAAAAGAAGGCAAATACAACTTACCTTTTGGATACAGAGATGAAATGAACAGAAGATGGATGTAGGAAGTGAGGGAATGAAAATGCCAAAGATTTTCATGGGATGGACATAAGTAACTTGGTGGATGGAGACACAACTTACTGAGATGGAAGAGACTAAAAGAAAAAGTTAACGGAGAAAGGCTGAGTTCACCCGGGAGATGGGGCCTGTGAGAGGTGCGAGTGCTGCTGATGATGTGAAGACGGCTGACAGCATGGGGCCAGAGTTCAGCACTGCAGCGGCATTATCAATTGGCACTTGGATGACATGTAAAGTCATATTAATAGAAATAGATTAAAATGCCTAAGGTAAGAGTTAAAGTTGAAAAGAGAGGAGGACTTTAGTGGTCAAACTTTAAGGAATTCTAATATTTTCAAAAAGAGCCTGAAAAGAAATAGCAAAATGGTGGGAAGACAGCCCAGAGTATGCGGTCACAACGTGAAGAAAAGGGTGTCGGGCAAAGCTCTGAGGACGAGCAAAGGTGGCTGCTAGATTTGTCAAGCTGTGCCCTCTTCCCTCCTCTATAGTGCACGGCTGTGATTCATTCCTATAAATCTTGAGATGAAAAAAGAAAACCGCAAATCCCCAGATCAGAAAACAGTACTAATTTAGAAAAGTGATTAAAAAAAAATTTAACATTGCTCATTCCTCTCTAGTTTTCTGATCTGAATTTACCTGTTCTATTTTGATTTATATGGCATTGAGAATTAAAGTAGTAAATCTTAAGACTGAACACTGCAATACAGAAAATGGGATATGCTTGATGACAAGATCAAGTAGTGAATATGTAATTTGAAAGGAAACCGTAATGGTTTAAGTGGGATAATACATTTCATTCATGCCACAGAAGTAGCACAAAAATCAATACAGCACATAGCCACAACAGAATTATTAAGATAGTATCAGATGCATGAAAAATTATGACTACAGTTTCAAATATTTATTCATTACAGACTTACTGAGCAGCATACACGATGCTAAGACTGTTTCAGTGATAAACTCTTTTGAGGAAACTCATTAGAATATTATTTTAGATTTAGATTGAAGATGAGACCTTTCAAAGCAATAAAAAGGCACCAGATGTGATTTTTTAAACCACAATATAAAAGACATACTGAATGGGGAAAAGCACTCCTAAATTTGAAAGTGCTACAGGTTAGAGAAATGACTTAATGTTATGCTTAGAATTATAAACCCATTCTCAGAAAGGAAACAAACAAAAAGAATCAATGAAAATTCTAACATAAGTCACAGGAGAAATTTACTGTGATCAGATCAGGAACTCGTATCTATTCCCATAAGTTACACTGCAGGTCTTTGTCAATTAATAAAAAGGATATTATATATGCAGGGAGGGAGGAGAAAAGCTAAAGATACAGATTTTCCTTGAGGCAGTAGAGAGAGGCACAGAAACGGGAGAGGCAACTTAAATTTGCATATTTCTAAAAAAATAAACAGTTTTAAAAGAAGGTCATGTATATTTTCTAATGTTCCACAACTATTTTTATACATTATCTAGTTTTTGTCCATGTGTATATAATTTTATACAATTGTATTTATAGCAACACATAACTTTATATACTTTTTAAACTCAACATTATATCAGACTGCTTCCATATTTCGAACTCATTTTTCCTTATATTTTTAATCCTGCAAAATATTCCACTGGGTTGACAGGACAGAGTCTACTTGTAGTTACTAGCGATTAATTAAAATTCTCAAATGCTCACTCAGAATTCTACATTTATTTCTACAGTTGTCAACTCTCTGGTCAGTAATCTGAGGGTCGATCTCAGCGCTAAGAGGACAAACAGAAGAAGCTACCAGGTATGAAAAGCTTATAGCTTCACAAGGTTTGACTCAGAGAAAGACAGGACAAAATCAACATACTAAAGTAAGAATAATGTAAAGTCTGCAATTAGGTTAAAAAAAAATCAAATGTGCAACAAGTCTAAGGAGATGTGTGCTCATGTGAGAAAGATCTGGAAATTTCGCATGAGCTTAGGTGTGCCTGTTTTAAAAAGTCAGTATAGTCTGTCTCAGGACAAATTAACAGAGTATAATTTATAACTATAATTTAGCTTGTAATTTATATAGTTTTGATTTACAAAGGCCAGAATTATGAAGTACAACTGAAATATTACATCCAAATCTGGATACCAACTTTTTTTTTTAAAGCTTTTAATTTTATATTGGAGTAGATCCAATTAACAATGTTGTGATAGTTTCAGGTGGACAGCAAAGGGACTCAGCCATACATACACATGTATCCATTCTCCCCCAAACTCCTCTCCCATCCAGGCTGCCACACTGAGCAGAGCTGAGCAGAGTTCCCTGCGCTATACAACAGGACCTTGTCGGTTACTGGATACCAATTCTTGCGATAGTTGCTGATGAGTATAATTATCCAGAAAGAGAAAAAGAAGGCTGTATAATCTAAACATCATTTGTCTCAGTAATGGTTAGCATAACCAAGCTATTTAAGTTAAAGAAAAAACATTAAGGGGAATCATGACAGATGTTTTTAAAAACCAGAAGGGCTCTGATAAGCAGCAAAGTATTTCCCTCAAGCAGAGCCAGACCAATATATGAATGTTACTGGCATGCAGACTTCACCTATGACAATCTTTGTAACAACAGAACAGCAAGAACTCTACCACTTCCTGAGATAGGAAGCATCCAGAAGCTATCTCTCAAGGATGCTGTAAAAAGAAGTCATAAACTGGAAATACATTTACAGTAGAATGACTGAAATTTCTATCTCAGCGATCTGTGTATAAATTCTTAAAGAGATGTGAATACCAGACCACCTTACCTGTATCCTGAGAAACCTGTGTCTAGGTCAAGAAGCAGAAATGGAACAACTGACTGGTTCAAAAATGGGAAAGGAGTACAAAAAGGCTTTGTATTGTCAGCCTGCTTATTTAATTTCTATGCAAAGTACATAAGTGAAACGCCAGGCTGGATGAATCATAAGCTGGAATCAAGATTGCTGGGAGAAATATCAGCAACTTCAGATATGCAGATGATACCACTCTAAAGGCAGAAAGTGAAAAGGAACTAAAGAGCCTTTTGATGAAGGTGAATGAGGAGAGTGAAAAAGCGGGTCTAAAACTCAACATTCAAAAAACTAAGATTATGGTATCTAGTCATATTACTTCATGGCAAATATGAGGAGGAAAAGTGGAAGTAGTGACAAATTTTACTTTCTTGAGCTCCAAAATCACTGTGGACGGTGACTGCAGCCATGAAATTAAAAGATGCTTGCTCCTTGGAAGAAAAGCTATGACAAACCCAGACGGCATATTAAAAAAGCAACGACATCACCGATGACGAAGGTCTATATAGTCTTATGTATAGTGTCTGTATAGTCCTATGGTGTTTCAAGTCATCATGCACAGATGTGAGAGCTGGACCATAAAAAAGGCTGAGTGCCAAAGAACTGATGCCTTCAGACTGTGGTGCTGGAGAAGACGCTTGAGAGTCCCTTGGCCTGCAAGGAGATCAAAACAATCAATCCTGAAGGAAATCAATCCAGAATATTCATCGGAAGGACTGATGCTGAAGCTCAAATACTTTGGCCACCTGACGCAAAGAGCTGACTCATTAGAAAAGACCCTGATGGTGGGAAAGATTGAAGGTAAAAGGAGAAGGAGGTGGCAGAGGATGAGATGGTTAGCATCACTGACTCAATGGGTATGAATCTGACAAATTCCAGGAGATAGTAAAGGACAGGGGAGCCTGGCATGCTGCAGTCCATGGAGTTACAAAGAGTTGGGCACGACTTAGCAACTGAACAACAGCAAAAAAAGTTCCTTCTTAAGGAACTGGCTTATACTTCTTTCTAGGAACTGAATTATATTTTAAACATCCTGTATAACCAAAAGCTGAGGTTGTGAAGGAAGTCTGTGATTGCTTTCTTCAGACATTGGGCTTGGTTTGTCCTTCCATACAACATAATTCTGTTGAAAGAAAACTCTTTCAAATGCAGGGACTAGATCCCATCTGACCATGTGTCACTGTGTGTGCAGGATGTTCAACACTTGCAGATGAACACGCCACAGAGGTGGTCAGATATCTCCTTTAATGCGAATTCTGCCCCCATTCTGAGCTCTTTCCCAAATCTAAGTGTTTCCTGTCCACTGTCTCAGCCTGCAAGTGCTGGGGTCAGATAAAGCCAGCAGGGGAGGAGGAGGGGGAGCCCACGTCCCTAACTTCTCCCTAACTTCTGCACTTCTTCTCTGCTGTTCATGAAAAGTGGAGAGGGCCAGGCAGAATTTGGAGGCCAAGAGACATGCACACACTTCTGATGCAAATGCTGTTATGAGATAAGATGTCAGGGCAGTCAGAGTTGCAAGCGGGCAGCATTTCAAAATGCCGTAAGCTTTGCTGGCATCAGAATCTTTTCTTAATCAGGCCTACCAGGGCCTGACATTTCTTTACTAATGTGTCTTAAAGGCTTTTCAGTTCTGATGAGGATGTTGGACTGAAAAATATTCCGTTCGGAGGGTTAATACCTTACATCGCTACTGAGAGAGAATTCAGAACAACCTCCTGAGGATGAGAAATGACCTGGAGTGGTGATAGGCTGGGGGTGGGGGTGGGAAGAAGGGGTGGCTTTGAGCAAAAAGGAAAATGGGAAAGAAATGCTACAGTGACTCAGAAACTGAGCATGGATTTAACTTGGCCAGGAATTAGGTGAAGGGGGCTAGAGAAAGCACGCTGCTTTCTTCAGCCATGTGGGACCTTCATCTTTCCCCCGTCTCAACTGTTCTCTTTTCTTCTTGCCTACTCTGATTTCCTGGTCCTTTTCCTTCCATTTCCTTTTATCTCCCCATGGTCAACTGGGAACTCTCTTCCGTCTGTTCCTGCAAAGTAGGGGAGACTCTAGAGTACTGGGGCATGCTGTCACATGTGGCAGATGGTTTGGCAGATATCTGGCTTGAATAGATGATATTACTGCTGCAACTGGTACTAATGCAATGCACCAGGCACGGGGCGATGTAAGATGTACAATAAGGAGTTAAGATTCAGTGTCTATGCCCCCAGGAAGCTCACAGTCTGGTATGACCAACATGATGCACGTGCAGACACACAGGAAAAACAGAAGCAGCATAGTACGGTGGCAGCTTTATGTGCCAACCTGGCCAGGCTATAGCGCCCAGCGGTTTGGTCAAACACGTATCTAGACATTGCTGTGAAGGTATCTGGGTGTGTGATTAACATTTATAATCAGTTTACCTTAAGGAAAGCAGATGACCCTCAATAATCTGGGTGAAGGCCTTCACAACAAAAACAGCCTTCCTGAAGAAGAAGGAATTCTGCCTCAAGAGTACAACATAAAAATCCTGCCTGAGTTTCCAGCCTGCTGGCCTGCCCTATGGATTTAGCAATTTAGGTGGCAACATCAATACCCAAATTTCTGCCCATCCTATCGCAGACTCACCCCCACAATCGCCAAAGCCAATTCCCTAAAACAAATCTCCATCTCCCTCTATACACACACACATACATACTCACACTCTCACATACACCCTATCAGTTCTGTTTCTCTGGAGAACCCTGACTAGCACACTAGCAAATAAAGACAACGTCAATCATGCTGCTCAATTCAGAGGTGCAGTGATTAGTAGCTGCTCTCTCCATTCCTTTAAATCAGATACGTTCTGTCTCCAGGTCCAAAGAGTATTCACTTATCTGATGTTCACTCACTTTATATAAGTCAGTTGAAAGTCACTGGCTTTACTAAACTCTCCTCTCTTATATATGTAAGAGCTGAACTATTATTTCCACTTGCTTTTCGATCCTTGATTTTTTTCATTTCTTAAAAAATTTCATTATTGATTCAGTAAGAGTCTGACCAACATCACTGAGTGAGTGAGTCAAAGTAGCTCAGTCATGTCTGACTCTTTGCAACTGCATGGACTATACAGTCCATAGAATTCTCCAGGCCAGAATACTGGAGTGGGTAACTCCAGTATTCCCTTCTCCGGGGGTCTTTCCCAACCCAGGGATTGAACCCAGGTCTCCCGCACTGCAGGCAGATTCTTTACCAGCTGAGCCAAGAGGTAAAGAATCCACCTACAATGGGGGAGAACTGGATTTGATCCCTGGGTTGGGAATATGGGTGTCTAAAATGTTTCTGCTGCCAAGAAAAGGCTGTCACCTTAAGATGTCACACTGTCCTCAATTCCTAGTAATCAAAGTGTTTTCACTTAGATATATAAATTGTATATTGTGAAGCTTTCCTATACATCTTCACCTGAAAGCTCTATTTTAATTTTAAAAGCCTGTTCTTTTCTAGAGGATGGTCATGGAGTTTTTTCTTTCTTCTTCGAATCAACTGGCAGTGAAGGCACTGCCTTCACACATCATACTTGGCTAACAGTACACAGTGCTGATCTGCGTCATCTCTGACTTACAGAAAGTGTCAAAAATGTCAAGTGCAAGAACAAAGCAGTAATGTCATACTGCCCCTTTACTAAACAGCAGGCATGATTTTCTCTGACATGTGAGATTGATGGCTTGTCTCTTTCTTACTACTCCCACCCATCATTATGTTTAATCTAGATTCATCTATGACACATGTAATTTGTTGATTTTATAATTCCTCTATATGTAAATAAAATGAGTAAGAAATACAAAATTCCAATGAATAATTTCTACCTTCTTATAAAATCAAATCTGCTTAGATTTGAACGTATGTCTATCAAAATATGAGTGAATCCCCACAGTCAACTTTCAGTTTACAAGCAGAGTAAGAAAGAGAACTCAAAATCCATATGTAAGTAATCGTTATTGTAGTCTATTTCATACATAAACCAGACAGAGCATCCCAACTATTATAAGTTAAAAGATTTCCAAATGAAGTGGTGAAAAGTTCTGTTGAGTTTACATAACAACTAGTTTCTCTCTCCCATGAAACACAGCAAAGTACTTAAGACATTTGTTAAAAAAACCAAAACAAAACACCTCAGCCATTATTTTCAAGAATTCAGCATCACTTCACATATAAATTTCCTCCTTAATCATTTAATTGGCATGTATCCCATTAAAGCATGCGATCGTCACTCATATACAGCATACAGCATGCACCATGCAGTAGACGGACAGCAGAGGTTAAGAACCTGGAAGCATAGGATCTGAGAATGTGAGAGCAAGTTAAAGACAAGAGTTCCTCTCCATTGTCACCGAGGGTCGAGAAGCAATGCTGAAGCGTAGAACAGTGAGAGTGGGGGAAATACAGTTTGTCCAACACATAAACATATCTCCGCAAGTGGCGGCAGGTATAACTGAAAGACAAGGGTAAAAGGAGAAAAACAGAAAGAGAGTTTTCCTTTGAAAAAATAAATCATTCTTAATGACCTCAAAGCTTCCTGTGTGTTTTTACTAAATGGCACCCAAGAAAAAAAACGACTTTTAAAAGAGAATATTAAAAAGAAAACAAAAGAAAATAAACAACCTGAGTTAAAAAAAAAAATGGACAAAAGACCTAAGCAGACACCTCACCAGAGAAGATATACAGAGGGCAAATAAGCATAAGAAACGATGCTCTACATCATATGTTATGAAGGAAATACAAATTAAAACAATGAGATACTGCTACACACCTATCAGAATGGCCAAAATCCAGAATAATGACAATACCAAATGCTGACAAGGATGTGGAGTAACAGAAATTCCCACTTATTGCTGATAGCAATGCAAAATGGTACAGTCATTTGGGAAGACCATTTTAGATTTCTTACAAAACTAAACATGTTCTTACCATATAACCCAGCAACCATGCTTACCCAATGAGCTTGTTTACCCAAATGAGTTGAAAATATATGTTCACACAAAAACCTGCACACGTATGTTCATATCACCTTTCTTCATCATTGCTAAAAACTTGGAAATCACTCAGATGTCCTTTAGCAGGGAAAAGGATAAATAAACGGTGGTACATCAGAGAGTGGAATGTTATTCAGCACTAAAAAGAAATGAGCTATCAAGTCATGAAAAGATATGAAGAGAGCTTAACATGCATGTTACTGAGTGAAAGGAGCCAATTTGAAAAGGCTATAGAATGTATGATTTCAAATCTATGATACTCTGGAAGAAGCAAAACTATGGCAACAGTTGAAAAAAAAAAGTCAGTGGTTGCCAGGGGTTGGTAGTGGGGAAGGGATTGGTAGGCAGTGCACAGAGGATTTTCAGGGCAGTGAAACTATTGTGTATGATACCATAATGGTGGATACATGATACTATACATGTGTCCAGATCCGCAGAATGCAAAACACCATGGGTGAAACCTCATGTAAACTATGGAGTTTGGGTGATAATGACATGTCAAAGTAGGTTTACCAGTGGTAACAAATGTGTCACCTCTGGGGCAGAGTGTTGACACTGGGCGAGGCCAAGTGACAGAGGAGGCAGAAAGTATGGTGGGAATTCTCTGTACTACCTGTTCAGTTGTGCTAGGAACCTAAAACTGTTCTTAAAGAAAAAATTTATTTAAAAGGAAAATAATGAGATATACTGACAGAGGGAAAAGTCTAGAAATATGGTGGCATTAGTTAACTATATAAAATTTGTCTTGGTAGAGCAAAGTAATGTGAGCTAGTCCCTCTTTGCAGTATTACAAACACATTCCTGGGAGACAGGCAAGACTACTACAGCAATGTGGAAGGTGCCATGGCAGAGGAACACTGACCTAAGAGTCAGAAACTTAGAAACCTAGACTCAGCCCAACCCCTGGCAGTTTTATAAGAGTTGGTACTTGATCTTATCTAAGCCTCGATTCCACAAACTGCAACATGAAAGTAAAAAGTTTCAACTACTCCAAAACTCTGAAGTGGTATTATAAAAATAATTTAATATTATCATTGTCAGAGCAATTTCATTTGTGTCACATTTTCGATTACTTAAAAATAACAATTTTGAAACAGAAAAATATCGAATCAATTTGACAAAGTCAATTAACCAAACAGTAAACACATCAATTGATATGCCTAGACTATTTGTCTTTGAAAACCATGTATGAAAAACCATACCAAAAGTATATCAAGTTCCTAAGAAGGCAGCAAGTAATCTTTAAAGTGTGGTAGAACTGAAAATAAAACTAAGAGATGTAAAGATTAGAAATAGGTAACATTGCCAAAAATGGACAATCCAATCATCCATTCAACCAAATAATGAATCAATCAGGTAAATCAGCTACATGGTATCTATAGAGTACGATGTACTGCATGTAGGAACAGTGCTGGACACTGAAGATAAGTTGAGGAGGAAAATACACACAATTCTTACCCATATATACACCTTACAAGATAGAAAGACAGATGTTAGACAATAATAAAATTCCACCAAAATTGTACACTTTCAAACTTCAAAGTGCAATAAGCACTCTAAAGGAAAAGTATAGAATGCTTCAAGAGGAATAAAATGGAGATCTTGAGATCTGGAGGCTGAGGAAGGGCTTTTACAAAGTGAATTATAAGCGGACATCTTAAGGAAGTATTCAAGTTAGCTAAATTAACAGTGTGGGTTAGGGAGGGGGACACGATTCAATTAAAAGTCGATTACAAGCAATACATGACTGTGGTAAAAAAAAAAAAAAGTGAGTTCAAAATTAAAAAGCCTTCCTCTATTAAAAAAACAGTTTTTTAAAAATACCATGGTTCTATCGCAATGATATGAAAAAATGAAGTATTCAAAATAAATAAAAAGTTATACACAAATATATATGAAGAAATCTTTAAAATGATAGTAAAGACTACACATGGACATCACCAGATGGTCAATACTGAAATCAGACTGATTATATTCTTTGCAGCCAAAGATGAAGAAGCTCTATACAGTCAGCAAAAATAAGACTGGGAGCTGACTGAGGCTCACATCGTGAACTCCTTATTGCCAAATTCAGACTTAAAATTGAAGAAAGTAGGGAAAACCACCAGACTATTCAGGTATGACCTAAATCAAATCCCTTACAATTATATAGTGGAAGTGAGAAACAGATTTCAGGGATTAGAGCTGATAGACAGAGTGCCTGAAGAACTATGGACGGAGGTTCCTGACATTGTACAGGAAACAGGGATCAAGACCATCTCCAAGAAAAAGAAAAGGAAAAAATGCAAAATGGTTGTCTGAGGAGGCCTTACAAAAAGATGAGAAAAGAAGAGAAGAGAAAGGCAAAGGAGAAAAGGAAAGATATACCCATGTGAATGCAGAGTTCCAAAGAACAGCAAGGAGAGATAAGAAAGCATTCCTCAGTGATCAAAGCAAAGAAATAGAGGAAAACAATAGAATGGGAAAGACTAGAGATCTCTCCAAGAAAATTAGAGATACCAAGGGAACATTTCATCCAAAGATGGGCTCAATAAAGGACAGAAATGATATGGACCTAACAGATGCAGAAGATATGAAGAGGAGGTGGCAAGAATATGCAGAAGAACTATACAAAAAAGATCTTCTTGATCCAGATAACCACGATGGCATGATCACCCACCTAGAGCCAGACATCTTGGAATGCGAAGTCAAGTGGGCCTTAGGAAGCATCACCATGAACAAAGCTAGTGAAGGTGATGGAATTCCAGTTGAGCTATTTCAAATTCTAAAAGATGATGCTATGAAAGTGCTGCACTCAATATGCCAGCAAATTTGGAAAACTCAGCAGTGGCCACAGGACTGGAAAAGGTCAGTTTTCATTCCAATCCCAAAGAAAGGCAATGCTGAAGAATATTCAAACTACTGCACAATTGCACTCATCTCAAAATTCTCCACGCCAGGCTTCAACAGTACCTGAACCATGTACTTCCAGATGTTTAAGCTGGTTTCAGAAAAGGCAGAGGAACCAGAGATGAAATTGCCAACATCCGCTGGATCATCAAAAAAGCGAGAGAGTTCCAGAAAAACATCTATTCCTGCTTTATTGACTATGCCAAAGCCTTTGACTGTGTGGATCACAAAGAAGTGTGGAAAATTCTGAAAGAGATGGGAATACCAGACCACCTGACCTGCTTCTTGAGAAACCTGTATGCAGGTCAGAAAGCAACAGTTAGAACTGGACACGGAACAACAGACTCGTTCCAAATAGGAAAAGGAGTAAGTCAAGGCTGTATATGGTCACTCTGCTTATTTAACTCATATGCAGAGTACATCATGAGAAATGTTGGGCTTCATCCAGAAGCACAAGCTGGAATCAAGATTGCCGGGAGAAATATCAATAACCTCAGATATGTAGATGACACAACCCTTACGGCAGAAAGTGAAGAACTAAAAAGCCTCTTGATGAAAGTGAAAGAGGAGAGTGAAAAAGTTGGCTTAAAGCTCAACATTCAGAAAACCAAGATCATGGCATCTGGGTCCTATCACTTCATGGGAAATAGATGGGGAGACAGTGGAAGCAGTGTCAGACTTTATTTTCCTGGGCTCCAAAATCACTGCAGATGGTGACTACAGCCATGAAATTAAAAGATTCTTCCTCCTTGGAAGAAAAGCTTTGACCAACCTAGACAGCATATTAAAAAGCAGAGATATTACTTTGCCAACAAAGGTCCATCTAGTCAAAGCTATGGTTTTTCCGGTGGTCATGTAGGGATGTGAGAGTTGGACTATAAAGAAAGCTGAGTGCTGAAGAATTGATGCTTTTGAACTGTGGTGTTGGAGAAGACTCTTGAGAGTCCCTTGGACTGCAAGAAAATCAAACCAGTCCATCCTAAAGGAAATCAATCCTGAATATTCATTGGAAGGACTGATGCTGAAGCTGAAACTCCAATTCTCTGGCCACCTGATTGGAAGCAGTGACTCACTAGAAAAGACCCCGATGCTGGAAAGATTGAAGGTGGGAGGAGGAGACGACAGAGGATGAGATGGTTTGAGGAGACGACAGAGGATGAGATGGTTTGGATGGCATCACTGGCTCGATGGACATGAGTTTGAGCAATCTTTGGGAATTGGTGATGAACAGGGAAGCCTGGCGTGCTGCAGTCCATGGGGTGGCAAAGAGTCGGACATGACTGAGTGACTGAACTGACTGACTGAAGAATGGATTTCACGTCTATGTGAAAATAAAACAAACAACAATCCAAGCCTATAGATACAGAGAACAGACTGGTGGTTGCCAGATGCAGGGGCTGGGGGTGTGGGGTAAAATGGTGAAGGTGGTCCAAAGGTACAAACTTCTAGTTATTAAAATACATGCCATGCATGAAGATGAACATACAGCATGGAGACTAAAGCTAATAATACTGTATTGCATATTTGTTCTCTTCACTGAGACGCATAAAGAGTAAATCTTAAAAAGTTCTCACTTAGAAGGAAAAAAATTGTGATTACGCATGATGACAAATGCTAATTAGACTTACTGTGGGTTTTAGACTTATTATTATTTTTCAGTACACATAAATATCAAATCATTATGTTGTACAGTTGAAACTTTCCCTGGTGGCTCAGCGGTAAATAATCTGCCTTCCAATGCAGGAGATTTGGGTTCAATCCCTGGGTCAGGAAGATCCCCTGGGGAGGAAATGGCTACCCATTCCAGTATTCTTGACTAGGAAATCTCACGGACAGAGGAGCACAGTGTGCTACAGTCCATGAGGTCACAAAGTGTCAAGACATGAGACTTAGTGACTAAACAACAACATCTGAAACTAATAATGTTATATGTCAATTACACCCCAATAAAAAATAATACATTTAGAAAATTTTAAAATAAAATAATAGTAAGGAAAATTTTAGACTCGATAAAATGGAAAAAATATTTTTATACAGGAAACTCTACGATTGTAAAGTTATCAAATGTTCATGTTATTCTAAAAATTAATATGCTCACAAATATCAGTAAGATTTTTTAGAAACTAGACAATACTAAGGTTCATACGGAAAATTAAACATTTAAGAAGGGCCAGGAAATCCTGAAGATGGAACCAGCTCTACCACCTATTAAAATATACTCTAAAGCAACACTGTCAGAAAGTTTGGTACAGTGCATGAGCAGACAAAACACCAGAATAGACTCAAATAGGACAGGAATCTATTATAAGATAAAGGTGGCACTTTAAAACAGAAAACTGTTACGCACTACAAGATACTGGGATAACTGGGTAGATAACTAGAAAAAAAAATACAGCTGGACTCTCTACCTTGCTTCTTAAAATAAATTCCAAGTTGGTCAAAGACTTGAAAGAAAAGTAATGCTACAAAAAAGTTAAAAAATAAACCATATACCCGAGAATCATTTAAAAGTAAGAAATAAATAAATTTGACCACAAAAAATGGAAAATATGAATGGAGGAGACAATCAGTTTTCACCCTGTATCATCTTTTGTACTATTTGAACTTTCTGCCATTTTCATGTATCAAGGAAATAAACTAAAGAATCAGTTTTTTAAATTTTAAAGGGGCACAGGAGCAAGACTTTTGATCAGAGGGAATGCCCTACAGCGGGGCGATCTGGGCGCATTCACAGACCTGAGAGCAGACCTGAGAGGTCGGCACGGTGGCTGTAACAGTGAATGAATGTCAAAGGTGAGGCAGGTGCATGCAGGGGCTTGCGGGCTGTGTTAGCGAGTTTACCCTATCATGGAAAATTAAGGAAGGGATTGAGTAGGGGAGCCACCAGGTCTGATTTACATTTTTAAAGATACATTTCTCCAATGCAAGGATAAAAACTGGAGAGGGGCAAGAGAGGGGCAAAAGTTGAAAGATAAAACTAGACTCGGGCAAGAGTAGAAAAGCAAAGACCAGTGAGAAGCTACTGCAACAGTGTTAGGCAAATACTGCTGATGGCTTAGAGCACGGGTTGGGCAAAGAAAAACCAGTAAAACCTGCGTCCTGACTGGAGTGGGAGATGATGTCAGTGGAGGAAGATGTCAAGAAAAACTCCCTGATTTCTGGTATTATGAACTGAATGAAACTACACATGCTGAGACAGGAGAAACTGGAGGAGAGATGGGTTTTATGGAAAAGATCATGACTTTGGTTCAGAACAGATACAATTTCAGGTATTGTAGTTGTGAGAGGTCAGGAAATGTTGCTATATGTCTAAGTTTGAAGCTAGGAGAGGAGTGGAATAACCCAGAGATACAGATAAATACAGACACTGACACATACATGGAAATCAAAAGTCTGAGAGCATGTCTGAGACAATCTACAGTCAAAGTGATGAGACAGAACCGAGCCCCAGGAATTAGTGTTTCCAAATTAGAGGAAGGGAGAGAGGGATGAGGGAGGAGAGAAGCTGATAATGAAAACTGAGTGGCAGCTAGGGTGGCAGGAAGAAAATCTGAGTGTTGCCAAAAATCAACAAAAAAAGTGTTTCAAGACGGTCTTGGTAATAATATACCTTTAAGACAATTTCCATTTATGCAAAACAAATAATAAACTTTTCAAACTGTATGACTAAAATTAAGCTAAAGTATTTTCATAAACAGAGCTACTATTCAATTTAGGTTTCATTCCTCTTAATCCTCTTGAAATATTCTTTCTTTTTTAATAGAGATTGAATGAAAATACCCCAGGTGACTATCAGACATGTCAGAGATGTATTCTCATTATGTGAAAAATTCTTTGGTTTCATACTTCAAGCTGAAAAGTAGTTATATGGCATCTGACTGAAATCTTGCTGAGACAGAAATATCAACATCTCAGTTACTTTACTCTAGATATACTCTAATTTTTAAATATTCTTAAAACACAGTGATAATATTACTGTTACCTTTCAGGCATAGAACAGTATAATATTTTTTGATGTGTGTAAGTTTACATTAGGCTTTTGGAGCAGTTGCTCATATTAAGCAGGTGACCAAACATAAAGTATTACAGGACAAACTTTCCAATCCTTTATTTTACAACTGATCTTTGGAACTTAAATTAGGAAATGTCATCTTGCAGTGCTTGGTTTCCTTCTAATATGTCAAGATAATTTTGAATATCAGCGCTCTAACTTTGTCATCTATAAAACTGGGAATCTCATGATTTCTTGTAAGAAGTCACTAACAGAAGCACTGAATAGAAACGAGTCAAGGACAGACCTCCTAGAAAAGTGCACTAGAGATCTCTGTATTGGCCATCAGTGCACAGGGAAACACTCATCAATAGCTTTTCCATGTTTTTCTATATACAGCTATAAATATATGAAGGAGAAATGTGGGAAAAAACAATGCTTTCACATTTATGGCCTATTTCTGTTTTTTGTCCCCATAGTCCACTGTGGTAATTAAAACCAGGTATAATCCCTAGTTAACAAATGAAAAACTTCAGAATAAAGAAGTGATATGTTAACTATCCTGTCAATTAGTAATGGAAGAATTCTACCCAGTGGAACCCACCAACTATGCTGTCACACTCAAGCCCAGAGGCCTTCTAACTGTGTCAATGAATAACTAAATCCAGGACCCACCTGCTCTGGAAGTTCTCCAAAGTCCTATTCCTGCCCACTTCTTTCAAATAAAAGTACAAGAGAAGATAGGGTTAAAATTTTTTTAAAACAGGTTTAGGAAAGTTATGACCAATCTAGATAGCATATTCAAAAGCAGAGACATTAGTTTGCCAACAAAGGTCCGTCTAGTCAAGGCTATGGTTTTTCCAATGGTCATGTATGGATGTGAGAGTTGGACGGTGAAGAAAGCTGAACGCCGAAGAACTGATGCTTTTGAACTGTGGTGTTGGAGAAGACTCTTGAGAGTCCCCTGGACTGCAAGAAGATCCAACCAGTCCATCCTAAAGGAGATCAGTCCTGGGTGTTCACTGGAAGGACTGATGTTGAAGCTGAAACTCTAATATTTTGGCAACCTCATGCGAAGAGTTCACTCATTGGAAAAGACCCTAATGCTGGGAAGGACTGGGGGCAGGAGGAGAAGGGGACAACAGAGGATGAGATGGTTGGATGGCATCACCAACCTGATGGACATGGGTTTAGGTAGACTCTGGGAGTTGGTGATGGACAGGGAGGCCTGGTGTGCTGCAATTCATGGGGTCGCAAAGGGTCGGACACGACTGAGTGACTGAACTGAACTGAACAATTAAATAGGTATTTTTATTGAGTCTTCAAAAGGACTCTAGGGCTCAATCCACCAAAGGAAAGCAAAAACGAAAGAAAACATAAAAATTGTGCTCTTTAAAAATGCACATCACTATCAACTTAACAAGTGATCACAGTGAATATTAACAGTAAAGGAGACCTCATGAGTCTCCTGATTCGATCACAGCGGAACTTAAGTCTAACCACACAAAATCATCAGGCAAATCCAAATGAGGGGTATTCTTTAAAAAGAAGAAAGAGAAAAACAAACAAAAAACCCTCTGTTTTGCTCACATTTTGAAAGATAAGGAAAAACCAACCAAGGGACTGTTCTGGATTAAAGAAGAATAAAGAGGACAACTAAAATGTAGTATGTGATTCTGGGACTGGATCCCAGACGAGGGGAATAAAAAAGCATTTTTTTCCTCCCTAGAAAGGAAATTAGTGGGGCAAATGACAGAATTTGAGGGCTTGTAGATTAGACAAGAGTATTTTCTCAATGTTAATTTTCTAACTTAAAGAAATATACACTGAAGTTCTTGGTGGTAAAAGTACATCTTGTTTATAAACTTATTTTCAAAGTTTCAGGAAAAAATAGCACGCAATACAGCTAATGTGGTAAAAACTTAACATTTTGGGAATTTGAGTTAAAGGTAAGTTAAGAAATCTTTATACTACGTTTTTAAGTATGCAATTTCAAAGATTTTCAAAAATGAATACTAAAACATCAAAAAACTAATTTATTTTTAATCTAGAAAATAAAATCAAACTAGTGTTTTTGATACACAGAATAATATCCATTTTGAGATTATGGAATTAAAATCTAGAGCCCTAAAATGTCACCCTGACCTCTATACTTAAAGCTTAGGATGTCAGAAAAACTAGAGCGTGGGAAGTAAGCAAATGCGGTCTGGAGCTATCCCATAAAAACCAGTCACTGTTACTTAAGAGTTGCACTTTCATAAAAAAATAAAATTTCCCTTAGTGCCTTCTTATATGAAAATGTCCAAGGTTATGCAATGTATAGTTCTAAAATGTTACTTGATATGGTCATGCCTCACCAAAGTAAAATATGAAAATGTTTTGTCCTGGAACAACATTTAAGTCTGTAAAAGATCCTCAAACCGCAAGCAAAGGAGTGATGCTTTAAAAAGACCCTGGGTCAAGCTTTCTAATAATGCATTTTACAATACTTTGACAAGAAAATTACAACATAAAAATGAGATTACCAGGGGCAAGTTAAACTTTATGGACTACTGAAAATATTCTGTGTATTCCTTTCCAAACTCTCTTTTTGTTTCATTCTCCTTCCCTTCCTCTTGCCCTCTTTTACTTTCTTCAAAAAAGCTTGTCAGAGATTCACCAGTAGGTTCAAAATACCAAGAAAACTAAAATAATAATAAATGTTTGGGACCAGTATGAAGAAAATTATAAAAATTTATTATTGTGCATAAAAAAAATCTTCAATAAATGAAGAGACACCAATATGCTTCTGGATGGGAAAACGAAGTACAAAGAAGGCCATTATCCTCCACAGATTCAGAATCTCAATAGGAATATTTGATTTTGACAATATAACTCTCTCACAGTGATTCCTAAATTTCTTTTATTTAAGTGCTCATCTTAAAAGCCAATAAAAGATATGGATTCCCTTACAGTAAGGTGTACCAAGTCACACAAAATATTTTATATAGAATTTCAAGATCTTCAGATGCCTGAAGTCCATTCATATGACCCCTATATCCCAGATGCATGAAGCACAAGTACTAAGCAACTGTGTAGAAGAAACAGGTAAAAGATCCAAGAAGACTGAAAAAGAATAGTAATTAGGAGGAATTTAGCCTTACGCTATTCAAATATGTAAGTCTATAATAATAACAGTATCAGGAAAAGGTACTAAAAGAAAAAGAGACATATGAGTCAATAAAACAGCCAAGAAAACCAAAACTAGAATCCAGTATGTGATAAAGGTTGTCATTTAAACTTTGGAAGGGAGAGGGACTTTTTTTTTTTAATATGGAAAAACCAAGCAACATATGTGAAAACAAGCACACAAACAAAAACCCTCAAGGAGACATATATCTTACACAACAAGTCAAACAAAATTCAAATCAATTAGAGCTGAATGTAAAGAAAGATCCATTAAAGGATGAGAAAAATAAAGGACGGAAATGGGAGATGTAGCCCTAAGAAAAAGTGTTATTGGTATGACTTTATAAATATTCAGAATGTTAAATAATCAACAAAATTAAAAGAGAACACAAATATTTATAACATAGCCAATTTTTCATTGTGTCTATATAGAGGTCTTTAAAATCAATAAGTGATGAAAAACAGAACTGATAAACAAAGTGCACATGCTACTATTTCATAAAATGCATAAGCAATAAACATTTGAAAACAGTTTACTCTCACCAGTGATTAAAAAAAGCAAAATTTCAAGGAAGACCCATTTTTGGCCATCAAAATGGAAAATGTCTTAAAAAAAAAAAAAAGCTGATGGGAATGGCAAGAATACAGGAATATGGACATTTCATGAACATGGGATTTGATCTCACAGAACATACAGTTGAACAGAGGAAGACTGAGAATACATGAGTTAAAAAAAAGAATATTTCAGTTAATAAAATAAAATATGAAAAAGGTGGTGGGAGAGGAACTGGAGGGGCTAGTTTGGGTGCTTAGGAAAGGCTTCACCAATGGAATGACATTTGAGCTGAGAAATGAATGCTGAGAAGAACTACAACCTCAACTTCTCAAGTATTTCAAAATACTATGAACTATCTTACATTCTTTACTCCATAACTGAGTAAAAACATTTGCTATTTTAACTGAAAGAGATATGAATAAACTTTAACAGGGCTTAGACATGAACAAGACTGTGAGGTTTTCTCAGTGGATGGGACTGGAAAATAAGGATGCTTGAAAATGGGCTTGGGAGGGCAACAGGAGGTCATCATATTCAATCTTCTACCCACAACACATGTCTTTCAAAGCGCTCTTGCAAGTCGCTCATGTTGCTCTTACTATGCATCTTTAAGCAAAAGGGACTGCTCTAATTTCACAAACAGCACCATCCCACAGATACAAGTAAGTGCAACAGTTAGAATATTATTCCTTAAAGTAAGTTGAATTTCTACCCAGTTATGACATCCAGAATTAGATACACAAAATTTTTCTCTCTACATAATAGAGTGATCAAGGAGGTCATAATAAAATAAAATAAACAAGAAACAAAAATGCATTAGTTACAACTGGAGGTAACAAGGACTCTTGAAGGGAAGGAATTAATTAAGTATTAATCCTACCTTTCCAACTAAATGTAACTGGAAAAAAGAATTCCACCTAAAAATACACTTGTAATAATTAAACTTTTTCCTTTTGGCAGACTGCAATAAAACCAGTCAATCATCAACAGATGAAAAAATCACACATAAGACCAACAGTGAACTTCAGAAGGAAGGGAAAATGTCTCCTGTGCAAGTGAAAGACAGGGTGGCAGGAGCAGACCTCGCAGGAGTGGAGAGGCAGAGCGGCCTCTCTTTAGTGGCAAGATCTGAAGTCTATTAAGTGGAAGAGTTACAGGGTAAGATTTGCATTTGGGAAGGATCAGTCTGGCTGCAGACAGGTGAATTGGTAACAGACCTGTTAGGAAGTTACTGCAGCTGAATAGGGAGCTAAGGCGATGGGTAAAGAAGTGAAGCGAATGAATTTGAGAGAGTTACTTACAAGACTGGGGCCTGAATTGGATGTGGGAGGTAAGAGAAACGAAGCACCAAAAATGACGCCCAGCTTTCAGGCTTGCATAAAAGGTGATGTCATTCACTGAGGCAAGGAACAGAAAGAGGATCAGGGAGTGCTGGGAAAGGAAAAGATTTCCATTTTGGACTTTGTGCCTTTGAGATGACGCTGAGAAACTCAAAGATGATACCACGTATCTGACTGCACAAAAGGTTTCAGAAGTCCAAGGGTAGGTCTAGCCTGGAGATGTGTGTTTGTGAGTTGTAAGCGGAAGTGGCTGAGACCACCTATGGAAGGAGTGGAGGTGACTTTGAGAAACACCAACATTTAATAGCTTCATAAGATCATGTTAAATCTAAACTAGAGGAAGACAAACTTTCACAGAAACAAACAAACCAATCAACCCACAAGGAAGATGAAGACATCAAGAAGAGACTGTTTTAAGGAAAGAGTAGTTAAAAGGGTCAAACGCAACTGAGGAGACAAGAGAAAAAAAAAAGCCCCCTAGATCTAGAAATATGAAAGTCACTGGTGAACAACAATTCATTTTGTTAGCAACATAAAAAAAGTACCATTTATTAAAACACACACAGTTGGATACAAGACATATTTAATATCATTGATTAGCTCATTAACATGCATTAAATATCATTAAGTTGCCGGGATGATTTTTGCAAATCAAAAAATTTATAAAATCTCTCTCATACACATAATTTTACACAGGATAAAACTTCCAATATAATGTGGATATCTAAGGATAACCAAGAAAATAAGCAAAGGAAAATCTGGGACGAGTGTCAGGAAACTAACTACACAGCAGCAGTGGAAGCACAACCCTTGAATCATTTAACTCCCTGGCAGCAGAAGTCATTTTTCCTGGAGCAAAATCTATTGCCAGCAATGAAGATCCCGAGAATCTCTAGTATGAAGGATTAACAGACTGGCCCAAACATTGGAAAATACATTTAAAGGAACAATCTAGTACTAGCTCAGAACGGACGAAATGACTTAATATGTCACTGCCAGGTCTACAAAGTAACAGAGATTGTAAATAATAATTAAAAAGGATCTCTTCAACAACAATGCAACACTACGATATAAACTTCTCTGTGATTTATTTCATGTGTGAAATTCAAATAAGAAAATCCCCTAGATTTGCAGTGTAACAAGTATTTTAATCAGGATTTATACTATCACTGATACTTAAAATTAATCAAATTCTCTAATTTAAAAATCATTGAATAAGCACTTGCATCCTAAATTACTTTCCTTAAGATCAACAGACTTACAATGTGAATTTAATCAGAAAATTTAAAAGTAGGCAAATAGTTCATGTCTTCCATACTTTTTTGGTTTTTTGATGTTGAGTTATATGAGCTGTTTATATATTTTGAGTATTAATCTCTTATTGGTTATATTATTAGCAAATGTTTTCTCCCATTCAGTAGGTTGTCTATTTGCTTTGTTAATGGTTTCCTTAGCTGTGCAAAAGCTTTTGAGTTTCATGAGGTCCCACTGGTTTATTTTGTTCTTATTTTCTTTACTTTAGGAGACAGATCCCCCAAAAATAGAGGACATGCAGGTGGCCAACAGGCACATGAAAAGATGCTCAACATCACTAATCATCAGGGAAATGGAAAGCAAAACCACAGTGAGGTATCACCTCACACTAGTCAGAATGGCTACCAGCAAAACTAGCATAAATTACCAATGTTGGTAAGGACATGGAGAAAAGGGAAGCCTCTTAAACTGATGATCTAAAGGTAAATTGATACAGCCACTGTGGAAAACAGTATGGAGGTTTCTCAAGAAACTAAAACTACCATCAGTTCAGATCACTCACTCAGTCATGTCTGACTCTTTGCGACCCTATAGACTGCAGCATGCCAGGCCTCCCTGTCCACCACCAACTCCCAGAGATTGCTCAAACTCATGTCCATTGAGCTGGTGATGCCATCCAACCACCTTATCCTCTGTTGTCCCCTTGTCCTCCTGCCTTCAATCTTTCCCAGCATCAGGGTCTGAATCGAAATGAGTCAGTTCTTCGCACCAGGTGACCAAAGTATTGGAGCTTCAGCATCAGCCCTTCCAATGAACATTCAGGATTGATTTCCTTTCAGATTGACTGGTTTGATTTCCTTGCAGTCCAAGGGACTCTCAAGAGTCTTCTCCAACACCACAGTTCAAAAGCATTAATTCTTCAGTGCTCAGCCTTCTTTATAGTCCAACTTTCACATCCATACATGACTACTGGAAAAACCACAGCTTTGACTATACAGACCTTGTTCGTCAGCAAAGTGATGTCTCTGCTTTTTAATACACTGTCTAGGTTTGTCATAGCTTTCCTTCCAAGGAGCAAGCATTTTTTAACTTCATGGCTACAGTCACCATCTGCAATGATTTTGGAGCGCCCCCAACCCCTGCCACCGGAAAAAAAAAGAATTTCTGTCACTGCTTCTACTTTTTCCCCTTCTACATGCCACGAAGTGAAGGAATCAGATGCCATGATCTTAGGTTTTTAAATGCTGAGTTTTAAGCCAGTTTTTTCATTCTCCTCTTTCACTCTCATCAAGAAACTCTTTAGTTCCTCTTTGCTTTCTGCCATTAGAGTGGTATCATCTGCATATCTGAGGTTGTTGATATTTCTCTCAGCAACCTTGATTCCAGCATGTGATTCATCCAGCCCAGCATTTCACATGATGTACTCTGTACAGAAGTTAAATAAGCAGGGTGACAAGATACAGTCTTGAGGTACTCCTTTCCCAGTTTGGAACTACTAAACCACTTTGAGTCATTTGTTCCATGTCCAGTTCTGTTGCTTCTTGACTGAATACAGGTTTCTCAGGAGATAGGTAAGGTAGTCTGGTATTCTCATCTCTTGAAGGTTTTTCCACAGTTTGTTGTTATCCACACAGTCAAAAGCTTTAGTGTAGTCAATGAAGCAGAAGTAGTTGTTTTTCTGAACTTCTTTGCTTTCTCCATGATCCAACTGATGTTGGCAATTTGATCTCTGGTTCCTCTGCCTTTTCGAAGCCCAGCTTGTAAGTCTGGAAGTTCTTGATTCACATACTGCTGAAGCCTACCTTGGAGGATTTGGAGCATAACCTTACTCTCATGTGAAATGAATGCAATTGTATGGTAGTTGGAACATTCTTTGGCACTGTCCTTCTTTGGGATTGGAATGAAAACTAATCTTTTCCAGTCCTGTGGCCACTGCTGAGTTTTCCAAATCTGCTGACGTATTGAGTACAGCACTTCTAACAGCAGCATCTTTTAGAATTTGAAATAGCTCAACTGGAATTCCATCACCTCCACTAGCTTTGTTCGTAGTAATGCTTCCTAAGGCCCACTTGACTTCACACTCCAGGATGTCTAGCTCTAGATGAGTGACCACACCATCATGGTTATCCAGGTCATAAAGATATTTCTGGTATAGTCCTTCTGTGTATTCTTGCCACCTCTTCTTAATATCTTCTGCTTCTGTTAGGTCCTTACCATTTCTGTCCTTTATTGTGCTCATCCTTGCATGAAATATTTCTTTGACAGCTCCAACTTTCTTGAAGAGATCTCCAGTCTTTCCCTTCTATTGTTTTCCTGAACTGCTTTGCATTATTCATTTAAGAAGGCCTTTGAATCTCTCCTTGCTATTCTCTGGAATTCTGCATTGAGATGGGTATATCTCTCCCATTCTCACCTTTTGCTTCTCTTCTTTCCTGATTTATTTGTAAAGCCTCCTCAGACAACCATTGCCTTATTGGATTTCTTTTTCTTTGGGATGGCTTTGATCATTGCCTCCTGTACAATGTTAAAAACCATTATGTATAAAATAAGCTACAAGGATATATTGTATAACCTAGGGAATATAGCCAATATTTTTAAATCACTATAAATGGAATATAACCTTTAAAAAGTTTGAATCACTATATTATATACCTGTAACACAGAATACTGTACAACAAGCACACTAAAACTAAAAAGAGGGCAGGAAGCAGTGGGAAAAAAAAAAGGCAAATATGTTACACAGCAATTTTATGACATCACTGTAAATGTACTTGCTTACTAATTTTAAAACATTTGTTTTAAAATATACATTTGATGGTATCTATAGGATTAGTCATACAATCTTTTAGGGACAAATTTTATTTCCAAGGATGTTTTTGAGAACCTCAACTTTGCTTTTGGAGACTTGATCATAGTTTTTAGAATCTCTCCTTTTTATAGAAAACCAAGAAGTTAAAGACACTGATTTTCACATATGTACTACAAAAGCAAAGGCGATAAGTCACTTGAAAATATTTTTAAGTTTTGTAAACAGCATCATATATACCAAATACCTAAAAATATTAGACTAAGCAGATGGCAACTTACATGGCACTCATTAAGTATAACATCACCCCCTTGTTTTAAAGATGATGTTACAATCTATTTACAGGTGTGGATAAACAAATCGATTTATTACCAGAGTTCCTTTTTACATGGCATATGTATTTTTAAAAGTCTTTTGACTTTAGACAAGGCAGCTATTTAAAAAGAATGTCACCGTGGCTCTCCATCACAGTTTGCTCTACAAGTGCCCAATAAGGCCACGCAGCAATGTGGAGCTGGCTTGGTTCCCAGCAATGCAATTATGCTATATGGCCTGAAACTGTATTTCAACGTGTTAATAGTGTTGCTGTCTATCCTACTTGTGGTCTAATAACAAGGTCTAAAAAATCCACAAATGCAGACATTCATCTCAAGTTCCTTTATTCAAGGAAATAAAACTTACTTGAAAACAATTTCTTGATTGGACTTGTTTACAATTTATATTTTAAAAGAAACATTTCTATATGTCATTATGTTCCTCTTTATGTCAAGGGAAGTGGTAGATTGACAGAGCACACATTTAAGTGATGCCACCCACAGATGCCAAATTGGTTCCAATGGGGGTGGAGTTAACTCAAGGAAAGAAAGACCTAAAGCACTTGCTCATTACAGAAATAGCTATTAAAGACAGAGAACTTAGCCTGAATTTTTTAAAATTTATCTTTACACATCATCTTGGGAAATTAAGAGACTTGTTTTTAAAAATCTAGTCTTCAAGAGACATTCATAACGACTACACGCTACATTCAAGTGTTGCTCAGTCCACAAACATCTGTCTACATTAAGTAGTCTGGGTATAAACACTAAGAATGTAATGGAAAGACTGAGTTCACAATGAACTAGGTACAAAATAGCATATTCAGCACATTCTATGGCCATCAAAAAAGCTTGCTCACTTCTATGGTCATTTTATTCTACAAACTCTCTCTTGACAAAATGGAGAAAGCAATGGCAACCCACTCCAGTATTCTCGCTTGGAAAATCCCATGGATGGAGGAGCCTTTTAGGCTGTAGTCCATGGGGTCGCTAAGAGTTGGACATGACTGAGCAACTTCACTTTCACTTTTCACTTCTATGCACTGGAGAAGGAAATGGCAACCCACTTCAGTGTTCTTGCCTGGAGAATCCCAGGGACGGGGGGAGCCTGGTGGGCTGCTGTCTATGGGGTCGCACAGAGTCGGACACGACTGAAGCGACTTAGCAGCAGCAGCTCTTGACAAAAAGGCACAGAAAGATTTACAGCAATTGTAAAACTATTCTGAAAAATCTGAGTTCCAAGTCTTAATTCTCTCAATCTACATGGCACAAGTCTCAGCTCAGAGAAGTAAAATAATCTAGAGCCATGAGAAAGGCCGATTCTGTTCAGACTAATTAAATATTTATGTCACATCTTTTCTATAGCAGATAGACCTAGAAAAATACACACAAGATAAAAACGCAACACAAAATCTATTGAGGTCATTAAAAATAAGAACAAGCCTTCATATATGGAAATTATGCTAATAACCCATCATCAGAAGACCATTCTGGAGTCATTTTTTAGTGTGCTCATGGATATACACTGAAAGAACCACACTCCTTCACTTTTCACCCACACAGATATGGTGACACACTCTATAACCACATCTGTGAGCTGGCAGGCAAGGATCATGGGAGTTTTTTGCTACAAGAATGTGGTCATTGTGAAATTGAGAAAGCTCACTGGTGGAGGTGGGTGCAGATGAAAAGCCCAATTTTGGTCTCACCAGCCTAATGCTCTCACCAAACTAACTAGAGTATTAGCCTTACTGCCACAGTAACTGACAGACACACCAGGACACCCTTCCTTGGATGAAAAGACAGGCATATGTTCTTTTGCCTCTGGGTCTTTGCACCTGCTGCCAAAACTATCTGGAGATGTTCACCCCATCTCCTTGTTGTTTTGGCAAACTCCTCTTCCTTCATCCAGTAAGTGTTTCTCTCCTATGAGACCCTCTCTGATGGCTTCAAGCACATTTTGGTGCTTTGAATTTTAGTTTCCCATTTTGCCTTGTGCTTACTGCCAATATACCACTTAACAAAATGTACTTGTACCTGTCTTCCTATCTGTCTTCTCACTCAACCATAACCTCTTTGAGGGCAGATGTTGAATTTTCATGTTTGCTTTCCTAGCACCCAGAACAATGCCTAGCATTAAGAAAGCACAGTATTTACTGATTCACTAGAGGAAAACTGACAGAAATTAATGTCCCATATTCAATAATCCACAAGTTATCCTGTTTATGAGAGTATCTGTGCATTTTATACTACAACAACAATCACACTGTAGGCTGGGCCGGGATTCAGAGTCATAACCATAAACATAAAATTACTTCCTTCCTTAAGAGTAAGCAAAGGTCTACAAATCACTAGCAACAGGAACTGAGACAATAATTTCTCTCAAAGGGCCTAACTGCTAGATTTTTAAAAATTTAAAAAGAATCCCATGTCATTTATTTGGGTGTGGAGTTGCGGCAGACACAGTTAGTTAAGATGAGGTTATACTGGAGTAGGGTGGGCACTAATCTAACCTGACTGGTCTCCACATAAGAAAGGAAGAGAGACAGAAACAGACAGGGAGAAGATGGCCTTTTGATGACAGAAGCAGAAACTCAAGTGATGTAACTATAAGCCAAACAATGCTAAGGAACGCCAGCAGAACCAGGAGCTAGAAAAGGAACGGGAGTATTCTACGCTACAGGTTTCTGAGGAAACGTGGCCTTGCTGACAACTTGGTTTTGGAGTTTTAGTGTCCAAAACTGTGAGATGATAGATTTCTGCTGTTTCAAGCTCCCAGTTTCTGGTACTGTGTTACGGCAGCCTTAGGAAACTATTTAATGGTACAGGGGGCAAGATGCGACCATTCAGTTGGAAATGATGAGAATATCCATCATAACATCAACACGACCTCTCCCCTGTGGGCTCAGTACACTCTCCTCTCCTCCCAGCTGAGGCGAGTAGATGAGACGATGGGAGGAACCTGACTGACAGTGGATGTGAGAACAGCAGCAGCAGGCAGACCTTTCTGCTTCTTCCAATTTCATCATCACTTAAAATGGGGGACTCCAAACAGGAAAAACCTTAAAGACCACTTAGCTGTCCGCAAGCATTTTCCTGTTACTCATTGAGAACAGTATCAGGACAAACGAGAATCAGAAGCAAAAATACAAAACTTATGCAAATTCTACCTTCACACTCAAACCATGGTGAATTTTAGGTATTCTTAATGTCTTTACTTGGAGTACTTTAGTAGTTTCCAAGAACACATGCTGTAACTTAGGATGATATAAAGAAAATATAGCTCTAATCTTTTCTATTTCCAATTGCAGTGAAAGTGCTGCACTCAATATGCCAGCAAATTTGGAAAAATCAGCAGGGGCCACAGGACTGGAAAAGGTCAGTTTTTATTCCAATCCTAAAGAAAGGCAATGCCAAAGAATGCTCAAACTACTGCACAATTGCACTCATCTCACACGCTAGTAAGCTAATGCTCAAAATTCTCCAAGCCAGGCTTCAGCAACACGTCAACTGTGAACTTCCAGATGTTCCAGCTGGTTTTAGAAAAGGCAGAGGAACCAGAGATCAAATTGCCAACA
The DNA here is from genome assembly GCF_023091745.1 of Budorcas taxicolor. Classification (NCBI taxonomy): domain Eukaryota; kingdom Metazoa; phylum Chordata; class Mammalia; order Artiodactyla; family Bovidae; genus Budorcas; species Budorcas taxicolor. The sequence goes on from NC_068931.1 coordinate 49,437,185, forward strand.
TCTGCTGGATCATGGAAAAAGCAAGAGAGTTCCAGAAAAACATCTATTTCTGCTTTCTTGACTATGCCAAAGCCTTTGACTGTGCGGATCACAATAAACTGTGGAAAATTCTGAAAGAGATGGGAATACCAGACCACCTGACCTGCCTCTTGAGAAACCTATATGCAGGTCAGGAAGCAACAGTTAGAACTGAACATGGAACAACAGACTGGTTCCAAATAGGAAAAGGAGTACGTCAAAGCTGTATATTGTCACCCTGCTTATTTAACTTCTACACAGAGTACATCATGAGAAACGCTGGGCTGGAAGAAACACAAGCTGGAATCAAGATTGCTGGGAGAAATATCAATCACCTCAGACATGCAGATGACACCACCCTTATGGCACAAAGTGAAGAAGAACTAAAAAGCCTCTTGATGAAAGTGAAAGAGGAGAGTGAAAAAGTTGGCTTAAAGCTCAACATTCAGAAAATGAAGATCATGGCATCTGGTCCCATCACTTCATGGGAAGCAGATGGGGAAACAGTGGAAACAGTGTCAGACTTTATTTTTTGGGGCTCCAAAATCACTGCAGATGGTGACTGCAGCCATGAAATTAAAAGACGCGTACTCCTTGGAAGGAAAGTTATGACCAACCTAGATAGCATATTCAAAAGCAGAGACATTACTTTGCCAACAGAGGTCCGTCTAGTCAAGGCTATGGTTTTCCCAGTGGTCATGTACGGATATGAGAGTTGGACTGTGAAGAAAGCTGAGCACCGAAGAATTGATGCTTTTGAACTGTGGTGTTGGAGAAGACTCTTGAGAGTCCCTTGGACTGCAAGGAGATCCAACCAGTCCATCCTAAAGGAAATCAGTCCTGGGTGTTCATTGGAAGGACTGATGCTAAAGCTGAATCTCCAATACTTCGACCACCTCATGCGAAGAGCTGACTCACTGGAAAAGATGCTGACACTGGGAGAGACTGGGGACAGGAAGAGAAGGGGACGACAGAGGATGAGATGGCTGGATGGCATCACGGACTCGATGGACATGAGTTTGAGTGAACTCGGGGAGTTGGTGATGGACAGGGAGGCCTGGAGAGCTGCGATTCATAGGGTCGCAAAGAGTTGGACATGACTTAGCAACTGAACTGAACTGAATCTTTTCTCAAATGCAAGACTTGTACATGAAGCATATTCAAAGTCTGCTATACAAATCGTTATTGTCCAGAAGAGAAAGAAAGTAAGAAAGTGAAGTCACTCAGTCGTGTCCAACTCTTTGCGATCCCATGGACTCCAGCCTATGAGGCTCCTCCATCTGTGGAATTTTCCAGGCAAGAGTACTGGAGTGGGTTGCCATTTCCTTCTCCAGGTGATCTTCCCCACCCAGGGATCGAACCCAGGTCTCCCACATTGCAAGCAGATGCTTTTACCATCTGAGCCACCAGGGAAGCAGTATACTGTCCAGAAAGGGAAGCAACTTTTCCTTCACACTTCAACAGAGCATAGGTGCTGACTCATTTTAAACCCAAGTGAGTCTGGTTGTTTTCAGTCTAATTCTTTACTTTAAAAAATGCTTTGATGTTTATAAATCTATCATTCCAACATTAAGTCAATTTATCAATATAAAGGTAAAAATGTGGCTTTAATAATTTGCAGTGTGGCTGCTGTGATTCAGATGATTATCAACTCAAGACAGACCACCATCAGAGTGAAACCTGGAGAAGAAAGGAACGGGTTAGGGACAAGGATGTTTATGGGCTCTTTCAGTGACAAGCTGGACGAAGCTCTGAGGTACAGCTGCAGGGGGCATATTTCAATGACCCCGTACATAAAACAACCAGGTCAGTCTCTTGAAAAACGGGGGCAGGGAGTTCAAATGTTTGCCAGTTTTATCACTGTTCTTTTGACTTATTAAATTTCTCTTTCATTCATTATTCATTCTTATATGTGGTAAATACAAAGGACGTTGATGGTGAAAGGCTCATCTCCATAAATTCTTTAAAAAACCTCCAGGAGCTAAATTGCCAAAGTCACTGGAAAAAGGATATCTTTTTGACAGTTATTTCTAGAATAATTACATATCCATGAGCAAAAGATAAACACTGACTCCTTCTTTGTACCATATGCAAGAAAATGAAAAATAAAACCTGAAACTATAAAACTTTTATACAAGAAAGCACTGCAGAATATTTTTGTAGCCTTGGGTTAGGAAAAGGATATCAAAGGGATATAAAAAATATGACTCATAAAAGAGAAAATGACAAATTAGACTTCATCAAAATAAAAAATTCTGCTTTTTGAAAGATGCTATGAAAGGAAGTGACAGTCACTGACTGGTCGATGTATCTCTGCAAACACATACCTGTGTGTTTTATATCCAAAATATATAAAGAACTCTCAAAAGTTAAAAAAAAAAACACAAAACACCAAATGACCCAATATAAAAAAAAAGGTATGAATAGACATTTCAGCAAAGAAGTTACATGAATATAACGAGTTATATGAATACGTGAATATAAACAAGCTAAATCAATTATATGAACATAAAGCTGCTCAACACTGTTATCCTCAGGGAAATGCAAATTACAAGCACAACAAGATATTACTATATATTTACTAGAAAGGCTTTTACAAAAAGTTAGTATTAGTTATTGGTGAAAATGCACACTCATGCATTGCTAGTAGGAATGCAAAATGGTACAGTCAGTGTGGAAAAGAGTTTGGCAGTTTCTTTGCTGCTGCTGCTGCTAAGTCATTTCAGTCGTGTCCAACTCTGTGCGACCCCATAGACGGCAGCCCACCATGCTCCCCAGTCCCTGGGATTCTCCAGGCAAGAACACTGGAGTCGGTTGCCATTTCCTTCTCCAATGCATGAAAGTGAAAAGTGAAAGGGAAGTTGCTCAGTCGTGTCCGACTCTTAACGACCCCTTCTTTAACATATACTGATTAAAAAAACCCAAAGACACCATTCTTAGGCATATACCCAAGAGAAATGAAAACTTACAGTCCCACAAACTACACAAATATTCGTAGCAGTTTCATGTGTAAATGCTTCCAAATGAAAACAATCCAAATGTCTTTCAATAGACAAATGGATAAACTGTAGTATCCATACAATGAAATACTACTCAATAATAAGGAATGATACAACATGGATGAACTGCCAGACTCAGAAGACTACATATCATATGATTTCACATATACAGGAACAGAAAAAGGCCTGGCTGGCTGGAAGGGTATGCCTGTAGAGTTGTACAGGGGAATAAAAATTATTTTTATCTTGATCATGGTGGTAGATTCATGCTATAGGTGTTTGTCAACTCAAAAAGCTATATACAAAGAGGTGAAATTTCCTTACATAATAAAGCAATTTAAAAAACTGTCCTAAAAATTAAAAATAACCATCACCCATGATGAAATATTGGTCTTTGCTAGTCAGACACACTAAATGTATTCAAGGGAAGAAGAAAATTAGGTTATAGATCCCAAGCTCAGTTCTATATGCACAGATGCTTTGTCTTAGTTAAAAAAGTAAGACAAACCTGTAATATCAAGCCCTTTTTAATCTCTGCACACGTCTGAAGTTTCTTATTCCATGCCATTATCAAAAACTGGTCACTATTTCCAAATAAGTACTATTATCTAATGAGAACAAAACCCAAGTGTTTCCTACCATGACAGAGACTGAACATCTTGCCAGAAATGAACTATACTGAAGTTAGATATGCTACTGAGAAAAACTTACCACACCCTAAGTACTAGAGCAATGGTTCATTCCATACCAATCTGCATACTGGCCCAAAACAAACAAAAGGTTTGTTAGAGAAGCATTATTTCTGGAGGTCTTAATGGAAGTCAGAGGAAACAGTCAATGAAATAATAAATATTTAATTCAAAACACTCAGTATACTTGGTTTGGCAGTATGGGATATGTGCCTTATAATTAATAAAACAGACTTTCTCCACAAGAACCTACATTGTATCTTTTAACAGATAAAATTCTATGGAGAGCAGAGAACAAGAGAGAGTAAATGATTAAGAGCCAAGTAGAAAAACTCAATAACCTATATGTAGACATTAAAAAAAAGACAAAAGAAAATGTTTCTAAATTACATGTATATAAGAAAATGCAGAGCTTAAAATAGCCAAATAAACCCATTATTTATTTAAAAAACATTGACTTCACTAATGTTACTTTAAAAATGCTATTATTCTAAAGTATATTCGTTTAGATCTTTTAAGATGGCTATCGTACCTTAGAATAATATACTGCCTTCTGAGAAGTGCGAGGAAACTTAAGATCAATTCCATCATTACTATATCATTTCAGGAAGTCTTTTCTAATTTTCACCTTAGTCATTTATTCATGGAGGTGAGTATGTATGTATGTGTTAGGGGAAGCACACTGACTGAAACTGCCCATCCTGGCCCGGCACCATAGTAATCATTTGTGTGAGTTATTTTACAACAGGAGGTCCTAGTAAGGAACACAGAACTGACAAGCCACCGTCAACCGGAAGAGTTTGGGAAAGGTCAAAAAGAAACGCCACATGTCCTACCACCTCCCAGAATCCTTCTCGCTGGCATCCATTTTGGCTGAGCAATGCATGCACCACCAGGAAGGACCCTGAGTCAGAATAACTGGCCAAAGACAACCTGGACACCAACCCTCCCATCATAAAACCCGAGCCTGCGAACCCCACGGCAGAGCAGTCCTCCTGGGTTCCCTTACCCTCCTGCTCTCCACCTGAGCACCCCTCCCAGTAACGTCTCTTGCTTCGTCAGCACATGCGTCTCCTCGGACAATTCATTTCCAAGTGTTAGACAAGAGCCACTCTGTGGGCCTTGAAAGGGGTCCCCTGCTTTCTGCAACATACGTATTTAAAGTAATGGAAACCCTTTCTTCAAACAAAATCTAATGTGAAAGTGCAGCAGGAACAGAGATACTAGTAGAGCAGTGCTGTTCTCAGGGGAGTAGGGTGGCTTGAGAGCCCTGGCGGCTCATGTGGCCACCACCAAGGGAAAATGGTATCTACAGGAGAACAAAACACAAAATCAGATCCACAGCATCTGGGATTTCAGAGGGACCTTACTGTGTTGACTTTTCATCAGTCTCTCCTATGCTGCATTCAAAGGTGTGTAGCCACTGTCGAATAGCTTCAATTACCTTAGTCCTTTCCTAGGTTAAGCTGAAATGAAGGCTATTGTTACACTGTTCTTTGTGAAAGACTCTGAAATATATGAAAGCTACCACACCCTTTTTAGCTATCAGTGTCAGCATGCCCACTTTGCAAAACAGAACAGGGTGGAGTAAATCTATTTGTGTCCAGTTCCTTTGAATTAATGGCAGTCTTGATCCAAAGATTATGACGTTAAACAGCCATTAAAATGCCTCATACTGTACTAGCGTATCTAAAGCTAAAAAATAACCAGAAGAACCTTAGTCAGAGTCTAAATGCAAATATAGTTCTCAGTAGTCTTGAAGAGGGCTACATTAACATGACTCCTAAAACAGAAAGTATCTGTATCTGATTTTTCTTTTTAATTTTTTATTGTTGGTTCTTAGGAAAATCTTTTTTTCTTTTTTGGCAGCTCTGTGTGGCATATGGGATCTTAGTTACCTAACCAAGGATCAAACTCATGCCCCCTCCATTAGGAGCATTAAGTCTTAACCACTGGACTGACAGGGAAGTCCCAGTATCTGATTTTACTTCTGCTAACAGGAAAAGGAATAGAGGCTGCAGACCAGCAAAGCTCTTAAGTAAACATTCATTGATATAAAGTGAGAAAGAAAGTATTTCTTCTGTAATAACATAGGCTGCATTAGTGTTACTTGCTCAGATGTGTCCGACTCTTTGCAATCTCATGGTACCCAGGGACGCTCTGAACCCAGGTCTCCCACCTTGCAAGCAGATTCTTTACCTGAGCCACCAGACGATAAAGAAAGGAAGTTCTAAATACTTGCCAAAATCCATCTTCCCTGTCAGCACACTGATGTTTTTTCAGTTACGTATATGATTCTACTGTTTCCCTGTCTTCACCTGTTGAAATATTATTCATACTTTCACAGTTGACTGCCATGGACTTCATGGACTCATCCATTTTATCCTAGGTAAGAGTTACTCCCCACTTCCATGTTCCTATAGCACTTTGAACAACTTACTATTTTCTGTCTTATTTTACAGTTGGTCTTACAGAAATTTTACTGGATTGAAACTGAATTTCTTATTCCTAAATCATACTTGCACATTTTTTTCCAGTAGGTTAGAACCTTAAATGTTGCAGGTATTAAGGACCCACATAATACAAAAAAGGACGGATTGGTTATATACTGTGGGGATTTCTAGTTGGAATTCAATATCCAAGAGTGTATTTTCACAGAAAGTTGGATTAAAAAAAAATCCACTGTAACTTTATAAAACAATCTTACTCCAAGTGCCACGTGAGCAATAGCATTTTTTGTTCACTGCAGAAATATTTACTAAAATCCACGCTGTCAAAGCACTGCGCCAGTTACACAAGAATAGATGAATAAATCAAGACTAGATGCTCTTCTAGGTATAGAAATTTGCGCTCTGGTGTCAAGGGACACCGCTTATTTGAGGGTTCGCTTCAATCTGCCCCTGAGGGCCCTTAGCTCACTCAGGAAGCCACTGCTGCCCTCTTTACAGTGTGGTACTTGTCCTAGTACAACACCCTCCAGTTGCTTGTTTTCCATAAACTGGAAAAATGTTAACTTGTTGGTTGTTTCCCAGTGGCCCATTTTCCCCCTTCTATAGGAACAGATTCTTCTAGCAGAGCATATGGCTGCAGTGAATAAAAACTACATTCCTCAGCTTCCGCTATTGCTCCACGTGGTCAGGTCACTAAGTTCTGGCTTATAAGGTATGAAGGCATCTTCTGGAAACCTTCCTTAAAAGTCACCTGGTGCCTTGCCTCATTTTTATTCTTTGTCTCTTCCTCTATCCTGTGGCTTAAACTCAGATGCTGACTGGGCCCATAAATAGGCAGATCAGAACCTAGGGCTGATGGAGGTACAATGAAAGGAATTTACTCACGCCCTAATCCTTGGGATCTGTGTGTATGAGACTCTGAATCTCAGGGTCACTGGGTTCGAGTCCATGTTGAGTGCATCCTTTTGGGCTTCCCCAGTGGCTCAGCAGGTAAAGAAACCACCTGCAATGCAGCAGCCACAGGAGACATGGGTTCAATCCCTGGGATGGGATGATCCCTTGGAGGAAGAAATGGCAAACCACTCCAGTATTCTTGCCTGAAAAATCCCATGGACAGAGGAGCCTGGCAGGCTATAGTCCAAAGGGTCTCTAAGAGTCGGATATTACTGAGCACACACGCATAACTCCCTATTTTAAGATTACAGACCCTAAAATAGGGAGATTATCCTGGACCATCCGGATATGCACAATCTAATCACAAGAGCCCTGAAATACAATGAACATTCTCTGGCTAGAGTCAGGGGGATGTGGCAGAAAAAAAAAAAAAAGAGATTCTAAGCATGTGAACCATTTGATATGCCACTAGGCTCTGAGATGTACAAGAACCAGAGAGTGGCTTCTGGGAACTATGAAGTAGCTCCCAGTTGAGCATCAGCAAAGAACTGGGAACCTTGGTTCTACCATCACAGGGAACCAGTTCTGCCAACAACCTGGAACCTAGAAGCAGATTCTCCTTGGAGTCTCCTGAGAAGAGCCCAGCAGACCAGCAGCTTGATTTAGGCCTTGTGAAGAAACCTGGAGCAGAGACAACCGGTGAGTCAAGTCAGACTATCGACCTACAAAATTGTGAGATAATGCATTTGTGTTGTTTTGGGGAGTTAAGACTGTGGTGATTTATTATGGCAGTTAAAGGATGCTCACACAGACTTCCTGGAGCAGAGCCTCCTTATCAGCCCGTGAAGGTCTACTTTAACTTTTACCTGGAAGAAAAAAAAACCTCTCTTTCTTTTTTAACCTATTAGGGGCTTTCCTGGTGGTCTATGGGTAAGAATCCACCTGCCAATGCCCAGGTTTGATCCCTGGTCATGGAAGCAACTAAGATTCTACACATTGCAGAGCAACTAAGTCCATGTGCTACACTACTCAGTCCTGCTCTAGAGCCCGGGAGCCATAACTACTGAAACCTGCACGCCTGGAGCCTGTGCTCCACAGCAAGAGAGGCCACCGCAACAAGAAGCCCAGGCACCACAGTGAAGAGTAGCCCCACTCACTGCAACTACAGCAAGTCCACACACAGCAACGAAGACCCAGCACAGCCAAAAACAATAAATAAATAAATAAGTCTTAAAAAAGAAAAAACTACTAGGACTGTCAGTTTTCAGTTACTCATAGCTGAACCTAAATGTGATTGGTGTACTTGATGAAATCCTTTCAACATAGCACAGCATCATCATCAACTGCTATAAAGACTAAGAGGCTAAAGGAAAATACTATTTCAAGCTGTGAACACTTCCTATAGGAAATGATGACAGACAGTCTTCAATAAGGTTTATTTTCACTTTTTTTTTCTACCTGCAGGAGATATATCGTTACTTCAGACTTCATAACACTTGGTACATGATTCAATTTTAAGAAAATCTAAACAAAATGGCATAAGATTACACTGGTATCAGTGTCTGGATCAGTCAGGATTAGTAGCTATTTTGGACCATAAAGAAGGCTGAATGTCGAAGAATTGATGCTTTCCAACTGTGGTGCTGGAGAAGACTCGAGAGTCCCTTGGACAGTAAGGAGATCAAACCAGTCAATCCTACAAGAAATCAACGCTGAATATTCATTGGAAGGACTGACGCTGAAACTCTAGTACTTTAGGCCACCTGATGCAGAGCCAACTCCCTGGGAAAAGATCCTGATGCTGGGAAAGATTGAGGGCAGGAAGAGAAGGGGGTAACAGAGGATGAAATGGTTGGATGGGATCACTGACTTAATGGACATGACTTCGAGCAAACTCTAGGAGATGGTAAAGGACAGGGAAGCCTGGCGTGCTGCAGTCCATAGGCTCACGAAGAGTCAGACATGACTTAGCAACTGAACAACAACATGAAATACAATATACATGAGCAAAATAGATGCAAATGGTTTGGTAGAAAAGCAAAGCACAATTTTAACTAAGGACTATACATCACCATGAAAGAAAAAAAAAATACCTGTGGCTTGAAAAAAAAGCTTAAATCTTTTAATTATCACAAAATATTCTACTTCATAATTGCAATAAAAAACCAGACTACTATAAAACCCTCATACTATCCTTTTTTCTTCACAAAGAAGCAAAGACTTCTGCAAACAAAATCTATTTAAGCTAATTCAATCTAAACATGAACGGTCTGAATCTGGATATGAGGAAAACAGAATCTGTATAAAAGACTTGAAAATTTAATTTTTTTTTTTGGTGATGGAATGCTTTATTCACACTTCAGGTGTCACTCTTAGATAATCTAAAAATTAAAACCTTCTTTTTAAACCTATCAGAAAGAACTTATAGCTTTTCCTTTCTGTGAGGGTGGTGTGTGAAATATCCATTATGCATTGCTGGTGGATTCTTTACCAGCTGAGCCACAAGGGAAGCCCAAAAATACTGGAGTGGGTAGCCTATCCCTTCTCCAGGGATCTTCCCAACCCAGGAATCGAACTGGGGTCTTCTGCATTGCAGGCAGATTCTTTACCAAGTGAGCTTTACCAACTCCCAATACATTAATGGAAATATTTATATAAAGAGCCATTCTCAGTCATGTTATTTGTATTTCAAAAGCGCTTCAATGTTATCAAGCATAGCCCTCTTGAAGAGAATCAACATGCAGAAATTTTTTCATAAACGGTGCAACTCAGGGAGGAAAATAGGCAGGGATGAATTATAGAAGCTAATTATCAATAAATGGGAAATGAACATAAAGCTTTTTAAGAACAAGAATCTAGGGGGATGGAAAAGTATGAACTGGCTGCTCCAAAAGGCAACTATGTAGCCTCTGAGGTGGCAGGAGAACACAGCATGTAACCGAGCAGTCAGATTAGTCCAAAGGGGTCTCTTCTTGGCTCACATCATCTAGTAAGATGAACGTGCTCTCCCCAGAAAGACGCCTGAAGACTTTCCCTGCTACCTAATGACACAAAGACACACCTGAGATTCGGGAGTATAATGAGATTTATCTCCTTGAAGCGAACTCCCCTGCAGCTGCTCATTCTGGGTATCTTCATGCAAATTATCCATAAGGGCCTCCTGCTTGAGACCCCAGGGATCACTTTGGGGGAGAGCACCTAAAAGACGAGCTACGAACAAATATCTGTGAAGAGTTTTGAGGGTCGTTAATAATGAACAGTAACAGTCACTGAGAATCAAGTCTGCCATTTTATCCCCAAATTTGGAGAAGAGGTTGGCTAACATATAAATGTGCTAAACACTGTTCTAAAAGGTTTTCATACTGCTACTGATTTAATCTTCACAATAATGCTACAAAATAGGAATTATTATGACCCACATTTTATAGATGAGTAAACGTAGACATGGCAAGGCTAGGTAACTAGTCCAAGATCATACAGCGAACAGAGGAGGGTGCGGTTTTCACTCCAGTGTGCACTGTTCATCGTCAAACACGTCCCCCATGCACGCACAAGGATCTGCTTCCCAGAGCCATATGTGCAGGCATATGTGCAAACACCTTAAATGCCCAAATACACAGCATTATTAATTTTATTCGATAGACTCAGGGAATCTTTGAAGCCATCATATTATTGAACTGAACCTTCTCAACACAGAGGACACACAAACACACGATGTGGCTACTAAGTGATGCACGACAAAGGGATGATTCACTTCTCATGGGACATGGCATGCAATTTAAAACTGTGGGACATGGCATGCAATTTAAAACTTATCAATTATTTACTTCTGGAACTTTCCATTTACTATTTCAACCCACAGTTGACCACAGGTAACAGAAACCGAGAAAAGTGAAATCTCGGGTAAGGGGGAACTACTGTATATGTATGGGCCCATGCTTTACCTTTTCATGTAATATATCTTGGAAAGTCCTCTCTCAGTACCCTTACTATTATTCTTTAAAGTCTTTGTAGTTACATACAAATGTATACATACATATGTATCAGTGTACCATATTTACTGAAATGTCTCTACTGATGGATACCTGAGTTGTTTCTAACCTTTTTATTAAAAAATACTGCCAAAATAAAGTATACACTGTAATGCAGGTGTGACTACTGAGTCACAGGGTAATACATTTAGGATCTGTTCACATATGGCCACTGTTCTTCATAGGAGTTGTACCATTTTTACACTCTCACCAGAAAAGTTCAAGAATGTTTCCACATAACCATGCAAACAAGTTTTTCTAATCCGACAGGTGGAAATGGCATCTCAGTGAAATTGCATTTTTCTTATTAGAGTGATATTGGGCATTTAAAAATATATTTAAGGACTATTTGATACTCTTTTATGTAACTTTAAAACATTTTTAAACTGTGTGAATACATCGTCTTTAGGCAAATTTGTGTCTACCTTCAGAGCATCTACCGGCAGTTCTGGACCTGGCTTGTGTTCAATTACATGTTATTTTTTTCCCCTTTTCAGAAAATGTCAAGAAAGTGAATAGCAATGATTAGACTATGAAGACAGTAACCATGTCTGAGTTCCCCTTGGCTTCCCTGGTAGCTCAGCTGGTAAAGAATCTGCCTGCGATGCAGGAGACCTGGGTTTGATCCCTGGTTTAGGAAGATCCCCTGCAGGAGGGCATGGCAACCCACTCCAGTATTCTTGCCTGGAGAATCCCATAGAGAGGAGCCTGGTGGGCTACAGTCTATGGGGTCACAGGAGTTGGACACGACTGAGTGACTTTCGGTAGTTCCCCTCAGTCTAGCCCAGGGTCTGGTGCACCTCAGGTGTCCAATAAAATGTTCGCCAAAAAAAAAAAAGGTACAAAAGATCTTCTCTTTGGAAGTTGACAGCGCAATAGCACCACCAAGGGGAACCTGAGCTGAAGCATACCCCCCATCATGTTCTTCAGCAAAGGCTCAAAGCCACAGCAAACACACATTCAACCTGAGTCCATGTGATTGCTACACAAATGCCCCTCTAAACCATCTCTATGCTCTGCCTTCCATATTCAATGCTGCCCCTCAACCTCCCTCAAACAGGACTCCTGCAGCTGCCCGTCAGACGGAACATCTAGCCGGTCACACTGCCATAAGGTCACATAGCCCTAAGCTTTCTCAACCCAAAGATAAGAGCTAGCCATTGTCAATCACTGGGTGACCAGCAAGTGTAGCCCATGAGCAATTCCAGGACAGGAACCCCGCCCACCTTGGTGTAAGTAAAGACATCATTACTGGAAAGTGGGTGTTTCCTTCTGAACCAAAGAAACTGAACACAGGCAAAAGTCACAGACCTTCTGCGAAATGCAGATAGCATCTGAGCAGATTCGGCTTAATTTTCTCTTTGGAATCAAAATTTAGACATTTATCTTCAGCCTAGAATTTGAGGATGAAAGCAGTAGTTCATTTCTCCAGCTACCCTGGGTAACAATTTATTAGTCTTGTGGCAGCTAGCATCCAAAGACAGCCACAGATGAACCAAGCCTCCCAGGGTTTATGTCTTTGTGTGGTCCCCTATCTCTTGAATTTGTTCTGGTCCTTTGACCTGCTCAGGACTGATAAAATGTGCTGAAAGCGAGGTTCAGGGACAGCTGAGTTAGGCCATAAGAAACCTTAGTTTCTTTTCTTTTTTCTTAAACATTTATTTACTTCTTTGCCTGCGTCAGGTCTTAGCTGCTGCATGCAGGGTTTGTTGCAGTCCAGGGGCTCTCTAGCTGTGGCTCGCAGGCTCAGCAGTTGTGTTGCTTGGGCTTAGTTGCTCCATGGCACGTGGGATCTCAGTTTTCTGTCCAGAGATCGAACCCAGGTACCCTGTGTTTCAAGGAGGATTCTTAACCACTGAACCACCGGGGAAGTCTCAGAAACCGTTTCTGTCACTCTTGGGATGTTCATTTTTGGGAGCATCCTTCTTGGGAACTTGTGAAAAAACCAAGCTTGGTGGACCGGTCACATGAGAAAAATGAGGTGCTTCAGTCACCATCTCAACAGACCTCCCAGCTGACAGCTGGCATCACTTGCTGGCCAGGAGACTGGGTCACACTGGACACCCAGCCCAGCTGCTGTCTGAATGCAAGTCTGTGAAAAACCTGGAGTGAGACTTACTTGGTTAAGCAATCAATCCACAGCACTGGGGAAGAGGACTATACATCATGGTTTTAAGTTTTGGGGTGGTTTGTTACACAGCAATAGACAACCAGGACAAATTTATTTTATAGCTACACCCAGGCAAGATGGGCAATAAACTTAAAAGATAATTTAGTACAGTAACTGCCCCAATTTCTGACTTTTAAAGATAGAAACCACGTGCTCTAACAGGGAATAAACATGATTTATATATTCTATATATCCCCTTTCTCTTCCAAACTCTGATAACTCTGTTCTCAATAAATATTTATTAAATGGAAGCATGAATAATACAAACATAGCCAGGTATTGATTATATTGATGGAAGGAAGTAGGGGTATAATTAATTCAGAAACAGTAGATATTTTAAAAGTATATACAGTGACCCCTGTGATACAAACACACTCACATTCACTGTCTCCATCCCTCTCTCTACAAGGGCATTAAAACAGTGATTCCTAAGCTTATCTCAGGGCTCCTTTAGACCCTTGAAAAATTAGTGAGGACCCCAAAGAACTTTTTATATGTGGGATAAACATATAAACATTAACTATAGTAGAAGTGAAACAGAAAAATCTAAAACTCTTGTTAATTCATTTAAATATAATCATGAACACATTACATGTTAACATAAATAAAATAATGAGAAACAACTCCTTTCCAATCCAAAAGAAAATGCAATGAAGAGGAGCATTATTTTTGATTTCTGTAAGTCTTTACTCTCTGGCTTAACAGAAAACAGATACTCCTTCCTACTTCTGAAGTCAAACCTCCTGCTATATGTTTTTTTAATTGAAGTACACGCAAAAAAATGTAGCCTCAAAAGGGTATCAGCTTGGGAAAGGGAGCAGTATTTCAATGCCCTTTACAGAAAGGTGCAGACACTATTCTTTGATATTTGAAGAAAACAAGTGGTAGTTTCTTAAAGACAAGTTAAAAAGGTTGCATCAGACACCATATCAAAAAAACCTTTGAGTCTGTTGCATTCAGATCCATTAGTCTAAATTTTTTTGTACCTACATTTTTGTACTTTTAATGAATCTTTTCACTCACACATAATTTTGAAACTTCATGCATTGGTCATTTGAAAAATACCACTTCACTGAGTTACACAGATCTCCCAAATGTGTCGACACTGCATTATACAGTTTCCCCAAAGTCCCACGTTTATTAATACAATCTTCAATGTCATCACAAACATCTTTAATTATTGGGAAGCTGTCAAACTCGTGGTGCCAAAACGAGTTTTTTAAAATTCTATTTTTGCTTGTAAGTTCCAATTCTATCACTGGCAACCAACACCGGAGGTTGTCTTCTTGAAGTGACAGGCTCATTTTATTAATTTTCAAGAAAATGTCTGCCAAGTCTAAATAACCACAGATTGTCACTTGTTCTTTCATGGGAAAATGGTATCCTATTAAAAAAAAAAAAAGGCTGGTCCAGCTCACAACTCCATCACACACATAATCACTGTAGTTCAGTATGCAAGGATATGTTTTCATGTGAACTTCACTTTATCACATAGAATATTACAAAGAGTCAAGATTTATCACAACTAATCATTTTTACTGTTGTGGCTTTCTTTTTCACCTGCAAATGTGTGACTGTGGAAAATACAGTGATCCCTGGTACAGTCTGGTGCCACTGCCTTGATTTACACTAAGGCACCAGCGCTTTTGTAACACTGGTGCAAATGTCAGCACAGTGGAAACGGCATATAAAGAATGGTTTCGGTCCATGGCACCTCTGTGGTCTGCGAAGGAAACTGAAAACCTCCACACTGGTGTGATTCAAGAAAAAAGAGACTGTAGGAATTCTAGACAGTAGATATTCCACTCATTCATAACTGGAGAACTTGGGTTTAAAGTGTTGACATCTGTTTCTCCTTTTCAGTATTTATCAACGTCAGGTCTGCCATAAGGAGAAGAAATAACACTTCTAGGCTGGGGCCACTCAAGGATTCCGATTTCAGCTCTGTTACCCTCCGAGGCATCTGATCCTGAACATGCTTCCTCATCTCTCTCTCTGTTTCCTCGCCTATGAAACAGAAATTATGTACCACATACAGGGTTACGGCCACACTTGGAGAATCTCCAAATAACAATGACAAGCACTGTGTGTGACAAAGAGTAAGTCCTAAACGAAACAGGATTCTAAATGACTAAGCACCAAAAATATGGCCAATGTCCATATCTGAATGACAGTGGTAATAATGATTTTATTTTTCTCTCTACCACCTGTGGAGGAACCAAATCATAATAGATGTTCATTAAAAACTCATCCTTTAAAACAATGCAGTTTTACTAGGTAAACTGTCAGAAACTGCTTCAATACAAAGGAGGAAAAGGTTGCGACATAAACACAATAACGCCAGTCATGAATCAATATGTTTGTTGAATGGGAACCTAAAGATTCATTATAGTATTCTCTTTAAATACATTTTGAAGTTCCAAGCTAAAAAGGAAAAACCTGATCACTTATTTGAAAAGTTTTAAAAGAATACTTAAAACTTTGTCTACTGACTCTAGCTAACTTGATAATCTACAAATTCACAGGTTCAACATGTCCCTTTCTATATGAGTACATTTTCCACAACAACACACAGCACACGCTTTCCTTGCCACTTCCCAAGCCACTCCATCTGGGAAGCACTGATCTAATCTGCATCTTCAGTCACATCAAATTTTAAAGTCATATGAGTATTTC
Organism: Budorcas taxicolor; assembly: GCF_023091745.1. Taxonomy (NCBI): domain Eukaryota; kingdom Metazoa; phylum Chordata; class Mammalia; order Artiodactyla; family Bovidae; genus Budorcas; species Budorcas taxicolor. The sequence continues at coordinate 49,453,112 of NC_068931.1, forward strand.
AATAATCTGACAAATATAGCAAAAATTGAAAAGTTTTCAGAATAGGAAAATAAAGTTGCTCTAAGGTCAGCTTGCCAGATAGCTTATGCGGTAATTGCTTTTATTTTAATACATATTAAAAAAATTTCATGAGCTTTCTCTAGGAATCAAGTTAGTTGAAGTTAAGTTTTGTGAGTTTTTCTGTAACTAGCTAAAAGGGAACCATATTTATATAAATGAAATTTTAACCTAGGAGAGCAAGTCAGTTGGAGAAAAGAACCACCTCTCTTATCATCAGTATAAAAGAAGGAAAACTTGAGTACTGCCTGACTGGGGAAGGCTGCAGTGGTAGTCGGATCAGCTGTCTGCTTTCTCCCTGCCACCCCATCATCAGCGTACTTCTTATGCTGCCCTGTGGTTATTAACCCACTGCCTTGGCCAGATTAGAAACTCTCTGAAAGCAGAGCACAAATATATGACGTGAATCTCCCACGACCAGCAATGTCTAACACAAAGCAGACGTAGAAAATATCTGATAAATGATTAAATGACCCTTAAATATCTACCCTTGTTTTAAAAAATCACAACCATGTCATAAAATACTCTGAAGAAAACATTATTAGAAGCAGTTACTCTAGTTTCTCAGAGGGTACATTTAGAATCCCAGTAATTTATTTGAGACTAAGTGACTCTAAATGGGAAATCTGTAATGATATGAAGGTCTCTGACTACCTTATATACAAAGGTCCCATGATTATGCTTAAGTAGTAAATAACGACAGGGTTATGTACACTCCTGAATTTCTAGGACTACTGAGTGCATGAAAGTTCATGAAGTGAATAATATACAAGTCTTCCTGGGCTTCAGTGTGGTCTTTATGTTTGACTAATGAAGGTAAGAAAACAGGCACTCCTGGTAGTTATGATGGAAAAATTTAACAGGAGTGTCATATTGGGTTCCTATAGTAGTTTATCTTAACTTGTGGGTCTCAAACCGAAAAAGCCCTTCAGATCCTCTTCAACCAGAATTCCTAAGAAGGTGTGAGTTTGGTTAATCAATCAACTTCTCTCCTACATGTTTAGGAAGGTGTTGTCTGTGTGCCATCCTTGGAAGAACTGAGCAAACTCTCACTCATCTCATTCTCCACAGGGCTGGACTCCCTCATGGAACCCCAACTGAGAAAAGCTGCTACAGTATTACAAAGAGTCTGAGATCCCCCTCATTCACCCTGGACTCTTCTCAGTTACTAAAAGTCAACGATTTTTAAAAAATACGTCAACAAGGGGAATCACATGCTTAGGAAGATCGAAAATAACTTACTCAGGACAGGATGTGATATTAAAATACCTTGTACACAAATTATTTGCATGCTTTTAGTTTAAAGCTTCATTTATAAGACGCACTTGACAATGGGAGGTAGTACAGTATTGGGTTGGAGGACAGATAAAGGCCCAGTATTCTCACTGTTCAGCAAGGTGGCCATAAACTACTTGTCTGAAACTTAGTTTCTTCACTATCAAATGAAAATAACAGTACATGTATCATCATACAACACAAATAACATGTATAGGGCCCAGTGTGTAGCATATGGCAGTTGCCAGCTGTACAAAAATAAATAAATAAAAACAAAAATAACAACAGTGGTCTATACGGCATGTTGTTTTCTCCTCATCTAGAGCCAAAGATTTTAACTATGTTCTTTAAATCCAATCAGTGTCAGAATTTCATCACTCATCCCAATACTTACTGAGCCACCATAAACAAGACATGGTGCTGTCTGTCCTCTAACAAGAAAGAATTTTTTCCTTCTGGTAATTCCTAGATGACTGCTATTGAAAAGACAATATATTCTAAGTGCTTTAGGCATAATAACCCATTTATTCCTCATGGCAGTCCTAGGAGGATATCCCCATTTTGTAAATGAGGAAATTGAGGCCCATTAAGTGAATGAACAAATGTTAAATGCTCAGAGTACTCATCGGGATTGGTGGTGGGAGTATTTACCTACCTCTGCAGTATCTGCCTTTTCCCAGCTATCCTCCCATCTGTCCTAAAACCACATTCTCCCTTCCCTTGTGGGTCCCTGGCTCAAGTATTATATATCCGATTCTCTGTGTATTTATATTGAACACATGAGTCATTTTAAATCTCTTTACCCTTCTGTTTACTCTCATTTCTCCTCTTAGAATAACCCTTGGTTTTCTCTGTCTTGGAAAATGCTTTTTAACTAAGTCCATGAAGCATGTGCAATTTATCAAGAAGGAGAAGGCTTCAGTAAGTCATTTTTATTTCTCTAACCTGACCTTAGCATTATCAGCATATCAGGTATCACAACTATGTATGTATGGGGAAGGAGGGGAATACGTGTGCATGAACATACACCTTTTCTCTCTTTTGTTCTGGGAGGAACACTAGGCAAGGAGCTGGGAAGCCTGACTGCTACATCCGCTTCTGCAGTAGCGTTCACTGACACTAGGCACATAATAAACCCAGGTGTCAATACGCCGCATGTAAAACGTGCAAACTTCTCTTAGATGTTCTTTAAAGGGCCTTCCAAATATAAAATTTCATGATTTGTGTTTAATACCAAAATATCTGGGTAATGTCAAAGCCACTCAGAAACAAGGTTTTAAGGGCTGCATTCATGGCACTGACTCCAGAGCTAAAGATTCATTATGACATGTGGGCAACCCAGAGGCTAGGGAGGCCAGTCAGTCCTTTAGTGTTTCTTAGACACAGAAAGCCAATGTGTTAGCAAGTGAGATATAAAAGCTACAACAGGATCAACTAAGCCACCTAATGACCTGATGACAGATTTTTCCAATTGGCAACAGAAAGGCATAACTAGGCACTAAGACTACAGGGGAAGAGTTCCCCACGGTTCTCTGATGTTTCTGCACATCTTGTAAGCAGAAGCATTAACAGCCTCGTGCTCTGGGTTTTCTTTTCATGGATTTTGTAGAGTGAACAGACACAGAAAGTAGAAATAATGACTCCCCTCAAAAACAGAGGGCAGTTTGCTGCTATCAAATATTTTAAAGGTGTCTCCATCCAAAGCAAAGTTTGGGCAGGTTTGCTTGAAGCCTATTATAAAAGATGGGGTTTCCTAAACTCTGATAGCTCAGTTGGTAAAGAATCCGCCTGCAACGCAGGAGACCCCAGTTGGATTTCTGGGTCAGGAAGATCCCCTGGAGAAGGGAAAGGCTACCCACTCCACTATTCTGGTCTGGAGAATTCCACGGACTGTATAGTCTATGTGGTTGCAAAGAGTCAGACACGACTGAGCACCTTTCACTTTCCTAAGCCCGGGGTTCTCTACTGTAATGCAAACCACTGCGTGTGCACATGTCACCAGACCCTGGTCACGCTGCTCTGTGAGCATGGGGAACCTCACGAGAAAATTAGGGTACTCTGGTTCACACTACTGGGAGCAATAAACTGTCCTTTGTCTCTGACTCCCCCATGAAATCTTGAATCTCTACCAGGACCCACAAAACTGTGCTGGCTCATTTGTTAACCTGAAGGTAGAGTAAGAATCTCAGATCCTTCACAGCAGTAGACAGGAATCGGGGCTAGATAATTCTAGGCTAAGAGAACAAAGTCTGAACTCTCCCATTCATTACCTCTGTAATGTGACTGCAACATTTTATAAAGTGCTATGCAAATTATTCTAACGTTTAACTTTCCATGTGACAATCTTGTCCACAAAGGTCAACTTTTACTTAAAAGAAACAAAAATTCAGATAAATGTATGAGATGCTTCTTTAAAAACTGACATTTTGAATGTGCAGCAGTCTAAACTGAAACTTAAACTTTCAGTTACAAACTTTCCACATGTCCCCTCAAATCTACCAAGATGCTATGCTGTATGATAGCAGGAATCTCTGAACAGTAAGAAATTTTCTATTGGAAACTTACAAGTTTTCAACTGGGAGCTGTCTAAATGCTCTCAATTTAACTTCTAAAGAAAGGGCTAAATTGAAAAGCAAACCATGTCACAGCTTTCCTTAAAAAAATGTAGCTACTTTCAAAGTACCACTGGCTGTAGGAAGTGCAGGAAGCCAGATTTTTAAGGCAAAACATTCCTCTCCTTCCTTTCTTGGCTGCTGCTTTGCCAAGAGCAAACAAGGATCAGCAAAGACCAAAGCAATGGAGAAACTGGAACTACTTTATGGCCCAGGCACTGGGCTAGAACAAGTTAATTCTGTCTTTTAAAAAATAAATCACATAAGTTTAAAAGAAACACACTGCAAAACCACTGCTCAGACCTCCTACCAATCCAAAATAAAATACTATTATTAAACCCCTTCATCTAAAAAACAAAACAAAAACTTCCTATATATATTCAATGAGGTCTTCACTGCCTACATTTCCCAAGTATTTCCCTCAATTTGATGATTCTTTGGGCAAGGAATCACAATCTAGGGATATTAACAGAGAACAAGAGATTTTTTGGTAGGAAAGCTATGTAGATTTATTTTTAGACTAAAATGACTTCAAAATGTTATTATAAAGTAGAGCTACAAAAGACTTTATAAGCCAATTATTAACTCTGAAAACACTACAACAAAGTAGGTATCATATATCATCTTAGAGATGGAAAACAGAAGTTAAACAACTTACCAAGATTTTAGAAACAAAGCTGAACTACTTGCTATTACTCTTAATATCAGATAATTCTTCCCTAAAGAAACAATTTCCTGACTACAATGAAATCAGATAATGATATGAGGCTGAAACTGAATTAAGTTTTAAAAAATAAAACCAGTATGACTATAACACTTAATTTCTAGATACAATGAATGGCATTAGTTTGAAATTAAAATGTAAACAAATACGAAACTAAAGAAGACCTTGGCAGTGGTACATATGTAGCAAAAGCTCAATACATACTTACTAAATTGCAAGTAAAATCTAACATCAAGGATTAGATGTAAGAAAAATATTAAACATTTCAGACTGAAGATACAGTTCTTGTCCTTTCCATGTTTATTTTCCAGGAACATATCCATATACTATGTATTGCAAGACCTGACACATCCATACCTTTCTCAATTATCCAGTTCAAGTAAGAAAGAGTGAAAGAAATAGAGAAAAGGAAGGGGGAGGATGGGGAAAAGAAAGACCCTCCAGTCTTTGCTACTGTAACTATAAGGACTTAGCTATATAAGGAAGCTGAAATGAGAGTTCGAGAGCAGCAAATGGAATAACCAAGGGCTTGTCCACCCTAGATTACAGAGAACCATCTGTTTCAGAACCCCCAGAGGGTTTGGATCGATGGTCCCATGGTAGGTGAGTTACTCTCATTAATAATGTTCTGCCAGTCTTTCCATGAAGTGCTGGGAAATGAGCATGGGATTTTAATCTGGACAAACTTGTGACAGCACTTATCAGCTGTGCAACACCAACACCCTAAATTATGTAACTCTCCAGACTTTCCCTAGTCCTAAATATAACAAAAGAGAGACAATTAAGGAGACACTACAGGTGACAGGTATGAATTCCCCATCAAATGGACATTACATTTTAAAATAAGACAGTATTCCTGAAACATCAAAATCAGGAGAAACAACCAGTGTTATTATATATTTGAATATTTTATGTTGTATAATATAAACACATCCCAACAACAAAAAGTCCATTTTGCTCCTTAACATTGTCTTGTATGTTTCCAGTTCAATGTATTAGCTGGTTTAGGGGAAAAAAAAAAAAAAAAAGAACTCCTGAAGACTTAATTGAGTGAGGACAAAAGTGAGGAAGCCTAAGATGGTAAGCTAATACTAGAAGGTATTTAAAAGCAAATTGTCCAACTTTCTTTGAGGCCATGAGCTATTCTAAAAGATCTAAATTTGTTGAAAACAGAGGAACTAACAACCCAGCATTAAATAAGCCAACCTGTGCTTTTTGTAGTCTTCAGAAAAAAGCTGAGTTATATATACATATATCATATATACAGAGCAAAACAAGCCACCTTACATAAACTACCAATCTGGGCTAGACAAAGAAAAGATGGAAAGCAGTGAACCTGGTTACAGTCTGAAGAGTATGTGTTTACTGCTAGTGGCTGTTAACAGTAAGAAAAGGCGGCATAAATTATGGATTGAAGAATTAAAAAATTTTTTAAATTACATGATCAGATTTTACCAAAAATATCCCAACAGCACTGTACTGTTCTAACCAAATGGTTTCAGTGACAATCTAATCTATGTTTTATATTATTTTATTCTCAGGAAATTTAAAAGACCATAAAATTTTCAGTAATAGGTTTTGTCATTAACTTCACAAGTTTTAAGAAGCAGCAAATATCTGCAAAGCGGGATGAATCAATTTAGATGAAGTCTCAAGAATGATGAGTGCCAGAACCAAGCTTTAAATTCAGGATGCCAGACCATCTTCTAAGAATCAGTCACTTGGTATTTATTAAAATCCTCTTGTGTGCCTACTGACAGCTACTCTCATAAAGTGATCCAAAGAAATTCAAGACATATCCTTTACCCCCAGTAATTACTACTCTGCTTAAGCAACAAGACTTACAACTTTGGGCCAGGTCAGTGAGTCAGTCACAAGGACCTACACTGGCCAGGTCAAGATTCTGAAGTTCTCTCTCCTCAACACTCTCCTCTGTGAGAATCCATATTTTCTAACATGTGACTTTTTCCTTTCCCTGGCCCCTTTCCTCTCCATTTCTACCTTAGAAGCTAGCTCCCAGACCAGAAACTGTGTGATCGCTAGACTGCTACAAGGAAATAAACAGAACCAGAGGGGTGGGTTTAAAGAAAAAAAAGGCCTAGAAGCTGTACTGGTGGTGGGGGTGGAGGGCACCTGACCACTGTAGGTTCAAGATAAAACAGAATGGAGGGTAAGGAAGCTGGTGGGAAAGAACCTACAGAGAGAAGAGGTGCCACCAGGAACTGCCTCAACTTCTTTCTGGTATCAGACCACAATTATCCAGACACAGGAGAGCAACTATGAGTAAGGACGGAACTATAATGATTCAGTAAGGACAGAGTGCTGAGTGTCAAGCAGCAATAGAAGACGAAGAGCAAAGGGCAGGGGACTTCCCTGCTGGTCCAGTGGCTAACAGTCCGCACTCCCAATGCAGGGGGCCTAGGTTCGATCCCTGGTCAGGGAACTAGATCCCACATGAAACAACCAAGAGTGCATCTGTCACAACTAAGACCCAGTGAAAGTCACTCGGTTGTGTCCAGCTCTGTGCAACCCCGTGGACTATACAGTCCATGAAATTCTCCAGGCCAGAATATTGGAGTGGGTAGCCTTTCCCTCCTCCCTTCTTCAGGGGATCTTCCCAACCCAGGGATCAAACCCACGTCTCCTGCATTGCAGGCTCTCTTCGCCAGCTGAGCCACCAGGAAAGCCCAGGGAAGACCCAGTGCTGCCAAATAAATATTTTTTTTAAAAAAGCAAAGGGCAGGGCTCAGATCATGTCACTCTAGGACAAGGTTGCCCAGCACTGCTGTTGGGGATAGATAGTTCTTTGCTGTCAAGTGTATTACAGTATATTTAGCAATATCCCTGGCCTCTACCCACTAGATGTCAGAAGCAACCTCCTCCCCAGTTGTGCCTAAAGAAAAAACAAAATAGCAAGAAAACAAAACAACAACAACAAAAACACCTTGACTCTCAACCTTGCCAGATGTGCCCTGAGGGCAAAACCTACCTGTGTCTGAGAGCCATGACTTATGAGGAGGTTGAATTTTTACCAGCTGGCAACAGGAAGCCATTTAAGGAGTTTAAGCATAGGAAGCAATACAGATTTGCTTTTCAAATGAATGGAACACTGCAAAGATCAACTGCAGAGGCACAGGGAGGGAAGCAAAAGGGCAAGGCCAACTAAAGACCTAGTTTTGGATGAAGATGATAAACACATGAACCAAGACAAGGTAAACCAGAAAAGAGGGCGTAAAGGCACGCTACAAAGATAGAGTGAAGAATGCCAGGGTCCAGTCAGATAGAGCATGTGACGAGAAGGAATAAACACTACAGAATTATTTGCAGGCTTCTGACTTGGTAATTTAATTTAGATGGCTGCAATGAGGGACATTATCTCGGATATGGAATTCAACAGGAAGAGCACGTTTAAAAATGAGTTTTGTTTTAAACATAATAAAAGTCTGACAAAAGTGTGGAACATTCAAGTAGCAAAGCTAGAAGAGTTAGGGTTAAGGTGACCAACACTCATGGTGAACACTACGCATCACTTTACAAATATTCATTGAGATAGCAACTATCGTCACCCCATTAAGTAACTTCTCCAAGATTCCACAGTTAGTCAGTTTTGAAGCTGAGGTCCCAAACTCAGAATCTGTGCTCTTAACTGCTACACTGTACTGCCTGCCTCAGGAAAAAAGAGAAAAGACCGGGATTATATATGTAGATCTGGATGGTCTTCAGTATAGGTAAAGTCACAGGCATAGATGTGAACTTCCAAGGAAAAGAAGCAAACAGAGAAGAACCTAATATGAAATTCTGGAGAAAAGTATGTGTGTGCTTAGTCATTCAGTTGTGTCCGACTCTTTGCAACCTCATGGACTGTAGCCCAACAGGCTGCACTGTCCATGCGGATTCTCCAGGTAAGAAAACTGGAGTTGGTTGTCATGTCCTCCTCCAGGAGATCTTCCCAACCCAGGGATCAAACCCAGATCTCCCACACTGCAAGTGGATTCTTTACCATCTGAGCCACTAGGGAAGCTCAAGAATACCGGTGCCTATCCTTTCTCCAGGGGATCTTCCCGACCCAAGAATTGAACTGGGGTCTCCTGCATTGCAGGGGGATTCTTTACCAGCTGAGCTGCTGCTGCTGCTAAGTCACGACCAGGGGCCAAAGCTGGAGGAGCCAGAGGAAGGAGCTGTGAGGAAGGAGGTGGTGGGATGAGAGAGGCAACAGGAAAGTCTTAAGGGCAAGAAGTACGTGATAATGTATTTGTAACTCACAACAATCTCTTGCATAAGATCTACTCTACATCAATATTTTAACTGAATTAATAACCCTACAGTTCCAAATAATGATCATATCAAATATCCATATTCACAGTACTTTCAAAAAATTTCACAGGTGAGCAATACCCATATCATGTATGTTTGCAGTTTTCCTAGAATACCAAAGATTTGTGGAACACACAGTGTCATTTAATATGAAACAACACCTTAGATATCATATGAAATCATTCCATATAAAACGGTGGAAACAGTGTCAGACTTTATTTTTTGGGGCTCCAAAATCACTGCAGATGGTGACTGCAGCCATGAAATTAAAAGACGTTTACTCCTTGGAAGGAAAGTTATGACCAACCTAGATAGCATATTCAAAAGCAGAGACGTTACTTTGCCGACTAAGGTCCGTCTAGTCAAGGCTATGGTTTTTCCTGTGGTCATGTATGGATGTGAGAGTTGGACTGTGAAGAAGGCTGAGCGCCAAAGAATTGATGCTTTTGAACTGTGGTGTTGGAGAAGACTCTTGAGAGTCCCTTGGACTGCAAGGAGATCCAACCAGTCCATTCTGAAGGAGATCAGCCCTGGGATTTCTTTGGAAGGAATGATGCTAAAGCTGAAACTCCAGTACTTTGGCCACTTCATGTGAAGAGTTGACTCATTGGAAAAGACTCTGATGCTGGGAGGGATTGGGGCCAGGAGGAGCAGGGGACGACCGAGGATGAGATGGCTGGATGGCATCACTGACTCGATGTACGTGAGTTTGGGTGAACTTCGGGAGTTGGTGATGGACAGGGAGGCCTGATGTGCTGCGATTCATTTGGTTGCAAAGAGTCAGACACAACTGAGCAACTAAACTGAAGACTTTTTAAAGCTTTATTCACATTTAACTTTCACAGTAATGAAACACGTTACTCTGTTTTGCATTTTGTTGATGAGCACATGAAATACTGACTCCTCTAAGCTTGCAAATGATGGATACAAAACTGTGCAGTCCCTTCCTAAAAAAGGATTTAACAAACGTAAATGTGAAAACTAATGACTTCTCACTTGAAGGGGCTGTTACAGCATCTGGTGAGTCTTGAGATGTGCTGCTGTAATAAATCTTCTGTGTATCTAAACAGTTTTGGGTTATGCATTCCTTATTATACTTTACGATTTTATACCCTAAACACAAACATTTAGTGGAGAATGAGTTTCCTCAAGATACAAAAAAAGCTTGCTCCCACTTCCAATTCAAGACAAGTATTCCCTAAGGAATTAAATCTTATTTCCAGGCCCAAACTCAAAGTACTTTCCAAACTTTAAGGCATGAACAAATCATTCTGGGATCTTGTAGAAATGGAAGGTTCTGATTCGGCAGATCTGAAGTGGGGCCAACATTATGCCTTTCTAAAGCTCCCTCCAACGCGATACAGATGCTCTGGTCTAGCTACTCCATCATGGCACCTGGACCAGAAGCGCGGACCACACTGGGGAACTGTGAGAACTGCACGGCCTTCAGTGTGACAAACAGCAGACCAACATCAGCTAACACTGATAACTCTAGACATTTAAAGTCTTTCTTTTCAGATCCATTTACAACTCACTCATTGACTTTTCTTTTTTTGTTGGTATAGAAAATGAGATCTTTTCTATTCCTTCTATTGTCCTGAACTGTGAATCTAATAGTTTATAAACTCCTCCACAGGAAGGACCCAGCTGGTTCTTCCAAGCTTCTCTCCTATAATCCCTGCACCAGTCCACAACATATCAAATGAATGAAGCAGTTATCTTCTAAATGTAAACCATGCTCTCTCACCTCTTGTTTTGGGTTGTTTGGTTGATGCTTTCCCCTATCAGGCCAGTCTCTAGAGCTGTCCCTCTCTATTTATTTGCCCACTTTTTTAATGAGATGTGACCTCACCATTCTCTAAACCAACCTCTAACCCTCACTGCAGAGATTTTTCTTTTCACTCTAATATTTACTACATTCTGCTGGAATTTATTATACGTTGTTTTTTTTGCCTAATCTTGGCTACTGAATTACAAACTATGTAAGGGCAGTAATTCTTATAACTAATTTTGATATGCTTGGCACTGCCTAACACAGTTGTGCACTAAATGCTAAAAAAAAAGCGTGCCAGTAAAATGAATTAAAGCACTACTCCTTAATGATAATAAACTTGATCTAAATATTCCCAAATCATGAATTTAATATTTCTTACTTCTCCAAATACCACTGGCTTTCTACTTTAGTCAGCACAGAAAGCTGAGTTCCAAAGTTGAGTCCAAAGTCAGTCAAATGGACAATCTCTCAAGTACAAACCAAAAAAATAAAATAAAATTCAAAATGATGTATTATTAAAGCAGTGAGTCAAAGAAAATTATCTTGTGCTAAATTCTGAAGACAAATAGACTAAGAACGTAAGTTAATTATGACTAAGTATTAAAAATGAGCCCAGGTCAATAACTGTCTCTAACCGAAGGATGGAAAGTGAGATCTGAGTTTAAAAGTGACATGGAGCTGTGATTATCACCAATGACTGGAACACCACTGATCATCAGGGCTGCACTGCCTCAAAACCACGCATTAAGAGAAAGGATCTAGTATCACTGAATGCACAACAGATGGTCTACTTGGGAGTTGCTAGGACAATACTGAGCATCCTGCCTGAACATGAGAAAGTACCCGTATTTGTAAAATCTTGCAGATGATATTCATTCATTGGCTTGTTAGTTTTCCTAACCTGAAAGATTGTCTTTGGCAAAGAACAGGGAAGGGACGGGAGTTTCTGGTAACGTTTTGACAAGCAGAATAATGGCTCCCTGAGAATGTCCACATCGCCTCTCCATGAACCTGTGAATATTTGACCTTACAAGGAAAGAGGGACTCGAGCTATGATTCAGCCAAGGGCCTTAAGGTGGGTAGATCATCCTGCATTATTCAGGTAGGGTCAAGGCATTCACAGGAGTCCTCAAAGTAGAAGAGGTCATTGGAGTGATGAGATGTGAGGAGGACTCAACAGCCTACTGTTGCTAGCTTTGAAAACACAGGAAGGGGCCATGAGCCAAGGAATGTGGGCAGCTTCGGGTAGCTGGAAAAGGCAAGGAAAGAGACTTTCCTCGAGGGCCTTCAGAAAAGGATACAGACCTCCTGATATCTTGATTTTAGCCTGGTGAGACCCCTGTTGAATGTCTAACCTATAGAATTGTATAGCAAATGTGTGTTTTTTTAAATTTATTTAATTGGAGGCCAATTACTTTACAATAGTGTAGTGATTTTTGCCATACAATGTGTGTTAAGCCACTAATTTGTGGTAATCCATTATGGCAGCAATGCATGCATGCATGCTTAGTCACTTCAGTCGTGTCCAACTCTTTGCAACTCCATGGACTGTAGCCCGCCAGGCTCCTCTGTCCATGGGATTTCCCAGGCAAGAATACTGGAATGGGTCACCATTTCCTTCTCCAGCAACAGGAAATAATAAAATGGTTAACTGCTATGAAAAAAATTCTCTAAAACAAGTAGATAACTCCTTTTTAAAAGGGCAGAGTGATGCTTAGCAAATACGTGAATCAAGATTTAGTTTGCATTACTAAGAAATAGACCTGCTCCTCTGCAAAAGGTTATCACACAAGCTTAAACCTAGATTTTTATAAAAAGGTTGAAAGAAAATACAACTGACTCTGATTAAAAAGTCTGTGTTAGAAAACAAAGCAAACAAAGCAGAAAAGGTATTTTTAACCAAACAAGAAGGTGATTAAAAATTAAGTAGAAAAATGTGATATTCCTCATAGATAGCATTTAAAAGGGACCACCATAGTATTCTTTTCAAAAAACCAAAACCAGCATCTCTTTCTTAGCTGTGTTTACCTGACGATCCTCTGGGCAGCATACTGATGGAGGGAACGAAACTGCGCAGACATATTCGCTAGAGCCGCCAGACAGTTTGTGTGAAGGTACTTGTCCTGCCAGAGAGCAGATGTTTGAACACACATCAGAGAGAAGTTTAAAACACACATCAGGTCTTCTAAACATTTTCAGCAAGGTTAACCAGAAGCAAGTGGAAAGTCAACTGTCACTAATTTCAGAAAATTCAGACCCACAATCCGTTTCCTTTAATTCCAAAACCCGTAAAGTGCAGAAAGTTTTTTCACCACTAATTTGGAAGCAACATCTGGCACAAAAGACGATGATGGTATTTATGGTCTTCATTAAGCCCACCCTGGAGAAGACTGAAATATTTCACTGCAGAAATATTAATGTCTAGTTACACTGTGTGGCTCCAGAACCTAACAATTACATATTCTGTACTGTAAGAACTATAATTATCTTTCTAAAATAAAAAAATTCTCCATTCTAAAACACACACGTGGCCCCAAGAGCTTCAGATAAAAGACTGTAGACATGTATCTACGTCAGCCGCCCAGAAGGGAGTAACTAAAAATGGTGCGGTAAACTTGACCATTTCCCTGAGCTATGAATTCTGTATACTACTTCTCTAGTGGCTGGAGGGGACATCTGCTCTAAGGTATACCAAATACAACCTAGTTGAAATTTCCCTTTCACTCTTTAAAGTGAAACTATTATCTTTTCTTCTATGCTTCTGTCCCATCTGACTTCATATTTCCTTGTGTCTGCATCTTCTTAAAGTTTGTTGTTGCCACTTCTTAAACTTAAGTCAGTTTTATCAGTTCGGCAAAGGCATACAATATCTTTTATCTAAAGGTGCTACACTGCTTATTTACTATTCATGTAAAATCTCTCTGATCATACAACCTATGAAATAGACATAGACACTAGAAACATTACCTTAGGATCATAATACAGAGAATATATGCTGATCTATACTTTTCTACCATATTCCATGAGAATGTTAGCACTCTTAAATATTGAGACTGCTTTAAACTATAGTCTTTATTGCACTGTATATACAAAGGTAGAAAAACAGCTACGGAATACTTACTCTTGTCCTTGTCATGTTGTACTGAATGGTTCTTATTACAACCAGTATCAGGAGACTTCCCAGTGAAATTTCAGTTAAAACCCGCTCTGAATACCAAGTAATATTTTTTAACATCTGTAATGGGGAAGAAAAGTTTAAGTAAGTATGATTGCTTTATGGAAGAAGGGATTATCCATGCCTACAATTTCTGATAAGCCATGGATTTGCTCTGAAGGTGAGTTACATAGTATGTAAAAATAAATCATGACAATTTCAGTTCAAGATAGCAAAACTGTGATGTATTTACTTCTTCTTCATTCTCAAATTAAAAGAAAAATAGACGACAATATCATTAGTAGACAAAAAGGAGCTGTATCTAAAAAGGTAGGTGCAGAAGACAAGACTGACAGCACAACCGTCAGAGGTCCCTCATTTGAAAGCAAAACATAAGAAAACCAAGGAGTGTCTTGAAAAGTAGAGTTGTCGCAACAACCACAGAAAATCTGCATCCCTGTGTCAAGGAGAGACCAACCATGTAAATTAGCCAAGGTTTTCAAGAAGAGATGGGCCCACGCTCTGCTCAGACTCTTCAGAGCAGGAGGCTCTGGGGCTTGCCTCCATGCCTCGGTAAGTGAGAACTGTCTAGCTTCAGTTGGTGTAGTTGCACAACCATGCAACACAGAGAGACAGACAGAAAAACTGCGCAACACCACAGCCAATTCTGGGCCACAGTGAAGGAGGCAAAACGCACAAAACCCAACAGGCGCCACTGGCACAGAACTCCCCTAACATCCTCTTCCACTGAGGTCACCCCCACTTCTTTTCTCCTTGACATGGAGCCAAGGTGCCACGTTCTTTCCATCTATTCCTGGAAAAGAACAAAACTTCTGGCTGATTCCTGCCCTCTCTCTGCAGTGGACTCTTACCATCCACATCTTCCGAAAGGAGGCACACCTCCACCTTTCAAAACAAGTGAGTCTGACTTTCTTTTACAACTATGAATGGACAACAAGAAGCTACAGAAAAAGCAGAGAAATTCAGTAATCTAAAAGATAAGCTGAATCCAATCAAGCCTCTGTTCTAGCTGCCAGTAAGTATGAAATACAGAGGACTGAAAAACATGATAAATAACACAATGATATAATCAGCCAAAGCCAAATGTATGAAATTCTACTAAATAAACAAGCCAGTTTCTATAAAAAATAAATGGTGTAGTAGGGAGAGAGAGGAAAACACTGTTGCAGATTAAGAGTTAAGAACTAAATGCATTAAGCAGGCTTTGGAAACTGATTCAAATCAACCAACTCAAGAAAGACATTTTAAAGAAAACTGAATATTAGTAGGCACAATAAAATATTGTCAATATTGTTGGATGTGATAATGGTGCTATATTTGTTTTTTTATGCTCACATTTATGGGCATGAAATATTTAAATATTTTCAAATGAAATTTTATATATATGATTTATAGGATTAAGAAATCTATTTTAACCAAAACAGAAAAGGCAGAGAGGGTGGAGTAGGTAGATGAAATAAGAACATAAGACTGTTGATGAATCACAGAAATTCATTGTACTATTTTTTCCAATTATGTTTACATTTATTGGGTTTATAATTAAAATTTTACTAAATAAAAAATAATATGAAAGCTAAATTATATGAAATAAGTATTATAAATAATATTGCATGAAATAAATAAAAATAAAGTGAAACTAAACAAGAAGAACAAACAGACCCCCAATGAAACAAAGATAATTTAAGAGACTGGGGAAACTTTTTAAAAATTCTAATCAGTATTTTTGATGAGATCTGACAGAATACTGTTAACCACAAAATAAGAACAGGCCACTATGAGAAATGAGAATCACAGAATGAAGAAAAGCCACTCAAGACTAAAAAGAGTGATGAATGAAACTTAAGAGAGAGAAAAGAATTAGCAGAACGGGCACTATGGAAAAGAGATTTGTGATCTGAAAGGCAAAACTCAGAAGTCCCCTCAGAAAACAGCAATAAAAGGCAAAAAGACAAAATATAAGAGAAACGTGGCGATCCAAAATATACTTATTAAGAGTTCTAGAAAGAAGAGACTGCAGTCTCTTGAATGACATGGGTTTGAACTGCATGGGTCCATTTATATGGAGTTATTTTTTTCAATAAGCATAACAGTCAGTCCTCCATATTAGGTGGTTGCATCCTCAGATACGGATACAGAGGGCTGACTATGGGACCTGAACATCTGCGGATCTGAACATCCACGGCAGGTCCTGGAACCAATCCCCACTGACACTAAGGAAGGACTGTAGAAGAAAAACAGAAAATTAGTAACAGAAAATTCCTTTGAGGGAAAGAGAAACTTGCAACACTTTAAGCAAAAATACTGGGGGGAAAAAATCAAAATGTATTCTGGTAAGATTTCTGAGTCTACAGTTTATGACAAAATCCTACTGGCTTCTAGACAGAAGAAACATGTTATCGCCAAAAGAAAGAAAAGCAGACTAACATTAGATTTCTCATCTTGAACAGTATACATCTGAAGGACAACATAAAAACGTCTACAAAATTTGGAGGAATAGATGATCATTCTAGAATTCTTATCTAGAGAAACCAACACATAAGTATAGAAAAGTACTTTTAAGTGTACAGCGAGCGACTCAGCATGAACCACCCATGCATTATTTCCAGGGAAAAAGCATACCACCACACACATAAGTGCTTCCCTCCCCTCCTCATCACCATGATGACAACAATAAAACAGTAACTGCCAGAAAAAGTCAAGAGAAGGAAACTACAGACTACTAAACAACAGCAACAAAACAGTAGCGACTCCCAAAACCTCATAACTTTAATCCATGAAATCAGAAAAATATAACTAAATCTAAATAATATGGTTGACATTAATTCTTCTAAAAGACCAATAAAAGACATTTCTCTGCTAAGTCTGCCTTCCCCCAAATTCCAACAATATTTAAAATGAGAAAAGGGCATGGAAACAGACAGAAATAAAAAAGTAAAGAAATATCATCTTCACCTTCATGTAAGTGCCCATAGTTTTTCCACTCAGTTCAACTCTATAGCAAGAGACCTATGTCACCCAGCATCCCCATCACAAATAACCCAACCCTGGCCATGGACAGCAGGCTCTGTACCACACAAGGATGGCATTTAGAAATGCCCAGTACATGGTAACTGAGTGTCGTCTGTGAAGTAAAAAATGTAAAATTTGAAGCATTTCCATTTATTCATGACTAATAATGCCTTAATCAACTAGAAGAGGTAACCTATGTGTAAAACAAATGGTACTACCTGAAAATATTCAAAACGATGACATTTGCCAGTGGAATCTTTATAACGACACGATGTTCAGTCCCTCTGACTTAGTGTCAAAGGCAAGTTCTCAAAATGCAGTCCCGGGACCTCTAGGAGTCCCTGAGACATTTCTGGAGCATTCTCAAGGTCAAAATTATCTTCATCCTAATACCAAGATGTTTCTCTGCACTCTCTCTCACGAGTGTACAGTTCAGTTTTCTGAAGGCTACCTAACATGCCTAATGGCACAATTAATTTAATACAGAAGGAGACCTGAGACTTTGTTGAGGCAATCCATTAAAGAGATTTGCAAAAACATAAAACAATGCTGCTCTTCTCACTAAATTTTTGTTTGTGGAAAACAGTTACTTTCATAAAAATCTGTTACTGATGCTAATGTGTAATGGGTTTATTGTAATAATTATTTCTAAATTAACTAATCAAATATTTTTTAAGTGTCAGTTTTAATTCCTAATACAGTTAACATAGAGAACAATAACCCACATAAAGATGTTATTTGCTGTCCTCAACTATTTTTAAATGTAAAGACCAAGAAGGTTAAGAATCACAGCTCTAAGTCTACAGGGGAATACTAACCCAGGACACTCAACAGGCAGCTTAACTAGTGAGAAGAGTCTCTGTCTTTTAAAAGGTCACAAGCCCGAATATAGTTTGGTTTCTCTTCTCCTTTGGCTTCTGTGTTTACAAATAAATTATCATAAGCCACCCTTATTTGAAACCGAGGTCACTGGTTCTTAACATCTGCCTGTGTGTGTCAATTAGAAAACTGGATGGAACAACTGTTTTGAATAAAAGTAGTCTTATTCATTCAACATTCAGTAAATATTTAGTAAGTATCCACATAGTAAACTTACGACATTACTATGAAAATCAGAAATACAATTTAGCATTCACATAAAGGTCCATCTTTTCTTACTGTGAAAAGTAAATTATTGTCTGGAAATTCTGGTAGTGTCTAAGAAAAATTAAAAATAATTAGTTATAGAGCTCACACAGCTTTCCACAGGACACTGATATATAACAGGCAGCATACAGAAAATTTTCTTCATTACCTAGCTGTAGATCTTGACCTATTTATTTGGTTCTTATAAAAGAAATTCCTCATCTCTTGCATTCAATGTTCATATAGTTTAATACCTATAGATTTATCAGCTTGATTACATATTATATCTATTTATCATTTTATGCTAAAATAACTCAATTAATATGTAGAAGAAAAGCCCTGGAGGATCTGAAAATACCTTTCTTTGCAAAAAACATATAATTATTTATGTCTTCTTTTCAGCCTTTTTCCCCATACGATTTATCTTTATTGAATACATTTCTTCCATATGTTATATAGGCTAGAATATTACATAGTAATATATGGTATCAACTCTTAAAGAAATTAAATTTATACATAGAAAAGCACAAAGAATAATTAACTTACATACTCCCACAATTGACAGTAACATTTCATTAACATTAACACTTAATATTTTATTTTTTAAGATAAAAATTCCATTTTATTTCCCCAAAGAGGAACAGCCACTATCTTGAGTTTGGAATATATCTTTCCAGTCCATTTCAAATACTTTATGTGTATAGCAAACTGAAACATGTGCGCATGCGCAGACACACATGTACACACACACACTCACACACACACACGCATTCCTTTGTATAGTTTCTAGTTTACATAAACAACATAGATCCTTGCCCTCACTATCCAAAATGTCACTACAGTAAACTCAGAAACAGGGAGTCCTTATTCTCCATACTCTTTGTATCCTGACATTAAATACCTTAAGTTAGGAATCACATTCATTTAGAAAACAAAAATACCTGTAAAATCCCTTTTAAGCTACTCTGTTTGTGGTATTTAGTGACTTCATGAGCACATCACCAAGAATTTGTTAGGAAGTAGAACTGCAAAGCCACTGAACAGTTTCTTTTAAAAATATGTGTATGTTTTGCTTCTAAGCCCATGCACCACTACTAGAGAGAAGCCCGGGCACCGCAAAGAAACCCCCATGTGCTGCAACTAAGACCTGCTGCAGCCAAAAATAAATAAACATATAAATGTTTTTAAAAATTAGTAATTACATATGTATGTATGTTTTGGTTAAGTAAGTGAAAGTCACTCAATCGTGTCCAACTCTTTGCGACCCCACGGACTATACAGTTCATGGAATTCTCCAGGCCAGAATACTGGAGTGGGTAGCCTTTCCCTTCTCCAGGGGATCTTCCCAACCCAGGGATCGAACCCAGGTCTCCTGCATTGCAGGCAGATTCTTTAGCAGCTGAGCCACAAGGGAAGCCCAAGGATACTGGAGTGGGTAGCCTATCCCTTCTCTATCGGATCTTTCCGACCCAGGAACTGAACTGGGGTCTCCTGCGTTGCAGGCAGATTTTTTTACCGACTGAGCTAACAGGGATATTTTAGTTAATATTATTAACTAAATTAAATAATATTAATTAATTTAATAATTAGCATTAATTTAATAATATTAATATTATTAACTAAAAAGTAAAGAGCTCCAGTAACCAACCAGCACCAACCATAGCAGCACCAGCCACAGATTAAAATTTAATAAAATAAAAAATTCAATTTGTCAGTCACACTGGCCAGATTTCAAGTGCTGCTTGCTATATTGGACAGTGCAATTACAGAAGATTTCCATCAACTCAGAAAGCTTGACTGAATATTCCGGTTAGAGAACACCACTGTATCCATCACCCAGTTTTAGCAAATGTTAATATTTTCACTTGTAAAGCACCTAAAGCTCCACAGCTAACCTCTGGCAACCACTCTCCTAAATGTGATACTTCATTATTATGAATATTTTTGAATTTATTATGATCAGTCCATGTAGTTCTATTTCATTCATTGTATTAACAGTTCCTCTATAGTATTTCATTTATGTTATTGCTGTTTGCAGTTTTTGGAACACTATGAACAGTACTACAAGGAACAGTCCTTCAAATGTGCTCTTGTGAATAAAGTTTTTCCTAGGACTCAAATCAGGAAATGGAATTGGTAGGAGGTAAAATATTTATTTTTGCAGGTAATATGAGGAATGTGAGAGGCTAAATTCCTCTCAAAAGTGGTTCTGTCGGTTTATACTGCTACTACCAGTATATGAGTGTCCTTTTTCTCTATATCCTCACCTAACATATGACATCTCATACTTTTTGCCAATCTGATGAGCACACAACATTTCAGTTACCTTAATAAGAATGGTGCTGATGAATCATCAAGTTGAACATCCATTAAAGATGCTTACCAGTCATTCAGGTTTTTATTCTGTTTTCTATTACTTTGTCCATTATTCTAGCAATACTTTGTTTTTGTAACTGATTATAAAGGTCCTTAAAATTAAAAATGCTAACCCATCTTTCTGTATCTTTTTTTCACTTATTCAAACAGTGAAAATTTTTATTTTAATGTAGTCAAACATTTATTTTCATTCATGGTTTATACATTTTACACTTAAGAAATCCCTTTCTCAGCAAGTTTATAGAAATATTATCCTTTAATTTCTCTTTGAAGATTTTTAAGTGCAGTTTTTCATAGCTAGTCTTAATCCAATTGGAATTTCTCTTTGTATGTGGGACATGATAATCTAATTCTACTTTTTCCATTTGGATGAGCCATGTTCTCAAACTCAGAAAAAAAATTTACTTACTACTTAGAATTGATGCTTTTAAACTGTGGTGTTGGAGAAGACTCCTGAGAGTCCCTTGGACAGCAAGGAGATCAAACCAGTCAATCTGAAAGGAAATCAGTCCTGACTATTCACTGGAAGGACTGATGCTGAAGCTGAAATTCCAATACTCTGGCCACCTGATGTGATGAACTGACTCACTGGAAAAGACCCTGATGCTGGGAAAGACTGAAGGCAGGAGGACAAGAGGACGACAAAGGATGAGATGGTTGGATGGCAGCATCAACTCGATGGACAAGAGTTTGAGCAAGCTCTGGGAGTTGGTGATGGACAGGGAAGCCTGGGGTGCTGCAGTCCATGGGGTCGCAAAGAGTCGGACAAGACTGAGTGACTGAGCTTCTATCACACTTCACGTTTCCATATTTGAGTGTGTAGTTTCTGAATTAAGTTCCTTCCATTTGTCTATTTTCTATTCCCTTGTTAATAAAACACAATCTTAGTACTAAAAGTTTTACAACTGATCTATCTGGTAGGGTGAATAACTCCACAATGAAATGTTTCAAAAACTTCCAGGCTTTTTGCTTTTCCCTATAATTTCTGGGATTAGCTTTTCAAGGCTCACACACACACACACACACACACACACACACACACACACAAACTGCTAAGATTTTGATCAGATGAACATAGTAATTAATTCAAAGGCAAATTAACAATTTTATGACACTGAGTCTTCCCATTTGTGCACACAGTATCTCTCTCTTATTAATACATATTTAGTATTTTTCATTTGGGCTTCCTTGGTGGCTCAGTGGTAAAGAATCCACCTACCAATGCAGGAGGCGAAGATTCTATCCCTAAGTCAAGAAGATCCTCTAGAGAAGGAAATGGCAACTACTCCACTGTTTTAGACTGGGAAATCCCATGGATAGAGGAGCCTGGCAGGCCATAGTCCATGGGGGTCGCAAAAGAGTTGGATACAACTTAACAACTAGTGACAATTAGTGCCATTAAAAAATTATACTTCTTTTAGATTGATTCCTAGGTTCACAGTAGTTTTACTGCTGTTATTAAGTACTTTCTCTATACCACATTTTGAAGGTTTTTGTTATTTGTATGCAGAAACAATATTTAGTTTGTATAGTTTAGTTTCTGGATCTGTGATCGAGAAAGTTTGTTCAACTTTCTTAACATTTCTAATACTAGAGTCTTGAATTTTCTGGGTAGTCAATTATAACATTTACAAATACTGCCATTTAGATTTCCTTTAATTTTAAACTTTTTTCATAAACAACTCACTTTTTATGCTTTAAAGTACACATTTTTTTTTTCCTGAGCCACAAGCAAATATTTCCACAGCAAGCATATTTATAAATGGGACAATGAAACTGATCAGCATGTAATATGCTCAGCTCCTGATTTAAAGAGCATAGGAAATTAGCAATGCTGTGTCTGTTTTCAGGAACAAAAAATCCCAGATTATTCTTGGGGCTCACCCAATAACCAAGAAAGAGACTGAAAAACAGATAACGAATATGGTAACAGACAGTGTTTGTGAAGAAAGAGTTTGCTGGGACTTCCCTGGTAGCACAGTGGATAAGAATCCATCTGCCAAAGCAGGGGACATGGGTTCCAGCCCTGGTCAGGAATATTCCACAGGCCGCGGAGCAAGTAAACCCATGAGCCCCCAACTACTGAGTCCGCGTGCTGCCACTCCCGAAGCCTGCCTGTCTGGGGCCTGTGCTCTGCGACAAGAGAAGCCACCAAAATGAGAAGCCCACTCAACACAGCGAAGAGAAACCCCTGCTCCCTGCAAACAGAGAAAGCCAAGCAAAGCAATGGAGATCCAGTGCCGCCAAAAACAAGTAAAACAGATGTTTTTAGATTATTCAAAGAAGTTTTCCTATCCACGGCATAATCAGAACACACACGAGGGTAATCTTAAACTTTTAAATGTACAAATCTTTGATTATACCTCTTTTTCATCAAGAAATAGAAATAAAATTTAATTATAGCATATGCAGTGAAAACAGAATTTTTAAAAAGTCTCAACTTCATATTACTATACAGTTTATTAACAATGTTGTGATAATTTCAGGTGTACAGCAAAGTGATTCAGTTATACATATATACATGTATTTTTCAAGTTATTTTCCCATTTAAGTTGTTAAATAATATTGAGCAGAGCTCCTCGTGCTATACAGTAGGTTCTTGTTGGTTATTCATTTTAAATATAGCAGTGTGTACATGTTAATCCCAAACTCCCTAACTTTCCCACCCCCTCACCCGTCCCTCCTTAAAACCATAAGTTCATTCTCTAAGTCTGCGAGTCTGCTTCTGTTTTGCAAATAAGTTCCTTTGAATCATTTCTTTTTCCATTTCCCATAAGAGCAAGTGAAAGTTGCTTAGTCATATTCAACTCTTTGCGACCC
This sequence comes from Budorcas taxicolor, assembly GCF_023091745.1. Taxonomy (NCBI): domain Eukaryota; kingdom Metazoa; phylum Chordata; class Mammalia; order Artiodactyla; family Bovidae; genus Budorcas; species Budorcas taxicolor. The sequence continues at coordinate 49,476,373 of NC_068931.1, forward strand.
CAAGGACTGTATAGTCCATGGAATTCTCTAGGCCAGAATACTGGAGTAGGCAGCCTTTCCCCTCTCTCCAGGGTTCTTCCAAACCCAGGGATCGAACCCAGGTCTCCCACATTGCAGGTCGATTCCTTACCAGCTGAGCCACAAGGGAAGCCCATTAAGAGCAATATCATACAATATTTCCCCAATCTCCATGTTGCTGTAAATGGCATTATTTCATTCTTTGTAATGGCTAGGTAATATTCCATTGTATATATGTACCACATCTTTATCCATTCCTCTGGATATCTGGGTTGCTTCCACGTCCTGGCTATTGTAAACAGTGCTGCAAGGAAGACTGGGGTGCATGTATCTTCTTGAATTATGGTTTTCTTTAGATATATGCCCAGGAGTGGGATTGCTGGATCATATACGCACAGCTGCTTAAGCAAAAATAGGCCCCAAGTGGAAAAAAAGCCAAATACTCACCAAGAAGGGGAAGTGGCATATTCACAGAACGGAATGGTATATGGCAATTAAAAAAAACAAACTAATGATGCAGTAACATTTGTGAATTTCAGCAAGACTGTGCTGAGTGAGAGAAGCCAAAATAGAAGAGAGCACACTAATTTCATTTCCTAATGCCCAGTGACAGGCATTTTTATATACTTATATACCATTTTATATACTTATATACCATTTTTATATACTTTCCATGTGTTTATATATCTTCTCTTGAGAAGTATTTTTCCAAATTTCTCCCCACTGTTTTAAATTAAATTTTAATAAATTTTTTATTTTGAAATAACTGTAGTTTTAAGAAAAATGCTGTGAGAGTCCATGTATCCTGTACCAATTTTTCCCCAGAAACAACTGTATTTCAGGAAGAGGTAAAAGCTAATCTACTGGGAGGGAATTCTTCTAGAATGTAGTTAACTCTGGGTGGTGTAGGGTATTGACCAGAATATGCAAAAGAGAGTCTTCTATTATGCTAGAAATGTTCAATAACGTGATCTGGGTGTTATTAACACAGGTATATACATGTGTAGAAACTTGCAAGTTGTACCTTTAAAATCTGTATACTTTCTATTTTGTACTTTAATTGAAAACCATTTTTGAAAATCATACTTTTTCATTCCTTATCAAAAGAAAGACAAACGCTCTTAAAAAAAAAAAAAAACTAAAGCAATGCAATTTTTTTTCTTCAGGTACTTTACTAAATATGAGAATCAAAAATTTTATATGTTTTATCCTCTTTCTTTAGCACTGCTGCTGCTTCTGCTAAGTCACTTCAGTCGTGTCCGACTCTGATGCCACAGACGGCAGCCCATCAGGCTCCCCCATCCCTGGGATTCTCCAGGCAAGAATACTGGAGTGGGTTGCCATTTCCTTCTCCAGTGCATGAAAGTGAAAAGTGAAAGTGAAGTTGCTCAGCCGTGTCTGACTCTTAGCAACCCCATGGACTGCAGCCTACCAGGCTTCTCTGTCCATGGGATTTTCCAGGCAAGAGTACTGGAATGGGTTGCCATTGCCTTCTCCACTCTATAGCACCAGTATTCCTTAAACCTTAGTTGAAATGATAGTCATACTACATAAGAGGCAAAAATAACTTCAATGGGAACAGGAGAGAAAAGATCACATAAAATCTCTTCTAAAGAAGCAAGTGTTTATACCTGAAGAGTGAAGCTCCCAGTCTTGTCTCATACTAGACCCCCATAGCAGACTGTAAGAATCCCTTCTAAGAAATTGACCACCCCAAAAGAAAAGGCTTACAGAGAGCAGGATATCCAGAGAAATAGACTATGTAGAGCACATTATCTTGATTAAGTCCTGCCCACACAAAGAACTTTCAAACAAAGTTTTAGTGCCTGCTCCTAAAGAGAAATAAACAAGCAAGAATCACCACATATTTGAGGAAAGCCCCTAATGAGGATGAAGACAGGAGCTAAAAACAAAAATGAAACTGAGGAAATAGGCAGTATGCTGTAACAGCTTGAGCGGGGATTCTCAGTTTTGTTGAAGTAGCGGGAGTTGCATTAGTGATTGGTACATGAACATAAAGCAATGATGTTCTACAGAAAAATTAAAACATGTACAAGAAAGGAAACACAATTACCACACAGTCCATCTGAGGGCAGAGTAACAGTTAACAAAATCACAATAATGTAAAAAGCTGAGTTATCCCAGAATGGTAATAAGATGGGAGAGGAAAGTCTCTGTGCTGGAAACAGGCCTAGGAACCCAGAGGCCACACTCAAGATGTATGGTAAGGCAAACTAATATCATATATTCTATCTTAGGATGGTAACAGTTAATATCTATAGATCTGAAAAATCAAGAAATATTTAGAAACATGGACAGAACTGATGGCATTTGTCCTGGGGGAGGGGCATTCAGGTATGGGATGGACATGGGGTCTGCTATTTTACACTGAAATCTAGTACTTCTGTGTAAGTTTTAAAACTATGTACATTAATTACTTTGACACAAAATACCACTGAGGAAGAAAAAACCAGTTTGGGAATGGAACTCACTAGGAGTTAAATTATAGTACACTATTTTACATTGTTTTATAAAACAATTTTTCAGTCCTTTTTTTCTTCCCTATTCTTTCATTCATTCTCTATAAAAGGAGAAAATCTATTTGATCATTTCCAGCACAACTAAAAAGTAGAAATGGAGAGGAAAAATGACCTCAGGACAGCATAAACATTTCTATCTAAATTTCCATCTAAAACATTTCTATCTAAAAAACTGAAGAAACTATTTGGGGAGAGTTTTTAATAGCAGTTAATAATAGTCGTTCAGAAGGGGAAAAAAAAGACCACTTCATAAATCTGAAGAAAAATACTAAGTCAGGCATTTGCAGAAACATCTACAAGAAGGAAGAAGGGTACACTAAGGGTGGTAAATTTTATGGACTGACATGTCCATTCAGTAGCTCTGATCAACATGAAGGTAACTTACCACTTCATGAATGGATCTATTGAAGCCATCATCTTCTGTAAGGATCAACAATATTATAAGAGCCATATACACATGGTGTGAATTTCTTTCTTCCACATGATACAGAATCTCGAGAATTGGTAAAACCTAGTGAATAAAAATTTTAATTTATTATTTCAAATACTTTATTATAAAACTAATGTTTTCAACCTCTATACTTTTATCACGTATCCTTTGCTTTAATTTCACAAGTCAGCCTGTGACTGAAATTACTTTCCATTTGCAGAGCTGAGGTATCAAAAGACAAAACCATCCCCTACTGCAAAGCTCTGCCACTATATAAAGTTTGAGTTTAGGGACTTATCTGGTGGTCCAGTGGTTAGGAATCCACCTGGCAATGTAGGGAACACGGGCTTGATGCCCGGTTCGGGAGGATCCCACATGCCCTAAGGCAACTAAGCCCGTGCGCCACAACTGCTGAGCCTGGGCCCTGGAGTCTAAGCGCTGCAGCGGGAGTAGCCACGGCAATGAGGAGCCCGTGCACTACAACCAGGGAGCAGCCCCAGCTCACTGCAGCTGGAGAAAGCTTGCGCACAGCAGTGAGACCAACGCAGCCAAGACAAGGCTGAGCTTACAGAGACCACTTAGGCTCATGGCCAGCACCCGATACCCAACAGAGGCAAGTCTGCAGCCTAGCAGGAACTATACAGTATGGTACTTTCAGAAACAGGGTTTCCCTGGTGGCTCAGTCGGTAAAGAAGCCACCTGTAATGCAGCAGGCTCGTTTGATCCCTGGATCAGGACGATCCTGTGGAGAAGGAAATGGCAACCCACTCCAGTATTCTTGCCTGGGAAATCCCAAGGACAGAGGAGTCTGGCAAGCTACAGTCGTTGGGGTCACAGAGTTGGACACCACTTAACAACTAAACAACAATGTTCTTAGAAACACTGTAATATGTTAAACATTACCTTTTTAATAGCAAAGATGCTAGGATAAAAGAATTGTTAACAACAAAACCAGACCAGCACAGTGAATTTCCTAGTAACATATTTTCTAATCAGATTCAACAAATTACAGAACAAAAAGGACAGGGAAGGACATCAGCTAAAATACTATAAAAGTAATCCATGCAAAACATTAAAAATGAAAACAAATATTCAATACAAGCCTCACCTCTCCCCACTCCTCTCCCAAAAAATCCCCAAACAAAACCTTTTAACTCATCACTGGTGTTAAGTCATCATATACAGACAATTGTTCTCCTGCATGATCTTATGTACCAAAAAACATCCTTACCATGGAACTTTCTAGAGCAGACGATGTCATGGGCTTTCTGCCTGTTGCCATCATTTCCCTTAGGTTATACCATGCTCAGAACTGTTTCCTTATATTCACTCACCCATTAGTAAATAAGCCTTTTCTTTACAAGTTTTTACTCACATGAACAGAACCTTGTCACATCCAATTTTGCTATTTAAGCTAATGCTTTCCACATATAGCTGGTGTGCAAACAGGTTCTTTCATCACATTCTTCTGTCCTTAGTGTCACTTTGACATAGAATATACTCTTCAAACAAATTCTAATATTCTATGCTTACTATTTTCATCTTAAATGCTGAAAAAAACGGCCCACCAAATCCCTGGGGAATCCTGCTATCACTCTGTAAAAACTGGTGTAGAGGGGACATTCCTATTGCCACCAGCAAGCTGCTGGCTATTTCAGAGATGGTGACAATTTTATTAATGCATGAACAGTTCAACATTACCTAGATATTATGTATTTCAAATGTGAAATTAACACTTTAGTGAGGCAGTTTACTTTTCATAGAAACATTATTATTTACATATTAGTTACAATGGAAATCAGTGATTGCCTAGAGGGGTTTCTGTCTATGAGCAAAAATTTGGAACCAATCTCATTCACACAGTGAAGGATAATGTGCAATTCTGTGATGCCTGGCAAATAGTACCTTAAAATAACTATAACACTCCAGGAATTGAGTTCAAGACGGCCTCTGCATCTTAGCCGGTTGAAGGGATAGGACATTTGGGAGTTGAGTTGAAAAAAATCACTCTTCCTTTTAGCCATACTTATCAGTAATACAAAGCAACTATGACTTGAACATGGTGGGTGGACACTTAGCAGTGGAAAGGAACCAAGAGGGTATATATCTTCTTGAGAATGGTAGCCAGTATGTCTTGAGGGAGTGATCCAGGCTGAATCATGGGCAGCAGGCTGGCTGTTCAGGACCTTAAGGACAGGGAAGCCTGCTGTGCCATGCGCCCTCTGCCTCTGCTCTGTGACCCCCATCTCTATGTGCACTGCCTCCTACACTGTAAAACTCAGACCTTGGCCTTTGCCTGATGGCATCTCCCTATCAAACTCCTGACCATCCACCTTTGCAGGCAGGCCAACAACATAATATCCTCCTGGAAAAAGAAATTACTCTTCAAAATATTATAAAATACAAACACTATGCTTAATATGATACTTACAAGATTTTCCATATCTGTGCGAGCCAACATGTATGTTCTAATATTGCTGTTCTGATGGAGCAATGTATACAAAAGAAGAGTAGCTTGGTCGGATGTCTGCTGTTCACACAGGGCCATGTACAAACTGTTGAAGTTAATCTGGAAAGCATGTGGAATTGATGAGGGGAAAGGACTGCTATCTGGAACACAGAAAACACAAAATCTTAAAAATATTACATTTTCTAGACTGTCTAATATAAATAGTAAAAGCACTGTTAATGTATACAATTCAATTCCAATTAATTTTATATAAGTTGCTACATTTCAGGCTCAAAATTGCAATTAGTGTCCTAAATTTTACTTAAAAAGAACTAAACTAAAACATGACTACACTTGATAGTATATTTGAAATTTGCTAAGAGAATAGAATTGAAATGTTCTCACACACATACACACAAAATCCCCCACAAAAAGAAACACAAAAACCCAACCCAATCCAACCCAAACCAGGACAATTTATTTCTTGGTACTATCTAAACCACAGCTTTCCAATGATTATAAATATATGAGCAAATACCATGCAACAGAATGGCTTTTTTTAAGCCAAGTATTAAAAAAAAAAAACAACCTAAACTAAGTCATGTACTTTGACTCCATTACTATTTTTGCATTAATACAGCTGAATTAAATTGTCAATAAAATATAAACTTAAATAAATATAGCTATGGAGGTAGGTTAAAAAAAAAAAAAACAACTCTAACACATATAATTTAACCATGACATTGAAATGCTTTGTTATTAATACCAAAACTAAACAGCCATTAGTCCTAAATAAAAATATCCAGAGACAAACAGGAAATCCTCTTGTAAAATAAAAAAGACAAAACAACTGCCTTGAAGTTAATTTTTTTCAAATGAATTATCAGAGCTAAAGTATTCATCTATGCAATTAATCCATTTATGAAGAAAGTGGCTAGGATAATATATAATTTAAATAACAAAAATATTAAAATCAGTTTGCTCAACACTGTCTTCTATAATAGACAGAACACGCCAAATCTAAGACAACTACTGGAAAACTTATAAAACATTTTTGTTTAAAGGAAAACTAAAAACTAATTGACTACAACTACTAAGAAACTTTTTTTAAGTAGAATTACTGAAGTGACGAAAAGCATAAATTACAACCCACACAGGAAAAATTCTTGATATTCCAAAACTGACGTAGTCCCTTTCCTACAGTTTACTGAATTTGCTTAAAAACTGAAGCAAGCAAGGTTAGGAAGTTAAAAAGGAGGTAAAGTTAGGTTAACTGACTTAAGAGAAAATTATAGCTTCAACAGATAAAATACTAGCACAAGACAGCACAAAGAACAATATTTTAACATGTTTTAACAAGTAAGCACAAAGAACTTTTTTTCAAGACACAGAACCACTAGCAAAACAAAACAAACACACACACACACAACACTGTTCTAACATTTCCAGAAGGCATGCTCTTATGGAAAAGAAACGTGTACCAGCAAAGTCTTTGATAGCACAGCCCTATGCTTCTCAGATTTTCCTTTCTAAACTTTACATTTGTGAGAATAATGTACCTAAAAATATCTTCAACAATGTTACAAAATGCCCTCACTTTTCCTCCACATTCAAAACACGAGATTATTTTTTCGATCCTAATCCTTGTTTAGTACTTACTCTGTATTTTTGACAATACAAAAGTAACTGTTTTGTTAAGATTGACCTATATTTTTGCAAGGGATGGAAAAAGGAAAGGCTGAATATATTAAGGATGCAAATATTACACAATCTACAGAAAACGCAGTGTAGGAGGGTCCTGGACATAGTACTCCTCCTTACAATGGCAGTAAAACAACAAGTTCACCAGACTGACTACAAATGGAATACATATGTTGTGGTTACTAGCTAGTAAGTACTGTGAACCAGCCATTACACTGACAGCTTTATCCATATTATCCCTTATTTAACCTGTATGACAATCATGTCATTACTCTGACCAGTTTTAAGAAGTAGAGGCTTACAGAGATTAAGCAACTTGTTAAAAAAATTTATTTAATTGGAGGATAATTATTTTACAATATTGTGATGGCCTCCGCCATACATCAACTTTTCCAAGAAAATTCCAGATTGGCTCCTGTTGTTTCCACCACACTATACTGTTTCTTACAAAAGCAGCAATAATTTAGTGAGTCTGTCCTATGATAAATGCTCACTTAATTCTTATAAAATCTTATGAGCCAGAGATTATAATCCCTGCTTCATTAATAAGGAATCTAATACTTAAAATAAAATCTGGGATATGACTCCTTTAGGGTCAGTCTAACCCTAAAGCCAATGTTCTGAATCACTATATCACAGTCTTTCCAAAGATGGCTCTTAAAAGTTCAACCCTGAACAGTATCCTTTGGTTAGCACAGTAAAAGTAACAACAGCAGGTACCATATACTGAACACCTGCTATGCTGCCAAGTCCGAGCTAATTATTTTAAAACCTTACCTTGTGCAGTACTTACACAAATCCGATTAGGTGAAACTATCTTCATTTTACTGAAAAAGTCATTGAGGCTTATCGAGATAAGGCCTGATATTGGCCTGATAATGAGATAAGGCCTGATAAGGTTTATTGTGAAAGGCTTGATAGCTCTGAAATAACAGGAGTGTGACAGGAACTCAGATCACCTTGCCTCTAAAACTTCCTTTTTTAACCCTAAAGTCACACTGTCACTAAGAAGAGTACAGAAATGAGAATACAAAATACTATTAGATACATGGGTTTTCATTTCTTTTCTTTTTGGTTGCACTGCATGGCATATGGGATCTTAGTTTCCCAACCAGGGATCAAACTTGCGCCCTCTGCATTGGAAGTGCAGAGTCTTAACGACTGAATAGCCAGGGAAGTGTGAGTTTTCATTACTTACCTATTAAATTGTTAGAGACTCGCGTTTGTGAGCGTGTGTATCTGCTCAGTCGTGTCCAACTTTTTGCAACTCTAAGGACTGTAGCCCACCAGGCTCCTTTGTCCATGAGATTTTTCAAGCTAGAATACTGGAGTGGGTTACTATTTCCTACTCCACAGGATCTTCCCTACTCAGGGATCGAACCTGCAACTCTTGCATCTCCTGCATTGGCAGGTGGATTTTTTTACCACTGTGCCACCTGGGAAGCCCTAGACAGACACACATATCCCCTGCAAATAAAAATGCCAGAATTGACAAAGGCACAAAAACTGGCACATTCATCTGCTGTCTATAAGAGACATTCTAGCACAGCTCTGGAAAGGAACAAGCATAGGACACCAGAAGCCTTGAAAGTGTTCCCATCCAATAGTTGCGCTTCTAACCCATCTTAATTACACTAGTGTTGGATACATTTTGAAAACCTAGCTACCATATTAATCTTGCTTTAGGAGTGTAACCTTTTGATAAGTGATTACTGTTTCAATATGGAAATATCTGCGCATGCTCTACTTCAGGGTTTGGCGAATGACAGCCCACAGACAGTCCACCACCTGCTTTGGAAATAAAGTCTCAGTGGCACCCAGCCTTGCTCATTTGCTTATGTATTACCTGTGCTGCGTTTTTGTGCTTCCCTAGAGGCTCAGCTGAAAGAATCCGCCTGCAGTGCAGGAGACCCTGGTCTAATTCCTGGGTTGGGAAGAACCACTGGAGAAAAGATAGGCTAATCACTCCAGTATTCTTGGGGCTTCCCTGGTGGCTCAGCTGGTAAAGAATCCACCTGCAGTGCAGGAGACTTGGGTTTGATCCCTGGGTTGGGAAGATCCCCTGGAGAAGGGAAAGGCTACCCACTCCAGTATTCTGACCTGGAGAATTCCATGGACTCCTTAGTCCATGGGGTTGCAAAGAGCTGGACACAACTGAGCGACTTTCACTTTCTTTCTGTGCTGCTTTTACACTACAAAGTCAGTTAAGAGGTGGGGTGACAGAGACCAGAAGGCCCTGCAAAGTCATCTGCCCCTTTGCAGGAAAAGTTTGCTAAGCTCTGTTATTATTTTTAGTTCTATAAAACTCTAACTGGAACACAGACTTTAAATAAAAATTTTCAAACAACATATCATTTCCTGGTTAATTCCTTCACCTAATAGGTAGGACTATGTGCTAAGTCACTTCATTTGTGTCCAGCTCTTTGCAACCCTATGAACTGTAGCCCGCCAGGCTCCTCTGTGAATGGGATTCTCCAGGCAAGAATACAAGAGTGGGTTGCTATGCCCTCCTCCAGAGGATCTTCCTGACCCAGGGATTGAACCTGCATCTCCTGCACCTACTGCACTGTAGGCAGATTCTTTACCACTAGTGCCGCCAGGGGAAGCCCCAGTAGGTAGGAAATGGGGATCTAAATTAAGCCCATGCTGGCTTGGTTATCTTGGGAAGAAATGCAAATATAAATAGATATAAAGAACCGCAGTTATCATCTGAAATTTACTTGACCTTCCTGAGAATACGGACATAAAATTTAAGTTTTTCTCATCTTAAACCAATATGAAAATACACAAATTGACAGTTATCCCCACTGCTGAAGAACAGTAAACAATTTGGGGTAAGCAATACCCTCTTTCCTCATTAGAAAAGAATATTCAGAGTAAAAAAGTACCACAAACCTTGTGTGTTCTTAAAAGACATGATGGCCTGTCTGTAGGGGTTTGGCGCATCTGCAGCATCTGTCAGGTTGGCCAGCACCAGCAGAAGCAGAAGACTCTGGTTGGCCAGAGGGGAAGAAAGTTCTGAGGCAGCGGCCACTTTGCTGCCCACGCCACCCAGGGTGAAGACAGTCCAGAGTCCAGCTTGAGAAGAAAACACACAACTGAAACGTGCTGGGACTAGCAAGATGAATCTATTTATGTACAATACTGTATACTTTCTCATATTCTAAAGTTTTAAATAATACTCTTTTTTGATTATGAAAGTAAAACAGGTCCATCATTTGGAAATTCTCATATTGCCCATGGACATAAGACTTCTAAAGACTATCGTTTCCTGTTCCCATAATTCCACTTCCACTTTCCAAAGATAATCAGGATATTATTAAGTTTCTTATATACCTTTCTCAGTTTTCCTTTACATATGAAAACATATATGCAATTATAAGAAAATTTCATGTACAACTTTATACCAATATTTTTGAAAACCTAAGCAAAATATGCATATCTAGGAAAATACAAAATACCCAAATTGGCAAAGACAATGAAAGTCTGAATGGATAAATAACTTCAGAAGAGTGTAAACCAGAGTCAAAGAGTCAACTTTTAAAAACAAACCAAGTCCAAATTTTTATTTTACAAATAAGTCTACCAAATCCCAATGTTATATATATATAAAATATATTATAATATTTCTCATATTATATATACAGTGCCAAAGTACAGAACAAGAATCATAGCTATATACTCACTTGACAAGGCCAGAAAAATCTCCTTGATACTGAAACTGGATTAAAAAATGCATTTAATCACATTAAAAACAAAAAACTTAGGAATAAACCTAAACAAGAGGTGAAAGACTTATTTGTTGGAGGTTCCTCAGAAAACTAAGAACAGAATTAGCGTATGATCAATTCCACTCCTCTGCATATATCCAGCTGTTTTTGTTTAGTCATTAAGTCATGTCCAACTTTTTGCGACCCCACGGACTGCAGCATGCCAGGCTCCTCTATCCATGGGATTTTGCAGACAAGAATACTGGAGTGGGTTACCATTTCCTTCTCCTGGGAATCTTCCCAACCCAGGGAGCAAACCAGCACCTCCTGCACCGGCAGGCAGATTCTCTGCCTGTGAGCCTCCAGGGACAGGTACACACACCGCTATGTTCACAGTGGCACTATTCATGATAGCCAAGACATGGAAATAACTTGAATGTCCATCCACAGACAAACAGAGGAAGAAGATGTGGTACATACATAAAATGGAATACTATTCAGTCATAAACAAGAATGAACTAATGCTATCTGAAACAACATGGATGCAACTAGATATTACCATACTAAGTGAAATAAGTCAGAAAGAAAAAGACTATCACTTATATGTGGAATCTAAAATATGACACAAATGCGTCTATCTATGAAACAGAAACAGAGTTACAGACATAGAGAAGAAACTAGTGGTTGCCAAGGGGGGATGGGTGAGGGAAGAATGGAGTGGGAGGCTGGGGTTAGTAGATATAAGCTTTTACATGTAGAAAGGATAAACAAGGTCCTACTGTATAGTACAGAGAACCATATTCAACATCCCATGATAAACCATATGGAAAAAATATTTTAAAAAAATAATGTGGGTATGTTATATATACATACATACATACATATATATATACACACACACACAATTAAAAACAAACTAAAAAAGTGATCACTACACACAAACTTAAATTTATTCAAAACAATGTTCACAATATAGTTGGGAAATTTGAGGCATTTAATAAGAAAAGCAAAATTATATAAGAAAGTACAACCAATAGCCAAATATTATTTGCTTTGGGACTGATTTGCTGTTTATCTTGACATTTTAAAAAATTTCCAGTCACTTCCTTCCACTCAAAGTCTGCTCCGTAACTACCTACCCCTATATCCACCACTGTGTGTTCCAGGATTGCAAGCAAAGAAAAACACAACTAGAAAGTTCAATCGGCAGTAAAAATAATCACCAAATGCTCTCCAAGGTAAAATATAAGTTTTTTTTTTTGGATTCTCTTCACAGCTGCACATCTTCATTACTAGGAGAAATAAGAGTCGACTAGCCCTGAACAAATTTAACAAACAAAATTCTGATTCTCTTTTAACAGAACTTCAAGTCTTCTTTTTTTTTTTTTTTAACCCCCTTCAAGTTTTTCCAAGAGGGCTGTAAAGCTGCTTATAATGTCAGACAAATGAACATTTTATTGAGAAGCTCTCCCACCCCATCCCCTCCCAACATACAGCCCTCCTTCCTTACTCTGGTAAATATCACTGCCATGTGGCTTTTCCTTCCTTATAGGGAAAAGCGAGGCACCCTGCCATTGCCTACATTGTAGTTTAAACTGGCCCATAATATTGGACTAAAATTCTTCCAAAAGTTCGTTTCTTTTTGCTGATCCAAGCCTCTGATCTCTGACCCAAGAATCTTAGTGGAATTGCATTTTCCTGCTGGCAAAAAAAAGTTTCTCTCCACCAGAAAAATAAGGGAAAGTTACAGTATATTTCCTTCTGTTCTAAAAACCAAATTAAGAATGATCTCCAAAGTTCTTTAATTGTATCCCTCAGGTCTCCAAATAAATGCTTAAAATAAAATTCATCTAACTAAGAGTACTGAAATTAACTAAAAGAAAAAACTGAGTGTTGGTGATTCAACCTTTTAAAAGTAGTGACTCAAGATTATTTATCCTTAAGAATAAAAATGTGAGAAAAATATAAAGTGTGACAAAGTGAAACATCAGTAAAATAATAATCAAAGAAAAAACAACTCATTTTAAGAAATTTTGAACTCAAACTATTAAGACAATGGAATTAAGGTAAACTACTTTCTTCACATTACTAAACATGCCACTTGCCACACTACAACTGATTTCTTACATCTAACATCTACATTATAAAACACTAATTATTCAAGCAAAACTATACCAAAAACACATGATAACATACTGTACTGTCTTCCATAGCTATAAAAATCTGATAAAAGGGTCACATTCATATATTTGAGCTGTAATCCTGTAACAAAACAGGTATCATGAAGAAATTAGGAGAAAGCAGGTCAGATAAATACTTGTGAAAATTCTGCTAGAGACATTTCAATCAATACAGAAAAAAGGGTAATCAGTCAGTAAATAGGCAGCGAGTACCTAATTACAGTTAGGCCCTATGCCAGATAAAAAAACACAAACAAGAAAAAAATCATACTTTGTCTCTGAGGAGTTTAGAGAAAGGGGAAGCAAATATTCATATCAATTTTAATTGCCATCATGATCCAACAAATATACCTAACTCTTAAGGTATCTATACTTTTCCTCTATAAGTGTAGTGAAATAGGGAAGACAGTTTTGCCAAGGAAGTCACTGAACAAGTATTCCAGGACGGACATTGCTGCTGCTACTGCTGCTAAGTCGCTTCAGTCGTGTCCAACTCTGTGCAACTCCATAGACGGCAGCCCATTAGGCTCCTCTGTCCCTGGGATTATCCAGGCAAGAATACTGGAGTGGCTTGCCATTTCCTTCTCCAATGCATGAAAGTGAAAAGTGAAAGTGAAGTCGCTCAGTCATGCCTGACTCTTAGCGACCCCATAGACGGCAGCCCACCAGGCTCCCCCGTCCCTGAGATTCTCCAGGCAAGGGTACTGGAGTGGGGTGCCATTGCCTTCTCCAAGGGCAGACATTAGGGCAGAGTAACTACCTGATCCCAATATCATGCTCTCTTTCCTTTTATTAATAAAACGCCCTGATGTTTAGCTGGGCAGAACTACACTTCCCAATCTTTCTTACAGAAAACTATGGCCACATAACTAAATTGCAGCCAACAGGATGTGAGTAGGAACAGCACATACAAGTTTTAGATTATATCCTTAAAAAGAACTTATTTTCTCTTCCAATCCTCATGCTTCACATGTGCAAGAACTCAGGTAGAGGGGTGGGCAGGCAGATTCAGCTTTGTGCATGAGGATACGACCAAGGGAATGGAAAAACAAGAGAGAAGGAACTCTACTCTCTGAATGGCCTCAGGAAGCAAACCTGCCTATACCCCTAGACTAGCTTAGACTTTCACATGAGAGAAATGTAAATCTTCTATTTTTTTTTTATGCCACTGGTATCTGATCTCTATTAGAAGCCAAACCAGTGCCCTAACACAATTAAGTGTTGTTGTTTAGTGCTGTCAAGTCCAATTCATTGCAATTCTGTGAACTGCAGCACCTCCAGGCCTCTGTCCATCACCATATCCCAAAGCTTGCTCAAACTCATGTCCATTGAGTCAGTGATGCCATCCAACAATCTCATCCTTTGTTGCCCCCTTCTCCTCTTGCCCTCAATCATTCCCAGTATCACGGTCTTTTCCAATGAGTCAGCTCTTCGCATCAAGTGGCCAAAGTATTGGAGCTACAGCTCCAATTCAGGGTCGATTTCCTTTAGGATTGACTGGTTTGATCTCCTTGCAGACCAAGGGACTCTCAAGAGTCTTCTCCAACACCACAGTACAAAAGCATCAATTCTTCAGTACTCAGCTTTCTTTACAGTCCAACTCTCACATCCATACATGACTACTTGAAAAACCATAGCTTGGACTATACAGACCATTGTTGACAAAATGATGTCTCTGCTTTTTAATATGCTGTCTAGGTTTATCATACCTTTCCTTCCAAGGAGCAGGCGTCCTTTAATTCTGAGGCTGCAGTCACCATACACAGTGATTTTGGAGCCCAAGAAAATAAAATCTGTCACTGTTTTCACGTTTCCGCATCAAGTCTAGCCATAAAGTGATGGGACCAGATGCCATGATCTTAGTTTTTTGAATGTTGAATTTTAAGCGAGACTTCTCACTTTCCTCTTTCATCCTCATCAAAAGGCTAAGGTCCTCTTAGTTTTCTGCCTTTAGAGTGGTGTCATCTGCATATCTGAAGTTGTTCATAATTTCCCCTGGCAATCATGATCCCAGCTTGTGAATCATCTAGCCCAGCATTTTGAATGATGTAAATCTGCATACAAGTTAAATATGCTGAGTGACAATATACAGGCTTGACATACTCCTTTCCCAATTTTGAAGCATTCTGTTGTTCCACGTCCGGTTCTAACTGTTGCTTCTTGTCCTGTGTACAAGTTTCTCAGGAGACAAGTAAGGTAGTCTGGTAACCGCATCTTTTTAAGAATTTTTCACAGTTCGTTGTGATCCACACAGTCAAAGGCTTTAGGGTAGTGAATGAAGCAGAAGTAGATTTTTTCTGGAATTCCCTTGCTTTCTCTATTATCTAACAGATGTTGGCAATTTGATCTCTGGTTCCCCTCCTTTTCTAAATCCAGCTCATATGTCTGGAAATTCTCAGTTCATGTACTGATGAACCCTAGCTTGAAGGATTTTGAGCATTATCTTGCTAGCCATGTGCAATGAGTGCAACTGTACAGTAGTTTGAACATTCTTTGGCATTGCCCTTCTTTGGGACTGGAATGAAAACTGACCTTTTCCAGTTCTGCTGTCACTGCTGAGTTTTCAGAATTTGCTGACATATTGAGTGTAGTATTTTAACAGCATCAACTTTTAGGGTTTTAAATAGCTCAGCTGGAATTCTATCACCTCCACTAGCTTTGCTGGTAATAATGCCCCCTAAGGACTACTTGACTACACACTCTAGGATGTCTGGCTCTAGGTGAGTGACCACACCACCGTGGTTATCTGGGTCACTAATACCTTTTTTGTATAGTTCTTTTGTATATTCTAGCCACCTCTTCTTAATCTCTTCTGCTTCTGTTAGGTCCTTGCCATTTCTGTCCTTTATTGAGCCCATATTTGCATGAAACGTTCCCTTGTATCTCTAATTTTCTTGAAGATCTCTAGTCTTTCCCATTCTATTGTTTTCTTCTATTTCTTTGTGTTGTCCACTTAAGAAGGCTTTATCTCTCCTTGCTATTCTCTGGAACTCTGCATTCAGTTAGCTCTATCTTTTCCTTTCTCCTTTGCCTTTTGCTTCTCTTCTTTTCTCAGCTATCTGTAGGGCCTCCTCAAACAATCATTTTGCCTTTCCTTTTTGCATTTCTTTTTCTTGGGGATCGTTCTGGTCATCACCTCCTATACAATGTTATGAACCTCTGTCCATAGTTCTTCAGGCACTCTGTCTATCAGATTTAATCCCTGGAATCTATTTATCACCTCTACTGTATAATCATAAGGGATTTGCTTTAGGTCATACCTGAGTAGACTAGGGGTTTTCCCTACTTTCGTCTGTTTAAGCCTGAATTTTGCAATAAGGAGCTCATTATGTGCTATAAAGTTCCAAAACACTACTGTTTGGTTAGTGATCTTTTTTAAAAATTTGAGATTATGATAGATGCATATGCTCTCATTAAAAAAAAAAAAAAAGAACCTTTCAACCAATTTCCTCTAAAGGTAACATCTTATAAATTTATAGTAGACTATCACAATCAGGATCTGACACTGATACCATCAAAATACAGAATAACTGCATCACCAGTGAGAAACATTTGCATGGGAATAATATCTGAAGATCACCTAACTTCGCTGAAGTTAATTTCTTTTAAGGGTCACATACCAGACACAGAGGAAACATACTGTCACCAAGTATGTACTTATCACCTGGGCACTTACATACACTCATCTCATCATTTACTAAGGTACTGGTATGGATCAGTCGAAGTGCAAGAAACTAGATCAGACACTAATGAACCCAAAGACAATGAGACCCTATCCATGAAGTTTATAGTCAAAAGGAGAAACAAATATAGAAAAGAAAAGCAAATAAACTGTCATGAGTTTATGGGGAGACAAAGGATGACCCTGGAAGAAAAAATATTTCAGAAATCAGTGAAGAGAACTGACACTGGTTTACAGACATTTCAAGTTTACAAATAACCAAAGAAGGCATTCTACTTTCTTCCATTTTTAAAATTTTTTCTTTCATTTCTTTCTCATACTTTTTTGCTTTAAAAAATTCCTCAAGGTCCAAATCAGACTCATCTGTTCTAATAACGCAAAAAATAACTGCTTTTATAGTACTCTGATTACAATTCTCTTCAGTACTGTACTTACGAAAGTCTGGTTTTGATCATACTTACATATGTAAGATAAATCATTCAACATCTGAGTAATCCAAATCTATGCTCCAACAACTTTGTTGAAGAAGCTGAAGTTGACCGGTTCTATGAAGACCTACAACATCTTCTAGAACTAATATCAAAAAAAGATGTTGTTTTCATCACAGGGGACTGGAATGCAAAAATTGGAAGCCAAGAGATAGCTGGAATTAACAGGCAAGTTTGGCCTTGGTGTACAAAATGAAGCAGGCTAACAGAGTCTTGTCATTAGAAAATGCTGGTCATAGAAAATACCCTTTTCCAACAACCCAAGAGATGACTCTACACATGGACATCACCAGATGGTCAATAACAAAATCAGACTAATCATGTTCTTTGCAGCCAAAGATGTAAAAGTCTATACAGTTAGCAAAAACAAGACCTGGAGGGGACTATGGCTCAGATCATGAGCTCCTTATTACAACATTCAGGCTTATACTGCAAAAAGCATGGAAAAGTCCTAGGGCGCCCTTGCCTAGGTGGTTTGTCAGTGCTGGTGGTGGCTGAATCGCTTTGTGAGAGAGGCATAAACTTGGTGGGCTGGGATGAACCACGCTCCTGGTGGAGGCACGGGAACCGAGCAGGTGCCATGGCCAATACAGTGGTAGCACCTGGAGTGACCACTGCTGCTGCAGGATTTGCAGGTCGTTATGCTTTGCAAGCCAGGAAGCATATGGAGCCTCAAGTAAAACAAGTTTTTCAAAGTCTACCAAACTCTGCCTTCAGTGGTGGTTATTACAGAGGTGGGTTTGAACCCAAAATAACAAAACGGGAAGCAACATTAATACTAGGTGTAAGCCCTACTGCCAATAAAGCCAAAATAAGAGATGCTCATCGACGAATTATGCTTTTAAATCACCCAGACAAGGGAGGATCTCCTTATATAGCAGCCAAAATCAATGAAGCTAAAGATTTACTAGAAGGTCAAACTAAAAAATGAAGTAAATGTATGATGACTTCAAGTTCTTATTCTCTTATGTGTACCAGCTTTTTATAATAAAATGCCTCAAACCTACAAATTTTAGAAGTTATTTAGCACAAGCTAAATCAAAGCCTTGGTATAAATGTTTAAATTTTAGGATTTTAAATCAGATCATAGATTAGTGTTGTTCACTACTCATTTGACAAATAATTTGGTACCTATTTCAAGACAAAGTGAACCGTCTCTGCCCTAAAGGAATCCCCAATCTAATGGAAGACTGACAATTAAAATGTGATAAATACGATGATATTAGCACAGGTTTAGTAGGGACTCATCTCACTGGGAAGGAAGGCTCTTCAAGGTACGGAGGACTCCCTAGTCACTTAGAACCCTGAATTTTAAAGTGAGTTTAGCCATAATTTTAACCCAAGAAATTGATGTATGTATTTACCTCTTTGTCAGTGATAAATCTGAATTGTTTCAGATTTTGTACATTAAAAACTATAAAAGCATGATAAAAAAATAAAAGTAGGGAAAACCACTAGGTCATTCAGGTACGACCTAAATCAAATCCCTTATGATTATACAGTAGAGGTGACTAATAGATTCAGGGATTAGGTCTGGTAGATAGAGTGCATGAAGAACCATGGACAGGTGTTTGTAACACTGTACAGGAAGCAGTGACCAAAGCCATTCCAAAGAAAAAGAAATGCAAGAAAGCAAAACAATTGTCTGAGGAGGCTTTACAAACAACTATGAAAAGAAGAGAAGCAGAAGGCAAGGGAGAAAGGGAAAGACATACCTAACTGGATGCAGAGTTCCAGAGAATAGCAAGGAGACACAAGAAGGTCTTTTTAAATGAACAAGGCAAAGACAAAGAGGAAAACAACACAATGGAAAAGACTACGGATCTCTTCAAGAAAACTGGAGGTATCAAGGGAACATTTCATGAAGAATGGTCATGATAAAGGACAGAAATGGTAAGATCCTAAAAGAAGCAGAAGAGATTAATAAGTGGTGGCAAGAATGCACAAAACTAAACAAAAAAGTCATAATGACATGGATAACTACGATGGTGTGGTTGCTCACCTAGAGCCGGACATCTTGGAATGTAAAGTCAAGTGGGCCTTAGGGAGTATTACTAGGAACAAAGCTAGTGGACAGTGGACATGCTGGAATTTCAACTGAGCTATTTAAAATCCTAAATGATGATGCTGTTAAAGTGCTCCTTTATGCAGCAAATTGTAGCAAATTCAGAAAACTCAGCAGGCCACAGAACCGGAAAAGGTCAGTTTTCATACTAATCCCAAAGATCCTCAATGCCAAAGAATGTTCCAGCTACCCTGTTGTTGTTCTTCAGTCACTAAGTCACCTCGGAACTGCAACCCCATGAACTGCAACACTTCAGACTTCTCTGTCTTTCACTGTCTCCCTGAGTTTACTCAAAGTCAAATCCATTGAGTCAGTGATGCCATCCAACCATCTCATCCTCTGTCGCCCCTTCTCCTCCCGCCTTCAATCTTTCCCAGCATCAAGGTCTCTTCCAATGAGTCAGCTCTTCACATCAGGTAGCCAGTATTGGAGCTTCAGCTTCAGCATCAGTCCTTCCAAAGGACATTCAGGGTTGATTTCCTTTAGGATTGATTGATTTGATCTTCTCGCTGTCCAAGGGACTGCCAAGAGTCTCCTCCAGCACCACAGTTCAAAAGCATCAGTTCTTTGGTGATCAGCCTTCTTTATGGTCCAACTCTCACATCCATACATGACTACTGGAAAAACCAGAGCTTTGACTAAGTGGATCTTTGTTGGCAAAGTGATCTCTCTGCTTTTTAATACACTGTCTAGGTTTGTCATAGCTCTTCTTCCAAGGAGCAAGTGTCTCAATTTCATGGCTGCAGTCACCATCTGCATTGATTTTAGAGTCCAAGTAAATGAAATCTGACACTGTATCCACATTTTCCCCATCTATTTGCCATGAAGTGATAGGACCAGATGCCATGATCTTAGCTTTCTGAATGTGGAGTTTTAGGCCAGCTTTTTCATTCTCCTCTTTCACTTTTATCAAAAGGCTCTTTAGTTCCTCTTCACTTTCTGCCATTGAAGTGGTATCATCTGCATAACTAAGATTGTTGATATTTCTCCCAGCAATCTTATTCCAGCTTGTGATTCATCCAGCCTGGCATTTTGCATGATGTACTCTGCATATAAGTTAAATAAGCTGGATGACAATATACAGCCTTGATGTATTCCTTTCCCAATTTTGAATCAGTCATGACATTGTTCCATGTCTGGTTCTAACTGTTGCTTCTTGTCCTGCATACAAGTTTATGTATGTCAAGGCTGTATATTGTCACCCTGCTTATTTAACTTCTTTGCGGAGTACATGTCTCTTAAGAGTTTTCCCTGTCCTTCACTATCTCCCAGAGTTTGCTCAAATTCATGTCTACTGAGTCAGTGGTGCTATCTAACCATCTCATCTTCTGCTCCCCTCTTCTCCTTTTGCCTTCAATCTTTCCCAGCATCAGTCTTTTCCAATAAGCCAGCTCTTCACATCAGTTTCACTAAAATGGAAGAAAGTAAAGAGGAACTAAAGAGCTTCTTGATGAGGGTGAAAGAGGAGAGTGAAATAGCTGACTAGATACTCAACATTCAAAAAACTAAGATCATGGCAACTGGTCCCATCACTTCATGGCAAACAGAAGCGGGGAAAAGTAGAAACAGAGACAGATTTCATTTTCTTGGGCTCCAAAATCATTGCGGACTGTGACTGCAGCCATGAAATTAAAAGCAGCTTGCTCCCTGGAAGGAAAGCTATGAGAAACCTAGATAGCATATAAAAAGCAAAGATATCACTTTGCTCACATAGGTCTATATAGTCAAAGCTATGGTTTTTCCACTAGTCATAAAAGGATGTGAGAGTTGGACCATAAAGGCTGAGTGCGGAAGAACCAATGCTTTCGCACTGTGATGCTAGAGAAAACTCTTCTGAGTCCCTTAGACTGTAAGGAGATCAAACCAGTCAATCCAAAAGGAAATCAACCCTGACTATTCATAGGAAGGACTGAAGCTGAAACTCCAATACCTTGGCCACCTGATGCAAAGAAACAACTCACTGGAAAAGATCCTGATGCTGAGAAAGACTGAAGGCAAAGGAGAAGGGGACAACATGGGATGAGATGGTTAGACAGCATCACTGACTCAGAGGTCATGAATTTGAGCAAACTCCAGGAGACAGGGAAGGACACATGAGCCTGGCATGCTCACGTGACTTAGCAACTGAACATCACTGGACAATTTATGTAACTTATGCACAAGCCTTCCTGTGGTCTCCTTGATGGAAAACAGCTACATCTTTTTCATGTTTTATATTCCTTAGAGGGCTTCAACTTATGAACTTAATTTGCTCCTTTACTTCAACTTTACTTTCTTTAGTATTTCAGTTACTTACCAAAGGTTATTTTTACAGTGTATAAGACAGAACTTATATTTTAAAAGTATATAAACAAAAGGGATTTTATATTTGGTATTTAAAGGGAAAGCATGCTATTTTTAAATGTCTAAATATAGGTCTCAAAAATTGGCTTTAGTCCTACATTTCAAATTATAATACTTTAACTGTGAGGATACTAGGAAACAGCTATTTTCAGACACCAGAGGCAGGACTGTAAATGGGCCCCATTTTTAAGAAGGGAAATGAGTAATGTGCATCACAAGCATTAGCAGTGTGCAGATTACTTGGCCTAACAAGTCCAACTCTACCGTTTATTCTAAAGAATGAATACAGGGACTTCCCTGGAGGTCCACTGGTTAAGAATCCACGTTCCAGTGAGTGGAACAAGGCTTCTATCCCTGGCTGCGGAACTAAGATCCCACATGCTGCGGAGCCCCTAAGCCCGCACACCACAATTCAGGAGCTTGAGTGCTCTAGAGCACATATGCTGCAGCAAGCTAAGCCCACGCCACAACTAGAGAAAGCCTGTGTGCCACACAAAGACTGAACACAGCCAAAAAAAAAAAAAAAAGAACGAATACAAAGATCAAATAGAGAGCTAGCCATCTTAAAGCTCAACGAAAACATATATACTTAAATATTAAATAAGAAGGAACTGGCTGAATTAATTGTGACATATTCATCAACACAAGAGAAAACCAAGCCTGTGGTTAGAAAGCCAGGCCTATCACCCAGAATGTCAACAAAATTAACATTTTCCCAGTAGACTGTCACCTAGTTTTTAATATCTAAACTTCCTAGAACATGTCAGTCAGTTTAATCCTTTTCAACTAGTGTTTATAAAATAATCTTTTATATTTATACCTCCAAAACTCAAAACATCAAAAAAAAATAATGTATTGGGGGGGAGGGAATCAAATTTCATTACAAAGGTAATTGGTATGACAGAATCGCTGACATTTTAAAACTGAACTGAGTGCTAAAAAAAAAATAAAGAAGACGAATGTCTCAGATGTTATTGATAACTAAGAGGGCATCTCAGTGTCATGCCCTGTGAGAGACATTCTCCACCACTGGGCACATATACTAAATGTGTGTTCTAAGACCTTTCACAACGAGCCCTTGATTTTGCTAAGTGTTATACAGTAAGAGGCAAAAGCTGAAAAGGTTGTAAACAAGAAAGAGGAAAAAAAAATGACTAAACAGAAGAGAAAAAATTATTATTTAAGTCATTACTTTGATCAGGAAGCCATGTTTTAAGCATTTTATATAAAAACACACTAGTTTGTTAAACACTGGCATTTAGTATACTTTTAAAAATGGGTTGAATATTTTGAGTTATTATATATACAATTTTTAAAATTTAAAATAATGGTAGATATGTTCTAGATTAGTATTTTTGGCAGAATCTCTGATTTTCATGAATTGATTACTGATATTAAGTGGTAGATACCTGCAATGCTTAACTATTTTGGAGAGCCAGTTGTTATGGTTTGACTACAAAGGAACACAGGGAGACTTTTTAAGACGATGGAAATGTTCAATATCTTATGGTTATGCTGCTGCTAAGTCACTTCAGTTGTGTCCGACTCTGTGCGACCCCACAGACGGCAGCCCATCAGGCTCCCCCGTCCCTGGGATTCTCCAGGCAAGAACACTGGAGTGGGTTGCCATTTCCTTCTCCAATGCATAAAAATGAAAGTGAAGTCGCTCAGTCGTGCCCGACTCTCAGTGACCCCGTGGACTGCAGCCCACCAGGCTCCTCTGTCCATGGGATTTTCCAGGCAAGAGTACTAGAGTGGGGTGCCATTGCCTTCTCATGGTGGTTAGTATATGACTATATGTATTCATTAAACTAACAGAAGGTAAATTTTACTGTATATAAATTATATCTCAATAAACACAACTCCATCCTTTCCTTCTCCAAAAACATGTTGTGCACGGATATGGAACAAAGTGAACTCTCATATACTCTAGTGAGAGTGTAATAGGTGAAAACAATTTGGAAAACTGTTTAATTGTACCCACTATAGGTGAATGGTGCACAGCTAGGACCCAGCAATTTGCCTAATTATTATACTCAATAAAATGCTTACATATGTGCAAAGACATGTACAAAGATGTACACAGCATTATGTTAACAGGCAAAAGTTGGAAATAATCAAATACTTATTACAGTATGAAAGAGAAATATAATATGAGATAGTCTTAAGATGGACTAACACAAAAATGATCAAACTATGCCTCATGAAAAAACATAAATGAATTTTACAAATCAAAGACAGAAAAGAATACATATGATAGTCATAGCATATGATTCCATCAATATAAAGTTCAAAATTAATCTATGGTGCTACAAGTCACAGCAGCGGTTTCCCCTGCAGCTGGGAGAGGAGAGCTATTAGGAGAGTGCATGAGAGGAGTTTCCAGGGTGCTGGGAATACTGGTCCTGACTGGTAATTACATGTATGTTCATTCATTTTTGATAATGAACTGAACTATATACTAATTTTACATTTTTCTATATGTTAAACTTAAATTAAAATGCATACCGCTAAAAAAACACAGTAGGCATTCCCTTTTGTAAGATAAGTATAAGTATATACCATAACGCTTAGAGTGGTTACCTCTGATTACTGGTACTAAATGTGACTTGCTTTTCTGATTAGAATGTTTTGATTTCTAAAATAATGTAGTAAAAGAAACCATGAAATTTGAAAAAGTTTACATGATATCTTTAGAACAGTATTTCTTAAAAGAAATATACTAAAATATTAGTTTATTGATGAAAACATACCCTATTTATTAAAGGGCCCACCCAGTCCTCAAGTATCTCTCTTTCTATGTAATCAGCCTATATTAAGGAAACTTTCATTAGCAATTCTTTTTTTCATTTTAAAATGAATATAAAACAGCAACATACACAATCTTGAACTACAGCCAATCATACTATAGTGCTAGGAAAGGGGAAAGGGTGGTGAGAAGGTCACTAATATTTTCACTTTTTTACATATGTTCACATTTAAAGCACTCTTAAAATATCTGGTGACTGTTAGTTCCTAAAACAGTTCTGAGTCAAATTCAATTTTCCTAACACAAAACAACATGATATTACTACCCCCAGCCTGTCTCCCAAAAGGAATGCTTTGACCATCTCAGAAAAGAGAAAAAAACACACCATAAAAGAACAGAGGAAAATGTTTTAGAAACTCATAGCACACTAAAACATTTTATCTACCTTTGTAGTTTGAAATCTGTCAGAATCTCTGATTTGTAATCCAGCATAATATAAGCCATATGAAATTTTAAAAGTCTTACTCTTTTAAGAGTAGAAAATAGAACTATTAAAGAAAAATTGAAAAAAAATCTGCTGAAATAATTCAGTACTTATGAAGATAACACCTGTTTTCAAAAAGGAAAAACAATGAAAGGTAACAGAATTCATTTGTTTAAGTAAAACTCGAGAATCACACCTCTAAATAAACATTTATGAGAACCTAAGATGAGCCAGGTGGGAATTCTAAAGTGTAGAGAATGAAAGGAAACACAATGAATAAGAAACCTAGTGTCCTCTGAGCTAAATCCTATTTCATATTCCCATGCAAATAACTATGATCCAGGAAATAAGAAAGGGGCATTGTGCCTGTGTGCTCAGAGAACAGACAGTCCTTCCTTGAACAGGCCCGTATCTGATTCCCCAGTAACTTCATTCCATCTGTCCCAGGGCTGGCCTCTAAAGCAGAGTTTCCCCATACTGATGAAGTGAGAGATAGTTAAGATTTTTAACTTTTTAAAAATCTTCAGAGTTATGTACATTAGAAATATATAAACTAGGATATCAATCACACAATTTTCAAGAACTTTACCATTTAATATAAGGATAGAGTAAATAATGTGATTAAATTTTTGAAAAAGTGAAGTAAGTAAATTGGAATTCAATCTGTACTCAGATAAGACAAAGTCATGGTGGTTGCATGGATGTGGGTGAAGTTGGGAGAAATATTCCTGTAGGGAAACAGGACAAGCCCTCATGTCACAGTTCTAAGCATCTGGCAGTGTATAGTTTCACAAGAGTTCCCCTCTTTCAACCAAAAAAGCCCTGGTCCCAAAATAGTTTTCAATGATACATGGTCTGTAACCCCTCAACACCCTGGCCACCCTTCCATCTACTGGCAGTGAGGCATCTCCAACAAAACATAAAATATAGGTATGTGTGTTAGTGATGGAAGAGAAACGGTAAGTACCTTTCAACCAAATACAACCATTCACTCCTCCTTCAGCTGAATGTACTACATCCAACAGTACTGTTTGTCACCCATGTTAAAATTATAGGTCCTTATCAGGGCTATAAATTTCATTGTTAACTACAAACGCCTTCTGTCTCTTACACACGGCTGTACTACTGCATGCCCTTGGCTGGCATGACTGTCTTCCCTGTCAACTGTGGGATGCTTGAGATGAATGTCTCCCTTCTACACTGTGGTTTCTCTGCACCCTGACAATGTAGTTTGTTATATTACACCAAGTAGGAAAATGAGTAATTGTTAATTTTTCATTTTTGTAGACTGAATTTACCTTTACTGTAAAAACATTTGTATGAAATCATTTTCTCCAAATAAAGATCAAGACTGAAGTGTGAATTATGCAAGAGATTTTGTCCAAAACTATATTAATAAGTTTACTAACTTGAACAGTATTAATAACCAAAAAGAATCAATTTGGAATCCACAAATAAATTTCTAATAATAAAATCCTCTGGGAGTTGGTGATGGACAGGGAAGCCTGGCGTGCTGCAGTCTATGGGGTCTCAAAGAGTCGGACACAACTGAGTGACTGGACTGAAATTAGCATCCAACTTTGCCTTGTGAAAGAGTAAATATAAACCAAAAGACTATAATAAAGTATGTAGAACAGATTTACTCCCACCTCAGTAACAATCATTTTTTCCATATAGGTCTCCAGCTGTTACTCCTCTGGGCATTAAAACTGAGAGTCTATGAGTAACTATTACTCTTTGGCTGAAAGTGACATTCAAGAAAAGATGAGAAGAAGTATTTCTTCCAAAATTTTGACTATTTTAAAATGAATTTTTAAATGCCTTAAAGGCAGCAACAGCTGCTTTTAAAGCTTAGAAGGGACTAGGAAACTAGAATCTATGAAATGAGAGGACTTTCATAAATAGCTGAAAAACAGAAAACCAAATGAATAAACCCAAAAAGTTCCCAAGACCTAAATGATCCCCAAATGAAAGCTGGAGGTAGCAAATACAAATAAGAGTGAACACTATAGATCATATGGTCTGAAAGTACTCATGAGACTGAAGAAATATCCCTAGAACATTCAATACAATCCAGTTAGCAGTCCATAAACACATACTAACATGAGTAGTCTCCAGAGTGGGTAAGGAGAGAAAATATCAGAACTTCATGTTTCATCTAAGAAATATGAAGACACTAAGCCTTAGTACACATGCCCTGAGTGGGATTTTTGCAGCATAAGGAGACTTACTGAGATCTATTGTGCTTGATTATACGTCTAGTTTAACTAAACTGACTCGTGTACAAATCTATTTTAATAATAATGGAACCAGGGAGTTCTCTGGTGGTCCAGTGGTTAGGACTTAGCACTTTCACTGCCCAGGGAACTAAGATTCCACAAACCTTGCAGCATAGCCAAAAAAAAAAAAAAAAAAATTTTTTTAATGCAATTCTAAAACTGTTTTAGACTTTCCCATAGCTCTCTCCCCATCACCTCCAGAACTCACATATTTCATCAGAAAAAATCCTCAATATTTTCAAGCTCAACCTCTTTGCCCCTGATCTAACAGAAACCTGGGTGTCCCCCAAGGACAGCTCTTTCTCTGGAGCCTTTGTAAGTGGGGATGTGCTTTTCTCTCCCCACAACCCACGTACCACAGAGAACCATTACAGCTTCCAAACCATTTCTCCTGACATCCCAGGTGCTTTGAAATATCCCATCAGACCACATAACTCATCAACAATTCTTCCTGCAGTCATCTATAGATAGCGTTGTCACTCCTGCTTTTTTCCTTAGCTGAGCGCCTGGTTCACTGTCTGCCCCTCCACACTGTCCAGTCCTCATTTTAAAATTCCCTCATGGTCCAGTGGCTAAGACTTCACCTTCCAATAATGGGGGTGTGGGTTTGAACCCTGGTCAGGGAGCTAGGATCCCACATGCCCTGCAGCCAAAAAAACACACCATAAAACAGAAGCAATATCGTGACAAATTCAAAAAGGACTTTAAAAATGGTCCATAACAAAAAAATCTTTAATAAAAATACCAACACACTCACAGTTAAGCCAATATGGTTGTCAAGGCCTTGATCTGCTTGTTCGCTTTCTCTAACCTACCCCAACTACCCACTCCCATGGTCATGCCCTAGTTACACATTCTCTTTGCTAATGACTGTACTACCACCCCAATTCTGAATTCATATACTCCACTCTGAATGCCGCCTCCCAGATTTCCAGGACATCTCCTCTGATATCCAATTCCAACAATGTCTGACCTGGTCAGCCCTCTCTACCCCTCTGTCTTTGTCCACCACCAACCCCATGTCCTCACTCCTTCCTAACCCAGTTCGGACTCGGGGGACCAGGCTAGGATCACTCCCTCGCAGACTCCTTCCCGACTCCCTCACACTCCTGCTTTCCTCCATTGTATCTGCCGAGCAGAACCCCAGCCTTGACTCAATCCAATTCTCCACCAACTCCACGTTCCAAAGCGGCTATACACAACTGAAGAACAACAATACGACCATTCCAATTGCGTTTAAGTTCCTCCCTGTGGATTTCAAGTGGGCTGTCAGCTCTGTCCAGCAATCCTATTACATTTCTTTGGTGTCCATTTCTTTAACTCTTCTACAGCTCTCATTTTGTAAACTTCCAAAACCAACCCCCAAACTTCATGCTCAACTGACTCTCAATAGAGTCTATCAGATAACTAGATATTTCCATTTTAAAAATCCACAAACACATCTGTGTCAGTGTGTACATACTCTGCCTTCACTCCTGTTTAAAGGAATAAGAATTTTTCCATCTCTACTAAAATGTAAGTTCTATAAGTGCAAGCATTTAGTAATATTTATAGAACTGAAATGGATCATTCCTATCACAGTATATAAACATGTTGTGCCATTTTCCCAACCAAAAATAAACAAACAAAAAAACTTCCGTAAAACCCATGCCCCCTTTCAGTTGCTGCCTTGTTTTTCTTCACATTCTCTGACTCCCATTCTCCTCTCAACCCACCCTAACTAGTTTTCCACCTAAGTGATTCTTGACAAAGTACCAATAAGTTCCATCTTACTACATTTCAACAGTCAATTCTAAGGCTTCACCTTAATCAACCTCTCACTTAACTATGGATAAAGTTTATTGCACCTATGTTATATTTCAAACATTAGAAAACTTCAGTGAAAGGATCTCACAGATGAGACAATAGGAAAGAGAATGAGTGAACTGGAAGATAATCTGAAGAAATTACTCAGAATTCAGAAAGACAAATGAAATTCTAAGAGAGATTAAGGACATGAAGACTTTGAAGACATGAGAGAAATATTAGAAGTAAAAAGAACAACAGAGGAATCCCTTAGTGGTCCCATGGTTAGTACTCTGGACTTGCACTACCAGGGCCCAAGTTCAATCCCTGGTCAGAGCACTACGATCCCACAAACCATGCAGTGCAGCCCCCCAAAAAAGAATAGCAGAGACAGAAAAATAACAAAACAGCAGATCACAAAGCTACCAGAAAGTAGAAATTCAATGCCCTCCATCACTCCCTAAGGTCACAAAACTAGCAGGCTTAAATCTAAGTTTCAGGCTTTTTTACAGTGTTATCACATAACTGACAGAAGAGAGGAAGAAAAATCCAGTCGGCTAAGAAATTCCACTAGACTCAAACCATACACATGTTATTCCTCCAACAGGTAGGCTAAACGTTCTGGAGATCATCCATGATGTGCCAGAAATAAGCAAGGTCAGAAAACAAACATGATATTTTTTCCTGGACCATTAACTTTACACTAAGATTTTTAGAAAGTTAATTAAAGTCACTGGACTGTCGTATAATCCCATCTTAATAGTAATAAATGTAGATATGATTACTTAAGTAGAACGTAAATGTACATTAATTTATAAAACATGAAACCTGAACACTGTCAAGTGGTTCCTGACAAACTCCTGGATCTTTAAGGCTATTATTCATTTGCCTCAGCTGTTACAGGCTGCCTGAGAAAGCACTGTTAATGGCTCTAACAGTTTTCTCCATAATGCATAAATTACTATGGTTGACAGAATTCAACAACAAAAAAAGATTACTTACATAATTTACTGTTTTGTTGTTTCTTTTACTCTGAACGTAAATGCTGTATTTTGTGAAGAGTGTAACAAAAATGCTGGGGAACTGAAGATAAAACTGGTACGCGGAGAGGGAGAAGTACTAGGTTCTATTCTATCTCATCACTTTTCTGGTCTCTGCGTGACTATTCTGATAATTATCCTACAAATAATCTGCCCTAGAAAGCTAGTTTATTACATTACCTTGTCTCATACACCATACGCTGTCAACCAAGTATAAGTCAGGATTAGGGAAAGTTACAAGTGACAGACCTATATTAATTATGGCCTCAACAGAAGTCCAAAGGTAGGTGTGGCAGAGCTAGCACACTACTCCATGATATTCCAGAGCCGGTTCCTTTTCTCCTGTGTTCCACTGTGTACTATCTCCACTTCTAAATTTACTCAGGATACAATGTGGCTAATCCAGCTCCAGCCATTATATTTTCATTCAAGTCAACAGATAAGAGATGGTGACACCCACTTCCTTTAAGAACTCTTATCTGCACGTCTGCCTATACCACTGCTCCTTACCTTGCCTTGGCTGAACTACAGACCACATACATACACGGTTTCAAAGAGGCCTAGAAATATGATCTATTCTTGGCATCCATGTAGTCAGATAAGATGGGAGAAGACCAATCAGCAGCCATTATCATGCCACATTTGAATATATCTTTTGAAGCGTCCCCAAAATATATCCTCCTACTTAAGATGATGGAACAGCTAATTGGCTTCTGGGCTTCCCTGGTGGCGCAGAGGTTAAAGCGTCTGCCTGCAATGTGGGAGACCTGGGTTTGATCCCTGGGGTCGGGAAGATCCCCTGGGGAAGGAAATGGCAACCCACTCCAGTATTCTTGCCTGGAGAATCCATGGACGGAGGAGCTTGGTGGGCTACAGTCCATGGGTCGCAAAGAGTCAGACATGACTGAGTGGTTTGATATATACCCTGTCTTTTGAGTCCTTTCTTTACCCTCACTCACGGAAACTGTGCCCAGATAAACCAGTGACCTCCATTAGCAACACGAGAACTGGCACAAGTATTGGGACCCTGACATCTTCCCTTTGAATACTAGCAACTGGATACCTCAAAACATGTGCTATTAATCATACAGCCAAAAGAAGGAAGTAATTTTAGCTGCTTTCCAGCAAAAATTTGCCTGCTCTCCTGATCTGACCAAGTCAGGAAATGAAATTAATAAAAGTAACAGCTTGAATTTAAACTGCACCTTTATTAGGACTCAAACTTTTCAAGTATATAGTAATTTTATTTTCATAACCTTAATGACAAGATAAACTTAATATTTGCATATTTTAAATACCTATTTTAATATCTAGTTTGTTATATGTATAAAAATATACCTCTATACAAGGACAAGGAAAAGAATGAAAAAATGGAAATAACTGATTAATTATAGTGGGAGAATTATAGCTAACCTTATTCTTTAAAATTTTCATAACTTTGAGTGCCCCTGTGCCATAATGCTTAAGACTATGAACACACATATGTTTTTCACATTCACAGAGCATACAGTGTGGAGAAAGATAGCCACACATGATATCTATGAGCTGTGTGACTTGATGAAAATTATATAACCTCTGTAAAATAAGTATCACAGATCTGGACATCTAGTATCTTTTTGCTCTCATTTCCACACACTCTCCCCATCTATGATCTGTAATACAGGGGGCTAGAAACCTGTGAACTCTATTTTCCAAACTTCTCTGCCTGCTGGCTTCAGTCAGAGCAGACAATAGAAGACACCGGGTCGGGGGAGAAGGGGTGAGAAATCCAAAGCAGTGAAAGCACGGGGGATTAACCCCTGGACCGACAAACAATTCTTGGCAAAACTATTTTACTTTTAGAAATATCTGTGGAACAATTTATACTTTGGAATAATTACGACTGAAATAAAACCTTTCTTAAAACTAATATCTGTTCATCTGTGTACACTTTGTAGAATAAACTGAGGGTTAGAAACTAACTTCAAAGAGGCATAGGAATTATTATTAGAATGAGTTTTGAAAAGACAAGTTTAAAATTTTTCAACATTTACCCCTTAATCTGCAGCATCGGAAGCCACAGAGACTATAACACCCATCAGACTATGAAAATGTACGGTCTATCACCTTGTGACATGCGGAAGAAAATGCACGGTCTATCACTTGTGACATGCGGAATCGCAAAATTAGCTCCAATTCGGCTTGCTTTTGCACCGCTCGGGCTTCCCTGGTAGCTCAGCTGGTGAAGAATCTGCCTGCGATGCGGGAGACCTGGGTTCGATCCCTGGGTTGGCAAAATTCCCTGGAGAAGGGAAAGGATACCCACTCCAGTATTCTGTCCTAGAGAATTCCATGGACTGTACAGTCCATGGGGTCGCAAAGAGTCTGACATGACTGGGTGACTTTCACTTTCACTTTGCACCACTCAGATGGCCTGAAAAATGGTACTGCTAACTAGCAAGGTTTTCAAACTGAAGTTACGGTTAAAGATGCTAAGATCCTGGATCTGTGATTCTCTTCCCTTTTTATAATCTAAAAAGGCGGGCGGGGGGAGGGGGAATTTTCTTAATTTTCTAAGCGGAAAGGCTAAAGGAACATGAAACATGTAAGATAAAAATATGTAACGTGTTTGGAAAACTAGAGGAATTGATACAGGTGGGGCTGGGGAAGATGAGCCAGGCAAACTATAGCTAGTATTTATTATCAGTATTTACCATGTTCTAGACATATATTCACTACTTGTCATATGTTATTTATATGTAACAAAAGCCCACAGGTAAAGATATTCTAAGTCTTACTTTTAAAAAGATTTTTATTTATTTATTTATTTTTGGCTGTGCTGGGTCTTCCTTGCTGCACAGACTTTTCTCTAGTTGTGGCAAGCAAGGGCCTACTCTTCATTGCAGTGCATGGGATTCTTACCACGGTGGCCTCTCTTGTTGCAGAGGATGGGCTCTAGGGTGCGGGGGCTTCAGCAGTTGTGGCTCCTGGGCTCTAGAGCACAGGTTCAGTAGTTGCAGCATGTGGGTTTAGCTGCTCCACGGCATGTGGGCTCTTCCCTGATGAGGGATAGAACCTGTGTCTCCTGCATTGGCAGGGAGATTCTTTACCACTGAGCCACCAGGGAAGTCCTAAGTTCCACCTTTAAAACCAGAAAATTAGGATTCAGAGAAGTTAAATAAAGTAACAAAACCGGAGCCCGGTTTCCAGATCAGACCTATCTGATGCCAAAAGCTATCCGCAATCTGGTGAGGATGGCTAACCACTGCTCTCTCCCTCCTTTCTTTTGTTTAGCCTCTGTCAAGTATGGGACCCCCATGGCCTTGCAGAATTGATTCCGGAGGCTGCTGGCCAACACGATGAATGGTACCTCCCTCTCTCTCTCCACCACTGCATCCAACTGGATTTAATGGGTCTTCAAGGATCACAGTCTGGCAAAGTACAAGAGAAAAATGAAGAGGCATTTATCAAATCCTGAAAGGAATCATGATTCCATTTTCACCAATGGGAAAGGACTTGAAGAAGATACAAAACTGTCACAAGGTTATAGAGCTGATTAGCTGGCAGTAAGGGTGTGAGTCCAGGTCTGGCCAGACAACCATATTCTTTAAAAACTTAGCTAGAAATTCTGGAAGGATTAGAAGTTAGGAGATAACTTTTTAATGGACAAACTGAAATTTACAACACTAATCCACAAACTGAAATTTACAACACTAATCCATCATCCACGACTAAGGTCTGTCTAGTCAAGGCTATGGTTTTTCCAGTGGTCATGTATGCATGTGAGAGTTGGACTGTGAAGAAGGCTGAGCGCCGAAGAATTGATGCTTTTGAACTGTGGTGTTGGAGAAGACTCTTGAGAGTCCCTTGGACTGCGAGATCCAACCAGTCCATTCTGAAGATCAATCCTGGGATTTCTTTGGAAGGAATGATGCTAAAGCTGAAACTCCAGTACTTTGGCCACCTCATGCGAAGAGTTGACTCATTGGAAAAGACTCTGATGCTGGGAGGGACTGGGGGCAGGAGGAGAAGGGGACAACCGAGGATGAGATGGCTGGATGGCATCACTGACTCGATGGACATGAGTCTGAGTGAACTCCGGGAGATGGTGATGGACAGGGAGGTCTGGTGTGCTGCGATTCATGGGGTCGCAAAGAGTTGGACACGACTGAGCGACTGAACTGAACTGAACTGACTGAATCCAACATCACAGTGATTCTATTTTTTCCCAAACATTTTATTATAAAGATGGTTAAACATCCAGAAAAGTTGAAAGAATTATATATATACTAAAATTATATATATACTAAAAACCTATATACTAACCATCTAGATTTTACATCAACATTTTGCTTTATTTAAGATAACATCCCTATCCATCTATGCATCCCCATATTCCCCGTCAATGTAGCTTATTTTACGCATTTCAAAGTAAGGTGCAGAAACATTTTAAGAGGGAAGTTTTTGAATCCTAACTCTAGACTTTATATTATTATTTATTCATGTAAAAATGGTCTCAAAATTATACCAAATATAATCTATGGGGGTTTTTACTACCATTCACAAATTCTCTCAGCAAGTAATCTTGAATAAATCTAATCTTTCTATTTACTCCAAACGTCCACGCTGAAATCAATGTAAATTTTAAAGCAGCTGCTTAATGAAAGTTGTACTCACTGACTGTGATAGAATTTAACAGTTTTAAGGCAAATCTGCTCTAATTGCTTCATTTTTCAAATAAGATTTACATTCCCCAAAATTAGAATTCTGTGACTTTAGTATTCTTATGTTTAAAGTATCGTTAATATGTTAAATTCCACAATAAAATAAATTATGTTAGCAGATTCTCAAAAACAGATTAAATCACTGATGTCAAATAAGTAACACTGACAGCAAGTCCTAAGATTTCATTTGAAATTGATTGCATTATTCTGATTTCCTCCTGGTGAATATGAATGAACTGATTCCCAAACTATCTGTAGCATAAAAGAAGCTTCAGTCCTCCCTTCAAATCAGTGAAGAACAAAATGAGAACAGAGGGCTGGCATACTGACTTTTCAACACCATCTCTGGAAACTGGTTTAGGAGTGATTTCCAGCAAATTACAAGGACAAAAGATAACAAGTCAATACTATTATTTTGACATTGTCAATGAATATCATTTAATAAACATTTTTTAAAACTCTAAAATCTGAAATAATACTTTAAAATTTTTACTCATTAATTTGTTGGCTGTGCTGGGTCTTCATTGCTGCAAAACAGCTTTTTTTAGTTGTGGCAAGTGGGGGCTATTTTTTGTTTCAGGGTGCAGGCTCAGTAGTTGTGGTGCAGAGGCTTAGCTGCCCCACATCATGTGGAATCGTTTCAGACCCAAGGTTGAACCCGTGTCCCCTGAACTGGCAGGCAGATTTTTAACCACTGGACTATCAAACAAGTCCCTAAAATAATACTTTTTTCAGAGAGCAATTAAAAGTAAAGTAACTTATATTATGACTCTACAACAAAATATGATGTTTGTGTCACAGATACTAATCTAAATGCTCACTGTAGCTCTGCAAGGAACCATTAGAAGGAAACAGAATCTGAAATTAACTATGTTTTATAAGCCACAAAATGAGTTCACTCCTGAAAATAAACAAGTAGAAAGAAAAAGTCACTCTTTCACCTGGTATATAAAGACCTATCAGATCATTCCAAATAAAAATGAATCTAGAATATAATTATTATTTATAAACCACTTTCTTTTTTGAAAGTTCAAAGTGCTTTAATTAGAAATGTTTTCACAACTATGCCTGTTTCTGAGTGTCACATACTTTTTCTCTTACTGTAGTTTTTCTTTCTCTCAATGAGTCAGCCCAGAAGAAGCCAAAACTGAAGACAAAAACAATCGTCACATAAAATAAATTACAACTACTACACACCATACCTATCATAAGGAATTCAGTAACTTTTTTTCAATAACAATTGAGGGAGATAAATTTTAATCTTCAAATCTTTATTAATTTCTAGTATAACATTTGCCTAAACAAATAATCACTACTTTGGCATTATAGTTTGGCTGGGACAGCCAGCACAGCAAGCAAAGGAAAAAAAAACATTTTTGATGGCTCATTCAAATGGAAAAGCCATATATCAGAAGTTATTGTGTAAAACCTCAGTACTTATGATGGAAAGCAGTTTGGCAGAACACATTTAACTAGGCTTGGCTCTTTAAAACATTAAATACTCAGTTATAATCACATCACAGCTTTGTCTTATAATGAAAAAATACACAAGAAATTTCAAAGTCAACTCTTCCTTTGCTTCATCCTTTTTTTAGGTATTAGAGGCTACTTAGAAGCCTGAAAATATATTAAAAGACAAGATCAAAGGATAGAATCAAAAGAAAAACAATAAATGTTATAACTTATTTTTTCTTCTCACAATATAAACTTTCAACCTAACTCTTTTAGTGATTATCTTTAGTCTCTACTATAAATGTATATACCAAATAACAGATATTTTCATAATTTACATTAAAAATCTTAGTAAATCATTAAAACGTCACTGAATTTTTTCTAAACAGAAGTTATCTTTCAAATATAACTATGTAATACTTGCTACTAACAGTGGCCATTTATTGTGTACCTACTGGGTAACAGGCTCTTGCCTACACATTGGCTCATCTGATGACCTCAGAGGCCCTACAAAGGAAAGAGTTATCCTCATTTTACCTTGAAGAATTTGAGTCACTGAGAGGTTAAATAGCCCAGGAACATCTAGTTAGTAAATGGCAAGACCAGCATTCAGTTTTAGGTCTACTACCAACAGCCAAATACTTGTGCTTCTTCCATGATACCAAATTATAAAAATCTAGAGCCAAAATCCCTCCAAAGGACATAATATGGGGTGGCCTCCAAAATCAGATCCATCCATCTTGGCTGAGCATGCGCCACCAGGAAAGACTCTGTTAGAATGATTGGCCAAAGACCACCCAGAAACTAATCCCATCACCATAAAACCCAAGACTGTGAGCCACACAGCAGAGCAGTTCTTCTGGGTTTCCTTACCCTACTGCTCTCCAACAGGGTGCCCTTTTCTAATAAAATCTCTTGCTTTGTCAGCACATGTGTCTCCTCGGACAATTCATTTCTGAGTGTTAGACAAGGGCCCAGTTTCGGGCCCTGGAAGGGGTCCCTCTTCCTGCAACAAATGGCGACTCTGGCGGGGACTCTTCTCTGCCAAGACTGACATCCTGACCACTTGGGGTACTCAGGGGCCAGCTTGCCTGCCAATGGACCAGACAGAGTGGCCGCAACTGGGACCCTTTTGTCCCTGGTCTCCTCCTGACACAGACAACTGGCCAGAGTGCCCCGACCGGTAAGGAACAAGAGACTTTATTGACCGCTCTCCCCTTCCCTCTCTCATTCCTCTCCTTAACCCTTCCTATCCTTCCCTGTTTTTCTAGTCCCCAGTCCTGGACGCAGGAATCTGGTGGAAGGGCCCTCAGCCTGAGCTGAGGATTGGAGACTGATCACCTCTTCTTGGCAGAGAACTCGCATTCTGGTTCTGATTTCTGGTAGGGCTGAGTTCCAGTCCTCCCTTCTCTGGCAGCCCCATAACGCCTGGATATCTGTAGGTGGCAGGAGACGTCTGTAAGGCCACCCCTTTCGCTGCCCCTCTCCTGCCTCCTCCCCCTTCTTCTTTCAACCTGGCTTCCTTTCCTCCCTTGAAATCTTTGATGTTACACTATAGGAGGTTTTCTGCAATGTGGGAGACCTGGGTTCGATCCCTGGGTCAGGAAGATCCCCTGGAGAAGGAAATGGCAACCCACTGCAGTATTCTTGCCTGGAGAATCCCATGGACAGAGGAGCTTGGTGGGCTACAGTCCATGGGTCGCAAAGAGTCGGACACGACTGAGTGACTTCACTTTCACTTTCCAAAATCAGAAAAGAAAATAATTTGTTTCAATCACAGATTATTGGAAAATCTCCTTATGCATTCTGTAATGCCACTTCTGTTTTGTTTGTTTGTTTTTAAACATATTAGTGAGGTTTGAATGGGCTGTGGGTGATCTACTTTGGCCACCAACCCTCAGCACCACCACTATACAGTTTGTGGTTTAAAATAAAGAATGACTGGAGCTAAAAGGTACCTTAGCTATCAAAAAACATAAGGGACTAGCAGCCTCCAAAACCGAGAATTTCAGTGAGAATTTCTTCATGACCTTCTTAATACCTACTACTGACTCAATGTTTTGAGTCCTCCCCACCAAATTCATATATTGAGCCCTAATCCTAATATGGTGGTAATAAGAGGTGGGGCTTTTGGAAAGTGATTAGGTTTAGCTGAGGTCATCAGGGTGGAGCCCCCAGGATTGTATTTGTGACCTTGTAGGAGGAAGAAGAGACATCAGTGAAGAAATACCATGTGAAGATACTGTGCAACCAGTCAAGAAGAGAGCTTTCCCCAAGAACCAAATCAGACAGGACCTTGATCTTAGACTTTCCACCCTCTAAAACTGTTGAGAAATAAATATCTGCTGTTCAAGCCACACAGTCCATGGTATTTTGTTACAGCAGTCAGTTAGTTCAGTCACTCAGTCATGCCCGACTCTTTGTGATCCCATGGGACTACAGTGCACCAGGCTTCCCTGTCCATCACCAACTCCCAGAACTTGCTCAAACTCATGTCCATTGAGTCGGTGATCTGACAAAATGTTACCACCATATACCCTGCTCCGTCACATAACAAGTCACACAGGTAGAAGTCTTCATTCACATGTTTTGTAAAACATCTCTAACAGTATAAGGTGGTTTGCTTATAGATTAAAGTAAGCATCAAGAATCAATTGTCTTACCAAGTAACTAAGATATCTTGGACTAGTTGAACATTTGAAATATTTATTACAATTCAGGGTGGGTCAGCATTTTTTCTTTACTAAAATTTTTGGCTAATTTTATAAACAAAATATTAAAAAGAAAATATAATCTTATGAAAAACTAGTGAGTAAGAAATAGTACCACAGTGACTGTTGTCAA
This sequence comes from Budorcas taxicolor, assembly GCF_023091745.1. NCBI lineage: Eukaryota > Metazoa > Chordata > Mammalia > Artiodactyla > Bovidae > Budorcas > Budorcas taxicolor. The sequence continues at coordinate 49,515,315 of NC_068931.1, forward strand.
GGCAAGTTCATTTAGGAATCAAGGAGAAATCTCTTGTGGGCAATATCTATTTAACAATCAGATTTTCCTTTCTGACTGTCATTAGCCAAATTTTGCACCACATAAAATGAAAAGTGAGTTGGAGAACGAGCAAAAGTATGACTGGTATATTCAGTTTGGTCAGTATTTCAAAACATTTTTTACCTAAATTTTAAGGCTTGAGCAGACAAAAAAGATAAAACAGTCTCTCAGATTTTTTAATTGTCTTATATAAATTTGTTAAGAGACTTTCCAGTCACTTATGTCATCTGTTTAATATATTTTCTTTTAAATTATTTTTATTTTGATTAGCAAGAAACTGCAGAGTTTCGGTACATATAATAAGAGTCATTTACCTGAGGAGGGATGTTGTATAGTTTTAAAATTGGTTTTATATACAGTATCTCACTTACTCTTCACAATAACAATAACCTATATTTTTCAGCTTTATAACTAGAATAATGAGAATACAAAGAGTTAAAGAACTTGTCTAAGGACCATGCTAAGCTGGGGCTCCATCCCAAATAACCCAATTCTCCATATCAAATTCTGGAAATCCACTCTTATCCACAAGGACTTTCAGGAATGAGAGAAGAGAAAGAGTAACTGAGAGGTCTCTGTGGTGCAATCCAAACAGAGGAGATATAGGAAGAAAGGGGCCTCATCTGAACTCACAAAAGGCTTGCTCAGCACTTCCTGCCACTGGGGGACTACAAGGTCCAGTTTCATGAAGATCCTTGTGCGTCAGTCCTAAGTCAGGGAAACTGTAGGAGTCCACTTTAACTCTAAAAGTCTGCTATCTGGGAAAACCACACTACTTACTGCCCTCACAGCAAATCTTCCCTGGGAACCCAGGAAATAAGATCTCGTCTACGTAGAACAGTCACAAAATCCCTAGTTATATTAATACTCTCTGTTATTTTACACGTGCCACCTACATAAACACTCTGCTTTCCACACTGTAATTAGAATGTATCAATCCTCTCAATATGATGTCTAGCACCTAACTCTGAATAAAGCAGGAAGCCCCCAAATATTAATATTTTTCTAATGACAATCCAGGGCTCAAATTAGAGTAAATCTTATGCATTGGCTGGAGCTATGGATGACATTACACTAACAAAATTATATCTGAGATAGATACACTGAAAGGTCTGTACCTGTATTATAAAATCTGAAGGGGAATAGGACATAAAAGTTACATATGGAAAATACTTAGATAATAAAATTAATAATGAAGCCATTAACAACTGAATGCTATCTGCCAAAACAGTTAATGGGCAGTTACTCTAGATGAATAAGAAAATACAGTGTCCAGAATCAGGGAATTTGGAGTTCCAACTTATTTCATGCTGTAGTACCGTACTGTCAGACATAACCAATCCTAATAAATTAGACTATATCAGCTACAGAGAGCAAGAAGAGAAAGCAAGGTAATACAAAAGGAGAGGGTCAGTTAAACCCATTAGAGATGCCTCAAAACAACACATTCCCCAGTTGTTAATAGTATTGACTCAATTATCTGCCATGATAGGCTCCCAGCAGAACAAATTCAGGCACTAGAAAGGGACCAGAGTGTAATTTTGTACTCCAAAACTATGAATAAAAGTTTGTCAGCATGTATTATAGATATTACCAGATAAAGTAACATATTAATATATAATTCACTCTGACCACTTCCAGAAAAATAAATAAATCACATTTGACATATATATGAAAATTATTTTTTTAAACAAAGAACGAAATTTGTTTTTTCAGTTTTCTAACCTTATTGAGGTTTTCAATGTCTAAGTCATAGATCTCTCCTGTTAAATGTCACTGGACTTAAAAATATGTGGGTTACTTTCAAGTATCTTTTGTTATTGATTTTCAACTTAATTCCACAGTGATAACAGAATAGACTCTGTATGATTTTGATACCTTTAGACCATGAGATTTTTGCATCTTGTTTATGTCCCTGCATATAATCCAGTGTCTCCTAGTTTATAATCGATGGGAACTTAAATAGACTTTGTATCCTACTGCTGTGTGAAAATTGTATTTGTGTGTATTAGTCGGTCTGTCATGTCCGACTCTTTGCAACCCCATGGACTGCAGTCTACAAGGCTCCTCGGTCCATAAAATTCTCCAGGAAAGAATACTGGAGTAGATAGTCATTCCCTTCTCCAGCGGATTGTCCTGACCCAGGGATCAAACCCAGGTCTTCTGCACTGCAAGCAGATTCTTTACCATCTGAGCCAGGTGCTTTTCAGATCGACTATATTCTTATACTTTTCTGTATATTCATTCTATTAACTTTTAGGAGTTTGATATTAAAACTCCAATTAAAAATCTTAACTTATCTACTGAAAATAACTGTAATATAGAATGGAACTATATGTAACTTTGTTCTGTATTTTCCAAGTCTCCTATAAATGTGTTATCAAACTTTCATAATTTAAAAAACAAAAAGAGAAAAAAAGAACAGACTTTATAGAAGTTAATTTTCATTACTCTCATTTACTTCAATAAACTTACTAGTGGTAATCAAACATCATCCAAGCACTTACTAACAAGACCAATACCTCAGGACCAATAGTTAAACAGAAAGAAGGGCATACGTACTAACCAAAGCAATCTACAGACTTCATGCGATCCCTATCAAATTACCCATGACATCTTCCACTGAACTGGAGCAAATAATCCTAAAAATTTATGTGGAACCACAAAAGACAGAATTGCCTAAGCAATCCTGAGGAAAAGAACACAAAAAGCTGGAGGCATAACACATTCAGACTTCAGATAACACTACAAAGCTATGGTAATCAACACAGCATGATATTGGCACAGAAACAAAAGTATGAATGAGAGCCCAGAAATAAACCCACACACCTATAGTCAATTAATCTTCGATGAAGGAGACAAGATAGAAAAAAGACAGTCTCTTCAGCAAGTGATGCTGGACATGTGGATAGTCACATATAAACCAATGAAGTCAGAACACTCCCTCAGATCATATACAAAAATAAATCCAAAATGGCTTTAAGACTTGAATATAATCCAACACACCATAAACCCCCAGAAGAAAACACAGGCAAAACGTTCTCTGACGTAAAATCTTACCAATGTTTTCTTTGGTCAGTCTCCCAAGGCAAAAGAAATAAAAATAAAAATAAACAAATGGGATCTAATCAAACTTAAAAGCTTTTGCATAGCAAAGGAAAGCATAAACAAAACAAAAGACTGGGAGAAAATATTTGCAAATAATGTGACTGACAAGGGCTTAACTTCCACAATATACAAACAGCTCATACAACTCAAAAAAAACCCAATAAAAACTGAATCAAAAATAAGCAGAAGAACTAACAGGCATTTCTCCAAAGAAGACATTCAGATGACCAACAGGCAGAAAAGATGGTCAACATCACTAATTATAGAAATGTAAAGCAAAACTAAAATGAATCATCAACTCAAACCAGTCAGAATAGCCTTCACCAAAAAGTCTACGAACAGATTCTGGAGAGGGTGTGGAGAAAAAAGAACCTTCTACACTGCTGGTGGGAATGTAAATTAGTATAGCCACCACAGTGAATAGTATGGAGGTTCCATAGAAAACTAAAAATAGAGCTACTATAAGATTCTGCATCCCACTCCTGGGCTTTGACACACGCACACATGCACACACACACACGCACGCCCACACACGCACACACATAGGGTTACCCTGGTGGCTAACACGCACACACGCACGCGTGCGCGCGCGCACACACACACACGTAGGGCTACCTGGTGGCTCAAACGATAAATAATCTGCCTCTGGGTTCAATCCCTAGGTTGAGAAGATCCCCTGGAGAAAGGATTGCCTACCCACTCCAGTATTCTTGCCTGGACAATTCCACAGACAGAGGAGCCTGGCAGGCTACAGTCCATAGCGTCACAAAGAGTTGGACATGACTGAACGACTAACACTTTCACTTTCATATATATATACATACACAAACAAACACAAAACAGAATATTACTCAGCCATAAAAAATGAATGAAATGATGCCACTTCTAGCAACATGGATGGACCTAAGAGATTACCACACTAAGTGAAGTAAGACAGAAAAAGACAAGTATCATATGAAATAGCTTATTTGTGAAATCTAAACAAACAAAAAAATGATACAAATGAACTTATTTATGAAACAAAAGGAGACTCACAGATACAGAAAACAAACTCATGGTTACCAGAGGGGATGGGGAGATAAATTAGGAGTTTAGGATTAACATATACAAACTATATGTAAATAGGTAAAAAACAAGAACCTTCTGTTATGTAGCACAGGAAACTATACTCAATTATCTTTTAATATATTGTGGAATATATATGTGTGTATATATATGGATAACTGAATCACTTCGCTGTACATTTGAAACTAACAACACTATAAAATAACTATACTTCAATTTTTTAAGTCTAAAAAAATAGAGACATCCCCTTTAAAAAAAAAAAAACACATTTAAGTATTTACGGGTAAAGGGCCATGACGCATATAATTTACCTTCAAATAGTTAAAAGAAAAAAACTTGTGTGTGTGCGTGTGTGTGCAGAATAGAGGGTGGAGAGGAATACAAATACAAAATAAATCAAATTAAAATGTCAACAATAAATCAGTCTGGTTAAAGGTATATACTGATAATTTGGGGAGTTTATTTTTGGAATTATTATATATATGTGTGTGTGAGCTTATTTTCAAAGAAAGCTTTTTAAAAGTGGGGAAAAAAGCAAAATGGTGATAAGTCTTAAAGATGGGTTATGCACAGATAGTCTGCACATCTTTGAAATTTTCCACAATAAAATGTTAAAAAAAAGAAAATACTAAACAACAAGGAGGTAAAATCATGTATGTAAATTTGATGCTTTCAAACTGTGGCTAGAGAAGACTCTTCAGAGTGCCTTTGACTGCAGGGTATCAAACCAGTCAATCCTAAAGGAAAATCAATCTCAAATATTCATTGGAAGGAGTGATGCTGAAGCTCCAATACTTTGGCCACTTGATGCAAAGAACTTACTCACTGAAAAAGACCCTGATGCTGGGAAAGACAGAAGTCAGGAGGAGAAGGGGACCAAAGAGGATACGATGGTTGGATGGCATCACCGACTCAATGGACATGAGTTTGAGTAAACTCCAGGAGACAGTGAAGGACAGCAAAGCCTGGTGTGCTGCAGTCTACAGTGTCACAAAGAGTTGGACACTACTTAGCAACTGAACAACCAAATTAACTACTAAAGTGATGGGCAAACATAAGACTTCAATAAGTGATAGACATGTTATATAACTGAGTTTACATTTACCTTGAGTGTTCAGGTCAGTTCAGTTGTTCAGTAGTGTCCAACTCTTTGAGACCCCATGGACTGCAGCACGCCAGGCCTCCCTGTCCATCACCAACTCCTGGAGTTTACTCAAACTCATGCCCATTGAGTCAGGGATGCCATCCAACCATCTCATGTTCTGTTGTCCCCTTCTCCTCTCGCCTTCAATCTTTCCCAGCATCAGGGACTTTTCAAATGAGTCGGTTCTTCCCATTAGGTGGCCAAAGTATTGGAGTTTCAGCTTCAACATCAGTCCTTCCAATGAACATTCAGGAATGATTTCCTTTAGGATGGACTGGTTGGATCTCCTTGCAATCCAAGGAACTCTCAAGAGTCTTCTCCAACACCACAGTGCAAAAGCGTCAATTCTTTGGTGCTCAGCTTTCTTTATAGTCCAACTCTCACATCCATACATGACCACTGGAAAAACCATAGCTTTGACTAGAGGGACCTTTCTTGGCAAAGTAATAACTCTGCTTTTTAATATGCTGTCTAGGTTGGTCATAACTTTCCTTCCAAGGAATAAGCATCTTTTTATTTCATGGTTGCCATCACCATCTACAGTGATTTTGGAGCCCCCCAAAATTAAGTCTGCCACTGTTTCCTCATTTTTTCCCATGAAGTGATCGGACTGGATGCCATGATCTTCGTTTTCTGAATGTTGAGCTTTAACCCAACTTTTTCACTCTTTCACTTTCATCAAGAGGCTCTTTAGTTCTTCTTCACTTTCTGCCATAAGGGTGGTGTCATATGCATACGTGAGGTTATTGATATTTCTCCCGGCAATCTTGATTCCAGCTTGTGCTTCTTCCAGTCCAGCCGTTTCTCATGATGTACTCTGTATAGAAGTTAAATAAGCACAGTGACAACATACAGCCTTGACATACTCCTTTTCCTATTTGGAACCAGTCTGTTGTTCCATGTTCAGTTCTAACTGTTGCTTCCTGACCTGCATACAGATTTCTCAAAAGGCAGGTTAAGTGGTCTGGTATTCTCATCTCTTGAAGAATTTTCCACAGTTTGTGGTGGTCCACACAATCAAAGGCTTTGACATAGTCAATAAAGCAGAAATGGATATTTTTCTGGAACTCTCTTGCTTTTTCCATGATCCAGCAGATGTTGGCAATTTGATCTCTGTGTTCCTCTGCCTTTTCTAAAACCAGCTTGAACATCTGGAAGCTCACGGTTCACATATTGATGAAGCCTGGCTTGGAGAATTTTGAGCATTACTTTACTAGCATGTGAGATGAGTGCAACTGTGCAGTAGTTTGAGCATTCTTTGGCATTGCCTTTCTTTGGAATTGGAATGAAAACTGACCTTTTCCAGTCCTGTGGCCACTGCTGAGTTTTCCAAATTTCTTGGCATATTGAGTGCAGTACTTTCAGAGCATCATCTTTTAGGATTTGAAACAGCTCAACTAGAATTCCATCACCTCCACTAGCTTTGTTCGTAGTGATGCTTCCTAAGGCCCACTTGACTTCACATTCCAGGATGTCTGGCTCTAGGTGAGTGATCACATCATCATGATTATGTGGGTCGTGAAGATCTTTTTTGTACAGTTCTTCCGTGTATTCTTGCCACCTCTTCTTAATATCTTCTGCTTCTGTTAGGTCCATACCATTTCTGTCCTTTATCGAGCCCATCTTTGCATGAAATGTTCCCTTAGTATCTCTAATTTTCTTGAAGAGATCTCTAGTCTTTTCCATTCTGTTGTTTTCCTCTATTTTTTTGCACTGATCACTGAGGAAGGCTTCCTTATCTCTCCTTGCTATTCTTTGGAACTCTGCATTCACAGGGTATATCTTTCCTTTTCTCCTTTGCTTTTCGCTTCTCTTCTTTTCACAGCTATTTGTAAGGCCTCCTCAGACAGCCATTTTGCTTTTTTGCATTTCTGTTTCTTGGGGATGGTCTTGATCTCTGTCTCCTGTACAATGTCACAAACCTCCGTCCATAGTTCATCAGTCACTCTATCAGATCTAGTCCCTTAAATCTATTTCTCACTTCCACTGTATAATCGTAAGGGATTTGATTTAGGTCACACCCGAATGGTCTAGTGGTTTTCCCTACTTTCTTCAATTTAAGTCTGAATTTGGCAACAAGGAGTTCATGATCTGAGCCACAGTCAGCTCCTGGTCCTGAGGTAGCTGTCTTAGCTTTGGTATTTAATTACACACAAGTATTTACTGACAGTCTACAAATATAAGGTGCTCTGCTGCAGTGACACCCTCACATAAGTCAAGAAGCAGCTTATACTCTCAGGACTCGAGTGGTGACAATGAAAGGCCAAACAGTAAGGACCTATATAGGAAAAGTATCTAAAAAAGAGTGGGAATCTGCTTAGTTGCTCAGTTGTGTCCTACTCTTTGCCATCCCATGGACTGTAGCCCACCAGGCTCCTCTGTCCAAGGGATTGTCCAGGCAAGAAACTGGAGTGGGTTGCCATGCCCTCCTCCAGGGGATATTCCCAACCCAGGAATTGAACCCAGGTCTCTCACACTGCAGGCAGATTCTGTACCATCTGAGCCAGCAAGGAAGCCCAAGAATACTGCAGTGGGTAGCCTATCCCTTCTCCAGGGTATCTTTCCAACCCAGAAATCAAACCAGGGTCTCTTGCATTACAGGCAGATTCTTACTAGCTGCGATACCAGGGAAGCCCCAAATCAGCTATATTTCAATTGAAAAAATTTTTAAATAGGGAAAAATGAAAAAACAAAAAAAGGCCAGATAGCAAAGGTCAAGAGTCAAAAGAACAGAGCTAAAGTGCAAACCAACATGACCTCTTTGCTATGTGATCTTAGACAAATAATTTAATAACTAGAAACAGCTCTTCACCAACTATATTAAAAAAGTAAAACCATTTATTTCACAAGGTTGCTATCAGAATAAAGTGAGATACATAAAAGTTGCTCTGTGAACTGTGAAGTTTTATTGTATATAGAATCAATGGAGGGAGAATGAGGCTTGAACCTAGTAATCATAAGACAAAGCAGAGTGTTAAGTGCCTCAGAAAAATCCACATCTAGCTGTGAGGTAGAAAAGGAAGTGTTTTGTGGAGAAGGTGGTACTTGAGATGAATCTTAAGGGATGGAGGGTCAGAAAACTTAACAGCAGAGAGAGGAGGAAGTAGGATTCTAGATTAGAAAGATAACCCCAAGCAAAAGTGTAAAAAAGGAAGAAAGTCAGGCATGTAAAAAGCAGCAGAGTTTCTGCTAAAGTTTGGGAAACAATCAAATATAAATCTGGAAAAATTGAGAATAAACCGGAGAGGGCCCTCCCAAACTCTCTGAAGGTCCAGATGTATGGCTCACTACTCCTCTGGACCCCAGTTCTAACAAAAAGAGTCTCTTCTTCCTTTCCAGTTACAACTAAAACCTCACTGTCGAAGACTGTTGTATTCTTTGAAATAAGGCACCCTAATTCAAAGGAAATAATTTAAGCAAACCATACTATACATATCCTGCTATGAAAGGAAATGCTTTCTAAATCCAGGAAAAATTTAATCCCAATGAAAATGAATGTAATCCAAAAGGGTTTACAATTTACATTTGGCTTTAGCATCTCTCTCTTTTTTTTTTTTGGTGAGGACCTTCCAAATCGTATCTTTCTCAAGCTAATATTAAAGAAAATTCTTTAACTATCAACGAAAAGATCATCAAACTAAAAGATGACACTACTAAAGTCAAATTTCCTTTGTCAACTCTTAGAGGAAAACATAGACAAAACACTCTGTGACACAAATCACAGCAAGATCCTCTATGACCTGCCTCCTAGAGTAATGGCAATAAAAACAAAACTAAACAAATGGGACCTAATTAAACTTAAAAGATTCTGCACAGCAAAGGAAACTATAAACAAAAAAATAACCCTCAGAATGGGAAAAAAAATAATAGCAAATGAAACAACTGACAAAGGGTTAATTTCAAAAACAGCTCATATAAATCAATCCCAGAGAAACAAACAACCCAATCAAAAAGTAGACAAAAGACCTAAACAGACATCTCTCCAAAGACATACAGATTACTAACAAATACATGAAAAGATGCTCAACTTCAACTCATTATTAGAGAAATTAAAATCAAAACCACAATGAGGTATCATCTCATACCAGTCAGAATGGCCATCATCAAAAAGTCTACAAACAATAAATGCTAGAGTGGGTGTGGAGAAAAGAGAACTCTCTTGCACTGTCCGTGGGAATGTAAACTGATACAGCTACTATGGAGAACAGTATGGAGATTTCTTAAAAAAAACTAGGAATAAAACAACCATAAGACCCAGCGATCCCACTACTAGGCTTGTATCCTGAGGAAACCAAAAGTGAAAAAGACACGTGTTCCCTAATGCAGCTCTATTTATAATAGCTAAAACACAGAAGCAATCCAGATGTCCACTGACAGAGGAATGCATAAAGAAGCTGTGGTATATATATACAATGGAATATTACTCAGCCATAAAAAGGAATGCATCTGAGTCAGTCCTAATGAGGTGGATGAACCTAGAGCTATTATACAGAGTAAAATAAGTCAGAAAGAGAAATACAAATATCATATACTGTTTAGATTTAGAATTTAGAAAGAATTTAGAAACATAGTAGTACTGATGAGCCTATTTGCAGAGCAGCTATGAAGACACAGACACTGAGAACAGACTTACGGACACAGCCTGAAGGGGAGGAAGGAGAGGGTGGGAGGTATGAAGAGAGTAACATGGAAATATACATTACCAAATGTAAAATAGAAAGCCAATGGGAATTTGCTGTATGACTGAGGGAACTCAAACGGGGATTTGGTAACAACCTAGAGCAATGGTTTGGGGAGGGGCGTGGGAGGGACGTTCAGGTGGGAAGGGACAAGGGTAAATCAATGGCTCATTCATGTTGATGTTTGGTAGAAACCAATCCAATACTATAAAGCAATTATCCTTCAATTAAAAACAAATAAAATTTTAAAATATTTCCTTTGTCAACTTGATTGACTTTCATGGAGTGTAGCTTAATTCAAAATTACATGGCTATGACTGTTCTCTTTTTTTAATTTATTTTTTTATTGAAGGATAATTGCTTCACAGAACGTTGTTGTTTTCTGTTAAACCTCAGCATGAATCAGTCAAAGGTATACATATATCCCCTCCCTTTTGAACCTCCCTCTCATTAAGTTTCTTTTTTGCACAAAATACATAAGTGTGCTTTTTAGAAGAAAAATATCCTTTGGTTGTTGTTTTTTTTTAATCTTTTGGGCCACATACTGTAAAATAATAAATTACTCCATCACTTATACTTTTACAGGAATAGTTTTAAGAAGACTTAAGAAGCTATGCAAAATGCTTTATCACTATAGGCACACAAAAATCCTAAGTCTATTTTAATGCCCTTAGCTGAATACTAAACTTCTTAATGGTAGGGGAAAAGATTAGAGAATCATTCAAAATTATGTGGAAATAGTCTCAAGAGATTATCTATTCCAACTTTGATAGACATTTGCGAGACAAACTGGCAACTTCTTTCTGATATGCAGAGTATATCTGAAATTAAAAAGTCTTTTGGCACCCAGTACAGATGACATCATATACCATACTGGACTTCTTTCTTTATGATGACATATAACTGCAAGAAAAATCAAGAACTATACACATCTTTGAAAAACTGCAAAGTATTGTCATTGTTTCAAAGAAAGCAGTTAATGAATTTATACTATCTCCTCCAACCATACTGGAGAGTACTAGAAAATACTCAGCTTTTGAACACTAACACTAGTTTAATGACTGAAAAGAGAAAACACTGGGAATTTCCCAGTGGTCCAGTGGTTAGGATTCTGGACTCTCACTGCCAAGCAACCAGGTTCAGTTCCTGGTCGGAGAACTAAAAATCCCACATGCCATGTGGCCAAAAAAAAACCTACTAACAGATTAATCAAGCCTTTCTATGGAACACACAAAGCCCCTCCTGTGCTGCCTTTAGAGACCACACAAGAGCAAGCCTTGAAAGCCTCCTTATCTGAAACAATGAGGGCCACAAGAGGGGTGACTCGGAGAATGAACCTCTATAGATCTGATGGTCAAGGCAGCATGCTCAGCCTCAGAGACAAAGCCAAGAGTGATTACAAATGTAGTTCAACTTATAATACTAAAAGAAGTCAAAAGAAGACAACCTAGAACAGAGGTCTTTCAATCCAAAGAGGTTCCTGAGACTAATCATCTCATAAATTATCACACAGTACTCCATTTTCCTATCAAACTGACACCCTGGCTAGAGTGTGGAGAGCATGTCACTGCCTAATTCAGCTGCAGAACTCAGCTCCATTTAAAATTCCTTCAGACAGCTGAACTCTTCACTGTGTAATTAAGTGGACCATACATGGTTTCTTAAGTAAGAGCACCCACACAGACCTTACAACTGCCAAAGCGCCAGCCTAGTTTTTGTTTCTCCTTCAGAACAAAGCACAAGTTCAGCTGACGTAACCTCACATGACCTAGGTCCTCTGGTATTTCTAGTCTCTTTTAAGTCAAAACACTGTGAAGCAGAAATGAGGCTTTACTGGATGATGGGAAAGGATTCTTCAGTTAATGAAATTTGCTTCCAATCTGACAAAATTCATGCTTGTGCCACTTCAGAATTTATTACAAGCCTCTTCAAAATGTGCTAATTTGTCACCAAACAAAGGAAACACTGTGTATAATAAAAAAACTACACTTAATTAGTCATATTAAATCCTACTCAAGAAAGCCCCTAAAATAGAACAATTTCCTCATAAAACGTAAGTGATAAAAAGTTTCCAAGAGCATAACTGTATTTATATTGCACAGCTAGAATGCATACAATATGCATGTTTATATTCTTCTCGAAAAATGCTATCTTATAGGTTAACAATCTATGCATGATTTGCATATACTTCCTTGTATAAATCAGTGCACCAAATGAAAAAATTCTCTATAAATTATAATTTCCGGTATTTCACATTCAACCAGCTACACAGATGCAATATAACAGTACTGGCAGCCAAGTGAACAGAATTTCTTATGACTAATTGGACAAAACCTACTACATACACCACAGAACTGACAAATTCTGGTAAGACTTACTTGCTACTCCTGATGCCAGTCCATAGAGCAGTCCTCCTCCATCCGACTGCTGAGGCAACACATGCGTTCCTGGAGGAGGCGGCTTTTCCTGTCTGATGAAGTTATACAATAAGGTTTTCACAAGTTTGCTGGTGTATGGAAGACTACACAAAAAGAAAAAAAAAGATAAATAAAATAAACCCATATTTTGGGGAGTCAACTGACTCTGTATCATGATAAATATAATCTATTGACATAAAAGGGATTAGCACAATTCAAAGAAAATCTAGCATTGTCACAAAACAGAGACGATTATGGGCTTTGAGATCAGACTTCAGGTGGAATGAATTCTGGCTTTCCTCTTACTGTGCTGTATGTTATTCATCATATCATTTCAACTCTTAAGCTTCAGTTACTTTATTTGTAGTCAGTACAACAGGTGAGATATTACAAATTCAGTATATAATACAGTATTCGACACTTGAAGGGAGGTAGTAACAGAATCAGTAGGAAAAAGCAAGAGTTAAAAAATACAGAAACTGATGTGAACAGTAATATTTGACTTAACCCAATATATCCAAAATATTCAACATACAACCAATATAATTATTGAACCTTACATTTTTAAAAATAAATAAAAACATGAAATCATTCAATCTATGCATGCATACAAAAATATATCCATACATATACAGACTTTTTTTTTCAATGTTAAGACTCTGTCTTTCAGTAATGGATAGAGAGGAGAAGGGAGAGAAAATAGGTTAAAAGGAAAATGTGTTCATAAATTAGTGATGGATCAATTCCTGCAAGCTGGGGAAAGCTTTTAAACAGGCTCTTGAGCCAATGCTTAAGGCCTTTTCATCTCTATTATTAGTGATTTTCAAATGTGTTCCAGAAGAGTCCTGAAGGATTCTGTGAATGTGCCATAGGTATAATCAAGGTGGCAAGAGGGATGTGAGAAAGACAAAGGCATGTGTGTGTGTGTGTCATGCCTAGCGTACAATAAATATTTGCGGCCTAAATTAAAGGAGGGATGGTCAGTGAAGCAGCTGCCAGGGAAGTCCAAACACATGGTTATGAAGCATACACTGTATAGTAGTTTCAATGGAGCTAATGGGAACGGGAAGCTAGAAATAATTTCAGTGAACAAGTAAGACTGGATGACTCCTTAAGACATACAGAATGACGCAGCAGGAAGAAAAAGAGGACTTCACAGTTTCAACTCTATAAAGAAACCACTAGAGAAGGTAAAGAAGCTGGAGGATGAAGGGGGTGGGGAGGATGGCTAGTTTAGCCAGGAAAGCACATCCTTATGGGATCAGTCTGAAGTTCTGATGCAACAACCAGAGGAAATGTCTGTTTGGAGATATGGAACAAGACTAAGAAAAGAGGACAAGACAAGAACTATAGATGAATACAATAAAGAACTTGACAAATTTAAAATAGAAACATACCATCGACCTCGCATCAAATACTTGTGACTGATGCTCTGTCGCAAAACTTCCTTGTGGAAGAGTTGGCAAGAAAGGAAAACCACCATTGTTGACACAGCTTCTACTGATATTTCATACGTAATATCTCTGAAAAAACAAGAAACAAAGCAGAATAATGATCATTTAGGAAGATATTGCTCTTTTCTAAATAAACTATACATTTAAAAATAAAATCAAAATATTCAACATTTCTGGATTATTTTAAAAATACTAATATGCTTAATATAAAAACTAAGTCAAGTAAAAATATGGAACCTTTCCTTGTCATTAGTTCTTGTAATGGGTGAAATATCTCATTACTTTCTTATTTTCCAGTTCCATCTACTGATGAATGACAAGTATATTAGCATATAATGGAAATAACTGAGAGCAAAGATCCACTCTAAAGCCCGTATGTTTATCTCTGTTTAGCTATAACACAGAAACAAACATTCAGATTGTAAAACCAAAGAGAAGTCACAGGGTAGGGACGACAACAATGACTTTCCGAGTTGATATTTGCTTTATAATAAGAACAATGGTAAACTCTAGATCTTCTCTCTAAGAGTGTACGTTCTCAAGGCCAACTCCGCCTGTTCAGCAAAATATGAATAGTAAACAAATTATCCTTGTTTTCTTAAGCACATTTCTTTTACGAAAGACTACTACTGTCCTCCAAAAATCATTAACCCCTTTTAGAAACAAACCTCAGATCAAATAAAAAGGAAACAATTTCAGCTGAGTAGGAAGCACAAACAGGAACAAATGCATCAAAAAATTTTCAATTATTGCAAAACTTTAAACACAATTATCAGGCAAAACAGGAACGTGTTAGACCAGGAAAGGGAAAATCTCAACAACACAACAAAAAGAGTAACAGCTCCAAAAAAAAACCAAAATATTTTTACAGAACTGAAATATTCATGCAAAGTGCAAAGAAAACACTTAACACCTACTTATAGGAAGCTCATTAAGCAAATTAAAGATGATTTTATTCTAGAAATGGGCAAGCTTACCAGATTTTTAGACTTCCCTGCAGGAGACCCAGGTTCGATCTCTGGGTCGGGAAGATCCCCTGGAGAAGGGAATGCGTACCCACTCCAGTATTATTGCCTGGAGAATTCCATGGATGGAGGATCCTGGCAGGTTACAGTCCATGGGGTCGCAAAGAGTCAGACACAATTGAGTGGCTAACACTTCCACTTTTCACTTTCACCAGATTTTTAAGTTCTATCAGATATATATGGAGTTCATGTGGATAGAAATATCTTTTGGAAGTATACAAAATAAAACCCAAAAGAATAAATCTCATTTCTGCTCAGAAATGTAATACAGTATGACACTTCTCTTTCCTGAAATTTACATAAATATTATTGTAAATATTAACCACATTAAAGGCAATTCTTTTATTTGCTCTTATTTCTCAAAATGAATCAAAAACAGTCCTGATGTGATGTGTTATGGTTCATTAATTCTTTGCTAATGATGATTTGGGTGCAAAGCCCAAAGGATTTTGAATCACAACAATCATTTATTCGCCCACCAGGAATCTATACTCTATAGTCAATTGGCTAGGCTCTTCAGTTGGGTCAGGGCTGGAAGACAAATCCTGAAGAACAAATATCCTGCCACCGGGTACAGTAATCTGGATAGGTGACTACCTCCAATATATTTGTTAATGTATTCAGTCATTGCATCAATAATTAAAAAAAAAAAAACACTAGTGGTTTACAATTCAACATCTTACTCTAGGTCCCAGAACCAGGAAGAAACGGTTATCCTTTGTCTAAACTAAAGACTATGGTTATTAATAAATACTAGATGTAACAACCTTAAGGAAAGACTATAGATTTAGAACAAAAGGCTGTTCTCCTTTGAAATTATTTGGGCCTAACAATTTCACAAATGGGACAACAGGAAAAGTTTCAACCCTTGGACCATCCTCTCTTGCCACAGAATTTTGCAAAGAGGTTTTGATGTTGGAAGGTAGGGAAAGCTTGTAGCATAAAGGAGTACTGACTCAAAATGACATTTTCATATCAAACTGAAAATCCATTCCTCAAAATTCTTAAATGAATGAAACTAAGTAATCCTTCCTGTGTGCTTCATGTGCTGTGCTGTGCTTAGTCGCTCAGTCGGGTCTGACTCTTTGCGACCCTATGGACTGTAGCCTGCCAAGCTTCTCTGTCCATGGGGATTCTCCAGGCAAGAATACTGGAGTGGGTTGCCATGGATCTCTCGGGATCTTCCCAACCCAGGGATCAAACCCAGGTCTCCCGCACTGCAGGCGGATTCTTTACCATCTGAGCCACTGGTGTGTTTCACAGATCCACAGATAAAAACTCAATGTGTTTATCATATTGTTTTCCAGTTGATAAATCATTCAACAAATATTTATAAAGAATTTATTCTTACTATGTCTAAACAGGCATTATATTACACATTAATAAATTGTACACATTGGAGATACATCCATTAACAACAAATAACCTCTGTGGATGTTACACTTCAGTGGAAAAAAAAGAACTCAAGTAATAATTACTCCAAAAAGGATCATAAAGAAAAAAGAGCAAGTAACAAGAAGAAAAGATTATACAGTACTCCAATCTTAACTGCAGGATCAAAGAAAAGCTCCTCTGAAAAAGCAACATTAAGACCTAAAGTATAAGAGGCAATGATTTACAGTCAAGTCTATCTTTCTTACCAGAATACATGAGATTTTAGCTAGGGATTCTTTTGTTTTTTAGTTGTTTGTATTCCCAACTCGAGTTCATAATAGGCATTCAATGCATAAAGGATAGAGAGACAAGAGGGATCTCTACTGCTCTAATTTTGATTGGAACTAACTGGAACTTCCTGAATAGTCAACAGAATAGCATGCCAGGCATACAAAACTTAGAAGAGCAAAAAAAAGCAAGAAAGAAACACATTGAGGTCATATAATACACAATCATAATACAAAAGGAATACTCATTCCAATAAAAATGCAAAGGGACTTTCATTAAAAAAACGATCCAGAATACCACTAACCGACTTATTAGAGAATATCTTATTCATCCTGTTGGTCAGCACTCATTTATTAGTATTAAAACACTAATAAAGGGCAAACAGGATGACTGAATGGAATGGAATGACAAAATATCACAAACATAATTCTACACAGGTTAATTACAACTAAAATTCTCACTGAGCTTCTTTCAGAAACTGTAACATTTTTGAAAGAATAAACACATAGCTAAGTCAACCTTGAAACTGAAAAGAGAAGAGAGGAACTTCCCCTATGAGATATCAAGCCATGTTACACAGCTGTAGCAATAAAAACAGTATGGTATTTGCCAGTACACAGACAAAAAAGAAGACAAACCAATGGAATTCAACTGAGAACTGAGTGTACAGGACAAACCGGTGTTTCTAGAGAAATGTACAATAAAATAGATCCACAAATCAACAGAGAACAGATTGTGCACATGACTACTGTTGCTCAGTCGCTAGGTCACGCCTGACTTTTTGCAACCCCATGGACTGCAGCATGCCAACCTTCCCTGCTCTTCACTATCTGCTGGAGTTTGCTCAAATTTATGTCCATTGAGTTGGTGATGCCATCCAACCATCTCGTCCCTGTCATCCCCTTCTCCTCCTGCCTTCAATCTTTCCCAACATCAGGGTCTCTTCCAATGAGTCACTTCTTCGCATCAGATGGCCACAGTATTGAAGCTTCAGCATCAGTCCTTTCAACGAATATTTAGGATTGACTTCCTTTAAGATTGACTGGTTTGATCTCCTTGTGTCCAAGGGACTCTCAAGAGACTTCTCCAGCACCACATTCGAAAGCATCAATTCTTCGGTGCTCAACCTTTTTTATGGTCCAACTCTCACATCCATACAAGACTACTGGAAGAACCATAGCTTCGACTATACACACCTTTGTCAGCAAAGTGATCTCTCTGCTTTCTAATATGCAGTCTATGTTTGTCATAGCTCCTTTCCAAGGAGCAAGCGTCTCAACTTCAGGGCTGCAGTCACTGTTCACAGTGATTTTGGAGCCCAAGAAAATAAAGCCTCTCATTGTTTCTACTTTTTCCCCTTCTATTTGCCATGGAGTGATGGGATTGGATGCCATGATCTTCATTTTTTTAATGTTGAGTTTTAAGCCAGCTTTTTAACTCTCATCTTTCATCCTCATCAAGAGACTCTTTAGTTCCTGTTCACTTATTCACTACTGTATCTCTGGCATCTTGTGGCTGGCCACAAGTACACACATACTTGTAGAATAGTCTCATTTCTTATTGTACTTGTCACATTCTAACATTATATATTAGCTTCTTTACCCACCCTTCCCACAACTACAATCTATGTCTTATTCATGTACCCACCTTAAGGCCTTTCCTCTGCTGTGCCTCTGCTTTAGAAGCTCTCCCATCACAGAGTGACAGGATTCCCTCTCTGACTTTGGGTTTCTATTAAAAGGTTCACTTCATAAGGAGCCTTCCTGTACAATCTTGGCTAAGATACCATGATATTACTTTTTTCCACTGTACTTGTCACATTCTAACATTATATATAAATTTGCTTATTGTCTGTCCTATCCAACCCACAAGTAGAATCTATGTCTTATTCACAACTGTATCTCTGGCACCACTGACTGGCCACAAGTACACACATACTTGTTGAGTAGTCTCTTTGTGCTTGTGTGCACAGTGAGAAATTAATTTTGGGTTTACCAAAACCAAGAAAAATACATTCCTTCAGGCACAAACTTTACATGACAAAAAAATATCTGAAACTCACAGCTTCTAAACCCTATTTTATGATTCAGTGCTCTGCAAAAAATTCACACACACACATACAGAAGAATTCACACACACACACACACACACACACACACACACACACACACACACACACACACACAGGGGAATCCCCTGGCAGTCCAGCAGGGCTCCATACTTCCACTGTGCAGCTGGTGCAGGTGTGATTCTTAGTTGGGGAACCAAGATCCCAAGTGCCACACAGCATGTCTCCCGCCCAAATAATTCACTAGACTCCTAGGGCCACAGTTAAAGAACTAGTAGCAACAGCAAAAATATTACTGAACATATTTTCTATCATAAGCAGTACTAAAAATAACTAGTATTTTAAAAGTCAACTTCAAAATAAGGAACACAGATTTGGGTTCTACCAATAACCTCAGATATACAGATGACACCACCTTTATGGCAGAAAGCAAAGAGGCATTAAAGAGTGTCTTGATGAAGGTGAAGGAGGAGAGTTAAAAAGCTGGCTTAAAACTCAACATTCAAAAAAACGAAGATCATAGCATCTGGTCCCATCAGTTCATGGAAAACAGATGGGGAAACAATGGAAACAGTGAGAGACTTTATTTTCTTGGGCTCCAAAATCGCTGCAGAAGGTGACTGCAGCCATGAAATGGAAAGATGCTTGGGCTTCTTGGAAGAAAAGCTATGCTAAACCTAGACAACATATTAAAAAGCAGAGAGATTACTTTGCCAACAAAGGTCTGTATGCTCAAAGCTATGGTTTTTACAGTAGTCATGTATGGATGTGAGAGTTGAGCCATAAAGAAGGTTGAGTACCAAAGAATTGATGCTTTTCAACTGTGGTGTGGGAGAAGACTCTTGAGAGTCCCTTGGACTGCAAAGCGATCCAACCAGTTAATCCTAAAGGAAATCAACTCTGAATATTCATTGGAAGGACTGATACTGAAGATAAAGCTCCAATACT
This sequence comes from Budorcas taxicolor, assembly GCF_023091745.1. Taxonomy (NCBI): domain Eukaryota; kingdom Metazoa; phylum Chordata; class Mammalia; order Artiodactyla; family Bovidae; genus Budorcas; species Budorcas taxicolor. Next base: position 49,534,945 of record NC_068931.1, read on the forward strand.
GTGGCCATCTGATGCGAAGAAGTGACTCATTAGAAAAGACCTTGATGCTGGGAAAGATTGAAGGCAGGAGGAGAAGGGGACGACAGAGGATGAGATGGTTGGATGGCATCACCGACTCCACAGACATGTGCGGGAGATGCTGAGGGACAGGGAAGCCTGGTGTGCTTCAGTCCATGGGGTTGCAAAGAGTGGGACACAACTGAGCAACTGAACAATGGGGGGAAATGATCTAGATAGAAAAACCTCTGAAATAGTCACTTAAATACATTTTAAAGGCACACATGGATAAAATGTAACTATCCATCAATTATCTATCTATTTACCATGTTTCTTCAATTTCCCAAGTCTGTGTGAGGCCTCAAGCTCCCTCTATGCTCACCCCCAAACTGCTTGGCTGACTCATATTGTCATTCAAAACTTCGCACTAGCTTCACCTTCTCCAGAAAACCCACAACCATAAAGCTTCTCATACTCTATATCATACAAGAAAATATTTGCTGAACCCAAAAATATCAACTAATATTAGAAAATAATGAAAATGTAATAAGACACCACTTACACACTAACTTACAGAACTATATAATATCTGAAGAGCTAACAGGATTTAAGACTACTTCCATTTCCAGCAGTGATGGACAGAAAATTCAGAAGACTGTTCCTGATGAAGTCAACAAAAATCATTGATGGAGGGTCTGGAAGGGCATGTTCTAAAAAGACCAAACAGCTAGTAAAATATGAAGAATTATTAATACAAGGCCAAGACTGAGGCATTAGGAAAACCTAAAGAGGTCAGCTTGACTTCTGAAACTGCTTTGGCCTTGGGATGTTTCCTGATCCATAAGCGGTGGTTGGGAATCTGAGCAGTGCTTGTGACAGGGTTGACAGTCTAGGGGACAAAAGCTGGAGTCCAAGGCTGTCCAGGGAGCAAGCTGCAGAAATCCACTCCCCATACAGGGCAGCGATTCTCAAGGGGATCCTGAAATCAACAGTCTCATGGACTAGAACTGAGCTTTAAGCTCCCTGGGTGGCCAGGAAAATTCTGAAACAGAATTAAGAAGAATCCAAGGCACCAAGAGAAATAGACAATCCTCTCTGAAGAAAGATAAAATCATCCTATCAAATTATTTTTACAACTCTACAAACACAAAAACTAGCAAATAATCAAAAAAGGGCAAATAGAGAAGACTACATGAACAAGAAGCACAATACACTTACAAAACAAAGAAACCTCTTTCAATAGTAATTAATTCATGATTGGGAACTCATGTACACCCGTGGCGGATTCATGTCAATGTATGATTTAATAAAGAATTAAAAAAAAAAAAAGAAAAGAAAAAAGGAAAAAGAACAAATAGTAATTAATTACCAAACACAAATACACTTGTTCTACTTATGGAATAAAAACCAAATTTATCAAATCAAAATTTTCTCAAGGATCTGTAAACTATATAAATATAGCAGGCTTTTTTTTTAAGTGCTAGAAAAAAATGGCTTGAGCTGAAAAAAACAACAGCCAAATTTTAAAACTTAATTTTTAAAAATAAGTAAATAAATAAGAAAGGAAAAAAGGAGAAAAAAAAAAGGAGAGAAGAGGGACGCAGGAAGAGAAGGGGGAGGGAGGGAGAAAGGAAGGAAGGAGGGAAAGAAATAACCTCTATAAATGGGTTTAACAGCAGAAGATTATTTAGACTCAGCTGAAGAGAGATTCAGTGATTTGGACATTAAGTCATAAGAAATAACCCAGGATAAAGTACAGAGAGACAACAAGATGATGTTAAGAGGCATTTGTTTCCATATCAGAGCTATTATGAAAAAGTATTTTTAAAAGACTTATAAACATTTGCATATAAGTCATCTGCAAACACTTATTTTCAATTCTTGTAGGTGGATGCCTGAAAATAAAATTGCTAGATGAGAGAAGTGGATGTTTGACTTCACGAGAAACTGTCAAACCTTTCCTCAAACTGGTTGTACCATTTTATATATCACAGCAAGTTTTTATACAGATTTTAATTTTCAAAACAGCTTGAGGTTCTCAGCAACACTGAAGATACAAAGAATTCCCATATATCCCTTGCCCCCACAGATGTGTAGCCTCCTCCACCACTCCAGAGTAGCATATATGTTAAAAATGATTAACTAACATTGACAAATTATCATCACCCAGAGTCATGTGACTTCTACAATCACAATAAATTTTGACAAATGTAATAACATGTACCCATGATTACAGTATCATACAGAACAGTTTCATTGCTCTAAAAATACCCCATGTGCTATATCCTTCCCTCCCCCCAAAACCTTGGACAACACTTATTTTAGTGGTATTGATAGTGGTAGTGGTATCTATATTTTAGTGGTAGTGATATCTTACTATACCTTTAATTTGCATTTTCTAATGGTTAATAACATCAAAACTCAGTATGTTTACTGGCCATTTACAGATCCTTTTTGTGAAGTATCAATTTAAATCTTCTGTTCATTTTTAATTGGTTATTTGCCTAATTATTTTTAAATTGTAAGAGATCTTTATATATTCAAGACTAAATTCTTTTTTTAGTTATGTTTCAGAGACATTTTCTCCCATCTGTGGCGTGACTGTTCTTTTCTGAATAGTCTCTTTTGAGGAGGCAGGATTTTTATTTTTGACGAAGTTTAACTTATCAAAACTTTCCTTTTTTGGCTATTGCTTTCTGTATCCTTTCTAAGTTTTCTTTGCCTAGACCAAGACTGTATGTATTATTCTGTGTTACACGTGAAGGTAGAAGTTAAACTTTTCTTTGTTTCATTTTCTCATATAATTATCTTTTCCAGCACTAATAGTTTTAAAACATTCCCCTCCCCAATTGAATAGTTTTGCTGTTTTTCTAAAAAAACAAAAATTGGCCACAGAAGTGCAGGTCTATTTCTTGGCTCCCTCCAGGGCTTCCCTAGTGGCTCAGATGGTAAAGAATCTGCCTGCAAGGCCAGGAACTCAGGTTCCACCCCTGAATCAGGAAGATCCCCTGGAGAAGATAATGGCTACCCAATCCAGTATTCCTGCCTTGGAAATCCCATGGAGAGAGAAGCGTGGCAGCCTACAGTCCATGGGGTCACAAAAGATTCGAATACAACTGGGTGACTAACACTTTTTCACTAAACTCATCCACCGATTGTCTATTATTTGGTCAATACCATATTACCTTCAAAACGGTAGCTTTGGGCTTCCCTGGAGGTCCATATGGTTAAGAATCAGTCTAGCAGTGCAAGGGAGCACCAGTTTGATCCCTGGACTGGGAAGATTCTACCTGCCATGGAACCACAAGCCCATGCACCACAACTCCTGACGCCCGTGCGCCCTGGAGCCGGTACTCTGCAACAACAGAAGCCACCACGGTGCTAAGCCTGGGCACCGAAACAAAGACTAGTCCCCACTTTCCACAACTAGAGAAAGCCCACGCACAGCAACAAAGACCCACCACAGCCAAAACAAGAACTCAACCTCAAAAGCAGAAACACAACTGTAGCTTTAGAGCACAGTGGGAAGAGACAGATGTAAGTACTCCATTTGTTCCTCTTTTTCAATTATCTCCTCAGACACTCTAGGTTCTTTACACTTCCCAGTACATTTTAGAATCAGCTTGTCAGTGTCTAGGAAAAAAAAACAAACAAAAAACCTGGTACAAATGTGATAAATGGACTCTGTAGCTCAATCTGGGTGATACTGACATCTTAACAACATTGAGTCTTCCAATTCGTGAACACAAGGTATGTCTACCTTTTGGTCTTCTTTGACTTCACTGAGCAATGCTTTTCAGTTATCAGTGTGTAAGTTGTACACATATTTGTTGAACTTACTATTTCATGTTTTCACATTGTTTTAAAACGGAAGTTTTAAAGTTTTAGTTTCCAGTTGTTTGCTACTAGTATGTGATTTCTGTATAATTATCTTGTAAACTGTAAACTTGCTAAACTCACTTTTCAGCTCAAGTAGCTTTTCTATGTTCTCACGGCCCTCTACATAAACAATCATGTTGCCAGCAAATAAAGACAGTTTTACTTTTTCTTTTCCAATCTCTATGCCTTTTATTCTTTGTTTTGTTACCTTGAACTGTCTAGGGCCTCATATAATAGCAAACAGAAATGCTTAGAGCAAACACCCTTGACTTGTTTCTAATCACAGAGGAGGTAAAGCTTTCAGTTCAGTTCAGTTCAGTTGCTCAGTCGTGTCCGACTCTTTGCGACCCCATGAATCGCAGCATGCCAGGCCTCCCTGTCCATCACCAACTCCCGGAGTTCACTCAGATTCACGTCCATCGAGTCGGTGATGCCATCCAGCCATCTCATCCTCGGTCGTCCCCTTCTCCTCCTGCCCCCAATCCCTCCCAGCATCACAGTCTTTACCAATGAATCAACTCTTCGCATGAGGTGGCCAAAGTACTGGAGTTTCAGCTTTAGCATCATTCCTTCCAAAGAAATCCCAGGACTGATCTCCTTCAGAATGGACTGGCTGGATCTCCTTGCAGTCCAAGGGACTCTCAAGAGTCTTCTCCAGCACCACAGTTCAAAAGCATCAATTCTTTGGCGCTCAGCCTTCTGCACAGTCCAACTTTCACATCCATACATGACCACTGGAAAAACCATAGCCTTGACTAGACGGACCTTAGTCGGCAAAGTAATGTCTCTGCTTTTGAACATGCTGTCTAGGTTGGTCATAACTTTTCTTCCACGGAGTACGCATCTTTTAATTTCATGGCTGCAGTCACCATCTGCAGTGATTTTGGAGCCCCAAAAAATAAAGTCTGACACTGTTTCCACTGTTTCCCCATCTATTTCCCATGAAGTGATGGGACCAGATGCCATGATCTTCGTTTTCTGAATGTTGAGCTTTAACCCAGCTTTTTCACTCTCCTCTTTCACTTTCATCAAGAGGCTTTTTAGTTCCTCTTCACTTTCTGCCATAAGGGTGGTGTCATCTGCATATCTGAGGTTATTGATATTTCTCCTGGCAATCTCGATTCCAGCTTGTGCTTCTTCCAGCCCAGCGTTTCTCATGATGTACTCTGCATGGAAGTTAAATAAGCAGGGTGACAATAGACAGCCTTGACGTACTCCTTTTCCTATTTGGAACCAGTCTGTTGTTCCATGTCCAGTTCTAACTGTTGCTTCCTGACCTGCATACAGATTTCTCAAGAGGCAGGTTAGGTGGTCTGGTATTCCCAGCTCTTTCAGAATTTTCCACAGTTTCTTGTGATCCACACAGTCAAAGGCTTTGGCATAGTCAAGAAAGCAGAAATAGATGTTTTTCTGGAACTCTCTTGCTTTTTCCATGATCCAGAGGATGTTGGCAATTTGATCTCTGGTTCCTCTGCCTTTTCTAAAACCAGCTTGAACATCTGGAAGCTCACGGTTCACATATTGATGAAGCCTGGCTTGCAGAATTTTGAGCATTACTTTACTAGCATGTGAGATGAGTGCAATTGTGCAGTAGTTTGAGCATTCTTTGGCATTGCCTTTCTTTGGGATTGGAATGAAAACTGACCCTTTCCAGTCCTGTGGCCACTGCTGAGTTTTCCAAATTTCTTGGCATACTGAGTGCAGTACTTTCAGAGCATCATCTTTCAGGATTTGAAATAGCTCAACTGGAATTCCATCACCTCCACTAGCTTTGTTCTTAGTGACGCTTTCTAAGGCCCACTGACTTCACATTCCAGGATGTCTGGCTCTAGATGAGTGATCACACCATCGTGATTATCCGGGTCATGAAGATCTTTTTTGTACAGTTCTTCTGTGTATTCTTGCCACCTCTTCTTAATATCTTCTGCTTCTGTTAGGTCCATACCATTTCTGTCCTTTATTGAGCCCATCTTTGCATGAAATGTTCCCTTGGTATCTCTAATTTTCTTGAAGAGATCTCTAGTCTTTTCCATTCTGTTCTTTCCCTCTTTCTTGGCACTAATCGCTGAAGGCAGCTTTCTTAGTTTCTCATAATTGTGTGTGATGTTAGCTGCAGGTTTTTCATGGATGCCCTTCACCTAGTTGAAGATGTTTCTTCCTAGTTTGCTGAGAGTCTTTTTTTCCATGAATAGATGTTGAATTTGGTCATACGCTTTTTCCACATTTACTGAGACAATCAAATAGCTTTTCTATTTTATGAATGTGGCATACTGATTCTCAAGTGTTAACAATATTGTACCCCTGAGATAATAAGGCCCACTTGTTTATACTGTATAATTCTATTCTTATGTTGCTGGATACAATTTGCTACTTTTTTTAGAGATTTTTCTCCTATATTCATGAGAAATGTAAGTCTGTGACTTTCTTTTTTGTGGAATGTCATCGTTAGGTTTCAGTATCAGGGTATGCTAGCTTCAAAAAACAAGTTATTCCATCTGCTTTTGAAACAATATATTTAAATATTTGTTTCATGATGTGATGCTGAGCAAAGATAGCAGGTCAGGACTGTGCATCATATGAATGAATACACCTACAGATGTTAATATGAGAAGAACAAAAACAGCAATCCTGGACGATGAGATTACAGGTGACTATTTTTTACTATATTTAATTTAAATTTTCAAAACGGGAAGAACATAAAGGAAAATGAGTGGGAGAAAGACTGCTTCAAACTGGCTGTCTCCACTGGAAAATTTCCTGAAAAAAAAAAAAAGTATCAGCAGAGAAGGTCTGAGGATCATCTCTAATCTCATTTTGACCAAAGGTTTTCTGAATTATTTCTGTCTCTCACTTCACTGTAAACAATCAAAGTGCCAGAGATTTGCAGCTAGGAAAAACAACCCAGTGTCTCGGTCCTTTTGAATTGCAATAACAAACTCATATAATAAACAATGAAAATGTACTCCTCACAACTCTGGAAGCAGAGAGTCCAGATCAAGATACCTGCAGATCCAGTACCTGATGAGAGCTGGCTTTCTGGTTCACAAAGATTAAGTGTGTTTTTGCTGTGTTATCGTATTATGGAAGGCAGCAAGGACATTTTCATGGGTATCTTTTAGAAGGGCACCAATCCCATTCATGAGGGCACAGCCCTCGTGACCTAATCATCTCCCAGAGGCCCCAAACCTTCTAACACTATCACTGCAGAGGTTCAGTTCAGTTCAGTTCAGCTGCTCAGCCATGTCTGACTCTGTGACCCCATGGACTGTAGCACGCCAGGCCTCCCAGTCCATCACCAACTCCCAGAGTTTACTCAAACTCATGTCCATTGAGTCGATGGTGCCGTCCAACCATCTCATCCTCTGTCGTCCCCTTCTCCTCCCGCCTTCAATCTTTCCCAGCATCAAGGTCTTTTCTAACTGCAGAGGTTAGGTTTTAAAATATGATTTTGTGGAGGACAGGAACATTTAGACAATAGCAATGAACTAGCCACACCTGCTGCATTATTTAGGGCTCTCCTAAATATACCAACAGGATATAAGGATATATAATATGGAAAGTAATTTATTTATAAAAGATTGGCTCACGCAATCATGGGGGCTAAAAGGTCCCATTATCTGCCATCTGCAGGCCCAGGAAAGCCAGCGGTGTAGTTCCCGTCCAAACCTAAAGGCCTGAGAAGCAGGAAAGCCTCGGCCTGAGTGGGAAGGCCCAAGAAACAGGTGTGCCAACATCCAAAGACAGAAAGAGGCGGGTGTCTCAACTAAAGACAGGGAGCAAGCTCGCCCCTCCTCCACCTTACTATTCTATTCATGTCCTCAATGGACTGCAAGACGTTCACCAACACTAGTGCATATGATCTTTCTTACAAAATCTACCAATTCAAATGCTAATCACTTCCAGAAACACACTCACAGACACACCCAGAAATAATGAACTAGCGTTTGATCTCTGGGCATCCCTCAACTCAAGCTGTCACACAAAAATTAACCATTACACTTGCCAAAGACCTAAGTTAAACTTACTAGCAAAGCCACAGATTCAGTCTCATTGAAGGCATTTAGTCATTAAAAGCATTTAAGCACTATTTGAAAGGTTTTACACCTAGAAATTTTTGTTCCTTCATAAGAAACTAACAGTATTCTAACATCTAATTTATTTAAAAAGTAAATACATATTTCATTAACCTCAAAATTTGACATCTATCACAGGTGTGTTATAATTTTAAGTGGGAACACTCAACAAGAAGTTGACATTTGCACAAAGATTTAAAAGAAATAAACGAGCAAGGGAAAAATCTTCTAGAAAGAAAGACCAGCACATGCAAAGGCCCCGAGGTAGGAACATGCCTAGACTACTCAAAGAATGGCAGAGGCCAATGCGTCTTGAAGGGAGTTTGCAAGCACAGTGGTAAGAGATGAGGCCAAAAAGGTAAGAAGAAACTTGGAAGGCCTAAGAGCTGTAACAGACTGATAAATTCCATTTCTTAAAAATAGTTTCTAAAACTTTATCATGGCAAAAACACACACACTAATAGCAAAAAGAGTCAAAAGGCACATACAGAAAAAACACACTGTCAAAAAGGACTAACAATTCTAATGCAAAATGGGCCCTAGAAATAGATACAATAAAGATGCCAATATAAGAATGAGCAAACAACATTAGCACAAAGATGTTAGCAATCCTAATGCCCATCAATAGGGGAATGATTAAATATAGACTGATACTGACATACAAGAGAATACAACGCAACTTTTAAAAACGAATGAAAAAGGATGTAGACAAATCAGAACTCACATACAAGGCTAGTGGGAATGTAAAATGATGAGGCCCCTAAAGACAGGTTTGGCATTTACTCAAACAGTCAAACACAGAGTTACCACATGACCTAGTAACTTTACTCCTAGATACACACCCAAAAGAGCTGAAAATCACATCCACACAAACTCTTGTACATGAATACTCACAGAAGTATTATTCATAATGGTCAAAAAGTAGAAACAACCGGAATATTTATCAACTGACAAACGGATAAACAGAATGTGGTATATATTCATACAATGGAATAGTTTTCAGCAATAAAAAGAAATGAAGTACTGGGGCATGCTACAACATGGATGAACCATGCTGCGCTATGAATGAAGACAGATACAGAAAGCCACACACTGTATGATTCCATTTATATGAAATGTCTGCAAAGGGACAGTCTATACAGACAAGAAGCAGATTAGTGGTTACTACGGGCAGGAGGGCGAGGGAAATGGGGAATGACTGCTAATAAGTAGAGGGGTTCTTTTGGGGTAATGAAGTTCTGGAATTAGATAGCAGTGACAGGTTTACAACTTTTGTGAGTTTACTAAAAACCATGTAAATAGATACTTTGAAAGGGTAAATTCTGGAGTACCTAAAGTATATCTCAATAAACTTTTTACTTAAAACACAAAAATGAGAAAGCTCTCTAAATGCTTGTATACAGAAACTGCCAAGATAGACTGCTAACTGAAAAAAGAAGAAAATTCAAAACATTGCATAATTTCCTACCTTTTACATGAATACAGGGGGAAATAAGAATCTAAATCCATAATTGAATATACATGCATAAAAAAATTCAGGAAGGATACGTAAGAAACCAAGCATGAACAGTGGTTACTATGGAGACAAACAGGAGGGCTGGAGAGATGGGGAACAAGGACAGGCAGGAGATGGTTCATGTGCACTTTTATGAGATCAGTATTTGAACAACATAAAGGTATCACCTGCTTGAAAATGAAATTAATCAAGAACTAACAATAGAGGATTATCATAAATGATAAAATCAATCTTTTACTGATTAAAATCTGATGACACTGAAATAAGAATAAACAAAAACCTAAAACATACTGCTGTATGCTGAATGAGTCACTGTCCCCAAGTTAGAAAACAGAGGCTCTGCTTCTAAATTCTCTACTGAAGTTACTCTGTTCATTTCAAAAAATAACTCCCCTGGGTCTCAGTTTTCTTATTTGTAAATAAGTACATTAGGCAAGATGATCTCTAAGGTCAATTCTTGCTGTAACTTTCTATAATGCTCAAAAAAGGAATTCAAGGCAACATTATACTCAAAACAACAAAATTTTAAATCTATTAATTGGGCTATCTTAGGTGCCAAATAATCAGGGAAAAGAGCCAAGACAGGCCAATACTTGAAAGAAACCAAAGTTCCACCATGCTGAGTGTGGTGGTTTTTAAAAGATGAAAAATGTTTTAAGCCAACAGATCTTTCTTGTTTTATGCCCTTGTATAATCTTCACAAGATTTTCATTACACAATTGCCAAAACAAAGTCGACTTTAAAAAGCTAAAACGTTCCTTCGGCTGCCATATTATCCCAAGAACTTTCCACCATCTGGGCTGGAAATGTCCTAGAACAAACTACTGTTGGAGCAAGTTATTAATTTCATGTGAAGAAAAAAAAAGACAGGCGCCATGACCTTGCACTACTCTGCTTGGGCAGAGTGGAACACTTGGATAAAGACAAAAGACTTCATGAAATGGGTGTTAGTGTTGGCTAAGGGCAAAGTCAACGAATGTGTAGGAAAAAAACATCCTCCTCTGACTTACTATTGGATAAGAAATTGACAGTACTGTAAATGGAACATAAGTTTAACAAAAACAACTGACAAGTTCAAAGAATTAATACCAAACATTAGAAATATCAATGTCATGCCAACATGAAGATTTCAGAAGTAAAATATGAGGAAAGACCAGAAAGTGGTATATTTCAGATTCTGTCAATAGCAGAGAAGTTTTGAAGTTAAAAAATTTCAAAAACATGGTAATACTCCTCAATTATAAAAGTACTAAACAATGGAGCAGAAAGTATCTGGACATTAGGAGTCAAGAAATCTGCATTCTAGTATCAGAAATGTCACTCAATTACCTTTATCAGTCACCTTATCTGTCAACTTCATCATATGTAAAATATTAATGGAGTGGATCAAATATATTAAACACATTCCAAGTGTTTACGGTTTCTCAAAGAACTAATGCTATATATGTAATGATGCATCAAATGGATGAAACAGCCATATTATCTTCTTGAAATAAAGCTCAACCAAGAAGAGTTTTTAGAAACATTCTAAAAAATCAAAAATTAAGATGCACTGATAAGGTGGATACACAATAATAAAGCAAATATGCTGAAATTGTTACATGGGTATCCAAAGTGCAATTATCCCCACTTAAAAGTTCCATCACAAGCAAGGAACAATTAGAGAAAAAGAGCTCTCAAAAATTAGAAATGACTGCTGAACCTTCATCAAAACTTAGAAATGGCTTTTAAATACATGAAGAGATATTCAACTCTACTTGCAATGAGAGAATGCATGTAAGGATCATTAATATGATTTCCATTTTTGTCTCTAGACATGGCGTATCTCTTTTTGGTGGGTTCCAGCATTCTCCTGTTGAAAAATCAACAGCTGGTTGTGATTTTGGTGCTTTTGAAGGAGGAGATAAGCACACGTCCTTCTACTCTGCCATCTTGATTTCCACTTTTAACTTACAAAAAAATCTATACTATACTATATTGGCAAGGCTCTGTTAAATGTTTTTGATGGAACTTATAAATGATATACTCCCTTTAGGGAACAAGTTTTTACCAAATTGACTCTATTTTTATCAAATTTTAAAATGGTCACACTTGATCCCAATTCTAAGACTTATATGAGGGCTATATATGTGCATAGATGTATCAAGGGAATTTATTTCATACTGCATCCATTGAAGTATTATCCAGATCTAAAAAGACATGAGCTACTAAGCCATGAACACAGAGGAAACCTAAACGCACATTACTAAATGAACGAGGCCAATCTAAGAAAGCTTGTACTGCAGGTTCCAACTATATTATTATCCACTCTATTATTATAGTTGTTTAATCACTAAGTCATGTCTAATTCTTTTGCGACCCTACGGACTATAGCCTGCCAGGCTCCTCTGTCCATGGGATTTCCCAGCCAAGAATACTGGAGTGGGCTGCCATTTTCTTCTCCAGGGGATCTTCCCAACCCAGGGGTTGAACCAATGTCTCCTGCATTGGCAGGCGGATTCTTTGCCACTGAACCACCTGGAAGCCCACATGACACTCTAGAGAAGGTGAAAATATGGAAACAGTAAAAGGATCAGTGAGGTGACCAAGGTTTAAGGGGGTGTGAGGGATGAACAGGCAGAACACCGAGGAATTTTAAGGCAGTGCAAGTATGCTTATGAAACTATAATGATGGATGTTGTAGCTGTTGTTGTTCAGTCGCTAAGTCGTGTCTGACTCTGAGAGTCCACGGACAAGAGCACATCAGGCACATGTCATTATACACCTGTCAAAACCCACTGAATGTACAATGCAACAAGAATGAACCCTAATGCACACTATGAGTTGGGTGATAGTGATACATCAATGTAGGTTCATCGACTATAATACATGTGCCACTGTGGTGAGAAATGCTGACAGCAGAGGAGGCTATGTGTGGGAAGAGGGATACGGGAATATTCTGTACTTCCTGCTCAGTTTTGCTGTGAATTTAATATTGTTCTGAAAAGTAAAGCCTTTAATTAAAAAAAATGAAATACTGTTATATTATTTAGATAAATATATAAAGGAAAGATAAGGGTAAAGGTGTATGTATAAACCATCAAAATAGCTAATAATGAAAAAGATTGTCTCTGGAGAGTAAAGAGATATAAAACATCAGTTCTCAGCATAACCCCTTTGTGCTTCTCAACTGTTCTCCCAAACCCTATGCACATACACATTATAATCTAAGACAAGTACATCAGCATCAACGACTAGCTTTAAATATCCAAAGGTAATGTAATCTGGATTATGTCCCCCAAAGAAACAACTCTATCAAGAATTACTTATTGATACATAAGTAGGACAAAAAATTTAAAAGGAAAAAAAAATCAACTGTTCGTTGGTAGAATTAAAATTCAGTTATTAATGTTAAACCAGCTCATTCATATTTTACGATACTTGTACTAATAACAGGAAAAGAAATGAACGAAAGCATCCTGTACCAGTCTCGCTTTTATTTTTCTACTTTTATTTATTAATTTACCTTGGCCGCACTGGGTCTCTACTGCAGCCCACAGGCACTCCCTGCAGCGTGCAGGGGCTTCTGTAGCTGCGGTGCGCAGGCAGCTCCTGGGGCAGAGCACAGGCTTAGAGCGCTCGAGCTCAGGAGCTGCAGTGAGTGCGCTTCTCTAGTTGTGGCACAGGGGCTTAGCTCCTCCAAGCCACGTGGGATCTTAGTTCCCCAAACATGGATCAAACCCACGTCCCCTGATTGGAAAGCACATTCTTAACCACTAGACCACCAAGGAAGTCACCAGTCTTGCTTGTATAAGAGTAAAGATTCTTTGAAGGCAGAAATTCAACATTTTCAGGGCTGAGTTATACACAAGAATGCTACAAACTGACTTTAGGAAAGTCACTTCCTTTCTCTCTACTTCAGTGCCATCATACACAAAATGAAAATGTATAAGATAAGGGCTTTCCAGGTGGCACTAGTGGTAAAGAATCCGATTGTCTATGCAGGAGACACAGGTTCGACCTTTGGGTCGGAATGATCGCCTGGAGTAGGCGATGGCAACCCCCTCCAGTATTCTTGCCTGGAAAATTCCATGGACAAAGGAACCTGGTGGTCTACAGTCCATGCGGCCACAAAGAATCGGACATGACTGAGTACATACGTAAGCTTAATTCCTGTTCTAAAAATTCAATGATTATATACCTCTATAGAATCAATAACTTTCAAGGAAATATTCAAACACAGGCAAAATGTCAGGATTCAGGACTCTGCTCCAGCTGCTGCTAGTCTCTCACACCTAATGCCAGGCTAGAGCCAGTCCTCCAAAGCAGTCAGAGAAGCTCCTTGAAGCAGCCTGACACAACAGAAACTTCTTTCAGTTCTCACACAAAGGATTCAGCCTTGTTCTTTTGAATCTTACACATCCTGTTTTCCATGACCACTATACTAGTTCATGACCAAGGGCTATTAGTTTCTATTGAGAAGTTTAAAACAGGAAAATTAACTCAGAACAAAACATAGCCAATGCTTTTCTTAAACACTTACTATGTGTAATGTGTGTGTTAGTCACTCAATCGTATCCAACTCTATGCAACACTATGGACTGTAGCCCGCCAGGCTCCTCTGTCCATGGGACTTCTCCAGGCAAGAATACTGGAGTGAGTTGCCTATCCCTTCTCCAGCGGATCTCCTGACCCTGGAATTGAACCCAGGTCTCCTGCATTACAGGCGGATTCTTTACCATCTGAGCCACCAGAGAAGCCCCACTGTGTGTAAAGCAATACACTCTGGCAGTGGGGGAGGCCTATGTCAGTTTTAGTTGCGGCCTGTGGGATCTTCATTGCGTTATCCTGGAGCCTTCGTTATTGCACACAGACTCCACTTGTGGTGTTCGGGCTCAGCAGCTGTGGTGTGCAGGCTCCAGAGCGCATAGGCTGCAGAAGCTGTATCACGTGGGCCTAGGTACTCCACAGCAGTATGGAACCTTAGTTCCCTGACCAGGGATTGAACCCGCATCCCCTGGATTGCAAGATGGATGCTTAACCACTGGACCCTCAGTGGTTATATACACTTTATATAATCATAAAGCATTTTAAAATTTACAGAAGCAGTTTCAAGTGATTTACTCTGGTCTTCAACACAATCTTAAGCAACAGATCCTTGGCAGTGAGAGCCCTCAACAGACCTCATCCCAGGATGAGAGGCCCCCTCCCAGCTGCTGGTCCCTCTAGGCAGCCAAGGTCGTGGTGTATTACACTATCGCCTTGCCAGCTCATCCCTCAATGGCTACGTGAGGTGATCTCCAAACTGATGCACTTCAATCTCCACATCTAAAATATTAAACCAAACTAGATGCCTTCATGTATCTTTTCCAAGTGACAGTCTATGATCTATGCACCTCAATTTTAAAATGAGAAAATTGAGGCCTGAAGTAACACTGTTGATGAGCGTAAAGCTAAGATTCAAACACTGGCTTCTGGATTCAGAATTAATGGGTTTTTTTACTACTATAAAATGTCTCTTACATGTCTCGACAATACTCAATTATGTGACTATGAACAATATGAGCACATATCTTGTAATATTAACATTTGTGGTACTGGATATATCTCAGTCAGATTTCTTCAGTAAGCCCAATAAAGACTTACATGTTAAATTTTTTAAACTAGGATTTCCCCCCCACCCACCGCGGAAGCACCAGAAATCAAGTTTCAAACTAACAAGCTACTATGAACTTAACTATGTCTTGGTATTTGAAAATGCTATCACCTTTAATTCAGTGCTTATAATGTCTTGAATACCTAATCCAGCCAGAAATTTATACTAGATATTTACAGCACCTAAAATTTAAATGCTGACTTCTTTTAGCCACCCACTCTATTGTGGCTGGATTTGAAACAAGTTTGGGTATCAACACGCAGAGCTCCAGAAAGACATTTTCCCAGCAGTTAGGCCCTTCACTGCCAACACGGGGTCTCCAGTTCCTTCACTCTCAAAGACTTGCAGACTTCATAAAGGAACTGTTTACAGCTCTTCAGGTTCTTGAACCACCTATTCATCATTTGCACCAAAAGTTTTCAACATTCAAATTTTATAAAGTATGACATCTAAGCCAATACCAACACCTGTGAATCAAGTAAGTATGTATTTTATATCACTTTATTTACCTTCATAAATCAAGCAACATTAATTTTATAAATAAGATTCTTAACAGTTCCATTCCTCCCCAAATACATCCAAAATGGATATCAGAGAAATTAGCTCTAAAATATATGTATTATGTTCTTATACATTTTTATAAAGAGAACCTTAAACATCATCAACATTTGTCCTTCTAACATGCAAGTCTTTACTTCATCAAACAACATAGCTTCTCCAGCCCTCGTCTCCCACAAACCCTCTGCAATAATCAAATGAATCCACTTGTATTCCCCAAACACATGATATATAACCCAAAGGTCCCTATGCAGTTCCTCTCTGCCTCCTTGAAGGTCTGGCCACAGCTCATCACTACAGCTCCAAATGACTGCAGCATGTACCAACTGTTCCTCTCAGTGGGCTTTCTATGCATCCATCCATCTCAAAGCTCTTCCAAAGTCATGTCTTTCTTTGCCCAGGGCCTAACACAGTAAATACACATAGCAAAGTATATTCATAATATATATATTTTTGCAGATTAGCTTAATGAAAAAGAAATTATTACACTGTGAAGGGATAATCTAAGGACTGCTGCTGCTACTGCTGCTGCTAAGTCGCTTCAGTCGTGTCCAACTCTGTGCAACCACATAGACAGCAGCCGACCAGGCTCCCCGTCCCTGGGATTCTCCAGGCAAGAACACTGGAGTGGGTTGCCATTTCCTTCTCCAATGCATCAAAGTGAAAAGTGAAAGGGAAGTCGCTCAGTTGTGTCTGACTCCTAGCGACCCCATGGACTGCAGCCTGCCAGGCTCCTCCATCCATGGGATTTGCCAGGCAAGAGTACTACTGAGATATAACGCTGATTTTCCCTAAACGAAATGGCCCCTGACTAGTCAGCATTTATAGCTAATTATCTGAGCTCCAATACTTTGGTCACCTGATCCAAAGAGCTGACTCATTAGAAAAGACCCTGATACTGGGAAAGATTGAGGGCAGGAGGAGAAGGGGGCAACAGAGGACAAGACGGTTGGATGGACTCAATGGACATGGGTTTGAGCAAACTCTGGGAGACGGTGAAGGACAGGGAGGCCAGGCACGCTGCATTCTATGGGGTCACAAAGAGTTGGACACGACACTAGCAACTGAACAACAACAATCTACCATTTCCTTACATGTTGTGAGATGTGATTTCTCTGTGTTTCAGTTTCTGGCTGTGCCTCCACACTGCGAATGTCTGTAAGACACCTAGTGTTTGTAATACCATGTACCAGAGTCAGACATGGCTGAGTGACAAACACTTTCACTTTTTTCACCAACTGCAAGGGGCTTTGAGCCACTCTATCTGCAATGGACTATCCCTTAGCACACTACCCTGTTTCCATATAGACCACATGATGAGCAACAAACAAAATATTTAAGCACACTGAATAGGTTGTATCCCCAGGGCCTTACTCATTCAACAATTATTTCGAGTCCTCCACATGCCAG
Source organism: Budorcas taxicolor (assembly GCF_023091745.1). Classification (NCBI taxonomy): domain Eukaryota; kingdom Metazoa; phylum Chordata; class Mammalia; order Artiodactyla; family Bovidae; genus Budorcas; species Budorcas taxicolor. Next base: position 49,552,013 of record NC_068931.1, read on the forward strand.
GCTAACCTCAATACTAAGGGGACAGAAGTGAGCAAAACAAGTGCTGGCACAGGAAGGGCCCTTGTTTCCACGTTGCTTTCATTCTAATTTTATTTGAGAAATAAAATAACATGAAATAATAATATGAAAAGTAGTGATAAGCATTAGGACAAAAAAATAAAGCATGATGAAAGGACAGACTATGAAGGGGTGCTATTTTAGGGCAGGCAGAGCAACTGTTTCCAATAAGCCAAACTCTGAGCAGAAGGAAGGAAGCTTGCAGGAGGACAGGACATGAGCCATGCAGATGCCTGAGGGAAGATATTCAAGGCAGGAGAAGAAAGGCCACAGGCCTTAAAGACAGGAGTGGGCTGGCACGTTCCAAACTAGCAAGAACAGCAGCGTGACTGAAGCAGAACGAGTAATGCGGACAAGGCCAGTAGATGATACCAGGTACCTCCTGCACCCGAGCAGCAGACTAAGTCCCATCACTCACACACACACACACACACACACACACACACACACACACACTCCCCCAGAAAAGGCAGTGAAGGCAATTCGTTATGAGTATCACATCTTTATCAATATCTAACTTACGACAAAACTAGATAAAGTTTCTTAGGTTACAGAATTAAAATATCTGCCCATCAGGGCCAGGCTGAGAATTAAGGAGCCCTGGTCCTTCCTCCTCATTGAGTTCACAGGTTAATAAAGGAGAAGACACATAAACGGATCTCAGAGGAAGGGGCCAGAGCTCACAGCAAGGCCCGCTCTGAGCAGACCTCCAAGGACCTGTCCAGACTGGGGCCCAGAGGAAGGAGCAGAGCCTGCTCTCAACAACAGCCTCACTGTAAACAGCTGAGAGTGAGAGCTTTGACAGAAACAGCAGCAAACAGAAAAGGAAAGAAACCCTGTTCAAGCTCTCAAAACAAACTCTATTTCATAATAAAAGAAAAGCATCCTCAGCAGTGCTCAAAGCATCAAGTACTGGGCCCATCCAACATTACTGCTTACGCTACTAGGGCCCCATCCATCACTGGGTACAGTCATGGGGTCTCCATTCAAACGCCATGGTAAAACGAGAAGACCTCAACCAGTGTCCCAAATTCTAAGTGTAGTGCTTTCAACTCTAGCCTGCCAACCATGTTCCATTTCACTCTCCATTAGTGTCTTAAGAGACATACCTTTAGTATATCTTATTCCTCTCCCATTCAACTCCTTGAGATCAAGAAGATACAACAGTTAAAAAGACAAAGTTTTACTTTTGAAAGACACTTTAACTCTAGTGGATCAACCCAATTCATGCTGAAAAATGTCAAGTCACAAGACCATGTCTGACTTAATCTTTCTTTTAAATACATTTATAAAAGCTGAGAGGTATGGGGTTAATAAGGAAGGATTCCCAGAAGGTGTGCAATTTTAATCTGACACTGAAGATTAACACCTCATAGAATTAATATTTTATCAACAAATCCAAACTGAGAAGCAGAATCCACTTACAACTTAAAAAAAAATTTTTCATTGCAGATGAATTCTTAGAAATTCTAGGAGTTTACCACAGTAGATCCTGTTCTCCCAATGATGAAGAATCAGTTAAATTAAATTCACAGATTTCTAAATTCTTGTAATCACTCTAGTTCTTGGTAATCACTTGCATTCAATATTAACAGAATGATTTCAGAGTCTCAAATGTTTAAGCTAGAAAAGTTTTGAATTACCCACAAAGGCCATTAAAATTAGATACCTCTTGCTATTCAGCCACTAAGGCAGCACATTAAACTTCAACGTTTATAGCAAGACAGATGATAGTCAGGTGTGTCAGAGCATCGCCAGTTTTCACAGGTTAATATTCCTCCTTAAATTATAAGCTGATCCGTAACACTGCACTACGGTTATAGTAGATGAAACATTTGAAGAGGAGTTCGGTTTCACATGGAAACTGTTACCAAGACAAACCTTCTTGTAGGATGGAGTTCCAAGAACATTAAATCATAAGAAATTGTTTCAGCAGCTGGTTAAAGCTGAGTGTACATAATACAAGACATCTGGTTGTCTGTGCATTTTCAGTTCATTTAAAAAGTATAAACACATTAAAACACTGAAATGTTTGATATATTACAACACTGTCTACTTGCTCTCCAAGTGTTTAAGTGGCTGGTCTCTACATTGTATTCACGGCTTATTGACTACCCAAGGGGATTTATCATTTCCATCCCCCTTAACTTTACCACAACATTTTATCAACAACAGTAACAAAAACAAGGTACTTATTTAGGATATATATGAAATTGCTGGTATTTGGTAATAACAAATGTAATAGAGGTGGTGCTGTTTTTAAAATTAACATCAGGAACACAAGAAGCCTCATATATACTATAATAAACAAATGGTAGGCAATACACAGGGCTTCCCTGGTGGCTAAATGTAAAGAATCTGCCTGCCAACGCAGGAGATGCGGGTTCCGTCCCTGGGTTGCGAAGAGCCCTGGAGAGGAAAATGACAACTCACTCCAGTATTCTTTCCTAGGAAATCCCATGGACAGGGGAGCCTGGCAGGTTACAGTCCATGGAGTCGCTAAACAATCAGACACGACTTAGCAACTAAACAAGGACAACATGCAATATGTGTGTTCCCCCTCCCACATCTGACCATATGTAACAGAAAGCTAACCACAGTGGCTTAACCAAAGTAACTGTTTGCTCTTTTAACATAAGAAGAAAATCAAAGATAAGTCATCAAGGGCTGGTGTAGTCCTTCGATAACATTACCAACACCCCATGTTCCTGGGACACTGTCCTTTGTGTGTGGCACCCATCATCCTAGACTCAAGAAGGCCAGAGCACTGCCTCCACATCCAGGTAGGAAGAGAAGGGCCAAGGGCAATGAGCTAAAGATACATGCTCTGCAAGCTCCTGACTTCTGCTTACGTGTAACTGGCCCAAACTGTCATGGAGCCACATTTAGTTCCCAAAGAGCCTGTAAACTAAGCTGGGCACACACCTCCCCCAACAATATTGGAGAAGAAGGTGAGAAAGGGTACCAGGCATGTAAAGAACTGTGTCTGTCGTAAGAGTTCCACTACCTGGGACACCTTCTCCATGCCCTTTCCCTGTTGGTGATTCCTCAGCTATCTCAGCCCTACCTTTCAGGCTGCACATGACCAGACCAGGTCACAACAGGGTTTGGTGGTTCTCATTTCTAAGCCTATAATACAATTCTTCCTATAATACAATAAGCCTATAATACAAGGGTTTCTCTTGTGGCTCAGCTAGTAAAGAATCCACCTGCAATGTGGGAGACCTGGGTTCAATCCCTTGGGTGGGAAGATCTCCTGGAGAAGGGAAAGGCTACCCACTCCAGTATTCTGGCCTGGAGAATTCCATGGACTGTATAGTCCATGGGGTCGCAAAGAGTTGGACACGACTGAGCAACTGTCACAATACAATTCTGGATGCTGCGCTCATGCACAACAGAGGCCTGTTTTCTCACAAATACCCATCTTTCCTTTGGGGCCACAGACAAGGGGCTTATTTCCAACAATATCTCTAAACAGACTGAGATTTTGTGACGATAAAACTTAAAACCTACTTTTTTATTTCAAAAAATAACTCCTCTAAAATGTGCATTCTCGAGAATTCCCCATTTGTCCAGTGGCTAGGATGTTGCACTTCCACTGCAAGCAGCATGGGTTAGATCCCTTGTCAGGAAACTAAGATCCCACCTGCCATGTGGTGTGGCCAAAAATAAACAAATTTTTTTTAATAATAAAATATGCATTCTTAATAGTGGGTGTAAGAGATCACCCTCCAGTGGGTGAAAATTGGTGTGTTCAGGGGAGAAAAACTTCACAGATATTATAATGATGTAGGGCCTTCCAAAAAGTCATAAAGCATACACACATATTCAGTGTATCTGTAGTATTCAAATTTCATTAGGACTCTGGAGAGGCAATTAAGAAAAAAAATTCTAAAAAGGCTCCTCTGAGAGACAAATAAGGTTGAGAATAACTGTTTTAAAAGTAACAAACATTTTGAATTATACAGGAACTGCATTCAGCTGTAGTAACAGAAATCTAGTTGTAACAGTGTAAACAAGGTCTATTTTTCTTACATGAGAACTCCAGGGGTGGGGGCAGGAACAGGGTAGTGGTTAATCTTTGTAGTGGTAGAACTTTGGTTCAGCAGCTCAATGCCGTCAAAGTAGACTTTGCTGTAAGTTTCCTAGCTCATGGTGCCAAGATGTCCAACACAACTCTAAGGAGACCCTGCCCACACTCTGGTGAATAGGACAGTGGGCTCTCACAGATGAAAATATAAATGTGTCTCTTAGGTGAGTCAGGTCCCCATAAAGAGCTGTGCCTGTAAGTTTCACTGGAGGACTTCCCCCTACATCTCACTGACCACATCCAGCTTCAAGAGAAGCTAGAAATAGAAATCCAACCTCTCCAAAAGAGACCAGATATAAAATTCAGAAGCAGGGAAGAATAAATAATGGATGGAGAAGGAGCTATATGTACCATGTATGTATCAGATTCAAACTGCTTTTCTCTCAAACCCTGGTTTACACAGATTAATTCTGTGCTTATCATATGCTTCACGTTGCTAAAGAGTTTATTTTCCCCTCAACAACATAAAATTCTTGTGTTGATGATGGGTCATCAAAGTCTAACTGTTATCACACAAGATAGCAAGAAGCCCATGGATGTACACGGAGGCATACATGAAAGCACTACACCACAACCCACAAACTCTTCAACACGATCAACTGGCATCTTCAATACACTAAGAAGAGAAAAGTAATCCTGGCTTAGCCAGAACTTACAAGAGTGGAATATCAGTGATTAACTGCATCAAACAGCAGAGCAATTCTTCCAAAAGATCTTCTGAATCAGAACCTGGTGAGACACATAAAAAAAATTTTTTTAACAAAGTATAAAATAGAATTCAGTTGTTTGGAAGTTCAGTTTTCATTCCTAATGAGAATAATCATTATTACAGAAACTCAGATACTAAGTTGCCCTCTGAATAAAATCTATACGCTGAGCAAGTAAACATCTACTATAACCTTCATCTAGTAGAGGAATTTTGAACACCAGCTATTAATTATATTGCTTTTAATGTCTGAAGGCAACTATGACTTCCATAGACCAGCGGTTTTCAAATTTCTTATACTGTACTATGTCTTTTCAAATAAAAGTTGTACTGAAGTCAAAATATATAAAATAGATAAAAACTCAAGCTGCTTCAGCTGTTTTGTTTAAACCAGAAATAGACTACCTGCACTTCTTCCCCCAATGAAAATCTGACCCTACCCTTGATCTCCTTGCAGACCCAGAAGTGCCTTCTCTGAACTCATGGAGCCCCACTGATTATAGACTGGAACTCACTGAGGGTCTAAACACCTCTTTACAAAGACCAAAGTCAAAATGGCTTTCCCAAGTCACAAAGTAAGCAGCAAAGGTTGGTTGCAAACTACTGTTGCAACAGAAATGCTCCTATGTCCCAAACTTCTCAAACCTAAGTGACTTTCTAACTTACGAAGTCAATCAGGATCATATGTGGCTTTCAGCTTTGGACGTTACTGACACCTGTATCTACAAAATTCTTTCTTCCCTCAGTTTCTATGACTTCTTTCTAACCCACTACTTTTTCAATTCACTCCCAGGATCCACTTCCTCAGAATACCCTTCAACACTGGCACACACCCAACTCTCTTGCTCACCCTAAATAAAAACAATCATCTACACAGCATCTATGCCTTGTGCATCTGTCTGTTACTATAAATGCTGGCTGCATTATCCCAGAGCTTCTGACTACAGGTAAAGCAGGCTCCTGCAGGCCGCTATTGGACTTTGGGGCTTCCCAGGTGGCACTAGTGGTAAAGAACCTGCCTGTCAGTGCAGGTAGATGCCAGAGACAAGGGTTCAATCCCTGGGTCAGGAAGATCCCCTGGAGGAGGGCGTGGCAACCCACTCCAGTATTCCTGGAGAATCCCATGGACAAAGAAACTTGGTTGGTGGGCTACAGTCCAAAGGGTTGCAAAGAGTCGGACACGACTGAAGCAACTTTGCAAGCACACATACATGCACTGGACTTTGACCCTCTTATGGGAAAAAGACAGACAGACAAAGAGTTTGGCACATAATGTACACTCAATACATGTTCAATGAACTAAATACAGGTGTCCAAGTCCAAATTTAGCAGTTGCTTCTAAAACATCAAAGCACTTGGCATCTCAAAGAGAAGTTTAGCAATTCTTTTTTCTAGACCATAATATCACTTGGTATTCAGTTTGAAGAAATTCCTTCCTGCCTTGCCATAAATAGAAGTGGCACAGCAGCCCTCTGAGAGGTCAGTGCAAAGCTTGAAGAGAATATTAAATCATACTGAAGACATCAATAAATGCTAAAAAGAATACACAGCAAGACTCAAGTTCAATAACCACGTTAAGTCTCACTCTAGAAGCAGTAGGTCACTACCACTTAGCTCAACAAGTGGAGGAAAGTCAGAAGAGCCAACTCAACCTTTCTCCTCCAGAGCTGTCCAACATGACCCATGCGAGTTAATAACCTATTCCAATAAGTGGTTTGTTGGCAAGTATTAATAATATATACTCAGTATGTATTTGCTGAACTGTCATTCCATGCCTTACCCTAGAGACTGTGGTGACCCAGACCCAGTAACTTTCAGAATCACTCACTGATTTCCTAAAGAACACTTTAGACCAAATAAGTTGGCCAGTTTACTAACATACCCCTGGTTTAGCCAAGCAGCCTGCACAAATTTTTTGATTACAGAGGTGAGGGAACACGTGCTCAGGACCCACAGATGGCAACTAACTGGATTTTTTTTTTTTCCCTCCATGGGTGTAAACACATCTAAATTTCAAATCTTAAAATGGTGACAAAGACCTCTCTTTGGATCCATGTGCCATCCAAATCATGACTTCAGTCAAGTTGACAGCCGGTTAACTAAGGAGTACATTCACAGCTTCGTTATCAATGTAATCCTAATGAAAATAATGTTGATAAATCCATCTCATACAAGTAAAACAGTATTTCAAGGCCAAAGTTCTAACAAAACTAAAGATAAGAATAAGCAAATTCCAAGTGAAATCTCTGACAATTTCCACTTACTAAAACAAAAACATTCTTGCATAATACTATATTCTTATTTCTGGGGTTACTCTAGAAGCAAATAATTGCAAGGCAAGTGAAGAATGATAAGATTTGACTGCATATCAGGCTTTACATTAAACAAGTCACTCATACTGCCTTAGTTTCCATGCATCATTCATCACTCAGCTTCCATATGAGGCCAAACATCTTCCTTAGTTTCAATTAAAAACAAGTAAATATAAAATTCACCTGCCAAAAATTACAGTAACACATTCATGCATTTCTTACAGTTTGCAGGTCCATGACAAAGTAAATTGATGTTCTCTGAGTAAAGGACTTTGCAGAGATTTGAATGTGTTTACTATGTTGTGAAGTTTTACAAACCAGAGTTGTGTGTGTGCTTTTTTTAATCTCCTAAAGAGTTTTAAATTGCCTCTATAGCTCCAGCCAAATATTTTAATACTTTAAATCAGAAACATTCCATTCTCTCTAGCCCACATTAATCTTAACAATCACTCCTAAGGAGTAGGTATCATCATCATTTCACAGATCAAGGCTCAGAGAGGGTATTTACCTACAACAAGTGGCAGAGTTCAGATTTAACCTAAATTCAGACTTCCAAAGGGAGGGTGGGGTGGAATTTACAAATTACTTTCAAAGACCCGTTTCTACACAAAGTTGGAAAAAAAATCCAGTCAACCAATCCAAGTGTCACTGAAGACCCTACAAATCCCTGGTGAGTATTCTGAGCCACGTTAAGCAAGAGACTGGAAATACCACAGATGATTTTACACATCAAGGTGATATCCTACACAGCCATCAATACATACTCAAGTCCTTGACTTAACTATCTCAAACAATGAATAAATACAATCTTTTATTAAGAATATTTTGCAGAACAAGGTCACTGAAACCTTACCCCATCCTTGAGGTTCTCCCACTTTAAAGCCCAAACGCCACTTCAGTAGTCCCTAGGAGTATCAGCAGAGGGAGGCACAAATATGAGAAAGCAAAGATAGAGAAAGACAAGATTTCTGGTCACTCACAGCTCTAATGGGCTTCCTTTGTGGCTCAGCTGGTAAAGAACCCTCCTGCAATGTGGGAGACCTGGGTTCGATCCCCGGGTTGGGAAGATCCCCTGAAGAAGGGAATGGCTACCCACTCCAGTATTCTGGTCAGGAAAATCCCATGGGGTAGCAAAGAGTTGGACACGACTGAGACTTTCACTTCACTTCACAGCTCTAATCATCTACACCTGAAACTAAGCTGTGGTTGCTCCCTGTTAGTGCTTTCTGTTTGGCACCCATTCAGTATCGTGGAGAAGACTCAACTGTCTCATTTTGACCTTAGGGAGAGAACCAGAGATAACAAAACATTGTCTTGATAAAATGCCTCCCATCAGAGTCAGAGGGGTGGCAGGTGTGGAAGAAAGGGAGAAAAGAAAACTTTTGACAGCACTTACTCAAGGAAGGGGAAAAAATAGCACTGATGGAAAACTAAGCAGCAGCCAGAAAAAAGAAACATACGGGTCACTTAAATCAGGTTATGCATCATTACTGAAAGGACTATTAAAAGACAGAGAGCAAATGGCTGCTGTTTTCTTTACATTCAGAAAGTCAAACTAGGGCTTCCCTGGTGACTCGGTGGTAAAGAATCTGCCTGCCAATGCAGGAGACACGCGTTCAATCCCTGATCTGGGAAGATCCCACATGCTACAGGGCAACTAATAAGCCTGTACACCACAGCTACTAAGCCTGTGCTCTGGAGTCCGCGAGCCACAACTGCTGAGCCCACGTGCCACAACGACTGAAGCCATGTGCCCTAGAGCTCGCAACAAGGGAAGCCTCTGCAGTGAGAAGGTCTGCACCGAGACTGCAGAGTAGCCCCCACTCTGCAACTAGAGAAAAGCCCACGCAGCCAGAAGACTCGGCACAGCCAAAAATAATTAATTTAAACCAGTCAAACTGTCAGTTTCTCAATGGTGCCCAATACTGTGCTAACACAGGTACTTAAAACTTCAGAATTAACAGAGCCACACTCCAAAGAGGACTTGAAAGTTCAGAGCAAAAGACTCTTAAAATGAAGACACATAGCTAGATTATACTTACTATAAACTCATACTCAGAAAAATCATGGTTTTTCTGAGGATCTAGGTTACTGTCTATTTTAATTGTAAAGCTAATACTTGCATTATCCTAAAGTATTAAAAATCATACTTAAGCATCAAACATGCCTCCAAAAATCAATTAAGGAAAAGCAAATGGAGTCACTCTTCTCTAAAAATAAAACTGGTCTACATTTCCACGCATTACAATGTTTATAAACCTGTGTCCTACCCATTCCAATAAAATCTGCAGTAATTCTGGTTGAGTGCTATTACTGTGGTCAAACAGAAATGCTTCTGTTTACCCTCAAGGATAATACAGTCCATGAGATTTAATCATAAAATGTGCTGTTAGTAAAACTTAATTCATTCTATTCCACTGATTACATAAAGGAAGGGGAGTGAACAAAATATCATGAATCACACTCTCACCTATTATATGACCAAAAACAAGTCAAGATTTCCTAGAAACACTTTATTTTTCTTCAAAGTCAGATTATAAATCATATAAGCTGAATATTTTAAAAGAATAAATCTATGCTAAATCTACACTTTCTTTTTTCTCTGAGTCACATTTTTCAACTATTGTGGGGGGTTTTTTGTATTATTTATCCATAACTAATGAGATGAAACTATGAAGTTTTGTATTAAGACAAAAATAAAATACATGTCACTCAATACAACTGTGTGCCCCTAGCACAATTTTTGGTTTAGCCGCCCCAGGCGTGAGGGACCAGAGCAAGCAGAGAAAGAGCAGTAAAGCCCGCCATCATGAGCCTAAGCACCTCCAAACACACCTCAGATTTGGAAGCTAATTCCGAAGAGTTTCAAAAAAGTTTTAAGCCAGACGTGAATGTGAAGGAAAGTGGTTGTGTTCCAGAGGTGTGATTACAGACTTTTTTCCCATAAATTTCCATTTCACTTAATTTTTTGTTTGTTTTGGTCTCTCACAAATCGTAAGTTTTCTCACCTGTATGGGATCCTTGGCTCCCATTTACCTGCCGGGGGAGGCACACGCTGACGGAAGCTCTAGGTGCGGAGGCACAGCCTGCCACGCGGGGGTTGCCAGCGGAGGGCTCTGAGACACTTCACAGAAGGGCACCCAAATGTCAGTTTCTCTGAGTCTTTCCCTGTTTTTTGGTTCATTTATTCAGAAGAGTATCCACTTATGGCAGGAAAGGGAGTGGAGTGGGTACAACCCCAACGTCAGCATTCTAGAAGCCAAGTCAAGATGCCTTACTCTTTCACGGGTAGCCTCTTCTCCCAACCCTGTTCTCCCTACACCACTGCCTCCACCGTGCCGAGAACTCATACAGGGAGGCTCCGCTGGTCCAGCCTCTATAGAGAACAGATTTCAGTATTAAACTGGGAAAGGGGTGGTCCCATGATGTACGTCACAAGAGTAGAGACCTTCCGATCAATCCCCTTGCTTGTCTGCCTTTGGAGACGCCTGGCACTTCCAATTCCTAAACCTCTCCAGATTCTGTGGCAAGAACGGGCTTGCTTCTCCAACCGTGAAGGCATTTAGCTCCCAGCTTTCAGTGGTCAGTTTAGCTCAGCAACACTCAGTTTTCCAACTTGCAAATTGTGATTAACACTGTCTCCCCCCCTTTCTCTTTAACCTAATGAATTCATAACTTGTTCAAAATTCCTTTACTGATATTTTCTGGCGGTTTCAGGAGAAAGCAAAGATGATCATGTATATTTAATCCACTATGCTTGAGAGCAAGTCCTACAAAATAAATAATTAAAAAAATAAATACGGGGAAGGGAGGAAGGCTCAAGAGGGAGGGGACATATGTATACATAGAGCTGATTCACTTTGTTGTACAGCAGAAGCTAACACAATATTGTAAAGCAATTAGATGCCAATAAAAAATAATAAATGAAAAAAATTTAAAAACATATATATATTGAACTACTCTGTGCCAACAAAACGTACTCAAGCAAGCCTTTTACCTGGACTTGACAAGTCTCTTTTCTAATCTGCACACAGCTGTGTTAACCGGTTCTCAGGCCCCTCAAGCCCACAGCCCCTGCTCTGCCCAGCTCTCTCTGCCAAGGCTGCCTCCTTTTTGCTTCTATCTTCAGTCTCTCAACATCCAAAGGTATCTTCCCTCATTTGAAAAATTTGTTTTAAACTTTGTAAAAAAACGATAATTGCCTTCCACTGGCAGCAGTACTGTGGAGTAGTTACTCCAAAGAGCCCTCCTGTACAAAAATAATGAGTTCTTGGCTAAAATAAACTCTTCAGTGCACTAATGGGCTTCCAGAAAGTACAGGAAATCTCCCAAGGACCCTAGTACCACAACCAAAAAGAATAACCACAAGCAAACACCCTGTGGCTTCAGTATGAAGTAGAACACTGAGCAAGAAGCACACTCTTAAGGACAGGGTGTCCCTGAGGATGAAGCCAGCTACTGGGAGACCTAAGCCTTCAGTCTGGCCACTGGGACACTGAACTTGACAGCCCCATTAAGCCAAGAACTACGAAGGGAGACTGAAGTGGTCGATGCTGCGGTCTCTGGGTCCCTTTAGAAGCAAATGTAAATCCCTCCCTTACTTGGGGCCTTAGATTAAGATCAAACAAATAGAAGTTCACAGTCAGCATTATCAAAGGCTTAAGGAAACATGCTACCCTAAGTGCTTAACGAAACCAGCAACAGATTTAGGTCCCCAAGGACTTAAAATACTGGCTTTATGCATACAAACTGTAAAATATCAGTTATTGTGTCAGCAAGAACAGGACATAATACTAACACTGAGGAAAGAAAAACTTGCACCGAAAGCAAAGGAAGAATGCAGACAATTTTGTAGTACTTCACAGTTTTGCCTAGGGCTGGTTTTGTCCCTTTAACTATTCCTGAAAGCATGGAATCATGGAAAGAGCTATCTTTGCATAATGATACAAATTCCCTCCAGCAAACAATCTACCACCATGTCATAGAGAGCCCACAGGAAAATATTCAAATATGAAATCCTCACATATTTCAATTATAAACTGAAAGCATACTGAGAGTCACTTTACCTTCATAAAGACAGCTTCACTGAATATGGCAGCAATATCCATTTGATCATGGCAATATTACAGTGAGTTGGGATAAACAAAAAAATGCAGTATGCTACAATAACCCAACGATCCTAAAAAGCCTCAGTTGATTTGTTCAGCTGTTTGCAGTCTTCTACTTTTGTCAATTTAACCTTCAAAGAATCCTTACCATTGTATATTTATCTATTCTTGAACAGTCTTTCACACAGCTAAGTCAAATGTTCATACACTGGCTAATCAATGAATGTTTTCAGCTACCGTACTGAGAGGTTCCATTTTTTTTCCATTCAATAGTATCTGTGCAATCATTTAATGGTCTTAATTATAAACAGCAAAAAATTATTCACAAGTGAAAATGATAGAAACTATAGGAGAAAAGTTATCTCATCTCAGAACTCAAAACTGTGAAGAAAAAATGTACATGGGAATAAATACACCATTAGAGTACACCTGTTTAGTGCTCAGTAACTGTCCAATTAGCCCAGGTCTACTCAATATGCCAACAAATTTGGAAAACTCAGCAGTGGCTGAAAATATCAATGTCACTGAGACTTACAGTAGTGATAAGGAGTCTCAAACGAACAACCTAAAGCTAAGATGAAAATAATTTTACATATGCCAAAAACAGAGTCTTTAACCTTAAGAAGATGTCCACTGGACTTAAGCTGGTGGACAAACAGCAGCTCAGCTGCAAGTAAAAAGAACAAAAGAGCATTATAAAATCCTCAACTGCTAACCAAATAAAGGAAGAGGACAGTCTGTCAACACACAGAACCATCAACTAGCCGCCCTCACTGATGGCTCCTTCAGTGAGACATCCATCGTGATAAAGTGGCCATGACTGAGGAGTGTCATCTGCCCTGACTCGACATGAAGCCACCTGGGATGTACAATAAAACCACGGTTCTCAAGCATGGATGCGAGTGGGGAGTACAGGTACAGCAAGGGTGACCAAAAATGTACACTGTATCTCTCAAGCACATCAATCTTCTCAATGGTAAGTCATGAATAAATGCTTTTATATTAAAATAAAAATGATATTATATTAAACAAAGCACAACATTTCCCTAATTCTTCTCACATAACACAAAACAAAGTTTTGGGTTTGCAGGTGATGGCTGGACTATGCTCTCAGGCTCAGTGGGGATAAACATTCACTCCATTATTGTTGACAGAACTTCCTGGAAAGGAATGCAATTCACTAACAGAACTACCTTTGGCACAGTTGGGACCAGAAAGACAAAGCCTAACATTAACAAAACTAACACATGAAAGGCACAATCCCCATTAAAAGCTCTAATCATTTAAACACCAGTATCTATTTAACAAATATAGAAGGCTGATTATCCAAGTAGTAAATTAAACATATTAATATATAAAGCCCTATGTGGGCAAGAAAGCCCAATAAAGGGAGAGGTGTTTTGAAAAAATGAACCCAGGAAACTCAGAAGCAAAAGTGCCTTTGCCTTGAGAAAGACAGAAGAAAACATGAAAGGCAGATGCAAAACTACATTCCTTCTATTTGCAGGGCAGCAAAGGAGACACAGACATAGAGAACAGACTTACACAGGTGTGGGGGAAGCAGAGGGAAGGATACAGAGAACAGACTTACACAGGCGTGGGGAAAGAAGGAGAGTGAAGGATATAGAGAACAGACTTACACAGGTGTGGGGGAAGGAGAGGGAAGGATATAGAGAACAGACTTACACAGGTGTGGGGGAAGGAGAGGGAAGGATACAGAGAACAGACTTACACAGGTGTGGGGGAAGGAGGAGAGGGAAGGATATAGAGAACAGACTTATACAGGTGTGGGGAAAGGAGAGGGAAGGATATAGAGAACAGACTTACACAGGTGAGGGGAAAGGAGAGGGAAAGATATAGAGAACAGACTTACACAGGTGTGGGGGAAGGAGGAGAGGGAAGGATATAGAGAACAGACTTACACAGGTGTGGGGGAAGGAGGAGAGAGAAGGATATAGAGAACAGACTTACACAGGTGTGGGGAAAGGAGAGGGAAGGATATAAGGAGAGAGTTAACAGGGAAACATACACATTACCATATGTAAAACAGGCAGCCAACGGGAATTTGCTGTGTGACTCCGGGAACTCAAACCAGAGCTCTGTAATAACCTAGAAGGGTGGGACAGCGAGGAAAGTGGGAGGCAGGTTCAAGAGGGAGGGGACATAGGTATGCTTATGGCTGATTCATATTGCTGTTTGGTAGAAACCAACACAATACTGTAGAGCTATTATCCTTTAATTAAATATAAATTTTTAAAAACTGCATTCCTTGTATTTCATTTGTTAATAATCTCTTTATTTTCCAGATTGTAAGTTTTAATGCTAAGAAATGAAACACCAGCAGTTGATCCTGAAAATTATAGGCCCTCCTAACTACTGGGGAAAAAAAAATTCTCACCAATATCAGAAGAAAATGATAAACTCTTCCTATAACTTCAGAAAAAGACAATATACTTTGGCATCATAAAATTATCCTTTAAAATGTTATTTCTCAAAGAACAAAAGATTACTGTAGTCAAGAAGAATGAAAAATCCTGTTATTTCCGATCTATTATTTTCTGTCTTCATATCAAATGTGTTTTCTTTGTAACATTTATTATAACTTAGAATTATTTGTTACTTCTTTAAAAAAAAAATAAGGCTTGAGCTTCCATCTTTTTTGTTTATATTTTACTGTGCCCTTAATGAGGTCCTGTCATATTCTTGTCATTGAATATTTGTATATAGGTTGATGTGAAAGAATAAATGATGAATAAGAGCAAAATAAAATAAAATTGTTATTTCTGATCAAGGAGTCCCAAATATACCCAGACTCAGAGACTGTTATGCCCCACGAAAGTAACTTTTAACATTTATAAAATCTGTAATTCTGATTGGTTGTCTCCCTTAATAACATACAAGCCTACTGCACATGCTCAGTCACTCAGTCATGTCTGACTCCTCGCCACCCTCCTCCATGGACTGTAGCCCACTAGGTTCCTCTGTCCATGGGAGTCTCCAGGCAAGAATACTGGAGCGGTTGCCATTTCCTCCTCCTGGGGATCTTCCTGACCCAGGGAACGAAACCTGCGTCTCCTGACTTGGCAAGAGGATTCTTTACCACTATGCCACCTGGGAAGCCTAGTAATGGCATTTAAATTAACATTTGCTTCCTAAAAAAAGAAATATCTGTGATATATGCAGAAGTCAAAATAAATAAAAGTTTCAATCCTACCAGCTCCCTTATTTAAAAAAAAAAAAAGAAAAAATCTATGAGTCTCCGTTAGCTTAAATTAATATAGGCGAAGAAATAGGAATGGTGTCAGTTCATTTAAAAATGAAAATTATGAAGAAAAGTAGAATTTTCAAAATTATACTTTTATTTTTCAAATTCTATCCTTATGTTACACACGCTACCCCAGAACGTCATCTAAGGCAAGACTTACTATAACTGCCAGGAGATTTTTCTTCATAAGTAAAATGAAGTTGTAACTCTTCCTCTGACATCTCACAAATGAACACTTTCAGCAAACAGCAAATAATAAACAAAGCATTGTGTGTCTGCCAGATGAAGATGTGGCTAGAAAGGAAAGAACAAATCACACAAGAATCAGTGTTTAATCACGAGCACAATCCATTTATTTCTAGTCCATAATTTCTCATTTTGCTTGTAATATTAGAGTAACGTCCATATCTTTCTTCATGGCCCATGATTTATGACACTGGACCAATGACATCTACTACAGTTTACCTCATACTTTATTCTGTATTTTACACAGTGAGTCAATTTAGGCATATAAGCAATTCAAACAAAACTAAACTAAAAACAGAGAAAATTAAAAATACAGTAACATAAAGAAAATATATGCAAATACACAACCAAATTTTAAATGGGGCATCACCAGTTGTATAGTTTTTGTATACCTGCTATTTGTATTAATAATTATGGACTCAAAACAATTTTAATTGAATTCAACATAAATTGTTTGGAAACAGGGAAATGAGCAATCTTTTAAGATACTATCATCCAAAAATAGTTTCAAAAAATTCTTGAGTGCATAAAAGGTGAACCTTCCACTATATAAATATAAAACCATAATGTCTAATCTGAACCTTCATTCATCTAATATGCAAGAAATAAAGGACACAAATGTAGAATGGAATAATATTCACACTAAGTCTTTAAACTAGATATATCCAGCAGTCAAAATAGGAAAAAATTAACTTTTTAAATTACACAATTAATCTTCTTAAAGAACATATTTCTAAAGACTGTTTAAAATGCTAACTAAAATCAGATTCCAGAATTTACAATTTCACCCAAATGACTTGGACAGCTAATTAAAACCTCTTTTACTTTTTCCCTGAATAATGAGAATAATTCCTTTATAGCTTTCAAAAGACCATAACCTATTTCTACCAATAAGTGAATAATTGTCATACTGTTAAATATAAATTGAATTTAGAGAGAGCAGCCAGCTTACTTCTGACATTCTGCTGAAAGTTTTAGTTCTTTGGTTCTAGAAAGGAAGACCTTAATCAGTGCACCAAGGTTTCCTGTTCGAGGATTATTTTCAACTGCAAGAGAAGAAAACGTTTTAAAAAGTTAAAGTTAAGAATTGAAATCAAAGTGGGCATATCATAACATTTCTAAAACCAAATGTCAAATTGAAGTTGCTCAGGGACCAAGCTTATTGTCAATTTCAAATCTAATTTGGGGAATTAGCAATGAGAGAAATTGCTGCTTGGTCTTAATTATAAACAGTAAAAAATTATTCACAAGTGAAAACGATAGAAACTATAGGAGAAAAGTTGTCTCATCTCAGAACTCAAAACTGTAAAGAAAAAATGTACATGGGAATAAGTACACCATTAGAGTACACCTGTTTAGTGCTCAATAACTGTCCAATTAGCCCAGGTCTACTCAATATGCCAGCAATTTTGGAAAACTCAGCAGTGGCCACAGGACTGGAAAAGGTCAGTTTTCATTCCAATCCCAAAGAAAGGCAATGCCAAAGAATGCTCAAACTACCGCACAATTGCACTCATCTCACATGCTAGTAAAGTCATGCTCAAAATTCTCCAAGCCAGGCTTCAGCAAAACGTCAACCGTGAACTTCCAGATGTTCCAGCTGGTTTTAGAAAAGGCAGAGGAACCAGAGATCAAATTGCCAACATCCTCTGGATCATGGAAAAAGCAAGAGAGTTCCAGAAAAACATCTATTTCTGCTTTCTTGACTATGCCAAAGCCTTTGACTGTGTGGATCACAATAAACTGTGGAAAATTCTGAGAGAGATGGGAATACCAGACCACCTGACCTGCCTCTTGAGAAACCTATATGCAGCTCAGGAAGCAACAGTTAGAACTGGACATGGAACAACAGACTGTTTCCAAATAGGAAAAGGAGTACGTCAAGGCTGTATATTGTCACCTGCTTATTCAACTTATATGCAGAGCACATCATGAGAAATGCTGGGCTGGTAGAAGCACAAGTTGGAATCAAGATTTCCAGGAGAAATATCAATAATCTCAGATATGCAGATGATACCACCCTTATGGCAGAAAGTGAAGAGCTAAAAAGCCTCTTGATGAAAGTGAAAGAGGAGAGTGAAAAAGTTGGCTTAAAGCTCAACATTCAGAAAACGAAGATCGTGGCATCCGGTCCCATCTCTTCATGGGAAATAGATGGGCAAACAGTGGAAACAGTGTCAGACTTTATTTTTTTGGACTCCAAAATCACCTCAGATGGTGACTGCAGCCATGAAATTAAAAGACGCTTACTTCTTGGAAGAAAAGTTATGACCAACCTAGACAGCATATTCAAAAGCAGAGACATTACTTTGCCGACTAAGGTCCGTCTAGTCAAGATTATGGTTTTTCCAGTGGTCATGTATGGATGTGAAAGTTGGACTGTGAAGAAGGCTGAGCACCGAAGAATTGATGCTTTTGAACTGTGGTGTTGGAGAAGACTCTTCAGAGTCCCTTGGACTGCGAGGAGATCCAACCAGTCCATTCTGAAGGAGATCAGCCCTGGGATTTCTTTGGAAGGAATGATGCTAAAGCTGAAACTCCAGTACTTTGGCCACATCATGCGAAGAGTTGACTCATTGGAAAAGACTCTGATGCTGGGAGGGATTGGGGGCAGGAGGAGAAGGGGACGACTGAGGATGAGATTGCTGGATAGTATCACTGACTCGATGGACATGAGTCTGAGTGAACTCCGGGATTTGGTGATGGACAGGGAGGTCTGGCGTGCTGCAATTCATGGGATCGCAAAGAGTCGGACATGACTGAACTGAACTGAACTGATCTACTGGGTATGTGTTCTTGTCACAGCTTGAGAGCAGACCCAAGTAACTGCATAATCTTCTCATTATGATAAAATGTGTAGCACCTTGCTAATCCAAGTGTGGTTCATGGACTAGCTGCAACAGCATTTACCTGGGAGCTTGTTGGAAGTGCAGAATCCCATGGCCACCCTACACTACTGAAGTTGACAGTGCTTCTCAAAGTTCAACACGCATTTAAATCACACAGCATTCTCATTAAAGCTTACATTCTGATTCCACATGTGTGGAGTGATTCTGCATCTGTGACAGTCTCCCAGGTGATACCCACTGCTGCTGCGTGGAGAACTCCACTAATGAGTACCAAGGGGCAACTAAGTTAGGGCAGGTTTTGTCCAGCTTTCATAATCTAGAATAGGCATGGGATTAGATATCGTTAGAGTTTCACTCTGAATCAAAAATTTCCTACTTTTAAGCTTTGGGTTTAGCTTAAAAGTCCCAGAAGATTCCACATGCCTCAGAGCAATTCAGCCTGCACACTGCAGCTCCTGACGCAGTGCGCTGCAACTACTGAAGCCCACGCCCCTAAAGCCTGTGCTCTGGAGCTTCAGGAGCCAGAGTAAGAACAGGGGATATCTGACAGGAAGGCAGAAAGGCATATGGAACTAGATTATAAAAAGTGACTAGGTTCAAAGCTCAACTCCACCACTTGACTAGCTGTGTGACACCTGTCAACTTCTTTAACCTCTCTGTACCTCAGTTTCTTCACCTGTAAAATTCAGATAATGATAATACTTTGTAGAAAACTAATTTGACTCTAGAGCTTGACTCTGTTAACTAAAATGACTGCGTGAAAAAGGAATTCTCTGTGTCCACAGGAGTTCAAGCAAAGTCTAGGTAATACTCAGATAATGATAATAATCTCACTAAAATGCCTATTCCCATTGGGAATACCCAATGGATGCTCAAGGTCCAATAACCAATGTACTGAAAACACAGAGGACAGACATGTTAACATCTATGAAGATGCAATCAACAAAATCTCACTGTGGAAAACTCTACTATTCACTTTCTTCAATAAGAAAAAATTGGGGGGGTGGGGGAGGGAAAGAAATTCAGGAGGAATTAGCTATGAAAAAGAATTGTAAAGACACATTAATAATAACATGTGTACTTTATTTGGCTCCTGATTCAAACAAACTGAGACAAATAGAAATCTGAAGAGTCACTGGATGTTTTATGATACTAAAAATTTGTTTTTAGTAGATAATGGTATTTTTTCCTTTAAAAAATCATTACTATGAGATACATACCACAATATCTATGGATGAAAAATATAATGCTTAAGGTTTGTGCCAAATTAATTATGTGAGGATATGTTTTTGGATTCATATATACTTTTTTTATTTGTGCACTTTTCTACACATGTTTATATGCCAATAAATAAGTGAGAGACACAGATGATGCTTTCAAAGTGTGGTGCTGGAGAAGACTCATGAAAGTCCTCTGGACAGCAAGATCAAACCAGTCAATCTTAAGGGAGATCAACCCTGAATATTCACTGGAAGGACTGATGCTGAAGCTCCAGTATTTCAGTTATCTGATATGAATAGATGACTCACTGGAAAAGTCCCTGATGCTGGGAAAGATCAAGGGCAGAAGGGGAAGAGGGCATCAGCAGATGGGATGGTTGGATGGCATCACTGATGCAATGAACACAAACTTGGGCAAACTCCAGGAGATGGTGAGGGACAGGGAGGCCTGGCATGCTGCAGTCCACATGTTGCAAAGAGTCGGACAAGACTAGGCAACTGAACAACAGATGAAACAAGACTGGCCACGAGTTGAACATGACTGGAACTGGGAGATGAACATATGGGAGGTCATTATATTATTCTGTCTGCTTTTGTATGGGTGTGAAATTTTATTAATAAGGAATTAAAAGTAAAACACCCATGAAGAAATACACAAAAATCAATGCTCATGAAAAATGCTGAATGAGGACAATCCTTTTCCACCCCAAAACACAGAAAACCCTTTAACAAAACACAAATCCTATAGAACTGAACAAAAGTTTTATTTGTTGGATCATTAGCAGGCCTAACTGCTAAAAGTACTTTTGTCTACTCCAACCAGAACACTCAATGCCAATCATCTCACCTAATACTTTGCTAAACAGATTCAAAGGTAACAAGTCCCAAAAAACAACAGGTAAGAAGCAAACAAGGTGAACACAGAGCAATCTTCACCTCCTTACATAAAACAACTGACTTGGCTCTCACAGCACTATCCTAACAGGTAAGAACTAGGGGGAAACAGACAGGAATGCACTTAAAATTCACTATGAGGTAAAGAAATTTGTCTTGGACCCAGAGTGCCTCATGTGTAGATTCAGGGGATAAATAATAAAGATGAATACAAAAAGCCCAACAAAAATAATGGCCACAAACATCCCCAAATTGATAAAAACATTAATCTATGTATCTAAGTAAAACCCCAAATAGAATAAAGAATAAATTTCAAAATTTTGTAAAAGTTAAGGCAAAATCTGGACAGCAATTAGCAACAAAAAAAATGACTTATTTACAAGAGAACAACAATACGATTAAACAGCAGACTTTCCATCTGAAAAGAGGCCAAAAGGCAATGGAATAACCTAGTCATAGGGACGAGAGAAAATAAATGCCAACCAAGAACTCTGTATCTAGAAAAACTGTCCTTCAAAATGAAAGCAACAGAGAACAGGGGACACAACTTTACAGTGGAGAAAATGGACAAACACAACACTGGCCACATAATGAAGGTCAACATCATCAGTGAAACTCATGCATGTACCCCTGATATGATGTGTTGAGATCAGCACATCACCTCTGTGATGCCTACAAACCCGTAACTCCCATCTAGCCATGAGAATAACATCAAACAAATAGAGGGACATTCTGGAAATACTCTACCAGCATTTCTCAAAACTCTTAAAAGTCATTAAAAATGAGGAAAGTCTGAGACCAGAGGAGGTTACAGAGACTTGATGACTAAATGCAATGTAGCATCTTGAAAAAGAAAAAGGGCATGTGGGAAAACTAGTAAAATCTGAATAAAGGGTCAAGATTAGATAACAGTAATGTACCAACGTTAACTCTTTAGTTGGGACAAATATGCCGTATAAATGTAAGTTGTTGACAACAGAGGAAACTGATGAGGGTTATATGGGAACTCTCTACATGGTTTTGCAACTTTTCTATAAATCTAAAGCCATTCTAAAATTTAACTTTCATTTTGGAAATCTCAATAGATGGTTTAACAGAAAAAAAGATTAGTAAACCAAGGACAGATTAAGAGAAAATATCCTATGGAAGGTCAGAGAGGAAAAAAAAAGTAAAATACAAAAAAAAAAAAAAAAAAAAGAGCCTAACAAATATATGGGACATAGTGAAAATGTTAACAGAAGTATAACAGAGACCCTTGAAGGAGAGAAAAGACAGAACAGGACAGAAATAATGTATTAATATAAACCAACCAAAATTGATGGAAGACATCAAACCACAGATCTAACAAGCAGGGAGGGAGGGAGGGAAGAGGAGGAAGGAAAAAGGTATGAAGGAAAGAAAAAAGGAAGGAAAAATACTCCTGAGCATATTCTAAGATGCTGAAAACCAAAGGATTAAAAAAAAAAACACAAAAGTATCCAGAAGGGAAAAACCTCCATTTTTTTTTTTTTTTTTCAAAAGAACAACACTAACACTGACAGCTTTAATCTCAACAAAATGAGAACAACCAGAAAAATAACAGAATGGTGTCCTTAGAGTATGGAAAGAATTACCGCCAAACTAGAATTCTACACCCAGCACACCTATCTTCCAAAAGTAAAGGAAAAATGAAAACATTTTCAGACCAAAAACTAAAAGAGAATTGTCATATACCCACAAAACCCTTAAATAAATCTATATGCATTTATATCTATTGACATGAAAAGAAGCTCCTGAGTACTGCTAAGTGAAAATAACATATAAATAATATCACTTACATAAAACTGTGCATATAAATCAAAACACACAGAATACTCTGCTAAGATTTTGATCTTATCACAAAAGATTAGCAGTGATTTTTCTTTTTGCTATTCTCCAAAGTGGTTTTAAATACAGAATGACATACTTAAATATATAACACCAAGTGAAAAACACAGATTGAAATAATTATATGTGTGTATTTAATACGTATGTAAACGTATATCCAAAGAAGAAATAACAGAAGGCAAAATATTAACAACAGCTTTGTGAACGTTGTGGAATATAAGCAAATACTACCTTTTTTACATTTTAGTATGCTCTCCACATTGTATTAATAAGTATTATTCCCAATTTTAAAATGCTATTTTTGTAAAAACCCCAAGGTCACTTAAAAACTATATCATAATAACTTCACTGATATCACTGTTATACAAAATTAATTTTCAGCAAACTGTCACACAGGTTGTTGAAAGTCAGCTCTATTTAGTACAAAATTCTCAAAATCTATGGTTATAACTAAAGAAAAAATTCAAGGCAACTATTATAATAACACCTCTATCATTACCAACATAATTTGTTTTTAAAAGCAAAAATATTTCATCAAAGACTGTTTTTGGCAGAGTAAGTTAAATGGGAGTTAGCTTACATGGAGCATATCCATAAGCTTGATTTAAAAACAAGCTTGTCATCACTCATTAAGCTCTTGTACACCACTTGTTTCACAGATATACTATCTCTAATTTTCAAAGCAACAGTGAAATGTAAGTATAATTATCCACATTTTTTAAGGCATACATTTCTTTCCAATTGTTACCAATTGGACAGTAAAGTATTTGAGAAGTGAGGTCCAAAAAAGGTAACGTTTATTGACAGAAATAATGAATAATGACAAATGTTAGGCACTGTACTGGATATTTCATGTTATCTGACTTTTCCTTGCAAAAATTCTGCAATTTAGATTAAGAAATTAAAGCTCAGCTAATAATTAAGTAGCAGAGCTATAATTAAGACCATAAAATAACTCCAGAGCTCAGGCACTTTACCATTAACACAAGGTTGTTATTACTAATTTGAAGAGCTTCCGAATATATTTTCCTATTAATGAGTAATAATTATTCTAGTTAACATAACCAACAACAGCATCTTTTGCAACTGGCAAAGGATGAATGATCCTATATTCTCTAGGAACTATACGTGCAACTACAAAACAAACAATATTGGGGGCTTTTCTCAGTATTTCAAAATTTGCAAAAAGAACAAGCTCTATGTCTTAGCAGAGTCCATTACCATGACTGCAAATTATGCAACCATGCATCTCACTGCTGTTAACTGAATGGTACCCTCTAGTGGCATCAATGAGCACCAAGAATAATTAGTATGATTATAATTATCATCATCAAAAATATATCACTTCATCAATTCAATTCATATTGCAGTAATAAAATTTGTTAACAGAAATTTTAAAATAACTGCCTCACATTACACACACACACACTCATTTTTCCTCCTTACCTAAAGACCTGCAGACTGAAATGGTTGCCTCCTCTAGGAGCTTCAACTCAGTACTGGAGAAAGAGAAGAAAGGTAATTAGTAACTATAACACTAATCATGTTCCTAACTATAACACTAATCATAATCCGGCTGCAGTGCAGGAGACTCCAGTTCAATTCCTGGATCAGGAAGATCCCCTGGAGAAGGGAAAGGCTACCCACTCCAGTACTCTGGCCTGGAGAATTTCATGGATTGTATAGTCCATGGGGTCGCAAAGAGTTGGATATGACTGAGTAACTTTCACTTTCAATCATGTTCATACTAACCAGTTAAAGGAATATATAAAAATAAAAATAAAAACTCAGAAGGAAAATACGGTGTACATTGGTAAACAGTAAATCAGCAAAATAAAACTTCTATTCTCAATGTAATTAGAAAATTTACTATAATTCTCAACATGAAACGCCTAAAAAAAAAGCAACTGGGGCGCGTTGCCTTTTAGGTATGTAAGCAGAGAGGAGAGGCGGGACTGGAGGGACTTATAGACAAATTCAAGAAAGGTATTTCCAAACGCAGAGCACAAGGCGGGAGACTCATGTGCCCAGCTTCAAGGTGAGTACTTATCATAAGATTAAACTTCTTTAGATAAATGCCATTATTTTTTATAATACTTTCAAACAGTTCAACAACACTGAAAAAGAAACAAGAGACAAAACACATGTATAAACTCCAATAATTTATAAATATACAGAAAAACTGAGGCAGACGCAAACTGACAAAGACAGGAGGCATAGACAGAGACAGACATAAACCTCTTAGATTTAAAAAGTAGGGAAGCTTCATGACAGTGGATTCAGCAGTGGTTTCTTACATATGACACCAAAAACACACGCATCAAAAGAAAACAAATGGGCTACATCAAAATTAAGAACTTTTGCATATCAAGGAATACTATCAACAGAGTGAAAAGTCAACCCAACCAAATGAGAGAAAGTATTTGCAAATCATATAGCTGATAAGGCATTAATACCCAAAATACATTTCTAAAAAACTCTGACTCTACAAAAACAAAAAAAGCAATTTAAATATCTGCAAAGGATTCAGATTTTGCAGACTTTACGTTTCCAAAGACATAAAAATAGCCAACAGGTGTAAGAAAACAGAAGTTCACTATCACTAGTCATTTAGAGAAATGAGAATCAAAACCACAATGAATACTACTTCACATCCATTAAGGCTGAGTTATTTTTTTAAAAGAGAAGGAAAAGAAAAGGAAATGAAAGAAGTGTTGGAGGGTATGTAGAGAAGCTGGGACCTTTGTGTACTGCTGATGGTTATGCCAAATGGAGCAAGTACTGTGAAAAACAGTATGCCAATTTTTCAAAAAATCAAAAACAGAACTACCATATGATCCAGCAGTTCCACTTCTGGGTATACATACATCCAAAAGGATTAAAGGCATGGAGTCGGAGAGACACTTGTACACTAATACACAGCAGCACTATTCACGACAGCCAAAAGGTAGAAGCAACAAAATGTCCACCAAAGGATGAATGATGGCACAAAATATGGTACAGGTATATAATGGAATATTATTTGGCCTTAAAAAGGAAAATCCTGACACACGCTACAACACGGATGTACACTGAAGACATTACAGTAAGTGAAATAAGCCAGTCACAAAAAGACAAATATTGTATGACTCCACATATATAAAGTTCCTAGAGTAGGCAGCCCATAGAGACGAAGCAGAAAGGTGGTTGCTGCTGGTGTGTTTGGCAACAGTGAGGTGGGGAGCAGGGAGATGGCAAGCTAGTATGTGGAGAGTATGGAGTTTCAGCTGGGGAATACGAAAAAGTTCCCAAGATGGATAGTGGAGATAATTGAACAACAATATGTACTTGTATCACAGAAGTGAACACTTAGAAATGGTTAAGATGATACATTTTATGTTGTATGTATTCTGCCACAATTAAAACAAAGTGCATTCCAATTCAACTACTTACTAGCCGTGTAAACATAGGATTATTTAACTTTTAGCTTTCTCATACATAAAACAAATTATTTTTTAAAAAAGTACCTGCTTCAAAAGGTGTTATTATTAAATTATGTAATATAGCACTTAGAACAGTGCCTGGCATAAAGTAAAACCTCAATGATAGCTACTACTGTTGCCAAAATGCAGTACTTTTTTCCCCGATAATAAATAAAAATAATGCTTTCAGTTTGTGTAATGTAAAAACTTTGAAGTTTTTCAAAGCCCTTTCAAATTTATTAGCATATGAAAACCTCTTCTAATGAGGACAGTTAAAAACCCTATTTTAATAGATAAGCAAACAGAGGCTTCCAAGGAGTTTAAGTAACATTCCAGGAATCAGTAGTCTAGGAAGAACAAGAACCAGCCCTTAACAGCCTGGTGACTGGTTTGAAAATGTTCTTTTCTGCCCATACACATGGCACACCGCGAATGCTCCACACGGGCAACTCTTTCAGGGCAAGCTGAAAAATCCCTACCTCCTAGGGTGCTCTGCTGTTGCCGCTGAAGCATATTTTGAAAAGAACAATCCATAAGTACTGACGCCTTTGACAAGAAAATTTTAGAGAAACTATGAAAGAAAATGGATTACTTTAACTGTTTTAGAACTATGCTGTCCAATATGGTAACCACTAGTTACACGTAGTGACTGACCGCTTGAAATGTGACCAGTCCAAACCAAGATGCACTGGTATACAAAATACATACCAGATTTCAAAAATTGTTAAAAAAAAAAACAGAAAATACTTCATTATTAGTCCTTATGTTCATGAAATTGTAACTTTGGGGATATGTTGAGCCAAATAAAATATACTTTCAAAATGAATTTCACCTGTTTCATTTTACATTTTTAATGTGGCCACTAGAAAACTTCACATACATGCCAGTCTAACCTTTTATATCTATTAAAGCTACTCCAGAACTTGTCTCCCAGCAACTGAAGTCAGTATTATGCATAAGAAGTGTCGTACATACACACAAAGCTACTAACTACTAGTAGTAGAACTAACTACTTCAATGAATATGCTATTACCTTAAGAATCTCAAGAAAAGAAAGTGAAGTCGCTCAGTCATGTCTGACTCTTTGCGACCCCGTGGACTGCAGCCCACCAGGCTTCTCCGTCCGTGGGGTTCTCCAGGCAATAATGTTGGAGTGGGTTGCCATTTCCTTCTCCAAGGGATCTTCCCAACCCAGGGATTGAACCCGGGTCTCCTGCATTGCAGGCAGATGCTTTACCCTCTGAACCACCAGGGAAGCCCCACATTATATTCATATTCAAAGATAAATATTTTTTCAAAATAAATCTTTAAAGTTTCTTCTAAGATTGAAAAACTTTTAGCCAAAATTACCTAGAAATGATTGTACAGTCAACTGTTCATACGTCCCTGGTCTTTATCCCCGCATTAGGTATTTCTGGAGTGTCTGCCCACCACACATTATCTGTCTGCTGTCCTCCCTTCCCTTTCTTCTACAGTCCCACCAACTTACTCCTCAGGGGTGAGCAGAGGCAGACAGGCTTGTTCAGCCTGACCCCACTCCCTGGCCATAGCTGACTGGATCAGAGTCTAAGCTATGCCAGAGTCTTAGGGAATTTGGAATTGAGATGGAAAGACAGGTTATCCACATGGCTGGAAATGGGCTGCCAAGCTGAGGGTTACAGGGAGCCATCCTCTATCCACGGAGTGGCAGAGATAAACAAAAAAGACACTCAGGATTCCCACTGGCCTTCTAATTCTTGAGACCAGTTCTTCCTGAAGCCTAGCTGTGTTTCTGGGGTTCTACGAGACAGCCCTGTCTCTTCATCACATAAGCCCCTTCCTTTTACTGACATACGCTAAATCAATTGATTTTTGCTAAAAAGCGAAAGACTTCTAATTAATAAATCACTGCGGTCAGATTTAATAATACACATTAGTAGTTGGCAAGAAGTAGGAACTATGAATTACTCAGTTTATGGGTTACTTCGGCAAAAAATAAAAATAAAGAGGTATAAAATGCAAAAGATTGTAAAGAGTTTTACGAGGTTAATAACTAGACCACATGTATAAAATCTGTTTCACTGGTACGTCTACTTTCTTCAGTCAATAACACTCTCTTAAAACCAGCTGGAACCAAGAGCTTCAATTATACACATGTAGCTATAACCTTCAAAAGCTTCAGAATTTACTTGTTCAACAAACACTGCCTGGGTGCCCAGGACATGCCGGGCTCTGTGAAATATGCTGTCTCTGCCTCCAGGCTACACACTGGAGTGAAGAAACAGACTCTCTGGTGCAGGGGAAGTACAGAGATCAAACCCAGCCCTATGCATGAGCTTCCGGGAGGTGCACCCAACCCACCTATGAGCAGTCAAGAAAGGCATCCCTGAAGAGGTAACCATCCCGAAGGAGGAAGAGAAGGCAGCTGGGCAGACAAAAAGGGAAGGCTTTCAAGACACAAGGAATGTGTATGCAAAGGCATGGCAGCCACAGAAGCCTGGCAGATTTGGGGAAGCAGAGGTTAGTCAACACTGGAGAACAGTAAACTAACTACAAGTCTGGAGAAAAATACCAGATGGCTGGAGCACAGAGTTCAGTTTCTCAACTTACACTCAACAGAAAGGTATTGAGTGTTCCCAAAACAAAAACCAAAACAAGGTTCTGGTTTCTTTTGAATACAGTATAAGCCTGAAAAAAGAATTAATTCCAACATGTATCAGTGAGGATGGTTTGGACACCATTTCCTCCAGGGAACCACCTCTGATTACCTAAGCCCTGGTAAGAAGCCTGGTTTCTATCCCAAAAGTACTCAATCATGAAACTGAGCACCCTGTAGCAAGACAAACCATTTATCTATTTATGTCCCCCACTAGACAGGGGGCTCCTGGCTCATCAACACATTCCCAGCCTAGTACAAATCAGGCACTTAATAAAAATGCACCGAATCAATGAAGGCCTTTTGTCAGACACTTAAGAGGACAAAATTGATTTCTTCCCCTCCCTCAGGAAACACTTCACATTCTCTAGATTTCAAGGCAATGTCCATCCCCAAGTTTAATTTTTTATTAAAATATTTTTAAAGACACCTTTGTTGTTGTTGTTCAGACACTAATTCAGGTCCAATCTTTGCAACTCCACGGACTGCAGCATGCCAGGCTTCCTTGTCCTTCACTATCTCCCAGATTTGCTCAAACTCATGTCCACTGAGTTGGTGATACCATTCTATCATCTCATCCTGTTGTCTTTTCTCCTCCTGCCTTCAGTCTTTCCCACCATCATGGTCTTTTCTGATGAGCTGACTGTTCCCACCAGGTGGCCAAAGTATTGGAGCTTCAGCTTCAACATCAGTCCTTCCAATGACTATTCAGGGTTGATTTCCTTTAGGACTGACTGGTTTGGTCTCCTTGCAGTGGTAGAGACCCTCAAGAGTCTTCTCCAGCACAATTCAAAACCAGATTTGTTTCTAAATGTAAAATAATATATCTTTTTGAAGCAGGCTGATTTCTTGGTCACTCAAGGAATTATCCTACCTTTGTTGGATAGCTCTGTCTGGTGGTGAGCCAGCCAGCACTGCCATTCTGCGATTAGGCCCCTAGGGCCTGGGTCCCCTACTGATGGCCACAATCCAACACAGCTCATACCCAGCCACCATACCTCCTCAAAAATCACCGCCACAGGTCATAGCGTCTTGAATGTCCAGACTATAAGCTCTGTGAGAAGAGGGAAGTGTCTCAATCACCCATGCCTCCCCCCACCACACCTGATGCAGTGGCTCAGCCAGAAGAAAAACACATGACAGTTACCTATGAAATTAAGGATTTACAGAGCTCTGTTTGTTGCATTTTTTGCACTCTGAACTGTTATTTCTACAAAAGAAACCAGCCAGGGACACTCTTGCCAAAAGCAACACACTGTTATAATAGAATTCCTTTCCTCCCATCCTCCAAAATTTTAAACTTCTTGGAACATTTTAAGAATAATCTTCTTTCCCATTTGCTTGATTTAGAGCTAAAAAGGGGTGGTAAGCAACTGGGGTGGCTGGTAACTGCTGCCGCGTGTTACAGGCATCTATGCACAGTACCGTTGAGTTAAACAAATGAGCTCAGATGTTCTGGCAGCAGGCAACTAACAAATCATCATTTGCAGTAAATAAAAGTAAAACTCAACTGCAAAATATGCCTGTTTCCAAGACAATTACAATTAGAAACTGAATACTGTTTCTGAAAGCAACAAAGCTTCTGGGGCACCAGAAGCATACAATAGAGGGGCAAAGAAGGAGCAGTCAAATATTCACACCAATACAGATTAAATAAATTAACACCACAGAGGTCTTCAAACTTCCTGTATACATTAACTCCACAACAAGGTCCATCTGAAACGTCATTAATGGGAGATTAGGAATAAATACTGAAAACTAGTCACCTCAAGCAAACATTTGCTAAGGGAACTAAACTCTAATAGATAAACAATCCTACTGATCCAAGGATCAGGTGTGGCTCTGTCCGAAGCAATCCCTGTATGTGAGAGCAGACCAGGCTCCTCCTCCTCAGAGCACTATCACTCCTGCAGCAACCAAACCAGATGGATTCACAGAACAGGAATCTCAGTTTTACAGGTGACATCCCAGTGGACAACAGGACCGATGGAGCCGAACAGCCATGCTCGAGAATCTGTCATGCACATGGGAGTATCTGAAACTGGTCTAGGGCTTTGTCCCATTTTAAGAGCCTCCACTGGCTTTCCTGAAGATAATTCAGCAAGGGAATGATTATCAAGATTTTCACAACTTCAGGGAAGTTCTTTAAACATTACCACAGCCATTTCTGGGCTATATAGTAAGTCTATCCCCTTCTCTGCTCTGATTTCATGAAGAGACTATCCCTCGGGAGAGAACTGTCATCAACACCAACCTCTCATTCTCTACCGGCTCCAGTGAGAGTTTCCACAAAAGGCCCCACTGAGTATCAGTAACACGGCTGGACGACTTCTAAGTTATGTCTCAAATAATCAGTGTCATCTCTGCCACCTCTGCCGAGTGCACCAACATTCACCATGAGAAAGCCAAGTAAGTGGGGAGAGTAGGTAGCAGAGAAGACTTGCAAGGTTAAAAAAAAAAAAGCAAAAGAGAGAAGAACTTTAATGCCACCTTAAGGAGTTTGGATTTTATCCTACATAAAGTAGGAAACCAATAAACAGATATTCAAAAATATACACTAACAGAACTCTTAATAGCACCAGCAAGGTGCTTCAGGTATACAATGGTTAAACATCTTCAATCATCCTCAGATTTTTAGCAAAAGACAAAAAGATAATGTGACCAGCATCAACAATAATAATAGTGTCCCTAGAGATACATACAATAAAGCCTAACCGTGTGCTCACCCAACAACCACTATGACTGACCAGTGTTGCCCACTGTTGGGCCAGTAAACTTAGATAAACCACTAACTGTTACTAGAGCAGAACTCAGTCAAGTACATTATCTTTAAAAATTCTAGTTTAATTCCACTAAAATAATACATCAAACTGGAACACTAGGAAGAAATAGCAATGGAAATTAATATGGATGACTCTATAGCCACTAGATTCACAGGCTGGTCACTTTCAATTCTTATACCCCAAGTGTGCTACCTCTCAATTTAACCATTACCATCAATTAACAAACTCATTCTGGCACAATAGATTTCCAACCATTCCCATTACTGAAGACAACATATGCTCCCATATAATGAGAAATTCCAAAGCCACATATTTCAACTCCAGCTTCCTCATTCCAATTGGTAGGACTGGCCAAGATACTTAATTTGAGCATCTCAGTTTCCTCACATGTAAATGAAGGTAAGAATGCGACTATCTGATAGGATAGTTGTGAGGGCTACACTATGATGTACTCAGAAAGTACAGGTTTTTGTGTGAACATAAGTTTTTATTTTTTTGAGATAAATGCTTAAGAGTGCAATTCACACTACACAGAAAGTACTCAGCACTCAGCTCCACATACTTAACAACAAATGGAAACAAATCCATGAATGTTAAACTGTCAACTTTGCATTTATTTATTCCTTAATGCATCTTATAACTAATCTACCAACCTTCACCCTTCTCCTCTCTACAGGGCAGAGGGGAAGTAGACAGCATAATGTAGTAATTTTTGAAGCAGTTCTACATTTTGAAATAGCAACAAAACAGCGATGTCAAACAATGGCAGATGACCTGCTTTGATTTTATTTCCATTAATATGTTACTACAGTAGAATCACAACCCCAGTGGATTACAAAGGAAATCAATATTCTTTATTCACCTAGCAAAACTTCTCAGTATTAAGTGATGTTTAATAAGTGGCAGGAAAGAAACTTAGATCAAAGCAATTTTTCTTTTTTAAAAAGGAAATTGATTTTTATTTGTTACTGCAAAAACGAACTATGCTAAAACCACCATGAGGTAACGCTAGACACCTATCAGAGCTGTTAAAATAATTAACAAGAGTGATAGCATCAAATGCAGGCAAGGATTTAGAGAAACTGGATATCATATACATTACTCATGAGAATGTAAAATGATACAGCCACTATGGACAACAGTTTTGGCAGTCTTGTATAAAACTAAACGTTTACCACATAACCTAGTAATTGTACTCTTAAGTATTTATCTCAAAGTAATAAAAACTTACGTTCACACAAAAACCTGTAGAAAAACCTGGACACAAATGTTTATGAAGATTTATTCATAAAAACAAAAAACTGGAAACAATCCAGATGTCCTTCAATAGGTCACTGTTTAAACAAACTATAGGATACATACAACAGAATACTACTCAGCGGGGGGCGGGGAGTAAACTATGATATACACAATAAGCTGACAGAACTCAAGGATACCATGCTGAGTGAAAGAGCCAATCTCAAAATGTTACCTAGTGCATGATTCTAAATAACCTTCCTGAAATAACAAAATTATAGAGACAGAAACCTGAAGAGTGGCTGCCAGGGTTTAGAGATGGGGGAGGCAGAACCAGTGCATGAGCCTCTTTTCTAGGGCAGGAACAGAGATGCAGGAGTAGAGAAAGGCCATGCAGACAAGGGCTGGGGAAAGGAGGGCGGGATGAACTGGGAGTTGGGCTGACATACATATACTAACACACGTGAAACAGCTGGCTAGAGGGAACCTGCTGTAAGGCAAAAGAGTTCAGCTCGGCATCCTGTGGTGACCTACAGGGGTGGGATGGGGGTCCCATCAAGAGGGGTGGGATGGGGGTGTTTAGAGGGAAGTCCAAGAGGGAGGGGATATATGTATACATATGGCTGATTCACTTCATTGTACAGCAGAGACTAACACAACACTGCAAAGCATTATATTCCAGTAAAACAAAAATGGGTGTGGCTATGAAGGGAAAGCACAAGGGAGCCTTGCCAGGATGAAACAGTGATGCGTCTAGACTGTGGTGGTGTTTAACATGTGACACAACTGTCCAGAGCTCTACATGGCTTCCCGGGTGGCTCAGTAGTCAAGAATCTGCCTGCCAAGCAGGAGACACAGGTTCCATCCCTGGATTGGGAAGATCCCCTGGAGAAGGAAATGGCAACCCACTCCAGTATTCTTGTCTGGGAAATTTCATGAACAGAGAAGCCTGGCAGGCTACAGTCCATGGAGTTACAAAAGAGTCGGACACCACTTAGTGATTAAACAACTACTACATGCAGACGCAAATGACTGCACTAACTGCTGAACTCTCAATAATCTTTGTGGCTTATACCAATGTCACTTTCCTGGTTCGGGTACTGAACTAGAGTTACAAAAGATGATACCATTGGGGGAAACAGGAAAGGATGCAAGAAATCTCTCTGTACTATTTTTTTTTTTGCAACTTCTTATGAATCTATAATTATTTCAAAATAACAAGTTAAAAATCATAAAAATAAAGCTATAAAAACTTAAAACAGAATTATATAAATATATACATTTTAAAAATACATATATAAAAAACACAGTCTTGCTTAAACAAGATTATGCTATATGAATGATTTTGTAACTGGCTTTAACCACTTAACATGCTGTGGATTTTTCTGTGTCTATCAGTTCAGTTCAGTCGCTCAGTCATGTCCAACCCTTTGCAACCCCATGAATTGCAGCATGCCAGGCCTCCCTGTCCATCACCAACTCCCGGAGTTCACTCAGACTCACGTCCATCGAGTCAGTGATACCATCCAGCCATCTCATCCTCTGTCGTCCCCTTCTCCTCCTGCCCCCAATCCCTCCCAGCATCAGAGTCTTTTCCAATGAGTCAACTCTTAGCAACAGGTGGCCAAAGTACTGGAGTTTCAGCTTCAGCATCATTCCCTCCAAAGAAATCCCAGGACTGATCTCCTTCAGAATGGACTGGTTGGATCTCCTTGCAGTATCTATAAACACTCATTATTACTGCCTGTATTCTGTTCCAGTGTGCAGATGCACCATTTTTATTTGCTTGTTCATTCATCACATCTCCTTACTGGCACTTAGATTGTTAGCAATTTTCAATTATCATAAACATTGCTACCAATTGTCTTTAAACATATACATCTCTACATACATTTCTTAAACTTGTCCAATCATCTCCTGAATATAAATTCTAGAAGTGGAATTGCTAGATCAATGACATTTTTGTTTTGGTGAATACTGCAAATTGCACTCCAGAAAGATCTAACCAATTACCATTCCCACCAAAATGCATAACTGTGGCTTAACCCACAAATATTCCTAAATCTGCAAAATTACAAACCCAGATCTTTTCCACCTAATCCAATGATTTTTATATTCAGATAAGCACATGTTGACAGTAAGCAAGCATAAGAACCTTCATGACAAATTCAGATTTTTCCCCCCCTTTAAAATCGCCTATGGAGAGGAACTCATAAAGGATGTAACATCTAACTGGCAAATTACCATGCCACTGTAATTTTTTTTAAAGTTCTATTCAACACCACGTAAAATCATTCACTGTACCAGGCAATCAACTTTTGTATTAGCTAACGTGGAGGTGGGGCACATCAAGAACCACTGTATAGAGTTTACAACTTCTCTGGATTTAAACCCTGAATTACAATCCTCTGACATGGCAAACAACTCTGGCCTTAATATGAAGAATGGTATAGGGAAGAGGATACTGAAATGCTCGATTGTGATAGAAAATGACGAAACTTAGCAAATACAAAGTAAAAAGTAGTGGATACAGCAAACTCAGCTCTAAGACAACCAACTGAGAGGGGTGGGGTGGGAGGGAGGCTCAAGAGAGAAGGGACATATGTATACTTATGGCTGATTCATGCTGTTATATGGCAGAAATACAACACTGCAAAGCAATTATCCTCCTCCAATTAAAAATGTTTTAAAACTGTGGGTATTTTTTCATTATAAAAAGAGATGATCAATTGTATTACCCTCTTATGCAGAAAATGTGTCCAGATGTCATCAGCCACAATTCACAAGGCGACAGAAGAAAATAAAAACAACCCTGGCCTTATGGTTAGATCTGCTCTCCACCACAACCTCAGGGAGACACTGCCATTAGTTTGTATATGAAAATAAAAAGACCAGAGCTCAGTGTTACAGCATACATCCCTTCATTCATCAACAGAGTACCACTGTCAGATGACAAGCAGTTTTCCAAAAGTGACAAAAAAAACAAGAAGGAACATTTGTTGGTAGGGGAAAAAACCTAATTTCATATGAAGCCTGTAGTTCAAGAATTCAAGTGCCCACAACCAAAATAAATATATAAAATGGGTCATCTAATGAAGTTAGTATCTATTCCTGATAATTTTCACACGTACTCTTGCCTGGAGAATTCCATGGACAGGCAAGCCTTGCGGGCTACAGTCCGTGGGGTCGCGAAGAGTCAGACATAACTGAGCAACTAATACTTTACTCAAAAATATATATGAGTTATTTACCATATCTCAGTCAGCTGGTATAAGAGGTCAGATAAGCTACACCTGGCCAGTAAAATACTCACCACTGGAGTTAACAGAAACTGCATACTTAGGCTGGTAACTGATGACCTATGACCTACATCACAGGGCCAACATACAGCCTCAGAAGGAATTGTTTGTGGTCCTTCAGGCAATTTCTACTATCCAACATATTTTTTCTATTTTGACTTTCTCTTTTCTATCAACCCATGTGTCTCATTCTTCATCTGTCCACACTTTGAATTTTTAAGAAACGTAAGAGTGCCAATGGAAACTGTCAGACCATGGTATTGGATCTCAGAGATTAAGGAAAGGAAAAAGGTGGAAGAACAACAATGCAACCTAAGAGAGAATCTTATCATATTCTCAAATACAGAACCAATTTGGATTCCCACACAAAATCAGAAATTTTTGAAAAATTATTCACACTACAGAGAAAAGTAATTTATTTTTAAAAACTCAAAATTGCAACTAAGTACTGTTTATGTTTAGCAGATTTTCAGTAATTTGAACTCAAATAATTTAGAATTTGGGAGTATTTCAACATGGGAAGAGGAGACTTAGGAAAAGAACTGTTTAACTTTCTACAAAAAAAGATATGTTCAGGGCTTCCCTGGTGGTTCCAGCGGTTAAGACTCTGTGCTTCCAAGGCAGGGAGCTTGAATTTGATCCCTGGTCAGGGAACAAAGATCTCATGCGCCTCTCAGCGTGGCCAAAAAAATTTAAAAAGTATGTTCAAAGACTTCAGCATATACTTGGAAATTTGAAAAGTTCTAGAGCGTGATCTAGATGGTGATCGTTTACACACAGTGTAAATGCATTTAATGCCAGTGAAATGTACACCCAAAAATGGTTAAAATGGTAAATTTTGTTAGTTGTATTTTACAACAAAAAGAAAAAAGATTCTTTGAGCTCAACATCTAGAAATCTTAACCAGCTACTCTCAGGACTCAAAAACTGGGCTTACACTCTGCTTCAGTCATTAACCTTCACTTTTCTTGTGTTTCTATAGAAATGACTCTTAATAAATCTGACTGTTTGCACCATATAGGCCTACCTTTGGAAGCTGACTTGAAAAATTGCGTCCTAAAATGAGACATGACCCTTTAACTGAACAACGATTCTATTCTCAGGACTTGGAATGGTTCACTGAGATATGGTTCACTTGGAATGGTTCACTCAGCTTCTAGATTCTAAAACTCAATAGGGGGCTCCCCGGGTGGCTCAGTGATAACAGAATCCACCTGCCAATACGGAAGACGCAGGCTAGATCCTGGATCCATGACCATCCCAAAAGCCACGGAGCTTCCAAGCCTGTGCACCACAACTACTGAGCCTGTGCCCTCGAGCCCGGGAGCAGCAACTACTGAGCCCACGCGCCACAGCTACTGAAGCCCACGTGCCCTAGAGCCCATGCTCCACAACAAGAGAAGCCACCTCAGTGAGAAGCCTTCACACCCCCAACCAGAGAGTAGCCCCTGCTTCCCACAACCAGAGAAAGCCCGCACACAGCAATGAAGATCCAGTGCAGTCAAACAAAAAATAAACTTAAAAAAAAAATAGAACTTAATAGGGCAGTCTCAAAGTTGGGGATTAGGGGAGCAGAATGTGCCACCCCAAAATATGTCTCTTTGATATAAAGATCATTTTGGGCTGGTTGTATTGAGAAACTGCAGAAACAGGAGAAGCTCTGAAAACGAGGTTAAGAGTTACCTTCTTGTAAGGTGTGTGGATCACAATAAACTGTGGAAAATTTTGAGAGAGATGGGAATACCAGACCACCTGACCTGCCTCTCGAGAAATCTGTATGCAGGACATGGAACAACAGACTGGTTCCAAATAGGAAAAGGAGTACATCAAACCTGTATATTGTCATCCTGCTTATTTGACTTCCATGCAGAGTACATCATGAGAAACGCTGGACTGGAAGAAACACAAGCTGGAATCAAGATTGCCGGAAGAAATATCAATCACCTCAGATATGCAGATGACACCACCCTTATGGCAGAAAGTGAAGAGGAACTAAAGAGCCTCTTGATGAAAGTGAAAGAGGAGAGTGAAAAAGTTGGCTTAAAGCTCAACATTCAGAAAATGAAGATCATGGCATCTGGTCCCATCACTTCATGGCAAATAGGTGGGGAAACAGTGGAAACAGTATTAGACTTTATTTTTTGGGGCTCCAAAATCACTGCAGATGGTGACTGCAGCCATGAAATTAAAAGACGCTTACTCCTTGGAACAAAAGTTATGACCAACCTAGATAGCATATTCAAAAGCAGAGTCATTACTTTGCCGACTAAGGTCCGTCTAGTCAAGGCTATGGTTTTCCCAGTGGTCATGTATGGATGTGGGAGTTGGACTGTGAAGAAGTCCGAGTGCCGAAGAATTGATGCTTTTGAACTGTGGTGTTGGAGAAGACTCTTGAGAGTCCCTTGGACTGCAAGGAGATCCAACCAGTCCATTCTAAAGGAGATCAGCCCTGGGATTTCTTTGAAAGGAATGATGCTAAAGCTGAAACTCCAGTACTTTGGCCACCTCATGCAAAGAGTTGACTCATTGGAAAAGACTCTGATGCTGGGAAAGACTGAAGGCAGGAGGAGAAGGGGACGACAGAGGATGAGATGGCTGGATGGCATCACTGACTCGATGGACATGAGTCTGAGTGAACTCCGGGAGTTGGTGATGGACGGGAGGCCTGGCGTGCTGCGATTCATGGGGTCGCAAAGAGTCGGACACAACTGAGCGACTGAACCGAACTGAACTGAAGGTGAAATTACACTTATAAAGACAATCTTCATTTATGTAAAGGTGTCTCCTATTACCAGGAAGAGAAAAATGACTAAATTTCCAGGAAAACTTACCAATGGAGAAGGCATTTAAATTTAGATTTACCTTTGTGTACTGTGCTTTTGGGCTTCCCTGGTACGATACAGAGGCTTGCGTTCGATCCCCGGCTTGGGAAGGTCCCTGGCTTGGGAAGATCCCATGGAGAAGGGAATGGCTATCCATTCCGGTATTCTAGCCTGGAGAATTCCATGGACAGAGAAGCCTGAGCTTTTCCTGGTAACTTCCTTTAACTGGCTTTCCTCCCTGACTCCCTCAACCAAAAGAAACCTTTCTTTTGTCTTTAGCTAAAGATGATATTTAAGCAGGTGGCTTTGGCCATCTTGGGGAGGTACTAAGTTTCCTTGGGTATCTTCCAGGTACATGTGACATATACATGTTAATAAATTTGTTTGTTTAAAAAAAAGACTTCAGCATATTAATTGTTGATATGCAAATATATCTGCTGATTAGCTA
The DNA here is from genome assembly GCF_023091745.1 of Budorcas taxicolor. Taxonomy (NCBI): domain Eukaryota; kingdom Metazoa; phylum Chordata; class Mammalia; order Artiodactyla; family Bovidae; genus Budorcas; species Budorcas taxicolor. The sequence continues at coordinate 49,591,310 of NC_068931.1, forward strand.
CAACTTGCAATATGTATAAAGTAAAAGTGTTAGTTGCTCAGTCGTGTCCAACTCTTCATGACCCCATGGTCTGTAGCCCACCAGGCTCCTCTGTCCATAGAATTCTCCAGGTAAGAAGACTGGAGTGAATTGTCATTTCCTTCTCCAGGGGATCTTCCCAGCCCAGGGATCAAACCTGGGTCTCCTGCATCGCAGGCAGATTCTTTAGCATCTGAACCATCAGGGAAGCAGTACATAATAAGCCTATATACTATTCTAAGTTCTCTTACCTTGATTATTTCATGTGACTTCTTTTAAAAACCCTGAAAAGTTGACTAAGGAAATAGGACTATCATCACCCCTACAAGTAATGGAAACAGAGAAGCTAAGTAACTTAGGTCACAAAATAAGAATGTGTGCTTAGTTGCTCAGTTGTGTTGACTCTTTGTGACCCCATGGACTGCAGCCCACCAGGCTCCTCTGTCCATGGGGAGTCTCCAGGCAAGAATACTGGAGTGGGTCGCCATGCCCTCCTCCAGGGGATCTTCCCAACCCAGGGATCAAACCCAAGTCTCTCGCATTGCAGGCAGATTCTTTACCACCTGAGTCACCAGGGAAGTCCATGTAATACAATTTCAATAGGAATATTTAGCTACATTTTTATTAAGGCAAACCCACATAACATCAACCTAGAACATTACAAGTAACTAATCAGTTTCCATATATACCTAAATGAAGTTGTCATAGATGTATTATCCATTATAAAAATGATATCTGTTATGATTTAAATCATTTTAAAAGTATGTGAATGTCAAAGAAGTAGAAGAAAACAGAAAAATTAAGTCTAATAAGGGAAGTGGTAAGATGATAGATCATTTTTGTAATAGCTAGGAAATCATAAACTATAGTTTGGTAAGAAAGCTAAAATTTTAAATTACATATTCCCTAACTTACAACTTTCAGTAATTTAGACTGGTTTTATTTTGCTTTTAAGCACACCAATCTCATATATGAATCTCAATAACAAAAGATGATAAACTCATAGTTCAAACCTTTTAATGAAAAGCAGATGGGCAGAAAATTGTGGAAGGGAGATTTATTCATAGATTTCTGACACTGATTTGCTAAACAATTTAAGTAGCTATGAGGTTCATAAAATAAACATGAAAATTTGTAAGTCTTTTTCACTGAAAATTCCACTATAAAATGATGTCAAAATTGACACTTTATATTAACAGTGTCATTTTCAGCCTACAGCATACATTCTCCAACAGATTGTATGTTTGTCAGTTTAAGACGCAACCTAAGTAAAATCAACAAGTAACCATTCAGAAAAGCATAGAAGCACTTCTAAAGACATTTTCCCCTTTCTTTAGCAAAGAAAGAATTACGGAAATCATTCACAAAACTAACAAGAATCAGCCCATTCAGTGGTTAAACTGTGGGAACGTTAAGGTTTTAAAAGAGTCTATTCATAGGAAAAAGTCAAAGGATAAAAACTACATATAAGTTTATTATAGCACTTTTTAATGCACCAAGTAGAACCAAAAAGTATTTATATTCATGTGATTCACAGACAATCCTATATGCTGTCATTCAACTGCCAAAATGAAAGAAACCCTAACTATTAAAATGTCAAAATTTCAGCAACTACCAGCAAGATCATACAGCATTTTTTTCCTCAAGAAAGCAACAGAAAAAATGACTTAAAAATTCAGATTCCAACCAACACAGTGAGAAAAGGAAAGAAGGGTACACTTGGAGCAAAACTCATTTTCTCCCTTGTTTTAATGCTTTAAACAGTATTAGTTGTCTTCCCCCACTTAAGCTTTTAGTTTAAGGGAGCAATCAACCCTGGACAAACTCAAGCATCTTTTCAAATGATTCTGCATAGAAAAGTATATAAATAAAACAAAGGGGAACAAAGGTTTTGACTCAAGATGTAAAAACTGAACTTCTTTTGGTTCCTCAACTTAGGAAAATAAGATGCAAAAAATAGTCTCAAGTTATTTATTCCGTTAGAAAAATGGCCAAGTACACTATCTTGGTCACCATTCAAGTGAACATATGATGAAAAAACCAGAGTTTAGGAAACAGTTTCGGAGTTATCCCAGGCCCACCTTAATGACACAGCAGATTGTTCCAACTCGAGAAGCTCTAATAAAATCATACATAAAGAGGGCCAAAGAGAATAAAAATATGAAAGCAGAGACAGGCTTCAAAAATTCAAAGAAAAAAAATGTATAGTCACTTAATAGTTTCTGTCAGTTAAAAACTTGTGACCGAATTTAGTAAAAGTCTCTTTTCCTGTTTCTCAATGGAGGAAACAGATGAAGAAATTCTGAGAAAGGCTCATTCTGGCAGCTCCCCTTAAACAGAGAAGACACACTCCACTTGAGACAAGGTTATCCATCAATATTAACTGTAAATAATATATTTATTACATACATATTGTAAATAATGGCACTCAAACAAAGTATGTGTTATTACAAACCTCATTTTCAAAGTGCTTGAAAACGTGAGTATATAAACCTGGGGATTGTTTTCTTGAAGATGAGCATCTGTAAGTTCATGCTGCATCTCTTTAGCCATTATTTGAAGCTCAGACAGTGATCAGTCTATACTTCCAAATGGAGACCATGTAGCATGATACCCAACAGAATTCATCTTTGAAGATACATAAAGGTGGTTTGAATCTGGTCCATGCTAACTACTAGCCATATGACTTGGGAAAACCTTCCCAAGCCTGTTTTCTGACAGGCAGGGATATTAATAGTACTAACTTCACAGACTTGATTTGAGAACTAGATGAGGAAACCCACCTAAGGCAGTGAGCCCAGCACCTGGCACATAGCACGTACTTGATACGTAACTGCTAAATTAACACTCGTGCTCACATCAGTCCAGTCTCTTAGGAGAATGAACATATTCTTTATAATGCAAACAGGATCCCTGAAAAAAGAAAACCAAGAGAGAGAACCAGAACCTAACAATGTGGAAGAGAAATGAAAGGCATTTATTTAAAAGAAATATAAAAAGTACAACAAACTGATACTTAAAAAAACACTATGCAATGTGGGAAATACATACAATAGATATTATTCATTCTAAAAAGAAAGGAAATTCTGATGTGTGCTAACTACAACATGAATTAACCTTGAAAATATTATGCTAAGTGAAAAAGGTCAGACACAAAAGGATAAATATTAAACAATTCCATTTATACATGGTACTGAGCATAGGCAAATTCACAGACAAAAAGTAGAGTACAGATTACCATGGTCTGGGAAGTGGGGGAATAGGGAGTTTAATGTGAACAGTTGCTGTTTGAGATGAGGGAAAGTTCTAGAAATCGAGAGCAGTGATCACTGTAAAACACTGGGAATGTACTTAATGCCACCGTATCAAACACTTAAAAATGGTTAAACTGAAAAGAAAAATGGCTAAAATGATAAGTTTTATATTATGTAAATGATACCACAAACTATGTGAGTAACAACAAACTATGTGAGTAAAACCTTTCCACCTTATAGGAGAGTTAATAAATTACAGCAGACTAGACTAAATTCCCAAATACCAACATGAAAGCATGCTCGTCTCTGCAATACCACACAGCACAAAAAACCTTCACCGTGGCCAAAAGACCTTATGTAATTCGTCTCCTTGCTCACTGTTCCTCTAACAGGCAGAATGCAGGCCTGCCTCAAGTCTGTTACACTTGCTGTTCCTTCTATCTGATGGAATACTCTTTCCCCAGAACATGCAGGGCTCCCCGATTTCACTCACATCTGTTTAAATGCTGCTTCCCCAAGACCCTCTGGCTAAAGAAATCTCCCACTGGCATTTGCTCCCATTCGACCACTCTCCATGAGCTTGCTCTGCTTCATTTTTCAGAAATGACTTTATGCATTCATTTCTTTACTTGTTTAGTGCCCATCTCTTCCACTAAAATATAAGCTGCATGAGGACAGGAACCTTGTCCCTCATGTTCACTACAAAGTTTCCAGCCCTTAAAAACAGTGCCTAACAAACAGGAGGCTTACAATAAGAGAGCCCACATGCTGCAACTACTGAGCACACAACTAGAGAGTCGGCGCGCCACATGGAAGATCCCACACGATGCAACTGAGGCCCAATGCAACCAAATGAACATTTTTTTTAAAGTATGGAAAAACATACCAAAATATCAAAAGTGGTTATCTCTATGTGATGAGGATACACTATTCTTTTCCCTTTTGTTTCTGTATTTTCTAACTTTTATACAATGAAAGATTTGTGTGATTTTTTTTAAAAAGAGACTGTTTTACCAGCAAATCAACTACTAAGAACTCACTCTAGTTACACAGTTAGTGAAAGTGAAAGTCACTCAGTCATGTCTGACTCTTTGCAACCCCATGGACTATACAGTCCATGGAATTCTCCAGGCCGGAATACTGGAGTGGGTAGCCTCTCCCTTCTCCAGGGGATCTTCCCAACCCAGGGATCCAACCCAGGTTTCCCATATTGCAGGTGGATTCTTTACCAGCTGAGCCACAAAGGAAGCCCAAGAATACCAGAATGGGTAGCCTATCCCTTCTCCAGGGGGTTCATCCCAACCCAGCAATCGAACTGGGGTCTCCTGCACTGCAGACTGATTCTTTACCATCTGTGCTATCAGGGAAGCCCTGATACACAACTAGGGATAGCACAAAGACTTGACTGCAATCAAGTTCATCATAGTTTTACACTTAATAAAAAAAAATATGAAACAACCAAAATGTTCAATGATATAAATTATGGACATCTATAAGACAAAACATTCTATAATCACTTAAAATTATGTGATGTGAAAACAATGACATGAGAACATGTGAGTTAACAAAACAATGTGTGGAATATGGTGCAAGCATTTTTAAATGAGAGAACTGACAAGATATTCACCAAAAGTCAACAACGGTTACTTTGGATTAGTATTATTTTAATCTTTTTTTGCCTTCCTTGAGCTTTCCTGTATATAAAGGTACTAAAAATGAACATGCATTACTTTGGTACTGAGAAAAAATAAGCTTAGTGATTGTGTGACTGTGCCAAAAGCTGCCTTCTTGCCTTATTTGAGCACCATCTAGTGCTCAGTATACATAATACAATTTTCATTATGCAATAAAGGTTTCTAAAAAGTAGCCTTTATAAAAAGGACATTGACAAATATTACCATACTCTGTATTTGGCCTAATTTTTAAAATAGTTGAACGATTAATTCAACAGAGTAATACGATTTTCAATCAGAGAATAAAACAGTCATAAGAAAATTGGTTAAATCTGTGTTGCTTATTTTCACCCCTCAAGTATTTTAGAGTAACTTTCAAGACAGAGACCTTGATCTTTTAAATTAATGGGAGAGAAGAGGAAAGTCACACACTTTATGTACATTATGGTTTTTCTCCACCCTACAAATCTACATGGTAGGTAATATCATTGCCATTTTACAGAACCATCAACAAGCTCAGTGAGATTAAGGGGCTTCCCTATGCTTCCCAGGTGGCTCAATGGTAAAGAATCGCCTGCCAACAACAGGAGGTGCAAGGGATTTGGGTTTGATCCCTCGGTTGGGAAGATCCCTTGGAGGAGAAAACAGCACCTACTCTGGTACTCTTGCCTGGAGAAGCCCATGGACAGAGGAGTCTGATGGACCACAGTCCATGGGGTCACAAAGAGTCGGACAGGACTGAACACACATGCACACACACTAAATTCACAAAGCTAATAAAGCTAACAAAGCTAATAAGCAGCAGAGCTGAGGTCAGCCTGACTCCAAAATCTATGCTCCCCCGATCATGTTCTGCTGTCTCTATTCTCTACGCTTTGCCCACTTTTTGGCAAAATGATTCTCATTCCTGGTAAGCATACAAGGTATCACTACACTGCTCAGTACTGCTCTCAAATCTAGAAAGCTATTCAGTGTTAATGCTCTAATCAAATATCAATTTAAAATAAAAGCTTTTGGCAATCTACACCAGTATTCGTGCCTGGGAAATCCCATGGAAACAGAAGCCTAGAAAGCTATTCAGTCCATGGGGTCATGAAGAGAGTCGGACATGACTTAGCAACTAAACAAAAACAGTTTTAGAAAGCATCCTTTTTTTAGCTGAGACGTAGATATCGGTTTTTAATATGTTTCATATGTTATTTATACATTACATGAAATACATTTAGGGATTTACTGCAAATCTGTGGATTACAAAGTCAAGAAACAGCATTTAGACATAGTCCAATTGTGCATGTCTATTTTTAATCAACATCAATTTTTTTTCTTTATTACAATGTGTGAAGTTTAAACCGTGAAGTATCAAAGTTGCCTCATATTTTAGTCTCCCTTTCACATCTTTCAACTTTTCTTCCTTTATTTTCATGTTCTAATATTCTAAATGCTGCATTTTACTTAGTTAACTTGTTTGTCTCTATCACTAGAGTGCATGAACCACAAAATGATGCCTCGTGTGTTAGTAAACGTTTGTTGACTTTTGAATCTACCACTCACTTACCCCAAAGAAAACTCCTTAAAATAATGCTTTCACCAAAATCCACTTAACAAGAACCCACAAGGAATCACAATTCTAATCCTCAGCTTTCCAACAAATGTACCAAAAATGGGGGACACATGGACAGATTTTGATCTTTCCAATCAGTCCTCCGTGGTCAAAGGACCCTCCGACATGTGACCAGCCTTATCAGTTTTCAAAAAAGCAAGAAATACACGTGGAAGCACTATCAGTGCTCCATAAAGTCTCTTCCTGACCTGTTAACACTTGTTTCTCATGCCCTGCCAACATGAACTGAAAGAATTAATGGAAGTCATTTTACCATCCTTTACTCACAGGATAGAAATCACTTCTATCATACATATAAGGCTATTGCTGTATTATATGTAATAGAAAAACACTGGAAACAATCCAAACGGTAAAAGTAAATGGCTATATGAATTCTGATACGTTCAGCAATCAACAGACACTTCAGTTTCTTCCATTTCTTGGCTATTGTAAATATGCTGCAATGGACACAGGGATTCATGTATCTCATTTTCTTTTTCTTTGGAAAAATACCCAGAAGGGCAATAGCTGGACTGTATGGTAGTTCTATTTTTAATGTTTTGAGGAAACTCCATACTTTTTTCCATAGTGACTTTGTTGTTGTTGTTCAGTTGCTAAGTCGTGTCCGACTCTTGCAACCCCATGAACTGCAGCATGCCAGGCTTCCCTGTCCTTCACCTTCTCCCAGAATTTGCTCAAACTCATGTCCATTGAGTCAGTGATGCCATCCAACCATCTCATCCTCTGTCATCCCCTTCTCCTCCTGCCTTCAATATTTCCCAGCATCAGGAAGACTGGACTCTTTTCCAATGAGTCAGCTCTTTGTCTCAGGTAGCCAAAGTATTGGAGCTTCAGCTTCAGTCCTTCCAATGAATATTCAGGGGTGATTTCCTTTAGGACTGACAGGTTTGATCTTGCAGTACAAGGAACTTTCAAGTATTCTCTAGCACCACAGTTAGACTGTACCAGTTTACATTTCTGCCAACAGTACACAAGGGTTTCCTTTTCTCCAGATCCTCACCAACACGTATTTGTTGTCTTTTTGACCGACTCAATGGACATAAGTTTGAGTAAACTCCAGGAGTTGGTGATGGACAGGCAGGCCTGGTGTGCTGCAGTCCATGGGGTTGCAAGGAGTCGGACACGACTGAGCGACTGAATTGAGCTGATGACTGCCATTCTGACAGATGTGAGGTAGCATCTCACTGTGATTTTCATTTGCATTTCCCTGATGATCAGTGGTACTGAATATCTTTTCATGTGTCCAATGGCTATTTGTTCGCCTTCTTTGGAAAAAGGTGTATCCAGGTTCTCTACCCATTTTTTTTAAACTGGTTGCTTTTTTTTTTAATGTTCAGATGTCTGAGTTCTTTTTGGATATTAATCCCTCATTATATTATTTATTTTGGATATTAATCCTTCATCTGATAGATCATTTGCGAACATCTTCACCCATTCAGTAGACTGCCTTTTCATTTTCTCAATTGTTTCCACTGCTCTACAAAAGCTTTTTGGTTTGATTGAGTCCCACTAGTCTATCTGTGTTTTTGTTTCCCTTGCCTGAGGAGACATACACAAAAAATACTGCTAACAGCAGTGTCAAAGAGCATATGCTACCCATGTTTTCTTCTAGGAGTTTTATGGTTTCAGGTCTTATGTCAAGTAATTAATCCGTTTTATTTTTGTATACAGTGTTAAATGCTCTAATTTCATTCTTTTACATGTAGCTGTCCAGTCTTACCAGCACCACTTCGTGAAGAGATTTTCTTTTCCCTACTGTATATTCTTGCCTCATCTCTTATAGACTAACTGAACATAAGTGCATGAGTTTATTTCTAGGTTCTCAATTCTGTTCGACTGATCTGTGTCTGTTTTTATGCCAGTAACATGCTTTTTTTGATCACTGTAGTTTTGTAGTATAGTTCCAAATCAGAGCATGTGATATCTCCAGTTTTGTTGTTCTTTCTCAGGATATTTTTGGCTCTTTAGTGTCTTGTGTGTTTCCACAGATAATGCCATTGGTATTTTGATAAGGACAGCACTACATCTATAGAATGCGTTTGGGAGTGTGGTCTTTTTAACGATATTAATTCTTCCAATCTATGAGCAGGGTATACCTTTCCATTTGTTTGTGTTGTCTTCAATTTCTTCCATCAGTGTCTTATAGTTTTCTGAGTATACATCTTTTACCTCCTTGTTTAGACTTATTCCCAAGTATTTTTGATGCAATTTTAAATAGGATTATTCTCTTAATTTCTATTTGATAGTTCATCGTTAATGTACAGAAACACAACAGACTGCTGTATACTAATTTTGTAACCTGCAACTCTACTGAACTTATTTATTAGTTCTCATAGTTTTTTGGTGGTATTTTTAGAATCTTCTATACATAGTATCATGTCATCTTCAAAGAGTGACAGTTTTATTTCTTCCTTTCCAAACTGGACTCCTTTAATTTCTTTTTCTTGTTATGACTGCTCTGACTAGGACTTACAATACTCTGTTGAACAAAATAGTGGACAATATTGGACAGCTTTGTCTTGTTCCTAATCTTAGAGCATGCTCTGAATTTTTCACCACAGAGTATGATGTTAGACATGGGCCTGTCATATATTGAGGTATGTTCCCTTTATATCTACACTTTGTTGAGGGTTTCTTTTTTTTTTTTAAATCATAAATGGATGCTGAATTTTTGTCAGTTTTTCTGCATCTACTGAGATGATCATACGCTTTGGTCTTAAATATGTTAATATGGTATATCATATTCATTTGTGGATACTGAATCATCCTTGCATCCCTGGGATGAATCCCAACTGATCATGAAGTCAGTCAGTCAGTTCAGTCACTCAGTCATGTCCGACTTTTCGCCACCCCATGAATTGCAGCACGCCAGGCCTCCCTGTCCATCACCAACTCCCAGAGTTCACTCAGACTCACGTCCATCGAGTCAGCAATGCCAGCCATCTCATCCTCTGTCGTCCCCTTCTCCTCCTGCCCCCAATCCCTCCCAGCATCAGAGTCTTTTCCAATGAGTCAACTCTTCTCATGAGGTGGCCAAAGTACTGGAGTTTCAGCTTTAGCATCATTCCTTCCAAAGAAATCCCAGGGCTGATCTCCTTCAGAATGGACTGGTTGGATCTCCTTGCAGTCCAAGGGACCCTCAAGAGTCTTCTCCAACACTACAGTTCAAAAGCATCATTTCTTCGGTGCTCAGCCTTCTTCACAGTCCAACTCTCACATCCATACATGACCACTGGAAAAACCATAGCCTTGATTAGACAGACCTTAGTTGGCAAAGTAGTGTCTCTGCTTTTCAATATGCTATCTAGGTTGGTCATAACTTTCCTTCCAAGGAGCAAGCGTCTTTTAATTTCATGGCTGCAATCACCATCTGCAGTGATTTTGGAGCCCCAAAAAATGAAGTCTGACACTGTTTCCCCATCTATTTGCCATGAAGTGATGGGACCGGGTGCCATGATCTTCATTTTCTGATTGTTGAGCTTTAAGCCAACTTTTTCACTCTCCTCTTTCACTTTCATCAAGGATCATGGTGTATGATCCTTTTAATGTACTACTAAATTTAGTTTGCTAATATTTTGTTGATAATTTTTGCATCAGTGATATTAGCCTGTAATTTTCTTTTTTGTGTGTGGTCTTTATCCACTTTCAGTATCTAGGTGACACTGGTCTCACAGAATGAGTTCAAAAGTGTTCCTTCCTCTGCAGTTTTTTTGGAATAGCTTGAGAAGAGTAGGTGTTAGTTCTTCCTTAAATGTTTGGGAGAATTCACTTGTGAAGCCATCTGGTTCTGGACTTTTGGTTTTGGGGAGCTTTTTGATTACTGATTCAATTTCATTACTGGTAACCGGTCTGCTCATATTCTTTATTTATTGCTAATTTGGTCTTGGAAGATTGCATATCCTAGGAATTAATCCATTTTTTTCTTGAAATACTATCAAGCAATATGAGACTAGAGATCAGTTATAAGAAAAAACCAACAGAAAACCTCAAAGGTATAGACAGTAAACAACATGTTGCGAAGTAACTACTAGGTAACTGAAGAAATCAAAGAGAAAAAAAAACCTGAAGATAAATGAAAAAAGAAATATAATGATTCAAAACCTATGGGATACAACAAAAGCAGTTCTAAGAGGGAAATTTATAGAGATAAAAGCCTATCCCAAGAAACAACAAAAATCTCAAACAATCTAACGTTATGCCTAAATGAATTATAAAAAGAAGCAAAACCCAAAGTTAGTAAAAAGGAAAGAAGTAATAAAGATCAGGGCAGAAATAAATGAAACGGAGACTAAAACAGCAGAAAAGATCAATGAAACTAAGAGCTGATTCTTTGAAAAAATAAAATTGATAAACCTTTAGCCAGACTCATCAAGAAAAAGAGGACTCATATAAACTAGAAAAGGTAATTACAACTGATAGCATAGAAACACAAAGGATTATAAGAGATTATTATGAATAATTATATGACAATAAAATGGACATATAATGGGCTGGAGAGTTCAGTGAATATTGTTTACCCTCCATACATTTGGAGTTTTCTGTAGTTTTCTTTCTTCTTATAACTGATCTGTAGTCTCATATTGCTTGATACAATTTCAATCTCCTTAAATTTACTAAGACTTATTTTGTGGCCTACCGTGTCTCATGCTTTTAGATAGAATGTTTATATGTATGGATGTATGTGTGTATGTATATGTATGTATCAATCATCTGGTCTAATGTGTCATCTGGACCAAGGTTTCCTTACAAATCTTCTGTCTGGATGATATGTCCACTGATGTAAGCGGGGTGTTAAAAGTCTCCTACTATTGCTGTGTTACTGTTACTTTTTCCCTTTAAGTTTGTTAACTGCTTTATGAATTTAGGTGTTCTTATATTGGGTACATATATATATACATATATATATACACATACACTTACAACTGTTATATCTTCTTGTTGTATTGATCCTTTGATCATTATGTAATGTCTCTCATTACAGTATTTGTTTTAAAGTCTATTTCGTCTGATATAAGTATTGTTATCCCTGCTTTCTGTCTCCATTTGCATGGGAAAACTTTTCCATCCTCTCACTTTCAGTCTGCGTCTTCAGATCTGAAATGAGTTTCTTGCAGGCAGCACATAGATGGGTCTCGCTTTTGTATCCATTCCGCCACTTTATGTCTTTTGATTGGAGCATGTGGTCTATTTATAAAGTAATTGTTGATAGGTATGTACTTATCGCCATTTTGTTCATCATTTTCTGGTAGTTTTTGTAGTTTCTGTCCTCTCTTCTAACTGTGGTGTTATGTTTGGACTCCTTTCTCTTTGTGCGTATATATCTATTGTAGATTTTTGGTCTGTGGCTACCATGAGGTTTATATGTAACTATATACACAGTGTCAGACTTTATTTTTTGGGCTCCAAAATCACTGCAGATGGTGACTGCAGCCATGAAATTAAAAGACATTTACTCCTTGGAAGAAAAGTTATGACCAACCTAGATAGTATATTTAAAAGCAGAGACATTACTTTGCCAACTAAGGTCCATCTAGTCAAGGCTATGGTTTTTCCAGTGGTCATGTATGGATGTGAGAGTTGGACTGTGAAGAAGGCTGAGCACCGAAGAATTGATGCATTTGAACTGTGGTGTTGGAGAAGACTCTTGAGAGTCCCTTGGACTGCAAGGAGATCCAACCAGTCCATTCTGAGGGAGATCAACCCCGGGATTTCTTTGGAAGGAATGATGCTAAAGCTGAAACTCCAGTACTTTGGCCACCTCATGCGAAGAGTTGACTCACTGGAAAAGACTCTGAGGCTGGGAGGGATTGGGGGCAGGAGGAGAAGGGGACGACAGAGGATGAGATGGCTGGATGGCATTATGCACTCGATGGACGTGAGTCTGAGTGAACTCCAGGAGATGGTGATGGACAGGGAGGCCTGGCGTGCTGCGGTTCATGGGGTCGCAAAGAGTCAGACATAACTGAGCAACTGAACTGAACTGAAATACACATATATAGCTTAGTGTTTGGACATTATATTTTACAACTCTGTTTCATGTATCTCGTAACTATTTACTGCAGACAAAGATGATTTTACTACCTCTGTCTTTAGCTCTGCATTGATTTTGATTTCGTTGCTATATTTTCCCTAGTGGCTCAGATGGTAAAGAATCTGCCTGCAATGCAGGAAACCTGGGTTTGATTACTGGGTCAGGAAGATTCCCTGGAGAAGGGAATGGCTACCCACTCCAGTATTCTTGCTTGGAGAATTCCATGAACTAAGGAGTCTGGCAGACTACAGTTCATGGGGTCACAAAGAGTCAGACATGATTAAGCAGTGAACACTTTCCCTTTTCACTTTAGTATGAAATCAGTCATATAAATAATTTTAAAACACTTTATTAAGAAAAGCAGTATATTACTTAAAATTTACTCTAGATTTAATCTTGATTTTATTTCACACCTTTGCTTCACAAGGAATTTTAATAAGGTGAAAAGTTGAAAACTATTGAAGAATCTGAACATTTTTCAACCATGCCTGGAAACTTTAACAAAATCTTGCTACCCTGGTGCCAAAAACAGTTTACAGTAAGGAAAGATTAGATTAGTCCTAAAGGACTTAGTGCTTCTAAAAAAAGTTGGCAGACACCAATTTTTGGCTGCACTTGAGGAAAGCACATATGGGATCCAAGGAATTCCAGGAGTGAGCAATCTCAGAAATGTTTGGATTCAGAGTCTTCCCTACAGATACAGTCATCTTAGAGTTGAAAAATTCATAAAGTAAGTAATACCATCCCTGACTATCAATGAGGTGGCACCTTCCACCTCAAGGCCTGCTCAGTGTTAACATTCTACAGGTCACATACCAAATACTAGCACTGAGGAGCTGAGGGCAGGGGAGAGGAGAGAGGGACTTCAAACAAAGTGACAAAAGTATACACACCACCACGAACAAAGCTTTTCTGGATATTTTGACTAGCTATCCCTCTTCCACCGTAATGTACAGTTTACTTACTTTACAGCTTTTTACTCTAAGATTCCTTTATAAATGAGGATGAATTAACAAAAAAATGACATGAAGAATACATGTGAACAACAAAGGATCTTTGAGAAAAAGCAATAATTAGCAAAACAAACTATAAAGCCATAATAATTCAAACTGCAAGGTACCAGCAGAAATCAAGAAATAGACAATAATGGCTAACAATTTATTCCCACCACTATTGCTTAGAAGTTCATCCTTTTCCCAAAGCTCTGAAGTGCCAGCTCTGCATAAATCAAGTACACACACACATACACAATCTTCTTCCTCCTTTCCATCTAAGAGCAGTTTCAGTTCAGTTCAGTTCAGTTGTTCAGTCGTGCCTGACTCTTTGCGACCCCATGAATCGCAGCATGCCAGGCCTCCCTGTCCATCACCAACTCCCGGAGTTCACCCAGACTCATGTCCATCGAGTCAGCGATGCCATCCAGCCATCTCATCCTCTGTCATCCCCTTCTCCTCCTGCCCCCAATCCCTCCCAGCCTCAGAGTCTTTTCCAATGAGTCAACTCTTCGCATGAGGTGGCCAAAGTACTGGAGTTTCAGCTTTAGCATCATTCCTTCCAAAGAAATCCCAGGACTGATCTCCACTTTAGCTATTATTAATTTTTTTCTTTCCCATTCAAATTTTATCCACCTTTAAATAAGAAATAATCCTCGTCGTCTAGAACTACTTTGGTGCCTCCATATTCTGGGAGAAGAACTTTATCTCCAACTTGCACACTAACCGGCTGAATCTCTCTATCCTTCCTTTAGAGCCCAATCCAACAGCTACTATCACTGCTTGCAGTACTTTTCCTTGTGGTTTTTTCTGGAAGCATAATGTCTCCTATGGTTACAGTTTCAGCTGCACTTCTTTCAGCTAATAGTCAACAGGGGACAAAACTTCCTAAATGCCTGTCCTACCGTGACTCCAGCTGTTGCAGTTCAGACTCTGCTCTCACACTGCCACCACAAGGGAAGACCTTATTGGATGCTCTGGACATGTGAACTCAGTGAAGTCTCTTTAATGTCTTTTGGCAGAGCACAAATGGATTGTAGTACAGTTTACATAAGTGAAAAGAAAATTTATTTTGAATAATAAATAATATTATCTTTATATGCTCTTTTTTCCTCTAAGTCTTATTACAATATGAGCAGAGATACTCAATGATAATTCCTTCAGGATTAAGGAAATGATTTCAAAATATACTGATACTATAGCTCATCTTCAGTTTGACCTCTCTCATCAATCCACAACCACCTTTAATTTTCCAAGGATCTCAGAAGCACTAATATGTAGCCACTTCCCATAATATATAACTAACTCACATTATCACAAAACTGTAAACTAAGTCAACCTTGTAGAGTCCAATCCAACTATATCTAAAACTCAGAAATCAAAATGTATTGCCAAAATATATAAATAATTCACAAAAAGCAAATGCCAATAATCCTTAATCCTCAAACATATGAAAATAAACATAACCTTGATTGTTAGAAGATAACAGATATACATACATTTTACATATATATATATTTAATTCATAGTCAAAAGACAGAGTGATAGCTCTTCCAACTCTAGGGTCAGGGAGAGAAGAAATACAGACTTAGTTCTCACTATTGAACCATTTTCATTACTGAAAATCAGTAGAAGAAAAGAATTGTTTCCCTTTAGTAATAATATAATAAAAACTATGTTTTACTATAACTTAATTCATGAAAGCACTCCTTTACAGGAGAATTCCAGTTAATAAATGCACAAGAAATGACCAAATTAAAAATAATACCATTTTGTAATCTCTTATGAAATAGGTGATTGGAACCAAAATCATCAATGGATGCTAAACCACAACCAAACCTCTCAGCCTTAGCATGATAACTGATTAACACTGCACATTTTCTGTATCCTAATTGAACACAATATAAGGTACCTAGCATCACTTATGAATTACTTTTACCAAAAATGTTTAACCCAAATTTTATCATCTTTAAATCTGATGTTCAATTTATAGAAAATTCAAATAAAAAAAAACAAAATATAAGAAGCAGTCAGGTAGATCTAGAAGGTGGAACAGTCTACAGAAAAACTGACCTAGTTTCTTAAAAGAAAAAAAAAAAGAACAGCATAGGCATACGGGAAAAAAAAATAGTGGCAGGAGTTGGGAAATATATACCTCTATTCGAGATTAAAGACATTCAAGAAATATAACTACCAAATGCAATGTATACACCTTATTTATTTCCTAATTATAAAAAACAAACTACAAAACAACTAGGGAAATTTTAAGAAGGACTGTATAAGTGAAACTATTATTATTTTGTGTGGTATCACTGTTAATTTTTACCACTCCCTGGTGGCTCATTTGCATTTGCATTATGCAAATGCATAAAGCATTTGCCTGGAATGTGGGAGACCTGGGTTCGATCTCTGGGTCGGGAAGATCCCCTGGAGAAGGAAATGGCAACCCACTCCAGTACTCTTGCCTGGAGAATCCCCTGGAGGGAGGAGCCTGGTAGGCTGCAGTCCATGGGGTCGCAAAGAGTAGGACACGACTGAGCGACTTCACTTTCACTTTCAGTTAATTTTGTGATTATTAAGATGTGATAATGGTATTATGATTATAAAGAAAATGTCTGTATTTTACTTTACTTTAGAATATTTTAAAATATAGATGAAGTAAGTATGGAAATAATCCAAATGGCTGTTAACTGATGAGTAAACAAACAAATAATTGTATATTCATAAACATGAATCTTAATCAGGAATAAAAATGAATGAAATATTGATACATGCTACAACATATCATAGTCAAAGATTTCAGGGACTAGGCCACAGATATCTTTAGGGGGCCATTGTTCAGTCTATCATAATAAAACTATTAAAAATAAATAAAAATCCTTAAAATCTACATACTGAATAATGGGAATTCAACATTCTAGTCACTCTACATAGTTATATGTTGGTCAGTTTTTATAATAGTTAAAAAGGAAATACTGGTTTTCACCTGCCAAAATGGCAAAGGCCAGAGTCTAAAAATGCATTAAACGGATAAAGGGGTGGGAAAGCAGACCTCCTCATATATTGATGGTAGAAGTATATATTAGTACAATTCCATGAAGCAGTTTGGTAATATCTACCAAAATTACAAACGCACATAACCTCTGATCCAGCAATTCTACTTTGAGGAATTTATACTAGAAATTTACTTGTATGCATGAGAAATTATATATGCAGCATTATCTGTTATAAGAAAACATTGGAAACAATCTAAACGTTCACCAATAAACTGATTTCATATACTGTGGATACTCTTGGTGCTTCCCCAGGGGTTCAGCGGTAAAGAATCTGCCTGCAATGAAAGAGACACTGGTTTGATCCCTGAGTCAGGAAGATCCCTTGGAGAAGGGACTGGCAACTCACTCCAGTATTCTTGCCTGGAGAATCCCATGGACAGAGGAGCCTGGCAGGCTACACCCCATGAGGTCACAAAGAGTCAGACACAGCTGAGCTACTAAGCGCACATTGATACTCTACAGTCACTTAAAAGAATAAGGCAGGTACATATTAACTGTGGGGAAAAAAGCAAGGACAGCAAGCAAGAAGAAAAAAGCAAGGTATGTGTGGTATGCTAGCATTTGTCTTTAAACAGTCTTGTAAAACTACATGAAATACATGGTTTTACTATTTCTGGAAGGATTCAAAAGAAACTGCTACCAGGAATCATCTCTGGAGAAAGGAGGTGGCTGAGTGGGAAAAAGGAAAGAGAAAAACATTTCTCCTTTCCATAACTTTTGAGTTTTCTACCAGTACATGTACAACAAATGAAGAGAGAGAACATTAAAGTAAAATTTTTTTCAAAAATCAGTATGCCACACAAGTTTATGTGGCTCTCAATACAAATTTTCAATTTCCAAGTTACCTCTTACCTGCTTGTTGGTGCAGGGAAAGAAAATGATAGAAGCTGATTCCAGAACGGATCATTCTCAGAGACAGATTCTGTGCCTGATAACTTTTTCAAGTACTCATTTTTAGGAAGATCACCAATTCTGCTACTGTTTGATCCCATCTTTTAATCTGGTAGATTACTTGTCCTTAATCCTTCATTTCCACAAAACAACCTACAAAGAATAAAAAGAAATTTCAAGTGTGCTCAAAATAATTTTCATACTTTTCCTACCCATGACCTAAATATAAGAAACTATAAACCTAGTTTAAAATATATCATACCTCCCTTTATTCTTTTAACCTCAACAATGGGATACAATACACTAGTGAAAATGAATTAACTAGATCTACAATTACCAACATGCACACATCTCAAAAATATTTATTTAAAGAAAGCTATGGAATAATGACATGGTTTAATTTCATTTATATGACCTTAAAGTGTACAAACAATATTATGGATATATTCATAGCTACTACAAGTATTAAAACATATACAGGAAAAATACAAAGCAAAATCAGAAGAATACTTTCATATAATGTTATTGCGTGAGGAAAGGGGAGCCTTCAGTCACATAAATACTTTCTAGAAAAGAAAAGAGAAAGGAATAGAAATAGATTATTGTTTAGATTTGCTGAAAATGGGGAAGAGATACAAAGGTTTTGTTTCACTACCCTCTGTTCCTGTCTGTCTTAAACATTAATTCTTAAAAAGAAAAAAACTGGTTTCTTAATCTTGCAGCAGCAATACTGGAAGGTAGATAGATGATAAGGAAGCAATACCTTTAAATTAAGAAAAAAATTTTAACTGGAATTTATACCTAGCCAAAAGCTCCCAGATAGTACGAAGGTAGAACAGCATTTTTAGATTTCCCAACACTCAAAAACCTGCCATGCACCCATTTGAAGCTACTGGAAAATTTCAGTATAAGGAAATAAACCAAGAAAAATGAAGACACGGAATTGAGGAAACAGGATTCAACACAAGATGGGTGAAGAGAAATTACAGGTCAAGAGCTGTGCAACAGCTGGAACAAGGGTCAGCATGGCCCACTGACCTCCTGGGGAAGAAAACACAGAACTACCATAGGTCACCTGACGTGTCGGACCTTATTCAGTAGAGTTTTAAAATACCAGAGAATATGGAAGGAAGGGGGGAAGGAATGACTATTACTCAGAACACAAAGTAAATGATTTAATTGTGTATTCTGGGGGAAAAAAAACATTGTTCAAGAAAAGTTTGTGTAGTCACAGGGTATAACTCATTTCAGGTTATGAATATTTATGTAATCACTATAATATAAAGACTAAACCAAAAATTGTGAGGTAATAACTATACTAGGGAAATGCCAGAAAAAGAAATGAGAGTGGTGGCTTAAGAATGTGAAATCGAAACTTTCCTGGTGGTCCAGTGGCTAAGACTCTGAACTTCCAATTCAAGGAGTATGGGTTCCATACCTGGTCAGGGAACTACTCCCAGATGCCACAACTGAGACCCGGCACAGCCAAAGAAATAAAAATAAACATTAGAAAAATTATTTTAAGAATGTACAATCTCTGACTTCCACTAAGTAGGTAGGAGGTCAATGTTAGAAAATACTTTAAATTACTGAATCAGAAAATAATAGTAAAAGCATATTAGTTATAAATAAGGAGGTAAGTAGCAAGAAGCAACAGCTCAGAGATTTGAGAGTGGGGAGGGTGGTAGTACAGTTTTTCATCATAAGTCCATCCATCATATTATTTGATTTTTAACCTATGTCTATATATTACTTTGATATTTTTTAATTAAATATTTTTTCACCTCCTTGACTATTCCATTTCTGACTCAAATTTAAATTTTTAACATATGTGGAAAACAAAAAAAAACATCATAACTAAATTAACAGTGATAAAAATGTGAAGTATTCTTTTATGATGCCTATAACTAACAACCTTAAGATCTATTTGTAGCAAACAGTTTAATGTTATAATACAAATTATTAAAGCTGACAGCTCTTAAACTCTAAATTTAAAATTTCCATCACTATGTATGTTTACTGACAGGTCACACATGTTTGGTCAAAAGAGAGAATTAAATCCAAAGACACAGTGACAAACACATAAATCAAAACCAAAAAACTTAGAAATGGACCCACCAAACTGCAGCCAGTTGGAGTTTTTCAACAAAATAAATTCAATAAAAGGACAATTTTTTCAAATAATAATGCTAGAACAACTGGGTATCAACAGGTCACACTCTGGCCTAAACCTTTCATGTTATACCAAAGTTAATTCAAAATGAATTACAGATCTAAATGTAAACTTAAAAAGTATAAAACTTTTAGATAAGAACACAGGAGAAAACCGTGACTTGGGGTCAGGAAATACTTAAGACATTACACAAAAGCACAACCCATAAAAGAAAACATCAATAAATTGAGCTCCATCAAAATTAAAAACTTTTGGTCTATGAAAACCCTATTAAGGGGATAGAAAGATAAGACACATAAAGAATCTGCCTTCCAATGCAGAGGACATGGGTTCCATCCCTGGTTGGGGAACTAAAAGCTCCCACAAGCCAGGGAGCAGCTAAGCTTTGCACCACAACTACTGAGCCCTTGGGCTTTAGATCAGCGCTCACGCTCTGCAACTGGAGAAGCTGCTGTGCCACGACCAGGGAAAGCCTGCACCCCACGACAAAGACCCAGCACAGCCAGCAACAACAAAATAAAAACTAAAATGCTGCATATAAAACTACTGGAGGAAAAAAATGAAGATCAGAACATTCTGTTCTCAATCAAATAGACAAGTACTTCATTTTTCTTTAGGTACCTTAACAATCAATTAAAAATTTACTTTGGGAGTTTAATTAGGTCCATAAATGATAAATTTTTCAAAAGAGCAAAACTCCATCCATCCACCTCATAAGGCAACAATATCATAGAGTTTATTAATGAAAATTTAAGTCAGACTTGATTTCTTATTTGTATTTTATTTTTTGAATACCATAGTAACGTACATGGTACAAAATATACAGGGTTCAATAGATATACAGTAAAAAGTCTCTCTCCCATCCCTTCTAACCACCTAGTTTCTCAACTCAGAGAAAGTATTACTAGTTTCTTGGGTGTCATTCCACAGATTTTCTATGTATATATAAGTACATATTTTTTCCTTTTTACATAAATCGTAACACACTACATATGCCTCTTTGCTCTTCCCAGTTAACATATATTAGAAATCATTACATATCTATATATAAAGCATTTATTTTTCTTAACTCTGTAATACTTTGGTTTTTAATTCCGTAAGTCCCATAATGATGGACATTTAAGTAATTTATGGTCTTTTGTGAACTACAAATAACTCACCAGTAAGCATCTGGTATACAAGGTATTTCACACACATATCAGTATATAGGTACAATAAATCCACAGAAACAGAATTGCTGGGTCAAAGATCCCATGTATTTCTAATTTTGGTAGATACTGCTGAAGGGCAGCAGAATATGCCACCTCAAAATATGCCACAGTGACACTTCATTTTGAGCTGCACATACTTGAAAACGGTAAATGCAGGGTGAGGCCTTTTCTGAACCCTCCTTATCTGCCTGAAGCCAGACTCTCCGAAAGGAACTCCATTATCATAAACTGATCAGTTTCATCAACCAAAGAAGATTGATTCTTATCCCAGGGGAGCCAAGAAGCTGACACAACACTGAGATAAACTTTGTCACGAACTATCACACCTCTCATCTGTGCTTCTGAGGCCCATCTATCCTTCCTAAAAATCATTTACTCTGCCTTAAGAGGCCTACGTTCCCCTTTCCCTTCCCCTTTTAAGATGGTATTTAAACCTGAATTGAGCCACCTCAGGAGCCACTCATTTTTCCCTAGGTGTCTCCCATGAGGTGTGCATGTTAACAAACTTCTCTTTTCTCCCCTGTTGACCTTTTACCACAGGCCCTGTTACCACAGGGCCTCAGTTAAGAACTCAGAAGGGGAGGGGGGACATCATCTTCCCTATCCTACACTGCCTTGCTGCCTTCCTTAGAGGTTGCCGACCTCCACCCACTTCAGCAATGCCTATTTCTCCACACAACAGTCACCGATCTTTAATCACACTTTTCAAGCTTCACCAACTGATAAGTGAAAATAGTTTTCAATATGGCATTAATTTGCATTTCATTTCTCGTGCTGTGAATGAGGCCATTACCTGCTTATATCCCTTGCCTATTTTCTACTGATTTATATGAAATAAATTTTATTCTCAAAGCTGCTAGGACAGGTCAAAGTATGAAAACAACTGCTCCACCCAGGACCAATATGAAATCTCTCTAAAACAATATGAATGAAGCCTGTGAGCTGTAAGAGGAGACTGAACAGAATGTTAACAAGGAAAACCAGGACAGCCAACTGAACACAAAATGCAATGTCTCCTTCTCCTCTTTCCTTCACCCAACCCTAGAAATAACACGCGTGCACGCACACACACACTCTGTCAATTACTACACAGCCATGCTCAAAAAGACACAGAAAACCAGAAGCTGTGAGGAATCCCTATAAAATATAAAACAGCTGGAGATGGGCTGTAAAGAAAAATGACAAAAGAAAAACTGAAGGCAAAAGAGCCTTCAATCAAGGGCACCAAAAGTATGAACAGCAACCCAAGTCCAGAGGCAGAGAGCCAAAAAAGGGCCGGAGCCCAGGGGCAACAGGCCTGCCTAGGACATCCTGCCCAGTTACCCCTACCCTCACTCCCCTGGGCAACAACAAAGTACTATCTGCTGAGAACAGAGAGTGAAGGCAGCACCCGAGGCAGCTGCAACACCAAGGAACAAGCTCAGCCAAGCAGACAATTACCCATGAGGTACTCTTGCCAGAAAGTTCCACCTGTTCCCACATTCACAGAAAGCAAAGAGGAAAACTGAGGCCCAACAGCGTCTCTTCTGCATCTGATTCACACCAAGGATTTCAAACATACACACACACAATCACCTGTACTCAATGTGTGTGGAACCCCCAAGATCCTTACTAATGAAAATCAGAATAAACTGGAACTTCAAAAACCCACTAGCCAATCACCACAACTCCTATTGCTCTTCACTCTCACTGTGCGTCTTTAAGACTTCTCCGGCTTTTAGCTCTTTTTCTCAATATGTCAGTAACTGAGCCTGTCTCCTAGGCTCACCAATGGTGTCCACGATTCTACTTTCAGATCTCTCCTATCCCAACCTCTGATTGGAATGCCTAGAACACTTGAGTTATGTTTTAAACTTAAGGATTTGTTGTTGTTGTTATTTAGTTTCTAAGTCATGCCCAAATATTCTGCGATCCCATGGACTTCATGTAACCTGCCAGGCTTCCCTGTCCATGGGACTGCCCAGGCAAGAATACTAGAGTGGGTTGTCATTTCTTTTTCCAGGGGCTCTTCCAGATCCAGGGCTCGAACCTGCATCTCCTGTACTGGCAGGCAGATTCTTTACCACTGAGCCATCAAGGAAGCCCAAACTTAAGGATAATATAGAAAGTGAAAGTGAAGTTGCTCAGTCGTGTCTGACTCTGCGATCCCGTGGACTGTAGCCCACCAGATTCCTCCATCCATGGGATTCTCCAGGCAAGAATACTGGAGTGGGTTGCTGTTTCCTTCTCCAGGCGATCGTCCCAACCCAGGGATCGAACCCAGGTTTCCTGCATTGCAGGCAGACGCTTTAACCTCTGAGCCACCAGGGAAGCATAACATATATTTATATTTACATTTATATTTATATAAGGCCTTCCCCAGTGGCTCAGCAATAAAGAATCCGCCAGCAATACAGGAGACACAGGTTTGATCCCTGCGTTGGTAAGATCCCCTGGAGGAGGGCATGGCAACCCACCTGGGTATTCTTGCCTGGAGAATCCCATGGACGGAGGAGCCTGGTGGGCTACAATCCATAGAGCCACAGAGTCAGACGTGACTGAAGCAACTGAGCGTGCATGCATATTTATATATATATATATATATATATGTGTGTGTGTGTGTGTGTGTGTATCTCCAGTAATTTTGTGGATAACACCGTTTCTTACAGAAATTTATACTAGAAATAAGCAGCATGCTGATGCTTTTAGTAGACCTATTTTTAATGCAATGCAGTCAGTTCTGTGCTTAGTTGCTCAGTCATGTCCGACTCTTTGTGACCCCATGGACTACAGCCCACTAGGCTCCCATGTCCATGGGGATTCTCCAGGCAAGAATACTGGAGTGGCTTGCCATGCCCTCCTCCAGGGGAATCTTCCCAACCCAGGTCTCCTGCATTGCCGGCGGGTTCTTTACCAGCTGAGCTACCAGGGAAGCTAATGTAAATCAGTAACTCAATCTTAACATGTGTAAAACTGATACCATTCTTGTTCAAAACCAGTCTTCTCTTCCCACTACTTTAGCCTAAAGTCCCCATTATGGAAAAACTACCTTTAAATGTCATTGTTCTGGAGTATATATGCTGTATCTCCCAAGGTAGATTATTCCTGAGAAGCATGAATCAGGCTTTACATCTTGATATCCCTAGGTAACTTAAAGCACCTGTTACAGAGACAGTACTCAAAAAAAAACCTTCCTGAAATAGCCAAGGTCTCACAGCTAATAAATATATTAGAAGATCTTCAGTATAAATGAAGAATAAAATATGCTAATTAAAACAGCAAAGTATCATTTTTACTCATTAGATTAGTAAAGGTTGAAAAACAAAACTTTAATCGCAGTGAGAGAGTAGTAAGGAAACAGGCACCCCCCACCATGAATTTAAGTATTTGGCAACATCTATCAGATTTTTAAGTATGCCAAAAAGTTGGTTTTGGTAAACTCATACAAGCTGACAAGTTCTATACATCCAGAAGTTAATCATTTGGAATAGCAAGCTGTCAATAAAACCGGAATGACCATCATCTGGAGATTAATTACAATATAGAATAAGCATATAATGGAATACAATGCAGCCACTGAAAAGAATGAGGTAGACCTTATGCATTAACGTGTAAAGAGATCCCCATATGGCAAGTTATCAGTAAAAGCAAACACAAAGACACAGAACAGTTCATATAGTAAAATCCCATTATTTTAAATAAACGTGTAAATTCTTACACAGACTAGATAATTTCTGGAAGAAAACATAAGCAATGGTCCAAGACTGGTGACCTCTGAAGAATGAGACTGGAAATTTGGAGGAAAGGGAGTTTTCACATTATGTCTTCCTACACTGCTTTGACCTTTTTTTAAAACCAGAAACATGTAACGTTAAAAAAAAATGGATTGTTCTCCTTCTCTGCTGTCCTTCAGGAAGGATCTTTATGTGCTTCTGGTTTGTGCTTTAAACTCTACCGAGTGACACCAGAACTAATATTTTGTCTTGACTTCTCAGTCAAAACCCAAGCATAAATCTCTACTTATTGAGTATTTCAATTCGATGTCTTGCTGTCATCAAAAATCTTAAAGTAGAATTTAACATTTGTCGCCTAAAACAAGTCACCCCTCCAAAAGTCACTATTCCTTGTCAATGTTATCAGGATTCTTGGCTCAAGTTATCTCACTCACATACCCAAGCGTATATGCCACACACGCTTATTACACACTTACTATAAATGTAGGTGATGTGATGTTTACTGAAAATGAAAAAAGAAGTAAAAAACACCAGGTCCCTGCCATTAATGGACTTAAATCCTGGTGGGAGAGACAAATCTGTCAATAAATTACTAAGCACATTTGATAAGCATTCCAGTGGAGTTATTATAAGAAGCTACGTAAATACACAGGAGCACCAGAGGCAGGGGAGCCACACAAGCAGCAGCACTAGGGGCACGCTGGCTTACACAACGCGCGATACACTCACTGACTCACCCAGTCCCCAGTAACAAACCTGAAAGGCAGGCACAGCTTCCTCATTTTACAGGTGAGGAAACTAAGGCACAGACAGGTTAAGTAATTTACCAAACACATGAGGTCCCATGTGTCTGTAAGACATAGTAAGTAGCAAAGGCAGGACTGGAACCTAGGCTAAGTCCAGGGTCCCTGGTCTTCAACACTTTACTAGGGTGACTTTCCAACAACATCACCAAGTTTTGTGGGTTCTTCTACAATACCCACAATTCTCCATGTCATCTTTTAAACAAATCTCTTGATCTTCCGGCTGCCTCCATTCAGGACCAGGCTTCTTCAATCTCACATGATTTAGCGCAAGAGTACTTTGATTTCTTTGCTTCCAATCTCTCCATTTTGATTCACTGTACACTTCACTACTACATAAATCCTTAAAAAACAGGAAATTCAGTCCAGCATTGAAATTAAGACCAAAGGTTCTAGTGTCTGATAGACCCTGCTAAGACTGAATAATCAGTCTGAGTCTCCATTTTACCATTTATCAAACCCCACTGCATCACAAGGAAACAAAAATACTTCAACCCCTAAGATTTTTTTAAGGATGAAGCAATATGACACATGCAAAAAAGCACTCAGTAAGGGACCTGACTCAGGGTAGGGTAAGCCAAGGAAAAATATTAAGCCTATTTTTAATATTAGTGAAGTTACCACTTCTACCATTTCACTCACCAGCTCAAAAAGTATTCAATGATTCTTCATTACCTGAAAAGCCCAGTACTGAGATTCAAGACCTTCCATATAGTCTGAAAGCTCACATTCTAACTTTATTTCCAACCATCCTCCACACCAGTACTTCTCCAAGGTATATAAAAAACACCAGTGGAGCATGAGGCTAAAAATGCAAATGCTTATGCCTCAAAGATTCAGAATGTCAGGGTAGTGCCCAGGCATCTACATTTTCTTAAAAGTATCCACAGTGACTCTGAAACAAGCAGTGTATGAACCTCAATTTGCAAACAGGAACCAAAACAAAGTAAGGCGGGTCTGTTCTCAACACCGAGGGTGCTCACCCACTCCTCTGCTCCGGCCTTCCACACCCGTGTTCCCCCGCACACCTGTCCCACAGCACCTGACACCCTGGTCACTAAACATAACACAAGCACACTCTTGTCTCTAGTCCAAGGGTGCTCATTAGCTTCACCACTCATTTGGAACTTAACTACCAAGTTAAACTAACTACCATAGTTAATTTTGGAGAAGGAAATAACAATCCACTCCAGTATTCTTGCCTAGAGAATTTCATGGACAGAGGAGTCTGGTGTGCTACATCCATGGGGTCGTAAAGAGCTGGACATGACTGAGCAATTACACTTTCCCTTTTCATAGTTAATTTAACTACACCTTGGTCTGCTGACTCTTATATAATACTGCTTTTCAGTATTTTCTGATCAGTTATTTCCTCTAGTCAGCTTTACTATCACGAGTGAAAACAATACTCTGAACAAGAAATGATATGCTTAATATTTTGCATTTATTTTGTGAAATATTTGATATATGTGCGTGCATGCATGCTAAGCTGCTTCAGTCGTGTCCAACTCTTTGCAACCCTATGGAGTGTAGCCCACCAGGCTCTTCTGCCCATGGGATTCTCCAGGCAAAGAATACCGGAGTGGGTTGCCATGCCCTCCTCCAGGGGATCTTCCAGACCCAGAGATCAAACTCGAGTCTCTTATGTCTTCTGCACTGGCAGGTGAATTCTTCACATAAAAAGTGAATCTCCTCTTCTATACAGACTGATTCACCAAATTCTGTCCTAACACCCTCAAAATATGCAAATAACATGGTAGGTGCACTTTGTCACAACGTAGGCGGAGACTCCATAAATCACAAACTATATTCCAGAATGTATATATGTGCGTATACATACACACACATTTGCACACAACAGACTTTAAGGCAAAACCTCATCCCTGAAACAAGAGTCCAGAGAAACAGTGGGCAGTAATCACTGGCCAAAGGACACATGAGACACCACAAGTGCCACTAGTCCAAGTAATGGAACATTCTCTTCAAGGTTACTATGTTCCAAGTGCTATACTGAGTAAGTCCAGTTGGGTATCCCACTTCAGTGAAACGAGAGTAATGAAAATAAAAAGATATAAGCCTACAAGTGTAAGATCAGAGGAAGTGTGAAAGATGGAAAGGTGACAGAGAGGCAGTGACTGAACTGGCAGAGCTGAGGATGTCCCCAGCATACCCACCTGCCAAAGGAGATGCTACCAAGAAGCAAGCCAATCCACCCCACGGAACACTGGGAAGGCAACAGAACTGAGAAGGGCACCATGAAAGGCGGGGTGAGGCACGGGCTCAAGTCTGCGCGTCTCCCCCATCCCGCCCCAGTAGGAAATCGTGTGCGCGCTCTGCAGAAATCTGACTGGAGAGACTATGGACTTTAAAGCCAAGGATGGAGACAGTAACGAGGCAGAGGATGAAAACAGGGGAGTGACATTCAGATGGGCCTGCTGCACAGCTACACAGAAGGTTTCCCAGCCTCCCAGGCAGGAGACTGGAGGGTTCTTCTTAAGAGAAATGGAGGGCGAACCAGAGGAAAAGATAGAGACATATGGGATTTCCCCCATTTAAAAAGCTGGCCTGCTGCCTACAACCCACCACTCACCACAATCCGCTCACACACAGAGCTTCCAATCAATGCTGGGAGTCTTGATCTTAATTAAGAATGGGCCACCAAAAATGATTCGACTTGTGAGAGGAAAGCCTCCAATCGGAAAATAAATAAACAAATAATAACAGTAACAAACCAAAGAAATTAATCATAAAACAGGTGATTCTAAGAAAAAAATTAAAAATAATATCTTCAGGGAGATAATAAAAAATAATAATAAGTGCAAAGATTTACATAGCATTTACTATATCCCCAGGTCCTATTCAAAGTGCTAGACACACACTGAGTTGTTTAACCCACACCACATCCTTTGAGGCAAGTACTGTTGTTCTCATTCCCTAGATCATGCGTCAGCAAATGATAACCCAAGTTCTCAATCCAGCCTGCTGCATGAAGCATGATTTTTACATTTTTAAGCAGTCAAGAGAAAAACAGTATTTTGTGACATGTGGAATCATATGAAATTAAAACTTCTGTGTCGACAAATAAAGTTTGATGAGAACACAGCCACGGTCATTTGTTTGCAATTGTCTAAATCTGCTTTCGCGATAACGACGACAGAGTTGAGTTGCGAGGACAAGGACTGTATCTGGTAGTTTATACTGCTACTCAGTGCACAAATCTCGGTGACACATGTGACAATGACAGCAGATCAGGTGTCAGGCATACTGCCACTTCAACATCTTAAATTACCAGTGGGGAGCTCTCACATCAAAACAAGAACAAAGCAGACTCTGAGGTCATGTTTTTCCTTTTTTTGTAATTTCTGTTTTATCTTCTAGTGTTTCTTTTTGATGTGCATTCATATTTCCCCCATTTTTTTGGCACAGGATGTGGGGTTTGGGTTCCCTGCCCAGGGATCGAACCCATGCCCTCTGCAGTGGAAGTACAGATTCTTAACCACTGGACCACCAGGGTAGTCCCAGGATGTCACACTTTTAAGTCACAGAGGAGTGTAGTTTTTTTTTTAATTGAATTAGATGCTGAAGGGTCTTCCCTGATGGTCCAATGGCTAAGACTCCTTACTCGCAATGTGGGGGGCCTGGGTTCAATCCCTGGGCAGAGAACTAGGATCCCACATGCCACAACTAAAGATCCTGCATATAGCAACTAAGATGCAGCGCAGCCAAATAGGTAGGTAAATGAAATAAATAATTAGATGCTGAAGTACTACATTTATCATGTAAAAGCATCATAGCTGTGTCATAACACAAGATGGGAAGACATTACCAACATGACCTGCCCCACCACACAGCATTCACTCCCAACTCATCAGAACAACAATCAGGAAAATTTGAAAATGTAAAATCATCTCACCACAAGCAGAATGTCTTCTCAAAAATAAAAAAATGAAAATGAGGCTACAACTGAGTAAGATTCCAAATGGTTCATCTGTTAACAAAGCAAGGCAAGTCATTCACCAATCATGAGTTAAACCATGTTTGATTACAGCAGACAAAGAAATGTGTTCAGAGAAAATAAAACATCCTTAACACTTGTCTTTTAGTGAGAATAACTGCTCAGAGAACAGTCTGTATAGAAGAACTGCGGCCATGAATGGTTTCCAAAATAATTGAAAAGATAGTAACTCAGTACAACCTGAAGTGAAATCTGCTAAGATGAATAACAACAGATGTTGGCAAACGTGTGTGGTAGTAAAAAAGCTCACCTGGACAAGTTTACAAATCTTGTGAAAATGCAAGGTGTTTACAAACTTTTGTTTTACTTTGGAAAATAAACACCTTTTTACAAAAACATGTTATTTATGCTAACATGTAGATTTAGTATTTCTATTTTTAAGTAAATTAAATATTTTTTAAATGCAAAGTGTTTAAAGCCTATTCATTAAATGAGCAGAATACTCTGTATAAAATATTTGAATCTATCTTGCTACTGAACCAGGAGTGCCAATAGTTAACTTCATCCACTCTCACAAACTTAACTATCAATTCCATAAAGTTTTTCTAGAAATAAAAGTTGAACATCCTGATACGTTCTACCGAACAACAATACAATGGCTTAGCAACAGTACAGTTTTATTTAAATTTTTCAAGCTCAGGGTTGAGACTGAAATTGTTCTGAACAAGAAGAACCCCCTTCAACCACTGTTATTAAACACTGAATGGCTTTGGAAATTAGTTTTTGCTCCAGATTTAATAACATTTCTCAATGAACTCAATCTAAAATTAGAAGGCCAATAGCACTGATCTGTAAAATTAACTGATACTGTGTGAATCACAAGTAACAGCAAGCTGTTTTACACGCTTCTGATGCCGTCAGAAATCAAAATAAGACTTGAGATCTCCAATCCCACACAAGTATGCAATAGATAAATTTTTCAAAGTCAAACTATACTTCCAATAGCATTTTTCAGACCTCAATGCAGGTACAAAAGTACTTTCCACATTTCAAAAACTATTTTACTGTGCAACAAAGAGTTTCCACATAATCTCAACTGGAAGTGATCACTCCACAGTGCAATGATTTACTAAAGGGTAAATATCAGAAATGAATCTAACATAACTCTATAGATGTCTTCTAAGCAATTAACACGCTCTATTAAAACCACACAGGGAATTACCTGGCAGTCCAGTGGTTAAGACTTGGACTTTCACTGCCATGGACCCAGGTTCGATCCCTGGCTGGGGAACTAATATCCCACCAGTCATGCAGTGTGGCCAAAAAGTTAATATATATGCTCATAAATTGATGTCAGTATTTGGCAATATTTGTTGTTTAGTCTCTTAAGTCGTGTCTGTTTGCAACCCCATGGACTATAGCCTGCCAGGCTCCTCTGTCCATGGAATTTCCCAAGCAGGAATACTGGAGTGGGTTGCCACTTTCTTTTCCAGGGAATCTTCCTGATCCAGGGATTGAACCTGTGGCTCCACGCCTCCTGTATTGACAGGTGGCTTCTTTACCCGAGACAGCAGGGAAGCCATTGGCAATACTTACCTTTGCCTGGGAAATCCCATGGACAGAGGAGACTGACAGGCTACAATCTATGGGGTCACAAATGAGTTAAACACAACTTAGTTACTAAACAACAATAACAAACAGGTATATTCAAAGATGAAATACAGAAAATCTCATTACACATCAGCATTAGATATAAACATCTGTGATAAATTCTGATGATAGCAAACAGTAACTCAGAACTCCAACTAAGTAATATGGTTCCCTTCTTCCCCAAAAGAAATTTCATTCTTCTCATTAGCAAACCTCTCTGAGCAAAAAAAGTTCTCAACCATTATTAGCACTGTATTTTTAACTTCATCAATAAACACTTGTAGAAATGTTCTCTCCCTTGTTATGTGAGTATCTACATAATGTTCTTCATTTTGCCTCTGGGTCCACAAAGCCTAATTTTTACGATCTGCCCCTTTAGACAAAATGTCTGCCAACTCCGGGCCTAGAAGAATAAACTGAGGCAAAGAAAAGTTAAGTGACAAGCCCAAGATCAAGACGACAGAGTTAGAAAGTGACAGATCAGGTTTCAGGCCATGGCAGTCCAGGTGCAGAAACCCACGCTCTCTACCACTGTACCACACTGTTCCCATAAACCAAGAACAAGATGTCAAGGAAATAAACAACAAGAAAAGAAACCTGACATTAAAACTTGATATAAAAGCTCAATAGACAGAAGATAAGGTCAAGGAAACACCCATAATCAAGAATAAGAAGACAAGGGACTTTCCTGGTGGTCGAGTGGTTAAGAATCTGCCTTTCAACGCAGGGGACACAGGTTCAATCCCTGGTCAGGAAACTAAGATCCCACAGCCCACAAGGAAACTAAGCCCGCATGCTGCAACTACTGAGCCCACGCACTGCAACTAGAGAGAAGCCTGCACACTGCAAAGAGCCCGCCGGCTGCAACAAAAGGTTCCGCCAACAAGATCCTATCGTGCCACAACTAGGACTGGACACAGCCAAACATAAACAAAAATAAATATTTTTTTAAAAAAAGAACAAGACAAATAGAAAACAGGACACAAAAAATAGTAAGAGCCATTTAGAAGGTCTTAATAGATTAGTAACAGAGTTCCAAACCGAAAGTATGAACAAAAGGGAGGAGCCTTCACTCAAGACATTCAAGTCAAGTTGCGAACTGCCAAGGTCTGGGGTTGTACTTTACCTGCGCACCAACAAAGACAATGAAGCCTCTGGGACAGGGATGAAAAACAACTCACTGCTCGTGGCAACAGCAGTAGCCAGAGTAACCTCTTGCGTAAGTGTCCTGGGTTCCAATCCCCACAGGTCCTTCCACACATTTGGTAACAATCAGTAATGTGCTCAGAGAAACAAAGTAAATAGAGCTGGGGGCGGGAAAACAAGGTAAACTCAGTTCAGCAGTGACATTTATGCAGTCATTATAGTGTAAACGCTAAGCGCCAGTTCTCAAGTGCCCACACCAAAAGGGCTGGAAGAGGGGTAGGAGAAGGAAAAGGACCTCTTCTACCATAACAGGAGTCAAGAGCTATTACCTAAAATTGATAAATCACAATATAGCCATTTAGACATATTACTTACGAACACAGAAATAGTTGTCTCCAGGAACCACACTAAAAAGGACAGTAGGTAAGACATGGGGGTGCTGACCTTTTATAATATTATAAAAATATTTTATATAAAATATAAATATTATATATTATAAATTACCTAACAATCCACAAGTGTTGCTTTAAGTATTAACTCTTAATTGGAGTCAATTAACTCTCCTAAATTGGAGAGAATGAGCTTTACTATTTCACAATTATTGATTCATATTAACAACTCAATGTGCCAATATCAAAGAGTTGCAGGGCTGATAAAACAAACTAGCAATACCTAAGCTCCATCATACTGGTTATGGAAGCACGACCCTGTCAGTATTTTGTGAGTGCCTACCCATATGGCCAGCCTAATACTAAGAGCCAAGGTTAAAACTGGGAAAGACGGATTTTATTTACAGCTGAGTATGAGATCCAGACAAATCAACAAAAAATTATAATATGGCAACTATCCAATACTCAGTGAAAGCTTCCCAGAGATCATGCCATAAAAAGCTAAGACCTGAAGGACTGGCCTGGTTGGGTGCAGGGGTTCAAAGTAAAGAGAAAATCCTGTGAGTAGGCATAGGATTAGGCAAAACAGGCAGGGTCCATTCCAGGAACTGAAAGAAGCGCAACATGGCTGGAATAGGGAGGGAAGCAAAAAAGGCCAGAAAGCAAGCTGATGCCCGAAGGGGATACTTTACTAAAGGGCATCTCTTCTACTATGCCCATTATAACCATAATATTGCATCTATCTCTCGGTCTTCTAAACTAGTGAACTCCTCCCCGGTACAGTGATGATTTCAAAATATCTATATCTATGCAGGTCAGGAAGCAACAGTTAGAACTGGACATGGAACAACAGACTGGTTCCAAATAGGAAAAGGAGTACGTCAAGGCTGTATATTATCACCCTGCCTATTCAACTTATATGCAGAGTACATCATGAGAAATGCTGGGCTGGAGGAAGCACAAGTTGGAATAAAGACTGAAAGGAGAAATATCAATAACCTCAGATATGCAGATGACACCACCCTTATGGCAGAAAGTGAAGAACTAAAGAGCCTCTTGATGAAAGAGAAAGAGGAGAGTGAAAAAGTTGGCTTAAAGCTCAACATTCAGACAACTAAGATCATGGCATCTGGTCCCATCACTTCATGGGAAATAGATGGGGAAACAGTGGAAACAGTGGCTGACTTTATTTTTCTGGGCTCCAAAATAACTGCAGATGGTGACTGCAGCCATGAAATTAAAAGACACTTACTCCTTGGAAGGAAAGTTACGACCAACCTAGACAGCATATTGAAAAGCAGAGACATTATTTTGCCAACAAAGGTCCGTCTAGTCAAGGCTATAGTTTTTCCAGTGGTCATGTATGGATGTGAGAGTTGGACTGTGAAGAAAGCTAAATGTTGAAGAATTGATGCTTTTGAACTGTGGTGCTGAACTGCGAAGACTCTTGAGAGTCCCTTGGACTGCAAGGAGATCCAACCAGTCCATCCTAAAGGAGATCAGTCCTGGGTGTTCATTGGTGCAACTGATGTTGAAACTGTAACTCCAATACTTTGGCCACCTGATGGGAAGAGCTGACTCATTTGAAAAGCCCCTGATGCTGGGAAAGACTGAGGGCAGGAGAAGGGGACAACAGAAGATGAGATGGTTGGATGGCATCATCAACTCAATGGACATGGGTTTGGGTGGACTCCAGGACTTGGTGATGGACAGGGAGGCCTGGCGTGCTGTGGTTCATGGGGTCGCAAAGAGTTGGACACGACTGAGTGACTGAACTGAACATCTAGTCCATAACCATCTTGTGGGTGTCAGATCATTTATCTGACAAGCCATAAATTACCATCTGGACACAGAAATCAAGGGCCGTACCCTAGAGATGACAGGGTGAGAAGCTGGAAAAGGGGATGGGTCACTAATGACAGTGGGCTTCCCAGGCAGCTCAGTGGTTAAGAATCTGCCTGTCAACATAGGAGATATGGGTTCAATCCCTAGGTTGGGAAGAGAAAATGGCAACCCATTCCAGGATTCTTGCTGGGAAAATCCTATGGACAGAGGAGCCTGGTGGGCTACAGTCCGTAGGGTCACAAAGTCAGACACGACTAAGCATAGCACCCCAACGACAGTAGAGCCACTGCATCAGCCCTGAGCTGTCTACCTCTGGACTTCTTTTACATAAGAAACAAAGTAATGATATGTTTAAGCTAGTATTTGCATGTATAGCCAAATCAAATTTTGACTGACACAGCAGGCTCTGAAAATATTCTAAGGTGGAGGGTTGCAAGAGATATTTTGAAGGAATAATTGTCAAGATTCTGTGATTGACTCAGTCTAAAAAAGAAATTTATTATCAGTCATATTACATACCGAAAAACATTTGGTTTTTTTTTTCCCCCCCAATGACCTTATCGGAGAGGTACAGTCACTTTGGGGGCCTGCATTTTTCAACTGAGATATAATTCACATATAACATTATATTAGTTTCAGGTGTACAACACAACAAATACTGTATTGCAAAATCATCACCACAGTCTAGTTAACATCTACTACCATAAAGTTAATTTTTTTTCTTGTAACGAGAAATTGAAGGTGTACTCTTAGCAACTTTCAAACATATAATACAGTATTATTAACTAGTCACCAGACTGCACATTACATTCCTAGATGATTTATTTCATAACTGGACGTCTGCATCTTTTGATCACTTTCACCCATTTCACCCATCTCCACCCCTTGCCTGGTGTCTGAATTTTTAAAACAACGCTAAAAACTAGAGAAGACATCAAAAACTATTGACCAAACTTTCCTAAAAGAATGAAAACAAAAAGTCTGTAGCATATAAGAGCTATGTAAACTTGTTCTCAGCCCTACTAAATTACTTCGTCTGGGAACAGACCAACACAAGGATCACTTAAAACCGCAAGCAGCTTTTAAGAAGTTCATAGCGTTAAGCTCAGCTAAGAATCTTACGAGGGAAAATAAGCTTAAAGATAGGCACAGATATTTAACGATTCCCATTATATTTTTTAATAATAATAAGTAATTATTACCTATTAATATTATATTATATTTTCATTATATTTAGCTTAAGTGAAAGTGAAGTCACTCAGTCATGTCGGTCTCTTTGTGACCCCATGGACTGTACCCTATCAGGCTCCTGCGTCCATGGGATTTTCCAGGCAAGAGTGCTGAAGTGGATTGCCATTTCCTTCTCCAGGGGATCTTCCCGACCCAGGAACAGAACCTTGGTCTCCTGCATTGCAGGCAGATGCTTTACCATCTGAGCCACCAGGGAAGCCCCTAGCGGTAAGCTAAAACACACCACCATCGGAGAGACAGGACCTTCATGCTCAGGGGCAGTTACCCTGAGAGCTAAGCTGCAAAGTGGAACTCCCTCAAGAAACAGAATGCCAAAGTACAGGACTTCCTGAAATCTCCACTGAGAAGTTTCAGCGTCTTCTCCACAGCCTGGGAAAGGAAGAGCAGCAAAGGCCATCTTGCTCCTCTGCTTTTCAGGCCCACAACCATGCAGCTGAGTTACATTAAGGAAAATCCTAGAAGGGAATTCGAGCTCAACTCTCACAGTAGTTTGTTCTTCCTTAAAATTTTATCTCCCTCTGTCTTCCTATTGAACTGGAGGTGCCTCCATCACCCACTAGGACAGACAGCACCTGGTCTCTCACTCCAGGCAGGGAACCATCACTGCCCCAGAGTGTCCTGTGACTTGAGCATTATAGGTACACTCTGATTACAAGCATGCAATACTGAAAAAACATGAATGTGAAAAAGACCAAATGAAAAAGACCGAAAGACAGAAAGACTTAACACATTATTACACTTTTTTTTAAAGGTGTCACTCTACAAATGTCACAGACATTTCCTACATTATCTGTTTACCGTCACTAAAGGGAAAATGAAACAGTCCTCTCTAGCACTAACCCCATTATCTTACGAAGTGAAAGATGACACACTGCATTTGTAACAGGAAACAAAATCACTTAACAAAGTATCCCCGAACATAAGATGTCCACATCCTAATCTATGGAACCTGTGATTCTGGTGTTTTACATAACAAAAGGGACTTCGCAGGAATCATTAAGTTAAGGACTTTGAGTTGGGAGAAATTACTCTGAATTACCCAGGTGTACCTAATCTAATCACAAAGATCCTTAAAAATGGAGAATCTTTCCCAGCTGTGGTCAGATCAACTGCGTAACAGAACGATGCAACGAGGCTGGTTTTGAAGATGAAGAGGGTCACAAACAAAGGAATGCGGTTGGGAGAGACGAGGAAACAGATTCTCCCCTAGAAACTTCCCAAAAGGAAGACAGGCTTGACCAACTAACTTTAGCCTGGTGAGACCCATTTTGGACTTCTAAAACACAGAACTTCAAAAGAATAAGTTTGGGGACTTCCCAGGCGGTCCACTGGCTGGGACTCTTGTACTCCCAATGCAGGGTGCCGGGATCCCAGCCCTGGAGAGGGAACTAGATCCCATGTGCCACAACTAAGAGTTCACATGCCACAACTAAAGATCATCCATGACGCAGCGAAGATGCAAGGTCCTGCATGACACAACTAAGACCCGGCACAGCCAAATAAATAATTTAAAAAAGAATTAAGTTTGTATTGTTTTAAGCCACTAAATTTGTGATTTGTTACAGTAATCATAGAAAACTAACATATACACGTTAAACAACTTCTAACAATATGTGAAATCATCTAGAGGAGAGAAGCATGATCAAACTCCCCAAATCCTTAAAGCATTATCAGATATAATAGTTATTTGTGCGTTTTGTGGTATAGTTCACTTCTATCTTTCTCACGCTCTCACAAAACTCCATCCACTAAAAAGCCAGCCAAAGTGACAATTCTTAAAACTTTCTATAGAAGGATGAACCATATCAACCAAGAAAACAGAAGCATCAGGAGAGCAGGATTGACTGGAAAAATCTGGAAACAATACTGTAGTTTTCAGAAAGTCAAACATCAAAATGTTTGCACTGCTTATTCAGTATCAGACGGATGCCACATTTTAAAAAATAAGTCCTTCTAAATATAAAAGATTATTTGGGGTGTATGCTAATCAAAATGTGGGTATATTAAAAAGAATGACCCAATATTCTAGAGATATATACTCAAGTATTTACAAAATGGAGCGGGACTAGGAACTAACAGAGCCATAAATGAAACTAAATTAGCCTGAGTTACTGTTAGAGCTGGGTAATGGGTACATGGGGGTATATCACATTAGCCCAGGTTGAACTTTTCCAAATTAAAAAGTACAAAGTCCCTGACCTATTTATCATTATAATATGGATTTAAGACATTTAATAGGTGAATAGTTTAAAACTCCTTCCTTTAACATTTGTTGTTGTTGTTAGTCACTAAGTAGTGTCTGACTCTTTTACGACCCCATGGATTGTAGCCCACCAGACTCCTCTGTCAATGGGATTCTCCAGGCAAGAATAGTGACCCAGTGGTCACCATTTTCTTCTCCAGGGAATCGAACCCGAGTTTCACCTGCATTTACTGCTTGGCAGATGGATTCTTTACCACAGAGCCATCTGGGAAGCCCTCCTATAACATCTGCCCCACCTCAATTTTCTGCCACTTAATCCACGTGCATCAATTACTATTTTATTCCCACTCATTTTGCCTTATTTACTAATCTAATGAGTTTCAGGAAGTCACCTATCAGCTAAAAGATTGATTCTTCATTTGCAGAATGGGAAAAGTTATATTTGCTCAGTCTATCTGAGTTGCAGAGAGAATTATCTAAGATAAACAACACAAAGCAGGATAAGCATTCAGAAATCTACACCGGTAAATTTCAAGCTCAGCAGCAACCATTCACCTATTCCCATAGATCCTCTTCCCTCCCACCTCCAGTTCCCCTCTTGAGACCTCAATTGATCCACCCAAAGCCAAGGTCCCTCTGAAAGAGTGCTCTAAACACACATACACACAGTCAGGGTCCCTCTGAAAAGGTGCTCTAAAAATACACACACACACACACACTTTCTTCCGGGGTCCCTCTTCCACAGTCTACACACACGTTTTCATCTCTTTCAGCACACTTTCTCTCTACACATCTCTCCCTCCAACCTTCCCCTCTTCTAAGGATTCTACTCAACCTCCCCCTTAGCAAGTCTATCCTGTGCACTCCTCTGCTGGCCCTATTACAATCATCCCAGTACTTCTCTGTATTTCAGTACTTTCATCCTATCAACTCTGTTAACCCAGTACTCACCCAGTGTTCACCAACTCTCGACGAGCTAACTTCCCACCCTCTCACCTTTCAGTTAACACACAATCACTAGCTGCCAGGGAGTGGGGGAGTGGAAAATAAAGAGTGACTTCTAAGGGTACAGGTTTCTTTTTTGGGTGACAAAAATGTTCTGAAATTAAGATAGCTGCACAACCCCGTGACTATGCTTTTTAAAATATCGTGAGTTTAAAAAAAAGAAAACACTGAGTTATACTTTGATAATACTCTTAAAGGGTGAATTTTATGCTATGTAAATGACATCTCAATAAAAACTGCCCCCCCCCCCAAATCAATATTATTGCTCGGCTGCCCATCACACGCCCACCGGTCACCTCAATCCCACCTCCCGCATCACCGACTTGCTCTTCGGTGGCCCACACGGACTGAGGCCCGCCCCCAACCCACTCGCTTGGCTAACACACCCCCTCACTTCTCGGCGCCGAGTGCCACTGAACCCTGGGTGCGGGGGGCGGCTCTCGCGGCCCAGGCACAGCGCCTGCACGGCTGGGGCACTCTCTTGCCCAGCCCCGACCGGGGGAGGGGAGGCTGCTCCCAAAGCCGCTCTGACGAGGGGCTGGCGGCCCCGCCCGGCTTCCAGGGTCGCGCGGCCGGGGGGCGGCGCCACAGCCCACCTGCCTCAGCCGGCGGGGAGATCCGCTTTCAGCGCACGGACAGACGGTTGGGTAACAGCGGGGACACGACGAGCCTCGGTCACCGCCGCAGCTGGGGTGGCGCACGCCGCCTCAAGCCTCCATGTTTCCCACGTCTCCACGGCTCCGGCTCCTCGGCTCGGCTCCGGCCCGGGCAGCGTCAAGGCGGAGGCCCGGAGGCGGGGACTGAAGAGAGAAGCAAGCGGAGAACGCCGCTGGGGGCCGAACGGCCCAGCGCGCGCCAGCTGGCGGTCACGTGGCTGCGGCGCGCGGGCTTCTGGGAAACGTAGTCCTGAGCTGGGGGCGTTAGGCGTTTCTCCACCGGCTTGCGCCTCCAGGGTAACGGCAAAGCCACGTGGCAAAACCGAGACGCTGCTTGACTTTCTCACCCTAGAGCTGACGTCCTGGCTTACCCCGCAGCGTTTGTGCTTGGAACTTACGTTTATTAAAGGTCCCTGTTCATTCCAACCCAGTAGTCACCTCAGAATCAAGCAGTTCCTTGGAGGACTCTGAAGAATTTGGGAAATAGGGAAATAGTGTTCGGTGGAGCTCGGGTAGCAGGGACAGCCTGCCATCCTGTCAGAAAGAACAGGTCCGACATAACAAGAGTGTCGATATGGTGCAGCGCCAAAAGCAGGGAATTTGTAGTCAGATAAGCACTGGAGAAGGAAATGGCAACCCACTCCAGTGTTCTTGCCTGGAGAATCCCGGGGATGGGGGAGCCTGGGGGGCTGCCGTCTATGGGGTCGCACAGAGTCGGACACGACTGAAGCGGCTTAGCAGCAGCAGCAAGCTGAGGTTACCAGACTGATGTTACTGAGCCTTTAGTTCACCTCTCCAGCCAGTTTTCTCATAAAATATGTATACAAGACCATGATTATACTTCCCATACAGAACGCTTATTGGTGTCATGATGGTAATTAACAACTCAGATTACGGATTTTCTGTGTGCTGTCCAATACTTAATTTCTTCAAATAACGCTGTGAGATAGGTAACAGTGTTATTCCCTTAATATAAATAGTATATGCCAATATAATGAAGTATTACAGAGGTCTTATATATACTTTTCCAGCTTTTATTGCCAGCAGGTTCTCTGAATTTGCAGAATTACTACAACAAATATACTAAAATACAAGATACCTGGGAGCCTAGCTAAAAAGAAGTGGACATGGCTATGCAACCATTGTAAATAATGCCATGTCTACCGTGTTCATGATACATGGAGTAGAAACAGTTCAGTTCAGCCGCTCAGTTGTGTCCAACTCTTTGCGACCCCATGAATCTCAGCACGCTGGGCCTCCCTGTCCATCACCAACTCCCAGAATTCACTCAGACTCACGTCCATCGAGTCAGTGATGCCATCCAGCCATCCCATCCTGTGTCCCCCTTCTGCTCCTGCCCCCAATCCCTCCCAGCATCAGAGTCTTTTCCAGTGAGTCAACTCTTCGCATGAGGTGGCCAAAGTACTGGAGTTTCAGCTTTAGCATCATTCCTTCCAAAGAACACCCAGGGCTGATCTCCTTCAGAATGGATTGGTTGGATCTCTTTGCAGTCCAAGGGACTCTCAAGGTATGGTATTATTTCATAAAAATATAACTTATTTTTGAAAATTGGATAATAAATTATGTTTATAATACTTATGTGTATACTCCCAAAAAGGGAGAGGCTAAAAGAATATTAACAGTTATTCTCTTTGGGGAATAAGATCATGCATGATTAAAAATAGTTTTTTTATATGTGTTTTCTAATTTTTCTGTAATGTATATATGAATTACATGATAATTAAATTTATGAAGCAAAAAGAGAGTCAAGCACCAAAATAAACCTCAAAGTACTTTAGAATTTTGCCTGTACAAAAAGTACACAGTCTGTTCTACCCTAGAATGACCTAGCAACAATTGTGAGCATCTCTTCAGAGCTGACTTATAGACCAAGAAGCAACTTATTCTATTCGAGGCAATCCTGCTTGTGAGATTTAATATCCTCTCCTTTTTGTACTTTTTTGGATAGCTTAAAATAAAAGTTTCACTAGAAACCAGTGTTCCTAGGCACTTGTTATAATGTTGCTAAGCAAACATGATAAATCAGAGAATAATAATAGGAATGGTTTTCACAATATATAATGCATGAGTTGGAGTAGCAGTCTTTTGAAAACTACTTATTGTGTTTGTAATGTGCAAAGTATCATCCTTGGTCACCAACATTCAATACTGCCTGCACAAATAGCACGATAACTTTGACTGACTTGATTATTTCAGTGTCTTAGTTAGTACAGAAGCACTAACAAGAAAGCCATAAAAAACATCACACTAAATGCAAGGGGTATCTTGGATT
The DNA here is from genome assembly GCF_023091745.1 of Budorcas taxicolor. NCBI lineage: Eukaryota > Metazoa > Chordata > Mammalia > Artiodactyla > Bovidae > Budorcas > Budorcas taxicolor. The sequence goes on from NC_068931.1 coordinate 49,633,139, forward strand.
GTATCCTGGAACCAAAAACAACAATAGTGGGAAAACTGATGAAATCCAGATAAAGTCTGGACTTTAGTTAAGGATAACCAATGTTAATTTCTTAGTTTTGACAAATGTGTGATGGTTAAGTAAGATACTAACATTTAAGGGAACTGGGCAGAGGATATTCTGAAACTGTCTGTACCCTGCAGTTCTTCTCTAAATTAAAATTATTCCATGTGGCAGCTCGAATAATGGCCACCTAGAAGATGTCCACATCCTAATCCCCAAAATTTATGAAGATATTAGGTTACATGGCAAAGGGGAATTAAGGTTACAGATAACATTAAGGTTGTTAATCAGATGACCTTAAAATAGATTATCCCTTATTATCAGAGTGGGCCCATTGTGATCACAAAAGTAGAAGGTGAGAGGGAGACAGAAAAAGTGAGTCATAAATATGGCTCTGGCAGAAGATCAAGTGATTCAACGTAAGGCTCAGGCATTGCTGGCTTCGAAAATGATGAGAGACAGGATGTGGGAGTGACCTCCAGAATCTGGAAAAGGCAAGGAAACAGATTATCCCCTGAGCCTTCAGAGGAGAACACAGTCTTGCCGATACCTTGATTTTAGCTCAGTGAGACTGAGTTAGACTTTTCACCCACAGAGCTGTAAGATAATTTTTTGTTGTTGTTTTAAGCCACTAGATGTGTTATAATTTTTTTGTAGCAGTAGTAGAAAACAAACACACTCGAAAGTTTTAAAGTATAAATAAAAGAAAACTTCCAGGAATTCCCTGGTGGTCCAGTGGTTTAAGACCTGGGCTTTCACTGCCATGAACCTGGGTTTAATCCCTGGTCATGTAACTAAGATTCCCACAAGCCGTACAGTGAATCCAAAAAAAAAAAAAAAAAAACCCAATAAATAAATAAAAATAAATTTAAAAGAAAACTCCCAAATGGCTACCTATCTTGCCAACACATTCCCAGTTTGGGACTGTAGAAATACCTGTGCTACTTAGAAAGTAACTAGAAAACAGAAAATGCATAGGGCTTCCCTGGTGGCTCGGGGGTAAAGAATCTGCCTGCCAATGCAGGAGACACAGGTTTAATCCCTGATCCGGGAAGATCCCACATGCTGGGGAGCAACTAAGACCATGTGTCACAGCTATTGAGCCTGCACTCTAGAACTCGGGAGCCACAGCTACTGAGCCACTTTCTGCAACTACTGAAGCCCTCGAGCCCTAGAGCCCAGGCTCAGCAATGAGAGAAGCCACCACAATGAGAAGCCCAAGCACCACAATTAGAGAGTAGCCCTTAGTTCCCTGATAAGGGACTGAACCAAGGACCGGGCAGTGAAAACACAGAGCCCTAACCACTGGATCACCAGGGACGTCCTCATCAACATCGTACTAATAAAATTTATACCTGCAATATTGAAATTTCCTTTAGCGTTAAAACAAATAGAACTGAACCAAATCAACAACAAAAAATTATTCCACCATAGTCCTTCAGTAGTAAATGGTTTCTAATATGATCAAATAAATGGCTATGGAATGATGGAACTTTTCCTAGGTTTACCCAAAGAATGAAATATACTGCAAATCTCAAAATGAGATTATTCTGTAATCTTGATTTTCTCTGAACCTCTAAACATGATTCCCTCCTTCCATCTCCATTAATCAGACCATGTCCCTCGCCTGCTAAAAGACTTCCAGTGGCTTCTCACCTCATTCAGAATCAAAACCACTGGGGCTTCCCTGAAGTCTCAGTGGTAAAGAATCTACCTGCCAATGCGGGAGGAGACATGGTTCCAGCTCTGATTCCCACATGCTATGGGGCAACTAAGCCAGTGCCCCGCAACTGTGGAGCCTGTTCTCTAGAGCCCGGAAACTGCACATACTGAAGCCTTCACACCCTTGAGCCACAGGAGCCGCAGAGCAACATAAAAAGCCACCGCAGTGAGGAGCCTGCACACTGCAATTAGAGAGTAGCCCCGGCTCTCTGAAAACAGAGAAAAGCCTTTGCAGTGACAAAAACCCAGTGCAGCCAAAAAATAAATACATAATTTTTTTTGACTCCAATAGTATTTAAATGGCCTACAAGATGCCTCAATCCCAACCCCATCCCACCCCTCTAATCTCATCTCCACTTGCCTCTGTCAAACCTAATTGGAAGGGCCTCCTTGCAGGTACTCAGCACACTCTTGCAGGTCAGGACCTAAGGTACCTACTGTTTCCTCTGCTTGGACCACTCTTTCCCCTTTTTTTAGTAAATAATATTTTATTGCATGCCATATGAATTCCAGACATGGCTCTAGGCACTGGAATGTTACCAACTGTTTTGTTTCTTGCCTTCAAGAAACTTACATTCTGGTGAAGTGAAGTGAAAGTTGCTCAGCCATGTCCGACTCTTTGTGACCCCATGGACTATATAGTCCATGGAATTCTCCAGGCCAGAATATTGGAATGGGTAGCCTTTCCCTTCTCCAGGGGATCTTCCCAACCCAGGGATCAAACCCAGGTCTCCCACATTGCAAGCGGATTCTTCACTAGCTGAGCTACCAGGGAAGCCCTTGTTTCTGGTTCAGTTCAGTTCATTCGCTCAGTTGTGTCCGACTCTTTGTGACCCCATGGACTGCAGCACACCAGGCCTCCCTGTCCATCACCAATTCCCAGAGTTCACTCAAACTCATGTCTATTGAGTCAGTGATGCCATCCAACCATCTCATCCTCTGTCGTCCCCTTCTGCCTTCAGTCTTTCCCAGCGTCAGGGTCTTTACAAATGAGTCAGCTCTTTGCATCAGGTGGCCAAAGTATTGGAGTTTCAGCTTCAACATCAGTCCTTCCAATGAACACCCAGGACTGAGCTCCTTTAGGATGGACTGGTTGGATCTCCTTGCAGTCCAAGGGACTCTCAAGAGTCTTCTCCAACACCACAGTTCAAAAGCATCAACTCTTTGGCACTCAGGTAGAAGACAATTAAATAAGTAAAACAAATTATAATTAACTTAGACCACTGTGAAGACTTTCTCCCTTATCTCCTACAAGATTGGTCAAATGTTAGATTGTCCACCCTGCATAAAATAGGGACGCCTCCCAACCCTCACCTCCTGTCCCCTAATCCAACACTATCCATCCTTTCCCCTCCTTCATTTTTATGTACCGCCTTTATTCACCCCTTGACACATTGTAGAGTTATCTGTTTATTTGCCTCCTTGCTGCTGGAATGTAAATTTCCTAAAGAAGGGACTTTCTGTTTATTGGCATAGTCCAAGGCTCCCGTAGGCACTTAGTAAACATTTTGCGGGGCTTCCCTGGTGGCTCAGTTGATAATCTGCCTGCAATGCAGGAGACCCAGGTTCAATCCCTGGGTAGGGAAGATCCATCCCCGCTTCCCCCTCGGATAAGGAAATGGCAACCATTATTCTTACCTGGAAAATCCCATGGGCAGAGGAGCCTGGTGGGCTACAGTCCATGGGGTCGCAAAGAGTCAGACATGACTTAGCAATTAAGCCGACACCACCACCAAACTTTTAAAATATCAATTAATAAACCATTTCACCAGGTGCTATGGATTGAATTATACTTCCCTTGTCAAAAAAAATTCATATGGTAAAGTTCTAACTGCTAGTACCATAAAATGTGACCTTATTTGAAGATACAATCTTTACAGAGGCAATCAAATTAAAATGAACCCACTAGAGGGACTCCCCTGATGGTCCAGTGGCTAAGACTGCACACTCCCAATGCAGGGGGCCTGGGTTTGATCCCTGGTCAGGGAAATAGATCCCAGACACTGCCCCTAAGCGTCCACATGCCTCAACTAAAAAGATCCTATGTGCCTCAACAAAGATCCAGTGCAGCTAAATGAATACATACTTTTTTAGAAAAATGAAGTCTCTAGAAGGGATCCTAACTCAGTATGACAGGTACCTTATAAAAGGAGAAAATTGGAAACAGAAACACAAGGAGGATGCCACGTGAAGATAAAGGCAGATTCAGGGCTGTGTATCTACAAGCCAAGGGACCTGAAAGATCGCCAGTAAAGCCCTGAAGCTGGCGGAGAGGCATGTCACAGACCATCTCACAGCCCTCAGGAGAAATCAGTGTTGCAGACACCTTGATCTCTGACTTTCAGCCTCCTGAACTGTGAGACAATAAATTTCTATTGTTTAAAGAGAGACACCCAGTTTGTGCTACTTTATTATTGCAGTTTTAGCAAACTAATGTACTGGGTAGTCCATCATTCCCTATTGTTTGTGTGTGCAAAACTGTGTACTTGACTAAAAAATGTCACCGAAATACAAGTTCAACAACAGGGGCCTGACTGGATGCTTTATGACACATCCATACAACAGAACACTGTGCCTTTGAAAAGAAGGATGTAGAAAGTTATCTAACGACAAGGAAAGACTTTTACAGCAGATTGTTAAATGAAACTAAGCTTGACACACAATAAGTAAAACAATTTCAATTTATTTAAAAGTAGAATTGGACTGCAAATGTATTTTTCAATTTGTATGCATTTGTACAGCTTCCCACATAGCACTAGTGGTGCCAATGCTAGGAGATGTAAGAGACACAGGTTCAATCCCTGGGTTGGGAAGATCCCCTGGAGGAGGGCATGGCAATACACTCCAGTATTCTTGCCTGGAGAATCCCATGGACAAAGGAGCCTGGCAAGCTACGATCCTTGGGGTCACACACATTCAGACACGACTGAAGCGACTTAGCGTACACACATACAGTGTGCATATATGCCTATATTCAATATATACAAAAATAATATATGTACATATATTCAAACATATACACATGCATACACATGTAATATATCAAAATATATACGTAATTGGACCTAATTTTCATAAACTTGTAAGTGAAGTATTATTGTCTCCATTTTACCCCTGAGAAAATGTAATAAAAAAAGAGTTGGGGGTTTTTTAAGTTCACCTTCTAATATAAACAACATATAACGGCAAAATTCAAGGAGAATGGATTTTTATGGTTGTTTTTTGGTGATCTAATTATGAACTTGAATTTTTACGGTGAAAGAGAGGTGATGGTGGAAGGAGAGATTGTAGCTCGAAATTGACCTTTATGACTCTGGGACCAAAGAGTCTCTGGACGTCCCTGGAATTCAGGAAATCCCAGTTGGAGAACTGGACATTGTGGTCAGAAACTGACCAGCGAAATCCACTGGCTGGCAAAGATATAACAAGAGCCAACAGACTTGGTTGGAAAACTACAATTCAAAATTTTTTAAATTAACTACAACAGTGAACAAAAAAAGATTTGGATGAAATTTAAAAGAACTGTATATGTCTGCATTTGGTTTCAAAACACCGCTGCCCAACACAGGAACAGTTAATAGAAAAGGAAACACTAACAGCTCTTAAACACCAAAACTCCCTTATAACAGGATAAAGTCACATGAAAGCTACCTTGAAATCTTTTTCTCAAATCAGATTGGTGAACGTTCAAAAAATTTGATAGCATACTGCTGGCAAAGATGTGGGGACTAGGCCCCATACATTGCTGGAGGCTGTGTATGTCAGCACAGCCAACAGTGTGACAATATTTTCAAAATTATGAAACACATACCCTTTGACATTGCAACATACATTTCTAGAAATCTATTTTACAAATATGAGTGTACACTCAAGGGAATTTCCTGGCTGTCCAGTGGTTAGGTCTCTGTGCTTCTGCTGCAGGAGGCATGGGTTTGATCCCTGGTCTGGGAAGTATGATCCCATATACCCTATAGTGGGGCCAAAAAAAAAGAAGTGTACATAAATAAGATAATGTACATGCAAAATATTTACTATAGTGGGTTTTTTTGATAATTTAAAAACATTTTTTATTATGGTTAACGAACAAAATTTACTATCTTAACCATTTTTTAAATGTACATTCCTGTAGTATGAAATACATTTACATTATTGTTTAACTGTCCCCAACACCTGTCTCCAAAACTTTTTCATCTTCCCCAACTGAAACTCAGCACCCATTAAACACTACCTCCCTTTCCCCGCTGCTCCCAACCCACCAATGGCAACCATTTTCTACTTTCTGTCGCTATGACTTTGACTGTTTTAGATACCTCGTATGGAATCATACAGCATTTCTCTCTTGGGGACTGGCTTATTTCATTTAGCATAATGTCCGAAAGGTTCATCCATGTTGCAGCACAAGTCAGGATCTCCCTTCTTTATCAGGCTGAGTAGTAGTATCATATTGGTTTCCTTCTATCTCTAGATTGTCAAGTGTTTTATCACAAAAAGATGTTGAATTTTGTCAAATGCTTTCTCTTCATCATTTGAAATGATGATGTCGTTTCTTCCCCTTTATTCTGTTAATGTGGTATATTACATTGAGCAATTTTTGTGTGTTGAACCATTCTTTTTTAAAAATTTATTTTTAATTGGAGGATAATTGCTTGACAGTGTTGTGTTGGTTTCTGCCCTACAACAACATGATGAAGAATTCTTGCATCTCAGGAATAAAGCCCACTTGCTTGTGTGTATAATCACAAGCACACTTGCTTGTGTATACTGCTTTCAATATGCTGTTGAATTTAATTTTCTAGTACTTTGTTGAGAATTTCTGAATCTATATAAACCAGAGATATTGATCTGTATGTTTCTCTTTTTTTTTTTTTGTAATGGCTCTGACATTAGGGTAATGCTGACATTAGGGCAAGGCAAAACTCATAGAATGAGTTAGGGAGTGTTACCTCCTCTTCAATTTTTTGGGAAAAGTTTGAGAATGATTGGTGTTAATTCTTCTTTAGATGATGGTAGAACTCACTTGTGAAGCAGCCATTAGGTCTAAGGCTTTCCTTTGTTAGGAGATTTTTGATTCCTGAGTCAATCTCTTTACTAGTCATAGATCAATCAGGATATCTATTTCTTCATGATTCAGTTTTGGTAGGTTTTTTGTTTCTAGGAATTTGTCTATTTCATCTAGATTATCCATTTTGCTGGTGTACAGTTGCTCATAGTACTCATAATCTTTCTCAATTTCTATTGCATAGATTGTAATGTTTCACTTATGATTTTAGTAATTTGACTCTTCTCTCTCTTTTTCTTAGGCAATCTAGATAAACATTTGTCAGTTTTGTTGATCTTTTTGAAGAACCATAGTTTGGTTTCGTTGATTTTCTCTCTCACTTTTCTATTCCTTATTTCATTTATCTCTGCCTTTAATCTTTACTATTTCCTTCCCTCTGCTAGCTTTGGGTTTAGTTTGCTCTTTTTTTCCTAGTTCCTTAAATTGTAATGTTGATTTGAGATCTTTCTTCTTTTTAAATGTAAACATGTATAACTATAAATTTCTCCTTTAGCACTGTTTTCACTGTGTCCCATATGTTTTGCTACATTGTGTTTTTATTTTCATTTGTCTCAACAGTTTTTTGGAGGGGAGGGCATATCATGCAACTTGGGAATCTTGGTTCCTCCACCAGGAGTTGAACTCACACCCTTGGCAGTGGAAGCTTGGAGTCCTAACCACTGGACCACCAGGGAATTCCCTCAAGATATTTTCTAATTTCCCTTGTGAATTCTTCTTTTATCCACTAGTTGCTTATGAGTGTGTCTTTTAGGGATTTCCTTGGCAGTCCAGTAGTTAAGACTCTGCCCTTCCAATGCAAGGGCCATGGGTTCAATCCCTGGTTGGTGAACTAAGATCCCACATGCCACTTGGCATGGCCAAAAATTTTTTAAAGTGTGGTTTTTAATTTCCAAAAATTTGTGAATTTTCCGGTTGTCCTTCTGCGATTGATTTCTAATTTCCTTTCATTGTGGTCAGAGAGGATACTCTACAGGATATTATCTTTTAAATCTATTGAGACAATTTATGGCTTAACATATGCTTCTTGTTATATGAGAATGACCCATGTGCACTTGAGAAGAATGTGTACCCTGTTGTTTTTGAGTAAAGTTTTATTCATGCGTCTGTTAGAACCAGTCGGCTCACTGCGTTGGTCAAGTCCCCTGTTTTCTTACTTACCTTCTCTCTGGTGGTTCTATCAGTGAAAGAGCTGTATTGAAGTCTCCAACTATTATTATAAACTATCTCTTTTCTTCTTTCAACTTTGCCCATTTTTGCTTCCTATATTTTGATAATCTGTTATTAAGTGTGATTATAGTTTTTTTGGTAATGTTAAAAGAGAAAAGGCAATCTAATAGCCACTGATCTTCAAGATACACTTACTCTTTTTAAGTTAGTTCAGTTCAGTCACTCAGTCATATCTGACTCTTTGCAACCCCATGGACTACAACACACCAGTCTTCCCTGCCCTTGACCATCTCCTGGCACTTGCTCAAACTCATGTCCACTGAGTTGGTGATGCCATCCAACCATCTCATCCTCTGTTGTCCCCTTCTCCTGCCTTCAATCTTTCTCAGCATTAAGGTATTTTCCAATGAGTCAGTTCTTTGCATCAAGTGGCCGAAGTATTGGAGCTTCAGCTTCAGCATCAGTCCTTCCAATAAATATTCAGGATTGATTTCCCTTAGGATTGACTAGCTTGATCTCCTTGCAGTCCAAGGGACCCTCAAGAGTCTTCTCCAACACCACAGTTCAAAGGCATCAATTCTTCAGTACTCAGCCTTCTTTATAGTCCAACTCTCATATGCATACATGACTACTGGAAAAAAAATAGCTTTGTCGGCAAAATAATGTCTCTGCTTTTTAATATGCTGTCTAGGTTTGTCATAGCTTTTCTTCCAAGGAGCAAACATCTTTTAATTTCATGGCTACAGTCACCATCGTCATGGCTGCAGTGATTTTGGAACCCAAGAAAATAAAATCTGTCACTGTTTCCATTGTTTCCCCATCTATCTGCCATGAAGTGATGGGACTGGATGGCATGATATACCTTTCAGGTATCAGTTCAGTTCAGTTCAGTCGCTCAGTCGTGTCCGACTCTTTGCCACCCCATGAATTGCAGCACGCCAGGCCTCCTTGTCCATCACCATCTCCCAGAGTTCACTCAAACTTACGTCCATCGAGTCGGTGATGCCATCCAGCCATCCCATCCTCTGCCGTCCCCTTCTCCTCCTGCCCCCAATCCCTCCCAGCATCATAGTCTTTTCCAATGAGTCAACTCTTTGCATGAGGTGGCCAAAGTACTGGAGTTTCAGCTTTAGCATCATTCCTTCTAAAGAACACCCAGGGCTGATCTCCTTTAGAATGGACTGGTTGGATCTCCTTGCAGTACAAGGGACTCTCAAGAGTCTTCTCCAACACCACAGTTCAAAAGCCTCAATTCCTCGGCACTCAGCTTTCTTCACAGTCCAACTCTCGCATCCATATATGACCACTGGAAAAACCATAGCCTTGACTATACAGACCTTTGTTGGCAAAGTAATGTCTCTGCTTTTCAATATGCTGTCTAGGTTGGTCATAACTTTCCTTCCAAGGAGTAAGCGTCTTTTAATTTCATGGCTGCTATCACAGTGATTTTGGAGCCCAAAAAAAACAGTCTGACACTGTTTCCACTGTTTCCCCATCTATTTCAAAGAAGAAAACTAAACAGTGTATTTTGTATGTTACTTTTGACTTAGAGAAAGTAAATACATACCTACGTGTGTATTTGCTTACACCTTAAAAAAATAACTCTGGAAGAAACTGGTAAACCTGACTGCCTTTTAGGAGATGAAATGGGTTCCTGGGAACCAGGACAGGAAGAAGAAATCTTTCTCTGTGTGCACTCTTATAACTTGTGAATTTTGTACCTCATGAACATATCACCTATTCCAAAAAAAGAGTATGATTAAAGATTTTTAAATGCTGTAGACAGAAAACTGTTAAAAAATGGGTAGGTTATGGCTCAAATTAAAAGGATCCTAGAAGGTGTTAGATAACTATAAATTCAGTAAGTAGAGCAGGCTACTAAAAGAGCTTGCCTGTACTCTGGAAAACTCAGATTAGCTATGATGGAGAAAAGGGGAAAGAGCTGGGACTAATTATTCAGTTGTTAGTTTGTTCAGATTCTTCTCCAAAGTATTTAAAGTGACTTGCAAACACATGAAATACAAAATTCAGAACATTAAAAGCAAGAGGAGGGACTTCACTGCTGGTCCAGTGGTTAAGAATCTGCCTTGCAATGCAGGGAATGCAGGTTCAATCCCTGGGCAGGAACTAAGATCCCACATGCCAACTAGACAGAAGCCCACGTGTTGCAACACAAGATCCCACGTAAAAAAGCCGCAACCAAGACGTAACGCAGCGAAATAAATAATTACTAAAAAAAAAAACAAAAAAAGAAGGAGGGAAAGAAGGGCTGGGTCATAAAGTGGAGCCAAATGGGTAGACCAGGGGTCTCTCAAAACCTCCTAAATTGAATCTTTTATAACTACCAGTTTACAAAGTCCGGAAGTGCAGCTTTCCTGTGGTGCAAGTTGGAACAGATTCCACCTGTGAGCAAATCTTCACCTAGGCCCCTTCACAAAGGGCCTAAAAAGGCCTCTGCCTATTAGAAGCCCACTCCACAAGCAGTATCAAAACTATCTCTAGTTTATTGTTTCAAGCCTGTCGGTGAACAGTGCTCCCATTTCCAACTTTTCTGAAGAGAGAAGAGCAGACTTTGGAGTCAGACTTGACTTTGAATTCTGGTTCTGTAATTATGACCTGAATGATTTGAGACAGTCACTCCCCTAGTCAGTTCTTCGTTATCTCCTGTAACTGAATACCACAGACTGGGTGGCTCAAACAACAGATGCTTATTTCTCACAGTTCTGGAGGTTGGGGACTCCAGCCTCTGGTGATCAAGCCACTGGCTCATCTGGTATCTGGTGAGAACACTCTTCCTGGTTTGCCGATGGCTCTTGTCATCGTAGCCCCACGTGGTGGAGAAAGAGGGGCTAGTTTCTTTCTTTCCTAATACAGACACTAATCCTGTCATGGGCGCTCCACCCTCACGACCCTACCCAAACCTAATTACCTCCAAAAGACCCCATCTCCTAATATTGTCCCACTGGGGTTAGGGCTTCAATATATAAATTGGGGTTGGAGGTGGGCAGAGACAAACATGCAGCCCATAATAGTCACTCAGCCTTTTTGAGACTTCTTGTCTTCTGGAGACAGTAACATTCCATTCATATGCCATAGTTGCTGTGAGATAAAGTAAGTAATGCATGTAGCATGCCTTTTTCTATACATTTTAATTCACCTACATAATCCAGGCGGTAATCAACTCACATATATGACAGCTGCCAGTTTCCAGGTGCCCCTCCTAAGGGACATATACTGTACATTAACCAGAACTAGATTATCCTGCGAAGGGCAGTCAGGAGGGAGAGAAGTTTCATGCCCAGTGTGAAATGGCTGACAGCACTACTGCTAAGTTGCTTCAGTCGTGTCCGACTCTGAGCGACCCCATAGATGGCAGCCCACCAGGCTCCCCCGTCCCTGGGATTCTCCAGGCAAGAACACTGGAGTGGGTTGCCATTTCCTTCTCCAATGCATGAAAGTGAAAAGTGAAACTGAAGTCAGTCAGTCATGTCCGACTCCTAGCAACCCCATGGACTGCAGCCCACCAGACTCCTCCGTCCATGGGATTTTTCAGGCAAGAGCATTGGAGTGGGGTGCCATTGCCTTCTTTGTGACAGCACCGAGGATGCACAATTAGATTAAGAAAAGGCTTGAGAGGAACTTCCTTGGTGATCCAGTGATTAAGAACCCGCCTTGCAATGCAGGGTATGTGGGTTCAATCCCCAGTCAGGGAACTAAGATCTCACACGCAGTGGAGCAACTAAGCCCACAGGCCACAACACCTGAGCCTGAACCCCATAACTAGAGCATCCGAGCACCCTACTGAAAATCCTTGATGACTCAGTGAGGACCCCACGAGCCACAGCTAAGACTGGATGCAGCCAAATAAATACTTTTTAAAAAAAGAGAGAGAGAGAAGACTTGAGAAAAATATGATTACTGTTTTCAGAGGTCATGACCCATTTATTTCTGGTGTGCCTGGGAACCAAATTAGGACCACAGGTCTGAAGTTACAGCTTGAAGATTTCAGTTCCATGTAAGAACTTTTGACAATAAGATCAATACTAATAATTAAACACTCACATTTACAAGTTGTTACGACCTATGTATTGTATTTTGTTAAAATCTCCAGACAATCCTATGAGAAAGAGTTGATGTAGAAAGCTAATTTAATGGCCTGAAAAACCCTTCACAATAGGTTGTAAAGTAAAATTAAGCTTCCTAGTAGTGAAATGGTCTACCTGGAAAGAAAATGAGATTCCAATCACTTCATGTATTCAAGCAGAGGGTGCATTCATCCAGAGGCTGGATGAGCAGATAATCAAATAAAACTGCCACCGGGAAGGGACACTGGCAATTAACCAAGTCTCTCTATTCGAGATGAGAAATTGAGACTGGGGGACCTGCGAGGACACAGACACTTACTGGACAGCCAGTAAGCTGTGCAGAAGACTGGAATGAGCAGTCCCTTAGGCCTCCTGCATGCAATGATGATGAATTCCCTGCAATGCCAGCCTTTAGCAGTCAGATAAGACCCAGCTGCCAGAATGCTCAGAGGATGTGACTGCTCAGGTCCGGGGTGCTGATTGCCTGGCTGAGTGAGAGGTTACTCGGTTCTCAAGTCCCTCCTGCCTGTAGGAAGGCCCAGCTACACAGCTAAGTGCACAGAGTCCCTGTTCATCTTTCCTTATTTGGAGCCCTGAGGCCATGCCTCAGAAAAAAGTTACTCGGACAGCCAGACCACTGCAGTTCCTAATAGTGGATAGTGGAGCTATCCTGTGTTTCACGCTGGAAGAACTCAGGAGCGGGGTCACTGTGTATTTGTGTCTGCTTCCTGCTGGGGCCAAGTTAGGATGTTGCTGGTGTTGTTCAGTCACTTAGTCGTGTCTGACTCTTTGCAACCCCATGGACTGCAGCACGCCAGGCTTCCCTGTCCTTGACCATCTCCTGGAGCTTGCTCAAACTCATGTCCATTGAGTTGGTGATGACATCCAACCATCATGTCCTCTGTGGTTCTCTTCTGCTTTCAAGCTTTCCCAGCATCAGGGTCTTTTCTAATGAGACGGCTCTTCACATCAGGTGTCCAAAGTATTGGAGCTTCAGCATCAGCCCTTCCAATGAATATACAGGATTGATTTCCTTTAAGATTGACTGGTTGGATCTCTTTGCAGTCCAAGGGACCAAGAGTCTTCTCCAACACCACAGTTCAGTTCAGTCGCTCAGTCGTGTCCGACTCTTTGCGACCCCATGGATCGCAGCACGCCAGGCCTCCCTGTCCATCACCAACTCCCGGAGTTCACCCAGACTCACGTCCATCGAGTCAGTGATGCCATCCAGCCATCTCATCCTCTGTCGTCCCCTTCTCCTCCTGCCTTCAGTCTTTCCCAGCATCAGAGTCTTTTCCAATGAGTCAACTCTTCGCATGAGGTGGCCAAAGTACTAGAGTTTCAGCTTTAGCATCATTCCTTCCAAAGAAATCCCAGGGCTGATCTTTAGAATGGATTGGTTGGATCTCCTTACAGTCCAAGGGACTGTCAAGAGTCTTCTCCAACACCACAGTTCAAAAGCATCAATTCTTTGGCGTTCAGCCTTCTTCACAGTCCAACTCTCACATCCATACATGACCACAGGAAAAACCATAGCCTTGACTAGACGGACCTTAGTCGGCAAAATAATGTCTCTGCTTTTCAATATACTGTCTAGGTTGGTCATAACTTTCCTTCCAAGGAGTAAGCGTCTTTTAATTTCATGGCTGCAGTCACAATCTGCAGTGATTTTGGAGCCCCCAAAAATAAAGTCTGACACTGTTTCCACTGTTCCCCATCTATTTCCCATGAAGTGATGGGACCGGATGCCATGATCTTCGTTTTCTGAATGTTGAGCTTTAGGCCAACTTTTTCACTCTCCTCTTTCACTTTCAAGAGGCTTTTTAGTTCCTCTTCACTTTGTGCCATAAGGGTGGTGTCATCTGCATATCTGAGGTTATTGGTATTTCTCCTGGCAATCTTGATTCCAGCTTGTGTTTCTTCCAGTCCAGCATTTCTCATGATGTACTCTGCATAGAAGTTAGACAAGCAGGGTGACAATATACAGCCTTGACGTACTCCTTTTCCTATTTGGAAACAATCTGTTGTTCCATGTCCAGTTCTAACTGTTGCTTCCTGACCTGCATACAGATTTCTCAAGAGGCAGGTCAGGTGGTCTGGTATTCCCATCTCTCTCAGAATTTTCCACAGTTTATTGTGATCCACACAGTCAAAGGCTTTGGCATAGTCAATAAAGCAGAAACAGATGTTTGTCTGGAACTCTCTTGCTTTTTCCATGATCCAGCGGATGTTGTTGGAAAGTATCAATTCTTCAGTGCTAAGCTTTTTTTATAGTCCAATCTCACATCCATACATGACTACTGGAAAAACCATAGCTTTGACTATATGGACATTTGTAGGCAAAGTAATGTCTCTGTTTTTTAATAACTTGTCTAGGTTTTTAATGGTTTTTCTTCCAAGGAGCAAGCATCTTTTAATTCCATGGCTGCAGTCACCATCTGCTGTGATTTTGGAGCTCAACAAAATAAAAGTCTGTCACTGTTTCTATTTCTCCCATCTATTTGCCACGAAGTGATGGGACCAGATGCCATGATCTTAGATTTTTGAATGTTGAGTTTTAAGCCAGCTTTTTCACTCTCCTCTTTCACATTCATCAAGAGGCTCTTTGTTCCTCTTTGCTTTCTGCGACTAGGGTGGTATCATCTGCATATCTGAGGTTATTGATATTTCTCCTGGCAATCCTGATTTCATCTTGTGCTTCATCCAGCCCAGCATTTCACATGATGTACTCTGCATACAAGTTAAATAAGCAGGGGGACAGTATTCAGCTTTGACACACTCCTTTCCCAATTTTGACCCAGTCTGTTGTTCCACGTCCTGTTGCATAACTGTTGCTTCCTGACCTGCATACAGTTTTCTCAGGAGACAGATAAGGTGGTCTGGTGTTCCCATCTCTTGAAAAATTTTCCAGTTTGTTGTGATCCATCCAGCGGGTATTGGAAATTTAATCTCTGGTTCCTCTGCCTTTTCTAAATCCAGCTTGTACATCTGGAAGTTCTCAGTTCACGTACTGTTGAAGCCTAGCTTGAAGGATTGAGCATTACCTTGCTAGCACATGAAATGAGCACAATTGTGCAGTAGTTTGGGTTCTTTGGCATTGCCCTTCTTTGGGATTAGAATGAAAACTGACCTTTTCCAATCCTGTGGCTAACGATGAGTTTTTCAAATTTGCAGGCATATTGAGTGCAGCACTCTAACAGCATCATCTTTTAGGATTTGAAATAGCTCAGCTGAAATTCCATCACCTCCAATAGCTTCTCTCCTGGCCCCTGATGTAAACACATCTTCTCTCAAATAACAATCAAATACTCAACTAAATGCTGCTGCAAAAGAATTTTGCAGATGTAATTAATATCTAAAATTAGTTGACCTTAAATTAGGAAAATTACTTGGATCTGACATAATCACATGAGCCCTTTAAAAGCATTTTCGCTGGTGGTCCCAGTTTAGAAGTCAAAGATGTGCTCTGCCTTCCGTGAAGAAAGTGAACATACCTACTGTGAGCTGACTATAGGGGCCACATGCCCAGGAACTACAAGGAGCCTCTAGGAGCTAAGAGTAGTTCCAGGCTGACTAGAGAAAAGTGGGAACACCGCAGTACTACAGACATAAGAAAATGAATTCTGCTGGCAACCAGTGAACTTGGAAGCCCAGATGAGAACTGCAACATCCTGGTTTCAGCCTGGTGACACCCTAAGTGGACAATCCAGCCATGTTATACCCATATGGCTGACCTACAGAAAATGTGAGATAATAAACTCGGGTTGTTTTAAGCCACTAAGTTTGTGATACTCTGTTATGCAACAATAGAAAATGAAGACACCTAGGAAGTGTGAAACTTCACCCGCTGAATTACAAGTCAGGAGCAGGACCTCTAGAACCGTGGATGTGCTGTGCATAGATCTCGAGGCATCATTTACGAGTGTTTTCTGTGTGAGCGGAACCCTTTGCAAACGGGCAGTGCACCGAGCACAAGTGTACGTAGCAGTCCTGCAGGAAGCGTGCCCTGTTCCCACATCTGGGTTTTTTTAGGTCATTTCACCATTTTAGTAGAAATGAGAGGATGGGGTTAGGCATATCTGAAGGTCCATATCAGCTCAACATTTGGACCATTTAAGTATACTTTGCAACTACTTCACCATACACTGCCCTTCTCAGTCATACCTTCTCAATCCAACCTCTCCCTTCATCTACCACAAGTCTTTCTTCCCTAAGGAACTGTTGCCTTATTAATAAATAGGACTTTGAAGACAGAACTAGCTGGTGGTTTTGTTGGGAGGATTTCCTTTTGACTAAAAGTGAACCTGGGACATTTAGCTTTAGATAGCTCAAGAGGTTTAGGATCAGTGGGTAGTTCTTTTCAATCCCATCAATCTGTTGAACAGATCAACATGTCAGAGAGGGTCATTTTGAGTAAGTGCTGACTCACTTGTTTCCTTGGAATGAAGCTTAACAATGAAAAAGACATGACAAAACCCAAGTCTTTCAGGAAAACCTCAA
Source organism: Budorcas taxicolor (assembly GCF_023091745.1). NCBI lineage: Eukaryota > Metazoa > Chordata > Mammalia > Artiodactyla > Bovidae > Budorcas > Budorcas taxicolor. The sequence continues at coordinate 49,649,714 of NC_068931.1, forward strand.
AGGACTGTCTGAGAAAACGTGTCCGTCCAAGAGACTGGAAATGCAGTTAACTAGAATGAAATCAGTTATTGCACACTTGGTTAAGATAAAAAGTCATGCTAAAGGTGAGTAAAATCAAACCTTGAAAATAAGTCAATGTTAATTAGTCCACACTCTTCACTTCTGCCCCATTATTCCCACTAAGGTCTGTCTGACAAGGTATCAGCCACCGTGACTGCTCTGCAGGGGGTCAATATTTCAAGACAATTTAAGGGTATGGCTTTGGAATCCTAGACTCTACACTTAACATACATATAATACAGACTGACATGTTAGGGCTGATATGGGGTGGAGCAAGAGAATACTTGTGTGGTGTAGAACAGTGACTACCAAATCCAGTCCAAGGATAGATGATTTTTCAGCAACCATAAAAACATGGCCAAAATTGCAAATTTCTCATGAAAACACAAAGATCTCCTTTATAAATGTATTCATGGTAATGGGCTATTGTTATTTCCATGTTCATTTTCACTCTTTTGCTGTCAAAATGTCTTTTATGAAATAATGGTGATAATAAATCACATCCTTTTAATATAGTCCCACTTGGCAAAATAAAATGTTGGCAACTATGTTGCAGGAAGGAGGACCCCTTCCAGGACCCGAAACCCGGCTCTTGTCTAACGCTCGAAAAGGAATTGCCTGAGGAGACACATGTGCTGACAAAGCAAGAGATTTTATTGGGAAAGGGCACCCAGGTGGAGTAGGGTAAGGGAACCCAGGAGAACAGCTCTGTCCCATGGCTTGCAGTCTGAGGTATTATGGTGACGGGATTAGTTTCTGGGTTCTCTTTAGCCAATCACTCTAACTCCACAGTCCTTTCTGGTGGTGCATGCCTTGCTCAGCCAAGATGAACGCCAGAGAGGATTCTGGGAGATGGGCGGACATGTGGTGTCTCATTCCGACCTTTCCTGAACTCTTCCCGTTGGTGGAGCCTGATTAGTTCTGTGTTCCCTCCCAGGACCTCCTGTCATAAAACAGCTCACGCGAATGGTTCCTGTGGTGCCTGGCCAGGGTGGGCGGTTTGTCAGTGCGTTTCCCCTAACTATGGATCATCCACTTCAGCTTAAGAAATTTCTGGCAGCACCAGCTGTTTATTTCAGCACTCAGGCTCCAGCGCTTGGGCATAGCTGCTCTGTGGCAAGTGGGATCTTAGTTCCCTGACCAGGGATCAAACCTGCGGCCCCTGCATTGCAAGGCGGATTCTAACCCACTGGACCACCAGGGAAATCTGCTCAACTTCTTAAAAAATACATTTTTAGTAGTATGTAAAAATACAAGATTGGGAACCACTAGTCTCTCTCTCTGATGTGAGATTGCTAGAAGTAGAAATGGCCCTAGAAGATCAGCAATTCTAAGGAAGGTAGGTTTAAATGAACTGGGATGATCTAGGGGATCACTTTTCAAAATTATCTGTATTAACTTTATGAAATTCAGTACTGAATTAGAAAAATTGGTATGCTTCAGGAACAGTGAAGGAGTAAACCCAGAGAAGAAGCTGTGGGATCCAGGGAACAAGAGATGCAACACAGGAGTGGTGAAGAGAAGTCCCAAGGACCGGCCCTGTGGCCCGCACCCAGGCAGCACCTAGTCAACGGAGGACGCGTAGCAGGAGAAAAGGGAGAGTAATGCAGGAAAGCGATGCTCCGTGAAGGGAAACTGACCGCACTACACTCACAACCCAAATGGTGAGCCGTAGTCACCTGCTCATCCTACCAGTGTCCCAGCAAGGAGACGATGGCACCTGTGAGATAAGGCAGCGACCCAGAGCCAGTACTAACAGATGCCATCACCCCCAGGGCCAAAGCAGCAAGGAGAGGGAGAGGTCAGTGGAAACTGCAAGGAGTCATGCCGAGTTGGTCACCATGAGGTTCAGGGACTTCTGGCTGAGGAACACATCTGACCTGAAGACACCCTGAAGGGAAGGAGCCAAGGGAAAAAATACCCTGACCTCACACCTTCCTTTACCCTCTCCCATCTCCTGGATACCACTGGCCAAACCAACAAATCCCAGAGGTCGCAGGAAGCCCACTGATGTAGTCCATACAGCTTTCTTGAGCAGGAGGGTAGGGTGAGGGAAGCAAAGGTTTGGAGGGACAAATGGAAGACATCTAGAGCACACATAATGATATACATACTGATCAGTTGGTAAAATTTTCCATTTTGACTCAAAATTTACAAAAAAGTATTTGGAGGATGTGTGGGAGAAGAGGTAATATAGTGTAAAATAGCTATATCTCAGTCATGGCAGAAGTCAGTAATGTTTACAGCTGCTACTGCTGCTGCTAAGTCACTTCAGTCATGTCCTACTCTGTGCGACCCCAGAGACGGCAGCCCATCAGGCTCCCCTGTGCCTGGGATTCTCCAGGCAAGAACACTGGAGTGGGTTGCTATCCTTCTCCAATGCATGAAAGTGAAAAGTTAAAGTGAAGTCGCTCAGTAGTGTCTGACTCCTAGCGACCCTATGGACTGCAGCCTACCAGGCTCCTCCATCCATGGGATTTGCCAGGCAAGAGTACTGGAGTGGGGTGCCACTGCCTTCTCCCATGCTTACAGCTGATAGCTCCAACAACTGTATACATGTATCACTTAGAAATATGAAGACAAATCATGAGATAAAAGCAACAGCTAAATGAGTAAATCCTTTGCGGTCTATGAGAATAAGGATATTATAAACCTTGCAATATTATTTGGTTTTTAGTAAATGGTATGTTTAATAAAAACTTTTAACAAAGTTGCTAGACGGCTGTGTGTTATGTTAGTCGCTCAGTCGTGCCCGACTCTTTGCGACCCCATGGACTGCAATCCACCAGGTTCCTCTGTCCATGAGATTTTCCAGGCAAGGATACTGGAGTGGGTTGCCATTTCCTTCTCCAGGGGATCTTCCCAACCCAGGGATCGAACCCGGGTCTCCTGCACTGCAGGCAAATAGGAAAAGCTAATAGTGGTTACTATCTTTGGAGCCAGAATAAAGGAATGAGAGTAGAGAAAGAACATTCATTTTTCATTTAACCTGTCCTTGCCTTGTTCTACTATGAACATCTGCTACTTTCACAATATAGTTTTTAATACCTTAAAAAGCAATCCAAATTAATCAACTGGATTTAGCTGCTAACAGGAATTTATCTAATCCCTCAGGTGTGCTGGGGTAGAAAAGCTGAAACAGACTCATTTCTATCAAAGGAAGTTCAAGGTGGATCAATGACTTAACCAGACACAGTTTAACAGAGCCTCAATTAAGATCCAGGACTTCACTGGGGACCCAAAGTGGGGAGTTCCTTCTAACTTCTCGTTGCTTCAGAGAGAACATTAGGTATGTCTTGTCATCTTTGAATATTTGTGTATCCCAACAGTAGAGGGAAGAAGCCCAGGGATGAAAGACCATGCAGACAGGTCCAGACCAGCAAGTAACTTACCAGTCACATCACTGCTGCTAAAAACCACTAACTTTAGGGTGTATTACTATGGAACAAAATAACTGACACAACCTAAATTTTTTTTTTTTTTAAAAGAAGAAAGTATCACTGCCCCATAACTATCCTGATGCCATCACACTCTTCCAATCCTGCTTTCTGATATGGTTAAAAAATCTTGCTTTTAAATATTTAAAAGAAAAAAGAACAACAAGCTATTTAATATGTAATACATTTGTAGGAACAGAAGGAACAAAACAAGGATTAGAATTTTATATTACACATTAGACATTTATGTAAAACATGTTCCATTTTTCAGAGAGGTTTCCCCTATTTCCCTGTCTTTTCTATCTTCCTCAGAGCAATAAATAGTAATTACTATTCTCACAGATAAGCTACTCCTTTGAGTTGGACAGTAATTACATCTTTATTTCAAGTCATTATCATCTTTAAAAACTACCTTTCATTTGACTGCACAGTCTCACTGCAGTGTTTCACAGTAAAATTACACTCCTCAAATTTGAAGAGCCTGAATAAAAAAAGCTAGAGCCCCCCCAAATTTCTAGGTACTGACTTAGTAACAGTGTCCACTGGCACAAACCTTATATATTTACTCATATTTTTAAAACTGCAATAAAAGAAATGAAAGCTACTTTAATGAAAAAGGAACTCAGAAATGAGGTTGTTAAATATAACTAGCTACATTTTAAATACAAATACCAGGTATTCCCTGATTAGCGTCAGGTAAATGTCTAAACTATTAATATCTAACCCAAATTCTGGTCTTGGAAAAAGATCAGAGACAATTAAAAAGAAGGTGCTTCATAGTATCAGGTCCATTTTTAAAACAATGAGATCCTTTGGGACAATCAGTTTAGTCTTTCTTTTTATCACACATTTCTGTTGGTCCTCTTGTTGGTAATCCATTTATGTCTGCACCCTAAAATGAGAAAACATTTTAGATATCATTACCACAAAAAGACATTATAAGAGATGTTCTCTTTAAAAACACAAACTTCAGAATGAAAAACCTACTGGAAATGTGCAGGATGGCTAAATTTGTGCAGGTGATTGAATTTAACAATCACCAACACTAAGGAAAACAAGCTGTCTAAATATTCATTTAAAAAAATAACTGCATTACAAGAAGAAAACCTCTATGAATCTACTCATTACATCTCTTATAAGAAAATTCCAAACCCCTATTTTAAAAAAGAGAGAAATTTAGAATTTAGTATTTTTTTTCTTTTGAACTTTTAATTTTATATTGGAGTATAGCTGATTAACAATGTTGTGATAGTTTCAGATGAACAGTGAAGGGACTCAGCCATACATATACATGCATCCATTCTCCCTCCAAATCCCCTCGAATCCAGGCTGCCACATAACACTGAGCAGAGTTCCATGTGCTACACAGTAGGTCCTTGTTGGTAATCCATTTAAAAAATAGCAGTGTATATGTCCATCCCAAACTCTCTAACTCTTCTCTCTGGCAAACATAAGTTCGTTTTGTAAGTCTGTCTCTGTTTTGTAAGTAAGTTCATTTGTATCATTTACATTTTTAGATTCCACATATAAGGGATATCATACGTATTTCTCCTTCTCTGGAAATTTAAACATATTAGTGAAGCTTCTGGTTCAAAGAACTTGACTTTCCAAAAGTCACTATTTTACCCTGAGTGTACCGCCCCCACCCATTCAAGGCAGTTTAATGTTCTTACCTTATAGTCTACTTTGCCTTTGTTTTTATCATTGGTTTCTCGTATAGCTTTCCGAGGCCACATACGGCTAACAAAGGGGGAGATCAGAGGGTATATATACGGCTCCAGGAACTTTTTGTAGACCCAGAGCAGAACTGGAATGACGATGCAGGGAATGCACACCATTGTCCCAGATGTGAGTTCCTGAACTACTGACAAACAGCAGAAAAAACAAATTAGATCATCAGAGATTAATGACTGAAGGAATTCACCTAGATTAAAATATATAAAAAGACTATTTCTACACTGAAGGAAAACTTAAATCACACTACAGGTACTATCGTAAAGCAAGAGTCTATTCATAAAAGTGCTGCTGTCTACAAGGGGAAGGAGTAAGAGGTGGCAGACTTGAAAATAAGAGTGAGGATAAGCCTGCCGCCAAAACTCTCCAATCACTGTTTCACAACCGTAAATTTGGTGATGAAGGAAAGACAGGGCTTCCCAGGTGGCTCAATGATCAGGAATCCGCCTGTCAATGCAAGAGACATGGATTCAGTCCCTGGGTGGGGAAGATCCCGTGGAGAAGGAGATGGCAATTCACTCTAGTATCCTTGCCTGGGAAATCCCATGGACAGAGGAGCCTGGAGGGCTACAGTCTATGGGGTCATCATCCAACACTTCTTGGCACTGAGAATGAGGCAATTAAGCCCTTTATACACATCAGCTCATTTAATCTTCAAAACACCTAGTGAGGTTGGGTACTCTAGCATTTCCATTTACATATAAAGAAAAGGAGTCACCCAAACATTAAGGAATTCGGAGTAATTACTGGTGAATGAGTAAGCATTGTTAAACTAGGCAATTTAAAATGATTCACAATACAAGCGAGGAATGATACAGATAATCCAATCTGAAATAAAAACGTAAATGTACATCAGGGAATGACCACTAAGGATTCAAAACTGGATTCTTTAAAACAGTCCTCTAGTCTCAGGTGGCACGAGTGGTGGAAAGAACCCGCCTGCAAAGGCGGGAGACAGAAGAGACGGAAGAGATGCAGGTCGGATCTCTTGAGCAGGCAGATCCCCTGGAGGAGGGCATAGCAACCCACACTTCAGTATTTCTGCCTGGAGAGTCCCATGGACAGTGGAGCCTGGCAGGCTATGGTCCACAGGGTCACAAAGAGTCGGACACGACTGAGAGACTTCACTTTCATGCATTGGAGAAGGAAATGGCAACCCACTCCAGTGTTCTTGCCTGGAGAATCCCATGGATGGGAGAGCCTAGTGGGCTGCCATCTATGGGGTTGCACAGAGTCGGACGCAACTAAAGCGACTGAGCAGCAGCAGCAGCTCATGTGTGTGCTAACTTGACTTCCGTTGTGTCCTCACACGTGCTAGCTAAATTAAAATAATTTAGGAACTTGCCAAAAACATTTTGTTCCAAAAATTTAAAGAACATATCCTCTGGTCAAAATAAACCAAAGAAGCATGAGTCTTTTTCAGCATCTTACAAGGAATCATTATTTTGGGCTACTAGACTTTTAGAATCTCATCTGAAGCGCTTCAGATTGGTTTAGGTCTTACAAGTACCTAAGCATAATAATCAAGCAGGAACCAGGGCAGCTGCCTGGATTTGAGATCTGCTTTCACTATTTTCTAGACAGTGTTCCTGAGCACGTTATTTGACCAGACAGTGCCTTAATTCTTCCATGTGTAAAAAGAAGATATATATTAGTACCTATATGAAAGGGATGTAGTGTGGACTAGATAATAGGAATACAAAGCTCAGAACAGCGTCCGAATATGATAAGTACTATTTAAGTGTTGTTACTATAAGGAAAAAAAAAAGACAAAAAAAAAAAACCCAAAACAGATTCAAAAGTTGTAACCTGTCCAAAGCCCACACTTTAGGTAACTAGAGCTGGCTAAAACCAGAACTCCTAATTCTGGTTTCCTAGCTAAACGCTCTTCCATTTTTCCTTCCCAAAACACACAATCTCCATGTTATTCCCCTTTCTAACAAACTTTAAAAAGCAATGAAACCCTTCAAAACAACTAGCAATGCTACCGAGAACTAGGATAATACGATGACTTGCAACCGTTCCATCATAAAGATTCACGTTTCTAACCTACTTGAAATTGTTTTAAATAAATTCTCAAGAAAAATTACTACTAGTTACTTCTGTAATAATTATGGCTTAGAAAGGCCTAGAAACTGGCTTAGAAAGGTCTAGAGGTGGCTATGATAAATTGATAAAAAATAATTTTATTTACTGTCTCAGCCAATTCTCGAATATTACAACACAGTGAGATAAATGGATCGAAACTGCTGGAGGACAGGAATTTCTTTCATTCGACTTAATCCAATACAATGGAACAGGAAAAAGCTGAAGCTCTATGAGAACAGGGAGCAGCTGTGGAGGGAAAACGTCAGCTCCTGGAAGGAATCAGTCCTCCAGAAATCAGTCTGGAGACAAGAGAGCGGGTCAGGCCGAGTCAAAGGTAAGGACTGAGACAGGAGAAAGGAAGAGAGAACGGGGGTGACGATAATAAAAAGTGATACCGACAGTTCAGGCCAGAGAGCGGATCCGGAGGTAAGAAGAGGCAGGAGCGGGTGGATGCGGGCGCAGGGCAGGCAAAGGGCGAGGTGGACGGGAGGCGGGGGCGCGGGGCTGGGGGCTGGTGTACCGTGAGGGCAGGAGAGCCGCGCTGCGCACCGAGGCCGCCGCCCACGCCGCCCCGATCCCCCCAGACCACTACCGGGTCCGGCTCACCCGCGACGACCAAGTCCCAGGGACACTATCCACGCTTCCGGAAAGAGGGTCGCGGGGAGTCACCACAGCCGAGCCAATGGCACCGCAGGAGGGGCCGACAAAGGCGCGTCTGCGTCAGCCTGACGACGCGCCGGACGTAACGGGGACGCCCGCAGGGGGCGTGGACGACTTCCGGCGCGGCCGCAGCCGTCACTCGAGCCTGCGGGCGAAGCGGAAGCGCTCGCTTTCCTAGGTGCCCCGGCGCTGAGCGAGACCCAGGACGCTGCGCCCGGAGGATGGCGCGTTTGCGAGCGGCTCACCACCTGTGTGAAAGCTTGCTTCTCAGCGACGGCTAGGCTGTTTTCGAATGCAGCTGTGGCTGAGCTCCTCACCCTGTTCAGTCGCTAAGTCTCCGACTTTTTGCGACCCAGTGGACTGTAGCCGGCCAGGATTCTGTCCGTGGGACTTCCCGGCCAAAAATTCCAGAGTGGGTTGACACTTCCTTCCCCATTTTAAGACCCACTACAAGGGTCTTAAATTCCAGAGCAGGGGAAATTAACATTCAAGTCGATTTTGAGAGGGATTTCTCTTTACAGAAAATGGCTGTACCACTTCACTCCCATTGGGACAGCTAGTCTTTGATTGATCCTGGCTACCCTGATGGCTCAGCTGGTAAAGAATGTGCCTGCAGTGCGGGAGACCTGGGTTTGATCCCTCGATCGTGAAAATCACCTGGAGAAGGGAATGGCTACCCACTGCAGTATTCTGGCCTGGAGAACCCTATGGACTGTAGCCTGTGGGGTCGCAGAGTCGGACACGACCGAGCAACTTTCACTGATCCTACATTGCGGTAGCTCAGTGAAGAGCCTGCGTGCAATGCAGACCAGGGTTCAACCCCTGGGTTGGAAAGTTCCTCTGGAGAAGAGAATGGCAATCCACTCCAGTATTCTTGCCTGGATCATTCCATGGACAAAGCAGCCTGGCAGGCTACAGTCCGTGGGGTCCCAGAGTTGGACACGACTGAGCAACTAACACACACATAGCAGTAGCAGTAAATGCTACTGCTTTAGGAGTCCTGCAGGTCCTCCAATGTTCACTAAATCCAATCCCTGAGTCATGAAGATTCCCCTGGAGGAAACCCATTCCAGTATTCTTGCTGGGATAATCCAATGGACAGATGAGCCTGACAGGCTAGTCCCGGAGGTTGTAAAGAGGACACAAATGAAACTAACACCTCATGCCACAACAAAAACCCTGAAAAAAAAAAACATGCTAAGTCAAAGCATTGTAATTTAGATGAAAAGTCCAGAACAGGCAAATCAACATAAACTCAGGGCTGGATTGGGTTAGGAGGTGACAAGTCAACCACTGCTAAGGTTCCTCTTTGTGATATAGAAAAGCCTCTACAATCCCAGTTTATGGATGCATAACTCAATACAGTAAATGCTACTTTAGTAGCAGACTTGCTGCTGCTACTAACTCACTTCAGTAGTGTCCGACCCTATACAACCCCATAGCTGGCAGCCCACCAGGCCCCCCATTCCTGGGATTCTCCAGGCAAGAACACTGGAGTGGGTTGCCACTTCCTTCTCCAATGCATGAAAGCGAAGTCACTCTCCGCGACCCCATGGACTGCAGCCTTCCAGGCTCCTCCGCCCATGGGATTTTCCAGGCAAGACTACTGGAGTGGGGTGCCATTGCCTTCTCCGAGTAGCAGACTTAGGGTGCTTTAAGTTCAATAAAGTAGGTGGAAAAGAGAGTCAGAAATTTTCCCATGTTCTCAATTCCATTTTATACAAGTACCAAAAGATGCAAAACAACCTGTTAATGAAAACTCATTTGATCCATTTTGTGCTAACGCTTGAAATACATTTACTAATTTAGACAACCAACAATTTTACTTTTATTTGCATTTATTTTTTGCGGCATTTATTCCCGGGCCATAAGTTTTTGTTTCTTCAGTTTCTTCTGGGATATCTGGAGAAAGAAAAAATAAAAGCACTATTAGAAGAATGATTCCAGGAGAACCACACATCTAAAAGAGGAAGTTATATCTTAATGAAGGTAATCGAAATTTCATCATAAAGGGAATGAGTCCTTTGGCATAAAGAAGTGGCACAGAGAGAAAGGCAGCCAGGAGGCAATTAGAGCAGTAAGAGAAGGAAGACTACAGGCTGGGAGCCCAGCTGGAAATAACCAAGTGGCAAAAAAGGATGGAGGATAATATCGACAGAAGACAGATCCATTAGGATTTGAGTCACTCCCAGGTTCCAGGCTGAAGAACTAAATGTAATCATTTACTGAAAATAAGTTTCTTGGAGAAAGGGACTGCAGGGAGGAGGTGCCCCGTTCCAGATAAATTACATCTGAAGTGGTCATGGCCATCTAGGTGTGGACATCAGCATATAATCACACAGTTTTAACACACTGAATGATACGAAATGCCCGCTCGATGTTAATAAACTAATGAGGATAAGAAAGCTGTGGTACATATACACAATGGAATATTACTCAGCTAATAAAAAATGCATTTGAATCAGTTCTAATGAGGTGGATGAAACTGGAGACTATTATACAGAGTGAAGTCAGAAAGAAAAACACCAATACAGCATATTAATGCATATATATGGAATTTAGAAAGATGGTAACGATGACCCTATAATCGAGACAAGACACACAGATGTAAAGAACAGACTTTTGGACTCTAGAAGGCGAGGGTGGAATGATTTCAGAGAATAGCATTGAAACACGTGAAACAGATCGCCAGTGCACGTTCAATGCATGAGACAGGGTGCTCGGGGCTGGTGCTCTGGGATGACCCTGAGGGATGGGATGGGGAGGGCGGGGAGAGGGTTCAGGATGGGGAACACATGTACACCCATGGTTGATTCATGTGAATGTATGGCAAAAACGACCACAACAGTGTAATTAACCTCCAATTAAAATAAAAAATAATCTTCCAAGATTTAAAAAAAAAAAACTGAGACTTATGAAAGCCAAAATAAAATGATTATAAGAGGTTGGTGGTTGCTCAGAATAGCTTCCTTTCATGGTTATTCCAAAGGTGTCCTAAGTTAGTCATCACAGCAACCACAATCTAATACGCCAAGTGAAACAGCAGAGACTAAGTAATTTACCTTTTTCTTCTGTGCAACCTCCTCTTCTGGTTTAGGAACAATCTGTTCTTTTTCAGTAAGGATCATCTCAATGTGGCAGGGAGAGCTCATGTAGGGGTTGATCCGACCGTGAGCTCTGTAAGTCCTGCGTCGCATCTTGGGGGCTTTGTTCACTTGGATGTGCTCAATGACCAGAGAATCTACATCTAAGCCCTGGGAAAAGGGAGCAAAATCATGTAACATTTAAAAAAATTTTTATATCAGGTAATACCTTTAACACCATAAACTGTATCATTCAAGTCCTTATGACTTTAAATAGCATATATATATTTTTTTAATTTCATTCTAAGTTCCCTCCCTTAAATCTAAGTAATTACCAAAACTCAGTGCTGGTAACTGCACCTATTTCATAAATGGTATTCATTAGGGAGTGGAGTTACAGGAATCTCAAAGAATCTATGTCTAAGCTTGATGACGGCAAGGATTAGCAGCTACAAGGGCTACAGCTAAACAGACCTGTATTAATTCCAGTTCTAACCCAGTTTTTCAAATGCAAAAAGGTAAAGGGTAACTGCTCAAATGGATAAATCTGTTTAGTTGGTACAGGATTTGTTCAGTTACACACTGCTGATTTGACCTCTGAAATTTAACATCTCTCCATTATGAATGTAGGCAACAAACCACATATCAATCATATGGTTCCTTTGTAACTGTATTTATTTGTATTTAAGTATATGCTGTGAAGGGGTTCACAAACCTCAGTATAAAAAAGGCTTCCCTGGTGGCTCAGATGGTAAAGAATCTGCCTGCAATGCAAGAAACCTGGTTCAATCCCACTCCAGTATTCTTGCATGGAGAATTCCATGGACAGATGATCCTAGCCAGCTACAGTCCATGGGGTCAGAGTTGGACGCTACTGAGCACTAACACTTACAGCACAAGATTACAAACCCTTGGTAAAATACTCAAGGGGAGAAAAAGCGTTTCTCTTGCATGTACTGGGATTATGTCTCTGTGTGTGGGTAATTCTAGAGTTTTAGGCTTGAAATTACTGCAGACCATGCTCCTGAAATGCTTTATTAAAAAAAACTTTTTTCCTGTTGGAAACTGAAAGTAGAGATTTAAAATAGCCCTTTTAATGGGAAATTTTGCTACTTTCATCAAGTCAAAGTAAAAATCAGTCAACCAAGAAAATAGATCCAGACAACAACTGTTACTGAGTCAACAACCCAAGCTGCGTGTGTAAAGATGCTTATAGTGTGGGTACCTTAAGTTCAGCATTACTCTCTGCATTTTTGAGCATGTGTAGTAAAAATTCAGCACTCTTTTTGGGCCATCGACCCTGAGTCCAGCCCCACTGTTTGGCCTAAAAAACAAAACCAGAGAGTTTATTAGTAATTTCCCTCTATTTAAATAAATATTACATGATGAATCTACTTCGACCAACATCAAGGTTGTTCAAAACATGCTTTTTTTCATGGTTAATCCAAAGGTGTCCCAAAGACTGTCATCACAGCAACCATAAGGAGCCTCAGTAAACGAAGACATTGGCCATTTTTACTTTATCTACTCCCTTCCCTAACAAACTGTCTTTTTAAACGACAACTAGGAACTCTTACCTGCGCACACCTGCCAACTCCACCGTTGTAGCGGCGGAACGGCACACACTGCTTCTTTAACGTGACGTCCTTCAGGTACTTGGTGGCTTTTCGGATATGCATACCCTTTATGGCCTGGGCGGTTTCACGAGTGTTCTAAACATAAATAATGTAAGCTGTGAATTAGCTACCCTTTAAAAAAATCTGATTTAAACAAATTCCAGGATTTCCAAAGTGTCAACCTTTACCAAGAGCCAAATCCTTTCCCTTCTTGAAACATTTTACACAATCTGTTATGAGCCAGGGAGGCTTGCTTTGAAGGTGGAGAAATGTGAATCCTAAACCTGTTTATTCACTGTTAATATATTCTCCATTATCTTGTAAACTACGTTCCCCATATCTTGATCTGTGCACTGGTTTCTCAAGCAGTTCTCTGGTAATTTTACCCAATTCCACAAATCCTAAGTCAAAGTGTTCATTAAAAGGTGGCTGCTCAGAAATGGATTTATTTTCATGGTGAATCCAAAGGTGTCCTAAGAAACACATCATCGCAGCTACCTTTTCAGAATGGTTAAAAAAATACTCAAGGAACAACTCTTTCAGAGCATAACTATAATTCACATACCTTAAAGTGTACACGAAGATTTGAACCTCTTGATTTGCATGCTAAAAAATACCGGAAAAAATTTTTTTGGGTTAATCTTGGTATCTGGGTGCCTCATACTCCAAAATAAGAAATGCTGCTTGCTCACTTACATTTTGTGGGGTTTTCTGGGTCAAGTGAATAGCGCACCATTTTTAGGAGTCACCTGGGAGCAAGAATAACTGTCAATATGTATTTACAACTCAGTTAAATATGTACTATAAACTCTGTCCACAGCTGCTCAGAGAGTAGTTGTTTTCATGATTAATCCAAAGGTGTCCTAAGAAATGCCATCATTGCAGCCATCCTCCTCTCAATCCAGTTTCATCTCAGCTACCACCACTAGATGCCTACAGCAGCGTTGACACTAAGGCTAGTGACAAAGACGCCCTTCCCCTAACCCTCTGAAAGAAAACACAGCCCGTTTCCATCCAAATCTGGATCCAAGTATCCGTGCGGAGGAGCCCAGCGCCCTGCTCAGCATCAGATCCTTCAGGTCAAAGTTAACGCGACCTAACGACACCCCTCTACAAGCTCCCTCTACAGTAACCTCCTTTACTCACACAGATTCGCAAGGAAGCCAAGCTTCCCACACACTTTCAGGGTATCATCCGCGTTAAGCGCAGCTCAACTCACGTTCAGCCACTGAGTAAACCTCGACCCGACTTGACCTTATTCCCCCTCAAAACTTTCTCTCCATTCGGCCCCAAATGCGCTGCGTTCGCGGCCACCACTCACCGCGAGACACTGGCCCTCAGGAGTCGGCACCGACCACAGCCGGCGTCTAACCTCGTCACCCCCATTCTCGCCCACTGCGGCCTGTAGAGGCCCGACAGCAGAGGGGTGCCGAGCCGGGGGCTCCGACGCGTCCCCCAGCACAGGACTGCTCCACCAGGGAGGAATCAGTAGGCGCGAGAATCCTTCTTCTGAGGGTCTCGAAATTGGCGCCGAGAATGCCAGGATGGCAGGGATTACCGGAGGATTCATCACTAGGGAAAGACGCCGAAGACACACTCACCTCAGGCCGCTTACCGGAAAAGGAAGAGCGGTGGCTCATGGGAGAATTCATGAGACCTCGACATCTCGCGAGAGTCCCAGCCAAAAGAAACGAGATTTGTAGAGGTGGGGGAAGGCGGAGGAGAAAGGGAACGTGGAAAATGTTTGCGAAGATCTGAAAACGAATCAGAGGCTTAGGGACCGTGTCAAAATTCTTCTTTTTTGTATACAGAAATAAAGTTATGTATTTTAAATATCTGTCAATTAAAAACAGGTTTGTACAGAAATAGAGTCACAGACTTAGAGAACGAACTTATAGTTACCAAGGGGGAAGTGTAGGTGGGGAGGGATAGTTAGGGAGTTTGGGACTGACATGTACACACTGCTCTGTTTAAAATGTGTAACCAGCAAGGACCTACTGTATAGCACAAGGAACTTTTCTCAGTATAATGTAACAACCTAAATGGGAAAGACTTTTGAAAAAAAAATACATATGTAGAAGTATAACTGAATCATTTCGCTGTACATCTGAAATTAACATAACATACTTAATCAAGGATAAGTGAAGTTGCTCAGTCGGGTCAGACTCATTGCGACCCCATAGACTGTAGCCTACCAGGCTCCTCCGTCCATGGGATTTTCCAGGCAATTATACTAGAATGGGTTGCCATTTCCTTCTCCAGGAGATCTTCCTAACTCAGGGACTGAACCCTGGTCTCCCTCATTGTAGGCAGACTCTTTACCGTCTGAGCCACCAGGGAAGTGAAATGAGGTAATCAAGGATATTCCAATATAAAAACAAAGTGAAACAAGTTTGTAGTTCTAGGACAATACTATATATTATTTAGGTATAGATGAGACATTTATTCATCAAGATTCATTAGGTTAGGTTATGTGATTATATGAAAATTATTTGTAAAGGGACAATTCGCTGTTGTTGTTGTTTAGTCACTAAATCATATTTGACTCTTTGCAACACCATGGAATGTAGCCCACCAGACTCCTCTGTTCATGGGATTTCCCAGGCTAGAATACTGGAGTGGGTTGCCATCCCCTTCTCCAGCAGATCTTTGTGACCCAGTGATTAAACCCTCATCACCTGCGCTGGCAGAAAGTTCTTTACCACTGACCACCAGGGAAGCCCAAAAGGAAAAATTAGGGAGATCCAAAGGATGGGATGCAATTATGTTAATCATAAATTCTCAGTTTGAGAATATCACACAATCAATTGTAAAGCAGCCCATATAAAGTATGTACTAACTGAAGCGTCTGGTTCAAGATTGCCATCTGGTTTCCCCACTGCAACTTGTAGATCTTCATATGGCAGAAGATTTATTTTCCTTGAAAATAAAAATGCCAAGGTGCATTTTCTCACCCAGGTCATCTTACTGGTTATTCACTTAGGGTCACTGGTGGTGTTAGCACTTCGCTTTGGGTCTTCCTTTTATAGCCTCAGTGACTTTTCTGTAAAATTTAAGTGAACTCTTTAAATTGTATTTGAGATACATATTTTCCTCCAATCTGTTTAGTTAAACAGTGAGGTTAGAACTTCTATCTGAAATTTAACATGTTTCTCCACTATGAATGTAGGCAACAAACCACACAGCAATCATATTGGTTCCTTTGTAACAGTATTTTATTATTTGTATTTAAAAAATACAGGAGTTCCCTGGTGGCTCAGAAGGTGAAGAATCTGCCTGCAATGTGGGAGACCTGGGTTCAATCCCTGGATTGGGAAGATCCCTTGGAAGAAGACATGGCAACCCACTCCAGTGTTCTTGCCTGGAGAATCCCCATGGACAGAGGAGTCTGGAAGGCTACAGTCCATGGGGTTGCAAAGAGTCGGACATGCACACAAAAATATCCTGTGAAGGGGTTCACAAACCATAGTATAAAAAAGGTCCATGGCACAAGTTTACAAACCCTTGGGAAAATACTCAAGGGAAAACAGGCTTTCTTTTGCATGTACTGGGAAAAGTATATTTTAATTTTACTATATTTATTTCTAAGAAATCTTAATTATTAAAGCAATTGCGTACTGCAAATAGGGGTCATCCTTAGCAATCAGTTGACTTGTTCACTCAGCCATTCAATGAATATTGATCGAACCTTTATATGCCTGCCATTGTGCTGGATGTTATGCTCTAACAAATACTAGGAGAGCCTCGGCTGCCAAGGAACCCACAGTCTTGGAATGAGGGTAGGGACAGAGAGATAGGTAACTAGGAGGTGAACAGCCAGTTAGAATACAGTGTGAAATTGCTAAAGTAGGGTGAACATGTAGAGTAGGAAAGCCTCTCCCGAGCGGACGACATGGCAACTGTACCATGAATGACCAGAAGGAACTAGCTGGTCATGGCAATACAGTAAGAGAGAAACAATTATTATTGCCAGCAAGAAAATTCTGCTATGGGAACTGCAAGGGCTTGGATTCCTTTTGGTTGTGGGTGGGGAGAGGTAAGGGCGAGTGGTCTGGAGTGAGCCTATTTATCTGTCAAGGAGTTTTGAATTTAACTTAAAGTCAACGGGCTTCTCTTGTGGCTCATCTGGTAAAGAATCCACCTGCAGTGTAGGAGACCTGGGTTTGCTCTTTGAGTTGGGAAGATCCCCTGGAGAAGGGAAAGGCTACCCACTCCAGTATTCTGGCCTGGAGAATTCCATGGACTGTCTAGTCCATGGGATGGCAGAGTCAGACATGACTGAGCAACTTTCATCTTCAAGGTCAATGAGGGACTTCTGAAAGTGTTTAAACCTTTGGGGATGGGCATGGGAGAGGTGACCTGATCAGATTAACTTTTGAAAAGATCACTCTATAGAAAGAAATTTGGGATGCCTCAGGGGCAAGGTCAGAGGCTGGTAAAAGATGGGAGTGGCTTGAACTGATGAGGTTCAGTTTAATTTTTTTGGCAAAGAGAATGGAGAGTGGTAGATGAATTCAAGAAATTTTGGTAAAAGTCACATGATTTTGTAGTTGTAAGCTGTAAGAGTTGGTACCTTCATTAGCCTGCCTAACTGTGCTGCCAGCCCATAGCTGAACCTGTAACACAGTCTTCCACTTCTCTCAATACAGGCATACCTCTGAGATATTGTGGGTTCAGTTTCACAGCACTGTGATAAAGCAAGTCACATGGATTTTTTGGTTTCCCAGTGCATTTAAAAGTTGCATCTTTCCTGGTGGTACAATGGACAAAAATCTGCCTGCCAATGCAGGGGACACAGGTTCAATCCCTGGTCTGGGAAGATTCGAGAGGGCACAGAGCAGCTGAACCCAGGTGCCACAGCTACTGAAGCCTGTACACTCTATGGCCTGCAAGCCACAATTAATGAGCCCCTGTATTCCAATTACTGAAGCACACAAGCCTAGAGTTGGTGCTCCACAACAAGAGAAGCCACTGCAATAAGCCTGTGTACTGCAACTAGAGAAAGGCTGTGTGCAGCAATGAAGACCTAGCATCGCCAAAAATAAATAAAGCAGTGTGTACATGTAAAAAAAAAGAAGAAATAAAAAAATTTACGTCATTGAGAATTCCCTGGCAGCCCAGTGGTTAGGACTCCTATCTTCTACTGCTGGGGGCCCGGGTTCCATCCGTGGTGAGAGAACTATTATCTCACAAGCTGAGTGGCTTAGCCAAAAAAGAAAAACGAAAAGTTACTTCTACATGAAATCGTAGTCTATTAAATGCAATAAATAACATTGCAAAGATTCCGTAGATAGAGGTCAGCAAAGAGTAGGACAAGGCTTAGCAACTAACACTTTCACTTTAAAGAAAGCAATGAAAAACCTAGACAGTGTACGAAAAAGCAGAGACATCACTTTGTCAACAAAGGTCCATTTTGGTTTTTCCAGTAGCCATGTACCAATGTGAGAGTGAACTATGAAGAAGGCTGAATGGTGAAGAATTGATGCTTTTGAACTGTGGTGCTGAAGAAGACTCTTGAGAGTCCCTTGGACTGCAAGGAAATCAAACCAGTCAATTCTAAAGGAAATCAATCCTGAATATTCATTGGAAAGACTGATGCTGAAGCTGAAGCTCCAATACTTTGGCCACCTGATACAAACAGCTGACTCATTAGAAGAGACCCTGATGCTGGGAAAGATTGAGGGCAGGAGGAGAAGGGGATGACAGAGGATGAGATGGTTGGATGGCATTGTCAATTCCATGAGCATGAGTTTGAGCAAGTTCCGGGAGATGGTGAAGGACAGGAAAGCCTGGCATGCTGCAGTCCATAGGGTTGCAAAGAGTTGGACTCGACTAAGCGACTGAACAACAGCAACACCTTGGCTCACTACGGCTAGCCTGTGCTTCTCCATCCTGCCTCTGGACCGTCCAGCTCTCCTTTTTTTGGAGGGGGGCCATGCCAGGTCTTATTTGTGGCATGAAGGACCTTTCATTGCAGCATTTGGGGGTCTAGTTCCCTGACCAGGGATCAAACCCAGGCCTCCTGCATTGGGAGCGTGGAGTCTTAGCCACTGGACTGCCAGGGAAGTTCCAAGGACCGTCCAGCTCTTGACTGGCTGCCAAGCTTCCCTCCAGCTGTTACAATGTTCTCTGTGCCCAGGTCACAGTCTCCCTTTCTCAGCCCACTGCTGCTGCATTCATCAAGGTGACCCCAGTGAAAGCAATGTCAAGGACGACTCCTCTTGCTCTGACACTAGGTGGATTGGTAAGGCCCGAAACCTCAGATTAGAGTCTGGAAAATTCTGCAAAATACCAGAAAAGCTGTAGCAGATGAGGTAATATGAGTTTGGTAAGGGTGAAGAAGGTGGGAGTGAAACTGAGTGGAGGCCTGTGGGACTCCCAGGCTCGGAGGCCTTTCTGTCCCCCATTTCTTATGGGCAAGACTCCAGCCTCCATGACCTTCCCTGAGTTCCAAAGGGTGGATCCCAACTGTTGCTATTCAAGAAGCAGCAGCTAGGAGACCACTTGAGGCAAGATTAAAGAGATCAGAGAAGTTCACCAAGACTAAGAGATTAAGGGACTGCAAGCCCAGCTCACACCCTAATCTTGTCAGAGACCCCATCTTTGAGCCACTGTTATAAAACATAAGTTATGACCAACCTAGATAGCATATTAAAAAGCAGAGACATTACTTTGCCAACAAAGGTCCATTTAGTCAAGGCTATGGTTTTTCCAGTGGTCATGTATGGATGTGAGAGTTGGACTGTGAAGAAAGCTAGTTCAGTTCAGTTCAGTTCAGTCGCTCAGTCATGTCTGACTCTTTGCGACCCCATGGATTGCAGCACACCAGGCATGCCTGTCCATCACCAACTCCCGGAGTTCACTCAAACTTACGTCCATCGAGTTGGTGATGAAGAAAGCTAAGGCCCGAGGAATTGATGCTTTTGAACTGTGGTGTTGGAGAAGACTCTTGAGAGTCCCTTGGACTGCAAGAAGATCCAACCAGTCCATTCTGAAGGAGATCAGTCCTGGGTGTTCTTTGGAAGGAATGATGCTAAAGCTTAAACTCCAGTACTTTGGCCACCTCATGCGAACAGTTGACTCATTGGAAAAGACTGTGATGCTGGGAGGGACTGGGGGCAGGAGCAGAAGGGGACAACAGAGGATGAGATGGCTGGATGGCATCACCGACTCGATGGATGCGAGTTTGAGTGAACTCCGGGAGTTGGTGATGGACAGGGAGGCCTGGCATGCTGCGATTCATGGGGTCGCAAAGAGTCAAACACAATTGAGCGACTGAACTGACTATAAAACACTTCATCAAATCCTCTGGAATTGAGACACCTAGTTTTTCTAGGCAGGAGCTCGGTGTGTTCCTGTTTGCCTGGCAAAGAAATAAAGCTATCCTTTTCTGGTGTTGTCCTGCTCTTTTGCGACCTCGTGGACTGAAGCCTGCCAGGCTCTTCTGTCTATGGGATTTCCCAGGCCAGAGCACTGGAGTGGGTTGCCATTTCCTTCTCCAGGGGATCTTCCTGACCCAGGGATCGAACCCTCATCTCCCACATTTGCAGGCAGATTTTTTTTATCCTACCACGGAGCCACCCTGATTTGATTTGGCTCTGGTGTACAGAGAGGCCACGCTTGGGTAACAGGAATGGAACTGCAAATGCCTCTGGACTCCTCAAGCATGACTGAAACACGGCTCCCCTGGGACCTTCTTCCAGTGAATTCTCTTTGATGGCGACCACTGGGGCTTCAATTGCTGTGTAGATCTCCAGGGAGCAGCAGGCAACAAACCCTGAGCCTCTCAAAGTCAGAGCCGTTCTCCTCACTGACCTGACAAACACAGATGTCAAGTGGGCCCTGCAGGAGTTTGACAATTTGTCCAAACAACTGTTTTCAGTTGAGGCTATCAGTCTCTTAGGAGAAGATTCATCTGCCTGGCTGTTCAATCAGCTGGCCAATATAAATTAGTCCGACCATCTTCTCAGAAAAGAATGCCTTTGAGGATTTTCAGATGAGTGACTATTCAATATTCTGTCTTGTAGAATTACCATCCACCTCCCCTGCTCCCTAGAATAATATTCAGACAGTTGGTTCTGGGGATCCGGGAGAGCCAGGGGAAGAAAGTCTTAATCCCTTAGCAGGATTTGCTTGGCTCTCCCCAGCCTGAGCCTTCCATACAAAGCTATTTGATCTCCCCTTAGAAACTGGCCTCCTCTGCCAGGAAAGGGGAATTCTTTACATGACAATAAGGAAAATGTAATCCCTTACACCAAGGGTGGAGTTCTTTTTCTTTTGCCTCTTAGGAGGGGGTGCTTCTGCCAGCTCCTCCCTGCCTCCAATCAGTCTTTCCCCAACCTCCCAAAGCTAGAACTAGGGGGGAGAGGGTCATTTGAGGGATAGAGGGGCATTGCGTGTGTGTGTGTGTGTGTGTGTGTGTGTGCGCGTGTGCGCGCGTTCACGCTGTTGCTCTGTTGGTCTAACTCTTTGCAACCCCATGGACTGTAGCCTGCCAGGCTCCTTTGTCCATAGGATTTTCCAGGCAAGAATACTGGTGCAGGTTACCACTTCCTTCTCCAGAGGATCTGCCCCACCCAGGGGTTCAACCCGGGTCTCTTGCATCTCCTGCATTGGTAGGCAAGTTCTTTACCAGCTGAGCCACCCCGGAAGCTCTAGAGGGGGCACTGACATCCAGTAACTAGGATAGAATTCCACTACTCCCCAGTCAGTTGTCTCAGTGCAAGTTACTTGGTTTTGCTGAGCTTTTCTCCTTTATCTGTGGGTGGGAGAAAAAAAAGAAAAGATAATAAACCCATCGTACTGGGTTGCTAGGAAAAAGAGAAAGTTAAAAGACATAGTAAATAGCACAAAGTTAGATATTCATTCCTACCTTTTTTCTCTTACAGGAAGGGGAATCCCTTCCAGGGTGAGCGTGTGCTCTTGTCTGACACTCAGAAATGAGCTGTCTGAGGAGATACACTTGCTGGCAGAGCTTTGTTAGGAAAGAGTGCTCAGGGAGAGAGCAGCGGGGTAAGGGCTACCAGGAGAGCTGCTCTGCCACGTGGCTTGAAGTCTTAGGTTTTATGGGGGTGGGATTAATTTCTGGGTTCTCTCTGGCCAACCGTACTCCACCCTTGGTGTAAGGGGTTACATTTTCCTTATTGTCATGTAAAGAATTCCCCTTTCCTGGCAGAGGAAGCCAATTTCTAAGGGGAGATCAAATAGCTTTGTATGGAAGGCTCAGGCTGGGGAGAGCCAAGCAAATCCTGCTAAGGGATTAAGACTTTCTTCCCCTGGCTCTCCCGGATCCCTGGAACCAACTGACCCAGGGTCCTTCCTGGTGGTGCATGCATTGCCCAGTCACAGTGGATTTCATCGAGAAGGATTCTGGGAAGTTGGTAGGCCGTATGGACTGGAGTCTCCTCTCTCCTTTTTATCTTTCCCAGCTTCTGACAGTTGATGGTACTAATAGCTTGTTAGTTTTGCATTCCTTTAGTTCTTATTATTTCCTCCTTTTGTAAGATAGGGACCAAACCCAGGTCTTAGCTCAGCTGGTAAAGAATCTGCCTCCAATGCAGGAGACTCCAGTTCATTCGTGGGTCAGGAAGATCCGCTAGAGAAGGGATAGGCTACCCACTCCAGTATTCTTGAGCTTCCCTGGTGGCTCAGCTAGTAAAGAATCCCCTTAACTCATGTAAGTGGTTACTATCTTGCCTGGCCAGGATGAGTGGTTTCAGTCAGTGGTTCCCCTAACACTTCTCCTTAGAATTTATTCATGGACATCACTTAATCTGCTTCTTTCCCCCCAAGCAGGGATTTCCTCTACGACACCCTGCACTGGATACTCTCTGGGTGTCTCCCCCAGATCCATTCTCTGACATCTGTGCCCCATGAAGCTGAGCCCAGAGATTACAACCCGAGCCTCCCTGCCAGCTGACTTCTGGTTGAGTGTGGCCCATGGTGAGTTTAGGTAGGAGTTGGAAGGTCAGGCAAATAGGCTGGGCTATTTTTCATAGCCTCCTTCCTGCCTTGGCACCAGGTTCTGGGGTGCCTACATCCCTTTATAACTCCAGCCTCAGCCAGGTGGTCCATCCTCCAAGCTCGGATATCTCTTGACTCCATTTTGATACCTTCTTGTCCAATCTGTTGTAGATATGGAAATGTCTTTCAGTGGTTGCTAGTCTCTGAATGTCTAGTGTCTCTTGTTAGTTCCCTTAACTTTGCCCCCATCACTTGAGTTCCTTAATGCCTCTTCTGGTGACTTCTCTGGATGGAATTATTTCCTGCTGGCATCCAAACAAACAGGAAATTATCCAACCTCTATTTGAATACTTCCAGGAACCAGAGCTCCATATTTATCTTTTCACTCCTGTTTTTTGTTTTGTTTTTTGGCTGTGCAGTATCTTAGTTCCCTGACCAGGCATTGATCCTGGTCTGGTAGTAAAAGCACCGAGTCCTAACCACTGGACCACCAGGAAATTCCCTTTTCACTTCAGTTTTTAAAATAATGATGTACTAGGGACTTTGCTGGTGGTCCAGTGATTAAGACTGCAAGCTTCCACTGCTGGGAGCATGGGTTCCATCCCTGGTCATGGAATTAAGATTCTGCGTGCTGAGTGGTGCCGCAAAAAAAAAAATAAAGATGTACTTGAGAATGGAACTAATATTTAGGGTACATCTACTGTATGTTGAGTGCTGTGTACGCTTCGTCATGCTTATTCCCCACATCGACTTTGAAAGGATGATTGAGCTACCCACATTTCACAGAGGATGAACCTGAGGCTCAGGGGAGCTGGTCACTTGCCCTGGTTCTTACAGCTAATCGGCGTCTGGACACCTACATTTGCTCTTTTTCCAGTACACCTACCTGTCACGGGGGAGAATTCAAGAGGGGAAGATGTAACTATGGGAAAATTTGCCTTGGATTTCACAATTTTTCCAAGGGCTAGCCTGGAAAGAAACCCCAGTGTTCACAAAAGCTTCCCTT
The DNA here is from genome assembly GCF_023091745.1 of Budorcas taxicolor. Classification (NCBI taxonomy): domain Eukaryota; kingdom Metazoa; phylum Chordata; class Mammalia; order Artiodactyla; family Bovidae; genus Budorcas; species Budorcas taxicolor. The sequence continues at coordinate 49,673,361 of NC_068931.1, forward strand.
GAAGAACAAGGTGCTGAGTGACACCCTGGGCCACTAGATGGCATCAGCTTAGCATTCAGTTAAAGCTTTTTAACATTTCTGTGGGCAAAGAGTGTGGCTGGAAAGTTCTGTTTACCTTGACGTGTAAATGTGACTGATGTCATGAACTATGTATTTCCTCCAAACTGGGCTGACTTTCAAGTTTTCAAAGGTGAGAGTGTGAATGGGGCAGGAGGGGAAAGAGAGGATGGCGCAGCCTCAGCCCTGCAAAGGGTGGCTTGTAGTGGGGACAAGCAGTGCCCCGCCTTTAACACCAAACCAGCTGAGACTGCCAGTCAAAGGCTGGGAGAGCGCGAGAGCTGCAGGGGGCTGATGAGGGCTTCTAGCCTAACCTTCTCACTACACAGGTGAAGAGACTGTTGATTTCTGTGCAAGTGAGCCCCACCATACCCAACTGCTCTAATAAACAATACTGGCCTAGCATCTTTTGCTTTGTGACACTCCCAGCTTTGAAAGGAACTAGATATAGGATGCAACTTCTGCTCCCCTCTCTTTGTTTCTGAAGGGACTTCTTTTCTTTGATGCATTTGAAATTCACTAGACAATTTTTTAAAGTCTTGACTTCTTTAAACAACAACAATAGCAACAACAGGGAATACATTCAGGTGGTTCAAAAGTCAAAAAATTAAAATACTAAATATTAAAAGTGATATTAAAATATTAAATATTTTTTAAATATTAAAAAGCAATACAAATAGTCTCAGTTTTATCCTTTTCCCCGTCTCTGTCACCCTCCTACCCCTCAATCCATGAGTAACCATCATTTTTCTTACTTCTTGGGTATTCTGCTTGAATTTCTTAATGCAGATACAATCAAGTGCAACTATGGAAAGGTTTTTATTCTTTTCTTTGGGTGAAAGGATTCTCTGCTGTTGGCCCCTGGCTGCCGATTGCCCGTCATTCCCACTTACCTTCAGCGGTGATTTCTACAGTGGCCACACTTTCAAGGGGGATAAAAAAATTGAGACATAGTTTCGGCAAGTACCAGTAACTGTGCCTAGATGGTGCTCCTGTTCTGGGAACCGTGCATCACGTCCAGCACTGCTGGGTCCAGATGCTCTCTTATTCCCGGAGGAAGAATTCCTTGTTTTTCCATCATTCATTTCTCCTATTATATTTTCCTTTTCCACTAGGGTTTATTACAGGGTATGGAGTGCAGCCCCCTGCTTATGCAGCAGGACCCTGCTGTCTGCCCATCCTGTCTATGATAGTTTGTGTCTGCTAATCCCAAATACCCTCTCCTGGTCCCCACTTGGCAACCACATGGCTGTTCTTATATCAGCAAGTTTGTTTCTGGTTCCTGGAAGAAGCCTGAGTCTGCTACTCCAGGAGCCCTCCAGGAGACCCTACCCCTGCCCTCTCGCTTCAGAGCCCCTCCATCTCCTTCACTCCTTCCCAGGGGTCCTGCTCTCAGCATCCCTTGGGCTCCCACTCTGCCTCTCCCTCCCTCCTCCAACTCCTCTTTCTCTTCCCTCAGCTCCTTTCTTCTGTGCCTTTCTTCCCCTCTTTGCCCAGCAAAGTTCTCCATAGACTAATTACTGAGCTTTCTTCCCAACTGAGTTCAGTTCATTGAAACTGAACGAGCACCTACAGTGCGTGAGAAACAGACTTGATGAGGAGTCTCAAAGGTCAAAAGGGTGCGGTCCCAACTCCAAGGCTCTTCCGGGGCTTTTCTGACGGCTTGGTGGATGAGAATCCACCCGCCAATGCAGGTGACACAGGCTCGATCCCGGGTCCGGGAAGATCCCGCATCAGTTCAGTCCAGTCGCTTAGTCATGGCTGACTCTTTGCGACCCCATGGACTGCAGCACGCCAGGCCTCCCTGTCCATCACCAACTCCCAGAGCTCACCCAAACTCATGTCCAACCATCTCGTCCTCTGTCGTCCCCTTCTCCTCCTGCCTTCAATCTTTCCCAGCATCAGGGTCTTTTCCAATGAGCCAGTTCTTCGCATCAGGTGGCCAAAGTATTGGAGTTTCAGCTTCAGCGTCAGTCCTCCCAATGAATATTCAGGACCGATTTCTTTTAGGATTGACAGTCCTTGCAGTCCAAGGGACTCTCAAGAGTCTTCTCCAACACCATGGTTCAAAGGTGGGGTCTGGGAAGATCCCACATGCTGTGAAGCAACTAAACCCATGCACCACAGCTATGAAGCCTGTGCTCTAGAGTCCTGAGCCCATATGCTGCAACCACTGAAGCCTGCACACCCTCGAGCCCATGTTCTGCAACAAGAAAAGTGAGAAGTCTGCAACTATGAGCAGCCCAGGCGGCAACAAAGACCCAGCACAGCCGGGAAAAAAAATAAACGTATAAACATTATTAAAAAAATAAGGCTCTTTGGCTCAGACCTAATGAAGTGAAACACTGGGATACTTGTAGCAGTGCCGCCAGCAGTCTAAGTTAGGCTGAGTACAGAGCGGGAGCCATGGTTTCTGGAGATGATGCCGTCACCATTACGGAGCCCTCCCGGTGCTGGAGCTTGGAATGTTAAAGTCCTGGTGCTGATTCCTTAAACAAGGCCCATGGCGTTAAGTCAGCTCCCCTTTCTTTAGTCCTCTGTCTTCTGCCACCCATTCAGATATCATTCCTTTCTGAAACCCTCTAAGTTAGGGCGGTTTCCAGATTTAACATTCTCAAGTACTGTTCCCTGCTCCAAACCACCTTTGCCCATCAAAACCAGACCAGGTCTGTTAGAATCTTATGTAACACAATCATGGCAGTGATATCCTGTCACCTTTTCTGTATTCTAGATCTTCCCTGTAGCTCAGATGGTAAAGAATCTGCCTGTAATGCAGGAGACCTGGGTTCGATCCCCTGGTCAGGAAGATCCTCTGGAGAAGGGAATGGCAATCCACTCCAATATTCTGGCTTGGAGAACCCCTTGGACAGAGGAGCCTGGTGGGCTGCAGTCCGTGGGGCCGCGAAGGGCTGGACACAGCTGAGCAACTAACCGTGCTGCTACTGCTTTTCCATATTCTGTGGGTGGGAAGCTTGTCGCAAGTGTCGCCCATACTTGGAGGAGGAGGTTACACAAGGGCCTGAGGTCAGGGGTGGGTCTCATTGGACCATCTCGGAGTCTGTCTGCTCCACCATCGCTGAGAAGGGATTCCAAACATGGCCTGTTGGATTTGAAGCTCACAGTCATTGGGTTCCACTAAGGCAAGCAGAGGGCATTTGGCCTGGATCAGACAGGACTTGGAGGTGGGATTCATGTGGACAATCTTCTGGAACTCGGGCCACCACATGAATGAGGGCACAGACAGAACTAAAATCAATACTGGGCGTTATCAGGAACAGCTTTAACCTCAAATAAAGGGCTTCTAGTATTTACAGTGACTTAAATAGAATGAGCTGATCGCCTGCTGAACTGGCCTGTTCCCTTCATCACCATCTCAGCACCGACGGCAGGATGAACTCTGTCCAGGACACAGGAGGGGATTCCACCAATGGGTGAAGATTTGCTGGCAAGCGTTCCGTGATCTCAGTCTGTATTTCCTAAAGGTTGTCGAAGGTGGACACTACAGAGCCCAGCGGCCGGGTGGAGGAAATATCATGGAGGAAGTTAGATTTCACTCTGCTTGTGAATTCATTCAGAGGCCCCCAGAATGCTCCCCCTTCTCACACTGACCATCTACCTGGGAGTAAAGGTCAAGATGATGGCAGGAGTTGTTCCCACGTGGAAACTTTTCTTTGAATTTATTATCCTGACTGTGTAGATAAACAGACCCACTGACCAGGGAAAAGTGGAGGCCATATCTCTTGGAAGGTCACACTCCATTCTTTCCTGCCCACACTGGCTGAGGTTGCAGCAGTTCCCAGGTAGAGTGATCTGAGCTGGTCACCTGATGACAGAGTCTTGTCCATTTGAAGCTGCAGAACCAATGAGCTGAAGCAAACACCTCACCCCACTGTTTCCTGCCCCTTGTGCAAATTCCTCATCTCACTGATAATTCTTTTGTGTGTAACTGAAATTGTGCCAAAGGTTATCAGTTCTGAGACAATGTGTGTAACTTTGCTTAGATAATCAAGCTCCTTTCATTTATGTATTTATTTTGTTGAAAAGAATTGCTATCACTTCCTTTAAGAGTTTCTGACAGGAAGTCAGAAAGACCCAGGTGAAAGCTTTCAGACCATCATGTTAATCTTGCTGAAAGGGCTTGGAGGTGGATTCCTAGGGGGCACAAGGGCCCATCCGGTAAAGCTATCCTTTCGAATCCTGATTCAGCTGATGCATGATTAATCCTTTGCTTGTTTATACTCTCTCAGGCAGAAGTGTAATTTGAGGAAAACGGGGAGTGTATGTGTTCCTGTGTTTGTGCGTGTGTGTGTGCACGTGTGTATGCATGTGTGTTTGTGCGTATGTGTACGCCCGTGCATGTGTGTGCCTGGTTTGTTCGCCCTCCTCTTTGTCTCTAGGCTTTTGTATCTGTTGATGCTCTCATTCGCTTGGACAGGCTTGTCTATTTCTCTCATATAGTCAGCGGAGCACCAGGGAGGCTCCAGCCCTGGTGGTAGCATTAATGCGTGGGGGCATGCTTAGGTGCTCAATATGTCCAACTCTTTTGAGACTCCATGGACTGTAGCCCTCCAGGCTTTTTGTCCATGGGATTCTCCAGGCAAGAATACTGGAGTGGGTTGCCATTTCCTCCTCCAGGGTATCTTCCTGGATCAGGGATGGAACCTGCATCTCCTGCGTCTCCCGCATTGCAAGCAGATTCTTTACCACTGAGCGATCGGGGAAGCCCGCTGTAAGCAGGTAGCATTGCTCAAACCTCTCATCTCTTTGGGCATTCATTCTATTGTGTGGAAGGAAATATTTATTAGCTCAAACTGGACCCCCCTGGACAGTGGGAAGTCCTGCTGGAACCACCTCCCCTGCTAGGTTAGGGATGAAGTGATATAATGGAGGTTTGTGGTTGTTGCTCAGTTGCTAAGTCGTGACTGACTCTTTGCCACCCCATGGATGGTAGCCCTCTAGGCTCCTCTGTCCACGGGATTTCCCAGGCAAGTATACTGGAGTGGGTTGCCATTTCCTTCCCCAGGGGATCTTCCTAGACCAGGGATGGAACCCGTGTCTCCTGCTTTGGCAGGGGGATTCTTTGCCACTGAGCCACCAGGGAAATCCCTAAAATGGAAGTTAGAGAAGGATTATTTCTTGACTTCTGTCTATCATCAATGCCCAGGCCGGAGCCTTCAGAGCTCTCTAGCCCACAGTGATCCCATTTGTCATTTATTTAGCTCTATATTGCTTAGCTAATTTATGATCTATTTATGTGTGTGCTTTATGTAGCCCTCTTGCACATAAGCTCTTTTTCTGCTCCTTTGTTTCCTTTCAGTGCCTAAAGTGATGCCTTAATCATAACTTTGTGGATGGACTGCTTAATTAAAGCTGGGATCTATGGAAGGAGACTTATTTCAAAGGGACCACCCAATGCAAGGATGTTAGTTTCAGATCATTTTATGCCCCCTTTCATGGTGAAATGAAGACTGAATGACACAGTCGGAATGAATAACACAGTGTGTCATGAGCTGGGAAGAGAGAAAAAAAGAGGATATCTATACATGTCATTTTCAATCATCTTGAATTGCCTGGTCTGATTTGGTCCAACAATAAAAGCTGGGGGAAAACGGTTAAACTTATTTCTTGGTTCTCTGAGACAAAGTAACTGGCTGATTGACTGTCTTTTCCACTCAGCAGAAATGGCTGGCTCCAGAAACTGAACTGAGGCAAATAGGATCACAGCAGGGAGGAACCAGAAACCTGGCAACATCTTTATTGTTGCTGTGTTGGTGTAACCTTGCTCACAAAGCAGACACGGAAAAGAAAAGACGTGGAGAGCGGGAGAAGAAAAAGAAAGTCACATCGTGAGGAAGGGCCAGGAGGAGACAAAGGAACCAACCAGTTAATCCTAAGGGAGTAACCAAAGTGTCCGTGGGAAGACCAGGGCAGGGGCGCCCCATGTGCTGGCTGACGGAGGGCAAGGTAGGCTGCCTTCCTCCCAGCTCTGCCACCCGAGAGTGAGGTCCGTGGCCAACCCCCGCCCAAGGGAGTCTCACACCCGGCCCTTTCCCCAGCAGGCAATAAAGGTCCCCTCACCTCTGCCTTTCCAGGGGTCTGGTCACAGAGATCCCCTCAAGCCCTCATATCGGGCCCTCCAGAGGAACGGAACCTACCATACAGTGGCCCCTCAGTATCCACACGGGGTGGTTTTCCACGACACCCATGGAAACCGGAAATTGGAGGATGCTCAAGTCTCCTATACAAAAGGACATGGTATTTACATATAACCTACATACATCCTCCAGTAATACTTTCTTGTCTCTAGATTACTTGTAATACCCAATACAAAGTAAATGTGGTAGTGGTACATTCAATATAAATGTTATGTAAGTTGTTGCTGATATATGGTAAATTCTATATGAAAGCTTGGACCGTTCTTCCCAGGGTCTATCTATCCGCAAGTTAGATATACCCAGCCAGTTCACACATAAAATAGACCACTACCTCTGGGAAGGGAAGATGGTTCCATGGCAGAGCTAATTTTGGAGGAAAGTGGCTGCTGCTTTTTTTTCCTTTCAAAGCTTCTTTATTTACTTATATTTTCAAGCAGGAATACAGGCTCATGGTAAGTAATCTGAAAGGTCTAGATCAAGTATCTAGTAAAAAGTGCTAAGTCACTTCAGTCGTGTCTGACTCTGCGACCCGGTGGACAGTAGCCCACCAGGCTCCTCTGTCCATGGGGTTTTCCGGGCAAAGACACCGGAGTGGCTTACCGTTTCCTCCTCCAGGGGATTTTCCCGACCCAGGGATCAGACCAACGTCTCTCATGTCTCCTGCGTTGGCAGGCGGGTTCTTTACCACTAGCGCCACCAGTCTGCTTTCCACTCCTAACGTGTTTCTTGAGAATTTTTGCAGAGACGTTGTATGAACACAGAAGCGTATTCCCATGAAGTGTCACCTACAGTATGCGCTCCAGGTGCTGAGACTTGTTTCTTCTTCACTTAAGCAGAGAAGTGTTTTCTATGCCCACCTGCTCTCACCTACTGCATCCTCTTTAATGGCCAGGTAGTATTCCACTGAGCGTTTACCTGGTCTCCTAGTGATGCACGAGTAGGCACACGTGTCTCCATCTGCTTCTGTTGCAAATTGTGCCGCAACGAACATCCTTCCACTGGAAGTAGCCCTTCCCCTACTGCTGCTGCTGCTGCTAAGTCACTGCAGTCATGTCTGACTCTGTGCGACCCCATAGACAGCAGCCCACCAGGCTCTCCCATCCCTGTGATTCTTCAGGCAAGAACACTGGAGTGGGTTGCCATTTCCTTCTCCAATACATGAAAGTGAAAAGTGAAAGGGAAGTCGCTCAGTCATGTCTGACCCTCAGCGACCCTGTGGACTGCAGCCCTCCAGGCTCTTCCATCCATGGGACTTTCCAGGCAGGAGTGCTGGAGTGGGGTGCCATTGCCTTCCCCTACTAAGCCCCATGATTTCGCCAATAGAAGCTTCAGGTGAGCTCAGTAACGGTTTTCTAATCTATCCGCATCCTTTCAGGTCACACCCTGCCTTCATCCATCTTTCTGGGTAAAGCTACTGCATCTCCTGCAGGCTCAAGTTCTCCTTCCAATAAGAAGTTAATCTCCGTCTGGTTTCCCGAGACTCGCCTCCATTGGACAGTGTCTGCCTGTGTGTCTTTAACCCGCCCCAAACGGGGTTCTTCAAATTCAGCTAGGCTTTCTCTTTGTTGAAGAGAGTCTGTATATTTTTCTAAGCTTATTTCAGAAGCAGCAGCATTCAGATTCAAATTTCTTCTGGCACTTGGCTGCAGTCAAAGTGACAGAGCGGAATAAATTGCAGCCAGACAGCCTGCATGAAGGGTTTTGTTGGCTACAAATCCTGTCACCAGGCAGGCAGACATCCTTATTGCTCTAAAAGCAGTCTCGTGGGAGGCCCTGATAGACAGTGAAAGTTGGGCTACCTCCGGACTCTGGGAATAAGTTCTGGCTTCCAGGGGGCCGGACAACGTGAAGTCGGAGCTGGAAAAGGTTGTAGAAACCATGCAGCCCCGTTCTTCCCATAACAGAGGAAGAATCAGAGCTGGCCCTCTGAAAAACCATCTCTGGGCTGTACCTGTCACCCCAGTGGTCCTAAATCTTCTGGGGTCAACATGCTCCTTGGAGAATCTGATGAAACTGATGAAAGCTTGGACCCTTCTTCCCAGGAAAGTGGACATATGCGTAGACAGACCATATTTGGATACAATGTGTGTTTTCGTTGGGATGGTTGGAGGAGAGAGAATTCTGGGTTGAGTCAGTGAAGATGATGCCTGAGAAACTTTCTCTCAATGTGCTGTGCAAAGGCCAGGTGTTATTAGAAGATCTTCTTCAGGAGTGCTCAGACCAAAACATCCCTGCTCTAACTTGTCTTTAGCTGGACTAGCTCTAAAATCATTGCATTTCTGGGACTCCTTTTGGTGGCCCAGTGGTTAAGAATCTGCCTTGCAATGAAGGGATGTGAGTTTGATACCTGGTCAGGGACCTAAGATCCCATAACTATAAGCCCATGAGTCACAACTTGAGAGTCCATGCATTGCAACAAAAGATCCCCAATGACACAACAGAGATCCCCAGTGCCACAACTAAGACCCAATGGAGCCAAATGGATAAATAAATATTTCAAACACATCACTGCATTGCTGGAAGGGGAGGGCTAAGTATAGCCTCCTTTCCTGAGAGGAAACTGGTTTTTCCCAACTCAGTGATCTGAAGTGTGGACATGCTTAAATCTCTCATGGCTACTGGAAAGCTTCGTTCTCTTTAGATTGGGTGGAGTGGGTCCAGTGTGACCCAGCCACACTTCAAGCTTTGACCTCACCTCTCTTCAGATGGCCCAGCTTGGGTCCGTTTGCCTCCCTGAGAATACAACAGAACTGGAGACCAATGGCTGCAAAACAGAAGAGGACTTATTTTACATTGGTGAGGAAGAACTATGGCAGTATCTCCCCACCAAACTTAAATATGTATAATACTATCTCTTCCCACTTCACCAAAGTGAAACTTGCTTCTTTTAGAAAACTCGTGCTTGTGTGCTCAGTTGCTCAATCATGTCCAGCTCTTGCGACCCCATGGACTGTAGCCCACCAGGTTCCTCTATTCATGGGATTTCCCAGGCAAGAATACTGGAGTGGGTTGCCCTTTCCCCCTCCAAGGGATCTTCCCCACCCAAGGATCTAAGCTGCATCTCCTGCATCTCCCACATTGCAGGCAGATTCTTTACTGGTGAGCCATTGAGGAAGCTCTGGGGGATAACATTGCTCAAAGCTCTCAGTCTCTTTGAATATCCATTCCTGCTGTGTGGCAGGAAATATTTATTGATTCATAATGAACCCACCTGGACAGTGGGAAGGCCTGCTAACACCACCTCCCTTGCTGGGTCAGGGATGAAATGACATAATGAAAGTTTGTTGTTGTTGTTGCTCAGTTGCTAAGTTGTGTCCGACTGTTTGCCACCCCATGGACTATAACCCTCCAGGCTCCTCTGTCCATGGGATTTTCTAGACAAGAATACTGGAGTGGGTTGCCGTTTCCTTCTCCTTGGGATCTTCCTGACCCAGGGATTGAATTCATGTCTCCTGTGTCTCCTGCATTGGATTCTTTACTACTGAGCCACCTGAGCAGCCCTCATTTTAGAAATACAGACAAATAAATAGATAAAATAAAAAAATCACCAAATAACTCCAGCCCTCAGAGAGTTTAATCAGATTGTTAGTATTTTATTTTTTTGACTGCTCAACTCAGCTTTCAGGATTTTAGTTCCCTAACCAGGGGCCAAGCCCAGGCCACTGAAGAGAGAGCACGGAGTCCTAACCATGAACAGCCAACGAATTCCCCCAAAGTGTCAGTATTTTATATTTTGGTGTATGATTTCCCAGGTACACATGCAGAGACAGATAGATAGCCCATACACATTTTACACAGCGATTGTACATGCTAAATTTCAGTTGTGTCCAACTCTTTGCAACCCCATGGACTATACAGTCCTTGGAATTTTCCAGGCCAGAATACTGGAGAGGGTAGCTATATTCTCTTCTCCAGGGGATCTTCCCAACCCAGGGATCGAACCCAGGTCTCCTGCATTGCAGGTGGATTCTTTACTAGCTGAGCCGCAGGGAAGCCTACTACATCAGTGGTTTCTATTTGCGACCCTATAGATTGTAGACTGCTGGTCTCCTCTGTCTATGGGGTTTCTCCAGGCAAGAAAATCTTTCTGACCCAGGGGTCAAACCCTTGTCTCCTGAGCCTCCTGCATTGACAGGCGGATTCTTTACCACTAGCGCCACCTGGGAAGCCCTTGTACTATTATACCTCCTGCTTTAGTTCTGATTATTTCCTTAAAAAATCTGACTCTTCCAACAGCCAAAATGGCCTATAATGGAATTGGCTTTCTCAAAAAGGGTGGGGCCCCAACTCTGGATGTGTTTAAGCAGAGGTTAGTCATTTAGTCGTGTCCGATTCTTTGCAGTCCATGGAATTCTCCAGGCCAGAATACTGGAGTGGGTAGCCTTTCCTTTCTCCAGGGGTTCTTCCCACCTCAGGGATTGAACCCAGGTCTCCTGCATAGCAGGTGGATTCTTTACCAGCTGAGCCACAAGGGAAGCCCCAGAGGTTTGATAGGTGCTATAAAAGAGATTTCTGCAGTAAGTGAGCAGTTGCTCTGGAGGCTTCTTAAGGATTCTGTGCACTAGGGGCCTTGGCAAAGTTCCTCTGTGAGTGGCTGGCATCTTGGGCAGGTGGCCACTGGCTCCCTCCCTTCCTGCTTACCCTCGTTGAGAGAACCTGGCTCTCCTGGGAGGCCCTCTTAGGCCAGAAGATGAGAAATCAGCCCTCCTCACGGCTCCTCTGCCTGCAATGTTACCAGCCTCTGGGTAACAGGCTTACTTGCATTGGCTGTCCTTAGTGGAACCTTTTACTGTCAAGCAATGGTAGCTCAGATGGTAAAGAATCTGCCTGCAATGCAGGAGACCTGGCTTGGACTCCTGGGTTGGGAAGATCCCCTGAGGAAGGGAATGGCAATGCACTCCAGTACTCTTGCCTGGAGAATACCATGGACAGAGGAGCCTGGTGGGCTACAGTCCATGAGGTTGCAAAGAGTCAGACATGACTGAGAGACTAACACTTTCATTTTCCTTTTTTCAGTGACCTAATTGATTCCTAATACAAGAGAGAAGACATTCCATTTCTACTCTGTTGCTGAACTCCTGTGGGCACTCTGGATTTTTCATTCAGCACTCTGCAGCTGGTTGTTTTCTGTGTGTGTGTGTGTACCTACTTGTGCTTATGTACATCAGGTGGTTTGATGTGAGGGTTTTGTCACCCAAATCATCCCATTGGAATTATTTCATCAAACTCAAATCTTCTGGCACTGCCTCATGCATCAGTAAATAAGTACATGCTTGAGTTGTAAATTGTTGTGTCCCGAGGATTTGGTTAGTCAAAACATGTATCACAAAGGAACCGGACCTTTATTTTATCAACTTTTTAATGAAATCATTTAAGAAGACAGCGATGCACAGAAAAATAGAATTGACCTCTGTATAGCCCGTTCACTTGATTGAACAAATGTGTGATAGTTTGCCTGATTTACTTCAGAATTCTCTCCTTTATTTACTTTATCTTTGTTTGTGCTAGGTCTTCGCTGTTCCATGGGCTTTTCTCTAGTTGCAGAGAGTGGGGGCCCAGGCTTCTCACTGTGGTCCCTTCTCTTGTTGCAGGGCACGGGCTCTTGGGCACATGGGATTCAGTAGTTGCAGCACGTGGGCTCAGTAGTTGCGGCTCTCGGCCCTCGAGCTGGATAGAACGTGGGATCTTCCTGATTCAGGGATCGAACCCGTATCTGCTGTGTTGGCAGGCAGATTCCTTACCACTGAGCAACCAGGAAAGCCCAGAATTGTCTCCTTTTGTAAGAAATAAAATATTGAAGGCTGAGACTCTCAGCCCTTCTTGCTTCCTTCCTTCAGGTTAATCACTCACCTGAAACTGCATGTTTTTATACTTTTATTAACAGTATATATATGAATGTGGCTATAAACAATGTTATATTGTTTCATTTTAAGATTTACTAAGTCATACTGTAGATAAAATTTGCAGCCTTTATTTTTCACATAAGCTTAATCTGTGAATTAATTCACATAAGCTTAATCAATGAAGTTCTCACTGATTCATTTTCAATTTTATAGAGTATTTAATAGTATGATTTGGTACAACTTATTTATCCATTTTCCTGCTGGACATTTGAGTTGTCCTTTCTCCTGCCTTGCATTCGCTCTTGTAAGTAAGGCTGCAGTGAAATTCCGTGGACTTGCTTCCTTCCTTGTGGGAAGGTCCTGATCCTGGAGGTCAATCTCAGAAATAGGGTGTGGAACTTCATCTTGTAGGTGAGAACAAACAGTATTTTATTGTTAGTTTTGTTTAAAAATTATGCAAAGTAGACATGCATAAAATTTACAACTTTAACCATTTTTCAGTGTGTAGTTCAGTGGCATGAAATACACAGCTGTGCAACCCTCAGCACCATCCATCTCCAGAACTTTCGCATCTTCCCAAAAGGAAACTCTGATCCCATCAAACAATAATTCCCCTCTCATCCCTCCTGCCAGCCCCTTGTGCTTGTTCTAAGGAGAGAAAGTCACCATTATCACTTTTGTTCGTTCTGTGAAAGTTTATTACATACCTATCATGTTTAACACATATAAATAGGTGCATAAAATTTAGTTTCTGTCACAAGAAATCTTCAGCCTAGTCAAAGACAGACACGGGAATGATAATTTGGAACAAGTGATAGAATCCAAGTGCTGAGAGAGTCCAGGCGCAGAGCAATGAAATCAAGGGCAATTGTGAGATGACGTGGGGGGAAGCAGGAGACAAGAAAGTCTTTAGAAAGGAAATAATTTTCAAGCTGAACCTTGAGGTGTGAAATAAGATTTTCCCAGGCAAACAATAGTGGTGGTGTAGTGAATTTATGAAAGTATCTTCAAAACTCAGGCCAATCAAATGTATCTGTAATGGCAGGGCTAACCAGCTTAAAAGAAACAGCTGGGACTGTGAAGCAGGAGGAATTTAATGCTCTTGTATCTCCTGCATTGCCAGACAAGTTCTCTACCACTTGCATCACATGGGAAGTCCAAAACTAATATGGATACTGTTCTTCCTGAAAGTCTAACCTGCTAACAGCAGGGACCATCATAAGCCCCCAGAGGAGCAGTTTTTCCTGGCAGATCAGCCAGCCACATGGTGGCTGATTGATTACACTGGGCCCCTTTCATAAGGAAGGGGAGAATGTTTTGGTCCCAATGGAATAAATAGTATTCTGAATGTGGATTTGCCTTCTCCAGTTTCAACATGTAGCACCATCACCATCTATGAATTTATAGGATGCTTCATACACTTGATGTATACCTAAAGATCAGTCCTGGGTGTTCTTTGGAAGGACTGATGCTAAAGCTGAAACTCCAATACTTTGGCCACCTCATGCGAAGAGCTGACTCATTGGAAAAGACTCTGATGCTGGGAGGGATTGGGGGCAGGAGGAGAAGGGGATGACAGAGGTTGAGATGGCTGGATGGCATCACCGACTTGATGGACAAGAGTTTGGGTGAACTCCGGGAGTTGGTGATGGACAGGGAGGCCTGGCATGCTGCAATTCATGGGGTTGCAAAGAGTTGGACATGACTGAGTGACTGAACTGAACTGAACTGAACTGATATAACCTTACTTCTGACCAAGAAACTGATTTCAAGAACTAACAATGGACTCAAGCCCATGGACATCACTGTTCTTACCACGTGGCCCCTTTGGCCTGAGTGATGGAATAGAAGACTTGGATACAGTGCTAATTGGGATTAACAACCTGAAATGCTGAGGTTTCTGCCTACAGGATGTAGACTGTGCTTTGAATCGGTAACCAAGACAGGGTGCTGCTTTATCCCACAGGTGGAGCATAGGGTCTAGAAATCAAGGGATAGACTGGGAGTGGCTCCACTAATGTTGACACTTAACCCATTCACAGAATTTTTGCCTGCAATTCTTGCATCTTTGGGATCTGTGGTTATGGAGGTCTTAGTTCCCAAGAGAGGAACGGTTCTTCCACCGGGAGACTCCATAATGATTCCATTGAACTGGAAGACAAGAGTGCCACTTGCTTATGCATACTGCAGGCACGACTGACCCCAGTTCCTGAGGAAATTTGGTTACTATCATTTCACTGGGACAAAGAGGACTATGTCTAGAACCATGGGTGTTCTTTAGGGGTGTCTCTTAGGACTTTCATGTCCAATGATAGAAGTTAATGTGAAAATACAGCCACTAAGAAAGGCAGTAGACATAATGGTCATCTGAGTTAAATTCACCCATTCCAGTCCATTTTAGTTCACTGATTCCTAAAATGTCGACGTTCACCCTTGCCATCACCCTGTTTGACCCCTTTCAATTTGCCTTGATTCATGGACCTAACATTCCAGGTTCCTATGCAATATTGCTCTTTACAGCATCAGAACTTGCTTCTATCACCAGTCACATCCACAACTGGGTGTTGTTTTTGCTTTGGCTCTGTCTCTTCATTCTTTCTGGAGTTATTTCTCCACTGATCTCCACTAGCATATTGGGCACCTACTGACCTGGGGAGTTCATCTTTCAATGTCCTATCTTTTTGCCTTTTCATACTGTTCATGGGGTTCTCAAGGCAAGAGTACTGAAGTGGTTTGCCATTCCCTTCTCCAGTGGACCACATCTTGTCAGAACTCTCCACTAAGACCCATCCATCTTGGGTGTTGTGGTCCACAGGGTCGTGAAGAGTCAGACATGACTGAGCAACTGAACTGAACTGAAGAAAGGCAGGTCCACTGAGGATTCAGACTTCTCCGGAATGAAGGTTTGGGTTTTGGTACCAAGTAAAGAATGCAAACAGTTAAGATAGTGGCTGAGGACCGACAGAATATGAAATGGGGAATAGGGAGAAGAAAGTCACAACTATTCACTATAGCCTTGTGACTAGTTGTAGAAATGAGGACAGTAACAGTTATATATATTTTCCTTGTTTATTCACTCATTATCCACTGGTTTTTCCAGTAGTCATGTATGGATGTGAGAGCTGGACCATGAAGAGAGCTGAGTGCTGAACAACTGATGTTTTTGAACTGTGGTGTTGGAGAAGACTCTTGAGAGTCCCTTGGACTGCAAGGAGATCCAACCAGTCCATCCCAAAGGAAATCAGTCCTGAATATTCATTGGAAGGACTGATGCTGAAGCTGAAGCTCCAATACTTTGGCCACCTGATGAGAAGAACTGACTCACTGGAAAAGACCCTGATGCTGGGAAAGATTGAAGGCAGGAGGAGAAGGGGGCTGGCGACAGAAGATGAGATGGTTGGATGGCATCATCAGCTTGATGGACATGCACTTGAGCAAGCTCCGGGAGTTGGTGACGGACAGGGAGGCCTGGCGTGCTGCAGTCCATGGGATCGCAGAGTGTTGGACACGACTGAGCGACTGGACTGAACTGACCCCCTCACAGTGTTAGTTCGGGGATTCCCAGGTGGCTCAGCAGTAAAGAATCCATCTGCCAATTCAGGACACGCAGAAGACACAGATCCGATCCCTGGAGATGCCCTGGAGAAGGAAATGGCAACCCACACCAATATTCTTGCCTGGAAAATTCTATGGACAGAGGAGCCTGGCAGGCTACAGTACTGCTGCTGCTGCTGTTGCTGCTGCTGCTAAGTCGCTTCACTTGTGTCCGACTCTGTGCAACCCCATAGACGGCGGCCTACTAGGCTCCCCCGTCCCTGGGATTCTCCAGGCAAGAACACTGGAGTGGGTTGCCATTTCCTTTTCCAATACATGAAAGTGAAAAGTGAAAGTGAAGTCGCTCAGTCGTGTCCGACTCCTAGCGACCCCATGGACTGCAGCCTACCAGGCTCCTCTACCCATGGGATTTTCCAGGCAAGAGTGCTGGAGTGGGGTGCCATTGCCTTCTCCAAGGGCAGACATTAAGTAAGTAAGTAAGTAAGTAAGTAAAGTCGCTCAGTCGTGTCCGACTCTTTGCGACCCCATGGACTGTAGCCTACCATGCTCCTCCGTCCATGGGATTTTCCAAGGTCAGACATTAGGGCAGAGTAACTACTTGATCCCAATATCATGCATGCTCTCTTTCCTTTTATTAATAAAACGCCCTGACGTTTAGCTAGGCAGAACTACACATCCCAATCTTTCTTACAGAGAACTATGGCCACATAACTAAATTGCAGCCAACAGGATGTGAGTAGGAACAGCACATGCAAGTTTTAGATTATATCCTTAAAAAGAACTGAGCATACGTGTGCACACACACACACAGTACTAGTTCACTCATATATGTTATGCATGTGTACTGAATACTTTCTTATTTCCTTTCCTCTTCTTTTTCCTTGGTTATCTTATTGTATCATCTTTTAGAACTGGTAGTGTGTGTTAAAATGATCTGTTATGCATCTGCCTCCCTGTTAGGCAGGATCCTTGAGAGAAGGGCCCTTTTATCTGCATCTCAAACACGGACCCAGTCAGCTGGGCCAGTCCCAGGGCCATCTTCTGTGGCTTCTGCCCTGTGATTATCTGCCAACTATGTGGAATTCCTGGCACAAAAACAAAGGGCTAATTCAGCTTGGATAGTTACCACCCATTAGTAACAATTATCACTTGGCTCATCAGGCTTGCCCTCCTGGGAAACTTCACAAGAGAGGAGTTAGGCATTGTTTAAGGAAGCTACTAAGATCCATGGAAAATAGTAATCATTCCATATATGCTTACTTACTGACTACTTGATAATAATAATAGCTATTAAGAATTAATATTAACTGAGAATCCAGTGCTGGAGATACAGTGAAGACTCAGTCCCAACTCTAGTAGAAATGAACAAATGGGTCCTTGATTACAGGACATAGGATATGCCAGAGGTTAGGGGGTTGCTTGAACAGCAAGGAGATCAAACCAGTCCATCCTAAAGGAAATCAATCCTGAATATTCACTGGAAGGACTGATCCTGAAGCTGAAGTTCTAATACTTTGGCCACCTAATGCCAAGAGCTGACTCATTGGAAATGACCCTGATGCTGGGAAAGATTGACGGCAAGAGGAGAAGGGGGGTGACAGAGAATAAGATGATTGGATGGCATCACCGACTCAATGGATATGACTTTGATCAAGCTCCGGGAGATGGTGAAGGACAGGGAAGCCTGGCGTGCTGCAGTCCATGGGGTCGCAAAGAGTTGGACACGACTGAGCGACTGAACAACAACAAAGAGGGTGACTACAGGAACATAGCAGAGTGACACAGCCTGAGAGAGATCTGTAAGGAAGGCTTCTCGGAGGAGGTGGCCTTTGAGCTAAGTCTCCAAACAAGAGTAGGAGTTGGTTTTCCCATTGTGGTAAGATTGTATTAGGCACATTTGGAGCAGGAAACAAGATATCTTCTGCTAGGGAGCTTATGCTGACTTTAGAGTGGGGTTTGTTGTAAAGACATACACAGGCAGGAATCGTACGCACAGAGGACTCCTAGGACAGCTGGACCTCTGGGTCTAAGATATACAGCAGAGGTTGTAAGGTGCATCAGAGTAAGTGCATCTGAAGGGCTGGTGAAAACACAGATCACTGGGCCCCACCTCCAGAATTTTTGGTTTTGTTGGCCTGGGGCTGGGCCAAGAATGTGCATTTCTAACAAGCTGTCAGAGGATGCTGATGTTGCTGTTCTGAGGACCACACTTCCTCACCCTCCTGTCTAAGACAGGTCTGGCAGCGTTCGTGAACCTTAGCCTCGTGTAGCCACCATTATTGTCACTGAACTTTCTCTTGTTTGATGCCTTCATCTTTCAAGGATTGTTCCCCACAATCTCTGCTGCTCCACGCCATCTTTTCTTTATCTCATGGCTGGGTTCGGCCCCTCTGCCATTCCGATTCAGTGAATCTCTTTGGCTTCCCTCTTAGGCTCCTACTCAATTCTTTGGCATTTCCCAGGTCAGATGCTTAAAGGAGAGGGGCTTGATTGGCAAGGCTTGTTCCTGGATGGGAGTAGTTTGGGGTTCTAGGTTGCCAGCCCAGCAAGGGGCTTTGTTTGGCCCAGATCCCTGAGGGAAGCCCAAGGAACCTCTCCTGCCTGCTCTCCCAGGTATCTCAAAAGAGGTACCTCTGTTTCTTCTTTCTCTCTTCCTCTTTTTCTGTTCTGCGCTCACTGTGTCCCCTGAAGAGTTCTGTTTCCATGGCTCGATTGAAACCTCTTTCCTGCGGACTTTCCATGGCTAATGCTCTCCAAGCCCAAGGCCTCCTTTCAGTCCTTAACATTTACTTTCTTTTATTTTCATTTATTTAGCTTTGAACAAAGTATTTCTATAATTTGAAATTCAAAAGGTTCAAAAAAGCAATGGGGTAAAAAACAAACAAACAAAACCCCCCTGAGGAAGTTATCTCCACTCTGTGCCATAGCCATTCAAATGTTCTTCCCGGAGGCCACTAATGTTTCTAGTTTTTGTCTAAATTCTTCCAGAAATATTCTACAAATATATAAGCATGGGACTTCCCTGGTGGTCCACTGGTTAAAAATCTGCCTGCCAGTGCAGGGGACATGGATTCGATCCCTGGTCCGGGAAGGTTCTACACGCCGAGAAGCAACTAAGCCTGACAGCCAAAACTACTGAGTGATGCAGCTGCTGAAGCCTCAGCACCTAGAGTCTGTGCTCTGCAACAGGAGAAGCCAGCGCAAGGAGCCCGAGCACCACAGCAAGAGAGTAGTTGATGCCTGCTTGTCACAGCTAGAAAAAACACTCACACAACACTCAGAGCAGACAAAAAGTGCAATAAAATAAAATAAATGTAAAAATATATAAACACGTACATGTGTTTTTTGTGCTTTTTAAACAAAATGATAGAATACTTTGCACAGTCTTCTTTTTTTAAATTTATTTTTATTGAAGGATAATTGCTTTACATAATTTTGCTGTTTTCTGTCAAACCTCAATATGAATGCATACTCTTCTATATCTTTCTTTTTCACTTAAATTTATAAATTGAAGATTGCATCATATAATGACATAAAGCGCTTCCTTATTCTTTTATACAGCTGCATATCATTCGACCATAGCTGTGATTTATGGTTCTCTGTTGATGGATTTTACAATATGTTGCTGTTAGAAACATGTTGCAGTCAATTATGCTGTGGGTAATGACTTTGTACAGCAAAATGAAGGATGCGTTTCTTGAAGTGGATAGGATAATTCCAAATATTGGCAATTGTGATTGTCATAGGGTGGATTCCCCAGAAGATGGACTCTGACGCAGGATTTTGTGAGCAGGTGGCTTATCAGGGAAAGGCTCCTGGGATCTTACCCGTGAGCGTTCAGGGCAGCAGGAGTAGGCAGAGCGGGGAGGTGAACTGTGATGCCATAGAGGCGTCACAGTCAGGCCTGCAGAGCTGTGTTGAACTGGGGCGAAGGGAACCTGGACTTGGTACTTCACATTTGACCGGACATTATATATACAGGCTGCCCTGAAAGAAGGGAGAGTGACTTTGGGCAGGCAATTCCCTTAAGCCAAGAGTAACTCCCAGGAAGAGACGCAGT
The DNA here is from genome assembly GCF_023091745.1 of Budorcas taxicolor. Lineage (NCBI taxonomy): Eukaryota > Metazoa > Chordata > Mammalia > Artiodactyla > Bovidae > Budorcas > Budorcas taxicolor. The sequence goes on from NC_068931.1 coordinate 49,693,031, forward strand.
TACTAGTCCTCTCTAGTTGACGCTCCCATCGTCTCTAGGGGGATGCCTGCCTTGGACCTGAAGAGGGCATTTGGGTGATGAACCATGACATCCACTATGGTCTACCCTTGAAGGAGTTGGCTCCTTTTGGCTTACAGTGTAAATTCACCTCATTGGGAAAAAATGTCTCTAGAATTCTTCTTGGTGTCTTCCTGGCAAGGAGAGCTTCATGGAGGAGATGATTTCTGACTTAGACTTTTAAGGATAAATAAGAATTTGCCGAGTGGACAAGATGAAGGGTTTGGAAAGAGACCTCAGACAGCATTTCCCCAGTGGTTCTTGTTGAGGGTGTGGGTTAAAATCACTTAAGGACTTTTTGCAAGCTGGGATCTCAGGTTGCTTTCCCCAGCCCCAAACTGTGTTTTCCAAATTGTGCTCACTCTGGTGCATTTCAAGAAGGGATAAAACATCCTTATTTATTTATTCATTTATTTATTTGGCTGCTTAGGGCTTAGTTGCCACATGCAGTATCTAGTTCCCTGACCAGGGCTTGAACCTGGGATCCCTGTTTTGGTAGATCCTAGACCACCAGGCAAGTCCCCAGAAGAGATAAAACATTCTTAACTGAAAGGGAATAACTGCCTTCTCTCAGGAGAAGAATTTTTTTTTGCAGGAAAAAAATTGATGTACACAGTATTCTCAAATTCAAGTGTTTTCCCATAATTTAAAAAACTTTATTTTGGGTTAATTTTTACCTTACAGAAAAGCTGTAACAATAGTCCAGAGCCTTTCCTATCCCTTACCCTTCTCGTAATGTTAACATCCTACGTGAGCACAGTACAGTGATCAAAACTAAGGGCATGACACTGGTACAATACTCTTAACCAAACTACAGCCTTTAATTTCAATTTTACCTTTTTAAAAAGTTTTATTTTGAACTTATTTTAGGCTTACAGGAAAGGCATGATTTTTCTTAAAAATAAGTTTTTGTGCTTCCTACTGCTTGAGTGTTTCCAACAGATAAAAGACCACAAATAAGCAACAAAGGAGTAGTAATGTAAAAACTCGGAACTGGCCAATATTGCTTCTAAAACTGGGTTTTCATCTGTATCTGTAATTGTTTTTCCACCTTGTTTTATAGTGCATAAGCCTAATTAAACCAACATTTTAAAGCAACACACTTATTAAATAAGCAGTTTTATGTGAGATCATAGCTTAGGTGATAGAATGAAATATTTTACAATTTAATGCTCTTCAGCAAAAAGCATCGTGACTTTGAGGTACTTTCTCATCTGAGAAAGTCTGAACACTGTCGCACTCTATGCCATCCATCTGTTTCGAGATGCAAGACAAAGTAGAGGTGCTTGTTGATTTAGGAGGGGAGAAATCCAAACTCTTGGCTTTCTAGAACATGCTCTTTCAACCAGTTACTGCTGAGACTCTGGTGGACTTTAGACCTCTGCTACTATTAGGTATTGGGATAAATACTGTGTCTTTTATTGGAATCACTCTTCCATCCCTAATATTTAGTTCCTTTCTAGAGTAGTAATGTTTTATTACTACTACATTACTACAGAGTAGTAATGTAGTTTATTTATATATTATATTTTAATTATTCATTTTATATGCATGCACATGGTGAAAAATTCAAACTGTATGGAAAAGTGTAAAATAAAGAGTTAAAGTCTTCCTTTACGCTTTCCAGTCAACTTACATCACGGTTCTCCAAGAGGAGGGCCATCTCCTGGGGGATTTTGGAAAACTCTGGCAGTGTTTAGGATTATTCCGATGATTAGAAGGTTACTGGAATTTGGTGGGAGAGGGGACCAAAAATGCTTGTAATTTTATATATTAAAAAAAGGTTATATCCAACACTAACTTAATCCTGGTGGATGTTCATTTAAGTAAATAATACTATTTACAATGATCTAAGTCTAGACTACAGGTGTTCTTAATGGTTGTGTGGGTTGTATATTGTTTAACCTAACAGATACTTTTCACATCATAGAAATCATAGATTTTAATATTTATTGAAAGCTTTTTTTGATGTGGACCATTTTTAAGGTTTTTCTTGAATTTGATACAATATTGTTCCTGTTTTAAATTTTGATTTTTTGGCCTCCAGCCATGCGGGATCTTAACTCCCAATCAGAGATTGAACTGGCATCCCATGCATTGGAAGTCGAAGTCTTAATTACTGGACCACCAAGGAAGTTGCCGATTTTAATATTTATTATGCCATTTTTCTGGAAGACAGCCATGAACTGTCTTGTCCTAACAAAATTAGCATAGTTATTTCTTCCCCAAAGTAAAGTATCTTGACGAAGGAAATCCATTTTCTAATTTGCATGAAAGTGACATATTAAATTTTGGGGGGATAAAATTTTATTAAAAATCTAGAAAGTGAGTTCTTGTATATAATGCTTTCTAACAGATTAAATTATCTCTGTAAAAATTAATTAATTAATTAATTTGTGGTTGTACTAGGTCTTCATTGCTGCACTCGAGCTTTCTCTAGTTGTGAAGATCAGGGACTACTATTCGTGGCGGTGCACAGGTTTCTCACTGCGGTGGCTTCTCTTGTTGCAGAGCAAGGGTTCTAGGTACACAGGCTTCAGTAGTTGTGGCTTGCGGGCCCTACAGCAGGGCTCAGTAATTGTGCACAGGCCTTAGTTGCTCTTGGCATGCAGAATCTTTGCAGACCAGAGATCGAACCTGTGTCCCCTGCATCGGCAGACAGGTTCGTATCCACTGTTGCTGCTGCTAAGTCGCTTCAGTCGTGTCCAACTCTGTGCGACCCCATAGACCGCAGCCCACCAGGCTCCCCCATCCCTGGGATTCTCCAGGCAAGAACACTGGAGTGGGTTGCCATTGCCTTCTCCAATGCATGAAACTGAAAAGTGAAAGTGAAGTCGCTCAGTTGTGTCCGACTCTTAGCGACCCCATGGACTGCAGCCTACCAGGCTCCATGGGATTTTCCAGGCAAGAGTACTGGAGTGGGGTGCCATTGCCTTCTCCGTCGTATCCGCTGTACCACCAAAGAAATCCTTAAATTGTCTTTTGAGTTTGTCTGAAGTCTTTTTTTTTCCTCAAGCTGCAGGCAGGTTTTAATTTAATTTTATTTATTTTTGACATTAAAAAAATTGAAGAATAGTTGATTTGTGCTAATTTCTGCTGTACAACAAAGTGACTCAGTTTATACACATATATACATTTAAAAAATATTCTCTTTCATTATGCTTTGTCCCAGGAGATTGGATATAGTTCCCTGTGCTATACAGTAGGACTTTGTTGTTTATCCATTCGAAATGTAATGGTCTGCATCTACTAACCCCAAGCTCCTGTTCATCCCTCTCGCTCTCCCCCTCCCTCTTGGTAACCACAAGTCTGGTTCTTTACATCTGTGAGTCTGTTTCTGTTATGTAGATAGGTTTGTTTAGAGTTTGAGTTTGTTTGAAGTCTTTTTTTTTTTTAAATTTTGTGTAGTCAAGATTATTATGTTTTTCTTTTATCTATCATGCTTATATGCTAAAGAACACTTTCCATGGCATTGGAAGAGTAGAGATTTTTGCACAGTAATTATGTAATCACCCTTGTTGTTGGATTATCTTATTTTTAATTTCTTCAAACATCTGTTGAAGTAACTTTTTTGGGTCCACCTTTGATATATAAATGTGGTGAATTATAGATTTCCTTGCATTTATCTTTATGGATTTCCTTGAATTGAGCCAGATTTATATTGAATGTACTTCAGTTGGTCATGATATATTTTCCTTTTAATGCACTGTTGAGTTTTATTTGGCAATATTTACTGAAAATATTTGAACTGAGGTTGGTTTCTAGTTTTCTTTCTCTCTTTCGCATTTCAGTCTTTGTCAGATTTGGTATCAATGTGACTCTGACTTTGTAGAAAACATTTTGAAGCTTTTATTTTTCTCTCTGGCTCTGAAAAAGTTTAAAAGGCTTCAGAATTTGTTAATGCATTTATTCAACAAGTATTTGTTAAGTCCTGGAACTGGGAATATAGAAATGGTTAAAATACACAAAAATCCCTTTCATCCTAGTGGGATGTAAACAAGTAAGTAGCCAAGATGTATAAATGTCAGATGGTGGGAAGTGTTATGGAGAAAAATAGCAGGGGGAAAAGAAGCAGGGGAAGGAGACGTGCTGGGAGGAGCTTTGAATTTTTAAGTGGGTGTCAGGGAAGCCCCAGTGACATGTGAACAAAAGTCTGAAGGAGGTGGGAGGGTGAGCTCTGACAATATCTGGGGATCAGAAGCAGTAAGACCAAAAACAGAAGCTCTGAGGTGGAAATATGCCGGGCGTGTTGAAAGAACAGTCAGAGTGCCAGGATGAGGAGGGGTGAGCTGGGGGAGCAGAGTCTGCATCACCGTCCAAGAGGTCAAGAGAACTTGCAGAACTTCACACGTTACTCTAGGAACAAATCTTCTTTTTTTTTTTTTAAGCCATGCCACAAGGCATGCAGGATCTTAGTTCTCCTACCAGGGATTGAACCTGCCCTCTCTGCAGTGGAAGTATGGAGTTCCAATCACTGGGCTGCCAGGAAAGTCCCTGTAAGAACTAATCTTTACAGTGAATGAATTGAGGCATCAAAGGAGTATATTGGGAGAAGGCAATGGCACCCCACTCCAGTACTCTTTTGCCTGGAAAATCCCATGGACGGAGGAGCCTGGTGGGCTTCAGTCCATGGGGTCACTAAGAGTCAGACACGACTGAGCAACTTCAATTTCACTTTTCACTTTCGTGCATTGGAGAAGGAAATGGCAACCCACTCCAGTGTTCTTGCCTGGAGAATCCCAGGGACAGAGAAGCCTGGTGGGCTGTTGTCTATGGGGTCGCACAGAGTTGGACACGACTGAAGCAACTTAGCAGCAGCAGCAGCAGGAGTGTATTACAGGCGGTTTATTTCTGGTGACAGATGATGGTGGTTTGGACCACAGTGGGAGCAATGGTGATGGTAAGTGATGGTTAGATTCAGGATGAATCTTTATTTTTCCTCTATTTTTTCATTTAAACACATATATATTTTTTAAAATTTGCAATGTTGTGTTGGTTTCTGCCATATAACAATGCAAATCAGCCATAATTACACATACATCTCCTCCCTTGCTAACTTCCCTCCCTTCCCCCCATCCCATCCTCCTGGTCATCACAGAACACCAGACTGCTCCCGGTGCTACGCGGCAACTTCTCATTCTCACCAGCCACGGATGAATCTGGACGGTGAAGTCATGGGAATTTGTTGGATACTGATTGTGGAATAAGGAAAAAGGGAGCAAAGCTGACTCTAGTTTTTGACTTGAGTGACTGGAAGGATTAGTTTGCCATTTATTGAGATTTGGAAGACAGAGGCAAGGGTAGATGTGGGGGGAAGATCAGAGATTAAGTTCTCAACATGGCAAGTTTGAGGTGTCTTTTAGGCCTAGAAGTTGATAAACAAGTTTGAAGTTCGGAGAGGAAGTTCAGTCTAGAAGAATATACTGGAGAATCACGTATGGATGGCTTTGAAGGTATGAAAGCAGATGAGATTATCAAGGGAGTGATTTTTAGGTATGAAACAGAAGAGGCCCATAGATGAACCTGGGGTTTCTCCAAGTCAGTCAATAAAGGAAACTGAGGAAGAGGGACCAGTGAGTGAGGAGGAAAACCAGATGAGTTCAGGGAGGAGGGAATGACTGTGATGGAGTCAGAGGAGAACCGAGATCCCCCTGGCTGTGCAGGGTGACCTTGGCGAGAGGTGTTTTGGGGAAGAGGTGGAACTCAAGAGGGAATGGGAGGAAAGGGCTTGGAACCAGGGAGTCCAAAGAAATGTTACCGTAAAGGGCAGTAAAGAAATAGGAGGACTTTGGAGAGGGAAGTAGAGTCCCTGGAATGTTTTAAGATGGAGAAATTGTAACTTGTGTTTGTATGTATGCTGATGGAAATGATCCATCAGAGAGGGAGGAACTGTTGAAGTGATGCCCATGCATAAGTGAGAAGGGATGGAATCTGGTGTGTGAATGTGTGTGTGTGTGTAGGAGTGTGTGTGTGCAGGGAGGAGGTTATTTAGAAGCACAGACAGCTCATCTTTGGGAACTGGAAGTGAGGTTGAGGACATGGGTACGGGTGCCAATAGGTGGGAATGCAGCAGTGGGGGCTTGTTGAGATTGATTTTATTTTTCTAGTAAAGTGGGAAGCCAGGTCATCAGCTAAGAGTAAGGGCGGGAAAGATGTCGGGGGTTTGACGGGAAAAGAGAAGGTGTGAGAGCACCGTTTAGGAGGAGGAGTAGGGAGAGTCTAGCCCATATGGCCAATTGGTAGGCAGGATTTAAAGGCCACTCAACCTTAGTCATTACGAATTTAATTCAGCAAGCTTGTGAGTATGTGTTCATAGGTGTAGGTACAGAAATAGATGAAAAATGAGATGCAACCAAGGGTTTGATAGTTTAAGGAAATTTGCCTGGGGAATCACGTCCATCTGGCATCTTGGGAGTCTATGTGGATAAGCTTGTTGGTCTCTTCCAATCTTTTCTTGTGGTTATTGGTCTATTTAGATATCCTTAGGTCAGTTCTTTGTTAATGTATTTTGCTAGAAAATGGACCTTTTGGAGTCAGGTTTAAAAGCTTTTGTTCTTGTTCCTCCCCTCCCCCCTCCCCTCCCCCTCCCCCCTCCCTCCCCCCATCCCCACCCAGAGCTTTGGACAGTCCCAGAGCACTTAAAAATGAACTTAGTTTGGTGATCCAGTTCTCCAGTCTGGAAACACTTCAAAAGCTTCTCAGTTTGGCAATGAGCCCCTTTGCCTCGTCTCTTCCTCTCTCTGTTCTGCTGTGTGGAGGTGATGGATGAGGGAAAAGGTAGGGCAGGTGGGACAGCGGGGTCTGCTCAGCTGGCTTACTCTGCCCACGGCCGCCTGTGGTCCTCTGGTCCTTTCCCTGGATGGTGCTGGTCTCCAGGCTGCTCAGAATCCCCAGGCTCTTTGCCAATCCCTTAGTGACCATTTAGCTTTTGTATTCAGGGCTAGTTTCAGAAGACTTTTTTTTTTAATTATTAAAAAACTATTTTGCAAAGGTTTGCATTTAATGTGTGCATTTGTTTTTTAAAATTGACATATATACACTAGCATGTGTAAAATAGATAGCTAGTGGGAAGCTGCTGTACTGCACAGGAGGCTCAATTCTGGGCTCTGGGAGGACCTAGATGGGCGGGATGGGGTGGGGTGGGAGGAAGGCTCAACAGGGAGGGGATATAAGCGCACATATGGCTGATTAATATTGCTGTATAACAGAAACCAACACAACATTGTAAAACAGTGGTATCCCAGAAGGCATGTTTTAACGCTGGGAGTTAAAATAACACGTGAACTGAACCACCCTGGTTGTTTTTTTCAGGAGGTATGAGTGTCTGACTTGACTATCTTTCCTTGGGCCTCAACCTTTGGGTCAATTGATCACATAGCCCCTTATCATGCTCTCTTTTCCAAAAGAAATGCGTCAGGCCTGACATGGTTCTTAGGTAAATTCCTTTAAACTACCCAAACTCTTAATTAAACTTAATATTTCACCCGCTCTATGCTTGTATAGATGCAGGAGAGAAACATACAATCATGCATAAGCTGTGTATGAATTTGCATGAAAATTTCTTTATTAAGGAGAATTACTCTGCTTCCTTTCGATCAGTGTTCCCTAACTTTTTTTGGCACCACGGACTGGTTTCACGGAAGAACGTTTTTCCACAGACCGAGGATAGGGGGTTGGGGGAAGGTTTCGGGATGATTCAAGCACATTACATTTATTAAGCACTTTATTTTTGCTATTATTGAATCAGTTCCACTTCAGACCATTAGGTACTAGATCCAGGAAGCTGAGGACCCCTGCTTTAGTTGTCTTCTAAGTGGAAGAATTCAGGGGCTTGAAGCTTGTGATTTGTAGAGAAAGGAAACATAAAACAAACCAGAGCTACCTTCAGAGCATAGGAGAGCTGAGGCCCTATTGCAGATGAGATTTCAACTGGGGCTCAATTAACTCTCTCTCTGTAGCTACAGCCCCCAATCCAGTGCTTCTCAAACTATATTCCTGGGGAATTCTGATCCTTCACTAAACTGTTTATGGGGTGAGGGTTCTGTGGTTAATTTAGCAAAAGTTGAATAGTTTATCTCTTTCTTGGAGATTGACCTCATACGTCATTTATGTAGTCATTCAACAAATATTTAATGAGTCTTCTATGCACCAAGCTTAATGCTAGGCTCTGGGAGAAAGAATAACAACAGAAACAAATCCAGCTGCTGCTTTCATGGGACTTAATACACTACAGGGAGAGGGACATGAATCAAACAGCCAAACAAATAATGTCTAATTAAAGACCTGGGTAAGTTCTATGAAAGAAAAGAGCATTATTATAGGAAATCTACACCAGGGATCTGAAGAAGGGACCCAAGCAGATATCTGAAGTCTGATAAGGGTTAGCATTAAATAGGCCAAAGATCAAATGTTGATGCTTTAGAACGTTCTGCTGCTGCTGTTGCTAAATCGATTCAGTCGTGTCTGACTCTGTGCGACCCCATAGACGGCAGCCCACCAGGCTCCCCTGTCCCTGGGATTCTCCAGGCAAGAACACTGGAGTGGGTTGCCATTTCCTTCTCCAATGCATGAAAGTGAAAAGTGAAAGTGAAGTTGCTCCGTTGTGTCTGACTCTTAGCGACCCCACGGACTGCAGCCTACCAGGCTCCTCCATCCATGGGATTTTCCAGGCAAGAGTACTGGAGTGGGGTGCCATTGCCTTCTCCTTTAGAACATTCACTAGAAATAAAATGTGAGCCACATATGGAATGAAAAATTCTCCAGCAATCATTGAAAAAGTAAAAAGAAAAGGATGAAATTAATTTTATTATGACATTTTACCCAACTCAATGCATCTATAATATTGTCATTTCAACATTTACTCAGCATAAAAAGTTTTGGGGGGACTTTCCTGATGGTTCAGTGTTTAAGAATCTGCTTTGTCAATAAAGAGGATGTGGGTTCGATCCCTTGTCTGGGAAGATCCTACAGGCTGTGGAGAAACTACTAAGCCAGAAGGCCAGGACTAGAGGGTCCTTGTGCTGCAATGAGGTTCCTACATGTTGCAACTAAGACCTGAGGCAGCCAAATAAAGCAAATATTCAAACAAGAGAAAGCTTTAAAGAGAAAATTATAGGGACTTCCTTGGTGGTCCAGTAGTTAAGACTTTGAGCTTCCACTGCAGGGGGTACTTGTTCAGTCCCTGGCCAAGGAACTAAGATCCTTCATGAGTTGCAGTGAGGTCAAAAATAAAAAAAGAACAAAATTTTAAAATATTTTTTTTTTGGTTCAAGTCTTCACAATCTGGTATGCATTTGACACTTACATCTCAATTTAGACTTGCCACATTTCGAGTACTCAGGAGCTCGTGGGTATTGAATTGGACAGACCAGACAGAGGAGCTAAGACAAGGCCAGGATTGCCAGGAGGCAGGGAGAGGAGAGGAGACGGGTAAACGACAGGGTAGTGTCCCTGGGCCAGTTCATGGAGGGTGTCGTAGGCCACTTGAAGGGTCTTAATCTCAAACCTGAAGCTACTGAGAGTTAAAATGTAGCAAATGTCCTGAGAAGTCCTGCATTGAAGAAGCCTGTTTTAACTTGTTTAACTCAGTGTTGCCCTATTTATTCCATGGGACACCTGTTAACATCACAGGCCCACACAGGGCAATGCTCCTCTAGCTTATTCCTTTTGGAAGAAGTGTTGCTTCTGAGAAATACAAGCTTTAGGAGTTGGAGACCTCAGGTCTTTGAATTTACCAAGTCAGGCTACTTTAACTCCTGCTTGTTGCCCAGAGCTAAGAGCCAAGTAAGCAGAGGATGTTACCTCCTTGATGGAGATTTGGCACTCTCTTTCCAACTTTGTGGTCAACATCACTCAGGGGATCCAAGTGCCAGCCAAGAGATGGGGCTTAAAGCCTTCTCATTCTTTAGAGTTGTCTTAAGTCCGAAGAATTGATGCTTCTGAATTGTGGTGTTGGAGAAGACTCTTAAGAGTCTCTTAGATTGCAAGGAGATCCAACCAGTCCATCCTAAAGGAGATCAGTCCTGGGTGTTCATTGGAAGGACTGATGCTGAAGCTGAAACTCCAATACTCTGGCCAACTAATGCAAAGAGTTGACTCATTGGAAAAGACCCTGATGCTGGGAAAGATTGAGGGCAGGAGGAGGAGGATGAGATGGTTGGACGGCATCACTGATTCAATGGACATGAGTTTGGGTGAACTCTGGGAGTTGGTGATGGACAGGGAGGTCTGGCGTGCTGCGGTTCTTGGGATTGCAAAGGGTAGGACATGACTGAGCAACTGAACTGAACTGAACTGAACTAAGTCCCATCTCAGCCTAATAGTCTTTTCTATTTTTCATTTCATTCTCTGACCTTGGAAAGTGGAGTTTGAGTAAGCTGTGTATTTAACTATATATTCCATTTCTTTTGTTAGTTTCAGATGTATAGCAAAGTGATACACACACACACACACACATACACACACACACACAGGATTCTCAGGTGGCTTAGTGGTAAAGAATCTGCCTGTTAGTGGAGGAGATGCAGGAGACATGGGTTTGATCCCTGGGTCAGGAAGATCCCCTGGAGGAGGAAATGGCACCCACTCCAATATTCTTGCCTGGAAAATCCCATGGACAGAGGAGCCTGGTGGCCTACAGGTGGTGGCCTCTCATTTTCATTCTGTTACAAATACTTTCTAATTTTCCTTCGTATGGCTTCTTAGATACAAGCATCCTTTAAAAGTGGACATTTAATTTCCAAATGCATGGAGTTTAAAAAATATCTTTGATATTGATTTCTCACTTAAATGCTTTCTTCTCTGCAATCACCCTCTGTATTTTATTCAGTCTAACTTTATTGAGACCTTCAATGGCTAAGTAAAAGACTGCTCTTGGTAAATGTCACATTGCACTTGAAAATCTGTGGGTTATTTTCAAATATCTTTTGATACTGGTTCAGTTCAGTTCAGTTCAGTTGCTCAGTCGTGTCTGACTCTTTGCGACCCCATGAATCGCAGCATGCCAGGCCTCCCTGTCCATCACCAACTCCCGGAGTTCACACAGATTCACGTCCATCGAGTCCGTGATGCCATCCAGCCATCTCATCATCAGTCGTCCCCTTCTCCTCCTGCCCTCAATCCCTCCCAGCATCAGAGTCTTTTCCAATGAGTCAGCTCTTCGCAGGAGGTGGCCAAAGTACTGGAGCTTCAGCTTTAGCATCATTCCTTCCAAAGAAATCCCAGGGTTGATCTCCTTCAGAATGGACTGGTTGGATCTCCTTGCAGTCCAAGGGACTCTCAAGAGTCTTCTCCAACACCACAGTTCAAAAGCATCAATTCTTTGGTGCTCAGCCTTCTTCACAGTCCAACTCTCACATCCATACATGACCACTGGAAAAACCACAGCCTTGACTAGATGGACCTTAGTCGGCAAAGTAATGTCTCTGCTTTTGAATATACTATCTAGGTTGGTCATAACTTTTTCTTCCAAGGAGTAAGCGTCTTTTAATTTCATGGCTGCAGTCACAATCTGCAGTTATTTTGGAGCCCAAAAAATAAAGTCTGACACTGTTTCCACTGTTTACCCATCTATTTCCCATGAAGTGATGGGACCAGATGCCATGATCTTCATTTTCTGAATGTTGAGCTTTAAGCCAACTTTTTCACTCTCCTCTTTCACTTTCATCAAGAGGCTTTTTAGCTCCTCTTCACTTTCTGCCATAAAGGTGGTGTCATCTGCATATCTGAGGTTATTAATATTTCTCCCAGCAATCTTGATTCCAGCTTGTGTTTCTTTCAGTCCAGCATTTCTCATGATGTACTCTGCATGGAAGTTAAATAAGCAGGGTGACAATATACAGCTTTGACGTACTCCTTTTCCTATTTGGAACCAGTCTGTTGTTCCATGTCCAGTTCTAACTGTTGCTTCCTGACCTGCATACAGATTCCTCAAGAGGCAGGTTAGGTGGTCTGGTATTCCCATCTCTTTCAGAATTTTCCACAGTTTATTGTGATCCACACAGTCAAAGGCTTTGGCATAGTCAATAAAGCAGAAATAGATGTTTTTCTGGAACTCTCTTGCTTTTTTGATGATCCAGTGGATGTTGGCAATTTGATCTCTGGTTCCTCTGCCTTTTCTAAAACCAGCTTGAACATCAGGGAGTTCACGGTTCATGTATTGCTGAAGCCTGGCTTGGAGAATTTTGAGCATTACTTTACTAGCATGTGAGATGAGTGCAATTGTGCGAGTTACTAACACAGTTCCACAGTGATAAGAGAACAGACTCTGTATGATTTCAATAACTTTTAGACCATGAAGTTTTCGCACCTTAGTTTGTTTGAATTCCTGAATATGTCCCAGTGTCTTTTGATTTATAGTTTATAGGAACTTGAATAAAATTTGTGTCCGGCTGTTGTGTGGAAACTGTATAAATCTTACAGTTGAATCATTTCATAGTGCTTTACAGGTCTAGTATATCCTTCTACTTTTCTGTCTGTTCATTCTGTTAATTTCTGAGAGTTTGATATTGAAACTCCAACTAAAAACCTTAATTAATGTATTTAAAATAATTGTAATGTATAGTGGAACTATTAAAAAACATATTTTTTTAATAGTAATCAGAATTACTGCAATCAAAATATCAGAATATATGCAGGGCAAAAGAACCAGGCTTGGAAAGTATACTCAGGCAGACTGCATTGCCCAAGTCCCTCTGCAGGCTGGTCTGGGGATGCCTGAGGGTGCCACCATCCCATCCTCTTCTTCCCCCACCCAAAGCAGAGCTGGCTCCTGCTGCCCTGTTGGCAGAAGAGTGGCTGTGTGCTTCTAGACTCACTGGCTTTCACCTTAGAGTTTGATTGGCTGAGTTTAAACCAGGAACTCTAGCTGCAAGGGAGGCTGGCAAGGTGTGCTTTTGCTTTTCAGCTTCTGAAGTGGAAAATGGGCTCCTCTTATGAAAGGGAAGTTCATTCCTATAACCTAGGAAGGTGTCTTCAGATGATAGATTGCCTAGAAAAATGCTCAGAACCTTTGCTAGAGTAATGTGAGACCTCGATACAAAGTTTCTGCTGAAACTCCCCAGGCAGGGTCTTCCTCCACACAGGAGGCTCCCAAGCCCTCATTGAGGTTCTTCTAGAAAATATTTTGCATATTTTATATATATGTTATGCTTTGCATAAGAGAGTTGATGTTATACTTCACTCTAATGCTGTGATTATAGCTTCATTATGTGCTTTGAAAGTTCTCACATGATGTTTTAATATAGAGACACAGGAGGGCACTCTAACCAACCAGTAATAAAATCTAAATGGTTTCATAGCCTTGGCAGTTAAAAGATGAGGATTGATCTTGTGGAATCTTTTTTTTTTTTTTTTCCAGGTAGGATAACCAGCTTTGCAGGAGTACCTAGCTCTTCTAGGGGATCTCATTTGTGACAGAGGTCCCCAAGACACACCCTCCACACTGTCCATTTAAAGTTCTAGGGGCCATGATTTGAGTAACTCAGAATAGAGAGGGGGATTTTTGACTCACAGGCTGCCTACTGACTCAACCAGGCAAGAGATGGAGATTTGGCACCCAAACATTCCTATTTAGAGGCCAACTGGCTAAATCAAACTAAGAGCAGAAGAGACAGAACTGGTTATCAGAGACTTGCTTCAGAGCTACACCCTGTTCCTCTGACTCAATTTTCCCATCTGTAGAATAGAGATGATACCTGACTTATGTCTGTAGAGTTTGCCAGTGAAGAAGGGGAGCGTTAAGAAGAGGGGGGAAATATCTGGAAATACCATTTACTCATGACCAGTGAGGTTTACACTGAAAAAATAGAGCAGGCCTGCCTCTTGTTAATGAATTCTAGCACAGGACGGACGAAGCGCGCTTCGGCGCTGGCAACTGCAGTGACAAACGGAACGAGGATAAGTCGGAACAGGACCAGCTGCTCCAGACTGGTTTCCCCACACAGATCCCCCAGGCAGGGGCGCAGACACCGGCGAGGAAGGGACGCCGGGCTGCCCGGGCGGTTTTCCTCTCGGCCGGCAGGAGCTGGACTGGTTCCAGGCCTCCGCGGGGTTGCTGCTGCTGCCGCTAAGTCCCTTCAGTCGTGTCCGACTCCGTGCGACCCCATAGACGGCAGCCCACCAGGCTCCGCCGTCCCTGGGATTCTCCAGTCAAGAGTACTGGAGTGGGGTGCCATTGCCTTCTCCGCTCCGCGGGGTTACTTGCCGTCAAAGGTGTAGTCTGGCGGGAAGCAGGCGGATGGCGGTGCGCAGCCGGCCGCGGCGCTTTCTCTCTCCCGCCTCCTCGGCGCTCCCGAGGGCTGTGGAGGCGCAGCGGCTCCGGAGTCGTGCTGGCCGCCGGCGGCCGAGGGCCCCGGGCTCAGCCCCCGACCCCTGCCCCAGATGCAGGCTCGGGAGGCGGGGGTGCGGTCCCGGGGATCCGAGCGCGAACCTGGAGCTGGCACCCGCGGGAGGAGCAGGGACGCGCGCAATGAAGGGAAGAAGAGGAGGGCAAAATGATGACGGAGGGGAAGAAGCTGCCTCATTCCCCTCGACAAGGGGGGGCGCGCCTCCGCCTCGACCCTTGGCACTGGTTGCGAGTCTGAGACCCCCAAGCCTGGCTCGTTGTTTCCTTAGGGGAGTGTCGCCTGGCGTCCCTCTAGCCCTGCAGCCCCAGGTACGAGAGCGCCTACCACGGGGCAGGCACCGCACCCAGCGCTGTTTGTATTATCCTGTGTGTGTGTGTTAGTCGCTCAGTTGTGTCCAACTCTTTGCGACCCCATGGTCTGTAGCCCACCAGGCTCCTCCGTCCATGGGATTCTCCTGGCAAGAATACTGGAGAGGGTTGCCATGCCCTTTTTCCAGGGGATCTTTCCAGACCCAGGGATCGAACCCTGGTCTCCCACATTGCGGGCAGATTCTTTACCAGCTGAGCCACCAGGGAAGCTCAGATGGTATTATTATCCTGGATCTTTTCATTTCTGCCACATCCCTAACCGACAGGAACTGTTACCACCGGTGTACGGGGGAGGAAGGAACGGCTTTGGGGAAGTTGCGTGGCTTGCCCTAAGTTCTGTAGCTAGTGGCGAAGCTAGCACTCCAGGAGGGGTCAGAGCGATTCTGACACCCAGGCTACCGCCCACAGCCTCTTAACTCTGCCCGGTTATTGTCGGATCGCGCCGTCTGCACCTGTCACGGGCCTCGCTCGCAGCAGGAAAGGGAGTAAAGAAGGATCACAGGGTGACCAGGTGTCTTTTCTCCATTCGGACCGTTGGCCCGGGGCGAGGAGAGAGCATTGTGCGCGCGCGCGGATGGCTTTGCGCCTTGGGGAGGGCAACCTTCCTTCTCCAGATCGCGATCACAGAGCGAGCAGGGCTATGGGGCAACGAATCCCCTGGAGCTGCAGGGGGTGGCAGAGAATCTAGGGTCCGGAAATGGACACTGGGAAAAAGTAGGGTGGTGAAAGCGCTGCTGCCCCCGGAGCCGGCTGGGGAGGAAACAAGCCTGCGCTTGCTGAGTGTCCACGCGGTGAGTGTGCGGCGCTTTCATTCAAACTTTGGGGAGTCTTTGGTTCTGGCGTCAGCGAAGGTGTGACCAATCAGAGTCCGGGGAAGGGAATAAATTATGCAAATCACCATCTGGCGATGGATCAGATGACTCCCAATACTTAAAAAGTACCTCGCCGGGAGCTCGCTGGGTGACAGTGGCGAGCCCTGGCTTCCTGGGCAGGCGCCCGAGAGAGGGCCGGTCTGGTTCTGGTTCAAGCCCCTTCAACATTCCCCCCACCACCCCGCGGCTGTTTAGCCGAGTTTTCATCTTCCGTCTTCTCCACCTTTAGCTGTCTAAGGCCACCGCTCTCTGGTGGAGCGAGGGCTTCCCACTTGGGGTTTTACAGGCTTGGACCGCTGGAAACTTCGAGAGGTGTTTTTTGTCTTGTTTTTTCAGTCTTTTTAAAAGTCCCAGTTTGGAGAAGGGAGTGCGAGGGGGTGGTAAGGATGAGAAACACCGTTCTTCAGCTCTGCCTGTGGAGCGCCTATTGTTGCTTTGCCACGGGAGACCCCATACCCCTTGGTCCAGAGGGACGGCTGCAAGGTAACTTATTTCACTTATTTCATTACCACCCCCAAAGCTTCTTTTCTGGGCCAGGGCCCTCTGTCTTGCCGTTCTTCCTCGATCCTGCAGCATCCTCCTTGCTTTCCGCCTGCGCTGTCCATTCGCTCCTCCTAATTGGTCTTGCAGTTCACTTGTTCCTCGGCGCTTCTGACCAGGGCATCCCAGAGCCGGCCGGCTGCCGGGTGTGCTCCCCCGCGCTCGGTCCGGCTCCACCCCTTTGCCGTTAATATGCACTCTTATCGATGTTGTCCAGCCAGCAGAGTTGGCTGCCAGCAGCTCTTCAACCTTGCCCTCCTCTTTGAACCTGCGGGTTTTCGAGGCAAGAAGGTTATTAGAAAGAGCTGTCATCTGGCGCTCTTCTTTTTAATCTCGGCTAGATGCTTTGAAATTTTAGGCGCCAGGGTAGCTGGCTCTGGTTTGAGGAGCGCTTTCGGGGAGGATTTGGTGGGTAATTTGGACAGAGAACCCCAGGCTGCCAGCCTCCTCCTCCTCCTCTCCAGCAGTCTTTCCAGCCTTTGCTCCTCCTCTTGCTACCTTTCTTCCTTCCAGCTGCCAGCTTTCCTTTTTCAGTCTCTTCTATTGGAGAAAGCATGCCCTGGAGGAGCAAGGGTAGGGTCACCCCACAGGAGTACCAGGTCAGTCGGTTAAGCAGAGGAGAGTGGGGAACCCCTGAGGCATATCCCATTAGCTCATCTTCTACTATCCTGTTGTTCAGTTCAGTTCAGTCGCTCAGTTGTGTCTGACTCTTTGCGACTCAAGGAACTGCAGACTGGGTCAAATGATGTTGGTCCAAGTTGCTTATGTATGAGCAGGAGGGTTAATCTGAATAAATGGAAAAATTACTTAACACATTCCCAACTCTGGTATACTTGAACCAGGCTAGGTTTCATCTCTAGTCCCTCTCCTATAAAATGCTAACATTCCTTTCAACTTCTATGTTCTGTGATTCTAAGTATTTGGGGGTTATTTCCTTCATTCAAAGAAGTCTTTATTTGCCAGGAACCCTTCTAGGAGTGGGGCTTCCCGGGTGGCGCAGTGGTAAAGAATCTCCCAGCCAATGCAGGAACCACAGGCGACGTGGGTTCCGTCCCGGATCAGGAAGATCCCCTGGAGGAGGAAATGACAATCCACTCCAATATTCTTGCCTGGAGAACCCCATGGACAGAGGAGCCTGGTGGGCTACAGTCGATGGGATCCCAAAGAGTCGGACATAACTGAGCAACTGAGCACACAGGCTTTTAAGAGGATACAACAGTGAACAAAACAGGTGTAAACCCGCACCCCCAGGAATCTTGCATTTCAGTGATGAGAAGATAGCCAGTCAACTTCTTAAAACATAGAAATAGTGCTCAGTGTCATGGAGCAAAATAAAGGAGAGGAGGAAGGTACAGAGGGCTGGAGGGAGAAGGTGGTGTAGCGTTAGTCTGTGACCAGACTTCCCTCACTGAGAAGCTGACTTCTGAGCAAGGAACTGGAGGAGAGGAGAGGATGAGCTTGGGGACATCTGGATGAAGGACGACTATGAAGTCCCAGAGGCAGAAGTGATGCTGGCTGGAAGTAGGAGAAATGAGCTAGAGAACTGGAGTGTCAGAGAGAGCCAGGTGCTAAAGTGAACGTTTTATGTTCACCTTATGTGGGTTTATCCATGAGTCAGTGCTGGGAAGCCAGCAGACTCTCTTTGCCTTTTCCCTAGACTTCCCATCTGGTCTCTATGAGTGGCTATCCAGGTGGAAACTGGGAGATTTTGAACAAATTATATCCATGGTTCAAATTTCTGCCAGTTGGGGCTTTTGTTCATTAATGACAGAGTTCTGCTCATGTGTATTTAGTTGCATTTTCTGGAACCTTATCCTTTTTACATCTGGTACGTCCTCCCCCTTGGCCTCTTCACCACCAACCCCTCTACCACTGTAGTCTCTCTTTCCATGACTCCATTTGTTTGTGGTTTTTTTTCCTTTCTTTTTAACTCTGGGATGATTAAGCTCCTGGTATGGTCATTTGGTCCATTTTCCCTTGATTTCTGGGTGACTGGACAGTTTGACTGTCTAATTTCCTAGCCTGTTATCAGGGGTGGTATCCTGGATGATTAGAACAGGGCTGCTGCTGCTAAGTCGCTTCAGTCGTACCTGACTCTGTGCGACCCCATAGATGGCAGCCCACCAGGCTCCTCTGTCCCTGGGATTCTCCAGGCAAGAATACTAGAGTGGGTTGCTCCTCCAAGGGATCTTCCTGACCCTGGAATCAAACCCTTATCTTCTACATTCACCTGGGAAGCCCTGATGATGACAGTACCTAGTGTTAAAAGGTCTTGGGACCATCAGTAACATGGGCTGTGTTTTGAAGTAGGGCCATCTCCTAGATAGTGCTGTGTGTGTGTGTACACGATGGAGCTGAAAGGAGAGGTTTTACTGCTCTTATGAGCATCTCTATGGCTTTGATAATTTATTTAATAAGGTAAAAAAGTGTCTGGCACCTGTCTGGTACTGCAAGAAGCACTGAGGTTGCATGAGGTGTTTGGGGTAAGTGCCAGAATTGACGTGGGAGCAGTAGGGAAGCCCAGTGTTTAAAAGGTCAAAGTTCCTTACCTCCAATTCCAAAATCTTTCAAAACTGAAAAATTTGAGTGGTAGCTTGTTTGGCAGCAAGACCTGGCCTTACCTAACCTGAATTCTTACACAATTGGCATCCCAAACTGACCTGAACCAACAAGATGGTCTTTAAAATCTTTTTCTTTTTTTCACCCTTGAGTATGAGTAGTCATGTATTTCCTTACAGAAATGTTATTGGTGTGTTTGATGAATGAGGAATGCCCCAAACCACATATATATATATAGTGTGTGTGTGTGTGTCTATATATATGTATATATACACACATCATAATACCTGTTTAAAATCTGAAAATTTCTGAATTCTGAAATGTAAGTCTGTGTGAAAGTGTAGTTGCCCAGTCATGTCTGACTCTTTGAGATCCTATGGACTGTAGCCCACCTGGCTCCTCTGTCCATGGGATTTTTCCAGGCAAGAATACTGGAAAGGGTTGCCATTTCCTTCTCCAGTAATGCAAGTGGTCCCAAGCATTTCAAGAGAAGAATTGAGGACCCGTTCTCTGAAATTAGTAGCTTGAGGGAAGGAAAGAGAGCTCATTTGGATCAGAAAGAAGGAAGGAAGGTAAGGGAGACTTATTTACTTCAGATTCACCGTCATTGATGTGTGTGTTTGTGTGTGTTAGTCACTCAGTTGAGTCCGACTCTTTGCGACCCCATGGACTGTAGCCCACCAGGCTCCTCTCTCCAGGGGATTCTCCAGGAAAGAACACTGGAGTGGGTCGCCATGCCCTCCTCCAGAGGCTTTTCTCAACCCAGGGATGGAACCCTGGTCCCTGCTTTGTGGAGATCCTCTGGGCCACGGTAGGAAGCCCTACAGTAGTTGATACTAGTGACTAATTAACACTTAAATTTTGGTGAGGTGTGCCTTTTATAACATCTTTGCAACTCTTCTGTGAGATGAGATGGAAACATTCAGCAGATGTAAAAGCTGAAACCCAGAGGGGTTAACTAATTTGCTCAAGAGTGAACAAGAACTGGACCCCAGAGCTCTCACCACCCAGGCCTGCTAGTTACCACACGCTCTCTTCTTTCTCCCCAGATGAGTTCAACAAATCCAGGGTGGTACCGACTGCTGCCAAACCTCCTGTGAGATTTAACCTCCGCACCTCGGAGGACCCAGAGCACGAAGGATGCGATCTCTCCCTTGGCCGCAGCCAGCCCTTAGAGGACTGTGGCTTCAACGTGACAGCCAAGACCTTTTTCATCATTCACGGATGGACGGTGAGCCCGGGGGGAGGTAGCTCTCCAGCTCTACATGGAATTTGGTCTCCTTTGTTTTGGTCAATTAAAAAGCATACTGGTGCTTCCAGATTCTGCTCTTTCTCCCCCTCTTTTCTTGTGGGCTGCTTGTATTTCAGACAGCTGTGAAGAATGTAATGGGCACTTTGCTGAGGGGGCAATCTGGACTCCAGCAGGGTGGCATTTAATGCTGGCACGCAGTGGGCTTTCAGAAAGTGGCTCTCCTGAGGGCAGTAGCGTAGCTCCACTGGCTCTTAAGGGACCCTCTAATTACACTTAATTACATTGGTCAACCGCTGCCTCACGGGGGCCATCCCTTTGCAAGAGCTCAGCTGAACTGAAGCAACTTGACTGGCTCAGAGAGTCTGTGAGGAGCCAGCTGGCCTGGCTGGCTGGCCCTGTTTGGCATGGTGCCCTCCTGTTTGCATAGAGATAGTTCCATTTAAAGCCACTGGAGTCTTTCTATGCCCTCGCTGAGCCATTCACATCGAAAAGCCCATAACAAACTTCAACAAAAAAAGGGCTTTAATGCTCAGCCTCAGAAGCTTTGGACCAGCGAGGGATTTATCCATTCATCTAATGACAGTCTGTAGGAAAATGGCACTGTTAAGTGAGCAGGCTTCTGCCTGGGCTAATTGGGAGGGGACGTTCCTCCCCTTAATGATGAGAAATTCATATCCGTTACATGCTTGCTGGTTCTTTAGGTCTATCACCAACTGTTGGGGTCAGGCCTGGCTAGGGGGTGTTATGTAGGCACCTATGTACCAAATGCAATCGAAGGGATCATTAAGGGCCTGTCTGCCCATCCTCACCTCACAGCCTATGATTATAATCATCCGTTTGGATCTTTTAAAGGCCCCCCTGTCAAAATGCAAATACAAACTGCCTGCAACTGACAAACACATTCCAGAAGGTTCTTTTGTAATCTGTTTGGAACTTGGAACAGCAGTTTCCCATAGAAGCAAGATTGTAAATGGCCTTTGGGTTCCCAGGCCAGGCACAGGAAATCTATTTATCTAATAATGCACTCATGGATAGGTTTACAACTGGACCTCGTCACCATTTACACTTTGTTTCTGTGAGAAAATGTGCTCTGAGTTCTAATTTGGGATTCCAGCAACAGATCTTCCCTCCTCTAGGGTCAAGAGGGATGGCAGAGATGGGTTGTGGGAAGGGGTCATTTGTTAACTTGGCGTTTGCCTAAGAGACAGAATCTCCTTGCATCTCTGAGAAAGAAACCCATTCTCCAGGGCAACCCTTCTCAGCTGCTTCTGAATGCTGGACCACGTCACTTACTTGCCTGACTGTGACAGGGCTAACCTCAGGTCGGCTTGGCCACCAGCACGTATCCCATAGCAGCCCTATTGGTCAGTGGGGCAGCAACACAGGACACCAGCTTGGACATTTTCGATGGGAAAAGCTGGAGGCGTCATCAAGGGCAATGGAAGACACTCGCTCACATAGCAATCCTGACTGTGGCTGGCCCTGCTCATGGGCAAGCGTTGGTGTCTGGGGGACCAATGTGAATGTTCCATGGCTGCGGGAAAGGGTCACAGAACTGAATTTCATATTCACTAGTATTTTTCAAACCCCGAGAAAGAATTTTTTTTTAAGTCCTGTTTTCTCTGCAGATGAGTGGCATGTTTGAGAACTGGCTGTACAAACTGGTGTCAGCCCTGCAGATGAGAGAGAAAGGAGCCAACATCGTGGTGGTGGACTGGCTCCCACTGGCTCACCAGCTTTACGTAGATGCGGTCAATAACACAAGGGGTGTGGGACTCAGCATCGCACAGATGCTCGACTGGCTTCAGGTAACAATGGGACTGAAGGGAATCATCTCCTTTTCTGAGAAGGATCTTGAATCCGAACCCTTTTAGGAAACAAAGATCGGATTATTACAGTGAACCGAGAATATCTTTGAGATTCAAATTTTTACTGAATTAAGTATCGCTTGAAATATTTTGGAAGCTGGAACTTTTAGAAAGCTTTCTAATTATTGACTCATTTCTGGATTTTTCCTGTTACTTTCCTTGCAGGAATTTACTTGCTGATGCCTTCGGGAGCTTGTAATCTTTTTTTTAAAAAAATTTAATTAATTAATTTCAGCTGTGCTGGGTCTTCATCGCTGCACGCGCTTTCTCTAGCTACAGCGAGCGGGGGCTACTCTCCGCTTGCTGTGCAAAGGCTACTCATTGAGGTGGATTCTCCTGTGAGGGTTCCCCTGATGGCTCTGCTGCAAGGCAGCAGACGTGGGTTCGATCCCTGGGTGGGGAAGATCCCTCGGAGGAAGAAATGACTACCCACTCCAGTTTTATCGCCTGGGAAATCCCGTGGACAGAGTGTCGGGTTTCAGCAGTTGCAGCACATGGGCTCAGTAGTTGCCGTTCCCAGACTCTAGAGCACAAGCTCAATAGTTGTGGCACACGGGCTTAGCGGCCCCGAGGTGTGCGGGATCTTCCCAGATCAGGGAGGGAATCTGTGTCTCCTGCATTGACAGGTGGATTCTTTACCATTGAGCCACCAGAGAAGCCCAAAACCTTGTAACCTTAAATACCTACTGATGTCTGCTCTTATTCTGAAGGGTGGCTGGGCTGAGGGTGGGAAGGGTTGGTTCAAACAAATGCAGCCTAATGCCTTGCATAAAATATACGTGGAAAACAGATCTTGAGGTCTTACATTTACTTTTATAGGTTAATGATTTGCCCAGGCTCAGTGGACTTAATGGGAGGCAGGGGTACACTGGCAGAGTGACTCAATTATCTGGGCAATTCTAACCTGACCTTCCTTTAGAAGCCCATGAATCTGATGAATTGTGGCAAAATTCTGGTCAGGATTCTCAAATAGTCCTCAGTCTTCTGCCTAGGTTGTTTAGTTGAGCTTGGTTCCTGAGCCATGGGGTCAAATCCCCCCTCACCCTCATCACCGAGTGCCTTCCCTGTCAAGGTCTGATGCTTCGACTCTGGGATCCCAGGCAGGCTGGTGACGAGGAGGTGGGAAGCTCCTGGGTCTAAGAGAATGGGCAGGGAGCACCCTGCTGCAGACCGTGTCTGGCACTTAGTCTCCAGTTTGTCCGGTGGCTTTGACCTCTGCACTGCTACCCCTCCCCACCTTAGACACTGCCAGAAACGTGTAGGGGAAGGGCCCTCATAGCTCAGTTGGTAAAGAACTGCCTGCAATGCAGGAGACCCCAGTTTGATTCCTGGGTTGGGAAGATCTGATGGAGAAGCGATAGGCTACTCAATCTCGTATTCTTGGGCTTCCCTTGTGGCTCAGCTGTCAATCCGCCTGCAATGTGGGAGACCTGGGTTCGATCCCTGGGTTGGTAAGATCCCCTGGAGAAGGGAAAGGCTACCCACTCCAGTATTTGGGCCTGGAGAATTCCATGGACTGTATAGGCCACGGGTTTGCAAAGAGTCAGACACAACTGAGTGACCTTCACTTTCAGGTATGCAGCTTCTAGTCACAACCTGCACCCTGTCCCCAGTGCAGGGTGACTGAAGTGCCACCAAGCCCTTTCCACCTCCTCTTACCTGGCTGTGTCCCATCCATGTTGCCCTGCCAGCACTACCAGCCACCTCCAGGCTCCTTGTCCCCTCCCTGGCATGACTGCTGTTGAATTGCTGGCAACCTGTGTGCTCAGGACCACCCTCCTCACTTCTTCCCTTCTGTGACTTTCTGCAGGGCAAGGAGGACTTTTCTCTTGGGAATGTTCACTTGATTGGCTACAGCCTCGGAGCTCACGTGGCCGGGTACGCGGGCAACTTCGTGAAAGGCACGGTGGGCAGAATCACGGGTAAGCATGGCTCCTTCACTCAGGGCTGCTCCTGGGGCTCCCTCCCGGAGCCCTTGGAAAACTGAACTTGTGCAGGACTTCAATATATGAAGCAGATAGAAGGATGTTCTGGTTAAAGCTGGGTATCTGTGGGTAGTGTTAAGTTTGTTATTTGAGCCTCCCCTTTCTCAGGAGGAATCTCTGGGTCCCTGAGCACCAGGGAGCATGCTTGGAAAACCACTGGTTTAGTGCAAAAGGTGAGGAAGCACCCAGACAGCTGAAGAGACTCAAGGGCAGCCCTGGGGTAAAGCCCGGCCTGCAAGCTCTGCCACTCACTCAGTCTCTGCTGCCATGCTCCAGGAGCTCAAGGGAAAGGAATGAGTAGTGTGGCTTGTGGTTTGAATTCTGCCTCGGACTTCTACTTCATTCACCAACAGCCTCTTTCCAGTGTTTGGTTGGTGTTACTTATTAGTGATAATGACCTGTTTAAAATGTGTGGTTAAACTTTGTCCTTAAAGGGACCTTTCTGGTAGTGGTACCCAGGTTGGCAATAAAAAGTCGAATTTTCCATCTTATTGAGGTTTTGTTTTTTTTTTTTAAGTGAAACTGAGTTTATTTAGAGAGATACACCCTCCATAGGCAGAGTTGGTGATCTTCTGATGTGAGAATTTGATTTAAATATTTACATCATCTAGTGACTGGGAAAAGTGGGAAGGACTCTTTCCCACTCAGAGGCCCCTGAAACACATACACAGAGCTTCCTCTAGGAGAAAGTCAGAGGCAAATTTGTTGCCCTGAATTTTTGCCCTCCTGCCAGCATTCTTTGGTTAGTTCTCCCTCCCTGCTTCCCGCACACCTCCAACACATTGAGGGCCCAACTGGTCACCCAGAAGGAAAGAAGTAATCATTTCCTTCCTGGCCATGTGTATTCATTTTGAAACAGGACTCAGGTAGAAGGGAGTCCTTAGCTAAAGAATGACTTAGTAAAGGTCGAGTTTCAACAAGCCAGTGGGGTAGATTTGAAACTATATAGAGGGACTTCCCTGGTGGTCCAGTGGCTAAGACTCTGTTCCCCATGCAAGGGGCATGGGTTCAATCACTGGTCAGGGAACCAGATCCTGCATGCTGCAACGAAGACCCGGTGCAGTCACATTTGTGAGGTTTAGTCGCCCTCCTCAAATCATTGTCCCCGGGCTTAAGTCTAATAAGCACACACACACACACACACACACACACACACACACACACACTCCTTTCGATCCAACTGTTTGATCCAGCATAACTTGAGAGCTTCACTTGATTTTCAAGTCAGCGGGGCCTGAACTGTCCAACGGGCAGTGTGGCCACAGGTGACTACTCAGTAACTCCTGGCTGGAGCAAAGCCCATGGGCCTCGAGCCCCTCTGGGTTCTATTGTCTGTGTGCCTGCTCCTCGCCCCCAGGAGAGGCCTGGTGTTGCAGAGCCGGGCTGGCTGTGTGCAAAGGCAGCACACACAGCCCCCGCCAGGGCCCCAGGGCCAGTGTCCTTGGCAACGGAGACAGACGGCAGATCCTCCCTCTCCCTGTCTCTGAATCTGAAGTAGGATGGAGCTCGTCAGAGCGTTCCAGTTCCTTCCCCCTGCCTGTCTGGGTGGGAGCTGCTGAGATGAGGGCTTCTCGGGCAGAATGCTGATCAGTGTTTCAGGCCATCTGCAGGGAGTGTGGGGGCCAGCTTGTCCGGAGTGCGGCCCCTTCTCTGCAGACTCTCTGCAGAGCGGGGCCCCGGGGCGAACATGACAAGGAGTGGCCTCTGTCCAGTTGCCAGGCAGCACCTCAGGGGCATCTGGCTGACCTGACGCATGTTGCCATGCATGTCTGATGGGGGAGGCCTGTGCCCTCTCCTCACCCCTCCGACTTCCCATGGGCCTGGGAACTGGGCGGTCCTGACTGGCAAGAGGACCAGAGATGGCAGCTTGTGTGGAGTCCAGAGGCCAGGGAGGCTGCTGCGCAGAGGCCAGTAGGGGTCCTTAGCTTGGGCCTGCAGGGGGTACCTGAACCCCAGTCTTGCTTGGATCAGAGAACTGTGGACTTGGGGTCGGCTGGAGTTTTACCCTCTTAGGCTTCTGAGGGAACTCTCTGATCCACTAGGGAAGAGGTCATAGGTTTCTAATTGTACTTGCATTTTGTTACTTATAAAGAAAGAAGCAAGCAGATTTGTTCATTCAAGAACTAAGTGGCCAGCTGCAGGCTGTGGGCTAGATGCGACCCAATGTCAAGCACTCAGTGTGTAACCGGTCCTTTGTGCCATCTGTAAGCCATATAGCATCCAGGCCAAAGAATTCTTTGGGCTTCATTTTACAGATGGGGAAACTAGGACTCAGGGCTTAAATCACAGGCCCGGTATTTGACACCCTGATAGCAGAGCTGGATGCAGACCCGGGCTGTTGGGCCTGCGCCTCACCCCTGGGCCATGCTGCCGGCCTCCTGCTGGCAGGGAAACAGCAGCTGTGACAGTTTCCTGCCAGGCCAGGAGGCAGAGGTCCTCCTGGGCGTTATGTGTATGCACAAGAGTGTGTGTGCATATGCATGCAGGTGTGTATTCCATTTGCTGGACAGGACACCTTTGGGGGAGTCTGACTGAATGGAAGGAGGGCTGCTTCTCCATCCTCTCCTTTTGGACTGGATGCATTCACCCTCTCCTTCCTAGTTAAGTAAATTGTGCAAATTTCCCGCGGGGTTTGTGGGCCTTGGCTACGTGTCAGGCAGGGTCAGCCTGGGGAGGCGAAGTCTCAGCCTGCCAGCCAGCCGGCCTTTCGAGAAGCCCTGTCAGCCAGCGGCATTCCTCTGGCCCAGCTTGGTTTCCATAGCGCTGACTGTCTGGTGGAGACTTTTGTTCACTGATGCAAGAGCCCCCCTCTTATTGGCTGCAAAGCAAAATGCTTCTCTTCTTTCTTTTTTTCTTCAGGGCACATGGTGAGAGGCAGGGAGAGGCCACCTGTGTCAGTATTGGGTCCGTTCAGTTGCTAAAAAGAGTCATCGAGGGCTTCTCAGGGAGGCCACTGCTTTTGTGCTGTCTTTCTTTCAGGTCCTGGGCTAGAGAGGAGCCCCCAGGCAGCCTGGGCTCTCTTTCAGCCTCTGTCATTCATACGTATTTCTAAACTTCTCTTGGAAACTATGTAGAGTTTCAGTTATTACCAGTTCTCATGAGTAGTGAGTTCCACAGGTTTGCTATCCACTCTGAACAACAGCTCTGCCTTTCGTTTCTCCTAAAATCACCCTCCGCAAGCCTCGCTGCGTGCCTCCTGGTTCCAGTGCGCTGGGATCTGGGGAACAGCGTTCTATTACCCATTTCCTGCTGTCACAGCTCTGTTCTCGGTCATTCTCCTCCCTACCTTGCTGTCTCTAGATCCAGGCTTCTCAGCCTCAGCACTATTCATGTTTGGGGCCAGACAGTGCTTGTGTGGGCGCTGACCTGTGCATTGTAGAATGTTTCTCGGCATCCTTGGCCTCTACTCACTAGATGCCAGCAGCTTCTTCTCACCCTTTTCTCAATTGTGACAACCAAAGATGCCTCCAGACATGGCCAAATGTTGCCAGGGGGTCCCCTTGGGAGCAAAACCCCTCCCAGTTGAGAACTGTTGTTCTAGACTAAACAAACCTTTCCCAATGGCACACAATCTTTTCTTGGCTTTCTCTGGGTCCTCTCTCTCTCTTTCTCTGTGTATAGGGCAAACAAAGAACCTTTTAGGCTGGGTTGAATTCAGCTCCCATAATTACTTGGTAATAGTAGCTAGTGTTTACACTGACAAGCACTTACTCTTTTAATATCGCACATGAACTATATGAATTAAGACATTCAGATTTCATTTTCTAGATAGTACTGAGGCATGGGAGAAGTTTTTTTTTTTCCAAAATCTGGTCCACAGACCACTTAGTTTTGGGATCACCTGGGGAATAAGCCTTTCTTTCTGGTTCTGCACCAGGATCACCTGGGGAATAAGCCTTTCTTTCTGGTTCTACACCAGACCTATCAATCAGAATCTCTTGGAGGGCAGGGAATCTGCATTTGATGCTTTGCAAATTCTATTTTGGAATGGGTTTTATACTTGTGTGCATGTGTGCTAAGTCACCTCAATCATGTCTGACTCTTTGCACCACTATAGACTGTGGCCCGCCAGGCTCCTCTGTCGTTGGCTGGAGAATATTGGAGTGGGTTGCTGTGCCCTCCTCCAGGAGATCTTCCCAACCCAGGGATTGAACCCATGTCTCTTACATCTCCTGAATTGGCATAGCACCACCTGGGAAACCCTTTATAGTCATGTGGTTCCCAGATATTATAAAAGACAGTGAAATTGTCTCTGTTGTTGCCACTATCTTCATGGTTACCTGCCCTGCTCTCTCTCCCAACACACATACACACAGGAAATCTGGGACTTGTGTGTCCTTCCAGAGTTTTTCATAATTACACAGTGGAACCTGAATTTGTAAGAAGCTCCCCACAGATATTTGTGCTGTTTTAAATTTGAGAACCAGAGCTCTCTGCAGTGTTGCTTGTTTGTTTGATACAGAAGGGTTGCAGGCAAAGGGTTTTGTGCTTGCGCCTACAGAAGAGAGGAATTCTGGAAGCTTGCAGATGCTCAGTATTTCTGGTGCGCCCGGCTCTTGCCATTCCACTCCTGGGCCTGACTCATAACTAGCAGAAGAGGAAGAGGAAGTCCTGATGCAGATAGCTCAGTTTGGGGAGACTGAGTCTTCCCTCTCGAAGATATAGGTAGCTCAGTTATTCTGTCAAACTTTGGCTAAGATCAAGGTTGTGGAAGACTCCTAGTGGCAGAATAAAAGGGAGGAATGGCTTAGTTTCAGCCAGCCCAAGTTCTTTCTAGAACCGCTTCGGTTCCAACAGTCTGTGGTTCCTTGGATCCACATGTCGGTTGAACCTCATGACCAGTTTATTGAGTCAGGTGGAGTCTTGAGAAGAAAGCCAGCATTCCTATACAGCAGGCACCAAACTGTGCAGGATTCCCACGATGCGGACATCTTCATTCTGCGCTCGCAGACTCAGCTATCCACTGGGTCTCCGCTCACCTGACATGGCCCGTCTTGGCTCCCCCTTCTCCTGTAGGTTTGGATCCTGCTGGGCCTTTGTTTGAAGGGGCGGACATCCACAAGAGGCTGTCCCCTGACGACGCAGACTTTGTGGATGTCCTGCACACTTACACACGCTCCTTTGGCTTGAGCATCGGCATTCAGATGCCTGTGGGTCACATCGACATCTACCCCAACGGGGGTGACTTCCAGCCAGGCTGTGGACTCAACGACGTCTTGGGGTCGATTGCATATGGAAGTGAGTTCCTTATTTTTTCTTTTGACTCAATTATTGCATCTCCTCCTGAATCAGCCCGAGCTATTATTCCCAACAACATCCATTTCTATTCCCACTTCTCCCCACAGTGGCCCTTCAACACTGTTTATCCTACAGTTCATCATCCTGCAACAGTCTTCCTGTGGCCTCTGGTCTGCTGTCTTATGCTTTGAGGTCATAGTTATTATTGTTACAGAAGGAATACCTTTTCGTTGGGAAAAAAATCAAGCATTATAGAATTGCCTACAGCAAGAAGTAAAAATACCCCCTCATCTCCCACACCCACTCTTCTTTTTATTCTCCAGAGGTAGCCAATATAGATGTTTTGTGTGTATCCTTCCAGGCTTTTTGCTTTGAAGATTTATTTGTGTGTGTATGTGTGTGTGTGTGTGTGTGTGTGCGCGCGCGCGCGCGCGTGTGGTACTTTTCAAAATCACGTTGTCCTGCAGCTTTCCTTTTTCAGTCCTAATATACATTGTGGACATTCTTAGACATCAGAGTACATAGACCTATTTACCTTTTTCCTTTTTAAAGGTTGTATAATATTCTTTAGCATGGATGCACTGTAATTTAATTTTTTATAACATTTTAAAGAAGTAAAATCAAGACACTTCCTCACTCACTAACAAGTCTGTCTTCCTGAATGCCTAAGCCTATTCCCAGCAGTCTTGGGGAGAACTGAATTTGCTGCTGAAACTGATGGGCTGGGTTTCTCATTTGCTCACTGCCTTGCATCCTCAGTCTTTTAGGTTTTCTAAGTCTTGGCCCCAGTTGGCTCTCTCTGCTCTGATGCTCTGCTGTTTTTATGCCTCACTCTGTCACTCAGTCTTAGGTTGCTCTCTCCCAAGGTGTTATGTAACATCCAAGAGGTCCTGCGGGGCTTGGGAGTTTATGCAAGGAGAGTGCAGCTCTGCCTCAAGTGATCAGAGGATGGCATTTTTTAAGTCTGGTGATGTTAATGAGGAAGGAAAAGGGAAGCTTTGCCAAATGTTTCTGAAGGTCCCAGGATTTACTAGAACTATTGGCTTTAGCCTCTGGTTGCAAGAAATAATGATTACTCTGGGTCAGAAAAATTCAAATTATGCTCCTAACTTTGCAACCAATTGGCTCTGTGACCCTGAGCAAACGACTTCAGCTTTAAGGGTCTGTGGGTCATCATCTCTAATTGAAAGAACTAGAATGAAGTTGGCAAACATTTTCTTAGAGAGTCAGTTAGTAAGTATCTTCAGCTTTGTAAGCCATCAGTCTCTCTGTTTCAAAACTCTGCTCTGCTGCCATAGCGTGGAAGTAGCCAGAGACAACAGGCAAATGAATGAGTGTGGCTGTGTTCCAATAAGACTTTACTAAAAATGGACCAGCCTGCAAGGTGTAGTTTGCCGATCCCTGGACTAGGTGATGTTTAGCATTAGATCCATTTCCAGTATTTTGTGACCACACAACTCCATCAGGACTTGGTGACTCCTCCTGCACAACTGGCCTCCATCACCCTGTTTAGTGCTTGTCCTACGTACTTCCTTGCTCTTTATCGCTTTGTGTGTATCAGTGCAGTCTTCCTACCTGGCGGGCAAGCAGTTCAGTGGCAGGACTAGCCTCCAGTTCTAAAGAAAGCACAGCATGTGTTAAGAATGACACAAACAAGCATACGAATAGTGACAAAATAGTGATAACTGATGCATGAGTGCTTGCTGATGGAGCAGGCCAATCACCGAGGAGCAGCTCAGTCCTGACGTCTCCGTCTCCCTCTCTCCCAGCCATCGCAGAGGTGCTGAAATGTGAGCACGAGCGGGCAGTGCATCTTTTTGTTGACTCTCTGGTGAATCAGGACAAGCCGAGCTTTGCGTTCCAGTGCACAGACTCCAACCGCTTCAAAAAGGGAATCTGTCTCAGTTGCAGGAAGAACCGTTGTAATAGCATTGGCTACAATGCCAAGAAAACAAGGAACAAGAGGAACAGCAAAATGTACCTAAAAACCCGGGCGGGCATGCCTTTCAGAGGTAACCTTCATCCCTGCCCACCTTGCCCTGAGAAAGGACCTTTTCCCTATTTCCGAATACCATGCTCTATAACAAGCACATTCCTGCAGTTTGATCTCATCGTTGCAAACCAGATTATAATGTGCACTCCCTAGGAAAGTTAAATATTTAAAAGTAAATGATGGGGGCTCCTTATCACTCTATGATCGCAATAACTTAAAAATTCTATCTTGCATTTAGCTTTTCATATTTGTTTTCTCATTTGATTATCAAAATGATCAGAGATAGGCCTAACAGGGAATTGAAATGATATCTTACATTTTTATAACATGTTATAAAACCAAAAGTTTTGTGGGTATTATATTACATATGAGGAAATTGAGGTTCAAGAGGTTAATACCTTATTCTTTTATTCAAGATCACATAGCTCAAAAGCATCTAGGTCAGAGTCCCCCAAAGTTCTCCCAAACCCCAAGTTCAGGGCTCCTTCTTCCTTTTATTAAAATTTTTAATAGAAGAGATAATTGCTTTACCATATGTGTCAGTGAATCAGCTATATATATACTTACATACTTGAATATCCTATTCAAGGCAGGATATACTTATATATCTCCCTCTTGAGCCTCCCTCCTGCCCCCTCCATCCCACCCCTCCAGGTCATCACAGAGGGCTCCTTCTTCTATACTGCAGTGCCCTCTTAGGCCATTGGAGAGAATGAGGTCAGAGGGAGGTTAGAGGTTGGGCTGGACCAAAAGGATGTCAGTCCCTAAAAACTCACTGTGGTGGGTGACTCACTTTGGGTCAGGGTATCCTAAGATGACAAGCGAGGCTCACAAATGTCTTTGTTCTGCTATCTCTGCAGTTTACCATTATCAGATGAAAATCCATGTCTTCAGCTACAAGAACATGGGAGAAATGGAACCCACCTTTTATGTCACCCTTTATGGCACCAACGCAGACTCCCAGGTTCTGCCTTTGGAAATGTAAGTCATGGGTTTTCTTTGCTGGGTGCAGGACAGAGAACAAGTCGGAGAGGTGCGCAAGGCATGTGAGCACTTGCAGGGGAGGCGCTGGGTGGTTCCTCCCTCCTGCTTCACACTCTCCCAGGAACCCTGGGCTCACAACATTTCTGGGAGGGAAGCTCCTGGGGTGAATCAGCAGCGTGAGAATCTGCTGAATCAGCTGGGGAGAAACTGCTGTTTCATTCAGACAACACCTGATTCCTGAGGCTTTAGGAAATTTGGAACCTGAAGCATGTTATCCGTGGCCCATTTCCCATTATCTGTGGGAGGGGCACATGGTAATCAGTGTAGACCTGTTGAGCACTTGTAAGGTGCAGAGTGCCCTGCTGAGTAATGCTGGGATTGCCAAGAAATGCAATCAGAGTACTTGCTCTCAAGGCTGGGGGCTGAGCGTGGGGGACCAGACTTGTGTGCACACACTCATGCACACAGATGGGGAGAGGCAGGCTCCCCTAGGTGCTGAATGAGAGGGACAGACAGGAGGGGCTGGGAGTTCCGGAGAGGGGGAGATGGATGCCCGTGGGCTGAGGGGGCGAGACGTCACTGAATGGGGATATGACTTTGCACTTTTCTCGTTTCTGTTCTTTCCTGGTCCTGTTCCCCCCAAGGAAGTCGCCTACATGATGAGATGCTCAGGTTCCCGAGCATTGGATAGGAAGCCGGGGTGCTGTGCGTGGTGTTAGCTCTCTGCTCGTGTGGGGCGCAGCTGAGCTTCCATGCTGGTCCTGCTGCCGGGACGTGGAGGGTGTGGCAAGAGGGGCCTCTTGCACATTTCTCTCCCATCTGTGAGGGGCAAGGGCTGTCACCGTGTCACCCCGCACGGTGCCACAGTCTCCAGGTGGTAGGGGACAGAGACCAGCGTTCCTCTCCCCTTGCAGGGTGGAGCAGATCGGGCTGAATGCCACGAACACCTTCCTAGTCTACACCGAGGAGGACTTGGGAGACCTCCTGAAGATCAGACTCACGTGGGAGGGCAAGTCTCAGTCCTGGTACAACCTGTGGAAGGAGCTTCGCAGCTACCTGACTCAGCCCCGAGGCTCCAAGCAGGAGCTGCATATCAGACGCATCCGGGTCAAGTCTGGGGAAACCCAGCAGAAGTAAGTTCCTCATGACCCTCTTCCTGTCCCGTGTCCGTGGTTAGCAGAGGGCGTGTGCCTCTGCAAATCCTTTTCTTGGATAAGTGCATTTGTGAAGGGCATGCTAAACCATTTCCGTTGTGTCTGACTCTGCAACCCTATGGGCCGTAGCCTACCAGGCTCCTCTGTCCATGGCATTCTCTGGGCAAGAATACTGGAGGGAGTTTTCATTTCCTCCTGTGAGCATGCACCTTCCATCTTTTCCTATCCAAAGCATGGGGGCAAAACCACAAATGCTTTGCAAAGAAGACTGAATTCCAGATCAATTTGTGCAGCTTGTGCCCTGGTCACAGGCCCTGGGCTGAGAGGGGTGGGCAAGTGGAGGCTGGAACCCAGCCCTTGTTCCACTTGCCAAGTCCTGTGCTGGCCTGGAGGAAGGGGGCTTCTCCTGGACAGGGCGCTTCAGGAGAGCTGCCTTGTTTTGTTTTAATATTGGTTAATATGCCCTAGTTAGTATGGTTAGTATTGGTTAGTATGAGTCCAATTACTTTTTTTTAGCTGCACCAAGTAGCATGTGGGATCTTAGTTCCCCAACCAGGGATCAAACCCTTGCCCCTTGGAGTGGAAGCACAGATTCTTAATCACTGGACCAGGAGTGCTGTTTGTTAATCTGTTTGCTCTGGGGTCTGTACATGCAACAGAAGTTGCATGAGGTCTGTGGGGGTCCTAGATTCCCTGACATCCTATCTTCAGAGCATTCTACCCCTCCTTGGGAAGCTCTGACTCCAGGATGTGGGTGGGGCCCTAACATCAAGGAACAGCGATCCCTCTGTGCTATGCCAGCTGGCAGTTTCCCTATGTCTGTTAACCAAGCCTAACATGAGAAATCCACACCTAAATCAGCCCCTGAAACGTGCCTTGACTCTCTGAGCAGCTTCTGGCTAAGTGGGAGCCAGGAAACCTGGAGGACATTCATCAAGAGAGGAGGGTTTCCTTGGCCAGACCCTTCAGCCAGCCTCTGGGAGGTCACTGCCAGCCTAGGGTCGATGGGAAGCAGGCTCCACTCTCTGTACCTCTTCTGGCATTTTCTCCATTGCAGTTCTTCAAGTGTCTCATTTCCATCCGTCACCTACATTGCATCTTGGCCATGCAGGGGTGGAGCCTTGGGTCGCTCATCTGAGTGATTCTGGTCTAGAGACCTGGGCACTGGGGTGTAGTAGGGGTGGGTGCCCGCTGAGGGGAACTTTAGCACAAAGGCTGTGGTCTAGATAATTGTGTGTCTTTCTCCTTCTCTTGACGCTTGAAAGTGCAGCCTGTGCCGACGTGTGGCAGCTGAAATGTGATCGTTTTTTATTTTTGGTACTTTCTTTTTTTGCCACATGACACAGCATATGGAATGTTAGTTCCCCCACCAAGCATCGAACCTGTGCCCCATGTAGTGGAAACGTGGAGTCTTAACCCCTGGACCATCAGGGAAGTCCTGAAAGATGGAAGCAAATCTAATAAACCACTGAGCCTTAACAAATGTGAACCATTTTCCATATTGGTTTCAGATATGAGATTTTAAAAAGTAAAACATTACAGATGAATCAGAAGCCCCTCTGTCCAAATCAATTGTACTAATCTTCCAACATTAACACATGTTAGCGTTTCCCTCTTCGTGATGTTTATACTTTCACTACTTCTGTTTGTATCCATGCACAACCTGTAGAATTGTTTTGGTTGCTTCTGAAGTTTACATGAGTGGATATTCCTTTCAAAGTTGCTTTTCTCCATTCAACATAGTTTATGAAATTTATACAACACATATCGATCCCATCTACTCATGTTTAGGCTTCCCAGGTGGCTCGGTGGTAAAGAATCTGCCTGCCAAGGCAGGAGCTGCGGGAGACACGGGTTTGATCCCTGGGTTGGGAAGCTCCCCTGGAGAAGGAAAGGGTAACCCATTCCGGTATTCTTGCCTAAAAAATCTCATGGACAGAGGAGCCTGGCAGGCTACAGTCCATGGGGTCGCCAAGAGTCAAACATGACTGAGAGTCTGAGCATCATTCGTGTTTAACTCCGGTATGCAAGCCATCATTGAGCAAACAGTAGTTTCGCCGTTGTTCTGCTGAATATTTACCTTGTTGTTGCTTTCTTGCAGTCATAAGTAGTGCTGAGGTGACCATCCTGGGACGTTTTCCTTGTGTACATGGGTCAGGGCCTGTGCTTAGTTACTCAGTCGTGTCTGACTCTGAGACCCCAGGGACTGTAGCCCTCCAGGCTCCTCTGTCCATGGGGATTCTTCAGGCAAGAAT